>NC_069672.1:12500-1212500 GCF_027244095.1 Hemicordylus capensis
CTAACCCTAACCCTAACCCTAACCCTAACCCTAACCCTAACCCTAACCCTAACCCTAACCCTAACCCTAACCCTAACCCTAACCCTAACCCTAACCCTAACCCTAACCCTAACCCTAACCCTAACCCTAACCCTAACCCTAACCCTAACCCTAACCCTAACCCTAACCCTAACCCTAACCCTAACCCTAACCCTAACCCTAACCCTAACCCTAACCCTAACCCTAACCCTAACCCTAACCCTAACCCTAACCCTAACCCTAACCCTAACCCTAACCCTAACCCTAACCCTAACCCTAACCCTAACCCTAACCCTAACCCTAACCCTAACCCTAACCCTAACCCTAACCCTAACCCTAACCCTAACCCTAACCCTAACCCTAACCCTAACCCTAACCCTAACCCTAACCCTAACCCTAACCCTAACCCTAACCCTAACCCTAACCCTAACCCTAACCCTAACCCTAACCCTAACCCTAACCCTAACCCTAACCCTAACCCTAACCCTAACCCTAACCCTAACCCTAACCCTAACCCTAACCCTAACCCTAACCCTAACCCTAACCCTAACCCTAACCCTAACCCTAACCCTAACCCTAACCCTAACCCTAACCCTAACCCTAACCCTAACCCTAACCCTAACCCTAACCCTAACCCTAACCCTAACCCTAACCCTAACCCTAACCCTAACCCTAACCCTAACCCTAACCCTAACCCTAACCCTAACCCTAACCCTAACCCTAACCCTAACCCTAACCCTAACCCTAACCCTAACCCTAACCCTAACCCTAACCCTAACCCTAACCCTAACCCTAACCCTAACCCTAACCCTAACCCTAACCCTAACCCTAACCCTAACCCTAACCCTAACCCTAACCCTAACCCTAACCCTAACCCTAACCCTAACCCTAACCCTAACCCTAACCCTAACCCTAACCCTAACCCTAACCCTAACCCTAACCCTAACCCTAACCCTAACCCTAACCCTAACCCTAACCCTAACCCTAACCCTAACCCTAACCCTAACCCTAACCCTAACCCTAACCCTAACCCTAACCCTAACCCTAACCCTAACCCTAACCCTAACCCTAACCCTAACCCTAACCCTAACCCTAACCCTAACCCTAACCCTAACCCTAACCCTAACCCTAACCCTAACCCTAACCCTAACCCTAACCGCTAACCCTAACCCTAACCCTAACCCTAACCCTAACCCTAACCCTAACCCTAACCCTAACCCTAACCCTAACCCTAACCCTAACCCTAACCCTAACCCTAACCCTAACCCTAACCCTAACCCTAACCCTAACCCTAACCCTAACCCTAACCCTAACCCTAACCCTAACCCTAACCCTAACCCTAACCCTAACCCTAACCCTAACCCTAACCCTAACCCTAACCCTAACCCTAACCCTAACCCTAACCCTAACCCTAACCCTAACCCTAACCCTAACCCTAACCCTAACCCTAACCCTAACCCTAACCCTAACCCTAACCCTAACCCTAACCCTAACCCTAACCCTAACCCTAACCCTAACCCTAACCCTAACCCTAACCCTAACCCTAACCCTAACCCTAACCCTAACCCTAACCCTAACCCTAACCCTAACCCTAACCCTAACCCTAACCCTAACCCTAACCCTAACCCTAACCCTAACCCTAACCCTAACCCTAACCCTAACCCTAACCCTAACCCTAACCCTAACCCTAACCCTAACCCTAACCCTAACCCTAACCCTAACCCTAACCCTAACCCTAACCCTAACCCTAACCCTAACCCTAACCCTAACCCTAACCCTAACCCTAACCCTAACCCTAACCCTAACCCTAACCCTAACCCTAACCCTAACCCTAACCCTAACCCTAACCCTAACCCTAACCCTAACCCTAACCCTAACCCTAACCCTAACCCTAACCCTAACCCTAACCCTAACCCTAACCCTAACCCTAACCCTAACCCTAACCCTAACCCTAACCCTAACCCTAACCCTAACCCTAACCCTAACCCTAACCCTAACCCTAACCCTAACCCTAACCCTAACCCTAACCCTAACCCTAACCCTAACCCTAACCCTAACCCTAACCCTAACCCTAACCCTAACCCTAACCCTAACCCTAACCCTAACCCTAACCCTAACCCTAACCCTAACCCTAACCCTAACCCTAACCCTAACCCTAACCCTAACCCTAACCCTAACCCTAACCCTAACCCTAACCCTAACCCTAACCCTAACCCTAACCCTAACCCTAACCCTAACCCTAACCCTAACCCTAACCCTAACCCTAACCCTAACCCTAACCCTAACCCTAACCCTAACCCTAACCCTAACCCTAACCCTAACCCTAACCCTAACCCTAACCCTAACCCTAACCCTAACCCTAACCCTAACCCTAACCCTAACCCTAACCCTAACCCTAACCCTAACCCTAACCCTAACCCTAACCCTAACCCTAACCCTAACCCTAACCCTAACCCTAACCCTAACCCTAACCCTAACCCTAACCCTAACCCTAACCCTAACCCTAACCCTAACCCTAACCCTAACCCTAACCCTAACCCTAACCCTAACCCTAACCCTAACCCTAACCCTAACCCTAACCCTAACCCTAACCCTAACCCTAACCCTAACCCTAACCCTAACCCTAACCCTAACCCTAACCCTAACCCTAACCCTAACCCTAACCCTAACCCTAACCCTAACCCTAACCCTAACCCTAACCCTAACCCTAACCCTAACCCTAACCCTAACCCTAACCCTAACCCTAACCCTAACCCTAACCCTAACCCTAACCCTAACCCTAACCCTAACCCTAACCCTAACCCTAACCCTAACCCTAACCCTAACCCTAACCCTAACCCTAACCCTAACCCTAACCCTAACCCTAACCCTAACCCTAACCCTAACCCTAACCCTAACCCTAACCCTAACCCTAACCCTAACCCTAACCCTAACCCTAACCCTAACCCTAACCCTAACCCTAACCCTAACCCTAACCCTAACCCTAACCCTAACCCTAACCCTAACCCTAACCCTAACCCTAACCCTAACCCTAACCCTAACCCTAACCCTAACCCTAACCCTAACCCTAACCCTAACCCTAACCCTAACCCTAACCCTAACCCTAACCCTAACCCTAACCCTAACCCTAACCCTAACCCTAACCCTAACCCTAACCCTAACCCTAACCCTAACCCTAACCCTAACCCTAACCCTAACCCTAACCCTAACCCTAACCCTAACCCTAACCCTAACCCTAACCCTAACCCTAACCCTAACCCTAACCCTAACCCTAACCCTAACCCTAACCCTAACCCTAACCCTAACCCTAACCCTAACCCTAACCCTAACCCTAACCCTAACCCTAACCCTAACCCTAACCCTAACCCTAACCCTAACCCTAACCCTAACCCTAACCCTAACCCTAACCCTAACCCTAACCCTAACCCTAACCCTAACCCTAACCCTAACCCTAACCCTAACCCTAACCCTAACCCTAACCCTAACCCTAACCCTAACCCTAACCCTAACCCTAACCCTAACCCTAACCCTAACCCTAACCCTAACCCTAACCCTAACCCTAACCCTAACCCTAACCCTAACCCTAACCCTAACCCTAACCCTAACCCTAACCCTAACCCTAACCCTAACCCTAACCCTAACCCTAACCCTAACCCTAACCCTAACCCTAACCCTAACCCTAACCCTAACCCTAACCCTAACCCTAACCCTAACCCTAACCCTAACCCTAACCCTAACCCTAACCCTAACCCTAACCCTAACCCTAACCCTAACCCTAACCCTAACCCTAACCCTAACCCTAACCCTAACCCTAACCCTAACCCTAACCCTAACCCTAACCCTAACCCTAACCCTAACCCTAACCCTAACCCTAACCCTAACCCTAACCCTAACCCTAACCCTAACCCTAACCCTAACCCTAACCCTAACCCTAACCCTAACCCTAACCCTAACCCTAACCCTAACCCTAACCCTAACCCTAACCCTAACCCTAACCCTAACCCTAACCCTAACCCTAACCCTAACCCTAACCCTAACCCTAACCCTAACCCTAACCCTAACCCTAACCCTAACCCTAACCCTAACCCTAACCCTAACCCTAACCCTAACCCTAACCCTAACCCTAACCCTAACCCTAACCCTAACCCTAACCCTAACCCTAACCCTAACCCTAACCCTAACCCTAACCCTAACCCTAACCCTAACCCTAACCCTAACCCTAACCCTAACCCTAACCCTAACCCTAACCCTAACCCTAACCCTAACCCTAACCCTAACCCTAACCCTAACCCTAACCCTAACCCTAACCCTAACCCTAACCCTAACCCTAACCCTAACCCTAACCCTAACCCTAACCCTAACCCTAACCCTAACCCTAACCCTAACCCTAACCCTAACCCTAACCCTAACCCTAACCCTAACCCTAACCCTAACCCTAACCCTAACCCTAACCCTAACCCTAACCCTAACCCTAACCCTAACCCTAACCCTAACCCTAACCCTAACCCTAACCCTAACCCTAACCCTAACCCTAACCCTAACCCTAACCCTAACCCTAACCCTAACCCTAACCCTAACCCTAACCCTAACCCTAACCCTAACCCTAACCCTAACCCTAACCCTAACCCTAACCCTAACCCTAACCCTAACCCTAACCCTAACCCTAACCCTAACCCTAACCCTAACCCTAACCCTAACCCTAACCCTAACCCTAACCCTAACCCTAACCCTAACCCTAACCCTAACCCTAACCCTAACCCTAACCCTAACCCTAACCCTAACCCTAACCCTAACCCTAACCCTAACCCTAACCCTAACCCTAACCCTAACCCTAACCCTAACCCTAACCCTAACCCTAACCCTAACCCTAACCCTAACCCTAACCCTAACCCTAACCCTAACCCTAACCCTAACCCTAACCCTAACCCTAACCCTAACCCTAACCCTAACCCTAACCCTAACCCTAACCCTAACCCTAACCCTAACCCTAACCCTAACCCTAACCCTAACCCTAACCCTAACCCTAACCCTAACCCTAACCCTAACCCTAACCCTAACCCTAACCCTAACCCTAACCCTAACCCTAACCCTAACCCTAACCCTAACCCTAACCCTAACCCTAACCCTAACCCTAACCCTAACCCTAACCCTAACCCTAACCCTAACCCTAACCCTAACCCTAACCCTAACCCTAACCCTAACCCTAACCCTAACCCTAACCCTAACCCTAACCCTAACCCTAACCCTAACCCTAACCCTAACCCTAACCCTAACCCTAACCCTAACCCTAACCCTAACCCTAACCCTAACCCTAACCCTAACCCTAACCCTAACCCTAACCCTAACCCTAACCCTAACCCTAACCCTAACCCTAACCCTAACCCTAACCCTAACCCTAACCCTAACCCTAACCCTAACCCTAACCCTAACCCTAACCCTAACCCTAACCCTAACCCTAACCCTAACCCTAACCCTAACCCTAACCCTAACCCTAACCCTAACCCTAACCCTAACCCTAACCCTAACCCTAACCCTAACCCTAACCCTAACCCTAACCCTAACCCTAACCCTAACCCTAACCCTAACCCTAACCCTAACCCTAACCCTAACCCTAACCCTAACCCTAACCCTAACCCTAACCCTAACCCTAACCCTAACCCTAACCCTAACCCTAACCCTAACCCTAACCCTAACCCTAACCCTAACCCTAACCCTAACCCTAACCCTAACCCTAACCCTAACCCTAACCCTAACCCTAACCCTAACCCTAACCCTAACCCTAACCCTAACCCTAACCCTAACCCTAACCCTAACCCTAACCCTAACCCTAACCCTAACCCTAACCCTAACCCTAACCCTAACCCTAACCCTAACCCTAACCCTAACCCTAACCCTAACCCTAACCCTAACCCTAACCCTAACCCTAACCCTAACCCTAACCCTAACCCTAACCCTAACCCTAACCCTAACCCTAACCCTAACCCTAACCCTAACCCTAACCCTAACCCTAACCCTAACCCTAACCCTAACCCTAACCCTAACCCTAACCCTAACCCTAACCCTAACCCTAACCCTAACCCTAACCCTAACCCTAACCCTAACCCTAACCCTAACCCTAACCCTAACCCTAACCCTAACCCTAACCCTAACCCTAACCCTAACCCTAACCCTAACCCTAACCCTAACCCTAACCCTAACCCTAACCCTAACCCTAACCCTAACCCTAACCCTAACCCTAACCCTAACCCTAACCCTAACCCTAACCCTAACCCTAACCCTAACCCTAACCCTAACCCTAACCCTAACCCTAACCCTAACCCTAACCCTAACCCTAACCCTAACCCTAACCCTAACCCTAACCCTAACCCTAACCCTAACCCTAACCCTAACCCTAACCCTAACCCTAACCCTAACCCTAACCCTAACCCTAACCCTAACCCTAACCCTAACCCTAACCCTAACCCTAACCCTAACCCTAACCCTAACCCTAACCCTAACCCTAACCCTAACCCTAACCCTAACCCTAACCCTAACCCTAACCCTAACCCTAACCCTAACCCTAACCCTAACCCTAACCCTAACCCTAACCCTAACCCTAACCCTAACCCTAACCCTAACCCTAACCCTAACCCTAACCCTAACCCTAACCCTAACCCTAACCCTAACCCTAACCCTAACCCTAACCCTAACCCTAACCCTAACCCTAACCCTAACCCTAACCCTAACCCTAACCCTAACCCTAACCCTAACCCTAACCCTAACCCTAACCCTAACCCTAACCCTAACCCTAACCCTAACCCTAACCCTAACCCTAACCCTAACCCTAACCCTAACCCTAACCCTAACCCTAACCCTAACCCTAACCCTAACCCTAACCCTAACCCTAACCCTAACCCTAACCCTAACCCTAACCCTAACCCTAACCCTAACCCTAACCCTAACCCTAACCCTAACCCTAACCCTAACCCTAACCCTAACCCTAACCCTAACCCTAACCCTAACCCTAACCCTAACCCTAACCCTAACCCTAACCCTAACCCTAACCCTAACCCTAACCCTAACCCTAACCCGAACCCTAACCCTAACCCTAACCCTAACCCTAACCCTAACCCTAACCCTAACCCTAACCCTAACCCTAACCCTAACCCTAACCCTAACCCTAACCCTAACCCTAACCCTAACCCTAACCCTAACCCTAACCCTAACCCTAACCCTAACCCTAACCCTAACCCTAACCCTAACCCTAACCCTAACCCTAACCCTAACCCTAACCCTAACCCTAACCCTAACCCTAACCCTAACCCTAACCCTAACCCTAACCCTAACCCTAACCCTAACCCTAACCCTAACCCTAACCCTAACCCTAACCCTAACCCTAACCCTAACCCTAACCCTAACCCTAACCCTAACCCTAACCCTAACCCTAACCCTAACCCTAACCCTAACCCTAACCCTAACCCTAACCCTAACCCTAACCCTAACCCTAACCCTAACCCTAACCCTAACCCTAACCCTAACCCTAACCCTAACCCTAACCCTAACCCTAACCCTAACCCTAACCCTAACCCTAACCCTAACCCTAACCCTAACCCTAACCCTAACCCTAACCCTAACCCTAACCCTAACCCTAACCCTAACCCTAACCCTAACCCTAACCCTAACCCTAACCCTAACCCTAACCCTAACCCTAACCCTAACCCTAACCCTAACCCTAACCCTAACCCTAACCCTAACCCTAACCCTAACCCTAACCCTAACCCTAACCCTAACCCTAACCCTAACCCTAACCCTAACCCTAACCCTAACCCTAACCCTAACCCTAACCCTAACCCTAACCCTAACCCTAACCCTAACCCTAACCCTAACCCTAACCCTAACCCTAACCCTAACCCTAACCCTAACCCTAACCCTAACCCTAACCCTAACCCTAACCCTAACCCTAACCCTAACCCTAACCCTAACCCTAACCCTAACCCTAACCCTAACCCTAACCCTAACCCTAACCCTAACCCTAACCCTAACCCTAACCCTAACCCTAACCCTAACCCTAACCCTAACCCTAACCCTAACCCTAACCCTAACCCTAACCCTAACCCTAACCCTAACCCTAACCCTAACCCTAACCCTAACCCTAACCCTAACCCTAACCCTAACCCTAACCCTAACCCTAACCCTAACCCTAACCCTAACCCTAACCCTAACCCTAACCCTAACCCTAACCCTAACCCTAACCCTAACCCTAACCCTAACCCTAACCCTAACCCTAACCCTAACCCTAACCCTAACCCTAACCCTAACCCTAACCCTAACCCTAACCCTAACCCTAACCCTAACCCTAACCCTAACCCTAACCCTAACCCTAACCCTAACCCTAACCCTAACCCTAACCCTAACCCTAACCCTAACCCTAACCCTAACCCTAACCCTAACCCTAACCCTAACCCTAACCCTAACCCTAACCCTAACCCTAACCCTAACCCTAACCCTAACCCTAACCCTAACCCTAACCCTAACCCTAACCCTAACCCTAACCCTAACCCTAACCCTAACCCTAACCCTAACCCTAACCCTAACCCTAACCCTAACCCTAACCCTAACCCTAACCCTAACCCTAACCCTAACCCTAACCCTAACCCTAACCCTAACCCTAACCCTAACCCTAACCCTAACCCTAACCCTAACCCTAACCCTAACCCTAACCCTAACCCTAACCCTAACCCTAACCCTAACCCTAACCCTAACCCTAACCCTAACCCTAACCCTAACCCTAACCCTAACCCTAACCCTAACCCTAACCCTAACCCTAACCCTAACCCTAACCCTAACCCTAACCCTAACCCTAACCCTAACCCTAACCCTAACCCTAACCCTAACCCTAACCCTAACCCTAACCCTAACCCTAACCCTAACCCTAACCCTAACCCTAACCCTAACCCTAACCCTAACCCTAACCCTAACCCTAACCCTAACCCTAACCCTAACCCTAACCCTAACCCTAACCCTAACCCTAACCCTAACCCTAACCCTAACCCTAACCCTAACCCTAACCCTAACCCTAACCCTAACCCTAACCCTAACCCTAACCCTAACCCTAACCCTAACCCTAACCCTAACCCTAACCCTAACCCTAACCCTAACCCTAACCCTAACCCTAACCCTAACCCTAACCCTAACCCTAACCCTAACCCTAACCCTAACCCTAACCCTAACCCTAACCCTAACCCTAACCCTAACCCTAACCCTAACCCTAACCCTAACCCTAACCCTAACCCTAACCCTAACCCTAACCCTAACCCTAACCCTAACCCTAACCCTAACCCTAACCCTAACCCTAACCCTAACCCTAACCCTAACCCTAACCCTAACCCTAACCCTAACCCTAACCCTAACCCTAACCCTAACCCTAACCCTAACCCTAACCCTAACCCTAACCCTAACCCTAACCCTAACCCTAACCCTAACCCTAACCCTAACCCTAACCCTAACCCTAACCCTAACCCTAACCCTAACCCTAACCCTAACCCTAACCCTAACCCTAACCCTAACCCTAACCCTAACCCTAACCCTAACCCTAACCCTAACCCTAACCCTAACCCTAACCCTAACCCTAACCCTAACCCTAACCCTAACCCTAACCCTAACCCTAACCCTAACCCTAACCCTAACCCTAACCCTAACCCTAACCCTAACCCTAACCCTAACCCTAACCCTAACCCTAACCCTAACCCTAACCCTAACCCTAACCCTAACCCTAACCCTAACCCTAACCCTAACCCTAACCCTAACCCTAACCCTAACCCTAACCCTAACCCTAACCCTAACCCTAACCCTAACCCTAACCCTAACCCTAACCCTAACCCTAACCCTAACCCTAACCCTAACCCTAACCCTAACCCTAACCCTAACCCTAACCCTAACCCTAACCCTAACCCTAACCCTAACCCTAACCCTAACCCTAACCCTAACCCTAACCCTAACCCTAACCCTAACCCTAACCCTAACCCTAACCCTAACCCTAACCCTAACCCTAACCCTAACCCTAACCCTAACCCTAACCCTAACCCTAACCCTAACCCTAACCCTAACCCTAACCCTAACCCTAACCCTAACCCTAACCCTAACCCTAACCCTAACCCTAACCCTAACCCTAACCCTAACCCTAACCCTAACCCTAACCCTAACCCTAACCCTAACCCTAACCCTAACCCTAACCCTAACCCTAACCCTAACCCTAACCCTAACCCTAACCCTAACCCTAACCCTAACCCTAACCCTAACCCTAACCCTAACCCTAACCCTAACCCTAACCCTAACCCTAACCCTAACCCTAACCCTAACCCTAACCCTAACCCTAACCCTAACCCTAACCCTAACCCTAACCCTAACCCTAACCCTAACCCTAACCCTAACCCTAACCCTAACCCTAACCCTAACCCTAACCCTAACCCTAACCCTAACCCTAACCCTAACCCTAACCCTAACCCTAACCCTAACCCTAACCCTAACCCTAACCCTAACCCTAACCCTAACCCTAACCCTAACCCTAACCCTAACCCTAACCCTAACCCTAACCCTAACCCTAACCCTAACCCTAACCCTAACCCTAACCCTAACCCTAACCCTAACCCTAACCCTAACCCTAACCCTAACCCTAACCCTAACCCTAACCCTAACCCTAACCCTAACCCTAACCCTAACCCTAACCCTAACCCTAACCCTAACCCTAACCCTAACCCTAACCCTAACCCTAACCCTAACCCTAACCCTAACCCTAACCCTAACCCTAACCCTAACCCTAACCCTAACCCTAACCCTAACCCTAACCCTAACCCTAACCCTAACCCTAACCCTAACCCTAACCCTAACCCTAACCCTAACCCTAACCCTAACCCTAACCCTAACCCTAACCCTAACCCTAACCCTAACCCTAACCCTAACCCTAACCCTAACCCTAACCCTAACCCTAACCCTAACCCTAACCCTAACCCTAACCCTAACCCTAACCCTAACCCTAACCCTAACCCTAACCCTAACCCTAACCCTAACCCTAACCCTAACCCTAACCCTAACCCTAACCCTAACCCTAACCCTAACCCTAACCCTAACCCTAACCCTAACCCTAACCCTAACCCTAACCCTAACCCTAACCCTAACCCTAACCCTAACCCTAACCCTAACCCTAACCCTAACCCTAACCCTAACCCTAACCCTAACCCTAACCCTAACCCTAACCCTAACCCTAACCCTAACCCTAACCCTAACCCTAACCCTAACCCTAACCCTAACCCTAACCCTAACCCTAACCCTAACCCTAACCCTAACCCTAACCCTAACCCTAACCCTAACCCTAACCCTAACCCTAACCCTAACCCTAACCCTAACCCTAACCCTAACCCTAACCCTAACCCTAACCCTAACCCTAACCCTAACCCTAACCCTAACCCTAACCCTAACCCTAACCCTAACCCTAACCCTAACCCTAACCCTAACCCTAACCCTAACCCTAACCCTAACCCTAACCCTAACCCTAACCCTAACCCTAACCCTAACCCTAACCCTAACCCTAACCCTAACCCTAACCCTAACCCTAACCCTAACCCTAACCCTAACCCTAACCCTAACCCTAACCCTAACCCTAACCCTAACCCTAACCCTAACCCTAACCCTAACCCTAACCCTAACCCTAACCCTAACCCTAACCCTAACCCTAACCCTAACCCTAACCCTAACCCTAACCCTAACCCTAACCCTAACCCTAACCCTAACCCTAACCCTAACCCTAACCCTAACCCTAACCCTAACCCTAACCCTAACCCTAACCCTAACCCTAACCCTAACCCTAACCCTAACCCTAACCCTAACCCTAACCCTAACCCTAACCCTAACCCTAACCCTAACCCTAACCCTAACCCTAACCCTAACCCTAACCCTAACCCTAACCCTAACCCTAACCCTAACCCTAACCCTAACCCTAACCCTAACCCTAACCCTAACCCTAACCCTAACCCTAACCCTAACCCTAACCCTAACCCTAACCCTAACCCTAACCCTAACCCTAACCCTAACCCTAACCCTAACCCTAACCCTAACCCTAACCCTAACCCTAACCCTAACCCTAACCCTAACCCTAACCCTAACCCTAACCCTAACCCTAACCCTAACCCTAACCCTAACCCTAACCCTAACCCTAACCCTAACCCTAACCCTAACCCTAACCCTAACCCTAACCCTAACCCTAACCCTAACCCTAACCCTAACCCTAACCCTAACCCTAACCCTAACCCTAACCCTAACCCTAACCCTAACCCTAACCCTAACCCTAACCCTAACCCTAACCCTAACCCTAACCCTAACCCTAACCCTAACCCTAACCCTAACCCTAACCCTAACCCTAACCCTAACCCTAACCCTAACCCTAACCCTAACCCTAACCCTAACCCTAACCCTAACCCTAACCCTAACCCTAACCCTAACCCTAACCCTAACCCTAACCCTAACCCTAACCCTAACCCTAACCCTAACCCTAACCCTAACCCTAACCCTAACCCTAACCCTAACCCTAACCCTAACCCTAACCCTAACCCTAACCCTAACCCTAACCCTAACCCTAACCCTAACCCTAACCCTAACCCTAACCCTAACCCTAACCCTAACCCTAACCCTAACCCTAACCCTAACCCTAACCCTAACCCTAACCCTAACCCTAACCCTAACCCTAACCCTAACCCTAACCCTAACCCTAACCCTAACCCTAACCCTAACCCTAACCCTAACCCTAACCCTAACCCTAACCCTAACCCTAACCCTAACCCTAACCCTAACCCTAACCCTAACCCTAACCCTAACCCTAACCCTAACCCTAACCCTAACCCTAACCCTAACCCTAACCCTAACCCTAACCCTAACCCTAACCCTAACCCTAACCCTAACCCTAACCCTAACCCTAACCCTAACCCTAACCCTAACCCTAACCCTAACCCTAACCCTAACCCTAACCCTAACCCTAACCCTAACCCTAACCCTAACCCTAACCCTAACCCTAACCCTAACCCTAACCCTAACCCTAACCCTAACCCTAACCCTAACCCTAACCCTAACCCTAACCCTAACCCTAACCCTAACCCTAACCCTAACCCTAACCCTAACCCTAACCCTAACCCTAACCCTAACCCTAACCCTAACCCTAACCCTAACCCTAACCCTAACCCTAACCCTAACCCTAACCCTAACCCTAACCCTAACCCTAACCCTAACCCTAACCCTAACCCTAACCCTAACCCTAACCCTAACCCTAACCCTAACCCTAACCCTAACCCTAACCCTAACCCTAACCCTAACCCTAACCCTAACCCTAACCCTAACCCTAACCCTAACCCTAACCCTAACCCTAACCCTAACCCTAACCCTAACCCTAACCCTAACCCTAACCCTAACCCTAACCCTAACCCTAACCCTAACCCTAACCCTAACCCTAACCCTAACCCTAACCCTAACCCTAACCCTAACCCTAACCCTAACCCTAACCCTAACCCTAACCCTAACCCTAACCCTAACCCTAACCCTAACCCTAACCCTAACCCTAACCCTAACCCTAACCCTAACCCTAACCCTAACCCTAACCCTAACCCTAACCCTAACCCTAACCCTAACCCTAACCCTAACCCTAACCCTAACCCTAACCCTAACCCTAACCCTAACCCTAACCCTAACCCTAACCCTAACCCTAACCCTAACCCTAACCCTAACCCTAACCCTAACCCTAACCCTAACCCTAACCCTAACCCTAACCCTAACCCTAACCCTAACCCTAACCCTAACCCTAACCCTAACCCTAACCCTAACCCTAACCCTAACCCTAACCCTAACCCTAACCCTAACCCTAACCCTAACCCTAACCCTAACCCTAACCCTAACCCTAACCCTAACCCTAACCCTAACCCTAACCCTAACCCTAACCCTAACCCTAACCCTAACCCTAACCCTAACCCTAACCCTAACCCTAACCCTAACCCTAACCCTAACCCTAACCCTAACCCTAACCCTAACCCTAACCCTAACCCTAACCCTAACCCTAACCCTAACCCTAACCCTAACCCTAACCCTAACCCTAACCCTAACCCTAACCCTAACCCTAACCCTAACCCTAACCCTAACCCTAACCCTAACCCTAACCCTAACCCTAACCCTAACCCTAACCCTAACCCTAACCCTAACCCTAACCCTAACCCTAACCCTAACCCTAACCCTAACCCTAACCCTAACCCTAACCCTAACCCTAACCCTAACCCTAACCCTAACCCTAACCCTAACCCTAACCCTAACCCTAACCCTAACCCTAACCCTAACCCTAACCCTAACCCTAACCCTAACCCTAACCCTAACCCTAACCCTAACCCTAACCCTAACCCTAACCCTAACCCTAACCCTAACCCTAACCCTAACCCTAACCCTAACCCTAACCCTAACCCTAACCCTAACCCTAACCCTAACCCTAACCCTAACCCTAACCCTAACCCTAACCCTAACCCTAACCCTAACCCTAACCCTAACCCTAACCCTAACCCTAACCCTAACCCTAACCCTAACCCTAACCCTAACCCTAACCCTAACCCTAACCCTAACCCTAACCCTAACCCTAACCCTAACCCTAACCCTAACCCTAACCCTAACCCTAACCCTAACCCTAACCCTAACCCTAACCCTAACCCTAACCCTAACCCTAACCCTAACCCTAACCCTAACCCTAACCCTAACCCTAACCCTAACCCTAACCCTAACCCTAACCCTAACCCTAACCCTAACCCTAACCCTAACCCTAACCCTAACCCTAACCCTAACCCTAACCCTAACCCTAACCCTAACCCTAACCCTAACCCTAACCCTAACCCTAACCCTAACCCTAACCCTAACCCTAACCCTAACCCTAACCCTAACCCTAACCCTAACCCTAACCCTAACCCTAACCCTAACCCTAACCCTAACCCTAACCCTAACCCTAACCCTAACCCTAACCCTAACCCTAACCCTAACCCTAACCCTAACCCTAACCCTAACCCTAACCCTAACCCTAACCCTAACCCTAACCCTAACCCTAACCCTAACCCTAACCCTAACCCTAACCCTAACCCTAACCCTAACCCTAACCCTAACCCTAACCCTAACCCTAACCCTAACCCTAACCCTAACCCTAACCCTAACCCTAACCCTAACCCTAACCCTAACCCTAACCCTAACCCTAACCCTAACCCTAACCCTAACCCTAACCCTAACCCTAACCCTAACCCTAACCCTAACCCTAACCCTAACCCTAACCCTAACCCTAACCCTAACCCTAACCCTAACCCTAACCCTAACCCTAACCCTAACCCTAACCCTAACCCTAACCCTAACCCTAACCCTAACCCTAACCCTAACCCTAACCCTAACCCTAACCCTAACCCTAACCCTAACCCTAACCCTAACCCTAACCCTAACCCTAACCCTAACCCTAACCCTAACCCTAACCCTAACCCTAACCCTAACCCTAACCCTAACCCTAACCCTAACCCTAACCCTAACCCTAACCCTAACCCTAACCCTAACCCTAACCCTAACCCTAACCCTAACCCTAACCCTAACCCTAACCCTAACCCTAACCCTAACCCTAACCCTAACCCTAACCCTAACCCTAACCCTAACCCTAACCCTAACCCTAACCCTAACCCTAACCCTAACCCTAACCCTAACCCTAACCCTAACCCTAACCCTAACCCTAACCCTAACCCTAACCCTAACCCTAACCCTAACCCTAACCCTAACCCTAACCCTAACCCTAACCCTAACCCTAACCCTAACCCTAACCCTAACCCTAACCCTAACCCTAACCCTAACCCTAACCCTAACCCTAACCCTAACCCTAACCCTAACCCTAACCCTAACCCTAACCCTAACCCTAACCCTAACCCTAACCCTAACCCTAACCCTAACCCTAACCCTAACCCTAACCCTAACCCTAACCCTAACCCTAACCCTAACCCTAACCCTAACCCTAACCCTAACCCTAACCCTAACCCTAACCCTAACCCTAACCCTAACCCTAACCCTAACCCTAACCCTAACCCTAACCCTAACCCTAACCCTAACCCTAACCCTAACCCTAACCCTAACCCTAACCCTAACCCTAACCCTAACCCTAACCCTAACCCTAACCCTAACCCTAACCCTAACCCTAACCCTAACCCTAACCCTAACCCTAACCCTAACCCTAACCCTAACCCTAACCCTAACCCTAACCCTAACCCTAACCCTAACCCTAACCCTAACCCTAACCCTAACCCTAACCCTAACCCTAACCCTAACCCTAACCCTAACCCTAACCCTAACCCTAACCCTAACCCTAACCCTAACCCTAACCCTAACCCTAACCCTAACCCTAACCCTAACCCTAACCCTAACCCTAACCCTAACCCTAACCCTAACCCTAACCCTAACCCTAACCCTAACCCTAACCCTAACCCTAACCCTAACCCTAACCCTAACCCTAACCCTAACCCTAACCCTAACCCTAACCCTAACCCTAACCCTAACCCTAACCCTAACCCTAACCCTAACCCTAACCCTAACCCTAACCCTAACCCTAACCCTAACCCTAACCCTAACCCTAACCCTAACCCTAACCCTAACCCTAACCCTAACCCTAACCCTAACCCTAACCCTAACCCTAACCCTAACCCTAACCTCCTAACCCTAACCCTAACCCTAACCCTAACCCTAACCCTAACCCTAACCCTAACCCTAACCCTAACCCTAACCCTAACCCTAACCCTAACCCTAACCCTAACCCTAACCCTAACCCTAACCCTAACCCTAACCCTAACCCTAACCCTAACCCTAACCCTAACCCTAACCCTAACCCTAACCCTAACCCTAACCCTAACCCTAACCCTAACCCTAACCCTAACCCTAACCCTAACCCTAACCCTAACCCTAACCCTAACCCTAACCCTAACCCTAACCCTAACCCTAACCCTAACCCTAACCCTAACCCTAACCCTAACCCTAACCCTAACCCTAACCCTAACCCTAACCCTAACCCTAACCCTAACCCTAACCCTAACCCTAACCCTAACCCTAACCCTAACCCTAACCCTAACCCTAACCCTAACCCTAACCCTAACCCTAACCCTAACCCTAACCCTAACCCTAACCCTAACCCTAACCCTAACCCTAACCCTAACCCTAACCCTAACCCTAACCCTAACCCTAACCCTAACCCTAACCCTAACCCTAACCCTAACCCTAACCCTAACCCTAACCCTAACCCTAACCCTAACCCTAACCCTAACCCTAACCCTAACCCTAACCCTAACCCTAACCCTAACCCTAACCCTAACCCTAACCCTAACCCTAACCCTAACCCTAACCCTAACCCTAACCCTAACCCTAACCCTAACCCTAACCCTAACCCTAACCCTAACCCTAACCCTAACCCTAACCCTAACCCTAACCCTAACCCTAACCCTAACCCTAACCCTAACCCTAACCCTAACCCTAACCCTAACCCTAACCCTAACCCTAACCCTAACCCTAACCCTAACCCTAACCCTAACCCTAACCCTAACCCTAACCCTAACCCTAACCCTAACCCTAACCCTAACCCTAACCCTAACCCTAACCCTAACCCTAACCCTAACCCTAACCCTAACCCTAACCCTAACCCTAACCCTAACCCTAACCCTAACCCTAACCCTAACCCTAACCCTAACCCTAACCCTAACCCTAACCCTAACCCTAACCCTAACCCTAACCCTAACCCTAACCCTAACCCTAACCCTAACCCTAACCCTAACCCTAACCCTAACCCTAACCCTAACCCTAACCCTAACCCTAACCCTAACCCTAACCCTAACCCTAACCCTAACCCTAACCCTAACCCTAACCCTAACCCTAACCCTAACCCTAACCCTAACCCTAACCCTAACCCTAACCCTAACCCTAACCCTAACCCTAACCCTAACCCTAACCCTAACCCTAACCCTAACCCTAACCCTAACCCTAACCCTAACCCTAACCCTAACCCTAACCCTAACCCTAACCCTAACCCTAACCCTAACCCTAACCCTAACCCTAACCCTAACCCTAACCCTAACCCTAACCCTAACCCTAACCCTAACCCTAACCCTAACCCTAACCCTAACCCTAACCCTAACCCTAACCCTAACCCTAACCCTAACCCTAACCCTAACCCTAACCCTAACCCTAACCCTAACCCTAACCCTAACCCTAACCCTAACCCTAACCCTAACCCTAACCCTAACCCTAACCCTAACCCTAACCCTAACCCTAACCCTAACCCTAACCCTAACCCTAACCCTAACCCTAACCCTAACCCTAACCCTAACCCTAACCCTAACCCTAACCCTAACCCTAACCCTAACCCTAACCCTAACCCTAACCCTAACCCTAACCCTAACCCTAACCCTAACCCTAACCCTAACCCTAACCCTAACCCTAACCCTAACCCTAACCCTAACCCTAACCCTAACCCTAACCCTAACCCTAACCCTAACCCTAACCCTAACCCTAACCCTAACCCTAACCCTAACCCTAACCCTAACCCTAACCCTAACCCTAACCCTAACCCTAACCCTAACCCTAACCCTAACCCTAACCCTAACCCTAACCCTAACCCTAACCCTAACCCTAACCCTAACCCTAACCCTAACCCTAACCCTAACCCTAACCCTAACCCTAACCCTAACCCTAACCCTAACCCTAACCCTAACCCTAACCCTAACCCTAACCCTAACCCTAACCCTAACCCTAACCCTAACCCTAACCCTAACCCTAACCCTAACCCTAACCCTAACCCTAACCCTAACCCTAACCCTAACCCTAACCCTAACCCTAACCCTAACCCTAACCCTAACCCTAACCCTAACCCTAACCCTAACCCTAACCCTAACCCTAACCCTAACCCTAACCCTAACCCTAACCCTAACCCTAACCCTAACCCTAACCCTAACCCTAACCCTAACCCTAACCCTAACCCTAACCCTAACCCTAACCCTAACCCTAACCCTAACCCTAACCCTAACCCTAACCCTAACCCTAACCCTAACCCTAACCCTAACCCTAACCCTAACCCTAACCCTAACCCTAACCCTAACCCTAACCCTAACCCTAACCCTAACCCTAACCCTAACCCTAACCCTAACCCTAACCCTAACCCTAACCCTAACCCTAACCCTAACCCTAACCCTAACCCTAACCCTAACCCTAACCCTAACCCTAACCCTAACCCTAACCCTAACCCTAACCCTAACCCTAACCCTAACCCTAACCCTAACCCTAACCCTAACCCTAACCCTAACCCTAACCCTAACCCTAACCCTAACCCTAACCCTAACCCTAACCCTAACCCTAACCCTAACCCTAACCCTAACCCTAACCCTAACCCTAACCCTAACCCTAACCCTAACCCTAACCCTAACCCTAACCCTAACCCTAACCCTAACCCTAACCCTAACCCTAACCCTAACCCTAACCCTAACCCTAACCCTAACCCTAACCCTAACCCTAACCCTAACCCTAACCCTAACCCTAACCCTAACCCTAACCCTAACCCTAACCCTAACCCTAACCCTAACCCTAACCCTAACCCTAACCCTAACCCTAACCCTAACCCTAACCCTAACCCTAACCCTAACCCTAACCCTAACCCTAACCCTAACCCTAACCCTAACCCTAACCCTAACCCTAACCCTAACCCTAACCCTAACCCTAACCCTAACCCTAACCCTAACCCTAACCCTAACCCTAACCCTAACCCTAACCCTAACCCTAACCCTAACCCTAACCCTAACCCTAACCCTAACCCTAACCCTAACCCTAACCCTAACCCTAACCCTAACCCTAACCCTAACCCTAACCCTAACCCTAACCCTAACCCTAACCCTAACCCTAACCCTAACCCTAACCCTAACCCTAACCCTAACCCTAACCCTAACCCTAACCCTAACCCTAACCCTAACCCTAACCCTAACCCTAACCCTAACCCTAACCCTAACCCTAACCCTAACCCTAACCCTAACCCTAACCCTAACCCTAACCCTAACCCTAACCCTAACCCTAACCCTAACCCTAACCCTAACCCTAACCCTAACCCTAACCCTAACCCTAACCCTAACCCTAACCCTAACCCTAACCCTAACCCTAACCCTAACCCTAACCCTAACCCTAACCCTAACCCTAACCCTAACCCTAACCCTAACCCTAACCCTAACCCTAACCCTAACCCTAACCCTAACCCTAACCCTAACCCTAACCCTAACCCTAACCCTAACCCTAACCCTAACCCTAACCCTAACCCTAACCCTAACCCTAACCCTAACCCTAACCCTAACCCTAACCCTAACCCTAACCCTAACCCTAACCCTAACCCTAACCCTAACCCTAACCCTAACCCTAACCCTAACCCTAACCCTAACCCTAACCCTAACCCTAACCCTAACCCTAACCCTAACCCTAACCCTAACCCTAACCCTAACCCTAACCCTAACCCTAACCCTAACCCTAACCCTAACCCTAACCCTAACCCTAACCCTAACCCTAACCCTAACCCTAACCCTAACCCTAACCCTAACCCTAACCCTAACCCTAACCCTAACCCTAACCCTAACCCTAACCCTAACCCTAACCCTAACCCTAACCCTAACCCTAACCCTAACCCTAACCCTAACCCTAACCCTAACCCTAACCCTAACCCTAACCCTAACCCTAACCCTAACCCTAACCCTAACCCTAACCCTAACCCTAACCCTAACCCTAACCCTAACCCTAACCCTAACCCTAACCCTAACCCTAACCCTAACCCTAACCCTAACCCTAACCCTAACCCTAACCCTAACCCTAACCCTAACCCTAACCCTAACCCTAACCCTAACCCTAACCCTAACCCTAACCCTAACCCTAACCCTAACCCTAACCCTAACCCTAACCCTAACCCTAACCCTAACCCTAACCCTAACCCTAACCCTAACCCTAACCCTAACCCTAACCCTAACCCTAACCCTAACCCTAACCCTAACCCTAACCCTAACCCTAACCCTAACCCTAACCCTAACCCTAACCCTAACCCTAACCCTAACCCTAACCCTAACCCTAACCCTAACCCTAACCCTAACCCTAACCCTAACCCTAACCCTAACCCTAACCCTAACCCTAACCCTAACCCTAACCCTAACCCTAACCCTAACCCTAACCCTAACCCTAACCCTAACCCTAACCCTAACCCTAACCCTAACCCTAACCCTAACCCTAACCCTAACCCTAACCCTAACCCTAACCCTAACCCTAACCCTAACCCTAACCCTAACCCTAACCCTAACCCTAACCCTAACCCTAACCCTAACCCTAACCCTAACCCTAACCCTAACCCTAACCCTAACCCTAACCCTAACCCTAACCCTAACCCTAACCCTAACCCTAACCCTAACCCTAACCCTAACCCTAACCCTAACCCTAACCCTAACCCTAACCCTAACCCTAACCCTAACCCTAACCCTAACCCTAACCCTAACCCTAACCCTAACCCTAACCCTAACCCTAACCCTAACCCTAACCCTAACCCTAACCCTAACCCTAACCCTAACCCTAACCCTAACCCTAACCCTAACCCTAACCCTAACCCTAACCCTAACCCTAACCCTAACCCTAACCCTAACCCTAACCCTAACCCTAACCCTAACCCTAACCCTAACCCTAACCCTAACCCTAACCCTAACCCTAACCCTAACCCTAACCCTAACCCTAACCCTAACCCTAACCCTAACCCTAACCCTAACCCTAACCCTAACCCTAACCCTAACCCTAACCCTAACCCTAACCCTAACCCTAACCCTAACCCTAACCCTAACCCTAACCCTAACCCTAACCCTAACCCTAACCCTAACCCTAACCCTAACCCTAACCCTAACCCTAACCCTAACCCTAACCCTAACCCTAACCCTAACCCTAACCCTAACCCTAACCCTAACCCTAACCCTAACCCTAACCCTAACCCTAACCCTAACCCTAACCCTAACCCTAACCCTAACCCTAACCCTAACCCTAACCCTAACCCTAACCCTAACCCTAACCCTAACCCTAACCCTAACCCTAACCCTAACCCTAACCCTAACCCTAACCCTAACCCTAACCCTAACCCTAACCCTAACCCTAACCCTAACCCTAACCCTAACCCTAACCCTAACCCTAACCCTAACCCTAACCCTAACCCTAACCCTAACCCTAACCCTAACCCTAACCCTAACCCTAACCCTAACCCTAACCCTAACCCTAACCCTAACCCTAACCCTAACCCTAACCCTAACCCTAACCCTAACCCTAACCCTAACCCTAACCCTAACCCTAACCCTAACCCTAACCCTAACCCTAACCCTAACCCTAACCCTAACCCTAACCCTAACCCTAACCCTAACCCTAACCCTAACCCTAACCCTAACCCTAACCCTAACCCTAACCCTAACCCTAACCCTAACCCTAACCCTAACCCTAACCCTAACCCTAACCCTAACCCTAACCCTAACCCTAACCCTAACCCTAACCCTAACCCTAACCCTAACCCTAACCCTAACCCTAACCCTAACCCTAACCCTAACCCTAACCCTAACCCTAACCCTAACCCTAACCCTAACCCTAACCCTAACCCTAACCCTAACCCTAACCCTAACCCTAACCCTAACCCTAACCCTAACCCTAACCCTAACCCTAACCCTAACCCTAACCCTAACCCTAACCCTAACCCTAACCCTAACCCTAACCCTAACCCTAACCCTAACCCTAACCCTAACCCTAACCCTAACCCTAACCCTAACCCTAACCCTAACCCTAACCCTAACCCTAACCCTAACCCTAACCCTAACCCTAACCCTAACCCTAACCCTAACCCTAACCCTAACCCTAACCCTAACCCTAACCCTAACCCTAACCCTAACCCTAACCCTAACCCTAACCCTAACCCTAACCCTAACCCTAACCCTAACCCTAACCCTAACCCTAACCCTAACCCTAACCCTAACCCTAACCCTAACCCTAACCCTAACCCTAACCCTAACCCTAACCCTAACCCTAACCCTAACCCTAACCCTAACCCTAACCCTAACCCTAACCCTAACCCTAACCCTAACCCTAACCCTAACCCTAACCCTAACCCTAACCCTAACCCTAACCCTAACCCTAACCCTAACCCTAACCCTAACCCTAACCCTAACCCTAACCCTAACCCTAACCCTAACCCTAACCCTAACCCTAACCCTAACCCTAACCCTAACCCTAACCCTAACCCTAACCCTAACCCTAACCCTAACCCTAACCCTAACCCTAACCCTAACCCTAACCCTAACCCTAACCCTAACCCTAACCCTAACCCTAACCCTAACCCTAACCCTAACCCTAACCCTAACCCTAACCCTAACCCTAACCCTAACCCTAACCCTAACCCTAACCCTAACCCTAACCCTAACCCTAACCCTAACCCTAACCCTAACCCTAACCCTAACCCTAACCCTAACCCTAACCCTAACCCTAACCCTAACCCTAACCCTAACCCTAACCCTAACCCTAACCCTAACCCTAACCCTAACCCTAACCCTAACCCTAACCCTAACCCTAACCCTAACCCTAACCCTAACCCTAACCCTAACCCTAACCCTAACCCTAACCCTAACCCTAACCCTAACCCTAACCCTAACCCTAACCCTAACCCTAACCCTAACCCTAACCCTAACCCTAACCCTAACCCTAACCCTAACCCTAACCCTAACCCTAACCCTAACCCTAACCCTAACCCTAACCCTAACCCTAACCCTAACCCTAACCCTAACCCTAACCCTAACCCTAACCCTAACCCTAACCCTAACCCTAACCCTAACCCTAACCCTAACCCTAACCCTAACCCTAACCCTAACCCTAACCCTAACCCTAACCCTAACCCTAACCCTAACCCTAACCCTAACCCTAACCCTAACCCTAACCCTAACCCTAACCCTAACCCTAACCCTAACCCTAACCCTAACCCTAACCCTAACCCTAACCCTAACCCTAACCCTAACCCTAACCCTAACCCTAACCCTAACCCTAACCCTAACCCTAACCCTAACCCTAACCCTAACCCTAACCCTAACCCTAACCCTAACCCTAACCCTAACCCTAACCCTAACCCTAACCCTAACCCTAACCCTAACCCTAACCCTAACCCTAACCCTAACCCTAACCCTAACCCTAACCCTAACCCTAACCCTAACCCTAACCCTAACCCTAACCCTAACCCTAACCCTAACCCTAACCCTAACCCTAACCCTAACCCTAACCCTAACCCTAACCCTAACCCTAACCCTAACCCTAACCCTAACCCTAACCCTAACCCTAACCCTAACCCTAACCCTAACCCTAACCCTAACCCTAACCCTAACCCTAACCCTAACCCTAACCCTAACCCTAACCCTAACCCTAACCCTAACCCTAACCCTAACCCTAACCCTAACCCTAACCCTAACCCTAACCCTAACCCTAACCCTAACCCTAACCCTAACCCTAACCCTAACCCTAACCCTAACCCTAACCCTAACCCTAACCCTAACCCTAACCCTAACCCTAACCCTAACCCTAACCCTAACCCTAACCCTAACCCTAACCCTAACCCTAACCCTAACCCTAACCCTAACCCTAACCCTAACCCTAACCCTAACCCTAACCCTAACCCTAACCCTAACCCTAACCCTAACCCTAACCCTAACCCTAACCCTAACCCTAACCCTAACCCTAACCCTAACCCTAACCCTAACCCTAACCCTAACCCTAACCCTAACCCTAACCCTAACCCTAACCCTAACCCTAACCCTAACCCTAACCCTAACCCTAACCCTAACCCTAACCCTAACCCTAACCCTAACCCTAACCCTAACCCTAACCCTAACCCTAACCCTAACCCTAACCCTAACCCTAACCCTAACCCTAACCCTAACCCTAACCCTAACCCTAACCCTAACCCTAACCCTAACCCTAACCCTAACCCTAACCCTAACCCTAACCCTAACCCTAACCCTAACCCTAACCCTAACCCTAACCCTAACCCTAACCCTAACCCTAACCCTAACCCTAACCCTAACCCTAACCCTAACCCTAACCCTAACCCTAACCCTAACCCTAACCCTAACCCTAACCCTAACCCTAACCCTAACCCTAACCCTAACCCTAACCCTAACCCTAACCCTAACCCTAACCCTAACCCTAACCCTAACCCTAACCCTAACCCTAACCCTAACCCTAACCCTAACCCTAACCCTAACCCTAACCCTAACCCTAACCCTAACCCTAACCCTAACCCTAACCCTAACCCTAACCCTAACCCTAACCCTAACCCTAACCCTAACCCTAACCCTAACCCTAACCCTAACCCTAACCCTAACCCTAACCCTAACCCTAACCCTAACCCTAACCCTAACCCTAACCCTAACCCTAACCCTAACCCTAACCCTAACCCTAACCCTAACCCTAACCCTAACCCTAACCCTAACCCTAACCCTAACCCTAACCCTAACCCTAACCCTAACCCTAACCCTAACCCTAACCCTAACCCTAACCCTAACCCTAACCCTAACCCTAACCCTAACCCTAACCCTAACCCTAACCCTAACCCTAACCCTAACCCTAACCCTAACCCTAACCCTAACCCTAACCCTAACCCTAACCCTAACCCTAACCCTAACCCTAACCCTAACCCTAACCCTAACCCTAACCCTAACCCTAACCCTAACCCTAACCCTAACCCTAACCCTAACCCTAACCCTAACCCTAACCCTAACCCTAACCCTAACCCTAACCCTAACCCTAACCCTAACCCTAACCCTAACCCTAACCCTAACCCTAACCCTAACCCTAACCCTAACCCTAACCCTAACCCTAACCCTAACCCTAACCCTAACCCTAACCCTAACCCTAACCCTAACCCTAACCCTAACCCTAACCCTAACCCTAACCCTAACCCTAACCCTAACCCTAACCCTAACCCTAACCCTAACCCTAACCCTAACCCTAACCCTAACCCTAACCCTAACCCTAACCCTAACCCTAACCCTAACCCTAACCCTAACCCTAACCCTAACCCTAACCCTAACCCTAACCCTAACCCTAACCCTAACCCTAACCCTAACCCTAACCCTAACCCTAACCCTAACCCTAACCCTAACCCTAACCCTAACCCTAACCCTAACCCTAACCCTAACCCTAACCCTAACCCTAACCCTAACCCTAACCCTAACCCTAACCCTAACCCTAACCCTAACCCTAACCCTAACCCTAACCCTAACCCTAACCCTAACCCTAACCCTAACCCTAACCCTAACCCTAACCCTAACCCTAACCCTAACCCTAACCCTAACCCTAACCCTAACCCTAACCCTAACCCTAACCCTAACCCTAACCCTAACCCTAACCCTAACCCTAACCCTAACCCTAACCCTAACCCTAACCCTAACCCTAACCCTAACCCTAACCCTAACCCTAACCCTAACCCTAACCCTAACCCTAACCCTAACCCTAACCCTAACCCTAACCCTAACCCTAACCCTAACCCTAACCCTAACCCTAACCCTAACCCTAACCCTAACCCTAACCCTAACCCTAACCCTAACCCTAACCCTAACCCTAACCCTAACCCTAACCCTAACCCTAACCCTAACCCTAACCCTAACCCTAACCCTAACCCTAACCCTAACCCTAACCCTAACCCTAACCCTAACCCTAACCCTAACCCTAACCCTAACCCTAACCCTAACCCTAACCCTAACCCTAACCCTAACCCTAACCCTAACCCTAACCCTAACCCTAACCCTAACCCTAACCCTAACCCTAACCCTAACCCTAACCCTAACCCTAACCCTAACCCTAACCCTAACCCTAACCCTAACCCTAACCCTAACCCTAACCCTAACCCTAACCCTAACCCTAACCCTAACCCTAACCCTAACCCTAACCCTAACCCTAACCCTAACCCTAACCCTAACCCTAACCCTAACCCTAACCCTAACCCTAACCCTAACCCTAACCCTAACCCTAACCCTAACCCTAACCCTAACCCTAACCCTAACCCTAACCCTAACCCTAACCCTAACCCTAACCCTAACCCTAACCCTAACCCTAACCCTAACCCTAACCCTAACCCTAACCCTAACCCTAACCCTAACCCTAACCCTAACCCTAACCCTAACCCTAACCCTAACCCTAACCCTAACCCTAACCCTAACCCTAACCCTAACCCTAACCCTAACCCTAACCCTAACCCTAACCCTAACCCTAACCCTAACCCTAACCCTAACCCTAACCCTAACCCTAACCCTAACCCTAACCCTAACCCTAACCCTAACCCTAACCCTAACCCTAACCCTAACCCTAACCCTAACCCTAACCCTAACCCTAACCCTAACCCTAACCCTAACCCTAACCCTAACCCTAACCCTAACCCTAACCCTAACCCTAACCCTAACCCTAACCCTAACCCTAACCCTAACCCTAACCCTAACCCTAACCCTAACCCTAACCCTAACCCTAACCCTAACCCTAACCCTAACCCTAACCCTAACCCTAACCCTAACCCTAACCCTAACCCTAACCCTAACCCTAACCCTAACCCTAACCCTAACCCTAACCCTAACCCTAACCCTAACCCTAACCCTAACCCTAACCCTAACCCTAACCCTAACCCTAACCCTAACCCTAACCCTAACCCTAACCCTAACCCTAACCCTAACCCTAACCCTAACCCTAACCCTAACCCTAACCCTAACCCTAACCCTAACCCTAACCCTAACCCTAACCCTAACCCTAACCCTAACCCTAACCCTAACCCTAACCCTAACCCTAACCCTAACCCTAACCCTAACCCTAACCCTAACCCTAACCCTAACCCTAACCCTAACCCTAACCCTAACCCTAACCCTAACCCTAACCCTAACCCTAACCCTAACCCTAACCCTAACCCTAACCCTAACCCTAACCCTAACCCTAACCCTAACCCTAACCCTAACCCTAACCCTAACCCTAACCCTAACCCTAACCCTAACCCTAACCCTAACCCTAACCCTAACCCTAACCCTAACCCTAACCCTAACCCTAACCCTAACCCTAACCCTAACCCTAACCCTAACCCTAACCCTAACCCTAACCCTAACCCTAACCCTAACCCTAACCCTAACCCTAACCCTAACCCTAACCCTAACCCTAACCCTAACCCTAACCCTAACCCTAACCCTAACCCTAACCCTAACCCTAACCCTAACCCTAACCCTAACCCTAACCCTAACCCTAACCCTAACCCTAACCCTAACCCTAACCCTAACCCTAACCCTAACCCTAACCCTAACCCTAACCCTAACCCTAACCCTAACCCTAACCCTAACCCTAACCCTAACCCTAACCCTAACCCTAACCCTAACCCTAACCCTAACCCTAACCCTAACCCTAACCCTAACCCTAACCCTAACCCTAACCCTAACCCTAACCCTAACCCTAACCCTAACCCTAACCCTAACCCTAACCCTAACCCTAACCCTAACCCTAACCCTAACCCTAACCCTAACCCTAACCCTAACCCTAACCCTAACCCTAACCCTAACCCTAACCCTAACCCTAACCCTAACCCTAACCCTAACCCTAACCCTAACCCTAACCCTAACCCTAACCCTAACCCTAACCCTAACCCTAACCCTAACCCTAACCCTAACCCTAACCCTAACCCTAACCCTAACCCTAACCCTAACCCTAACCCTAACCCTAACCCTAACCCTAACCCTAACCCTAACCCTAACCCTAACCCTAACCCTAACCCTAACCCTAACCCTAACCCTAACCCTAACCCTAACCCTAACCCTAACCCTAACCCTAACCCTAACCCTAACCCTAACCCTAACCCTAACCCTAACCCTAACCCTAACCCTAACCCTAACCCTAACCCTAACCCTAACCCTAACCCTAACCCTAACCCTAACCCTAACCCTAACCCTAACCCTAACCCTAACCCTAACCCTAACCCTAACCCTAACCCTAACCCTAACCCTAACCCTAACCCTAACCCTAACCCTAACCCTAACCCTAACCCTAACCCTAACCCTAACCCTAACCCTAACCCTAACCCTAACCCTAACCCTAACCCTAACCCTAACCCTAACCCTAACCCTAACCCTAACCCTAACCCTAACCCTAACCCTAACCCTAACCCTAACCCTAACCCTAACCCTAACCCTAACCCTAACCCTAACCCTAACCCTAACCCTAACCCTAACCCTAACCCTAACCCTAACCCTAACCCTAACCCTAACCCTAACCCTAACCCTAACCCTAACCCTAACCCTAACCCTAACCCTAACCCTAACCCTAACCCTAACCCTAACCCTAACCCTAACCCTAACCCTAACCCTAACCCTAACCCTAACCCTAACCCTAACCCTAACCCTAACCCTAACCCTAACCCTAACCCTAACCCTAACCCTAACCCTAACCCTAACCCTAACCCTAACCCTAACCCTAACCCTAACCCTAACCCTAACCCTAACCCTAACCCTAACCCTAACCCTAACCCTAACCCTAACCCTAACCCTAACCCTAACCCTAACCCTAACCCTAACCCTAACCCTAACCCTAACCCTAACCCTAACCCTAACCCTAACCCTAACCCTAACCCTAACCCTAACCCTAACCCTAACCCTAACCCTAACCCTAACCCTAACCCTAACCCTAACCCTAACCCTAACCCTAACCCTAACCCTAACCCTAACCCTAACCCTAACCCTAACCCTAACCCTAACCCTAACCCTAACCCTAACCCTAACCCTAACCCTAACCCTAACCCTAACCCTAACCCTAACCCTAACCCTAACCCTAACCCTAACCCTAACCCTAACCCTAACCCTAACCCTAACCCTAACCCTAACCCTAACCCTAACCCTAACCCTAACCCTAACCCTAACCCTAACCCTAACCCTAACCCTAACCCTAACCCTAACCCTAACCCTAACCCTAACCCTAACCCTAACCCTAACCCTAACCCTAACCCTAACCCTAACCCTAACCCTAACCCTAACCCTAACCCTAACCCTAACCCTAACCCTAACCCTAACCCTAACCCTAACCCTAACCCTAACCCTAACCCTAACCCTAACCCTAACCCTAACCCTAACCCTAACCCTAACCCTAACCCTAACCCTAACCCTAACCCTAACCCTAACCCTAACCCTAACCCTAACCCTAACCCTAACCCTAACCCTAACCCTAACCCTAACCCTAACCCTAACCCTAACCCCGCACCCTTAACCCCGCACCCTTAACCCGCACCACTAACCCTTACCTGTACCCCGAACCCTAACCCTAACCCTAACCCTAACCCTAACCCTAACCCTAACCCTAACCCTAACCCTAACCCTAACCCTAACCCTAACCCTAACCCTAACCCTAACCCTAACCCTAACCCTAACCCTAACCCTAACCCTAACCCTAACCCTAACCCTAACCCTAACCCTAACCCTAACCCTAACCCTAACCCTAACCCTAACCCCGCACCCTTAACCCCGCACCCTTAACCCGCACCACTAACCCTTACCTGTACCCCGAACCCTAACCCTAACCCTAACCCTAACCCTAACCCTAGCCCTAACCCTAACCCTAACCCTAACCCTAACCCTAACCCTAACCCTAACCCTAACCCTAACCCTAACCCTAACCCTAACCCTAACCCTAACCCTAACCCTAACCCCTAACCCTAACCCTAACCCTAACCCTAACCCTAACCCTAACCCTAACCCTAACCCTAACCCTAACCCTAACCCTAACCCTAACCCTAACCCTAACCCTAACCCTAACCCTAACCCTAACCCTAACCCTAACCCCTAACCCTAACCCTAACCTTAAAACGCGCATTTTTACCTCAGAAATGCGCAAAAACACCTTAAAACGCGCGTTTTTACCTCAGAAATGCGCAAAAACACCTTAAAACGCGCACTTTTACCTCAGAAACGCGCATTTTTACCTCAGAAACGCGCAAAAACACCTTAAAACTCGCACTTTTACCTCAGAAACGCGCAAAAACACCTTAAAACGCGCATTTTTACCTCAGAAACGTGCAAAAACACCTTAAAACGCGCATTTTTACCTCAGAAACGCGCATTTTTACCTCAGAAACGCGCAAAAACACCGTAAAACGCGCATTTTTACCTCTGAAACGCACATTTTTACCTCAGAAACGCGCAAAAACACCTTAAAACGCGCATTTTTACCTCAGAAACGCGCAAAAACAACTTAAAACGCGCATTTTTACCTCAGAAATGTGCAAAAACACCTTAAAACGCGCACTTTTACCTCAGAAACGCGCATTTTTACCTCAGAAACGCGCATTTTTACCTCAGAAACTCGCAAAAACACCTTAAAACGCACACTTTTACCTCAGAAACGCGCATTTTTACCTCAGAAATGCGCAAAAATACCTTAAAACGCGCATTTTTACCTCAGAAACGCGCAAAAACACCTTAAAACGCGCATTTTTACCTCAGAAACGTGCAAAAACACCTTAAAACGCGTATTTTTACCTCAGAAACGCGCATTTTTACCTCAGAAACGCGCAAAAACACCTTAAAACGCGCATTTTTACCTCAGAAACGCGCAAAAACACCTTAAAACGCGCACTTTTACCTCAGAAACGCGCAAAAACACCTTAAAACGCACACTTTTACCTCAGAAACGCGCAAAAACACCTTAAAACGCGCATTTTTACCTCAGAAACGCGCATTTTTACCTCAGAAACGCGCAAAAACACCTTAAAACGCGCATTTTTACCTCAGAAACGCGCAAAAACACCTTAAAACGCGCATTTTTACCTCAGAAACGCGCATTTTTACCTCAGAAACGCGCAAAAACACCTTAAAACGCGCACTTTTACCTCAGAAACGCGCAAAATCACCTTAAAACGCGCATTTTTACCTCAGAAAGGCGCATTTTTACCTCAGAAACGCGCAAAAACACCTTAAAACGCGCATTTTTACCTCAGAAACGCGCATTTTTACCTCAGAAACGCGCAAAAACACCTTAAAACGCGCATTTTTACCTCAGAAACGTGCAAAACACCTTAAAACGCGCATTTTTACCTCAGAAACGCGCAAAACACCTTAAAACGCGCATTTTTACCTCAGAAACGCGCAAAAACACCTTAAAACGCGCATTTTTACCTCAGAAATGCGCAAAACACCTTAAAACGCGCATTTTTACCTCAGAAACGCGCAAAAACACCTAAAAACGCGCATTTTTACCTCAGAAACGCGCAAAAACACCTTAAAACGCGCATTTTTACCTCAGAAACGCGCAAAAACACCTTAAAACGCGCATTTTTACCTCAGAAACGCGCATTTTTACCTCAGAAACGCGCAAAAACACCTTAAAACGTGCATTTTTACCTCAGAAATGCGCAAAAACACCTTAAAACGCGCATTTTTACCTCAGAAACGCGCAAAAACACCTTAAAACGCGCATTTTTACCTCAGAAACGTGCAAAAACACCTTAAAACGCGTATTTTTACCTCAGAAACGCGCATTTTTACCTCAGAAACGCGCAAAAACACCTTAAAACGCGCATTTTTACCTCAGAAACGCGCAAAAACACCTTAAAACGCGCACTTTTACCTCAGAAACGCGCAAAATCACCTTAAAACGCGCATTTTTACCTCAGAAACGCGCAAAAACAACTTAAAACGCGCATTTTTACCTCAGAAACGCGCAAAAACACCTTAAAACGCGCACTTTTACCTCAGAAACGCGCACTTTTACCTCAGAAACGCGCATTTTTACCTCAGAAATGCGCAAAAACACCTTAAAACGCGCATTTTTACCTCAGAAATGCGCATTTTTACCTCAGAAAGGCGCAAAAACACCTTAAAACGCGCACTTTTACCTCAGAAACGCGCATTTTTACCGCAGAAATGCGCAAAAACACCTTAAAACGCGCACTTTTACCTCAGAAATGCGCAAAAACACCTTAAAACGCGCATTTTTACCTCAGAAACGCGCAAAAACACCTTAAAACGCGCACTTTTACCTCAGAAACGCGCAAAAACACCTTAAAACGCGCATTTTTACCTCAGAAACGCGCATTTTTACCTCAGAAACGCGCAAAAACACCTTAAAACGCGCATTTTTACCTCAGAAACGCGCAAAAACACCTTAAAACGCGCACTTTTACCTCAGAAACGCGCAAAAACACCTTAAAACGCGCATTTTTACCTCAGAAACGCGCATTTTTACCTCAGAAACGCGCAAAAACCCCTTAAAACGTGCATTTTTACCTCAGAAACGCGCATTTTTACCTCAGAAACGCGCAAAAACACCTTAAAACGCGCACTTTTACCTCAGAAACGCGCATTTTTACCTCAGAAACGCGCAAAAACACCTTAAAACGCGCACTTTTACCTCAGAAACGCGCAAAAACACCTTAAAACGCGCATTTTTACCTCAGAAACGCGCAAAAACACCTTAAAACGCGCATTTTTACCTCAGAAATGCGCAAAAACACCTTAAAACGCGCATTTTTACCTCAGAAACGCGCAAAAACACCTTAAAACGCGCACTTTTACCTCAGAAACGCGCATTTTTACCTCAGAAACGCGCAAAAACACCTTAAAACGCGCGTTTTTACCTCAGAAACGCGCAAAAACACCTTAAAACTCGCACTTTTACCTCAGAAACGTGCAAAAACACCTTAAAACGCGCATTTTTACCTCAGAAACGCGCATTTTTACCTCAGAAACGCGCAAAAACACCGTAAAACGCGCATTTTTACCTCTGAAACGCACATTTTTACCTCAGAAACGCGCATTTTTACCTCAGAAACGCGCAAAAACACCTTAAAACGCGCACTTTTACCTCAGAAACGCGCAAAAACACCTTAAAACGCGCATTTTTACCTCAGAAACGCGCAAAAACACCTTAAAACGCGCATTTTTACCTCAGAAATGCGCAAAAACACCTTAAAACGCGCATTTTTACCTCAGAAACGCGCAAAAACACCTTAAAACGCGCACTTTTACCTCAGAAACGCGCATTTTTACCTCAGAAACGCGCAAAAACACCTTAAAACGCGCGTTTTTACCTCAGAAACGCGCAAAAACACCTTAAAACTCGCACTTTTACCTCAGAAACGTGCAAAAACACCTTAAAACGCGCATTTTTACCTCAGAAACGCGCATTTTTACCTCAGAAACGCGCAAAAACACCGTAAAACGCGCATTTTTACCTCTGAAACGCACATTTTTACCTCAGAAACGCGCAAAAACACCTTAAAACGCGCATTTTTACCTCAGAAACGCGCAAAAACACCTTAAAACGCGCACTTTTACCTCAGAAACGCGCAAAAACACCTTAAAACGCGCATTTTTACCTCAGAAACGCGCAAAAACACCTTAAAACGCGCACTTTTACCTCAGAAACACGCAAAAACACCTTAAAACGCGCATTTTTACCTCAGAAACGCGCAAAAACACCTTAAAACGCGCATTTTTACCTCAGAAACGCGCAAAAACACCTTAAAACGCGCACTTTTACCTCAGAAACGCGCAAAAACACCTTAAAACGCGCATTTTTACCTCAGAAACGCGCAAAAACACCTTAAAACGCGCACTTTTACCTCAGAAACACGCAAAAACACCTTAAAACGCGCATTTTTACCTCAGAAACGCGCAAAAACACCTTAAAACGCGCACTTTTACCTCAGAAACGCGCACTTTTACCTCAGAAACGCGCATTTTTACCTCAGAAACGCGCAAAAACACCTTAAAACGCGCACTTTTACCTCAGAAACGCGCATTTTTACCTCAGAAACGCGCAAAAACACCTTAAAACGCGCATTTTTACCTCAGAAAAGCGCAAAAACACCTTAAAACGCGCATTTTTACCTCAGAAACGTGCAAAAACACCTTAAAACGCGCATTTTTACCTCAGAAACGCGCAAAAACACCTTAAAACGCGCACTTTTACCTCAGAAACGCGCAAAAACACCTTAAAACGCGCATTTTTACCTCAGAAACGCGCATTTTTACCTCAGAAACGCGCAAAAACACCTTAAAATGCGCATTTTTACCTCAGAAACGCGCATTTTTACCTCAGAAACGCGCAAAAACACCTTAAAACGCGCACTTTTACCTCAGAAACGCGCATTTTTACCTCAGAAACGCGCAAAAACACCTTAAAACGCGCATTTTTACCTCAGAAACGCGCAAAAACACCTTAAAACGCGCATTTTTACCTCAGAAATGCGCAAAAACACCTTAAAACGCGCACTTTTACCTCAGAAACGCGCACTTTTACCTCAGAAACGCGCATTTTTACCTCAGAAACGCGCAAAAACACCTTAAAACGCGCACTTTTACCTCAGAAACGCGCATTTTTACCTCAGAAACGCGCAAAAACACCTTAAAACGCGCATTTTTACCTCAGAAACGCGCAAAAACACCTTAAAACGCGCATTTTTACCTCAGAAACGTGCAAAAACACCTTAAAACGCGCATTTTTACCTCAGAAACGCGCAAAAACACCTTAAAACGCGCACTTTTACCTCAGAAACGCGCAAAAACACCTTAAAACGCGCATTTTTACCTCAGAAACGCGCATTTTTACCTCAGAAACGCGCAAAAACACCTTAAAATGCGCATTTTTACCTCAGAAACGCGCATTTTTACCTCAGAAACGCGCAAAAACACCTTAAAACACGCACTTTTACCTCAGAAACGCGCATTTTTACCTCAGAAACGCGCAAAAACACCTTAAAACGCGCATTTTTACCTCAGAAATGCGCAAAAACACCTTAAAACGCGCATTTTTACCTGAGAAACGTGCAAAAACACCTTAAAACGTGCATTTTTACCTCAGAAACGCGCATTTTTACCTCAGAAACGCGCAAAAACACCTTAAAACGCGCACTTTTACCTCAGAAACGCGCAAAAACACCTTAAAACGCGCACTTTTACCTCAGAAACGCGCAAAAACACCTTAAAATGCGCATTTTTACCTCAGAAACGCGCATTTTTACCTCAGAAACGCGCAAAAACAACTTAAAACGCGCACTTTTACCTCAGAAATGCGCAAAAACACCTTAAAACGCGCATTTTTACCTCAGAAACGCGCAAAAACACCTTAAAACGCGCACTTTTACCTCAGAAACGCGCAAAAACACCTTAAAAGGCGCACTTTTACCTCAGAAACGCACAAAAACACCTTAAAACGCGCACTTTTACCTCAGAAACGCGCAAAAACACCTTAAAACGTGCATTTTTACCTCAGAAACGCGCATTTTTACCTGAGAAACGCGCAAAAACACCTTAAAACGCGCATTTTTACCTCAGAAACGCGCATTTTCACCTCAGAAACGCGCAAAAACACCTTAAAACGAGCACTTTTACCTCAGAAACGCGCAAAAACACCTTAAAACGCGCACTTTTACCTCAGAAACGCGCAAAACACCTTAAAATGCGCATTTTTACCTCAGAAACGCGCATTTTTACCTCAGAAATGCGCAAAAACACCTTAAAACGCGCACTTTTACCTCAGAAACGCGCAAAAACACCTTAAAACGCGCATTTTTACCTCAGAAACGCGCAAAAACACCTTAAAACGCGCACTTTTACCTCAGAAACGCGCAAAAACACCTTAAAACGCGCATTTTTACCTCAGAAACGCGAAAAAACACCTTAAAACGCGCACTTTTACCTCAGAAACGCGCAAAAACACCTTAAAACGTGCACTTTTACCTCAGAAACGCGCAAAAACACCTTAAAACGCGCACTTTTTACCTCAGAAACGCGCAAAAACACCTTAAAACGCGCATTTTTACCTCAGAAACGCGCAAAAACACCTTAAAACGCGCATTTTTACCTCAGAAACGCGCAGAAACACCTTAAAACGCGCATTTTTACCTCAGAAACGCGCAAAAACACCTTAAAACGCGCATTTTTACCTCAGAAACGCGCAAAAACACCTTAAAACGCGCATTTTTCACCTTAAAACGTGCATTTTTACCTCAGAAATGCGCAAAAACACCTTAGAACGCGCATTTTTACCTCAGAAATGCGCAAAAACACCTTAAAACGCGCATTTTTACCTCAGAAACGCGCAAAAACACCTTAAAACGCGCATTTTTACCTCAGAAACGCGCAAAAACACCTTAAAACGCGCACTTTTACCTCAGAAACGCGCAAAAACACCTTAAAACGTGCATTTTTACCTCAGAAACGCGCATTTTTACCTGAGAAACGTGCAAAAACACCTTAAAACGCGCATTTTTACCTCAGAAACGCGCATTTTTACCTCAGAAACGCGCAAAAACACCTTAAAACGCGCACTTTTACCTCAGAAACGCGCAAAAACACCTTAAAACGCGCACTTTTACCTCAGAAACGCGCAAAAACACCTTAAAATGCGCATTTTTACCTCAGAAACGCGCATTTTTACCTCAGAAACGCGCAAAAACAACTTAAAACGCGCACTTTTACCTCAGAAATGCGCAAAAACACCTTAAAACGCGCATTTTTACCTCAGAAACGCGCAAAAACACCTTAAAACGCGCACTTTTACCTCAGAAACGCGCAAAAACACCTTAAAAGGCGCACTTTTACCTCAGAAACGCACAAAAACACCTTAAAACGCGCACTTTTACCTCAGAAACGCGCAAAAACACCTTAAAACGTGCATTTTTACCTCAGAAACGCGCATTTTTACCTGAGAAACGCGCAAAAACACCTTAAAACGCGCATTTTTACCTCAGAAACGCGCATTTTCACCTCAGAAACGCGCAAAAACACCTTAAAACGAGCACTTTTACCTCAGAAACGCGCAAAAACACCTTAAAACGCGCACTTTTACCTCAGAAACGCGCATTTTTACCTCAGAAATGCGCAAAAACACCTTAAAACGCGCACTTTTACCTCAGAAACGCGCAAAAACACCTTAAAACGCGCATTTTTACCTCAGAAACGCGCAAAAACACCTTAAAACGCGCACTTTTACCTCAGAAACGCGCAAAAACACCTTAAAACGCGCATTTTTACCTCAGAAACGCGAAAAAACACCTTAAAACGCGCACTTTTACCTCAGAAACGCGCAAAAACACCTTAAAACGTACACTTTTACCTCAGAAACGCGCAAAAACACCTTAAAATGCGCATTTTTACCTCAGAAACGCGCATTTTTACCTCAGAAACGCGCAAAAACACCTTAAAACGCGTACTTTTACCTCAGAAACGCGCAAAAACACCTTAAAATGCGCACTTTTACCTCAGAAACGCGCAAAAACACCTTAAAACGCGCACTTTTACCTCAGAAACGCGCAAAAACACCTTAAAACGCGCACTTTTACCTCAGAAACGCGCAGAAACACCTTAAAACGTGCATTTTTACCTCAGAAACGCGCATTTTTACCTCAGAAACGCGCAAAAACACCTTAAAACGCGCACTTTTTACCTCAGAAACGCGCAAAAACACCTTAAAACGCGCATTTTTACCTCAGAAACGCGCAAAAACACCTTAAAACGCGCATTTTTACCTCAGAAACGCGCAAAAACACCTTAAAACGCGCATTTTTACCTCAGAAACGCGCAAAAACACCTTAAAACGCGCATTTTTACCTCAGAAACGCGCATTTTTACCTCAGAAACGCGCAAAAACACCTTAAAACGTGCATTTTTACCTCAGAAACGCGCAAAAACACCTTAAAACGCGCACTTTTACCTCAGAAACGCGCAAAAACACCTTAAAACGCGCACTTTTACCTCAGAAACGCGCAAAAACACCTTAAAACGCGCATTTTTACCTCAGAAACGCGCATTTTTACCTCAGAAACGCGCAAAAACACCTTAAAACGCGCATTTTTTCCTCAGAAACGCGCAAAAACACCTTAAAACGCGCATTTTTACCTCAGAAACGCGCAAAAACACCTTAAAACGCGCACTTTTACCTCAGAAACGCGCAAAAACACCTTAAAACGCACACTTTTACCTCAGAAACGCGCAAAAACACCTTAAAACGCGCATTTTTACCTCAGAAACGCGCATTTTTACCTCAGAAACGCGCAAAACACCTTAAAACGCGCATTTTTACCTCAGAAACGCGCAAAAACACCTTAAAACGCGCACTTTTACCTCAGAAACTCGCATTTTTACCTCAGAAACGCGCAAAAACACCTTAAAACGCGCATTTTTACCTCAGAAACGCGCAAAAACACCTTAAAACGCGCATTTTTACCTCAGAAACGCGCATTTTTACCTCAGAAACGCGCAAAAACACCTTAAAACGTGCATTTTTACCTCAGAAACGCGCAAAAACACCTTAAAACGCGCATTTTTACCTCAGAAACGCGCATTTTTACCTCAGAAACGCGCAAAAACACCTTAAAACGCGCATTTTTACCTCAGAAACGCGCAAAAACACCTTAAAACGCGCATTTTTACCTCAGAAACGCGCATTTTTACCTTAGAAACGCGCAAAAAGACCTTAAAACGCGCATTTTTACCTCAGAAACGCGCAAAAACACCTTAAAACGCGCATTTTTACCTCAGAAACGCGCATTTTTACCTCAGAAACGCGCAAAAACACCTTAAAACGCGCATTTTTACCTCAGAAACGCGCATTTTTACCTCAGAAACGCGCAAAAACACCTTAAAACGCGCACTTTTACCTCAGAAACGCGCATTTTTACCTCAGAAACGCGCATTTTTACCTCAGAAACGCGCAAAAACACCTTAAAACGCGCATTTTTACCTCAGAAACGCGCAAAAACACCTTAAAACACGCATTTCTACCTCAGAAACGCGCAAAAACACCTTAAAACGCGCATTTTTACCTCAGAAACGCGCATTTTTACCTCAGAAACGTGCAAAAACACCGTAAAACGCGCATTTTTACCTTAGAAACGCGCATTTTTACCTCAAAAACGCGCAAAAACACCGTAAAACGCGCATTTTTACCTCAGAAACGCACATTTTTACCTCAGAAACGCGCCAAAACACCTTAAAACGCGCATTTTTACCTCAGAAACGCGCATTTTTACCTCAGAAACGCGCAAAAACACCTTAAAACGCGCATTTTTACCTCAGAAACGCGCAAAAACACCTTAAAACGCGCATTTTTACCTCAGAAACGCGCATTTTTACCTCAGAAACGCGCAAAAACACCTTAAAACGCACACTTTTTACCTCAGAAACGCGCAAAAACACCTTAAAACGCGCATTTTTACCTCAGAAACGCGCAAAAACACCTTAAAACGCGCATTTTTACCTCAGAAACGCGCAAAAACACCTTAAAACGCGCATTTTTACCTCAGAAACGCGCATTTTTACCTCAGAAACGCGCAAAAACACCTTAAAACGCGCATTTTTACCTCAGAAACGCGCATTTTTACCTCAGAAACGCGCAAAAACACCTTAAAACGCGCATTTTTACCTCAGAAACGCGCAAAAACACCTTTAAACGCGCACTTTTACCTCAGAAACGCGCACTTTTACCTCAGAAACGCGCAAAAACACCTTAAAACGCGCATTTTTACCTCAGAAACGCGCAGAAACACCTTAAAACGCGCACTTTTACCTCAGAAACGCGCAAAAACACCTTAAAACGCGCACTTTTACCTCAGAAACGCGCAAAAACACCTTAAAACGTGCATTTTTACCTCAGAAACGCGCATTTTTACCTGAGAAACATGCAAAAACACCTTAAAACGCGCATTTTTACCTCAGAAACGCGCAAAAACACCTTAAAACGCGCACTTTTACCTCAGAAACGCGCATTTTTACCTCAGAAATGCGCAAAAACACCTTAAAACGCGCACTTTTACCTCAGAAACGCGCAAAAACACCTTAAAACGCGCATTTTTACCTCAGAAACGCGCAAAAACACCTTAAAACGCGCACTTTTACCTCAGAAACGCGCAAAAACACCTTAAAACGCGCATTTTTACCTCAGAAACGCGAAAAAACACCTTAAAACGCGCACTTTTACCTCAGAAACGCGCAAAAACACCTTAAAACGTACACTTTTACCTCAGAAACGCGCAAAAACACCTTAAAATGCGCATTTTTACCTCAGAAACGCGCATTTTTACCTCAGAAACGCGCAAAAACACCTTAAAACGCGTACTTTTACCTCAGAAACGCGCAAAAACACCTTAAAATGCGCACTTTTACCTCAGAAACGCGCAAAAACACCTTAAAACGCGCACTTTTACCTCAGAAACGCGCAAAAACACCTTAAAACGCGCACTTTTACCTCAGAAACGCGCAGAAACACCTTAAAACGTGCATTTTTACCTCAGAAACGCGCATTTTTACCTCAGAAACGCGCAAAAACACCTTAAAACGCGCACTTTTTACCTCAGAAACGCGCAAAAACACCTTAAAACGCGCATTTTTACCTCAGAAACGCGCAAAAACACCTTAAAACGCGCATTTTTACCTCAGAAACGCGCAAAAACACCTTAAAACGCGCATTTTTACCTCAGAAACGCGCAAAAACACCTTAAAACGCGCATTTTTACCTCAGAAACGCGCATTTTTACCTCAGAAACGCGCAAAAACACCTTAAAACGTGCATTTTTACCTCAGAAATGCGCAAAAACACCTTAAAACGCGCATTTTTACCTCAGAAATGCGCAAAAACACCTTAAAACGCGCATTTTTACCTCAGAAACGCGCAAAAACACCTTAAAACGCGCATTTTTACCTCAGAAACGCGCAAAAACACCTTAAAACGCGCACTTTTACCTCAGAAACGCGCAAAAACACCTTAAAACGCGCACTTTTACCTCAGAAACGCGCAAAAACAACTTAAAACGCGCATTTTTACCTCAGAAACGCACATTTTTACCTCAGAAACGCGCAAAAACACCTTAAAACGCGCACTTTTACCTCAGAAACGCGCAAAATCACCTTAAAACGCGCATTTTTACCTCAGAAACGCGCAAAAACAACTTAAAACGCGCATTTTTACCTCAGAAACGCGCAAAAACACCTTAAAACGCGCACTTTTACCTCAGAAACGCGCACTTTTACCTCAGAAACGCGCATTTTTACCTCAGAAACGCGCAAAAACACCTTAAAACGCGCATTTTTACCTCAGAAATGCGCATTTTTACCTCAGAAAGGCGCAAAAACACCTTAAAACGCGCACTTTTACCTCAGAAACGCGCATTTTTACCGCAGAAACGCGCAAAAACACCTTAAAACGCGCACTTTTACCTCAGAAATGCGCAAAAACACCTTAAAATGCGCATTTTTACCTCAGAAACGCGCAAAAACACCTTAAAACGCGCACTTTTACCTCAGAAACGCGCAAAAACACCTTAAAACGCGCATTTTTACCTCAGAAACGCGCATTTTTACCTCAGAAACGCGCAAAAACACCTTAAAACGCGCATTTTTACCTCAGAAACGCGCAAAAACACCTTAAAACGCGCACTTTTACCTCAGAAACGCGCAAAAACACCTTAAAACGCGCATTTTTACCTCAGAAACGCGCATTTTTACCTCAGAAACGCGCAAAAACCCCTTAAAACGCGCATTTTTACCTCAGAAACGCGCATTTTTACCTCAGAAACGCGCAAAAACACCTTAAAACGCGCACTTTTACCTCAGAAACGCGCATTTTTACCTCAGAAACGCGCAAAAACACCTTAAAACGCGCACTTTTACCTCAGAAACGCGCAAAAACACCTTAAAACGCGCATTTTTACCTCAGAAACGCGCAAAAACACCTTAAAACGCGCATTTTTACCTCAGAAATGCGCAAAAACACCTTAAAACGCGCATTTTTACCTCAGAAACGCGCAAAAACACCTTAAAACGCGCACTTTTACCTCAGAAACGCGCATTTTTACCTCAGAAACGCGCAAAAACACCTTAAAACGCGCGTTTTTACCTCAGAAACGCGCAAAAACACCTTAAAACTCGCACTTTTACCTCAGAAACGTGCAAAAACACCTTAAAACGCGCATTTTTACCTCAGAAACGCGCATTTTTACCTCAGAAACGCGCAAAAACACCGTAAAACGCGCATTTTTACCTCTGAAACGCACATTTTTACCTCAGAAACGCGCATTTTTACCTCAGAAACGCGCAAAAACACCTTAAAACGCGCACTTTTACCTCAGAAACGCGCAAAAACACCTTAATACGCGCATTTTTACCTCAGAAACGCGCAAAAACACCTTAAAACGCGCATTTTTACCTCAGAAATGCGCAAAAACACCTTAAAACGCGCATTTTTACCTCAGAAACGCGCAAAAACACCTTAAAACGCGCACTTTTACCTCAGAAACGCGCATTTTTACCTCAGAAACGCGCAAAAACACCTTAAAACGCGCGTTTTTACCTCAGAAACGCGCAAAAACACCTTAAAACTCGCACTTTTACCTCAGAAACGTGCAAAAACACCTTAAAACGCGCATTTTTACCTCAGAAACGCGCATTTTTACCTCAGAAACGCGCAAAAACACCGTAAAACGCGCATTTTTACCTCTGAAACGCACATTTTTACCTCAGAAACGCGCAAAAACACCTTAAAACGCGCATTTTTACCTCAGAAACGCGCAAAAACACCTTAAAACGCGCACTTTTACCTCAGAAACGCGCAAAAACACCTTAAAACGCGCATTTTTACCTCAGAAACGCGCAAAAACACCTTAAAACGCGCACTTTTACCTCAGAAACACGCAAAAACACCTTAAAACGCGCATTTTTACCTCAGAAACGCGCAAAAACACCTTAAAACGCGCATTTTTACCTCAGAAACGCGCAAAAACACCTTAAAACGCGCACTTTTACCTCAGAAACGAGCAAAAACACCTTAAAACGCGCATTTTTACCTCAGAAACGCGCAAAAACACCTTAAAACGCGCACTTTTACCTCAGAAACACGCAAAAACACCTTAAAACGCGCATTTTTACCTCAGAAACGCGCAAAAACACCTTAAAACGCGCACTTTTACCTCAGAAACGCGCACTTTTACCTCAGAAACGCGCATTTTTACCTCAGAAACGCGCAAAAACACCTTAAAACGCGCACTTTTACCTCAGAAACGCGCATTTTTACCTCAGAAAAGCGCAAAAACACCTTAAAACGCGCATTTTTACCTCAGAAAAGCGCAAAAACACCTTAAAACGCGCATTTTTACCTCAGAAACGTGCAAAAACACCTTAAAACGCGCATTTTTACCTCAGAAACGCGCAAAAACACCTTAAAACGCGCACTTTTACCTCAGAAACGCGCAAAAACACCTTAAAACGCGCATTTTTACCTCAGAAACGCGCATTTTTACCTCAGAAACGCGCAAAAACACCTTAAAATGCGCATTTTTACCTCAGAAACGCGCATTTTTACCTCAGAAACGCGCAAAAACACCTTAAAACGCGCACTTTTACCTCAGAAACGCGCATTTTTACCTCAGAAACGCGCAAAAACACCTTAAAACGCGCATTTTTACCTCAGAAACGCGCAAAAACACCTTAAAACGCGCATTTTTACCTCAGAAATGCGCAAAAACACCTTAAAACGCGCACTTTTACCTCAGAAACGCGCACTTTTACCTCAGAAACGCGCATTTTTACCTCAGAAACGCGCAAAAACACCTTAAAACGCGCACTTTTACCTCAGAAACGCGCATTTTTACCTCAGAAACGCGCAAAAACACCTTAAAACGCGCATTTTTACCTCAGAAACGCGCAAAAACACCTTAAAACGCGCATTTTTACCTCAGAAACGTGCAAAAACACCTTAAAACGCGCATTTTTACCTCAGAAACGCGCAAAAACACCTTAAAACGCGCACTTTTACCTCAGAAACTCGCAAAAACACCTTAAAACGCGCATTTTTACCTCAGAAACGCGCATTTTTACCTCAGAAACGCGCAATAACACCTTAAAATGCGCATTTTTACCTCAGAAACGCGCATTTTTACCTCAGAAACGCGCAAAAACACCTTAAAACACGCACTTTTACCTCAGAAACGCGCATTTTTACCTCAGAAACGCGCAAAAACACCTTAAAACGCGCATTTTTACCTCAGAAATGCGCAAAAACACCTTAAAACGCGCATTTTTACCTGAGAAACGTGCAAAAACACCTTAAAACGTGCATTTTTACCTCAGAAACGCGCATTTTTACCTCAGAAACGCGCAAAAACACCTTAAAACGCGCACTTTTACCTCAGAAACGCGCAAAAACACCTTAAAACGCGCACTTTTACCTCAGAAACGCGCAAAAACACCTTAAAATGCGCATTTTTACCTCAGAAACGCGCATTTTTACCTCAGAAACGCGCAAAAACAACTTAAAACGCGCACTTTTACCTCAGAAATGCGCAAAAACACCTTAAAACGCGCATTTTTACCTCAGAAACGTGCAAAAACACCTTAAAACGCGCATTTTTACCTCAGAAACGCGCAAAAACACCTTAAAACGCGCACTTTTACCTCAGAAACTCGCAAAAACACCTTAAAACGCGCATTTTTACCTCAGAAACGCGCATTTTTACCTCAGAAACGCGCAATAACACCTTAAAATGCGCATTTTTACCTCAGAAACGCGCATTTTTACCTCAGAAACGCGCAAAAACACCTTAAAACACGCACTTTTACCTCAGAAACGCGCATTTTTACCTCAGAAACGCGCAAAAACACCTTAAAACGCGCATTTTTACCTCAGAAATGCGCAAAAACACCTTAAAACGCGCATTTTTACCTGAGAAACGTGCAAAAACACCTTAAAACGTGCATTTTTACCTCAGAAACGCGCATTTTTACCTCAGAAACGCGCAAAAACACCTTAAAACGCGCACTTTTACCTCAGAAACGCGCAAAAACACCTTAAAACGCGCACTTTTACCTCAGAAACGCGCAAAAACACCTTAAAATGCGCATTTTTACCTCAGAAACGCGCATTTTTACCTCAGAAACGCGCAAAAACAACTTAAAACGCGCACTTTTACCTCAGAAATGCGCAAAAACACCTTAAAACGCGCATTTTTACCTCAGAAACGCGCAAAAACACCTTAAAACGCGCACTTTTACCTCAGAAACGCGCAAAAACACCTTAAAAGGCGCACTTTTACCTCAGAAACGCACAAAAACACCTTAAAACGCGCACTTTTACCTCAGAAACGCGCAAAAACACCTTAAAACGTGCATTTTTACCTCAGAAACGCGCATTTTTACCTGAGAAACGCGCAAAAACACCTTAAAACGCGCATTTTTACCTCAGAAACGCGCATTTTCACCTCAGAAACGCGCAAAAACACCTTAAAACGAGCACTTTTACCTCAGAAACGCGCAAAAACACCTTAAAACGCGCACTTTTACCTCAGAAACGCGCAAAACACCTTAAAATGCGCATTTTTACCTCAGAAACGCGCATTTTTACCTCAGAAATGCGCAAAAACACCTTAAAACGCGCACTTTTACCTCAGAAACGCGCAAAAACACCTTAAAACGCGCATTTTTACCTCAGAAACGCGCAAAAACACCTTAAAACGCGCACTTTTACCTCAGAAACGCGCAAAAACACCTTAAAACGCGCATTTTTACCTCAGAAACGCGAAAAAACACCTTAAAACGCGCACTTTTACCTCAGAAACGCGCAAAAACACCTTAAAACGTGCACTTTTACCTCAGAAACGCGCAAAAACACCTTAAAACGCGCACTTTTTACCTCAGAAACGCGCAAAAACACCTTAAAACGCGCATTTTTACCTCAGAAACGCGCAAAAACACCTTAAAACGCGCATTTTTACCTCAGAAACGCGCAGAAACACCTTAAAACGCGCATTTTTACCTCAGAAACGCGCAAAAACACCTTAAAACGCGCATTTTTACCTCAGAAACGCGCAAAAACACCTTAAAACGCGCATTTTTACCTCAGAAACGCGCATTTTTACCTCAGAAACGCGCAAAAACACCTTAAAACGTGCATTTTTACCTCAGAAATGCGCAAAAACACCTTAGAACGCGCATTTTTACCTCAGAAATGCGCAAAAACACCTTAAAACGCGCATTTTTACCTCAGAAACGCGCAAAAACACCTTAAAACGCGCATTTTTACCTCAGAAACGCGCAAAAACACCTTAAAACGCGCACTTTTACCTCAGAAACGCGCAAAAACACCTTAAAACGTGCATTTTTACCTCAGAAACGCGCATTTTTACCTGAGAAACGTGCAAAAACACCTTAAAACGCGCATTTTTACCTCAGAAACGCGCATTTTTACCTCAGAAACGCGCAAAAACACCTTAAAACGCGCACTTTTACCTCAGAAACGCGCAAAAACACCTTAAAACGCGCACTTTTACCTCAGAAACGCGCAAAAACACCTTAAAATGCGCATTTTTACCTCAGAAACGCGCATTTTTACCTCAGAAACGCGCAAAAACAACTTAAAACGCGCACTTTTACCTCAGAAATGCGCAAAAACACCTTAAAACGCGCATTTTTACCTCAGAAACGCGCAAAAACACCTTAAAACGCGCACTTTTACCTCAGAAACGCGCAAAAACACCTTAAAAGGCGCACTTTTACCTCAGAAACGCACAAAAACACCTTAAAACGCGCACTTTTACCTCAGAAACGCGCAAAAACACCTTAAAACGTGCATTTTTACCTCAGAAACGCGCATTTTTACCTGAGAAACGCGCAAAAACACCTTAAAACGCGCATTTTTACCTCAGAAACGCGCATTTTCACCTCAGAAACGCGCAAAAACACCTTAAAACGAGCACTTTTACCTCAGAAACGCGCAAAAACACCTTAAAACGCGCACTTTTACCTCAGAAACGCGCATTTTTACCTCAGAAATGCGCAAAAACACCTTAAAACGCGCACTTTTACCTCAGAAACGCGCAAAAACACCTTAAAACGCGCATTTTTACCTCAGAAACGCGCAAAAACACCTTAAAACGCGCACTTTTACCTCAGAAACGCGCAAAAACACCTTAAAACGCGCATTTTTACCTCAGAAACGCGAAAAAACACCTTAAAACGCGCACTTTTACCTCAGAAACGCGCAAAAACACCTTAAAACGTACACTTTTACCTCAGAAACGCGCAAAAACACCTTAAAATGCGCATTTTTACCTCAGAAACGCGCATTTTTACCTCAGAAACGCGCAAAAACACCTTAAAACGCGTACTTTTACCTCAGAAACGCGCAAAAACACCTTAAAATGCGCACTTTTACCTCAGAAACGCGCAAAAACACCTTAAAACGCGCACTTTTACCTCAGAAACGCGCAAAAACACCTTAAAACGCGCACTTTTACCTCAGAAACGCGCAGAAACACCTTAAAACGTGCATTTTTACCTCAGAAACGCGCATTTTTACCTCAGAAACGCGCAAAAACACCTTAAAACGCGCACTTTTTACCTCAGAAACGCGCAAAAACACCTTAAAACGCGCATTTTTACCTCAGAAACGCGCAAAAACACCTTAAAACGCGCATTTTTACCTCAGAAACGCGCAAAAACACCTTAAAACGCGCATTTTTACCTCAGAAACGCGCAAAAACACCTTAAAACGCGCATTTTTACCTCAGAAACGCGCATTTTTACCTCAGAAACGCGCAAAAACACCTTAAAACGTGCATTTTTACCTCAGAAATGCGCAAAAACACCTTAAAACGCGCATTTTTACCTCAGAAATGCGCAAAAACACCTTAAAACGCGCATTTTTACCTCAGAAACGCGCAAAAACACCTTAAAACGCGCATTTTTACCTCAGAAACGCGCAAAAACACCTTAAAACGCGCACTTTTACCTCAGAAACGCGCAAAAACACCTTAAAACGCGCACTTTTACCTCAGAAACGCGCAAAAACACCTTAAAACGCGCATTTTTACCTCAGAAACGCGCATTTTTACCTCAGAAACGCGCAAAAACACCTTAAAACGCGCATTTTTTCCTCAGAAACGCGCAAAAACACCTTAAAACGCGCATTTTTACCTCAGAAACGCGCAAAAACACCTTAAAACGCGCACTTTTACCTCAGAAACGCGCAAAAACACCTTAAAACGCACACTTTTACCTCAGAAACGCGCAAAAACACCTTAAAACGCGCATTTTTACCTCAGAAACGCGCATTTTTACCTCAGAAACGCGCAAAACACCTTAAAACGCGCATTTTTACCTCAGAAACGCGCAAAAACACCTTAAAACGCGCACTTTTACCTCAGAAACTCGCATTTTTACCTCAGAAACGCGCAAAAACACCTTAAAACGCGCATTTTTACCTCAGAAACGCGCAAAAACACCTTAAAACGCGCATTTTTACCTCAGAAACGCGCATTTTTACCTCAGAAACGCGCAAAAACACCTTAAAACGTGCATTTTTACCTCAGAAACGCGCAAAAACACCTTAAAACGCGCATTTTTACCTCAGAAACGCGCATTTTTACCTCAGAAACGCGCAAAAACACCTTAAAACGCGCATTTTTACCTCAGAAACGCGCAAAAACACCTTAAAACGCGCATTTTTACCTCAGAAACGCGCATTTTTACCTTAGAAACGCGCAAAAAGACCTTAAAACGCGCATTTTTACCTCAGAAACGCGCAAAAACACCTTAAAACGCGCATTTTTACCTCAGAAACGCGCATTTTTACCTCAGAAACGCGCAAAAACACCTTAAAACGCGCATTTTTACCTCAGAAACGCGCATTTTTACCTCAGAAACGCGCAAAAACACCTTAAAACGCGCACTTTTACCTCAGAAACGCGCATTTTTACCTCAGAAACGCGCATTTTTACCTCAGAAACGCGCAAAAACACCTTAAAACGCGCATTTTTACCTCAGAAACGCGCAAAAACACCTTAAAACACGCATTTCTACCTCAGAAACGCGCAAAAACACCTTAAAACGCGCATTTTTACCTCAGAAACGCGCATTTTTACCTCAGAAACGTGCAAAAACACCGTAAAACGCGCATTTTTACCTTAGAAACGCGCATTTTTACCTCAAAAACGCGCAAAAACACCGTAAAACGCGCATTTTTACCTCAGAAACGCACATTTTTACCTCAGAAACGCGCCAAAACACCTTAAAACGCGCATTTTTACCTCAGAAACGCGCATTTTTACCTCAGAAACGCGCAAAAACACCTTAAAACGCGCATTTTTACCTCAGAAACGCGCAAAAACACCTTAAAACGCGCATTTTTACCTCAGAAACGCGCATTTTTACCTCAGAAACGCGCAAAAACACCTTAAAACGCACACTTTTTACCTCAGAAACGCGCAAAAACACCTTAAAACGCGCATTTTTACCTCAGAAACGCGCAAAAACACCTTAAAACGCGCATTTTTACCTCAGAAACGCGCAAAAACACCTTAAAACGCGCATTTTTACCTCAGAAACGCGCATTTTTACCTCAGAAACGCGCAAAAACACCTTAAAACGCGCATTTTTACCTCAGAAACGCGCATTTTTACCTCAGAAACGCGCAAAAACACCTTAAAACGCGCATTTTTACCTCAGAAACGCGCAAAAACACCTTTAAACGCGCACTTTTACCTCAGAAACGCGCACTTTTACCTCAGAAACGCGCAAAAACACCTTAAAACGCGCATTTTTACCTCAGAAACGCGCAGAAACACCTTAAAACGCGCACTTTTACCTCAGAAACGCGCAAAAACACCTTAAAACGCGCACTTTTACCTCAGAAACGCGCAAAAACACCTTAAAACGTGCATTTTTACCTCAGAAACGCGCATTTTTACCTGAGAAACATGCAAAAACACCTTAAAACGCGCATTTTTACCTCAGAAACGCGCAAAAACACCTTAAAACGCGCATTTTTACCTCAGAAACGCGCATTTTTACCTCAGAAACGCGCAAAAACACCTTAAAACGCGCATTTTTACCTCAGAAACGCGCATTTTTACCTCAGAAACGCGCAAAAACACCTTAAAACGCGCATTTTTACCTCAGAAACGCGCAAAAACACCTTTAAACGCGCACTTTTACCTCAGAAACGCGCACTTTTACCTCAGAAACGCGCAAAAACACCTTAAAACGCGCATTTTTACCTCAGAAACGCGCAGAAACACCTTAAAACGCGCACTTTTACCTCAGAAACGCGCAAAAACACCTTAAAACGCGCACTTTTACCTCAGAAACGCGCAAAAACACCTTAAAACGTGCATTTTTACCTCAGAAACGCGCATTTTTACCTGAGAAACGTGCAAAAACACCTTAAAACGCGCATTTTTACCTCAGAAACGCGCATTTTTACCTCAGAAACGCGCAAAAACACCTTAAAACGCGCACTTTTACCTCAGAAACGCGCAAAAACACCTTAAAACACGCACTTTTACCTCAGAAACGCGCAAAAACACCTTAAAATGCGCATTTTTACCTCAGAAACACGCATTTTTACCTCAGAAACGCGCAAAAACAACTTAAAACGCGCACTTTTACCTCAGAAATGCGCAAAAACACCTTAAAACGCGCATTTTTACCTCAGAAACGCGCAAAAACACCTTAAAACGCGCACTTTTACCTCAGAAACGCGCAAAAACACCTTAAAAGGCGCACTTTTACCTCAGAAACGCACAAAAACACCTTAAAACGCGCACTTTTACCTCAGAAACGCGCAAAAACACCTTAAAACGTGCATTTTTACCTCAGAAACGCGCATTTTTACCTGAGAAACGCGCAAAAACACCTTAAAACGCGCATTTTTACCTCAGAAACGCGCATTTTCACCTCAGAAACGCGCAAAAACACCTTAAAACGAGCACTTTTACCTCAGAAACGCGCAAAAACACCTTAAAACGCGCACTTTTACCTCAGAAACGCGCAAAACACCTTAAAATGCGCATTTTTACCTCAGAAACGCGCATTTTTACCTCAGAAATGCGCAAAAACACCTTAAAACGCGCACTTTTACCTCAGAAACGCGCAAAAACACCTTAAAACGCGCACTTTTACCTCAGAAACGCGCAAAAACACCTTAAAACGCGCACTTTTACCTCAGAAACGCGCAAAAACACCTTAAAACGCGCATTTTTACCTCAGAAACGCGAAAAAACACCTTAAAACGCGCACTTTTACCTCAGAAACGCGCAAAAACACCTTAAAACGTACACTTTTACCTCAGAAACGCGCAAAAACACCTTAAAATGCGCATTTTTACCTCAGAAACGCGCATTTTTACCTCAGAAACGCGCAAAAACACCTTAAAACGCGCACTTTTACCTCAGAAACGCGCAAAAACACCTTAAAATGCGCACTTTTACCTCAGAAACGCGCAAAAACACCTTAAAACGCGCACTTTTACCTCAGAAACGCGCAAAAACACCTTAAAACGCGCACTTTTACCTCAGAAACGCGCAGAAACACCTTAAAACGTGCATTTTTACCTCAGAAACGCGCATTTTTACCTCAGAAACGCGCAAAAACACCTTATAACGCGCACTTTTTACCTCAGAAACGCGCAAAAACACCTTAAAACGCGCATTTTTACCTCAGAAACGCGCAAAAACACCTTAAAACGCGCATTTTTACCTCAGAAACGCGCAGAAACACCTTAAAACGCGCATTTTTACCTCAGAAACGCGCAAAAACACCTTAAAACGCGCATTTTTACCTCAGAAACGCGCAAAAACACCTTAAAACGCGCATTTTTACCTCAGAAACGCGCATTTTTACCTCAGAAACGCGCAAAAACACCTTAAAACGTGCATTTTTACCTCAGAAATGCGCAAAAACACCTTAAAACGCGCATTTTTACCTCAGAAACGCGCAAAAACACCTTAAAACGCGCATTTTTACCTCAGAAACGCGCAAAAACACCTTAAAACGCGCACTTTTACCTCAGAAACGCGCAAAAACACCTTAAAACGTGCATTTTTACCTCAGAAACGCGCATTTTTACCTGAGAAACGTGCAAAAACACCTTAAAACGCGCATTTTTACCTCAGAAACGCGCATTTTTACCTCAGAAACGCGCAAAAACACCTTAAAACGCGCACTTTTACCTCAGAAACGCGCAAAAACACCTTAAAACGCGCACTTTTACCTCAGAAACGCGCAAAAACACCTTAAAATGCGCATTTTTACCTCAGAAACGCGCATTTTTACCTCAGAAACGCGCAAAAACAACTTAAAACGCGCACTTTTACCTCAGAAATGCGCAAAAACACCTTAAAACGCGCATTTTTACCTCAGAAACGCGCAAAAACACCTTAAAACGCGCACTTTTACCTCAGAAACGCGCAAAAATACCTTAAAAGGCGCACTTTTACCTCAGAAACGCACAAAAACACCTTAAAACGCGCACTTTTACCTCAGAAACGCGCAAAAACACCTTAAAACGTGCATTTTTACCTCAGAAACGCGCATTTTTACCTGAGAAACGCGCAAAAACACCTTAAAACGCGCATTTTTACCTCAGAAACGCGCATTTTCACCTCAGAAACGCGCAAAAACACCTTAAAACGAGCACTTTTACCTCAGAAACGCGCAAAAACACCTTAAAACGCGCACTTTTACCTCAGAAACGCGCATTTTTACCTCAGAAATGCGCAAAAACACCTTAAAACGCGCACTTTTACCTCAGAAACGCGCAAAAACACCTTAAAACGCGCATTTTTACCTCAGAAACGCGCAAAAACACCTTAAAACGCGCACTTTTACCTCAGAAACGCGCAAAAACACCTTAAAACGCGCATTTTTACCTCAGAAACGCGAAAAAACACCTTAAAACGCGCACTTTTACCTCAGAAACGCGCAAAAACACCTTAAAACGTACACTTTTACCTCAGAAACGCGCAAAAACACCTTAAAATGCGCATTTTTACCTCAGAAACGCGCATTTTTACCTCAGAAACGCGCAAAAACACCTTAAAACGCGCACTTTTACCTCAGAAACGCGCAGAAACACCTTAAAACGTGCATTTTTACCTCAGAAACGCGCATTTTTACCTCAGAAACGCGCAAAAACACCTTAAAACGCGCACTTTTTACCTCAGAAACGCGCAAAAACACCTTAAAACGCGCATTTTTACCTCAGAAACGCGCAAAACACCTTAAAACGCGCATTTTTACCTCAGAAACGCGCAAAAACACCTAAAAACGCGCATTTTTACCTCAGAAACGCGCAAAAACACCTTAAAACGCGCATTTTTACCTCAGAAACGCGCAAAAACACCTTAAAACGCGCATTTTTACCTCAGAAACGCGCATTTTTACCTCAGAAACGCGCAAAAACACCTTAAAACGTGCATTTTTACCTCAGAAATGCGCAAAAACACCTTAAAACGCGCATTTTTACCTCAGAAATGCGCAAAAACACCTTAAAACGCGCATTTTTACCTCAGAAACGCGCAAAAACACCTTAAAACGCGCATTTTTACCTCAGAAACGCGCAAAAACACCTTAAAACGCGCACTTTTACCTCAGAAACGCGCAAAAACACCTTAAAACGCGCACTTTTACCTCAGAAACGCGCAAAAACACCTTAAAACGCGCATTTTTACCTCAGAAACGCGCATTTTTACCTCAGAAACGCGCAAAAACACCTTAAAACGCGCATTTTTTCCTCAGAAACGCGCAAAAACACCTTAAAACGCGCATTTTTACCTCAGAAACGCGCAAAAACACCTTAAAACGCGCACTTTTACCTCAGAAACGCGCAAAAACACCTTAAAACGCACACTTTTACCTCAGAAACGCGCAAAAACACCTTAAAACGCGCATTTTTACCTCAGAAACGCGCATTTTTACCTCAGAAACGCGCAAAACACCTTAAAACGCGCATTTTTACCTCAGAAACGCGCAAAAACACCTTAAAACGCGCATTTTTACCTCAGAAACGCGCATTTTTACCTTAGAAACGCGCAAAAAGACCTTAAAACGCGCATTTTTACCTCAGAAACGCGCAAAAACACCTTAAAACGCGCATTTTTACCTCAGAAACGCGCATTTTTACCTCAGAAACGCGCAAAAACACCTTAAAACGCGCATTTTTACATCAGAAACGCGCAAAAACACCTTAAAACGCGCATTTTTACCTCAGAAACGCGCATTTTTACCTCAGAAACGCGCAAAAACACCTTAAAACGCGCATTTTTACCTCAGAAACGCGCAAAAACACCTTAAAACGCGCATTTTTACCTCAGAAATGCGCATTTTTACCTTAGAAACGCGCAAAAAGACCTTAAAACGCGCATTTTTACCTCAGAAACGCGCAAAAACACCTTAAAACGCGCATTTTTACCTCAGAAACGCGCATTTTTACCTCAGAAACGCGCAAAAACACCTTAAAACGCGCATTTTTACCTCAGAAACGCGCATTTTTACCTCAGAAACGCGCAAAAACACCTTAAAACGCGCACTTTTACCTCAGAAACGCGCATTTTTACCTCAGAAACGCGCAAAAACACCTTAAAACGCGCACTTTTACCTCAGAAACGCGCAAAAACAACTTAAAACGCGCATTTTTACCTCAGAAACGTGCAAAAACACCTTAAAACGCGCATTTTTACCTCAGAAACGCGCATTTTTACCTCAGAAACGCGCATTTTTACCTCAGAAACGCGCAAAAACACCTTAAAATGCGCATTTTTACCTCAGAAACGCGCAAAAACACCTTAAAACACGCATTTCTACCTCAGAAACGCGCAAAAACACCTTAAAACGCGCATTTTTACCTCAGAAACGCGCATTTTTACCTCAGAAACGTGCAAAAACACCGTAAAACGCGCATTTTTACCTCAGAAACGCGCATTTTTACCTCAAAAACGCGCATTTTTACCTCAGAAACGCGCATTTTTACCTCAGAAACGCGCAAAAACACCTTAAAACGCGCATTTTTACCTCAGAAACGCGCAAAAACACCTTAAAACGCGCATTTTTACCTCAGAAACGCGCAAAAACACCTTAAAACGCGCATTTTTACCTCAGAAACGCGCATTTTTACCTCAGAAACGCGCAAAAACACCGTAAAACGTGAATTTTTACCTCAGAAACGCGCAAAAACACCTTAAAACGCGCATTTTTACCTCAGAAACGCGCATTTTTACCTCAGAAACGCGAAAAAACACCTTAAAACGCGCACTTTTACCTCAGAAACGCGCAAAAACACCTTAAAACGCGCACTTTTACCTCAGAAACGCGCAAAAACACCTTAAAACGCGTATTTTTACCTCAGAAACGCGCATTTTTACCTCAGAAACGCGCACTTTTACCTCAGAAACGCGCAAAAACACCTTAAAACGCACACTTTTACCTCAGAAACGCGCAAAAACACCTTAAAACGCGCATTTTTACCTCAGAAACGCGCATTTTTACCTCAGAAACGCGCAAAAACACCTTAAAACGCGCATTTTTACCTCAGAAACGCGCAAAAACACCTTAAAACGCGCATTTTTACCTCAGAAACGCGCAAAAACACCTTAAAACGCGCATTTTTACCTCAGAAACGCGCATTTTTACCTCAGAAACGCGCAAAAACACCGTAAAACGTGAATTTTTACCTCAGAAATGCGCAAAAACACCTTAAAACGCGCATTTTTACCTCAGAAACGCGCATTTTTACCTCAGAAACGCGCAAAAACACCTTAAAACGCGCATTTTTACCTCAGAAACGCGCATTTTTACCTCAGAAACGCGCAAAAACACCTTAAAACGCGCATTTTTACCTCAGAAACGCGCATTTTTACCTCAGAAACGCGCAAAAACACCTTAAAACGCGCATTTTTACCTCAGAAACGCGCATTTTTACCTCAGAAACGCGCAAAAACACCTTAAAACGCGCATTTTTACCTCAGAAACGCGCATTTTTACCTCAGAAACGTGCAAAAACACCGTAAAACGCGCATTTTTACCTCAGAAACGCGCATTTTTACCTCAGAAACGCGCAAAAACACCTTAAAACGCGCATTTTTACCTCAGAAACGCGCAAAAACACCTTAAAACGCGCACTTTTTACCTCAGAAACGCGCAAAAACACCTTAAAACGCGCATTTTTACCTCAGAAACGCGCAAAAACACCTTAAAACGCGCATTTTTACCTCAGAAACGCGCAAAAACACCTTAAAATGCGCATTTTTACCTCAGAAACGCGCATTTTTACCTCAGAAACGCGCAAAAACACCGTAAAATGCGAATTTTTACCTCAGAAACGCGCAAAAACACCTTAAAACGCGCATTTTTACCTCAGAAACGCGCATTTTTACCTCAGAAACGCGAAAAAACACCTTAAAACGCGCACTTTTACCTCAGAAACGCGCATTTTTACCTCAGAAACGCGCAAAAACACCTTAAAACGCGCACTTTTACCTCAGAAACGCGCAAAAACACCTTAAAACGCGCATTTTTACCTCAGAAACGCGCAAAAACACCTTAAAACGCGCATTTTTACCTCAGAAATGCGCAAAAACACCTTAAAACGCGCATTTTTACCTCAGAAACGCGCAAAAACACCTTAAAACGCGCACTTTTACCTCAGAAACGCGCATTTTTACCTCAGAAACGCGCAAAAACACCTTAAAACGCGCGTTTTTACCTCAGAAACGCGCAAAAACACCTTAAAACTCGCACTTTTACCTCAGAAACGTGCAAAAACACCTTAAAACGCGCATTTTTACCTCAGAAACGCGCATTTTTACCTCAGAAATGCGCAAAAACACCGTAAAACGCGCATTTTTACCTCTGAAACGCACATTTTTACCTCAGAAACGCGCATTTTTACCTCAGAAACGCGCAAAAACACCTTAAAACGCGCACTTTTACCTCAGAAACGCGCAAAAACACCTTAATACGCGCATTTTTACCTCAGAAACGCGCAAAAACACCTTAAAACGCGCATTTTTACCTCAGAAATGCGCAAAAACACCTTAAAACGCGCATTTTTACCTCAGAAACGCGCAAAAACACCTTAAAACGCGCACTTTTACCTCAGAAACGCGCATTTTTACCTCAGAAACGCGCAAAAACACCTTAAAACGCGCGTTTTTACCTCAGAAACGCGCAAAAACACCTTAAAACTCGCACTTTTACCTCAGAAACGTGCAAAAACACCTTAAAACGCGCATTTTTACCTCAGAAACGCGCATTTTTACCTCAGAAACGCGCAAAAACACCGTAAAACGCGCATTTTTACCTCTGAAACGCACATTTTTACCTCAGAAACGCGCAAAAACACCTTAAAACGCGCATTTTTACCTCAGAAACGCGCAAAAACACCTTAAAACGCGCACTTTTACCTCAGAAACGCGCAAAAACACCTTAAAACGCGCATTTTTACCTCAGAAACGCGCAAAAACACCTTAAAACGCGCACTTTTACCTCAGAAACACGCAAAAACACCTTAAAACGCGCATTTTTACCTCAGAAACGCGCAAAAACACCTTAAAACGCGCATTTTTACCTCAGAAACGCGCAAAAACACCTTAAAACGCGCACTTTTACCTCAGAAACGAGCAAAAACACCTTAAAACGCGCATTTTTACCTCAGAAACGCGCAAAAACACCTTAAAACGCGCACTTTTACCTCAGAAACACGCAAAAACACCTTAAAACGCGCATTTTTACCTCAGAAACGCGCAAAAACACCTTAAAACGTGCATTTTTACCTCAGAAATGCGCAAAAACACCTTAAAACGCGCATTTTTACCTCAGAAATGCGCAAAAACACCTTAAAACGCGCATTTTTACCTCAGAAACGCGCAAAAACACCTTAAAACGCGTATTTTTACCTCAGAAACGCGCATTTTTACCTCAGAAACGCGCACTTTTACCTCAGAAACGCGCAAAAACACCTTAAAACGCACACTTTTACCTCAGAAACGCGCAAAAACACCTTAAAACGCGCATTTTTACCTCAGAAACTCGCATTTTTACCTCAGAAACGCGCAAAAACACCTTAAAACGCGCATTTTTACCTCAGAAACGCGCATTTTTACCTCAGAAACGCGCAAAAACACCTTAAAACGCGCACTTTTACCTCAGAAACGCGCATTTTTACCTCAGAAACGCGCAAAAACACCTTAAAACGCGCACTTTTACCTCAGAAACGCGCAAAAACAACTTAAAACGCGCATTTTTACCTCAGAAACGTGCAAAAACACCTTAAAACGCGCATTTTTACCTCAGAAACGCGCATTTTTACCTCAGAAACGCGCATTTTTACCTCAGAAACGCGCAAAAACACCTTAAAATGCGCATTTTTACCTCAGAAACGCGCAAAAACACCTTAAAACACGCATTTCTACCTCAGAAACGCGCAAAAACACCTTAAAACGCGCATTTTTACCTCAGAAACGCGCATTTTTACCTCAGAAACGTGCAAAAACACCGTAAAACGCGCATTTTTACCTCAGAAACGCGCATTTTTACCTCAAAAACGCGCATTTTTACCTCAGAAACGCGCATTTTTACCTCAGAAACGCGCAAAAACACCTTAAAACGCGCATTTTTACCTCAGAAACGCGCAAAAACACCTTAAAACGCGCATTTTTACCTCAGAAACGCGCAAAAACACCTTAAAACGCGCATTTTTACCTCAGAAACGCGCATTTTTACCTCAGAAACGCGCAAAAACACCGTAAAACGTGAATTTTTACCTCAGAAACGCGCAAAAACACCTTAAAACGCGCATTTTTACCTCAGAAACGCGCATTTTTACCTCAGAAACGCGAAAAAACACCTTAAAACGCGCACTTTTACCTCAGAAACGCGCAAAAACACCTTAAAACGCGCACTTTTACCTCAGAAACGCGCAAAAACACCTTAAAACGCGTATTTTTACCTCAGAAACGCGCATTTTTACCTCAGAAACGCGCACTTTTACCTCAGAAACGCGCAAAAACACCTTAAAACGCACACTTTTACCTCAGAAACGCGCAAAAACACCTTAAAACGCGCATTTTTACCTCAGAAACGCGCATTTTTACCTCAGAAACGCGCAAAAACACCTTAAAACGCGCATTTTTACCTCAGAAACGCGCAAAAACACCTTAAAACGCGCATTTTTACCTCAGAAACGCGCAAAAACACCTTAAAACGCGCATTTTCACCTCAGAAACGCGCATTTTTACCTCAGAAACGCGCAAAAACACCGTAAAACGTGAATTTTTACCTCAGAAATGCGCAAAAACACCTTAAAACGCGCATTTTTACCTCAGAAACGCGCATTTTTACCTCAGAAACGCGCAAAAACACCTTAAAACGCGCATTTTTACCTCAGAAACGCGCATTTTTACCTCAGAAACGCGCAAAAACACCTTAAAACGCGCATTTTTACCTCAGAAACGCGCATTTTTACCTCAGAAACGCGCAAAAACACCTTAAAACGCGCATTTTTACCTCAGAAACGCGCATTTTTACCTCAGAAACGCGCAAAAACACCTTAAAACGCGCATTTTTACCTCAGAAACGCGCATTTTTACCTCAGAAACGTGCAAAAACACCGTAAAACGCGCATTTTTACCTCAGAAACGCGCATTTTTACCTCAGAAACGCGCAAAAACACCTTAAAACGCGCATTTTTACCTCAGAAACGCGCAAAAACACCTTAAAACGCGCACTTTTTACCTCAGAAACGCGCAAAAACACCTTAAAACGCGCATTTTTACCTCAGAAACGCGCAAAAACACCTTAAAACGCGCATTTTTACCTCAGAAACGCGCAAAAACACCTTAAAATGCGCATTTTTACCTCAGAAACGCGCATTTTTACCTCAGAAACGCGCAAAAACACCGTAAAATGCGAATTTTTACCTCAGAAACGCGCAAAAACACCTTAAAACGCGCATTTTTACCTCAGAAACGCGCATTTTTACCTCAGAAACGCGCAAAAACACCTTAAAACGCGCACTTTTACCTCAGAAACGCGCATTTTTACCTCAGAAACGCGCAAAAACACCTTAAAACGCGCACTTTTACCTCAGAAACGCGCAAAAACACCTTAAAACGCGCATTTTTACCTCAGAAACGCGCAAAAACACCTTAAAACGCGCACTTTTACCTCAGAAACGCGCATTTTTACCTCAGAAATGCGCAAAAACACCTTAAAACGCGCATTTTTACCTCAGAAACGCGCAAAAACACCTTAAAACGCGCATTTTTACCTCAGAAACGCGCAAAAACACCTTAAAACGCGCACTTTTACCTCAGAAACGCGCAAAAACACCTTAAAACGCGCATTTTTACCTCAGAAACGCGAAAAAACACCTTAAAACGCGCACTTTTACCTCAGAAACGCGCAAAAACACCTTAAAACGTACACTTTTACCTCAGAAACGCGCAAAAACACCTTAAAATGCGCATTTTTACCTCAGAAACGCGCATTTTTACCTCAGAAACGCGCAAAAACACCTTAAAACGCGTACTTTTACCTCAGAAACGCGCAAAAACACCTTAAAATGCGCACTTTTACCTCAGAAACGCGCAAAAACACCTTAAAACGCGCACTTTTACCTCAGAAACGCGCAAAAACACCTTAAAACGCGCACTTTTACCTCAGAAACGCGCAGAAACACCTTAAAACGTGCATTTTTACCTCAGAAACGCGCATTTTTACCTCAGAAACGCGCAAAAACACCTTAAAACGCGCACTTTTTACCTCAGAAACGCGCAAAAACACCTTAAAACGCGCATTTTTACCTCAGAAACGCGCAAAAACACCTTAAAACGCGCATTTTTACCTCAGAAACGCGCAAAAACACCTTAAAACGCGCATTTTTACCTCAGAAACGCGCAAAAACACCTTAAAACGCGCATTTTTACCTCAGAAACGCGCATTTTTACCTCAGAAACGCGCAAAAACACCTTAAAACGTGCATTTTTACCTCAGAAATGCGCAAAAACACCTTAAAACGCGCATTTTTACCTCAGAAATGCGCAAAAACACCTTAAAACGCGCATTTTTACCTCAGAAACGCGCAAAAACACCTTAAAACGCGCATTTTTACCTCAGAAACGCGCAAAAACACCTTAAAACGCGCACTTTTACCTCAGAAACGCGCAAAAACACCTTAAAACGCGCACTTTTACCTCAGAAACGCGCAAAAACACCTTAAAACGCGCATTTTTACCTCAGAAACGCGCATTTTTACCTCAGAAACGCGCAAAAACACCTTAAAACGCGCATTTTTTCCTCAGAAACGCGCAAAAACACCTTAAAACGCGCATTTTTACCTCAGAAACGCGCAAAAACACCTTAAAACGCGCACTTTTACCTCAGAAACGCGCAAAAACACCTTAAAACGCACACTTTTACCTCAGAAACGCGCAAAAACACCTTAAAACGCGCATTTTTACCTCAGAAACGCGCATTTTTACCTCAGAAACGCGCAAAACACCTTAAAACGCGCATTTTTACCTCAGAAACGCGCAAAAACACCTTAAAACGCGCACTTTTACCTCAGAAACTCGCATTTTTACCTCAGAAACGCGCAAAAACACCTTAAAACGCGCATTTTTACCTCAGAAACGCGCAAAAACACCTTAAAACGCGCATTTTTACCTCAGAAACGCGCATTTTTACCTCAGAAACGCGCAAAAACACCTTAAAACGTGCATTTTTACCTCAGAAACGCGCAAAAACACCTTAAAACGCGCATTTTTACCTCAGAAAGGGGCATTTTTACCTCAGAAACGCGCAAAAACACCTTAAAACGCGCATTTTTACCTCAGAAACGCGCAAAAACACCTTAAAACGCGCATTTTTACCTCAGAAACGCGCATTTTTACCTTAGAAACGCGCAAAAAGACCTTAAAACGCGCATTTTTACCTCAGAAACGCGCAAAAACACCTTAAAACGCGCATTTTTACCTCAGAAACGCGCATTTTTACCTCAGAAACGCGCAAAAACACCTTAAAACGCGCATTTTTACCTCAGAAACGCGCATTTTTACCTCAGAAACGCGCAAAAACACCTTAAAACGCGCACTTTTACCTCAGAAACGCGCATTTTTACCTCAGAAACGCGCATTTTTACCTCAGAAACGCGCAAAAACACCTTAAAACGCGCATTTTTACCTCAGAAACGCGCAAAAACACCTTAAAACACGCATTTCTACCTCAGAAACGCGCAAAAACACCTTAAAACGCGCATTTTTACCTCAGAAACGCGCATTTTTACCTCAGAAACGTGCAAAAACACCGTAAAACGCGCATTTTTACCTTAGAAACGCGCATTTTTACCTCAAAAACGCGCAAAAACACCGTAAAACGCGCATTTTTACCTCAGAAACGCACATTTTTACCTCAGAAACGCGCCAAAACACCTTAAAACGCGCATTTTTACCTCAGAAACGCGCATTTTTACCTCAGAAACGCGCAAAAACACCTTAAAACGCGCATTTTTACCTCAGAAACGCGCAAAAACACCTTAAAACGCGCATTTTTACCTCAGAAACGCGCATTTTTACCTCAGAAACGCGCAAAAACACCTTAAAACGCACACTTTTTACCTCAGAAACGCGCAAAAACACCTTAAAACGCGCATTTTTACCTCAGAAACGCGCAAAAACACCTTAAAACGCGCATTTTTACCTCAGAAACGCGCAAAAACACCTTAAAACGCGCATTTTTACCTCAGAAACGCGCATTTTTACCTCAGAAACGCGCAAAAACACCTTAAAACGCGCATTTTTACCTCAGAAACGCGCATTTTTACCTCAGAAACGCGCAAAAACACCTTAAAACGCGCATTTTTACCTCAGAAACGCGCAAAAACACCTTTAAACGCGCACTTTTACCTCAGAAACGCGCACTTTTACCTCAGAAACGCGCAAAAACACCTTAAAACGCGCATTTTTACCTCAGAAACGCGCAGAAACACCTTAAAACGCGCACTTTTACCTCAGAAACGCGCAAAAACACCTTAAAACGCGCACTTTTACCTCAGAAACGCGCAAAAACACCTTAAAACGTGCATTTTTACCTCAGAAACGCGCATTTTTACCTGAGAAACATGCAAAAACACCTTAAAACGCGCATTTTTACCTCAGAAACGCGCAAAAACACCTTAAAACGCGCATTTTTACCTCAGAAACGCGCATTTTTACCTCAGAAACGCGCAAAAACACCTTAAAACGCGCATTTTTACCTCAGAAACGCGCATTTTTACCTCAGAAACGCGCAAAAACACCTTAAAACGCGCATTTTTACCTCAGAAACGCGCAAAAACACCTTTAAACGCGCACTTTTACCTCAGAAACGCGCACTTTTACCTCAGAAACGCGCAAAAACACCTTAAAACGCGCATTTTTACCTCAGAAACGCGCAGAAACACCTTAAAACGCGCACTTTTACCTCAGAAACGCGCAAAAACACCTTAAAACGCGCACTTTTACCTCAGAAACGCGCAAAAACACCTTAAAACGTGCATTTTTACCTCAGAAACGCGCATTTTTACCTGAGAAACGTGCAAAAACACCTTAAAACGCGCATTTTTACCTCAGAAACGCGCATTTTTACCTCAGAAACGCGCAAAAACACCTTAAAACGCGCACTTTTACCTCAGAAACGCGCAAAAACACCTTAAAACACGCACTTTTACCTCAGAAACGCGCAAAAACACCTTAAAATGCGCATTTTTACCTCAGAAACACGCATTTTTACCTCAGAAACGCGCAAAAACAACTTAAAACGCGCACTTTTACCTCAGAAATGCGCAAAAACACCTTAAAACGCGCATTTTTACCTCAGAAACGCGCAAAAACACCTTAAAACGCGCACTTTTACCTCAGAAACGCGCAAAAACACCTTAAAAGGCGCACTTTTACCTCAGAAACGCGAAAAAACACCTTAAAACGCGCACTTTTACCTCAGAAACGCGCAAAAACACCTTAAAACGTGCATTTTTACCTCAGAAACGCGCATTTTTACCTGAGAAACGCGCAAAAACACCTTAAAACGCGCATTTTTACCTCAGAAACGCGCATTTTCACCTCAGAAACGCGCAAAAACACCTTAAAACGAGCACTTTTACCTCAGAAACGCGCAAAAACACCTTAAAACGCGCACTTTTACCTCAGAAACGCGCAAAACACCTTAAAATGCGCATTTTTACCTCAGAAACGCGCATTTTTACCTCAGAAATGCGCAAAAACACCTTAAAACGCGCACTTTTACCTCAGAAACGCGCAAAAACACCTTAAAACGCGCATTTTTACCTCAGAAACGCGCAAAAACACCTTAAAACGCGCACTTTTACCTCAGAAACGCGCAAAAACACCTTAAAACGCGCATTTTTACCTCAGAAACGCGAAAAAACACCTTAAAACGCGCACTTTTACCTCAGAAACGCGCAAAAACACCTTAAAACGTACACTTTTACCTCAGAAACGCGCAAAAACACCTTAAAATGCGCATTTTTACCTCAGAAACGCGCATTTTTACCTCAGAAACGCGCAAAAACACCTTAAAACGCGCACTTTTACCTCAGAAACGCGCAAAAACACCTTAAAATGCGCACTTTTACCTCAGAAACGCGCAAAAACACCTTAAAACGCGCACTTTTACCTCAGAAACGCGCAAAAACACCTTAAAACGCGCACTTTTACCTCAGAAACGCGCAGAAACACCTTAAAACGTGCATTTTTACCTCAGAAACGCGCATTTTTACCTCAGAAACGCGCAAAAACACCTTATAACGCGCACTTTTTACCTCAGAAACGCGCAAAAACACCTTAAAACGCGCATTTTTACCTCAGAAACGCGCAAAAACACCTTAAAACGCGCATTTTTACCTCAGAAACGCGCAGAAACACCTTAAAACGCGCATTTTTACCTCAGAAACGCGCAAAAACACCTTAAAACGCGCATTTTTACCTCAGAAACGCGCAAAAACACCTTAAAACGCGCATTTTTACCTCAGAAACGCGCATTTTTACCTCAGAAACGCGCAAAAACACCTTAAAACGTGCATTTTTACCTCAGAAATGCGCAAAAACACCTTAAAACGCGCATTTTTACCTCAGAAACGCGCAAAAACACCTTAAAACGCGCATTTTTACCTCAGAAACGCGCAAAAACACCTTAAAACGCGCACTTTTACCTCAGAAACGCGCAAAAACACCTTAAAACGTGCATTTTTACCTCAGAAACGCGCATTTTTACCTGAGAAACGTGCAAAAACACCTTAAAACGCGCATTTTTACCTCAGAAACGCGCATTTTTACCTCAGAAACGCGCAAAAACACCTTAAAACGCGCACTTTTACCTCAGAAACGCGCAAAAACACCTTAAAACGCGCACTTTTACCTCAGAAACGCGCAAAAACACCTTAAAATGCGCATTTTTACCTCAGAAACGCGCATTTTTACCTCAGAAACGCGCAAAAACAACTTAAAACGCGCACTTTTACCTCAGAAATGCGCAAAAACACCTTAAAACGCGCATTTTTACCTCAGAAACGCGCAAAAACACCTTAAAACGCGCACTTTTACCTCAGAAACGCGCAAAAATACCTTAAAAGGCGCACTTTTACCTCAGAAACGCACAAAAACACCTTAAAACGCGCACTTTTACCTCAGAAACGCGCAAAAACACCTTAAAACGTGCATTTTTACCTCAGAAACGCGCATTTTTACCTGAGAAACGCGCAAAAACACCTTAAAACGCGCATTTTTACCTCAGAAACGCGCATTTTCACCTCAGAAACGCGCAAAAACACCTTAAAACGAGCACTTTTACCTCAGAAACGCGCAAAAACACCTTAAAACGCGCACTTTTACCTCAGAAACGCGCATTTTTACCTCAGAAATGCGCAAAAACACCTTAAAACGCGCACTTTTACCTCAGAAACGCGCAAAAACACCTTAAAACGCGCATTTTTACCTCAGAAACGCGCAAAAACACCTTAAAACGCGCACTTTTACCTCAGAAACGCGCAAAAACACCTTAAAACGCGCATTTTTACCTCAGAAACGCGAAAAAACACCTTAAAACGCGCACTTTTACCTCAGAAACGCGCAAAAACACCTTAAAACGTACACTTTTACCTCAGAAACGCGCAAAAACACCTTAAAATGCGCATTTTTACCTCAGAAACGCGCATTTTTACCTCAGAAACGCGCAAAAACACCTTAAAACGCGCACTTTTACCTCAGAAACGCGCAGAAACACCTTAAAACGTGCATTTTTACCTCAGAAACGCGCATTTTTACCTCAGAAACGCGCAAAAACACCTTAAAACGCGCACTTTTTACCTCAGAAACGCGCAAAAACACCTTAAAACGCGCATTTTTACCTCAGAAACGCGCAAAACACCTTAAAACGCGCATTTTTACCTCAGAAACGCGCAAAAACACCTAAAAACGCGCATTTTTACCTCAGAAACGCGCAAAAACACCTTAAAACGCGCATTTTTACCTCAGAAACGCGCAAAAACACCTTAAAACGCGCATTTTTACCTCAGAAACGCGCATTTTTACCTCAGAAACGCGCAAAAACACCTTAAAACGTGCATTTTTACCTCAGAAATGCGCAAAAACACCTTAAAACGCGCATTTTTACCTCAGAAATGCGCAAAAACACCTTAAAACGCGCATTTTTACCTCAGAAACGCGCAAAAACACCTTAAAACGCGCATTTTTACCTCAGAAACGCGCAAAAACACCTTAAAACGCGCACTTTTACCTCAGAAACGCGCAAAAACACCTTAAAACGCGCACTTTTACCTCAGAAACGCGCAAAAACACCTTAAAACGCGCATTTTTACCTCAGAAACGCGCATTTTTACCTCAGAAACGCGCAAAAACACCTTAAAACGCGCATTTTTTCCTCAGAAACGCGCAAAAACACCTTAAAACGCGCATTTTTACCTCAGAAACGCGCAAAAACACCTTAAAACGCGCACTTTTACCTCAGAAACGCGCAAAAACACCTTAAAACGCACACTTTTACCTCAGAAACGCGCAAAAACACCTTAAAACGCGCATTTTTACCTCAGAAACGCGCATTTTTACCTCAGAAACGCGCAAAACACCTTAAAACGCGCATTTTTACCTCAGAAACGCGCAAAAACACCTTAAAACGCGCATTTTTACCTCAGAAACGCGCATTTTTACCTTAGAAACGCGCAAAAAGACCTTAAAACGCGCATTTTTACCTCAGAAACGCGCAAAAACACCTTAAAACGCGCATTTTTACCTCAGAAACGCGCATTTTTACCTCAGAAACGCGCAAAAACACCTTAAAACGCGCATTTTTACATCAGAAACGCGCAAAAACACCTTAAAACGCGCATTTTTACCTCAGAAACGCGCATTTTTACCTCAGAAACGCGCAAAAACACCTTAAAACGCGCATTTTTACCTCAGAAACGCGCAAAAACACCTTAAAACGCGCATTTTTACCTCAGAAACGCGCATTTTTACCTTAGAAACGCGCAAAAAGACCTTAAAACGCGCATTTTTACCTCAGAAACGCGCAAAAACACCTTAAAACGCGCATTTTTACCTCAGAAACGCGCATTTTTACCTCAGAAACGCGCAAAAACACCTTAAAACGCGCATTTTTACCTCAGAAACGCGCATTTTTACCTCAGAAACGCGCAAAAACACCTTAAAACGCGCACTTTTACCTCAGAAACGCGCATTTTTACCTCAGAAACGCGCAAAAACACCTTAAAACGCGCACTTTTACCTCAGAAACGCGCAAAAACAACTTAAAACGCGCATTTTTACCTCAGAAACGTGCAAAAACACCTTAAAACGCGCATTTTTACCTCAGAAACGCGCATTTTTACCTCAGAAACGCGCATTTTTACCTCAGAAACGCGCAAAAACACCTTAAAATGCGCATTTTTACCTCAGAAACGCGCAAAAACACCTTAAAACACGCATTTCTACCTCAGAAACGCGCAAAAACACCTTAAAACGCGCATTTTTACCTCAGAAACGCGCATTTTTACCTCAGAAACGTGCAAAAACACCGTAAAACGCGCATTTTTACCTCAGAAACGCGCATTTTTACCTCAAAAACGCGCATTTTTACCTCAGAAACGCGCATTTTTACCTCAGAAACGCGCAAAAACACCTTAAAACGCGCATTTTTACCTCAGAAACGCGCAAAAACACCTAAAAACGCGCATTTTTACCTCAGAAACGCGCAAAAACACCTTAAAACGCGCATTTTTACCTCAGAAACGCGCAAAAACACCTTAAAACGCGCATTTTTACCTCAGAAACGCGCATTTTTACCTCAGAAACGCGCAAAAACACCTTAAAACGTGCATTTTTACCTCAGAAATGCGCAAAAACACCTTAAAACGCGCATTTTTACCTCAGAAATGCGCAAAAACACCTTAAAACGCGCATTTTTACCTCAGAAACGCGCAAAAACACCTTAAAACGCGCATTTTTACCTCAGAAACGCGCAAAAACACCTTAAAACGCGCACTTTTACCTCAGAAACGCGCAAAAACACCTTAAAACGCGCACTTTTACCTCAGAAACGCGCAAAAACACCTTAAAACGCGCATTTTTACCTCAGAAACGCGCATTTTTACCTCAGAAACGCGCAAAAACACCTTAAAACGCGCATTTTTTCCTCAGAAACGCGCAAAAACACCTTAAAACGCGCATTTTTACCTCAGAAACGCGCAAAAACACCTTAAAACGCGCACTTTTACCTCAGAAACGCGCAAAAACACCTTAAAACGCACACTTTTACCTCAGAAACGCGCAAAAACACCTTAAAACGCGCATTTTTACCTCAGAAACGCGCATTTTTACCTCAGAAACGCGCAAAACACCTTAAAACGCGCATTTTTACCTCAGAAACGCGCAAAAACACCTTAAAACGCGCATTTTTACCTCAGAAACGCGCATTTTTACCTTAGAAACGCGCAAAAAGACCTTAAAACGCGCATTTTTACCTCAGAAACGCGCAAAAACACCTTAAAACGCGCATTTTTACCTCAGAAACGCGCATTTTTACCTCAGAAACGCGCAAAAACACCTTAAAACGCGCATTTTTACATCAGAAACGCGCAAAAACACCTTAAAACGCGCATTTTTACCTCAGAAACGCGCATTTTTACCTCAGAAACGCGCAAAAACACCTTAAAACGCGCATTTTTACCTCAGAAACGCGCAAAAACACCTTAAAACGCGCATTTTTACCTCAGAAATGCGCATTTTTACCTTAGAAACGCGCAAAAAGACCTTAAAACGCGCATTTTTACCTCAGAAACGCGCAAAAACACCTTAAAACGCGCATTTTTACCTCAGAAACGCGCATTTTTACCTCAGAAACGCGCAAAAACACCTTAAAACGCGCATTTTTACCTCAGAAACGCGCATTTTTACCTCAGAAACGCGCAAAAACACCTTAAAACGCGCACTTTTACCTCAGAAACGCGCATTTTTACCTCAGAAACGCGCAAAAACACCTTAAAACGCGCACTTTTACCTCAGAAACGCGCAAAAACAACTTAAAACGCGCATTTTTACCTCAGAAACGTGCAAAAACACCTTAAAACGCGCATTTTTACCTCAGAAACGCGCATTTTTACCTCAGAAACGCGCATTTTTACCTCAGAAACGCGCAAAAACACCTTAAAATGCGCATTTTTACCTCAGAAACGCGCAAAAACACCTTAAAACACGCATTTCTACCTCAGAAACGCGCAAAAACACCTTAAAACGCGCATTTTTACCTCAGAAACGCGCATTTTTACCTCAGAAACGTGCAAAAACACCGTAAAACGCGCATTTTTACCTCAGAAACGCGCATTTTTACCTCAAAAACGCGCATTTTTACCTCAGAAACGCGCATTTTTACCTCAGAAACGCGCAAAAACACCTTAAAACGCGCATTTTTACCTCAGAAACGCGCAAAAACACCTTAAAACGCGCATTTTTACCTCAGAAACGCGCAAAAACACCTTAAAACGCGCATTTTTACCTCAGAAACGCGCATTTTTACCTCAGAAACGCGCAAAAACACCGTAAAACGTGAATTTTTACCTCAGAAACGCGCAAAAACACCTTAAAACGCGCATTTTTACCTCAGAAACGCGCATTTTTACCTCAGAAACGCGAAAAAACACCTTAAAACGCGCACTTTTACCTCAGAAACGCGCAAAAACACCTTAAAACGCGCACTTTTACCTCAGAAACGCGCAAAAACACCTTAAAACGCGTATTTTTACCTCAGAAACGCGCATTTTTACCTCAGAAACGCGCACTTTTACCTCAGAAACGCGCAAAAACACCTTAAAACGCACACTTTTACCTCAGAAACGCGCAAAAACACCTTAAAACGCGCATTTTTACCTCAGAAACGCGCATTTTTACCTCAGAAACGCGCAAAAACACCTTAAAACGCGCATTTTTACCTCAGAAACGCGCAAAAACACCTTAAAACGCGCATTTTTACCTCAGAAACGCGCAAAAACACCTTAAAACGCGCATTTTTACCTCAGAAACGCGCATTTTTACCTCAGAAACGCGCAAAAACACCGTAAAACGTGAATTTTTACCTCAGAAATGCGCAAAAACACCTTAAAACGCGCATTTTTACCTCAGAAACGCGCATTTTTACCTCAGAAACGCGCAAAAACACCTTAAAACGCGCATTTTTACCTCAGAAACGCGCATTTTTACCTCAGAAACGCGCAAAAACACCTTAAAACGCGCATTTTTACCTCAGAAACGCGCATTTTTACCTCAGAAACGCGCAAAAACACCTTAAAACGCGCATTTTTACCTCAGAAACGCGCATTTTTACCTCAGAAACGCGCAAAAACACCTTAAAACGCGCATTTTTACCTCAGAAACGCGCATTTTTACCTCAGAAACGTGCAAAAACACCGTAAAACGCGCATTTTTACCTCAGAAACGCGCATTTTTACCTCAGAAACGCGCAAAAACACCTTAAAACGCGCATTTTTACCTCAGAAACGCGCAAAAACACCTTAAAACGCGCACTTTTTACCTCAGAAACGCGCAAAAACACCTTAAAACGCGCATTTTTACCTCAGAAACGCGCAAAAACACCTTAAAACGCGCATTTTTACCTCAGAAACGCGCAAAAACACCTTAAAATGCGCATTTTTACCTCAGAAACGCGCATTTTTACCTCAGAAACGCGCAAAAACACCGTAAAATGCGAATTTTTACCTCAGAAACGCGCAAAAACACCTTAAAACGCGCATTTTTACCTCAGAAACGCGCATTTTTACCTCAGAAACGCGAAAAAACACCTTAAAACGCGCACTTTTACCTCAGAAACGCGCATTTTTACCTCAGAAACGCGCAAAAACACCTTAAAACGCGCACTTTTACCTCAGAAACGCGCAAAAACACCTTAAAACGCGCATTTTTACCTCAGAAACGCGCAAAAACACCTTAAAACGCGCATTTTTACCTCAGAAATGCGCAAAAACACCTTAAAACGCGCATTTTTACCTCAGAAACGCGCAAAAACACCTTAAAACGCGCACTTTTACCTCAGAAACGCGCATTTTTACCTCAGAAACGCGCAAAAACACCTTAAAACGCGCGTTTTTACCTCAGAAACGCGCAAAAACACCTTAAAACTCGCACTTTTACCTCAGAAACGTGCAAAAACACCTTAAAACGCGCATTTTTACCTCAGAAACGCGCATTTTTACCTCAGAAATGCGCAAAAACACCGTAAAACGCGCATTTTTACCTCTGAAACGCACATTTTTACCTCAGAAACGCGCATTTTTACCTCAGAAACGCGCAAAAACACCTTAAAACGCGCACTTTTACCTCAGAAACGCGCAAAAACACCTTAATACGCGCATTTTTACCTCAGAAACGCGCAAAAACACCTTAAAACGCGCATTTTTACCTCAGAAATGCGCAAAAACACCTTAAAACGCGCATTTTTACCTCAGAAACGCGCAAAAACACCTTAAAACGCGCACTTTTACCTCAGAAACGCGCATTTTTACCTCAGAAACGCGCAAAAACACCTTAAAACGCGCGTTTTTACCTCAGAAACGCGCAAAAACACCTTAAAACTCGCACTTTTACCTCAGAAACGTGCAAAAACACCTTAAAACGCGCATTTTTACCTCAGAAACGCGCATTTTTACCTCAGAAACGCGCAAAAACACCGTAAAACGCGCATTTTTACCTCTGAAACGCACATTTTTACCTCAGAAACGCGCAAAAACACCTTAAAACGCGCATTTTTACCTCAGAAACGCGCAAAAACACCTTAAAACGCGCACTTTTACCTCAGAAACGCGCAAAAACACCTTAAAACGCGCATTTTTACCTCAGAAACGCGCAAAAACACCTTAAAACGCGCACTTTTACCTCAGAAACACGCAAAAACACCTTAAAACGCGCATTTTTACCTCAGAAACGCGCAAAAACACCTTAAAACGCGCATTTTTACCTCAGAAACGCGCAAAAACACCTTAAAACGCGCACTTTTACCTCAGAAACGAGCAAAAACACCTTAAAACGCGCATTTTTACCTCAGAAACGCGCAAAAACACCTTAAAACGCGCACTTTTACCTCAGAAACACGCAAAAACACCTTAAAACGCGCATTTTTACCTCAGAAACGCGCAAAAACACCTTAAAACGTGCATTTTTACCTCAGAAATGCGCAAAAACACCTTAAAACGCGCATTTTTACCTCAGAAATGCGCAAAAACACCTTAAAACGCGCATTTTTACCTCAGAAACGCGCAAAAACACCTTAAAACGCGCATTTTTACCTCAGAAACGCGCAAAAACACCTTAAAACGCGCACTTTTACCTCAGAAACGCGCAAAAAGACCTTAAAACGCGCATTTTTACCTCAGAAACGCGCAAAAACACCTTAAAACGCGCATTTTTACCTCAGAAACTCGCATTTTTACCTCAGAAACGCGCAAAAACACCTTAAAACGCGCATTTTTACCTCAGAAACGCGCATTTTTACCTCAGAAACGCGCAAAAACACCTTAAAACGCGCACTTTTACCTCAGAAACGCGCATTTTTACCTCAGAAACGCGCAAAAACACCTTAAAACGCGCACTTTTACCTCAGAAACGCGCAAAAACAACTTAAAACGCGCATTTTTACCTCAGAAACGTGCAAAAACACCTTAAAACGCGCATTTTTACCTCAGAAACGCGCATTTTTACCTCAGAAACGCGCATTTTTACCTCAGAAACGCGCAAAAACACCTTAAAATGCGCATTTTTACCTCAGAAACGCGCAAAAACACCTTAAAACACGCATTTCTACCTCAGAAACGCGCAAAAACACCTTAAAACGCGCATTTTTACCTCAGAAACGCGCATTTTTACCTCAGAAACGTGCAAAAACACCGTAAAACGCGCATTTTTACCTCAGAAACGCGCATTTTTACCTCAAAAACGCGCATTTTTACCTCAGAAACGCGCATTTTTACCTCAGAAACGCGCAAAAACACCTTAAAACGCGCATTTTTACCTCAGAAACGCGCAAAAACACCTTAAAACGCGCATTTTTACCTCAGAAACGCGCAAAAACACCTTAAAACGCGCATTTTTACCTCAGAAACGCGCATTTTTACCTCAGAAACGCGCAAAAACACCGTAAAACGTGAATTTTTACCTCAGAAACGCGCAAAAACACCTTAAAACGCGCATTTTTACCTCAGAAACGCGCATTTTTACCTCAGAAACGCGAAAAAACACCTTAAAACGCGCACTTTTACCTCAGAAACGCGCAAAAACACCTTAAAACGCGCACTTTTACCTCAGAAACGCGCAAAAACACCTTAAAACGCGTATTTTTACCTCAGAAACGCGCATTTTTACCTCAGAAACGCGCACTTTTACCTCAGAAACGCGCAAAAACACCTTAAAACGCACACTTTTACCTCAGAAACGCGCAAAAACACCTTAAAACGCGCATTTTTACCTCAGAAACGCGCATTTTTACCTCAGAAACGCGCAAAAACACCTTAAAACGCGCATTTTTACCTCAGAAACGCGCAAAAACACCTTAAAACGCGCATTTTTACCTCAGAAACGCGCAAAAACACCTTAAAACGCGCATTTTTACCTCAGAAACGCGCATTTTTACCTCAGAAACGCGCAAAAACACCGTAAAACGTGAATTTTTACCTCAGAAATGCGCAAAAACACCTTAAAACGCGCATTTTTACCTCAGAAACGCGCATTTTTACCTCAGAAACGCGCAAAAACACCTTAAAACGCGCATTTTTACCTCAGAAACGCGCATTTTTACCTCAGAAACGCGCAAAAACACCTTAAAACGCGCATTTTTACCTCAGAAACGCGCATTTTTACCTCAGAAACGCGCAAAAACACCTTAAAACGCGCATTTTTACCTCAGAAACGCGCATTTTTACCTCAGAAACGCGCAAAAACACCTTAAAACGCGCATTTTTACCTCAGAAACGCGCATTTTTACCTCAGAAACGTGCAAAAACACCGTAAAACGCGCATTTTTACCTCAGAAACGCGCATTTTTACCTCAGAAACGCGCAAAAACACCTTAAAACGCGCATTTTTACCTCAGAAACGCGCAAAAACACCTTAAAACGCGCACTTTTTACCTCAGAAACGCGCAAAAACACCTTAAAACGCGCATTTTTACCTCAGAAACGCGCAAAAACACCTTAAAACGCGCATTTTTACCTCAGAAACGCGCAAAAACACCTTAAAATGCGCATTTTTACCTCAGAAACGCGCATTTTTACCTCAGAAACGCGCAAAAACACCGTAAAATGCGAATTTTTACCTCAGAAACGCGCAAAAACACCTTAAAACGCGCATTTTTACCTCAGAAACGCGCATTTTTACCTCAGAAACGCGCAAAAACACCTTAAAACGCGCACTTTTACCTCAGAAACGCGCATTTTTACCTCAGAAACGCGCAAAAACACCTTAAAACGCGCACTTTTACCTCAGAAACGCGCAAAAACACCTTAAAACGCGCATTTTTACCTCAGAAACGCGCAAAAACACCTTAAAACGCGCACTTTTACCTCAGAAACGCGCATTTTTACCTCAGAAATGCGCAAAAACACCTTAAAACGCGCATTTTTACCTCAGAAACGCGCAAAAACACCTTAAAACGCGCATTTTTACCTCAGAAACGCGCAAAAACACCTTAAAACGCGCACTTTTACCTCAGAAACGCGCAAAAACACCTTAAAACGCGCATTTTTACCTCAGAAACGCGAAAAAACACCTTAAAACGCGCACTTTTACCTCAGAAACGCGCAAAAACACCTTAAAACGTACACTTTTACCTCAGAAACGCGCAAAAACACCTTAAAATGCGCATTTTTACCTCAGAAACGCGCATTTTTACCTCAGAAACGCGCAAAAACACCTTAAAACGAGTACTTTTACCTCAGAAACGCGCAAAAACACCTTAAAATGCGCACTTTTACCTCAGAAACGCGCAAAAACACCTTAAAACGCGCACTTTTACCTCAGAAACGCGCAAAAACACCTTAAAACGCGCACTTTTACCTCAGAAACGCGCAGAAACACCTTAAAACGTGCATTTTTACCTCAGAAACGCGCATTTTTACCTCAGAAACGCGCAAAAACACCTTAAAACGCGCACTTTTTACCTCAGAAACGCGCAAAAACACCTTAAAACGCGCATTTTTACCTCAGAAACGCGCAAAAACACCTTAAAACGCGCATTTTTACCTCAGAAACGCGCAAAAACACCTTAAAACGCGCATTTTTACCTCAGAAACGCGCAAAAACACCTTAAAACGCGCATTTTTACCTCAGAAACGCGCATTTTTACCTCAGAAACGCGCAAAAACACCTTAAAACGTGCATTTTTACCTCAGAAATGCGCAAAAACACCTTAAAACGCGCATTTTTACCTCAGAAATGCGCAAAAACACCTTAAAACGCGCATTTTTACCTCAGAAACGCGCAAAAACACCTTAAAACGCGCATTTTTACCTCAGAAACGCGCAAAAACACCTTAAAACGCGCACTTTTACCTCAGAAACGCGCAAAAACACCTTAAAACGCGCACTTTTACCTCAGAAACGCGCAAAAACACCTTAAAACGCGCATTTTTACCTCAGAAACGCGCATTTTTACCTCAGAAACGCGCAAAAACACCTTAAAACGCGCATTTTTTCCTCAGAAACGCGCAAAAACACCTTAAAACGCGCATTTTTACCTCAGAAACGCGCAAAAACACCTTAAAACGCGCACTTTTACCTCAGAAACGCGCAAAAACACCTTAAAACGCACACTTTTACCTCAGAAACGCGCAAAAACACCTTAAAACGCGCATTTTTACCTCAGAAACGCGCATTTTTACCTCAGAAACGCGCAAAACACCTTAAAACGCGCATTTTTACCTCAGAAACGCGCAAAAACACCTTAAAACGCGCACTTTTACCTCAGAAACTCGCATTTTTACCTCAGAAACGCGCAAAAACACCTTAAAACGCGCATTTTTACCTCAGAAACGCGCAAAAACACCTTAAAACGCGCATTTTTACCTCAGAAACGCGCATTTTTACCTCAGAAACGCGCAAAAACACCTTAAAACGTGCATTTTTACCTCAGAAACGCGCAAAAACACCTTAAAACGCGCATTTTTACCTCAGAAAGGGGCATTTTTACCTCAGAAACGCGCAAAAACACCTTAAAACGCGCATTTTTACCTCAGAAACGCGCAAAAACACCTTAAAACGCGCATTTTTACCTCAGAAACGCGCATTTTTACCTTAGAAACGCGCAAAAAGACCTTAAAACGCGCATTTTTACCTCAGAAACGCGCAAAAACACCTTAAAACGCGCATTTTTACCTCAGAAACGCGCATTTTTACCTCAGAAACGCGCAAAAACACCTTAAAACGCGCATTTTTACCTCAGAAACGCGCATTTTTACCTCAGAAACGCGCAAAAACACCTTAAAACGCGCACTTTTACCTCAGAAACGCGCATTTTTACCTCAGAAACGCGCATTTTTACCTCAGAAACGCGCAAAAACACCTTAAAACGCGCATTTTTACCTCAGAAACGCGCAAAAACACCTTAAAACACGCATTTCTACCTCAGAAACGCGCAAAAACACCTTAAAACGCGCATTTTTACCTCAGAAACGCGCATTTTTACCTCAGAAACGTGCAAAAACACCGTAAAACGCGCATTTTTACCTTAGAAACGCGCATTTTTACCTCAAAAACGCGCAAAAACACCGTAAAACGCGCATTTTTACCTCAGAAACGCACATTTTTACCTCAGAAACGCGCCAAAACACCTTAAAACGCCAGGGTTTTTTGTTGCTCCTGGAGTCTCCTCCTCTTTTCGATAGTTATGCCCCTTTGGGGGGCGAAGTCGAAGGTTTGATGTCACAGGTTTTGGAAGAGGATCCGTTAGGGTCAGAACGAGACCACTCTGAAGAGTTTCGGACCAGGGGTGCAGGATCTACACCCCCCTTTTCGATGAGGCCTACAGAAGTGCAATCAAAAGTGAAACCAGTGAGTAAAACTGATCTAAATTTCCTAGGGACAGACTCTATTTTATCGCGTCAAAAGGAAACCCCAGCGTCTAGAATTTCGGGAGAGCCAGCAATAGTTCCCCAAGAGCTTGGAGAAACTTTTGATTGTAATAAGAAAGGGGGATCCCTAAGTGAAGGACCCCAAAAAGCTGAAAGAAAAGAGGCTGTGTTATCCCCATTGCAAGGGAGGCCTGAAATACAAACAAAAGAGAAACTAATGCAACCTGTGGAGGCTTCTGCAGGAAAACTATCAGCAATGGCTGATATTATACCCCCTTCTCCTGAAAAGATTATCTCTGGGGCTGCTGGGGAGTATGCTAAAGCCGTAGAAGAAATATCTAAGAAGATGTTTTTAAGCAGCTCAACTTTGCTGCAAAAAACTGTGAGTGCAGAAAGTCTGGCTGAAGATCAGAGGGACAGATCTCCTATTAAAGGCCCTGAGTGGAATACCAGGTTTCAAGATACAGATTTTGAAGTTCCTGGGAAACATAGATCTCATCTTTCAGGGAAAAAACGTTTATCCCTATCTCTGGGTCAGATCAGGGATGAATCTATGATTGCTGAACTGAGTGCTTTAGATAATAATGCTGGAACTTTACCAGTAGCTGATGAGGCTATACAAAATAGGAGAGAGGATTCTGGAAATGTTGAGGACATACAAATAGAAGAAGAGGATGCTAACCTCTCAGAATATGAATCTGTGAAAGAGTTTGAGTCTTCAGAAGACTTATCAGATGACTTATCAGGAGATGAAGCTTCTGAGTTAGAGGAAAATGATGCACAGCAGGAAAGTGAGGAGAATGTCTCTAAAACCAAAGGCTTGGAAAATTGGGAAGAATTTCTCTGTAGTGATGCTTTCCTAGAATCTGAAGCAAGACTGGTTTTGGAACAGGGGGGTAAATATACATCTTCTCAATGGAAAGATTTAATGAAAAAAGATATAAGAAATGTCTCAAGTTTTTTGCTAACATCAGAATATTACTCAATTGAGCTGTTTGAGTTTTGGGCCTTTTTTATAGCACATATTACTCTACCCAGATCAAAGGTTTCTGAATCCACTTGGAAGAACAAAAGCACATTTGAACACTGGAATAGACTGGAACGAGATTACCAACTTATTGTTCAATGGTTCCTGGGGGAGAATAAGAAATCTCAGCTCAAGGTGGCGCTTGCAGTAGATAGCAGCGCATTCATTTTGGAAAAACTGATGACTGAGGGACGTGTAAAAAATACAAAAGTGGGGAAAAAACCCAAAAAAGTATTGCAATTCCCAAAGTGCTTATGTGAATCTAATCTGTTAAAAGACTTTCAAAGAATAATTCGTTTTCTACAGACAAAAGATGCCACTGATGATATGATTTCTTTCTCTATGGGCACAGAAGAATCTGCCTCACCCATGTCAGTGGGTCAATGTGTGGACTGGCTTTTCACTATCACAACCTACCTGAAACAAAGACTGAAAGGGAAAAAAACTGACATAAAACAATTGATGGATAGATTAGGGAAAGAAGAAGTCTGTAGCATGGAGAGACCATCCTTGGAGGAGACACAATCTAGTTTACCTGAAACTGGATCACAACTTAAAACAGCTCCCAGAAGGTCATCTTTAAGATCCGGGAAGGCACTTGATAAAGAAAACCAAAGACAAGAACCATCACTATTGGTTGAGAAAGTGGCACAAGGCGATGCCTCAGGAAGTAATGCACCTAAGAGGCCTAGACTAGAAGAGACTCTGCAATTGAATACGACTCCAATTGAGAAAGGACAGGGTGACACTGTAGAACAGACAGCGTGTGGGCCTCATGAATTACAGACAAGGCCTCAGGAATTACAGACAAGGCCTCTGATAGAGGGTGAGATGGAGGTCTCGGTAGAGACTAGAGGAGTGGCCTCTGTAATGGCAGAAAACTCTCCAGTTGACCTAGAAGAAGCTTTATTTTTGAAAGAATTAGAAATGTATGCAAAAAAAGGAGCTAGGCCAAAGACCTCTCAAGGACAACTGACAAGAATACCTGTAATGGAAGGACGGACTGAAGGCTCGACATCCACTGTTGCTTCAGTGGCACATGGATCTGAGGAGTTATCTTCCAGAAAGGAAAGATCTACTTTAATACCGAGAGCAGGAACAACCAAACGAACGGACCCAATTGGACTGTCCGATACTTCTAAAGGAAAATCTCAACTTCCCCGTACTTTCGCTTCAGTAGCAGACCCGGATAGACGACAGAAGGGTGCTGCGAGGAAGCGGGGTGAGACAACAAATGAAGGTGGTGTGGATCCTAGAGCCCAATTTGAGCTTGAGGATGAGGTGATGGCGGCACTTCCGGATTCTCTGAATGAGAATGAAGACCCGAAAAAGCGCTTTGTCATCAGGCTGCGCTATGTGGGGACGGATGAAGAAAAAGCCACTAGGGAGTATGTAATCAAATCGATTCTGATAGATGCCATGGATTTTACACTCCCGTGGATACGTGCGGTCATCCAGTTGGAAGGCTCAAAGGAGATTGATGTCTGTCTCAGGCATCAAGTAGCGTATCATCGTTTCTGGTCGCAGTGCAGAATTGTAGACAAACTAATGCCACATTTGTTAGCAGGCTTTCAACTAGTCCCTTTATTCAAGGCGGACACGAGAGTTCTGACCATAGCCTTCCGGACGACTACAGTACCGGCTGAAGACGTGGCAATATGGCTGGAAAGACATGTAAAGGTGCTAATGGGTCCTTATGAACGCAAGGACGCCTATGGCATCTGGACAGGGGAATATCGCTGTATTATTGCGCTTCGTACGGATCCACAGACTGGTGCTCTGCAGCACCTCCCAAAATATTTCTTTTTGGGGTCAGACAGGGCCAGCCTTCGCTATAGTGGTCAACCTCCGGCCTGCTTCCATTGTGGCGCCTACGATCACATCAGGAGAGACTGTCAAGTTTCGCTTTGCTCCAAATGTGGTGTGCACGGGCACAGTACCATAAGTTGCCATAAAAGTATCCGGTGCAACTTGTGCCTTGGCATCGGACACACATATTTCTGGTGCCCGGAGGCGCATTACAATAAGATGGACAAGGAGAGAGCGGAAAAAGCGGCTAAAGTGGCTGAGATGGGAAGGAAGAGGGCGCAGCGACAGGAAAAGCGGCCGCAACCAGAATCGGGGAGCCGAGAGGAGAATGTGATGGAGACGGATCCGGCTTCGTCGACGGGTCCGGGTGAGCGGAGTGGCGGAGACAAAGAGATAGAAGACACCTCGCAATCCGCGTGGACACAAATTTCCTCACGAAAGAGGGAAAGGAAAAGACACTCGGGGGGAGGGAAAGATTTTCTGCCTGCTTTGGGAAATAGGTTTGAGTCTCTTGACGACTCAGGACCGGTGTCATTTGGCGCAAGTAGGTTTGACGTGCTGAATGTTGAAGAGGACGACCTTCCAGAGGACACTGGGGAGGCACCGGAGCCCCGCCGGTCCCCTAGTCGCCGACAGAACACTTCTCCTAAGGAACAACGAAAGCAGAAAAAGATGAAGGACATGAATAAGGCAAGATCTAGTGGTAATGGGCCCTCTGGACACCCTTCGGTGACCTCTGGGAAAGAGGACAAGAATGTACAAGAGCTTGTAAAAGAGTTACAACAAAAATTGATAGTGGAAAAAGATAAAAGGGAGGAGTTCTGGAGTCTTCGCCAGTACTCCAAGGATAAACTTAAGGATTTGGGGAAAGAAAAGGAGAAATTGTGTGAGATGATAGGAACAAAAAACCCCTTAGAAAAGGGAGATGGCAGTGAGGATGAAGAGGTGGGTAAACTAGACCAGGTATTGAGTAAAATTCAGAAAGAGAACAAGAATTTTAGATCTATAGATTCTAAATACTGTCATCATTTAAATATGGTGACAAAACTGGTGGAGGACATTGAGAACCTGCAACAACAGATGCAGGGTAACTCCTCAGTCTCTAATATGGATGGGGTGGAAGTTGAAGGACCAGAAGTAATTGTTCAGGAAATCGTAATTGATGCACCAGAGGTGGCAGACGACCCATTCCCGGAAGGGGAAACTCAAGAAATGATTACTGGTAAAAACTGGGAAGACCAGGTGGAACAGGTCTTCCCATTAGAAATTGTTTTAGAATCCGGTATGGAAGCTGAGAAAAATGTGGGGCATACTGATAAAACCCCTGTGATCCCTCAGCCCTCTACCGTTACCCATACTACCGGAATTCCCGGACCCGATCCTGACCCCGGTCCTGACCCTCCTTCTTCCCGATTGTCCCCTTCCCTGTCCCTTATCCGGGATGCACACACAGCTAAAAGTAGGACTACACTCTCATATGGAAAAGGTATGGGAGGGGTAGAAGGTAGCTCTCCGATCCGAGAGGGCATTGAGGAAGTGGAATGATGGTAATTGTAAAATCTGATGTATATTACGTCATCTTTTTAACACTGAAGTTGATGTGTATATATATATATTCGTGTATATTTGACTTTATACTGCTCTTAAAGTGTCTGCTACTATTGATGGGTTCTCCTCTTGATAATGATTATATGATTCTTCTGTATTATTTCTATTATCTTAAGTTTCCCTGGTTCACCTTAAGATTTATGTTTCCTTTATATTACTATCTTTATTTATGGCTATACCCTTTAATTTATTAACTTGGAATGTCCGTGGCCTGAAGTCTTTGGACAAAAGGCGGGACATTTTTCGATATATAACACGCCTAAATTATCATATTTATATTCTTCAGGAAACACATTTTCAACATGAAGGGCAGCGTTTCTCGGCGCAGCAGCAATGGATGTGGGGCCCCTCCTATTGGTCTTATGATGGGAGTGGCCATGCGGGGGTGGCAGTGCTTTTCAAGAACAACCCCAATTTGAGAATTGATAGCGTGTTAGAGATTGAACCGGGGAGACTCATGTATATTGATTTTACCATTTTTGGGGACCAGGCTTCTGGAGCTCAATGGGGCGCATCTAATCGTATCTTCCGTCTGTGTGTAGTGTATGCCCCGGTGAAAGTTTCTCTGAGGAAAAAAGTATGGGCTAAACTAAAAGATATCGCAATCACTAGACGTCATCTACTAGTTGTGGGCGATTTTAACAACAGGGCGCGCCCGGAGGATAGGAGGACCTTTATAGACGGATGTCCCATTTCGTCCCCACATTCCTCTCTAACCGTAGAGGAGAGTAGTTTGCAATCTTACTTATCGAGAACTCTGGGGTTAGAGGACAAGGCTTTGGATGTGCACAATGTTATTGAGTTTTTTCCTATTTCTCATAAATTGGCCTTTCCTCTTAAGTATAAGCAAACATGTGAGTCTGAAAATAAATTCACCTATTTCCATCCGAGAGTAGCCAGCCGATTAGATAGACTATGGGCGCCTCCCTCCTTTCAGGTGTACGGCTGTAAATTAAGGTTGACTCCGTGGTCAGACCACGCTATGGTCGGATTCACATGTACCTATGGAGAGGTCTTGCCCAGAGGGAAATCGCTATGGCGCTTACAACCCAAGCATTTGAGTTCTGAAATTTTTAAGTCACTTTTGTTATTGGAGTTGGACCGGCAGACAAGACGGTTGTTAAATGCCGCTGAAGATGTCGTGGGGAACTGGGAGATCTTAAAGAGAAGGATCTCTCAGTGCGTGAGATTAGCTGACAGTAATATCTATAGGAAAGATGTTCAAGAGTACCAAAGAGCCATTGCTCAATTGTTAAGAATCACGGATAAGATGAATAAAGGGGAGGCTTTCGAAGAGGAGAGACTTAGGGGATGCAGAGCGACTATCCGTCGATTTCAGCACCAACTTCGTCAGAATCGGCTGACGAGTAAGATGTACAGGACTAGAGGTGCGCTAGTTGATAAAGATGAATGGGCTAAAGAGAACATGCCAAAACCGCATCTGGGCTTCCAAGGTCTGAGGACTGAGGAAGGAGTTCTAAAAACTGACCCTCGAGACATGCTCTGTGTCATGTCTAAATTTTACCAAAAGATGTATGCGGAACGAATCATCGAGGAAAAGGATGTGAACGTCTATTTGGAGAACTGTCGCGCGATGGCGGATACCAGAGAGGGTCGGCCCTTGACGGAGGAACAATGTGACTCGATGGTCCGACGGGTGACGCCCGAAGAAGTGAAGAAAGTCATCTCGGGAGGCAAAGGAAATTCGGCTCCAGGCCCGGATGGCCTGACGTGGGCCTTCTACAAAGAATTTGTGGACCTCCTGTTGCCGGTACTAGTCGAGTTATTCAACTCCTGTATGGAGAAGGGTGCTCTCGGTCGATCCTTCGCAGACGGGCTTTTGATCTTCTTCCCCAAAAAAGGGGATATCACTTTACCTAAGAATTGGAGACCCATCACGCTGACCAATGTCGATTACAGGATCTTGGCGAAGATCTTGAATCAGAGATTGGCGGCGACGGCGGCGGAGCTAATCCACAGCCTTCAGACGAGCGCCGTACCGGGCAGAAGCATGGTGGATTCTCTGTGTCTAGTGAGGGAAGTCTTTCGATCCATCGAAAAGGATCGATGGAAGGGTCATCTATTACTTCTCGACCAGATCAAGGCTTTCGATAAGATCAACCATACCTATCTGTGGGCACTACTCCGAAGCAAAGGAGTTCCTTCGAGATTTGTGGACTGGGTACGGATGTTGTATGCAGATGCGGGCGTGGTTCCGCAAGTAAACGGCTGGAGAGGAGACCGTATTGTCTTGCATTCGGGGGTTCGCCAGGGTTGCCCCCTGAGTCCATTATTATACGTCTTTGCTCTGGATCCAGTTTTGAGGAGAATACAATGTGAACCCCGTTTGCCTGGATTCGTGATTCCCCTACCTTCGCCGGGAGAGGTCTTCCCGGGATCTCGCGAGGAAGTGGAACCGGCGACCGCGACGACGTCCTCAGAATCGTCGCTTGACATCGGAAAAGGGGCCCTCGGGGACTTCCGTGTGAAGTTTATAGCGCACGCCGATGACGTGACTTTGCTCTTAACGGAGGAGAAGGAGGTCCGGGTGGCGCTGGACCTTTTTGCAGAATATGGAGCCATCTCGGGTTCAGAAGTGAACGTGGAGAAGAGCTTCTTCGTTGAAGTGGATCGGGGGAAGGGCCGATTACGTTATCGGCCGGTGACGGATCGAGCCGCGGATGACCCAGAGGAAGAAGGGACCTTGGGAGAATGGAAAGATGCAGTGCGCGTTTTAGGACTCGGATTTGGAGTAAAAAATCAGATCTGGAAGGAAGACTGGCTCGCGTGGGAAAAGAAAGTCACCACTAAAATCGCCCAGTGGAAAAACTGGAAACTGTCAATGTATCAAAGGGCGGTTTATGTCAGAACTTACCTCGTGCCCATGGCCCACAATCTGGCGACGGTATACCCCCCTCCGGCCGATCTGCTGAGGAGGGTAGAGGGACAAGTTTTTGCTTTCGTGTGGAAAATGCGCACCTTCCCGCTGCCCAGGGCGGTGGCCTACCAGACGGTGGAACAGGGAGGCCTGGCTCTTCCGGCGTTACAGTCTCTCTTTCTGGCCAAATTCGTGTCTTATAATTTTGGAATTTGGATTTTTTGCGCTGTCTACGACAGAGGGAATTTGTTACAGAGACTCTGGGCGGCATTATTCGCCACCGGATGGCGAAATTCCCGATGGGGAGTGGACTGGTGGGAGAAAGGCGCCTTTATCGGGAACGTGACCCGGAAGGTGAAAGAAGCTGTACCGGAGTATTTCGAGGATCTCATCGGATGGATGAAAAAAGGAAAAATCATACCCACCGTATTGAGGACGCCCCGGACCGTCCGGCAGATGAATAAGAATGTTTATGACACGGCGCTGACGGAGGGACCCTTTTCACGGGCACGGAGGCGCGGCTTGTCTCGAGCCGGGAGTTCACGACCCTTCTACCAGCTGGGCGAATCAGTCGCTTTCTTGAAGGAAAAAGAGATTCCCTTCCATCTTTGGGAATTTAGGTGGAGGATATACCATCGAGTGTTACCCCTTAATGGGAGTAAACCGTGGCTCTCGCCCGATCAACAGCTCTGCCCCAGAATACATTGCCAACAGGAGACCGCCTTTTCAGAAACGCCTCCGATAGAGACTCACGCTCATTTCCTCAAAGACTGCGTGACTGCGAAGGAAGTGTGGCGAAGGGCGGGGACCCTTTTCCGATGGCCCGAATTGGGCGAGCAGTCCTGGGAGGCTCTGACCACGGGCGAGGTTGGGGATCCTCTACCACCAGGCCCTAGTAAGGGAGTGGCTAGGAAGAGGGATAGGCTAGGGAGAGTGATAGAAAGTAAATGGAAGGTTCCGATCTATGTTTTTTGGGTAACAAGTCTGTACATTATGCATGCCATGTTTTTGCATCGTAACGGGGAAGTAAAACGAGACTATGAGATTGGAGCGGGAAAGACGATGCAGTTAGCCTGGAAAAGACTCTATGGTTTTGTTCAAAAGGAACGGAGCTCTTTAACGAGGGAGGAATGGCAAAAACGTTGGAAATGGACCATCGATGTCCCTCCCCCGATCACGTGAGAGTTCAACGTGTAATTTTGTTTCTATGGACTAATTTGTATTTCTTGGGTTTTAATCACTGTATTAGGGTATGTATGGCTAACCTGTGTATTCCTCAATTAGTGAATGTATCGTAATGTAAAATATTAGTAGTTTGTAAATCAATAAAGAAAACTTGTACCTTAAAAAAAAAAAAAAAAAAAAAAAAACTTGTACCTTAAAACGCGCATTTTTACCTCAGAAACGCGCATTTTTACCTCAGAAACGCGCAAAAACACCTTAAAACGTGCATTTTTACCTCAGAAACGCGCAAAAACACCTTAAAACGCGCATTTTTACCTCAGAAACGCGCATTTTTACCTCAGAAACGCGCAAAAACACCTTAAAACGCACACTTTTTACCTCAGAAACGCGCAAAAACACCTTAAAACGCGCATTTTTACCTCAGAAACGCGCAAAAACACCTTAAAACGCGCATTTTTACCTCAGAAACGCGCAAAAACACCTTAAAACGCGCATTTTTACCTCAGAAACGCGCATTTTTACCTCAGAAACGCGCAAAAACACCTTAAAACGCGCATTTTTACCTCAGAAACGCGCATTTTTACCTCAGAAACGCGCAAAAACACCTTAAAACGCGCATTTTTACCTCAGAAACGCGCAAAAACACCTTTAAACGCGCACTTTTACCTCAGAAACGCGCACTTTTACCTCAGAAACGCGCAAAAACACCTTAAAACGCGCATTTTTACCTCAGAAACGCGCAGAAACACCTTAAAACGCGCACTTTTACCTCAGAAACGCGCAAAAACACCTTAAAACGCGCACTTTTACCTCAGAAACGCGCAAAAACACCTTAAAACGTGCATTTTTACCTCAGAAACGCGCATTTTTACCTGAGAAACATGCAAAAACACCTTAAAACGCGCATTTTTACCTCAGAAACGCGCAAAAACACCTTAAAACGCGCATTTTTACCTCAGAAACGCGCATTTTTACCTCAGAAACGCGCAAAAACACCTTAAAACGCGCATTTTTACCTCAGAAACGCGCATTTTTACCTCAGAAACGCGCAAAAACACCTTAAAACGCGCATTTTTACCTCAGAAACGCGCAAAAACACCTTTAAACGCGCACTTTTACCTCAGAAACGCGCACTTTTACCTCAGAAACGCGCAAAAACACCTTAAAACGCGCACTTTTACCTCAGAAACGCGCAAAAACACCTTAAAACGTGCATTTTTACCTCAGAAACGCGCATTTTTACCTGAGAAACGTGCAAAAACACCTTAAAACGCGCATTTTTACCTCAGAAACGCGCATTTTTACCTCAGAAACGCGCAAAAACACCTTAAAACGCGCACTTTTACCTCAGAAACGCGCAAAAACACCTTAAAACACGCACTTTTACCTCAGAAACGCGCAAAAACACCTTAAAATGCGCATTTTTACCTCAGAAACACGCATTTTTACCTCAGAAACGCGCAAAAACAACTTAAAACGCGCACTTTTACCTCAGAAATGCGCAAAAACACCTTAAAACGCGCATTTTTACCTCAGAAACGCGCAAAAACACCTTAAAACGCGCACTTTTACCTCAGAAACGCGCAAAAACACCTTAAAAGGCGCACTTTTACCTCAGAAACGCACAAAAACACCTTAAAACGCGCACTTTTACCTCAGAAACGCGCAAAAACACCTTAAAACGTGCATTTTTACCTCAGAAACGCGCATTTTTACCTGAGAAACGCGCAAAAACACCTTAAAACGCGCATTTTTACCTCAGAAACGCGCATTTTCACCTCAGAAACGCGCAAAAACACCTTAAAACGAGCACTTTTACCTCAGAAACGCGCAAAAACACCTTAAAACGCGCACTTTTACCTCAGAAACGCGCAAAACACCTTAAAATGCGCATTTTTACCTCAGAAACGCGCATTTTTACCTCAGAAATGCGCAAAAACACCTTAAAACGCGCACTTTTACCTCAGAAACGCGCAAAAACACCTTAAAACGCGCATTTTTACCTCAGAAACGCGCAAAAACACCTTAAAACGCGCACTTTTACCTCAGAAACGCGCAAAAACACCTTAAAACGCGCATTTTTACCTCAGAAACGCGAAAAAACACCTTAAAACGCGCACTTTTACCTCAGAAACGCGCAAAAACACCTTAAAACGTACACTTTTACCTCAGAAACGCGCAAAAACACCTTAAAATGCGCATTTTTACCTCAGAAACGCGCATTTTTACCTCAGAAACGCGCAAAAACACCTTAAAACGCGCACTTTTACCTCAGAAACGCGCAAAAACACCTTAAAATGCGCACTTTTACCTCAGAAACGCGCAAAAACACCTTAAAACGCGCACTTTTACCTCAGAAACGCGCAAAAACACCTTAAAACGCGCACTTTTACCTCACAAACGCGCAGAAACACCTTAAAACGTGCATTTTTACCTCAGAAACGCGCATTTTTACCTCAGAAACGCGCAAAAACACCTTATAACGCGCACTTTTTACCTCAGAAACGCGCAAAAACACCTTAAAACGCGCATTTTTACCTCAGAAACGCGCAAAAACACCTTAAAACGCGCATTTTTACCTCAGAAACGCGCAGAAACACCTTAAAACGCGCATTTTTACCTCAGAAACGCGCAAAAACACCTTAAAACGCGCATTTTTACCTCAGAAACGCGCAAAAACACCTTAAAACGCGCATTTTTACCTCAGAAACGCGCATTTTTACCTCAGAAACGCGCAAAAACACCTTAAAACGTGCATTTTTACCTCAGAAATGCGCAAAAACACCTTAAAACGCGCATTTTTACCTCAGAAACGCGCAAAAACACCTTAAAACGCGCATTTTTACCTCAGAAACGCGCAAAAACACCTTAAAACGCGCACTTTTACCTCAGAAACGCGCAAAAACACCTTAAAACGTGCATTTTTACCTCAGAAACGCGCATTTTTACCTGAGAAACGTGCAAAAACACCTTAAAACGCGCATTTTTACCTCAGAAACGCGCATTTTTACCTCAGAAACGCGCAAAAACACCTTAAAACGCGCACTTTTACCTCAGAAACGCGCAAAAACACCTTAAAACGCGCACTTTTACCTCAGAAACGCGCAAAAACACCTTAAAATGCGCATTTTTACCTCAGAAACGCGCATTTTTACCTCAGAAACGCGCAAAAACAACTTAAAACGCGCACTTTTACCTCAGAAATGCGCAAAAACACCTTAAAACGCGCATTTTTACCTCAGAAACGCGCAAAAACACCTTAAAACGCGCACTTTTACCTCAGAAACGCGCAAAAATACCTTAAAAGGCGCACTTTTACCTCAGAAACGCACAAAAACACCTTAAAACGCGCACTTTTACCTCAGAAACGCGCAAAAACACCTTAAAACGTGCATTTTTACCTCAGAAACGCGCATTTTTACCTGAGAAACGCGCAAAAACACCTTAAAACGCGCATTTTTACCTCAGAAACGCGCATTTTCACCTCAGAAACGCGCAAAAACACCTTAAAACGAGCACTTTTACCTCAGAAACGCGCAAAAACACCTTAAAACGCGCACTTTTACCTCAGAAACGCGCATTTTTACCTCAGAAATGCGCAAAAACACCTTAAAACGCGCACTTTTACCTCAGAAACGCGCAAAAACACCTTAAAACGCGCATTTTTACCTCAGAAACGCGCAAAAACACCTTAAAACGCGCACTTTTACCTCAGAAACGCGCAAAAACACCTTAAAACGCGCATTTTTACCTCAGAAACGCGAAAAAACACCTTAAAACGCGCACTTTTACCTCAGAAACGCGCAAAAACACCTTAAAACGTACACTTTTACCTCAGAAACGCGCAAAAACACCTTAAAATGCGCATTTTTACCTCAGAAACGCGCATTTTTACCTCAGAAACGCGCAAAAACACCTTAAAACGCGCACTTTTACCTCAGAAACGCGCAGAAACACCTTAAAACGTGCATTTTTACCTCAGAAACGCGCATTTTTACCTCAGAAACGCGCAAAAACACCTTAAAACGCGCACTTTTTACCTCAGAAACGCGCAAAAACACCTTAAAACGCGCATTTTTACCTCAGAAACGCGCAAAACACCTTAAAACGCGCATTTTTACCTCAGAAACGCGCAAAAACACCTAAAAACGCGCATTTTTACCTCAGAAACGCGCAAAAACACCTTAAAACGCGCATTTTTACCTCAGAAACGCGCAAAAACACCTTAAAACGCGCATTTTTACCTCAGAAACGCGCATTTTTACCTCAGAAACGCGCAAAAACACCTTAAAACGTGCATTTTTACCTCAGAAATGCGCAAAAACACCTTAAAACGCGCATTTTTACCTCAGAAATGCGCAAAAACACCTTAAAACGCGCATTTTTACCTCAGAAACGCGCAAAAACACCTTAAAACGCGCATTTTTACCTCAGAAACGCGCAAAAACACCTTAAAACGCGCACTTTTACCTCAGAAACGCGCAAAAACACCTTAAAACGCGCACTTTTACCTCAGAAACGCGCAAAAACACCTTAAAACGCGCATTTTTACCTCAGAAACGCGCATTTTTACCTCAGAAACGCGCAAAAACACCTTAAAACGCGCATTTTTTCCTCAGAAACGCGCAAAAACACCTTAAAACGCGCATTTTTACCTCAGAAACGCGCAAAAACACCTTAAAACGCGCACTTTTACCTCAGAAACGCGCAAAAACACCTTAAAACGCACACTTTTACCTCAGAAACGCGCAAAAACACCTTAAAACGCGCATTTTTACCTCAGAAACGCGCATTTTTACCTCAGAAACGCGCAAAACACCTTAAAACGCGCATTTTTACCTCAGAAACGCGCAAAAACACCTTAAAACGCGCATTTTTACCTCAGAAACGCGCATTTTTACCTTAGAAACGCGCAAAAAGACCTTAAAACGCGCATTTTTACCTCAGAAACGCGCAAAAACACCTTAAAACGCGCATTTTTACCTCAGAAACGCGCATTTTTACCTCAGAAACGCGCAAAAACACCTTAAAACGCGCATTTTTACATCAGAAACGCGCAAAAACACCTTAAAACGCGCATTTTTACCTCAGAAACGCGCATTTTTACCTCAGAAACGCGCAAAAACACCTTAAAACGCGCATTTTTACCTCAGAAACGCGCAAAAACACCTTAAAACGCGCATTTTTACCTCAGAAACGCGCATTTTTACCTTAGAAACGCGCAAAAAGACCTTAAAACGCGCATTTTTACCTCAGAAACGCGCAAAAACACCTTAAAACGCGCATTTTTACCTCAGAAACGCGCATTTTTACCTCAGAAACGCGCAAAAACACCTTAAAACGCGCATTTTTACCTCAGAAACGCGCATTTTTACCTCAGAAACGCGCAAAAACACCTTAAAACGCGCACTTTTACCTCAGAAACGCGCATTTTTACCTCAGAAACGCGCAAAAACACCTTAAAACGCGCACTTTTACCTCAGAAACGCGCAAAAACAACTTAAAACGCGCATTTTTACCTCAGAAACGTGCAAAAACACCTTAAAACGCGCATTTTTACCTCAGAAACGCGCATTTTTACCTCAGAAACGCGCATTTTTACCTCAGAAACGCGCAAAAACACCTTAAAATGCGCATTTTTACCTCAGAAACGCGCAAAAACACCTTAAAACACGCATTTCTACCTCAGAAACGCGCAAAAACACCTTAAAACGCGCATTTTTACCTCAGAAACGCGCATTTTTACCTCAGAAACGTGCAAAAACACCGTAAAACGCGCATTTTTACCTCAGAAACGCGCATTTTTACCTCAAAAACGCGCATTTTTACCTCAGAAACGCGCATTTTTACCTCAGAAACGCGCAAAAACACCTTAAAACGCGCATTTTTACCTCAGAAACGCGCAAAAACACCTTAAAACGCGCATTTTTACCTCAGAAACGCGCAAAAACACCTTAAAACGCGCATTTTTACCTCAGAAACGCGCATTTTTACCTCAGAAACGCGCAAAAACACCGTAAAACGTGAATTTTTACCTCAGAAACGCGCAAAAACACCTTAAAACGCGCATTTTTACCTCAGAAACGCGCATTTTTACCTCAGAAACGCGAAAAAACACCTTAAAACGCGCACTTTTACCTCAGAAACGCGCAAAAACACCTTAAAACGCGCACTTTTACCTCAGAAACGCGCAAAAACACCTTAAAACGCGTATTTTTACCTCAGAAACGCGCATTTTTACCTCAGAAACGCGCACTTTTACCTCAGAAACGCGCAAAAACACCTTAAAACGCACACTTTTACCTCAGAAACGCGCAAAAACACCTTAAAACGCGCATTTTTACCTCAGAAACGCGCATTTTTACCTCAGAAACGCGCAAAAACACCTTAAAACGCGCATTTTTACCTCAGAAACGCGCAAAAACACCTTAAAACGCGCATTTTTACCTCAGAAACGCGCAAAAACACCTTAAAACGCGCATTTTTACCTCAGAAACGCGCATTTTTACCTCAGAAACGCGCAAAAACACCGTAAAACGTGAATTTTTACCTCAGAAATGCGCAAAAACACCTTAAAACGCGCATTTTTACCTCAGAAACGCGCATTTTTACCTCAGAAACGCGCAAAAACACCTTAAAACGCGCATTTTTACCTCAGAAACGCGCAAAAACACCTTAAAACGCGCACTTTTTACCTCAGAAACGCGCAAAAACACCTTAAAACGCGCATTTTTACCTCAGAAACGCGCAAAAACACCTTAAAACGCGCATTTTTACCTCAGAAACGCGCAAAAACACCTTAAAATGCGCATTTTTACCTCAGAAACGCGCATTTTTACCTCAGAAACGCGCAAAAACACCGTAAAATGCGAATTTTTACCTCAGAAACGCGCAAAAACACCTTAAAACGCGCATTTTTACCTCAGAAACGCGCATTTTTACCTCAGAAACGCGAAAAAACACCTTAAAACGCGCACTTTTACCTCAGAAACGCGAAAAAACACCTTAAAACGCGCACTTTTACCTCAGAAACGCGCAAAAACACCTTAAAACGCGCATTTTTACCTCAGAAACGCGCAAAAACACCTTAAAACGCGCATTTTTACCTCAGAAACGCGCATTTTTACCTTAGAAACGCGCAAAAAGACCTTAAAACGCGCATTTTTACCTCAGAAACGCGCAAAAACACCTTAAAACGCGCATTTTTACCTCAGAAACGCGCATTTTTACCTCAGAAACGCGCAAAAACACCTTAAAACGCGCATTTTTACCTCAGAAACGCGCATTTTTACCTCAGAAACGCGCAAAAACACCTTAAAACGCGCACTTTTACCTCAGAAACGCACATTTTTACCTCAGAAACGCGCAAAAACACCTTAAAACGCGCACTTTTACCTCAGAAACGCGCAAAAACAACTTAAAACGCGCATTTTTACCTCAGAAACGTGCAAAAACACCTTAAAACGCGCATTTTTACCTCAGAAACGCGCATTTTTACCTCAGAAACGCGCATTTTTACCTCAGAAACGCGCAAAAACACCTTAAAATGCGCATTTTTACCTCAGAAACGCGCAAAAACACCTTAAAACACGCATTTCTACCTCAGAAACGCGCAAAAACACCTTAAAACGCGCATTTTTACCTCAGAAACGCGCATTTTTACCTCAGAAACGTGCAAAAACACCTTAAAACGCGCATTTTTACCTCAGAAACGCGCATTTTTACCTCAAAAACGCGCATTTTTACCTCAGAAACGCGCATTTTTACCTCAGAAACGCGCAAAAACACCTTAAAACGCGCATTTTTACCTCAGAAACGCGCAAAAACACCTTAAAACGCGCATTTTTACCTCAGAAACGCGCAAAAACACCTTAAAACGCGCATTTTTACCTCAGAAACACGCATTTTTACCTCAGAAACGCGCAAAAACACCTTAAAACGCGCATTTTTACCTCAGAAACGCGCAAAAACACCTTTAAACGCGCACTTTTACCTCAGAAACGCGCACTTTTACCTCAGAAACGCGCAAAAACACCTTAAAACGCGCATTTTTACCTCAGAAACGCGCAGAAACACCTTAAAACGCGCACTTTTACCTCAGAAACGCGCAAAAACACCTTAAAACGCGCACTTTTACCTCAGAAACGCGCAAAAACACCTTAAAACGTGCATTTTTACCTCAGAAACGCGCATTTTTACCTGAGAAACGTGCAAAAACACCTTAAAACGCGCATTTTTACCTCAGAAACGCGCATTTTTACCTCAGAAACGCGCAAAAACACCTTAAAACGCGCACTTTTACCTCAGAAACGCGCAAAAACACTTTAAAACACGCACTTTTACCTCAGAAACGCGCAAAAACACCTTAAAATGCGCATTTTTACCTCAGAAACACGCATTTTTACCTCAGAAACGCGCAAAAACAACTTAAAACGCGCACTTTTACCTCAGAAATGCGCAAAAACACCTTAAAACGCGCATTTTTACCTCAGAAACGCGCAAAAACACCTTAAAACGCGCACTTTTACCTCAGAAACGCGCAAAAACACCTTAAAAGGCGCACTTTTACCTCAGAAACGCACAAAAACACCTTAAAACGCGCACTTTTACCTCAGAAACGCGCAAAAACACCTTAAAACGTGCATTTTTACCTCAGAAACGCGCATTTTTACCTGAGAAACGCGCAAAAACACCTTAAAACGCGCATTTTTACCTCAGAAACGCGCATTTTCACCTCAGAAACGCGCAAAAACACCTTAAAACGAGCACTTTTACCTCAGAAACGCGCAAAAACACCTTAAAACGCGCACTTTTACCTCAGAAACGCGCAAAACACCTTAAAATGCGCATTTTTACCTCAGAAACGCGCATTTTTACCTCAGAAATGCGCAAAAACACCTTAAAACGCGCACTTTTACCTCAGAAACGCGCAAAAACACCTTAAAACGCGCATTTTTACCTCAGAAACGCGCAAAAACACCTTAAAACGCGCACTTTTACCTCAGAAACGCGCAAAAACACCTTAAAACGCGCATTTTTACCTCAGAAACGCGAAAAAACACCTTAAAACGCGCACTTTTACCTCAGAAACGCGCAAAAACACCTTAAAACGTACACTTTTACCTCAGAAACGCGCAAAAACACCTTAAAATGCGCATTTTTACCTCAGAAACGCGCATTTTTACCTCAGAAACGCGCAAAAACACCTTAAAACGCGCACTTTTACCTCAGAAACGCGCAAAAACACCTTAAAATGCGCACTTTTACCTCAGAAACGCGCAAAAACACCTTAAAACGCGCACTTTTACCTCAGAAACGCGCAAAAACACCTTAAAACGCGCACTTTTACCTCAGAAACGCGCAGAAACACCTTAAAACGTGCATTTTTACCTCAGAAACGCGCATTTTTACCTCAGAAACGCGCAAAAACACCTTATAACGCGCACTTTTTACCTCAGAAACGCGCAAAAACACCTTAAAACGCGCATTTTTACCTCAGAAACGCGCAAAAACACCTTAAAACGCGCATTTTTACCTCAGAAACGCGCAGAAACACCTTAAAACGCGCATTTTTACCTCAGAAACGCGCAAAAACACCTTAAAACGCGCATTTTTACCTCAGAAACGCGCAAAAACACCTTAAAACGCGCATTTTTACCTCAGAAACGCGCATTTTTACCTCAGAAACGCGCAAAAACACCTTAAAACGTGCATTTTTACCTCAGAAATGCGCAAAAACACCTTAAAACGCGCATTTTTACCTCAGAAACGCGCAAAAACACCTTAAAACGCGCATTTTTACCTCAGAAACGCGCAAAAACACCTTAAAACGCGCACTTTTACCTCAGAAACGCGCAAAAACACCTTAAAACGTGCATTTTTACCTCAGAAACGCGCATTTTTACCTGAGAAACGTGCAAAAACACCTTAAAACGCGCATTTTTACCTCAGAAACGCGCATTTTTACCTCAGAAACGCGCAAAAACACCTTAAAACGCGCACTTTTACCTCAGAAACGCGCAAAAACACCTTAAAACGCGCACTTTTACCTCAGAAACGCGCAAAAACACCTTAAAATGCGCATTTTTACCTCAGAAACGCGCATTTTTACCTCAGAAACGCGCAAAAACAACTTAAAACGCGCACTTTTACCTCAGAAATGCGCAAAAACACCTTAAAACGCGCATTTTTACCTCAGAAACGCGCAAAAACACCTTAAAACGCGCACTTTTACCTCAGAAACGCGCAAAAATACCTTAAAAGGCGCACTTTTACCTCAGAAACGCACAAAAACACCTTAAAACGCGCACTTTTACCTCAGAAACGCGCAAAAACACCTTAAAACGTGCATTTTTACCTCAGAAACGCGCATTTTTACCTGAGAAACGCGCAAAAACACCTTAAAACGCGCATTTTTACCTCAGAAACGCGCATTTTCACCTCAGAAACGCGCAAAAACACCTTAAAACGAGCACTTTTACCTCAGAAACGCGCAAAAACACCTTAAAACGCGCACTTTTACCTCAGAAACGCGCATTTTTACCTCAGAAATGCGCAAAAACACCTTAAAACGCGCACTTTTACCTCAGAAACGCGCAAAAACACCTTAAAACGCGCATTTTTACCTCAGAAACGCGCAAAAACACCTTAAAACGCGCACTTTTACCTCAGAAACGCGCAAAAACACCTTAAAACGCGCATTTTTACCTCAGAAACGCGAAAAAACACCTTAAAACGCGCACTTTTACCTCAGAAACGCGCAAAAACACCTTAAAACGTACACTTTTACCTCAGAAACGCGCAAAAACACCTTAAAATGCGCATTTTTACCTCAGAAACGCGCATTTTTACCTCAGAAACGCGCAAAAACACCTTAAAACGCGCACTTTTACCTCAGAAACGCGCAGAAACACCTTAAAACGTGCATTTTTACCTCAGAAACGCGCATTTTTACCTCAGAAACGCGCAAAAACACCTTAAAACGCGCACTTTTTACCTCAGAAACGCGCAAAAACACCTTAAAACGCGCATTTTTACCTCAGAAACGCGCAAAACACCTTAAAACGCGCATTTTTACCTCAGAAACGCGCAAAAACACCTAAAAACGCGCATTTTTACCTCAGAAACGCGCAAAAACACCTTAAAACGCGCATTTTTACCTCAGAAACGCGCAAAAACACCTTAAAACGCGCATTTTTACCTCAGAAACGCGCATTTTTACCTCAGAAACGCGCAAAAACACCTTAAAACGTGCATTTTTACCTCAGAAATGCGCAAAAACACCTTAAAACGCGCATTTTTACCTCAGAAATGCGCAAAAACACCTTAAAACGCGCATTTTTACCTCAGAAACGCGCAAAAACACCTTAAAACGCGCATTTTTACCTCAGAAACGCGCAAAAACACCTTAAAACGCGCACTTTTACCTCAGAAACGCGCAAAAACACCTTAAAACGCGCACTTTTACCTCAGAAACGCGCAAAAACACCTTAAAACGCGCATTTTTACCTCAGAAACGCGCATTTTTACCTCAGAAACGCGCAAAAACACCTTAAAACGCGCATTTTTTCCTCAGAAACGCGCAAAAACACCTTAAAACGCGCATTTTTACCTCAGAAACGCGCAAAAACACCTTAAAACGCGCACTTTTACCTCAGAAACGCGCAAAAACACCTTAAAACGCACACTTTTACCTCAGAAACGCGCAAAAACACCTTAAAACGCGCATTTTTACCTCAGAAACGCGCATTTTTACCTCAGAAACGCGCAAAACACCTTAAAACGCGCATTTTTACCTCAGAAACGCGCAAAAACACCTTAAAACGCGCATTTTTACCTCAGAAACGCGCATTTTTACCTTAGAAACGCGCAAAAAGACCTTAAAACGCGCATTTTTACCTCAGAAACGCGCAAAAACACCTTAAAACGCGCATTTTTACCTCAGAAACGCGCATTTTTACCTCAGAAACGCGCAAAAACACCTTAAAACGCGCATTTTTACATCAGAAACGCGCAAAAACACCTTAAAACGCGCATTTTTACCTCAGAAACGCGCATTTTTACCTCAGAAACGCGCAAAAACACCTTAAAACGCGCATTTTTACCTCAGAAACGCGCAAAAACACCTTAAAACGCGCATTTTTACCTCAGAAACGCGCATTTTTACCTTAGAAACGCGCAAAAAGACCTTAAAACGCGCATTTTTACCTCAGAAACGCGCAAAAACACCTTAAAACGCGCATTTTTACCTCAGAAACGCGCATTTTTACCTCAGAAACGCGCAAAAACACCTTAAAACGCGCATTTTTACCTCAGAAACGCGCATTTTTACCTCAGAAACGCGCAAAAACACCTTAAAACGCGCACTTTTACCTCAGAAACGCGCATTTTTACCTCAGAAACGCGCAAAAACACCTTAAAACGCGCACTTTTACCTCAGAAACGCGCAAAAACAACTTAAAACGCGCATTTTTACCTCAGAAACGTGCAAAAACACCTTAAAACGCGCATTTTTACCTCAGAAACGCGCATTTTTACCTCAGAAACGCGCATTTTTACCTCAGAAACGCGCAAAAACACCTTAAAATGCGCATTTTTACCTCAGAAACGCGCAAAAACACCTTAAAACACGCATTTCTACCTCAGAAACGCGCAAAAACACCTTAAAACGCGCATTTTTACCTCAGAAACGCGCATTTTTACCTCAGAAACGTGCAAAAACACCGTAAAACGCGCATTTTTACCTCAGAAACGCGCATTTTTACCTCAAAAACGCGCATTTTAACCTCAGAAACGCGCATTTTTACCTCAGAAATGCGCAAAAACACCTTAAAACGCGCATTTTTACCTCAGAAACGCGCAAAAACACCTTAAAACGCGCATTTTTACCTCAGAAACGCGCAAAAACACCTTAAAACGCGCATTTTTACCTCAGAAACGCGCATTTTTACCTCAGAAACGCGCAAAAACACCGTAAAACGTGAATTTTTACCTCAGAAACGCGCAAAAACACCTTAAAACGCGCATTTTTACCTCAGAAACGCGCATTTTTACCTCAGAAACGCGAAAAAACACCTTAAAACGCGCACTTTTACCTCAGAAACGCGCAAAAACACCTTAAAACGCGCACTTTTACCTCAGAAACGCGCAAAAACACCTTAAAACGCGTATTTTTACCTCAGAAACGCGCATTTTTACCTCAGAAACGCGCACTTTTACCTCAGAAACGCGCAAAAACACCTTAAAACGCACACTTTTACCTCAGAAACGCGCAAAAACACCTTAAAACGCGCATTTTTACCTCAGAAACGCGCATTTTTACCTCAGAAACGCGCAAAAACACCTTAAAACGCGCATTTTTACCTCAGAAACGCGCAAAAACACCTTAAAACGCGCATTTTTACCTCAGAAACGCGCAAAAACACCTTAAAACGCGCATTTTTACCTCAGAAACGCGCATTTTTACCTCAGAAACACGCAAAAACACCGTAAAACGTGAATTTTTACCTCAGAAATGCGCAAAAACACCTTAAAACGCGCATTTTTACCTCAGAAACGCGCATTTTTACCTCAGAAACGCGCAAAAACACCTTAAAACGCGCATTTTTACCTCAGAAACGCGCATTTTTACCTCAGAAACGCGCAAAAACACCTTAAAACGCGCATTTTTACCTCAGAAACGCGCATTTTTACCTCAGAAACGCGAAAAAACACCTTAAAACGCGCACTTTTACCTCAGAAACGCGAAAAAACACCTTAAAACGCGCACTTTTACCTCAGAAACGCGCAAAAACACCTTAAAACGCGCATTTTTACCTCAGAAACGCGCAAAAACACCTTAAAACGCGCATTTTTACCTCAGAAACGCGCATTTTTACCTTAGAAACGCGCAAAAAGACCTTAAAACGCGCATTTTTACCTCAGAAACGCGCAAAAACACCTTAAAACGCGCATTTTTACCTCAGAAACGCGCATTTTTACCTCAGAAACGCGCAAAAACACCTTAAAACGCGCATTTTTACCTCAGAAACGCGCATTTTTACCTCAGAAACGCGCAAAAACACCTTAAAACGCGCACTTTTACCTCAGAAACGCACATTTTTACCTCAGAAACGCGCAAAAACACCTTAAAACGCGCACTTTTACCTCAGAAACGCGCAAAAACAACTTAAAACGCGCATTTTTACCTCAGAAACGTGCAAAAACACCTTAAAACGCGCATTTTTACCTCAGAAACGCGCATTTTTACCTCAGAAACGCGCATTTTTACCTCAGAAACGCGCAAAAACACCTTAAAACACGCATTTCTACCTCAGAAACGCGCAAAAACACCTTAAAACGCGCATTTTTACCTCAGAAACGCGCATTTTTACCTCAGAAACGTGCAAAAACACCGTAAAACGCGCATTTTTACCTCAGAAACGCGCATTTTTATCTCAAAAACGCGCATTTTTACCTCAGAAACGCGCATTTTTACCTCAGAAACGCGCATTTTTACCTCAGAAACGCGCAAAAACACCTTAAAACACGCATTTCTACCTCAGAAACGCGCAAAAACACCTTAAAACGCGCATTTTTACCTCAGAAACGCGCATTTTTACCTCAGAAACGTGCAAAAACACCGTAAAACGCGCATTTTTACCTCAGAAACGCGCATTTTTACCTCAAAAACGCGCATTTTTACCTCAGAAACGCGCATTTTTACCTCAGAAACGCGCAAAAACACCTTAAAACGCGCATTTTTACCTCAGAAACGCGCAAAAACACCTTAAAACGCGCATTTTTACCTCAGAAACGCGCAAAAACACCTTAAAACGCGCATTTTTACCTCAGAAACGCGCATTTTTACCTCAGAAACGCGCAAAAACACCGTAAAACGTGAATTTTTACCTCAGAAACGCGCAAAAACACCTTAAAACGCGCATTTTTACCTCAGAAACGCGCATTTTTACCTCAGAAACGCGAAAAAACACCTTAAAACGCGCACTTTTACCTCAGAAACGCGCAAAAACACCTTAAAACGCGCACTTTTACCTCAGAAACGCGCAAAAACACCTTAAAACGCGTATTTTTACCTCAGAAACGCGCATTTTTACCTCAGAAACGCGCAAAAACACCTTAAAACGCGCATTTTTACCTCAGAAACGCGCAAAAACACCTTAAAACGCGCACTTTTACCTCAGAAACGCGCAAAAACACCTTAAAACGCGCACTTTTACCTCAGAAACGCGCAAAAACACCTTAAAACGCACACTTTTACCTCAGAAACGCGCAAAAACACCTTAAAACGCGCATTTTTACCTCAGAAACGCGCATTTTTACCTCAGAAACGCGCAAAAACACCTTAAAACGCGCATTTTTACCTCAGAAACGCGCAAAAACACCTTAAAACGCGCATTTTTACCTCAGAAACGCGCAAAAACACCTTAAAACGCGCATTTTTACCTCAGAAACGCGCATTTTTACCTCAGAAACGCGCAAAAACACCTTAAAACGCGCATTTTTACCTCAGAAATGCGCAAAAACACCTTAAAACGCACACTTTTTACCTCAGAAACGCGCAAAAACACCTTAAAACGCGCATTTTTACCTCAGAAACGCGCAAAAACACCTTAAAACGCGCATTTTTACCTCAGAAACGCGCAAAAACACCTTAAAACGCGCATTTTTACCTCAGAAACGCGCATTTTTACCTCAGAAACGCGAAAAAACACCTTAAAACGCGCACTTTTACCTCAGAAACGCGCAAAAACACCTTAAAACGCGCACTTTAACCTCAGAAACGCGCACTTTTACCTCAGAAACGCGCAAAAACACCTTAAAACCTGCATTTTTACCTCAGAAACGCGCACTTTTACCTCAGAAACGCGCAAAAACACCTTAAAACGCGCATTTTTACCTCAGAAACGGGCAAAAACACGTTAAAACGTGCAATTTTACCTCAGAAACGCGCAAAAACACCTTAAAACGCGCACTTTTACCTCAGAAACGCGCAAAAACACCTTAAAACGCGCACTTTTACCTCAGAAACTCGCATTTTTACCTCAGAAACGCGCAAAAACACCTTAAAACGCGCATTTTTACCTCAGAAACGCGCAAAAACACCTTAAAACGCGCATTTTTACCTCAGAAACGCGCATTTTTACCTCAGAAACGCGCAAAAACACCTTAAAACGTGCATTTTTACCTCAGAAATGCGCAAAAACACCTTAAAACGCGCATTTTTACCTCAGAAATGCGCAAAAACACCTTAAAACGCGCATTTTTACCTCAGAAACGCGCAAAAACACCTTAAAACGCGCATTTTTACCTCAGAAACGCGCAAAAACACCTTAAAACGCGCACTTTTACCTCAGAAACGCGCAAAAACACCTTAAAACGCGCACTTTTACCTCAGAAACGCGCAAAAACACCTTAAAACGCGCATTTTTACCTCAGAAACGCGCATTTTTACCTCAGAAACGCGCAAAAACACCTTAAAACGCGCATTTTTTCCTCAGAAACGCGCAAAAACACCTTAAAACGCGCATTTTTACCTCAGAAACGCGCAAAAACACCTTAAAACGCGCACTTTTACCTCAGAAACGCGCAAAAACACCTTAAAACGCACACTTTTACCTCAGAAACGCGCAAAAACACCTTAAAACGCGCATTTTTACCTCAGAAACGCGCATTTTTACCTCAGAAACGCGCAAAAACACCTTAAAACGCGCATTTTAACCTCAGAAACGCGCAAAAACACCTTAAAACGCGCATTTTTACCTCAGAAACGCGCATTTTTACCTTAGAAACGCGCAAAAAGACCTTAAAACGCGCATTTTTACCTCAGAAACGCGCAAAAACACCTTAAAACGCGCATTTTTACCTCAGAAACGCGCATTTTTACCTCAGAAACGCGCAAAAACACCTTAAAACGCGCATTTTTACCTCAGAAACGCGCAAAAACACCTTAAAACGCGCATTTTTACCTCAGAAACGCGCATTTTTACCTCAGAAACGCGCAAAAACACCTTAAAACGCGCATTTTTACCTCAGAAACGCGCAAAAACACCTTAAAACGCGCATTTTTACCTCAGAAACGCGCATTTTTACCTTAGAAACGCGCAAAAAGACCTTAAAACGCGCATTTTTACCTCAGAAACGCGCAAAAACACCTTAAAACGCGCATTTTTACCTCAGAAACGCGCATTTTTACCTCAGAAACGCGCAAAAACACCTTAAAACGCGCATTTTTACCTCAGAAACGCGCATTTTTACCTCAGAAACGCGCAAAAACACCTTAAAACGCGCACTTTTACCTCAGAAACGCGCATTTTTACCTCAGAAACGCGCATTTTTACCTCAGAAACGCGCAAAAACACCTTAAAACGCGCATTTTTACCTCAGAAACGCGCAAAAACACCTTAAAACACGCATTTCTACCTCAGAAACGCGCAAAAACACCTTAAAACGCGCATTTTTACCTCAGAAACGCGCATTTTTACCTCAGAAACGTGCAAAAACACCGTAAAACGCGCATTTTTACCTTAGAAACGCGCATTTTTACCTCAAAAATGCGCAAAAACACCGTAAAACGCGCATTTTTACCTCAGAAACGCACATTTTTACCTCAGAAACGCGCAAAAACACCTTAAAACGCGCATTTTTACCTCAGAAACGCGCATTTTTACCTCAGAAACGCGCAAAAACACCTTAAAACGCGCATTTTTACCTCAGAAACGCGCAAAAACACCTTAAAACGCGCATTTTTACCTCAGAAACGCGCATTTTTACCTCAGAAACGCGCAAAAACACCTTAAAACGCACACTTTTTACCTCAGAAACGCGCAAAAACACCTTAAAACGCGCATTTTTACCTCAGAAACGCGCAAAAACACCTTAAAACGCGCATTTTTACCTCAGAAACGCGCAAAAACACCTTAAAACGCGCATTTTTACCTCAGAAACGCGCATTTTTACCTCAGAAACGCGCAAAAACACCTTAAAACGTGCATTTTTACCTCAGAAACGCGCATTTTTACCTCAGAAACGCGCAAAAACACCTTAAAACGCGCATTTTTACCTCAGAAACGCGCAAAAACACCTTTAAACGCGCACTTTTACCTCAGAAACGCGCACTTTTACCTCAGAAACGCGCAAAAACACCTTAAAACGCGCATTTTTACCTCAGAAACGCGCAGAAACACCTTAAAACGCGCACTTTTACCTCAGAAACGCGCAAAAACACCTTAAAACGCGCACTTTTACCTCAGAAACGCGCAAAAACACCTTAAAACGTGCATTTTTACCTCAGAAACGCGCATTTTTACCTGAGAAACATGCAAAAACACCTTAAAACGCGCATTTTTACCTCAGAAACGCGCAAAAACACCTTAAAACGCGCATTTTTACCTCAGAAACGCGCATTTTTACCTCAGAAACGCGCAAAAACACCTTAAAACGCGCATTTTTACCTCAGAAACGCGCATTTTTACCTCAGAAACGCGCAAAAACACCTTAAAACGCGCATTTTTACCTCAGAAACGCGCAAAAACACCTTTAAACGCGCACTTTTACCTCAGAAACGCGCACTTTTACCTCAGAAACGCGCAAAAACACCTTAAAACGCGCATTTTTACCTCAGAAACGCGCAGAAACACCTTAAAACGCGCACTTTTACCTCAGAAACGCGCAAAAACACCTTAAAACGCGCACTTTTACCTCAGAAACGCGCAAAAACACCTTAAAACGTGCATTTTTACCTCAGAAACGCGCATTTTTACCTGAGAAACGTGCAAAAACACCTTAAAACGCGCACTTTTACCTCAGAAACGCGCATTTTTACCTCAGAAACGCGCAAAAACACCTTAAAACGCGCACTTTTACCTCAGAAACGCGCAAAAACACCTTAAAACACGCACTTTTACCTCAGAAACGCGCAAAAACACCTTAAAATGCGCATTTTTACCTCAGAAACACGCATTTTTACCTCAGAAACGCGCAAAAACAACTTAAAACGCGCACTTTTACCTCAGAAATGCGCAAAAACACCTTAAAACGCGCATTTTTACCTCAGAAACGCGCAAAAACACCTTAAAACGCGCACTTTTACCTCAGAAACGCGCAAAAACACCTTAAAAGGCGCACTTTTACCTCAGAAACGCACAAAAACACCTTAAAACGCGCACTTTTACCTCAGAAACGCGCAAAAACACCTTAAAACGTGCATTTTTACCTCAGAAACGCGCATTTTTACCTGAGAAACGCGCAAAAACACCTTAAAACGCGCATTTTTACCTCAGAAACGCGCATTTTCACCTCAGAAACGCGCAAAAACACCTTAAAACGAGCACTTTTACCTCAGAAACGCGCAAAAACACCTTAAAACGCGCACTTTTACCTCAGAAACGCGCAAAACACCTTAAAATGCGCATTTTTACCTCAGAAACGCGCATTTTTACCTCAGAAATGCGCAAAAACACCTTAAAACGCGCACTTTTACCTCAGAAACGCGCAAAAACACCTTAAAACGCGCATTTTTACCTCAGAAACGCGCAAAAACACCTTAAAACGCGCACTTTTACCTCAGAAACGCGCAAAAACACCTTAAAACGCGCATTTTTACCTCAGAAACGCGAAAAAACACCTTAAAACGCGCACTTTTACCTCAGAAACGCGCAAAAACACCTTAAAACGTACACTTTTACCTCAGAAACGCGCAAAAACACCTTAAAATGCGCATTTTTACCTCAGAAACTCGCATTTTTACCTCAGAAACGCGCAAAAACACCTTAAAACGCGCACTTTTACCTCAGAAACGCGCAAAAACACCTTAAAATGCGCACTTTTACCTCAGAAACGCGCAAAAACACCTTAAAACGCGCACTTTTACCTCAGAAACGCGCAAAAACACCTTAAAACGCGCACTTTTACCTCAGAAACGCGCAGAAACACCTTAAAACGTGCATTTTTACCTCAGAAACGCGCATTTTTACCTCAGAAACGCGCAAAAACACCTTATAACGCGCATTTTTACCTCAGAAACGCGCAAAAACACCTTAAAACGCGCATTTTAACCTCAGAAACGCGCAAAAACACCTTAAAACGCGCATTTTTACCTCAGAAACGCGCAGAAACACCTTAAAACGCGCATTTTTACCTCAGAAACGCGCAAAAACACCTTAAAACGCGCATTTTTACCTCAGAAACGCGCAAAAACACCTTAAAACGCGCATTTTTACCTCAGAAACGCGCATTTTTACCTCAGAAACGCGCAAAAACACCTTAAAACGTGCATTTTTACCTCAGAAATGCGCAAAAACACCTTAAAACGCGCATTTTTACCTCAGAAACGCGCAAAAACACCTTAAAACGCGCATTTTTACCTCAGAAACGCGCAAAAACACCTTAAAACGCGCACTTTTACCTCAGAAACGCGCAAAAACACCTTAAAACGTGCATTTTTACCTCAGAAACGCGCATTTTTACCTGAGAAACGTGCAAAAACACCTTAAAACGCGCATTTTTACCTCAGAAACGCGCATTTTTACCTCAGAAACGCGCAAAAACACCTTAAAACGCGCACTTTTACCTCAGAAACGCGCAAAAACACCTTGAAACGCGCACTTTTACCTCAGAAACGCGCAAAAACACCTTAAAATGCGCATTTTTACCTCAGAAACGCGCATTTTTACCTCAGAAACGCGCAAAAACAACTTAAAACGCGCACTTTTACCTCAGAAATGCGCAAAAACACCTTAAAACGCGCATTTTTACCTCAGAAACGCGCAAAAACACCTTAAAACGCGCACTTTTACCTCAGAAACGCGCAAAAATACCTTAAAAGGCGCACTTTTACCTCAGAAACGCACAAAAACACCTTAAAACGCGCACTTTTACCTCAGAAACGCGCAAAAACACCTTAAAACGTGCATTTTTACCTCAGAAACGCGCATTTTTACCTGAGAAACGCGCAAAAACACCTTAAAACGCGCATTTTTACCTCAGAAACGCGCATTTTCACCTCAGAAACGCGCAAAAACACCTTAAAACGCGCATTTTTACCTCAGAAACGCGCAAAAACACCTAAAAACGCGCATTTTTACCTCAGAAACGCGCAAAAACACCTTAAAACGCGCATTTTTACCTCAGAAACGCGCAAAAACACCTTAAAACGCGCATTTTTACCTCAGAAACGCGCATTTTTACCTCAGAAACGCGCAAAAACACCTTAAAACGTGCATTTTTACCTCAGAAATGCGCAAAAACACCTTAAAACGCGCATTTTTACCTCAGAAATGCGCAAAAACACCTTAAAACGCGCATTTTTACCTCAGAAACGCGCAAAAACACCTTAAAACGCGCATTTTTACCTCAGAAACGCGCAAAAACACCTTAAAACGCGCACTTTTACCTCAGAAACGCGCAAAAACACCTTAAAACGCGCACTTTTACCTCAGAAACGCGCAAAAACACCTTAAAACGCGCATTTTTACCTCAGAAACGCGCATTTTTACCTCAGAAACGCGCAAAAACACCTTAAAACGCGCATTTTTTCCTCAGAAACGCGCAAAAACACCTTAAAACGCGCATTTTTACCTCAGAAACGCGCAAAAACACCTTAAAACGCGCACTTTTACCTCAGAAACGCGCAAAAACACCTTAAAACGCACACTTTTACCTCAGAAACGCGCAAAAACACCTTAAAACGCGCATTTTTACCTCAGAAACGCGCATTTTTACCTCAGAAACGCGCAAAACACCTTAAAACGCGCATTTTTACCTCAGAAACGCGCAAAAACACCTTAAAACGCGCATTTTTACCTCAGAAACGCGCATTTTTACCTTAGAAACGCGCAAAAAGACCTTAAAACGCGCATTTTTACCTCAGAAACGCGCAAAAACACCTTAAAACGCGCATTTTTACCTCAGAAACGCGCATTTTTACCTCAGAAACGCGCAAAAACACCTTAAAACGCGCATTTTTACATCAGAAACGCGCAAAAACACCTTAAAACGCGCATTTTTACCTCAGAAACGCGCATTTTTACCTCAGAAACGCGCAAAAACACCTTAAAACGCGCATTTTTACCTCAGAAACGCGCAAAAACACCTTAAAACGCGCATTTTTACCTCAGAAACGCGCATTTTTACCTTAGAAACGCGCAAAAAGACCTTAAAACGCGCATTTTTACCTCAGAAACGCGCAAAAACACCTTAAAACGCGCATTTTTACCTCAGAAACGCGCATTTTTACCTCAGAAACGCGCAAAAACACCTTAAAACGCGCATTTTTACCTCAGAAACGCGCATTTTTACCTCAGAAACGCGCAAAAACACCTTAAAACGCGCACTTTTACCTCAGAAACGCGCATTTTTACCTCAGAAACGCGCAAAAACACCTTAAAACGCGCACTTTTACCTCAGAAACGCGCAAAAACAACTTAAAACGCGCATTTTTACCTCAGAAACGTGCAAAAACACCTTAAAACGCGCATTTTTACCTCAGAAACGCGCATTTTTACCTCAGAAACGCGCATTTTTACCTCAGAAACGCGCAAAAACACCTTAAAATGCGCATTTTTACCTCAGAAACGCGCAAAAACACCTTAAAACACGCATTTCTACCTCAGAAACGCGCAAAAACACCTTAAAACGCGCATTTTTACCTCAGAAACGCGCATTTTTACCTCAGAAACGTGCAAAAACACCGTAAAACGCGCATTTTTACCTCAGAAACGCGCATTTTTACCTCAAAAACGCGCATTTTTACCTCAGAAACGCGCACTTTTACCTCAGAAACGCGCAAAAACACCTTAAAACGCACACTTTTACCTCAGAAACGCGCAAAAACACCTTAAAACGCGCATTTTTACCTCAGAAACGCGCATTTTTACCTCAGAAACGCGCAAAAACACCTTAAAACGCGCATTTTTACCTCAGAAACGCGCAAAAACACCTTAAAACGCGCATTTTTACCTCAGAAACGCGCAAAAACACCTTAAAACGCGCATTTTTACCTCAGAAACGCGCATTTTTACCTCAGAAACGCGCAAAAACACCGTAAAACGTGAATTTTTACCTCAGAAATGCGCAAAAACACCTTAAAACGCGCATTTTTACCTCAGAAACGCGCATTTTTACCTCAGAAACGCGCAAAAACACCTTAAAACGCGCATTTTTACCTCAGAAACGCGCATTTTTACCTCAGAAACGCGCAAAAACACCTTAAAACGCGCATTTTTACCTCAGAAACGCGCATTTTTACCTCAGAAACGCGCAAAAACACCTTAAAACGCGCATTTTTACCTCAGAAACGCGCATTTTTACCTCAGAAACGCGCAAAAACACCTTAAAACGCGCATTTTTACCTCAGAAACGCGCATTTTTACCTCAGAAACGTGCAAAAACACCGTAAAACGCGCATTTTTACCTCAGAAACGCGCATTTTTACCTCAGAAACGCGCAAAAACACCTTAAAACGCGCATTTTTACCTCAGAAACGCGCAAAAACACCTTAAAACGCGCACTTTTTACCTCAGAAACGCGCAAAAACACCTTAAAACGCGCATTTTTACCTCAGAAACGCGCAAAAACACCTTAAAACGCGCATTTTTACCTCAGAAACGCGCAAAAACACCTTAAAATGCGCATTTTTACCTCAGAAACGCGCATTTTTACCTCAGAAACGCGCAAAAACACCGTAAAATGCGAATTTTTACCTCAGAAACGCGCAAAAACACCTTAAAACGCGCATTTTTACCTCAGAAACGCGCATTTTTACCTCAGAAACGCGAAAAAACACCTTAAAACGCGCACTTTTACCTCAGAAACGCGAAAAAACACCTTAAAACGCGCACTTTTACCTCAGAAACGCGCAAAAACACCTTAAAACGCGCATTTTTACCTCAGAAACGCGCAAAAACACCTTAAAACGCGCATTTTTACCTCAGAAACGCGCATTTTTACCTTAGAAACGCGCAAAAAGACCTTAAAACGCGCATTTTTACCTCAGAAACGCGCAAAAACACCTTAAAACGCGCATTTTTACCTCAGAAACGCGCATTTTTACCTCAGAAACGCGCAAAAACACCTTAAAACGCGCATTTTTACCTCAGAAACGCGCATTTTTACCTCAGAAACGCGCAAAAACACCTTAAAACGCGCACTTTTACCTCAGAAACGCACATTTTTACCTCAGAAACGCGCAAAAACACCTTAAAACGCGCACTTTTACCTCAGAAACGCGCAAAAACAACTTAAAACGCGCATTTTTACCTCAGAAACGTGCAAAAACACCTTAAAACGCGCATTTTTACCTCAGAAACGCGCATTTTTACCTCAGAAACGCGCATTTTTACCTCAGAAACGCGCAAAAACACCTTAAAATGCGCATTTTTACCTCAGAAACGCGCAAAAACACCTTAAAACACGCATTTCTACCTCAGAAACGCGCAAAAACACCTTAAAACGCGCATTTTTACCTCAGAAACGCGCATTTTTACCTCAGAAACGTGCAAAAACACCGTAAAACGCGCATTTTTACCTCAGAAACGCGCATTTTTACCTCAAAAACGCGCATTTTTACCTCAGAAACGCGCATTTTTACCTCAGAAACGCGCAAAAACACCTTAAAACGCGCATTTTTACCTCAGAAACGCGCAAAAACACCTTAAAACGCGCATTTTTACCTCAGAAACGCGCAAAAACACCTTAAAACGCGCATTTTTACCTCAGAAACGCGCATTTTTACCTCAGAAACGCGCAAAAACACCGTAAAACGTGAATTTTTACCTCAGAAACGCGCAAAAACACCTTAAAACGCGCATTTTTACCTCAGAAACGCGCATTTTTACCTCAGAAACGCGAAAAAACACCTTAAAACGCGCACTTTTACCTCAGAAACGCGCAAAAACACCTTAAAACGCGCACTTTTACCTCAGAAACGCGCAAAAACACCTTAAAACGCGTATTTTTACCTCAGAAACGCGCATTTTTACCTCAGAAACGCGCAAAAACACCTTAAAACGCGCATTTTTACCTCAGAAACGCGCAAAAACACCTTAAAACGCGCACTTTTACCTCAGAAACGCGCAAAAACACCTTAAAACGCGCACTTTTACCTCAGAAACGCGCAAAAACACCTTAAAACGCACACTTTTACCTCAGAAACGCGCAAAAACACCTTAAAACGCGCATTTTTACCTCAGAAACGCGCATTTTTACCTCAGAAACGCGCAAAAACACCTTAAAACGCGCATTTTTACCTCAGAAACGCGCAAAAACACCTTAAAACGCGCATTTTTACCTCAGAAACGCGCAAAAACACCTTAAAACGCGCATTTTTACCTCAGAAACGCGCATTTTTACCTCAGAAACGCGCAAAAACACCGTAAAACGTGAATTTTTACCTCAGAAATGCGCAAAAACACCTTAAAACGCGCATTTTTACCTCAGAAACGCGCATTTTTACCTCAGAAACGCGCAAAAACACCTTAAAACGCGCATTTTTACCTCAGAAACGCGCATTTTTACCTCAGAAACGCGCAAAAACACCTTAAAACGCGCATTTTTACCTCAGAAACGCGCATTTTTACCTCAGAAACGCGCAAAAACACCTTAAAACGCGCACTTTTACCTCAGAAACGCGCAAAAACACCTTAAAACGCGCATTTTTACCTCAGAAACGCGCAAAAACACCTTAAAACGCGCATTTTTACCTCAGAAACGTGCAAAAACACCTTAAAACGCGCATTTTTACCTCAGAAACGCGCATTTTTACCTCAGAAACGCGCATTTTTACCTCAGAAACGCGCAAAAACACCTTAAAACGCGCATTTTTACCTCAGAAACGCGCATTTTTACCTCAGAAACGTGCAAAAACACCGTAAAATGCGCATTTTTACCTCAGAAACGCGAATTTTTACCTCAGAAACGCGCAAAAACACCTTAAAACGCGCATTTTTACCTCAGAAACGCGCAAAAACACCTTAAAACGCGCACTTTTTACCTCAGAAACGCGCAAAAACACCTTAAAACGCGCATTTTTACCTCAGAAACGCGCAAAAACACCTTAAAACGCGCATTTTTACCTCAGAAACGCGCAAAAACACCTTAAAATGAGCATTTTTACCTCAGAAACGCGCATTTTTACCTCAGAAACGCGCAAAAACACCGTAAAATGCGAATTTTTACCTCAGAAACGCGCAAAAACACCTTAAAACGCGCATTTTTACCTCAGAAACGCGCATTTTTACCTCAGAAACGCGAAAAAACACCTTAAAACGCGCACTTTTACCTCAGAAACGCGCAAAAACACCTTAAAACGCGCACTTTTACCTCAGAAACGCGCAAAAACACCTTAAAACGCACACTTTTACCTCAGAAACGCGCAAAAACACCTTAAAACGCGCACTTTTGCCTCAGAAACGCGCAAAACACCTTAAAACGCGCACTTTTACCTCAGAAACGCGCATTTTTACCTCAGAAACGCGCAAAAACACCTTAAAACGTGCACTTTTACCTCAGAAACGCGCATTTTTACCTCAGAAACGCGCAAAAACACCTTAAAACGCGCACTTTTACCTCAGAAACGCGCACTTTTACCTCAGAAACGCACAAAAACACCTTAAAACGCGCATTTTTACCTCAGAAACGCGCAAAAACACCTTAAAACGTGCATTTTTACCTCAGAAACGCGCAAAAACACCTTAAAACGCGCATTTTTACCTCAGAAACGCGCATTTTTACCTCAGAAACGCGCAAAAACACCTTAAAACGCGCATTTTTACCTCAGAAACGCGCAAAAACACCTTAAAACGCACACTTTTTACCTCAGAAATGCGCAAAAACACCTTAAAACGCGCATTTTTACCTCAGAAACGCGCAAAAACACCTTAAAACGCGCATTTTTACCTCAGAAACGCGCAAAAACACCTTAAAACGCGCATTTTTACCTCAGAAACGCGCATTTTTACCTCAGAAACGCGCAAAACACCGTAAAACGCGAATTTTTACCTCAGAAACGCGCAAAAACACCTTAAAACGCGCATTTTTACCTCAGAAACGCGCATTTTTACCTCAGAAACGCGAAAAAACACCTTAAAACGCGCACTTTTACCTCAGAAACGCGCAAAAACACCTTAAAACGCGCACTTTTACCTCAGAAACACGCACTTTTACCTCAGAAACGCGCAAAAACACCTTAAAACGCGCACTTTTACCTCAGAAACGCGCAAAAACACCTTAAAACGCGCATTTTTACCTCAGAAACGCGCATTTTTACCTCAGAAACGCGCAAAAACACCTTAAAACGCGCATTTTTACCTCAGAAACGCGCAAAAACACCTTAAACCGCGGAATTTTACCTCAGAAACGCGCAAAAACACCTTAAAACGTGCATTTTTACCTCAGAAACGCGCAAAAACACCTTAAAACGCGCACTTTTACCTCAGAAACGAGCAAAAACACCTTAAAACGCGCATTTTTACCTCAGAAACGCGCAAAAACACCTTAAAACGCGCACTTTTACCTCAGAAACGCGCAAAAACACCTTAAAACGCGCACTTTTACCTCAGAAACACGCAAAAACACCTTAAAACGCGCATTTTTACCTCAGAAAGGCGCATTTTTACCTCAGAAACGCGCAAAAACACCTTAAAACGTGCATTTTTACCTCAGAAACGTGCAAAAACACCTTAAAACGCGCACTTTTACCTCAGAAACACGCAAAAACACCTTAAAACGCGCATTTTTACCTCAGAAACGCGCATTTTTACCTCAGAAACGCGCAAAAACACCTTAAAACGCGCATTTTTACCTCAGAAACGTGCAAAAACACCTTAAAACGCGCATTTTTACCTCAGAAACGCGCATTTTTACCTCAGAAACGCGAAAAAACACCTTAAAACGCGCACTTTTACCTCAGAAACGCGCAAAAACACCTTAAAACGCGCACTTTTACCTCAGAAACACGCACTTTTACCTCAGAAACGCGCAAAAACACCTTAAAACGCGCACTTTTACCTCAGAAACGCGCAAAAACACCTTAATACGCGCATTTTTACCTCAGAAACGCGCATTTTTACCTTAGAAACGCGCAAAAAGACCTTAAAACGCGCATTTTTACCTCAGAAACGCGCAAAAACACCTTAAAACGCGCATTTTTACCTCAGAAACGCGCATTTTTACCTCAGAAACGCGCAAAAACACCTTAAAACGCGCATTTTTACCTCAGAAACGCGCATTTTTACCTCAGAAACGCGCAAAAACACCTTAAAACGCGCACTTTTACCTCAGAAACGCGCATTTTTACCTCAGAAACGCGCAAAAACACCTTAAAACGCGCACTTTTACCTCAGAAACGCGCAAAAACAACTTAAAACGCGCATTTTTACCTCAGAAACGTGCAAAAACACCTTAAAACGCGCATTTTTACCTCAGAAACGCGCATTTTTACCTCAGAAACGCGCATTTTTACCTCAGAAACGCGCAAAAACACCTTAAAACGCGCATTTTTACCTCAGAAACGCGCAAAAACACCTTAAAACACGCATTTCTACCTCAGAAACGCGCAAAAACACCTTAAAACGCGCATTTTTACCTCAGAAACGCGCATTTTTACCTCAGAAACGTGCAAAAACACCGTAAAACGCGCATTTTTACTTCAGAAACGCGCATTTTTACCTCAAAAACGCGCAAAAACACCTTAAAACGTGCATTTTTACCTCAGAAACGCGCATTTTTACCTCAGAAACGCGCAAAAACACCTTAAAACGCGCATTTTTACCTCAGAAACGCGCAAAAACACCTTAAAACGCGCACTTTTTACCTCAGAAACGCGCAAAAACACCTTAAAACGCGCATTTTTACCTCAGAAACGCGCAAAAACACCTTAAAACGCGCACTTTTACCTCAGAAACACGCACTTTTACCTCAGAAACGCGCAAAAACACCTTAAAACGCGCACTTTTACCTCAGAAACGCGCAAAAACACCTTAAAACGCGCATTTTTACCTCAGAAACGCGCAAAAACACCTTAAAACGCGCATTTTTACCTCAGAAACGCGCATTTTTACCTCAGAAACGCGCAAAAACACCTTAAAACGCGCATTTTTACCTCAGAAACGCGCATTTTTACCTCAGAAACGCGCAAAAACACCTTAAAACGCGCACTTTTACCTCAGAAACGCGCATTTTTACCTCAGAAACGCGCAAAAACACCTTAAAACGCGCACTTTTACCTCAGAAACGCGCAAAAACAACTTAAAACGCGCATTTTTACCTCAGAAACGTGCAAAAACACCTTAAAACGCGCATTTTTACCTCAGAAACGCGCATTTTTACCTCAGAAACGCGCATTTTTACCTCAGAAACGCGCAAAAACACCTTAAAACGCGCATTTTTACCTCAGAAACGCGCAAAAACACCTTAAAACACGCATTTCTACCTCAGAAACGCGCAAAAACACCTTAAAACGCGCATTTTTACCTCAGAAACGCGCATTTTTACCTCAGAAACGTGCAAAAACACCGTAAAACGCGCATTTTTACCTCAGAAACGCGCATTTTTACCTCAAAAACGCGCAAAAACACCTTAAAACGCGCATTTTTACCTCAGAAACGCGCATTTTTACCTCAGAAACGCGCAAAAACACCTTAAAACGCGCATTTTTACCTCAGAAACGTGCAAAAACACCTTAAAACGCGCACTTTTTACCTCAGAAACGCGCAAAAACACCTTAAAACGTGCATTTTTACCTCAGAAACGCGCAAAAACACCTTAAAACGCGCATTTTTACCTCAGAAACGCGCATTTTACCTCAGAAACGCGCAAAAACACCTTAAAACGCGCATTTTTACCTCAGAAACGCGCAAAAACACCTTAAAACGCACACTTTTTACCTCAGAAATGCGCAAAAACACCTTAAAACGCGCATTTTTACCTCAGAAACGCGCAAAAACACCTTAAAACGCGCATTTTTACCTCAGAAACGCGCAAAAACACCTTAAAACGCGCATTTTTACCTCAGAAACGCGCATTTTTACCTCAGAAACGCGCAAAACACCGTAAAACGCGAATTTTTACCTCAGAAACGCGCAAAAACACCTTAAAACGCGCATTTTTACCTCAGAAACGCGCATTTTTACCTCAGAAACGCGAAAAAACACCTTAAAACGCGCACTTTTACCTCAGAAACGCGCAAAAACACCTTAAAACGCGCACTTTTACCTCAGAAACGCGCAAAAACACCTTAAAACGCGCATTTTTACCTCAGAAACGCGCAAAAACACCTTAAAACGAGCACTTTTACCTCAGAAACACGCAAAAACACCTTAAAACGCGCATTTTTACCTCAGAAAGGCGCATTTTTACCTCAGAAACGCGCAAAAACACCTTAAACCGCGGAATTTTACCTCAGAAACGCGCAAAAACACCTTAAAACGCGCACTTTTACCTCAGAAACACGCAAAAACACCTTAAAACGCGCATTTTTACCTCAGAAACGCGCATTTTTACTTCAGAAACGCGCAAAAACACCTTAAAACGCGCATTTTTACCTCAGAAACGTGCAAAAACACCTTAAAACGCGCATTTCTACCTCAGAAACGCGCAAAAACACCTTAAAACGCGCATTTTTACCTCAGAAACGCGCATTTTTACCTCAGAAACGTGCAAAAACACCGTAAAACGCGCATTTTTACTTCAGAAACGCGCATTTTTACCTCAAAAACGCGCAAAAACACCTTAAAACGCGCATTTTTACCTCAGAAACGCGCATTTTTACCTCAGAAACGCGCAAAAACACCTTAAAACGCGCATTTTTACCTCAGAAACGCGCAAAAACACCTTAAAACGCGCACTTTTTACCTCAGAAACGCGCAAAAACACCTTAAAACGCGCATTTTTACCTCAGAAACGCGCAAAAACACCTTAAAACGTGCATTTTAACCTCAGAAACGCGCAAAAACACCTTAAAACGCGCATTTTTACCTCAGAAACGCGCATTTTTACCTCAGAAACGCGCAAAAACACCTTAAAACGCGCATTTTTACCTCAGAAACGCGCAAAAACACCTTAAAACGCACACTTTTTACCTCAGAAACGCACAAAAACACCTTAAAACGCGCATTTTTACCTCAGAAAGGCGCAAAAACACCTTAAAACGCGCATTTTTACCTCAGAAACGCGCAAAAACACCTTAAAACGCGCATTTTTACCTCAGAAACGCGCATTTTTACCTCAGAAACGCGCAAAACACCGTAAAACGCGAATTTTTACCTCAGAAACGCGCAAAAACACCTTAAAACGCGCATTTTTACCTCAGAAACGCGCATTTTTACCTCAGAAACGCGAAAAAACACCTTAAAACGCGCACTTTTACCTCAGAAACGCGCAAAAACACCTTAAAACGCACACTTTTTACCTCAGAAATGCGCAAAAACACCTTAAAACGCGCATTTTTACCTCAGAAACGCGCAAAAACACCTTAAAACGCGCATTTTTACCTCAGAAACGCGCAAAAACACCTTAAAACGCGCATTTTTACCTCAGAAACGCGCATTTTTACCTCAGAAACGCGCAAAACACCGTAAAACGCGAATTTTTACCTCAGAAACGCGCAAAAACACCTTAAAACGCGCATTTTTACCTCAGAAACGCGCATTTTTACCTCAGAAACGCGAAAAAACACCTTAAAACGCGCACTTTTACCTCAGAAACGCGCAAAAACACCTTAAAACGCGCACTTTTACCTCAGAAACACGCACTTTTACCTCAGAAACGCGCAAAAACACCTTAAAACGCGCACTTTTACCTCAGAAACGCGCAAAAACACCTTAAAACGTGCATTTTTACCTCAGAAACGCGCATTTTTACCTCAGAAACGCGCAAAAACACCTTAAAACGCGCATTTTTACCTCAGAAACGCGCATTTTTACCTCAGAAACGCGAAAAAACACCTTAAAACGCGCACTTTTACCTCAGAAACGCGCAAAAACACCTTAAAACGCACACTTTTTACCTCAGAAATGCGCAAAAACACCTTAAAACGCGCATTTTTACCTCAGAAACGCGCAAAAACACCTTAAAACGCGCATTTTTACCTCAGAAACGCGCAAAAACACCTTAAAACGCGCACTTTTACCTCAGAAACGCGCAAAAACACCTTAAAACGCGCACTTTTACCTCAGAAACACGCAAAAACACCTTAAAACGCGCATTTTTACCTCAGAAACGCGCAAAAACACCTTAAAACGTGCATTTTAACCTCAGAAACGCGCAAAAACACCTTAAAACGCGCATTTTTACCTCAGAAACGCGCATTTTTACCTCAGAAACGCGCAAAAACACCTTAAAACGCGCATTTTTACCTCAGAAACGCGCAAAAACACCTTAAAACGCACACTTTTTACCTCAGAAACGCACAAAAACACCTTAAAACGCGCATTTTTACCTCAGAAAGGCGCAAAAACACCTTAAAACGCGCATTTTTACCTCAGAAACGCGCAAAAACACCTTAAAACGCGCATTTTTACCTCAGAAACGCGCATTTTTACCTCAGAAACGCGCAAAACACCGTAAAACGCGAATTTTTACCTCAGAAACGCGCAAAAACACCTTAAAACGCGCATTTTTACCTCAGAAACGCGCATTTTTACCTCAGAAACGCGAAAAAACACCTTAAAACGCGCACTTTTACCTCAGAAACGCGCAAAAACACCTTAAAACGCACACTTTTTACCTCAGAAATGCGCAAAAACACCTTAAAACGCGCATTTTTACCTCAGAAACGCGCAAAAACACCTTAAAACGCGCATTTTTACCTCAGAAACGCGCAAAAACACCTTAAAACGCGCATTTTTACCTCAGAAACGCGCATTTTTACCTCAGAAACGCGCAAAACACCGTAAAACGCGAATTTTTACCTCAGAAACGCGCAAAAACACCTTAAAACGCGCATTTTTACCTCAGAAACGCGCATTTTTACCTCAGAAACGCGAAAAAACACCTTAAAACGCGCACTTTTACCTCAGAAACGCGCAAAAACACCTTAAAACGCGCACTTTTACCTCAGAAACACGCACTTTTACCTCAGAAACGCGCAAAAACACCTTAAAACGCGCACTTTTACCTCAGAAACGCGCAAAAACACCTTAAAACGTGCATTTTTACCTCAGAAACGCGCATTTTTACCTCAGAAACGCGCAAAAACACCTTAAAACGCGCATTTTTACCTCAGAAACGCGCAAAAACACCTTAAACCGCGGAATTTTACCTCAGAAACGCGCAAAAACACCTTAAAACGTGCATTTTTACCTCAGAAACGCGCAAAAACACCTTAAAACGCGCACTTTTACCTCAGAAACGAGCAAAAACACCTTAAAACGCGCATTTTTACCTCAGAAACGCGCAAAAACACCTTAAAACGCGCACTTTTACCTCAGAAACGCGCAAAAACACCTTAAAACGCGCACTTTTACCTCAGAAACACGCAAAAACACCTTAAAACGCGCATTTTTACCTCAGAAAGGCGCATTTTTACCTCAGAAACGCGCAAAAACACCTTAAAACGCGCATTTTTACCTCAGAAACGTGCAAAAACACCTTAAAACGCGCACTTTTACCTCAGAAACACGCAAAAACACCTTAAAACGCGCATTTTTACCTCAGAAACGCGCATTTTTACCTCAGAAACGCGCAAAAACACCTTAAAACGCGCATTTTTACCTCAGAAACGTGCAAAAACACCTTAAAACGTGCATTTTTACCTCAGAAACGCACATTTTTACCTCAGAAACGCGCAAAAACACCTTAAAACGCGCACTTTTACCTCAGAAACGCGCATTTTTACCTCAGAAACGCGCAAAAACACCTTAAAACGCGCACTTTTACCTCAGAAACGCGCAAAAACAACTTAAAACGCGCATTTTTACCTCAGAAACGTGCAAAAACACCTTAAAACGCGCATTTTTACCTCAGAAACGCGCATTTTTACCTCAGAAACGCGCAAAAACACCTTAAACCGCGCATTTTTACCTCAGAAACGCGCAAAAACACCTTAAAACGTGCATTTTTACCTCAGAAACGCGCAAAAACACCTTAAAACGCGCACTTTTACCTCAGAAACGCGCAAAAACACCTTAAAACGCGCATTTTTACCTCAGAAACGCGCAAAAACACCTTAAAACGCGCACTTTTACCTCAGAAACGCGCAAAAACACCTTAAAACGCGCACTTTTACCTCAGAAACACGCAAAAACACCTTAAAACGCGCATTTTTACCTCAGAAAGGCGCATTTTTACCTCAGAAACGCGCAAAAACACCTTAAAACGCGCATTTTTACCTCAGAAACGCGCATCTTTACCTCAGAAACGCGCAAAAACACCTTAAAACGCGCATTTTTACCTCAGAAACGTGCAAAAACACCTTAAAACGCGCATTTTTACCTCAGAAATGCGCAAAACACCTTAAAACGCGCATTTTTACCTCAGAAACGCGCAAAAACACCTAAAAACGCGCATTTTTACCTCAGAAACGCGCAAAAACACCTTAAAACGCGCATTTTTACCTCAGAAACGCGCATTTTTACCTCAGAAACGCGCAAAAACACCTTAAAACGTGCATTTTTACCTCAGAAATGCGCAAAAACACCTTAAAACGCGCATTTTTACCTCAGAAATGCGCAAAACACCTTAAAACGCGCATTTTTACCTCAGAAACGCGCAAAAACACCTTAAAACGCGTATTTTTACCTCAGAAACGCGCATTTTTACCTCAGAAACGCGCAAAAACACCTTAAAACGCGCATTTTTACCTCAGAAACGCGCAAAAACACCTTAAAACGCGCACTTTTACCTCAGAAACGCGCAAAAACACCTTAAAACGCACACTTTTACCTCAGAAACGCGCAAAAACACCTTAAAACGCGCATTTTTACCTCAGAAACGCGCATTTTTACCTCAGAAACGCGCAAAAACACCTTAAAACGCGCATTTTTACCTCAGAAACGCGCAAAAACACCTTAATACGCGCATTTTTACCTCAGAAACGCGCATTTTTACCTTAGAAACGCGCAAAAAGACCTTAAAACGCGCATTTTTACCTCAGAAACGCGCAAAAACACCTTAAAACGCGCACTTTTACCTCAGAAACGAGCAAAAACACCTTAAAACGCGCATTTTTACCTCAGAAACGCGCAAAAACACCTTAAAACGCGCACTTTTACCTCAGAAACGCGCAAAAACACCTTAAAACGCGCACTTTTACCTCAGAAACACGCAAAAACACCTTAAAACGCGCATTTTTACCTCAGAAACGCGCAAAAACACCTTAAAACGTGCATTTTAACCTCAGAAACGCGCAAAAACACCTTAAAACGCGCATTTTTACCTCAGAAACGCGCATTTTTACCTCAGAAACGCGCAAAAACACCTTAAAACGCGCATTTTTACCTCAGAAACGCGCAAAAACACCTTAAAACGCACACTTTTTACCTCAGAAACGCACAAAAACACCTTAAAACGCGCATTTTTACCTCAGAAAGGCGCAAAAACACCTTAAAACGCGCATTTTTACCTCAGAAACGCGCAAAAACACCTTAAAACGCGCATTTTTACCTCAGAAACGCGCATTTTTACCTCAGAAACGCGCAAAACACCGTAAAACGCGAATTTTTACCTCAGAAACGCGCAAAAACACCTTAAAACGCGCATTTTTACCTCAGAAACGCGCATTTTTACCTCAGAAACGCGAAAAAACACCTTAAAACGCGCACTTTTACCTCAGAAACGCGGAAAAACACCTTAAAACGCACACTTTTTACCTCAGAAATGCGCAAAAACACCTTAAAACGCGCATTTTTACCTCAGAAACGCGCAAAAACACCTTAAAACGCGCATTTTTACCTCAGAAACGCGCAAAAACACCTTAAAACGCGCATTTTTACCTCAGAAACGCGCATTTTTACCTCAGAAACGCGCAAAACACCGTAAAACGCGAATTTTTACCTCAGAAACGCGCAAAAACACCTTAAAACGCGCATTTTTACCTCAGAAACGCGCATTTTTACCTCAGAAACGCGAAAAAACACCTTAAAACGCGCACTTTTACCTCAGAAACGCGCAAAAACACCTTAAAACGCGCACTTTTACCTCAGAAACACGCACTTTTACCTCAGAAACGCGCAAAAACACCTTAAAACGCGCACTTTTACCTCAGAAACGCGCAAAACACCTTAAAACGTGCATTTTTACCTCAGAAACGCGCATTTTTACCTCAGAAACGCGCAAAAACACCTTAAAACGCGCATTTTTACCTCAGAAACGCGCAAAAACACCTTAAACCGCGGAATTTTACCTCAGAAACGCGCAAAAACACCTTAAAACGTGCATTTTTACCTCAGAAACGCGCAAAAACACCTTAAAACGCGCACTTTTACCTCAGAAACGAGCAAAAACACCTTAAAACGCGCATTTTTACCTCAGAAACGCGCAAAAACACCTTAAAACGCGCACTTTTACCTCAGAAACGCGCAAAAACACCTTAAAACGCGCACTTTTACCTCAGAAACACGCAAAAACACCTTAAAACGCGCATTTTTACCTCAGAAAGGCGCATTTTTACCTCAGAAACGCGCAAAAACACCTTAAAACGCGCATTTTTACCTCAGAAACGTGCAAAAACACCTTAAAACGCGCACTTTTACCTCAGAAACACGCAAAAACACCTTAAAACGCGCATTTTTACCTCAGAAACGCGCATTTTTACCTCAGAAACGCGCAAAAACACCTTAAAACGCGCATTTTTACCTCAGAAACGTGCAAAAACACCTTAAAACGCGCATTTTTACCTCAGAAACGCGCATTTTTACCTCAGAAACGCGAAAAAACACCTTAAAACGCGCACTTTTACCTCAGAAACGCGCAAAAACACCTTAAAACGCGCACTTTTACCTCAGAAACACGCACTTTTACCTCAGAAACGCGCAAAAACACCTTAAAACGCGCACTTTTACCTCAGAAACGCGCAAAAACACCTTAAAACGTGCATTTTTACCTCAGAAACGCGCATTTTTACCTCAGAAACGCGCAAAAACACCTTAAAACGCGCATTTTTACCTCAGAAACGCGCATTTTTACCTCAGAAACGCGCAAAAACACCTTAAACCGCGGAATTTTACCTCAGAAACGCGCAAAAACACCTTAAAACGTGCATTTTTACCTCAGAAACGCGCAAAAACACCTTAAAACGCGCACTTTTACCTCAGAAACGCGCAAAAACACCTTAAAACGCGCATTTTTACCTCAGAAACGCGCAAAAACACCTTAAAACGCGCACTTTTACCTCAGAAACGCGCAAAAACACCTTAAAACGCGCACTTTTACCTCAGAAACACGCAAAAACACCTTAAAACGCGCATTTTTACCTCAGAAACGCGCATTTTTACCTCAGAAACGCGCAAAAACACCTTAAAACGCGCATTTTTACCTCAGAAACGTGCAAAAACACCTTAAAACGCGCACTTTTACCTCAGAAACACGCAAAAACACCTTAAAACGCGCATTTTTACCTCAGAAACGCGCATTTTTACCTCAGAAACGCGCAAAAACACCTTAAAACGCGCATTTTTACCTCAGAAACGTGCAAAAACACCTTAAAACGCGCATTTTTACCTCAGAAATGCGCAAAACACCTTAAAACGCGCATTTTTACCTCAGAAACGCGCAAAATCACCTTAAAACGCGCATTTTTACCTCAGAAACGCGCAAAAACACCTTAAAACGCGCATTTTTACCTCAGAAACGCGCATTTTTACCTCAGAAACGCGCAAAAACACCTTAAAACGTGCATTTTTACCTCAGAAATGCGCAAAAACACCTTAAAACGCGCATTTTTACCTCAGAAACGCGCAAAAACACCTTAAAACGCGTATTTTTACCTCAGAAACGCGCATTTTTACCTCAGAAACGCGCAAAAACACCTTAAAACGCGCATTTTTACCTCAGAAACGTGCAAAAACACCTTAAAACGCGCATTTTTACCTCAGAAATGCGCAAAACACCTTAAAACGCGCATTTTTACCTCAGAAACGCGCAAAATCACCTTAAAACGCGCATTTTTACCTCAGAAACGCGCAAAAACACCTTAAAACGCGCATTTTTACCTCAGAAACGCGCATTTTTACCTCAGAAACGCGCAAAAACACCTTAAAACGTGCATTTTTACCTCAGAAATGCGCAAAAACACCTTAAAACGCGCATTTTTACCTCAGAAATGCGCAAAAACACCTTAAAACGCGCATTTTTACCTCAGAAACGCGCAAAAACACCTTAAAACGCGTATTTTTACCTCAGAAACGCGCATTTTTACCTCAGAAACGCGCAAAAACACCTTAAAACGCGCATTTTTACCTCAGAAACGCGCAAAAACACCTTAAAACGCGCACTTTTACCTCAGAAACGCGCAAAAACACCTTAAAACGAACACTTTTACCTCAGAAACGCGCAAAAACACCTTAAAACGCGCATTTTTACCTCAGAAACGCGCATTTTTACCTCAGAAATGCGCAAAAACCCCTTAAAACGCGCATTTTTACCTCAGAAACGCGCAAAAACACCTTAAAACGCGCATTTTTACCTCAGAAACGCGCATTTTTACCTTAGAAACGCGCAAAAAGACCTTAAAACGCGCATTTTTACCTCAGAAACGCGCAAAAACACCTTAAAACGCGCATTTTTACCTCAGAAACGCGCATTTTTACCTCAGAAACGCGCAAAAACACCTTAAAACGTGCATTTTTACCTCAGAAACGCACATTTTTACCTCAGAAACGCGCAAAAACACCTTAAAACGCGCACTTTTACCTCAGAAACGCGCATTTTTACCTCAGAAACGCGCAAAAACACCTTAAAACGCGCACTTTTACCTCAGAAACGCGCAAAAACAACTTAAAACGCGCATTTTTACCTCAGAAACGTGCAAAAACACCTTAAAACGCGCACTTTTACCTCAGAAACACGCACTTTTACCTCAGAAACGCGCAAAAACACCTTAAAACGCGCACTTTTACCTCAGAAACGCGCAAAAACACCTTAAAACGTGCATTTTTACCTCAGAAACGCGCATTTTTACCTCAGAAACGCGCAAAAACACCTTAAAACGCGCATTTTTACCTCAGAAACGCGCATTTTTACCTCAGAAACGCGCAAAAACACCTTAAAACGCGCATTTTTACCTCAGAAACGCGCATTTTTACCTCAGAAACGCGCAAAAACACCTTAAAACGTGCATTTTTACCTCAGAAATGCGCAAAAACACCTTAAAACGCGCATTTTTACCTCAGAAATGCGCAAAAACACCTTAAAACGCGCATTTTTACCTCAGAAACGCGCAAAAACACCTTAAAACGCGTATTTTTACCTCAGAAACGCGCATTTTTACCTCAGAAACGCGCAAAAACACCTTAAAACGCGCATTTTTACCTCAGAAACGCGCAAAAACACCTTAAAACGCGCACTTTTACCTCAGAAACGCGCAAAAACACCTTAAAACGAACACTTTTACCTCAGAAACGCGCAAAAACACCTTAAAACGCGCATTTTTACCTCAGAAACGCGCATTTTTACCTCAGAAATGCGCAAAAACCCCTTAAAACGCGCATTTTTACCTCAGAAACGCGCAAAAACACCTTAAAACGCGCATTTTTACCTCAGAAACGCGCATTTTTACCTTAGAAACGCGCAAAAAGACCTTAAAACGCGCATTTTTACCTCAGAAACGCGCAAAAACACCTTAAAACGCGCATTTTTACCTCAGAAACGCGCATTTTTACCTCAGAAACGCGCAAAAACACCTTAAAACGTGCATTTTTACCTCAGAAACGCACATTTTTACCTCAGAAACGCGCAAAAACACCTTAAAACGCGCACTTTTACCTCAGAAACGCGCATTTTTACCTCAGAAACGCGCAAAAACACCTTAAAACGCGCACTTTTACCTCAGAAACGCGCAAAAACAACTTAAAACGCGCATTTTTACCTCAGAAACGTGCAAAAACACCTTAAAACGCGCACTTTTACCTCAGAAACACGCACTTTTACCTCAGAAACGCGCAAAAACACCTTAAAACGCGCACTTTTACCTCAGAAACGCGCAAAAACACCTTAAAACGTGCATTTTTACCTCAGAAACGCGCATTTTTACCTCAGAAACGCGCAAAAACACCTTAAAACGCGCATTTTTACCTCAGAAACGCGCATTTTTACCTCAGAAACGCGCAAAAACACCTTAAAACGTGCATTTTTACCTCAGAAACGCGCAAAAACACCTTAAAACGCGCACTTTTACCTCAGAAACGCGCAAAAACACCTTAAAACGCGCATTTTTACCTCAGAAACGCGCAAAAACACCTTAAAACGCGCACTTTTACCTCAGAAACGCGCAAAAACACCTTAAAACGCGCACTTTTACCTCAGAAACACGCAAAAACACCTTAAAACGCGCATTTTTACCTCAGAAAGGCGCATTTTTACCTCAGAAACGCGCAAAAACACCTTAAAACGCGCATTTTTACCTCAGAAACGCGCATTTTTACCTCAGAAACGCGCAAAAACACCTTAAAACGCGCATTTTTACCTCAGAAACGTGCAAAAACACCTTAAAACGCGCATTTTTACCTCAGAAATGCGCAAAACACCTTAAAACGCGCATTTTTACCTCAGAAACGCGCAAAATCACCTTAAAACGCGCACTTTTACCTCAGAAACGCGCAAAAACACCTTAAAACGCGCATTTTTACCTCAGAAACGCGCATTTTTACCTCAGAAACGCGCAAAAACACCTTAAAACGTGCATTTTTACCTCAGAAATGCGCAAAAACACCTTAAAACGCGCATTTTTACCTCAGAAATGCGCAAAAACACCTTAAAACGCGCATTTTTACCTCAGAAACGCGCAAAAACACCTTAAAACGCGTATTTTTACCTCAGAAACGCGCATTTTTACCTCAGAAACGCGCAAAAACACCTTAAAACGCGCATTTTTACCTCAGAAACGCGCAAAACACCTTAAAACGCGCACTTTTACCTCAGAAACGCGCAAAAACACCTTAAAACGCACACTTTTACCTCAGAAACGCGCAAAAACACCTTAAAACGCGCATTTTTACCTCAGAAACGCGCATTTTTACCTCAGAAACGCGCAAAAACACCTTAAAACGCGCATTTTTACCTCAGAAACGCGCAAAAACACCTTAAAACGCGCATTTTTACCTCAGAAACGCGCATTTTTACCTTAGAAACGCGCAAAAAGACCTTAAAACGCGCATTTTTACCTCAGAAACGCGCAAAAACACCTTAAAACGCGCATTTTTACCTCAGAAACGCGCATTTTTACCTCAGAAACGCGCAAAAACACCTTAAAACGTGCATTTTTACCTCAGAAACGCACATTTTTACCTCAGAAACGCGCAAAAACACCTTAAAACGCGCACTTTTACCTCAGAAACGCGCATTTTTACCTCAGAAACGCGCAAAAACACCTTAAAACGCGCACTTTTACCTCAGAAACGCGCAAAAACAACTTAAAACGCGCATTTTTACCTCAGAAACGTGCAAAAACACCTTAAAACGCGCATTTTTACCTCAGAAACGCGCATTTTTACCTCAGAAACGCGAAAAAACACCTTAAAACGCGCATTTTTACCTCAGAAACGCGCAAAAACACCTTAAAACGTGCATTTTTACCTCAGAAACGCGCAAAAACACCTTAAAACGCGCACTTTTACCTCAGAAACGCGCAAAAACACCTTAAAACGCGCATTTTTACCTCAGAAACGCGCAAAAACACCTTAAAACGCGCACTTTTACCTCAGAAAGCGCAAAAACACCTTAAAACGCGCACTTTTACCTCAGAAACACGCAAAAACACCTTAAAACGCGCATTTTTACCTCAGAAAGGCGCATTTTTACCTCAGAAACGCGCAAAAACACCTTAAAACGCGCATTTTTACCTCAGAAACGCGCATTTTTACCTCAGAAACGCGCAAAAACACCTTAAAACGCGCATTTTTACCTCAGAAACGTGCAAAAACACCTTAAAACGCGCATTTTTACCTCAGAAATGCGCAAAACACCTTAAAACGCGCATTTTTACCTCAGAAACGCGCAAAAACACCTAAAAACGCGCATTTTTACCTCAGAAACGCGCAAAAACACCTTAAAACGCGCATTTTTACCTCAGAAACGCGCATTTTTACCTCAGAAACGCGCAAAAACACCTTAAAACGTGCATTTTTACCTCAGAAATGCGCAAAAACACCTTAAAACGCGCATTTTTACCTCAGAAATGCGCAAAAACACCTTAAAACGCGCATTTTTACCTCAGAAACGCGCAAAAACACCTTAAAACGCGTATTTTTACCTCAGAAACGCGCATTTTTACCTCAGAAACGCGCAAAAACACCTTAAAACGCGCATTTTTACCTCAGAAACGCGCAAAAACACCTTAAAACGCGCACTTTTACCTCAGAAACGCGCAAAAACACCTTAAAACGCACACTTTTACCTCAGAAACGCGCAAAAACACCTTAAAACGCGCATTTTTACCTCAGAAACGCGCATTTTTACCTCAGAAACGCGCAAAAACACCTTAAAACGCGCATTTTTACCTCAGAAACGCGCAAAAACACCTTAATACGCGCATTTTTACCTCAGAAACGCGCATTTTTACCTTTGAAACGCGCAAAAAGACCTTAAAACGCGCATTTTTACCTCAGAAACGCGCAAAAACACCTTAAAACGCGCATTTTTACCTCAGAAACGCGCATTTTTACCTCAGAAACGCGCAAAAACACCTTAAAACGCGCACTTTTACCTCAGAAACGCGCATTTTTACCTCAGAAACGCGCAAAAACACCTTAAAACGCGCACTTTTACCTCAGAAACGCGCAAAAACAACTTAAAACGCGCATTTTTACCTCAGAAACGTGCAAAAACACCTTAAAACGCGCATTTTTACCTCAGAAACGCGCATTTTTACCTCAGAAACGCGCATTTTTACCTCAGAAACGCGCAAAAACACCTTAAAACGCGCATTTTTACCTCAGAAACGCGCAAAAACACCTTAAAACACGCATTTCTACCTCAGAAACGCGCAAAAACACCTTAAAACGCGCATTTTTACCTCAGAAACGCGCATTTTTACCTCAGAAACGTGCAAAAACACCGTAAAACGCGCATTTTTACCTCAGAAACGCGCATTTTTACCTCAAAAACGCGCAAAAACACCTTAAAACACGCATTTTTACCTCAGAAACGCGCATTTTTACCTCAGAAACGCGCAAAAACACCTTAAAACGCGCATTTTTACCTCAGAAACGCGCAAAAACACCTTAAAACGCGCACTTTTTACCTCAGAAACGCACAAAAACACCTTAAAACGCGCATTTTTACCTCAGAAACGCGCAAAAACACCTTAAAACGTGCATTTTTACCTCAGAAACGCGCAAAAACACCTTAAAACGCGCATTTTTACCTCAGAAACGCGCATTTTTACCTCAGAAACGCGCAAAAACACCTTAAAACGCGCATTTTTACCTCAGAAACGCGCAAAAACACCTTAAAACGCACACTTTTTACCTCAGAAATGCGCAAAAACACCTTAAAACGCGCATTTTTACCTCAGAAACGCGCAAAAACACCTTAAAACGCGCATTTTTACCTCAGAAACGCGCAAAAACACCTTAAAACGCGCATTTTTACCTCAGAAACGCGCATTTTTACCTCAGAAACGCGCAAAACACCGTAAAACGCGAATTTTTACCTCAGAAACGCGCAAAAACACCTTAAAACGCGCATTTTTACCTCAGAAACGCGCATTTTTACCTCAGAAACGCGAAAAAACACCTTAAAACGCGCACTTTTACCTCAGAAACGCGCAAAAACACCTTAAAACGCGCACTTTTACCTCAGAAACGCGCAAAAACACCTTAAAACGCGCATTTTTACCTCAGAAATGCGCAAAAACACCTTAAAACGCGCACTTTTACCTCAGAAACACGCAAAAACACCTTAAAACGCGCATTTTTACCTCAGAAAGGCGCATTTTTACCTCAGAAACGCGCAAAAACACCTTAAAACGCGCATTTTTACCTCAGAAACGTGCAAAAACACCTTAAAACGCGCACTTTTACCTCAGAAACACGCAAAAACACCTTAAAACGCGCATTTTTACCTCAGAAACGCGCATTTTTACTTCAGAAACGCGCAAAAACACCTTAAAACGCGCATTTTTACCTCAGAAACGTGCAAAAACACCTTAAAACGCGCATTTTTACCTCAGAAACGCGCATTTTTACCTCAGAAACGCGAAAAAACACCTTAAAACGCGCACTTTTACCTCAGAAACGCGCAAAAACACCTTAAAACGCGCACTTTTACCTCAGAAACACGCACTTTTACCTCAGAAACGCGCAAAAACACCTTAAAACGCGCACTTTTACCTCAGAAACGCGCAAAAACACCTTAAAACGTGCATTTTTACCTCAGAAACGCGCATTTTTACCTCAGAAACGCGCAAAAACACCTTAAAACGCGCATTTTTACCTCAGAAACGCGCATTTTTACCTCAGAAACGCGCAAAAACACCTTAAACCGCGGAATTTTACCTCAGAAACGCGCAAAAACACCTTAAAACGTGCATTTTTACCTCAGAAACGCGCAAAAACACCTTAAAACGCGCACTTTTACCTCAGAAACGCGCAAAAACACCTTAAAACGCGCATTTTTACCTCAGAAACGCGCAAAAACACCTTAAAACGCGCACTTTTACCTCAGAAACGCGCAAAAACACCTTAAAACGCGCACTTTTACCTCAGAAACACGCAAAAACACCTTAAAACGCGCATTTTTACCTCAGAAAGGCGCATTTTTACCTCAGAAACGCGCAAAAACACCTTAAAACGCGCATTTTTACCTCAGAAACGTGCAAAAACACCTTAAAACGCGCACTTTTACCTCAGAAACACGCAAAAACACCTTAAAACGCGCATTTTTACCTCAGAAACGCGCATTTTTACCTCAGAAACGCGCAAAAACACCTTAAAACGCGCATTTTTACCTCAGAAACGTGCAAAAACACCTTAAAACGCGCATTTTTACCTCAGAAATGCGCAAAACACCTTAAAACGCGCATTTTTACCTCAGAAACGCGCAAAATCACCTTAAAACGCGCATTTTTACCTCAGAAACGCGCAAAAACACCTTAAAACGCGCATTTTTACCTCAGAAACGCGCATTTTTACCTCAGAAACGCGCAAAAACACCTTAAAACGTGCATTTTTACCTCAGAAATGCGCAAAAACACCTTAAAACGCGCATTTTTACCTCAGAAACGCGCAAAAACACCTTAAAACGCGTATTTTTACCTCAGAAACGCGCATTTTTACCTCAGAAACGCGCAAAAACACCTTAAAACGCGCATTTTTACCTCAGAAACGTGCAAAAACACCTTAAAACGCGCATTTTTACCTCAGAAATGCGCAAAACACCTTAAAACGCGCATTTTTACCTCAGAAACGCGCAAAAACACCTTAAAACGCGCATTTTTACCTCAGAAACGTGCAAAAACACCTTAAAACGCGCATTTTTACCTCAGAAATGCGCAAAACACCTTAAAACGCGCATTTTTACCTCAGAAACGCGCAAAAACACCTTAAAACGCACACTTTTACCTCAGAAACGCGCAAAAACACCTTAAAACGCGCATTTTTACCTCAGAAACGCGCATTTTTACCTCAGAAATGCGCAAAAACACCTTAAAACGCGCATTTTTACCTCAGAAACGCGCAAAAACACCTTAAAACGCGCATTTTTACCTCAGAAACGCGCATTTTTACCTTAGAAACGCGCAAAAAGACCTTAAAACGCGCATTTTTACCTCAGAAACGCGCAAAAACACCTTAAAACGCGCATTTTTACCTCAGAAACGCGCATTTTTACCTCAGAAACGCGCAAAAACACCTTAAAACGTGCATTTTTACCTCAGAAACGCACATTTTTACCTCAGAAACGCGCAAAAACACCTTAAAACGCGCACTTTTACCTCAGAAACGCGCATTTTTACCTCAGAAACGCGCAAAAACACCTTAAAACGCGCACTTTTACCTCAGAAACGCGCAAAAACAACTTAAAACGCGCATTTTTACCTCAGAAACGTGCAAAAACACCTTAAAACGCGCATTTTTACCTCAGAAACGCGCATTTTTACCTCAGAAACGCGCAAAAACACCTTAAACCGCGCATTTTTACCTCAGAAACGCGCAAAAACACCTTAAAACGTGCATTTTTACCTCAGAAACGCGCAAAAACACCTTAAAACGCGCACTTTTACCTCAGAAACGCGCAAAAACACCTTAAAACGCGCATTTTTACCTCAGAAACGCGCAAAAACACCTTAAAACGCGCACTTTTACCTCAGAAACGCGCAAAAACACCTTAAAACGCGCACTTTTACCTCAGAAACACGCAAAAACACCTTAAAACGCGCATTTTTACCTCAGAAAGGCGCATTTTTACCTCAGAAACGCGCAAAAACACCTTAAAACGCGCATTTTTACCTCAGAAACGCGCATTTTTACCTCAGAAACGCGCAAAAACACCTTAAAACGCGCATTTTTACCTCAGAAACGTGCAAAAACACCTTAAAACGCGCATTTTTACCTCAGAAATGCGCAAAACACCTTAAAACGCGCATTTTTACCTCAGAAACGCGCAAAAACACCTAAAAACGCGCATTTTTACCTCAGAAACGCGCAAAAACACCTTAAAACGCGCATTTTTACCTCAGAAACGCGCATTTTTACCTCAGAAACGCGCAAAAACACCTTAAAACGTGCATTTTTACCTCAGAAATGCGCAAAAACACCTTAAAACGCGCATTTTTACCTCAGAAATGCGCAAAACACCTTAAAACGCGCATTTTTACCTCAGAAACGCGCAAAAACACCTTAAAACGCGTATTTTTACCTCAGAAACGCGCATTTTTACCTCAGAAACGCGCAAAAACACCTTAAAACGCGCATTTTTACCTCAGAAACGCGCAAAAACACCTTAAAACGCGCACTTTTACCTCAGAAACGCGCAAAAACACCTTAAAACGCACACTTTTACCTCAGAAACGCGCAAAAACACCTTAAAACGCGCATTTTTACCTCAGAAACGCGCATTTTTACCTCAGAAACGCGCAAAAACACCTTAAAACGCGCATTTTTACCTCAGAAACGCGCAAAAACACCTTAATACGCGCATTTTTACCTCAGAAACGCGCATTTTTACCTTAGAAACGCGCAAAAAGACCTTAAAACGCGCATTTTTACCTCAGAAACGCGCAAAAACACCTTAAAACGCGCATTTTTACCTCAGAAACGCGCATTTTTACCTCAGAAACGCGCAAAAACACCTTAAAACGCGCATTTTTACCTCAGAAACGTGCAAAAACACCTTAAAACGCGCACTTTTACCTCAGAAACGCGCAAAAACACCTTAAAACTCGCACTTTTACCTCAGAAACGCGCAAAAACACCTTAAAACGCGCATTTTTACCTCAGAAATGCGCATTTTTACCTCAGAAACGCGCAAAAACACCTTAAAACGCGCATTTTTACCTCAGAAATGCGCATTTTTACCACAGAAACGCGCAAAAACACCTTAAACACCTTAAAACGCGCATTTTTACCTCAGAAACGCGCATTTTTACCTCAGAAACGCGCAAAAACACCTTAAAACGCGCACTTTTACCTCAGAAACGCGCAAAAACACCTTAAAACGCGCACTTTTACCTCAGAAACGCGCAAAAACACCTTAAAACGCGCATTTTTACCTCAGAAACGCGCAAAAACACCTTAAAACGCGCATTTTTACCTCAGAAACGCGCAAAAACACCTTAAAACGCGCATTTTTACCTCAGAAACGCGCAAAAACACCTTAAAACGCGCACTTTTACCTCAGAAACGCGCAAAAACACCTTAAAACGCGCATTTTTACCTCAGAAACGCGCAAAAACACCTTAAAACGTGCATTTTTACCTCAGAAAAGCGCAAAAACACCTTAAAACGCGCGTTTTTACCTCAGAAACGCGCAATTTTACCTCAGAAACGCGCAAAAACACCTTAAAACGCGCACTTTTACCTCAGAAACGCGCAAAAACACCTTAAAACGCGCATTTTTACCTCAGAAACGCGCAAAAACACCTTAAAACGCGCATTTTTACCTCAGAAACGCGCATTTTTACCTCAGAAACGCGCAAAAACACCTTAAAACTCGCACTTTTACCTCAGAAACGCGCAAAAACACCTTAAAACGCGCATTTTTACCTCAGAAACGCGCATTTTTACCTTAAAACGCGCAAAAACACCTTAAAACGCGCACTTTTACCTCAGAAACGCGCAAAAAAACCCTTAAAATGGGCACTTTTACCTCAGAAACGCGCAAAAACACCTTAAAACGCGCATTTTTACCTCAGAAACGCGCAAAAACACCTTAAAACGCGCACTTTTTACCTCAGAAACGCACAAAAACACCTTAAAACGCGCATTTTTACCTCAGAAACGCGCAAAAACACCTTAAAACGTGCATTTTTACCTCAGAAACGCGCAAAAACACCTTAAAACGCGCATTTTTACCTCAGAAACGCGCATTTTTACCTCAGAAACGCGCAAAAACACCTTAAAACGCGCATTTTTACCTCAGAAACGCGCAAAAACACCTTAAAACGCACACTTTTTACCTCAGAAATGCGCAAAAACACCTTAAAACGCGCATTTTTACCTCAGAAACGCGCAAAAACACCTTAAAACGCGCATTTTTACCTCAGAAACGCGCAAAAACACCTTAAAACGCGCATTTTTACCTCAGAAACGCGCATTTTTACCTCAGAAACGCGCAAAACACCGTAAAACGCGAATTTTTACCTCAGAAACGCGCAAAAACACCTTAAAACGCGCATTTTTACCTCAGAAACGCGCATTTTTACCTCAGAAACGCGAAAAAACACCTTAAAACGCGCACTTTTACCTCAGAAACGCGCAAAAACACCTTAAAACGCGCACTTTTACCTCAGAAACGCGCAAAAACACCTTAAAACGCGCATTTTTACCTCAGAAATGCGCAAAAACACCTTAAAACGCGCACTTTTACCTCAGAAACACGCAAAAACACCTTAAAACGCGCATTTTTACCTCAGAAAGGCGCATTTTTACCTCAGAAACGCGCAAAAACACCTTAAAACGCGCATTTTTACCTCAGAAACGTGCAAAAACACCTTAAAACGCGCACTTTTACCTCAGAAACACGCAAAAACACCTTAAAACGCGCATTTTTACCTCAGAAACGCGCATTTTTACTTCAGAAACGCGCAAAAACACCTTAAAACGCGCATTTTTACCTCAGAAACGTGCAAAAACACCTTAAAACGCGCATTTTTACCTCAGAAACGCGCATTTTTACCTCAGAAACGCGAAAAAACACCTTAAAACGCGCACTTTTACCTCAGAAACGCGCAAAAACACCTTAAAACGCGCACTTTTACCTCAGAAACACGCACTTTTACCTCAGAAACGCGCAAAAACACCTTAAAACGCGCACTTTTACCTCAGAAACGCGCAAAAACACCTTAAAACGTGCATTTTTACCTCAGAAACGCGCATTTTTACCTCAGAAACGCGCAAAAACACCTTAAAACGCGCATTTTTACCTCAGAAACGCGCATTTTTACCTCAGAAACGCGCAAAAACACCTTAAACCGCGGAATTTTACCTCAGAAACGCGCAAAAACACCTTAAAACGTGCATTTTTACCTCAGAAACGCGCAAAAACACCTTAAAACGCGCACTTTTACCTCAGAAACGCGCAAAAACACCTTAAAACGCGCATTTTTACCTCAGAAACGCGCAAAAACACCTTAAAACGCGCACTTTTACCTCAGAAACGCGCAAAAACACCTTAAAACGCGCACTTTTACCTCAGAAACACGCAAAAACACCTTAAAACGCGCATTTTTACCTCAGAAAGGCGCATTTTTACCTCAGAAACGCGCAAAAACACCTTAAAACGCGCATTTTTACCTCAGAAACGTGCAAAAACACCTTAAAACGCGCACTTTTACCTCAGAAACACGCAAAAACACCTTAAAACGCGCATTTTTACCTCAGAAACGCGCATTTTTACCTCAGAAACGCGCAAAAACACCTTAAAACGCGCATTTTTACCTCAGAAACGTGCAAAAACACCTTAAAACGCGCATTTTTACCTCAGAAATGCGCAAAACACCTTAAAACGCGCATTTTTACCTCAGAAACGCGCAAAATCACCTTAAAACGCGCATTTTTACCTCAGAAACGCGCAAAAACACCTTAAAACGCGCATTTTTACCTCAGAAACGCGCATTTTTACCTCAGAAACGCGCAAAAACACCTTAAAACGTGCATTTTTACCTCAGAAATGCGCAAAAACACCTTAAAACGCGCATTTTTACCTCAGAAACGCGCAAAAACACCTTAAAACGCGTATTTTTACCTCAGAAACGCGCATTTTTACCTCAGAAACGCGCAAAAACACCTTAAAACGCGCATTTTTACCTCAGAAACGTGCAAAAACACCTTAAAACGCGCATTTTTACCTCAGAAATGCGCAAAACACCTTAAAACGCGCATTTTTACCTCAGAAACGCGCAAAAACACCTTAAAACGCGCATTTTTACCTCAGAAACGTGCAAAAACACCTTAAAACGCGCATTTTTACCTCAGAAATGCGCAAAACACCTTAAAACGCGCATTTTTACCTCAGAAACGCGCAAAAACACCTTAAAACGCACACTTTTACCTCAGAAACGCGCAAAAACACCTTAAAACGCGCATTTTTACCTCAGAAACGCGCATTTTTACCTCAGAAATGCGCAAAAACACCTTAAAACGCGCATTTTTACCTCAGAAACGCGCAAAAACACCTTAAAACGCGCATTTTTACCTCAGAAACGCGCATTTTTACCTTAGAAACGCGCAAAAAGACCTTAAAACGCGCATTTTTACCTCAGAAACGCGCAAAAACACCTTAAAACGCGCATTTTTACCTCAGAAACGCGCATTTTTACCTCAGAAACGCGCAAAAACACCTTAAAACGTGCATTTTTACCTCAGAAACGCACATTTTTACCTCAGAAACGCGCAAAAACACCTTAAAACGCGCACTTTTACCTCAGAAACGCGCATTTTTACCTCAGAAACGCGCAAAAACACCTTAAAACGCGCACTTTTACCTCAGAAACGCGCAAAAACAACTTAAAACGCGCATTTTTACCTCAGAAACGTGCAAAAACACCTTAAAACGCGCATTTTTACCTCAGAAACGCGCATTTTTACCTCAGAAACGCGCAAAAACACCTTAAACCGCGCATTTTTACCTCAGAAACGCGCAAAAACACCTTAAAACGTGCATTTTTACCTCAGAAACGCGCAAAAACACCTTAAAACGCGCACTTTTACCTCAGAAACGCGCAAAAACACCTTAAAACGCGCATTTTTACCTCAGAAACGCGCAAAAACACCTTAAAACGCGCACTTTTACCTCAGAAACGCGCAAAAACACCTTAAAACGCGCACTTTTACCTCAGAAACACGCAAAAACACCTTAAAACGCGCATTTTTACCTCAGAAAGGCGCATTTTTACCTCAGAAACGCGCAAAAACACCTTAAAACGCGCATTTTTACCTCAGAAACGCGCATTTTTACCTCAGAAACGCGCAAAAACACCTTAAAACGCGCATTTTTACCTCAGAAACGTGCAAAAACACCTTAAAACGCGCATTTTTACCTCAGAAATGCGCAAAACACCTTAAAACGCGCATTTTTACCTCAGAAACGCGCAAAAACACCTAAAAACGCGCATTTTTACCTCAGAAACGCGCAAAAACACCTTAAAACGCGCATTTTTACCTCAGAAACGCGCATTTTTACCTCAGAAACGCGCAAAAACACCTTAAAACGTGCATTTTTACCTCAGAAATGCGCAAAAACACCTTAAAACGCGCATTTTTACCTCAGAAATGCGCAAAACACCTTAAAACGCGCATTTTTACCTCAGAAACGCGCAAAAACACCTTAAAACGCGTATTTTTACCTCAGAAACGCGCATTTTTACCTCAGAAACGCGCAAAAACACCTTAAAACGCGCATTTTTACCTCAGAAACGCGCAAAAACACCTTAAAACGCGCACTTTTACCTCAGAAACGCGCAAAAACACCTTAAAACGCACACTTTTACCTCAGAAACGCGCAAAAACACCTTAAAACGCGCATTTTTACCTCAGAAACGCGCATTTTTACCTCAGAAACGCGCAAAAACACCTTAAAACGCGCATTTTTACCTCAGAAACGCGCAAAAACACCTTAATACGCGCATTTTTACCTCAGAAACGCGCATTTTTACCTTAGAAACGCGCAAAAAGACCTTAAAACGCGCATTTTTACCTCAGAAACGCGCAAAAACACCTTAAAACGCGCATTTTTACCTCAGAAACGCGCATTTTTACCTCAGAAACGCGCAAAAACACCTTAAAACGCGCATTTTTACCTCAGAAACGTGCAAAAACACCTTAAAACGCGCACTTTTACCTCAGAAACGCGCAAAAACACCTTAAAACTCGCACTTTTACCTCAGAAACGCGCAAAAACACCTTAAAACGCGCATTTTTACCTCAGAAATGCGCATTTTTACCTCAGAAACGCGCAAAAACACCTTAAAACGCGCATTTTTACCTCAGAAATGCGCATTTTTACCACAGAAACGCGCAAAAACACCTTAAACACCTTAAAACGCGCATTTTTACCTCAGAAACGCGCATTTTTACCTCAGAAACGCGCAAAAACACCTTAAAACGCGCACTTTTACCTCAGAAACGCGCAAAAACACCTTAAAACGCGCACTTTTACCTCAGAAACGCGCAAAAACACCTTAAAACGCGCATTTTTACCTCAGAAACACGCAAAAACACCTTAAAACGCGCATTTTTACCTCAGAAACGCGCAAAAACACCTTAAAACGCGCATTTTTACCTCAGAAACGCGCAAAAACACCTTAAAACGCGCACTTTTACCTCAGAAACGCGCAAAAACACCTTAAAACGCGCATTTTTACCTCAGAAACGCGCAAAAACACCTTAAAACGTGCATTTTTACCTCAGAAAAGCGCAAAAACACCTTAAAACGCGCGTTTTTACCTCAGAAACGCGCAATTTTACCTCAGAAACGCGCAAAAACACCTTAAAACGCGCACTTTTACCTCAGAAACGCGCAAAAACACCTTAAAACGCGCATTTTTACCTCAGAAACGCGCAAAAACACCTTAAAACGCGCATTTTTACCTCAGAAACGCGCATTTTTACCTCAGAAACGCGCAAAAACACCTTAAAACTCGCACTTTTACCTCAGAAACGCGCAAAAACACCTTAAAACGCGCATTTTTACCTCAGAAACGCGCATTTTTACCTTAAAACGCGCAAAAACACCTTAAAACGCGCACTTTTACCTCAGAAACGCGCAAAAAAACCCTTAAAATGGGCACTTTTACCTCAGAAACGCGCAAAAACACCTTAAAACGCGCATTTTTACCTCAGAAACGCGCATTTTTACCTCAGAAACGCGCAAAAACACCTTAAAACGCGCATTTTTACCTCAGAAACGCGCAAAAACACCTTAAAACGCGCACTTTTACCTCAGAAACGCGCAAAAACACCTTAAAACGCGCACTTTTACCTCAGAAACGCGCAAAAACACCTTAAAACTCGCACTTTTACCTCAGAAACGCGCAAAAACACCTTAAAACGCGCATTTTTACCTCAGAAACGCGCATTTTTACCTCAGAAACGCGCAAAAACACCTTAAAACGCGCATTTTTACCTCAGAAACGCGCATTTTTACCTCAGAAACGCGCAAAAACACCTTAAAACGCGCATTTTTACCTCAGAAACGCGCAAAAACACCTTAAAACGCGCATTTTTACCTCAGAAACGCGCAAAAACACCTTAAAACGTGCATTTTTACCTCAGAAACGCGCATTTTTACCTCAGAAACGCGCAAAAACACCTTAAACACCTTAAAACGCGCATTTTTACCTCAGAAACGCGCACTTTTACCTCAGAAACGCGCAAAAACACCTTAAAACGCGCATTTTTACCTCAGAAACGCGCATTTTTACCTCAGAAACGCGCAAAAACACCTTAAACACCTTAAAACGCGCATTTTTACCTCAGAAACGCGCATTTTTACCTCAGAAACGCGCAAAAACACCTTAAAACGCGCACTTTTACCTCAGAAACGCGCAAAAACACCTTAAAACGCGCACTTTTACCTCAGAAACGCGCAAAAACACCTTAAAACGCGCATTTTTACCTCAGAAACGCGCAAAAACACCTTAAAACGCGCATTTTTACCTCAGAAACGCGCAAAAACACCTTAAAACGCGCATTTTTACCTCAGAAACGCGCAAAAACACCTTAAAACGTGCACTTTTACCTCAGAAACGCGCAAAAACACCTTAAAACGCTCATTTTTACCTCAGAAACGCGCAAAAACACCTTAAAACGTGCATTTTTACCTCAGAAACGCGCAAAAACACCTTAAAACGCGCGTTTTTACCTCAGAAACGCGCAATTTTACCTCAGAAACGCGCAAAAACACCTTAAAACGCGCACTTTTACCTCAGAAACGCGCAAAAACACCTTAAAACGCGCATTTTTACCTCAGAAACGCGCAAAAACACCTTAAAACGCGCATTTTTACCTCAGAAACGCGCATTTTTACCTCAGAAACGCGCAAAAACACCTTAAAACGAACACTTTTACCTCAGAAACGCGCAAAAACACCTTAAAACGCGCATTTTTACCTCAGAAACGCGCATTTTTACCTTAAAATGCGCAAAAACACCTTAAAACGCGCATTTCTACCTCAGAAACGCGCAAAAACACCTTAAAACGCGCATTTTTACCTCAGAAACGCGCATTTTTACCTCAGAAACGCGCATTTTTACCTCAGAAACGCGCAAAAACACCTTAAAACTCGCACTTTTACCTCAGAAACGCGCAAAAACACCTTAAAACGCGCATTTTTACCTCAGAAACGCGCATTTTTACCTTAAAACGCGCAAAAACACCTTAAAACGCGCACTTTTACCTCAGAAACGCGCAAAAAAACCCTTAAAATGGGCACTTTTACCTCAGAAACGCGCAAAAACACCTTAAAACGCGCATTTTTACCTCAGAAACGCGCATTTTTACCTCAGAAACGCGCAAAAACACCTTAAAACGCGCATTTTTACCTCAGAAACGCGCAAAAACACCTTAAAACGCGCACTTTTACCTCAGAAACGCGCAAAAACACCTTAAAACGCGCACTTTTACCTCAGAAACGCGCAAAAACACCTTAAAACTCGCACTTTTACCTCAGAAACGCGCAAAAACACCTTAAAACGCGCATTTTTACCTCAGAAACGCGCATTTTTACCTCAGAAACGCGCAAAAACACCTTAAAACGCGCATTTTTACCTCAGAAACGCGCATTTTTACCTCAGAAACGCGCAAAAACACCTTAAAACGCGCATTTTTACCTCAGAAACGCGCAAAAACACCTTAAAACGCGCATTTTTACCTCAGAAACGCGCAAAAACACCTTAAAACGTGCATTTTTACCTCAGAAACGCGCATTTTTACCTCAGAAACGCGCAAAAACACCTTAAACACCTTAAAACGCGCATTTTTACCTCAGAAACGCGCACTTTTACCTCAGAAACGCGCAAAAACACCTTAAAACGCGCATTTTTACCTCAGAAACGCGCATTTTTACCTCAGAAACGCGCAAAAACACCTTAAACACCTTAAAACGCGCATTTTTACCTCAGAAACGCGCATTTTTACCTCAGAAACGCGCAAAAACACCTTAAAACGCGCACTTTTACCTCAGAAACGCGCAAAAACACCTTAAAACGCGCACTTTTACCTCAGAAACGCGCAAAAACACCTTAAAACGCCAGGGTTTTTTTGTTGCTCCTGGAGTCTCCTCCTCTTTTCGATAGTTATGCCCCTTTGGGGGGCGAAGTCGAAGGTTTGATGTCACAGGTTTTGGAAGAGGATCCGTTAGGGTCAGAACGAGACCACTCTGAAGAGTTTCGGACCAGGGGTGCAGGATCTACACCCCCCTTTTCGATGAGGCCTACAGAAGTGCAATCAAAAGTGAAACCAGTGAGTAAAACTGATCTAAATTTCCTAGGGACAGACTCTATTTTATCGCGTCAAAAGGAAACCCCAGCGTCTAGAATTTCGGGAGAGCCAGCAATAGTTCCCCAAGAGCTTGGAGAAACTTTTGATTGTAATAAGAAAGGGGGATCCCTAAGTGAAGGACCCCAAAAAGCTGAAAGAAAAGAGGCTGTGTTATCCCCATTGCAAGGGAGGCCTGAAATACAAACAAAAGAGAAACTAATGCAACCTGTGGAGGCTTCTGCAGGAAAACTATCAGCAATGGCTGATATTATACCCCCTTCTCCTGAAAAGATTATCTCTGGGGCTGTTGGGGAGTATGCTAAAGCCGTAGAAGAAATATCTAAGAAGATGTTTTTAAGCAGCTCAACTTTGCTGCAAAAAACTGTGAGTGCAGAGAGTCTGGCTGAAGATCAGAGGGACAGATCTCCTATTAAAGGCCCTGAGTGGAATACCAGGTTTCAAGATACAGATTTTGAAGTTCCTGGGAAACATAGATCTCATCTTTCAGGGAAAAAACGTTTATCTCTATCTCTGGGCCAGATCAGGGATGAATCTATGATTGCTGAACTGAGTGCTTTAGATAATAATGCTGGAACTTTACCAGTAGCTGATGAGGCTGTACAAAATAGGAGAGAGGATTCTGGAAATGTTGAGGACATACAAATAGAAGAAGAGGATGCTAACCTCTCAGAATATGAATCTGTGAAAGAGTTTGAGTCTTCAGAAGACTTATCAGATGATTTATCAGGAGATGAAGCTTCTGAGTTAGAGGAAAATGATGCACAGCAGGAAAGTGAGGAGAATGTCTCTAAAACCAAAGGCTTGGAAAATTGGGAAGATTTTCTCTGTAGTGATGCTTTCCTAGAATCTGAAGCAAGACTGGTTTTGGAACAGGGGGGTAAATATACATCTTCTCAATGGAAAGATTTAATGAAAAAAGATATAAGAAATGTCTCAAGTTTTTTGCTAACATCAGAATATTACTCAATTGAGCTGTTTGAGTTTTGGGCCTTTTTTATAGCACATATTACTCTACCCAGATCAAAGGTTTCTGAATCCACTTGGAAGGACAAAAGCACATTTGAACACTGGAATAGACTGGAACGAGATTACCAACTTATTGTTCAATGGTTCCTGGGGGAGAATAAGAAATCTCAGCTCAAGGTGGCGCTTGCGGTAGATAGCAGCGCATTCATTTTGGAAAAACTGATGACTGAGGGACGTGTAAAAAATACAAAAGTGGGGAAAAAACCCAAAAAAGTATTGCAATTCCCAAAGTGCTTATGTGAATCTAATCTGTTAAAAGACTTTCAAAGAATAATTCGTTTTCTACAGACAAAAGATGCCACTGATGATATGATTTCTTTCTCTATGGGCACAGAAGAATCTGCCTCACCCATGTCAGTGGGTCAATGTGTGGACTGGCTTTTCACTATCACAACCTACCTGAAACAAAGACTGAAAGGGAAAAAAACTGACATAAAACAATTGATGGATAGATTAGGGAAAGAAGAAGTCTGTAGCATGGAGAGACCATCCTTGGAGGAGACACAATCTAGTTTACCTGAAACTGGATCACAACTTAAAACAGCTCCCAGAAGGTCATCTTTAAGATCCGGGAAGGCACTTGATAAAGAAAACCAGAGACAAGAACCATCACTATTGGTTGAGAAAGTGGCACAAGGCGATGCCTCAGGAAGTAATGCACCTAAGAGGCCTAGACTAGAAGAGACTCTGCAATTGAATACGACTCCAATTGAGAAAGGACAGGGTGACACTGTAGAACAGATAGCGTGTGGGCCTCATGAATTACAGACAAGGCCTCAGGAATTACAGACAAGGCCTCTGATAGAGGGTGAGATGGAGGTCTCGGTAGAGACTAGAGGAGTGGCCTCTGTAATGGCAGAAAACTCTCCAGTTGACCTAGAAGAAGCTTTATTTTTGAAAGAATTAGAAATGTATGCAAAAAAAGGAGCTAGGCCAAAGACCTCTCAAGGACAACTGACAAGAATACCTGTAATGGAAGGACGGACTGAAGGCTCGACATCCACTGTTGCTTCAGTGGCACATGGATCTGAGGAGTTATCTTCCAGAAAGGAAAGATCAACTTTAATACCGAGAGCAGGAACAACCAAACGAACTGACCCAATTGGACTGTCCGATACTTCTAAAGGAAAATCTCAACTTCCCCGTACTTTCGCTTCGGTAGCAGACCCGGATAGACGACAGAAGGGTGCTGCGAGGAAGCGGGGTGAGACAACAAATGAAGGTGGTGTGGATCCTAGAGCCCAATTTGAGCTTGAGGATGAGGTGATGGCGGCACTTCCGGATTCTCTGAATGAGAATGAAGACCCGAAAAAGCGCTTTGTCATCAGGCTGCGCTATGTGGGGACGGATGAAGAAAAAGCTACTAGGGAGTATGTAATCAAATCAATTCTGATAGATGCCATGGATTTTACACTCCCGTGGATACGTGCGGTCATCCAGTTGGAAGGCTCAAAGGAGATTGATGTCTGTCTCAGGCATCAAGTAGCGTATCATCGTTTCTGGTCGCAGTGCAGAATTGTAGACAAACTAATGCCACATTTGTTAGCAGGCTTTCAACTAGTCCCTTTATTCAAGGCGGACACGAGAGTTCTGACCATAGCCTTCCGGACGACTACAGTACCGGCTGAAGACGTGGCAATATGGCTGGAAAGACATGTAAAGGTGCTAATGGGTCCTTATGAACGCAAGGACGCCTATGGCATCTGGACAGGGGAATATCGCTGTATTATTGCGCTTCGTACGGATCCACAGACTGGTGCTCTGCAGCACCTCCCAAAATATTTCTTTTTGGGGTCAGACAGGGCCAGCCTTCGCTATAGTGGTCAACCTCCGGCCTGCTTCCATTGTGGCGCCTACGATCACATCAGGAGAGACTGTCAAGTTTCGCTTTGCTCCAAATGTGGTGTGCACGGGCACAGTACCATAAGTTGCCATAAAAGTATCCGGTGCAACTTGTGCCTTGGCATCGGACACACATATTTCTGGTGCCCGGAGGCGCATTACAATAAGATGGACAAGGAGAGAGCAGAAAAAGCGGCTAAAGTGGCTGAGATGGGAAGGAAGAGGGCGCAGCGACAGGAAAAGCGGCCGCAACCAGAATCGGGGAGCCGAGAGGAGAATGTGATGGAGACGGATCCGGCTTCGTCGACGGGTCCGGGTGAGCGGAGTGGCGGAGACAAAGAGATAGAAGACACCTCGCAATCCGCGTGGACACAAATTTCCTCACGAAAGAGGGAAAGGAAAAGACACTCGGGGGGAGGGAAAGATTTTCTGCCTGCTTTGGGAAATAGGTTTGAGTCTCTTGACGACTCAGGACCGGTGTCATTTGGCGCAAGTAGGTTTGACGTGCTGAATGTTGAAGAGGACGACCTTCCAGAGGACACTGGGGAGGCACCGGAGCCCCGCCGGTCCCCTAGTCGCCGACAGAACACTTCTCCTAAGGAACAACGAAAGCAGAAAAAGATGAAGGACATGAATAAGGCAAGATCTAGTGGTAATGGGCCCTCTGGACACCCTTCGGTGACCTCTGGGAAAGAGGACAAGAATGTACAAGAGCTTGTAAAAGAGTTACAACAAAAATTGATAGTGGAAAAAGATAAAAGGGAGGAGTTCTGGAGTCTTCGCCAGTACTCCAAGGATAAACTTAAGGATTTGGGGAAAGAAAAGGAGAAATTGTGTGAGATGATAGGAACAAAAAACCCCTTAGAAAAGGGAGATGGCAGTGAGGATGAAGAGGTGGGTAAACTAGACCAGGTATTGAGTAAAATTCAGAAAGAGAACAAGAATTTTAGATCTATAGATTCTAAATACTGTCATCATTTAAATATGGTGACAAAACTGGTGGAGGACATTGAGAACCTGCAACAACAGATGCAGGGTAACTCCTCAGTCTCTAATATGGATGGGGTGGAAGTTGAAGGACCAGAAGTAATTGTTCAGGAGATTGTAATCGATGCACCAGAGGTGGCAGATGACTCGTTACCGGAAGGGGAAACTCAAGAAATGATTACTGGTAAAAACTGGGAAGACCAGGTGGAACAGGTCTTCCCATTAGAAATTGTTTTAGAATCCGGTGTGGAAGCTGAGAAAAATGTGGGGCATAGTGATAAAACCCCTGTGATCCCTCAGCCCTCTACCGTTACCCATACTACCGGAATTCCCGGACCCGATCCTGACCCCGGTCCTGACCCTCCTTCTTCCCGATTGTCCCCTTCCCTGTCCCTTATCCGGGATGCACACACAGCTAAAAGTAGGACTACACTCTCATATGGAAAAGGTATGGGAGGGGTAGAAGGTAGCTCTCCGATCCGAGAGGGCATTGAGGAAGTGGAATGATGGTAATTGTAAAATCTGCTGTATATTACGTCATCTTTTTAACCCTGAAGTTGATGTGTATATATATATATTCGTGTATATTTGACTTTATACTGCTCTTAAAGTGTCTGCTACTATTGATGGGTTCTCCTCTTGATAATGATTATATGATTCTTCTGTATTATTTCTATTATATTAAGTTTCCCTGGTTCACCTTAAGATTTATGTTTCCTTTATATTACTATCTTTATTTATGGCTATACCCTTTAATTTATTAACTTGGAATGTCCGTGGCCTGAAGTCTTTGGACAAAAGGCGGGACATTTTTCGATATATAACACGCCTAAATTATCATATTTATGTTCTTCAGGAAACACATTTTCAACATGAAGGGCAGCGTTTCTCGGCGCAGCAGCAATGGATGTGGGGCCCCTCCTATTGGTCTTATGATGGGAGTGGCCATGCGGGGGTGGCAGTGCTTTTCAAGAACAACCCCAATTTGAGAATCGATAGCGTGTTAGAGATTGAACCGGGGAGACTCATGTATATTGATTTTACCATTTTTGGGGACCAGGCTTCTGGAGCTCAATGGGGCGCATCTAATCGTATCTTCCGTCTGTGTGTAGTGTATGCCCCGGTGAAAGTTTCTCTGAGGAAAAAAGTATGGGCTAAACTAAAAGATATCACAATCACTAGACGTCATCTACTAGTTGTGGGCGATTTTAACAACAGGGCGCGCCCGGAGGATAGGAGGACCTTTATAGACGGATGTCCCATTTCGTCCCCACATTGCTCTCTAACCGTAGAGGAGAGTAGTTTGCAATCTTACTTATCGAGAACTCTGGGGTTAGAGGACAAGGCTTTGGATGTGCACAATGTTATTGAGTTTTTTCCTATTTCTCATAAATTGGCCTTTACTCTTAAGTATAAGCAAACATGTGAGTCTGAAAATAAATTCACCTATTTCCATCCGAGAGTAGCCAGCCGATTAGATAGACTATGGGCGCCTCCCTCCTTTCAGGTGTACGGCTGTAAATTAAGGTTGACTCCGTGGTCAGACCACGCTATGGTCGGATTCACATGTACCTATGGAGAGGTCTTGCCCAGAGGGAAATCGCTATGGCGCTTACAACCCAAGCATTTGAGTTCCGAAATTTTTAAGTCACTTTTGTTATTGGAGTTGGACCGGCAGACAAGACGGTTGTTAAATGCCGCTGAAGATGTCGTGGGGAACTGGGAGATCTTAAAGAGAAGGATCTCTCAGTGCGTGAGATTAGCTGACAGTAATATCTATAGGAAAGATATTCAAGAGTACCAAAGAGCCATTGCTCAATTGTTAAGAATCACGGATAAGATGAATAAAGGGGAGGCTTTCGAAGAGGAGAGACTTAGGGGATGCAGAGCGACTATCCGTCGATTTCAGCACCAACTTCGTCAGAATCGGCTGACGAGTAAGATGTACAGGACTAGAGGTGCGCTAGTTGATAAAGATGAATGGGCTAAAGAGAACATGCCAAAACCGCATCTGGGCTTCCAAGGTCTGAGGACTGAGGAAGGAGTTCTAAAAACTGACCCTCGAGACATGCTCTGTGTCATGTCTAAATTTTACCAAAAGATGTATGCGGAACGAATCATCGAGGAAAAGGATGTGAACGTCTATTTGGAGAACTGTCGCGCGATGGCGGATACCAGAGAGGGTCGGCCCTTGACGGAGGAACAATGTGACTCGATGGTCCGACGGGTGACGCCCGAAGAAGTGAAGAAAGTCATCTCGGGAGGCAAAGGAAATTCGGCTCCAGGCCCGGATGGCCTGACGTGGGCCTTCTACAAAGAATTTGTGGACCTCCTGTTGCCGGTACTAGTCAAGTTATTCAACTCCTGTATGGAGAAGGGTGCTCTCGGTCGATCCTTCGCAGACGGGCTTTTGATCTTCTTCCCCAAAAAAGGGGATATCACTTTACCTAAGAATTGGAGACCCATCACGCTGACCAATGTCGATTACAGGATCTTGGCGAAGATCTTGAATCAGAGATTGGCGGCGACGGCGGCGGAGCTAATCCACAGCCTTCAGACGAGCGCCGTACCGGGCAGAAGCATGGTGGATTCTCTGTGTCTAGTGAGGGAAGTCTTTCGATCCATCGAAAAGGATCGATGGAAGGGTCATCTATTACTTCTCGACCAGATCAAGGCTTTCGATAAGATCAACCATACCTATCTGTGGGCACTACTCCGAAGCAAAGGAGTTCCTTCGAGATTTGTGGACTGGGTACGGATGTTGTATGCAGATGCGGGCGTGGTCCCGCAAGTAAACGGCTGGAGAGGAGACCGTATTGTCTTGCATTCGGGGGTTCGCCAGGGTTGCCCCCTGAGTCCATTATTATACGTCTTTGCTCTGGATCCAGTTTTGAGGAGAATACAATGTGAACCCCGTTTGCCTGGATTCGTGATTCCCCTACCTTCGCCGGGAGAGGTCTTCCCGGGATCTCGCGAGGAAGTGGAACCGGCGACCGCGACGACGTCCTCAGAATCGTCGCTTGACATCGGAAGAGGGGCCCTCGGGGACTTCCGTGTGAAGTTTATAGCGCACGCCGATGACGTGACTTTGCTCTTAACGGAGGAGAAGGAGGTCCGGGTGGCGCTGGACCTTTTTGCAGAATATGGAGCCATCTCGGGTTCAGAAGTGAACGTGGAGAAGAGCTTCTTCGTTGAAGTGGATCGGGGGAAGGGCCAATTACGTTATCGGCCGGTGACGGATCGAGCCGCGGATGACCCAGAGGAAGAAGGGACCTTGGGAGAATGGAAAGATGCAGTGCGCGTTTTAGGACTCGGATTTGGAGTAAAAAATCAGATCTGGAAGGAAGACTGGCTCGCGTGGGAAAAGAAAGTCACCACTAAAATCGCCCAGTGGAAAAACTGGAAACTGTCAATGTATCAAAGGGCGGTTTATGTCAGAACTTACCTCGTGCCCATGGCCCACAATCTGGCGACGGTATACCCCCCTCCGGCCGATCTGCTGAGGAGGGTAGAGGGACAAGTTTTTGCTTTCGTGTGGAAAATGCGCACCTTCCCGCTGCCCAGGGCGGTGGCCTACCAGACGGTGGAACAGGGAGGCCTGGCTCTTCCGGCGTTACAGTCTCTCTTTCTGGCCAAATTCGTGTCTTATAATTTTGGAATTTGGATTTTTTGCGTTGTCTACGACAGAGGGAATTTGTTACAGAGACTCTGGGCGGCATTATTCGCCACCGGATGGCGAAATTCCCGATGGGGAGTGGACTGGTGGGAGAAAGGCGCCTTTATCGGGAACGTGACCCGGAAGGTGAAAGAAGCTGTACCGGAGTATTTCGAGGATCTCATCGGATGGATGAAAAAAGGAAAAATCATACCCACCGTATTGAGGACGCCCCGGACCGTCCGGCAGATGAATAAGAATGTTTATGACACGGCGCTGACGGAGGGACCCTTTTCACGGGCACGGAAGCGCGGCTTGTCTCGAGCCGGGAGTTCACGACCCTTCTACCAGCTGGGCGAATCGGTCGCTTTCTTGAAGGAAAAAGAGATTCCCTTCCATCTTTGGGAATTTAGGTGGAGGATATACCATCGAGTGTTACCCCTTAATGGGAGTAAACCGTGGCTCTCGCCCGATCAACAGCTCTGCCCCAGAATACATTGCCAACAAGAGACCGCCTTTTCAGAAACGCCTCCGATAGAGACTCACGCTCATTTCCTCAAAGACTGCGTGACTGCGAAGGAAGTGTGGCGAAGGGCGGGGACCCTTTTCCGATGGCCCGAATTGGGCGAGCAGTCCTGGGAGGCTCTGACCACGGGCGAGGTTGGGGATCCTCTACCACCAGGCCCTAGTAAGGGAGTGGCTAGGAAGAGGGATAGGCTAGGGAGAGTGATAGAAAGTAAATGGAAGGTTCCGATCTATGTTTTTTGGGTAACAAGTCTGTACATTATGCATGCCATGTTTTTGCATCGTAACGGGGAAGTAAAACGAGACTATGAGATTGGAGCGGGAAAGACGATGCAGTTAGCCTGGAAAAGACTCTATGGTTTTGTTCAAAAGGAACGGAGCTCTTTAACGAGGGAGGAATGGCAAAAACGTTGGAAATGGACCATCGATGTCCCTCCCCCGATCACGTGAGAGTTCAACGTGTAATTTTGTTTCTATGGACTAATTTGTATTTCTTGGGTTTTAATCACTGTATTAGGGTATGTATGGCTAACCTGTGTATTCCTAAATTAGTGAATGTATCGTAATGTAAAATATTAGTAGTTTGTAAATAAATAAAGAAAACTTGTACCTTAAAAAAAAAAAAAAAAACTTGTAACTTGTACCTTAAAACGCGCACTTTTACCTCAGAAACGCGCAAAAACACCTTAAAACGCGCATTTTTACCTCAGAAACGCGCAAAAACACCTTAAAACGCGCATTTTTACCTCAGAAACGCGCAAAAACACCTTAAAACGTGCACTTTTACCTCAGAAACGCGCAAAAACACCTTAAAACGCTCATTTTTACCTCAGAAACGCGCAAAAACACCTTAAAACGTGCATTTTTACCTCAGAAACGCGCAAAAACACCTTAAAACGCGCGTTTTTACCTCAGAAACGCGCAATTTTACCTCAGAAACGCGCAAAAACACCTTAAAACGCGCACTTTTACCTCAGAAACGCGCAAAAACACCTTAAAACGCGCATTTTTACCTCAGAAACGCGCAAAAACACCTTAAAACGCGCATTTTTACCTCAGAAACGCGCATTTTTACCTCAGAAACGCGCAAAAACACCTTAAAACTCGCACTTTTACCTCAGAAACGCGCAAAAACACCTTAAAACGCGCATTTTTACCTCAGAAACGCGCATTTTTACCTTAAAATGCGCAAAAACACCTTAAAACGCGCATTTCTACCTCAGAAACGCGCAAAAACACCTTAAAACGCGCATTTTTACCTCAGAAACGCGCATTTTTACCTCAGAAACGCGCAAAAACACCTTAAAACGCGCATTTTTACCTCAGAAACGCGCATTTTTACCTCAGAAACGCGCAAAAACACCTTAAAACGCGCATTTTTACCTCAGAAATGCGCAAAAACACCTTAAAACGCGCGTTTTTACCTCAGAAACGCGCATTTTAACCTCAGAAACGCGCAAAAACACCTTAAAACGCGCACTTTTACCTCAGAAACGCGCAAAAACACCTTAAAACGCGCATTTTTACCTCAGAAATGCGCATTTTTACATCAGAAATGCGCAAAAACACCTTAAAACGCGCACTTTTACCTCAGAAACGCGCAAAAACACCTTAAAACGCGCACTTTTACCTCAGAAACGCGCAAAAACACCTTAAAATGCGCACTTTTACCTCAGAAACGCGCAAAAACACCTTAAAACGCGCATTTTTACCTCAGAAACGCGCATTTTTACCTCAGAAACGCGCAAAAACACCTTAAAAAGCGCACTTTTACCTCAGAAACGCGCAAAAACACCTTAAAACGCGCACTTTTACCTCAGAAACGCTCAAAAACACCTTAAAACGCGCATTTTTACCTCAGAAACGCGCAAAAACACCTTAAAACGTGCATTTTTACCTCAGAAACGCACAGAAACACCTTAAAACGCGCATTTTTACCTCAGAAACGCGCAAAAACACCTTAAAACGCGCATTTTTACCTCAGAAACGCGCAAAAACACCTTAAAATGCGCACGTTTACCTCAGAAAAGCTCAAAAACACCTTAAAACGCGCATTTTTACCTCAGAAACGCGCATTTTTACCTCAGAAATGCGCAAAAACACCTTAAAACGCGCATTTTTACCTCAGAAACGTGCAAAAACACCTTAAAACGCGCACTTTTACCTCAGAAACGCGCAAAAACACCTTAAAACTCGCACTTTTACCTCAGAAACGCGCAAAAACACCTTAAAACGCGCATTTTTACCTCAGAAACGCGCATTTTTACCTCAGAAACGCGCAAAAACACCTTAAAACGCGCATTTTTACCTCAGAAACGCGCAAAAACACCTTAAAACGCGCATTTTTACCTCAGAAACGCGCATTTTTACCTCAAAAACGCGCAAAAACACCTTAAAACGCGCATTTTTACCTCAGAAACGCGCATTTTTACCTCAGAAACGCGCAAAAACACCTTAAAACGCGCATTTTTACCTCAGAAACGCGCAAAAACACCTTAAAACGCGCGTTTTTACCTCAGAAACGCGCATTTTTACCTCAGAAACGCGCAAAAACACCTTAAAACGCGCACTTTTACCTCAGAAACGCGCAAAAACACCTTAAAACGCGCATTTTTACCTCAGAAACGCGCATTTTTACCTCAGAAATGCGCAAAAACACCTTAAAACGCGCACTTTTACCTCAGAAACGCGCAAAAACACCTCAAAACGCGCACTTTTACCTCAGAAACGCGCAAAAACACCTTAAAATGCGCACTTTTACCTCAGAAACGCGCAAAAACACCTTAAAACGCGCATTTTTACCTCAGAAACGCGCATTTTTACCTCAGAAACGCGCAAAAACACCTTAAAACGCGCATTTTTACCTCAGAAATGCGCAAAAACACCTTAAAACGCGCACTTTTACCTCAGAAACGCGCAAAAAAACCCTTAAAATGGGCACTTTTACCTCAGAAACGCGCAAAAACACCTTAAAACGCGCATTTTTACCTCAGAAACGCGCATTTTTACCTCAGAAACGCGCAAAAACACCTTAAAACGCGCATTTTTATCTCAGAAACGCGCAAAAACACCTTAAAACGCGCACTTTTACCTCAGAAACGCGCAAAGACACCTTAAAACGCGCACTTTTACCTCAGAAACGCGCAAAAACACCTTAAAACTCGCACTTTTACCTCAGAAACGCGCAAAAACACCTTAAAACGCGCATTTTTACCTCAGAAACGCGCATTTTTACCTCAGAAACGCGCAAAAACACCTTAAAACGCGCATTTTTACCTCAGAAACGCGCAAAGACACCTTAAAAACACCTCAGAAACGCGCAAAAACACCTTAAAACGCGCATTTTTACCTCAGAAATGCGCAAAAACACCTTAAAACGCGCACTTTTACCTCAGAAACGCGCAAAAAAACCCTTAAAATGGGCACTTTTACCTCAGAAACGCGCAAAAACACCTTAAAACGCGCATTTTTACCTCAGAAACGCGCATTTTTACCTCAGAAACGCGCAAAAACACCTTAAAACGCGCATTTTTATCTCAGAAACGCGCAAAAACACCTTAAAACGCGCACTTTTACCTCAGAAACGCGCAAAGACACCTTAAAACGCGCACTTTTACCTCAGAAACGCGCAAAAACACCTTAAAACTCGCACTTTTACCTCAGAAACGCGCAAAAACACCTTAAAACGCGCATTTTTACCTCAGAAACGCGCATTTTTACCTCAGAAACGCGCAAAAACACCTTAAAACGCGCATTTTTACCTCAGAAACGCGCATTTTTACCTCAGAAACGCGCAAAAACACCTTAAAACGCGCATTTTTACCTCAGAAACGCGCAAAAACACCTTAAAACGCGCATTTTTACCTCAGAAACGAGCATTTTTACCTCAGAAACGCGCAAAAACACCTTAAAACGCGCATTTTTACCTCAGAAACGCGCACTTTTACCTCAGAAACGCGCAAAAACACCTTAAAACGCGCACTTTTACCTCAGAAACGCGCATTTTTACCTCAGAAACGCGCAAAAACACCTTAAAACGCGCACTTTTACCTCAGAAACGCGCAAAAACACCTTAAAACGCGCATTTTTACCTCAGAAACGCACAAAAACACCTTAAAACGTGCATTTTTACCTCAGAAACGCGCATTTTTACCTCAGAAATGCGCAAAAACACCTTAAAACGCGCATTTTTACCACAGAAACGCGCAAAAACACCTTAAAACGCGCGTTTTAACCTCAGAAACGCGCATTTTTACCTCAGAAACGCGCAAAAACACCTTAAAACGCGCACTTTTACCTCAGAAACGCGCAAAAACACCTTAAAAAGCGCATTTTTACCTCAGAAATGCGCATTTTTACCTCAGAAACGCGCAAAAACACCTTAAAACGCGCATTTTTACCTCAGAAACGCGCATTTTTACCTCAGAAACGCGCAAAAACACCTTAAAACGCGCACTTTTACCTCAGAAACGCGCAAAAACACCTTAAAACGCGCACTTTTACCTCAGAAACGCGCAAAAACACCTTAAAACGCGCATTTTTACCTCAGAAACGCGCATTTTTACCTCAGAAACGCGCAAAAACACCTTAAAACGCGCATTTTTACCTCAGAAACGCGCAAAAACACCTTAAAACGCGCGTTTTTACCTCAGAAACGCGCATTTTTACCTCAGAAACGCGCAAAAACACCTTAAAACGCGCACTTTTACCTCAGAAACGCGCAAAAAAACCCTTAAAATGGGCACTTTTACCTCAGAAACGCGCAAAAACACCTTAAAACGCGCATTTTTACCTCAGAAACGCGCATTTTTACCTCAGAAACGCGCAAAAACACCTTAAAACGCGCATTTTTATCTCAGAAACGCGCAAAAACACCTTAAAACGCGCACTTTTACCTCAGAAATGCGCAAAAACACCTTAAAACGCGCACTTTTACCTCAGAAACGCGCAAAAACACCTTAAAACTCGCACTTTTACCTCAGAAACGCGCAAAAACACCTTAAAACGCGCATTTTTACCTCAGAAACGCGCATTTTTACCTCAGAAACGCGCAAAAACACCTTAAAACGCGCATTTTTACCTCAGAAACGCGCATTTTTACCTCAGAAACGCGCAAAAACACCTTAAAACGCGCATTTTTACCTCAGAAACGCGCAAAAACACCTTAAAACGCGCACTTTTACCTCAGAAACGCGCAAAAAAACCCTTAAAATGGGCACTTTTACCTCAGAAACGCGCAAAAACACCTTAAAACGCGCATTTTTACCTCAGAAACGCGCATTTTTACCTCAGAAACGCGCAAAAACACCTTAAAACGCGCATTTTTATCTCAGAAACGCGCAAAAACACCTTAAAACGCGCACTTTTACCTCAGAAACGCGCAAAAACACCTTAAAACGCGCACTTTTACCTCAGAAACGCGCAAAAACACCTTAAAACTCGCACTTTTACCTCAGAAACGCGCAAAAACACCTTAAAACGCGCATTTTTACCTCAGAAACGCGCATTTTTACCTCAGAAACGCGCAAAAACACCTTAAAACGCGCATTTTTACCTCAGAAACGCGCATTTTTACCTCAGAAACGCGCAAAAACACCTTAAAACGCGCATTTTTACCTCAGAAACGCGCAAAAACACCTTAAAACGCGCATTTTTACCTCAGAAACGCGCATTTTTACCTCAGAAACGCGCAAAAACACCTTAAAACGCGCATTTTTACCTCAGAAACGCGCACTTTTACCTCAGAAACGCGCAAAAACACCTTAAAACGCGCACTTTTACCTCAGAAACGCGCATTTTTACCTCAGAAACGCGCAAAAACACCTTAAAACGCGCACTTTTACCTCAGAAACGCGCAAAAACACCTTAAAACGCGCATTTTTACCTCAGAAACGCACAAAAACACCTTAAAACGTGCATTTTTACCTCAGAAACGCGCATTTTTACCTCAGAAACGCGCAAAAACACCTTAAAACGCGCATTTTTACCACAGAAACGCGCAAAAACACCTTAAAACGCGCATTTTTACCTCAGAAACGCGCATTTTTACCTCAGAAACGCGCAAAAACACCTTAAAACGCGCATTTTTACCTCAGAAACGCGCAAAAACACCTTAAAACGCGCACTTTTACCTCAGAAACGCGCAAAAACACCTTAAAACACGCACTTTTACCTCAGAAATGCGCAAAAACACCTTAAAACGCGCATTTTTACCTCAGAAACGCGCATTTTTACCTCAGAAACGCGCAAAAACACCTTAAAACGCGCATTTTTACCTCAGAAACGCGCAAAAACACCTTAAAACGCGCATTTTTACCTCAGAAACGCGCATTTTTACCTCAGAAACGCGCAAAAACACCTTAAAACGCGCATTTTTACCTCAGAAACGCGCAAAAACACCTTAAAACGCGCGTTTTTACCTCAGAAACGCGCATTTTTACCTCAGAAACGCGCAAAAACACCTTAAAACGCGCACTTTTACCTCAGAAACGCGCAAAAAAACCCTTAAAATGGGCACTTTTACCTCAGAAACGCGCAAAAACACCTTAAAACGCGCATTTTTACCTCAGAAACGCGCATTTTTACCTCAGAAACGCGCAAAAACACCTTAAAACGCGCATTTTTATCTCAGAAACGCGCAAAAACACCTTAAAACGCGCACTTTTACCTCAGAAATGCGCAAAAACACCTTAAAACGCGCACTTTTACCTCAGAAACGCGCAAAAACACCTTAAAACGCGCACTTTTACCTCAGAAACGCGCAAAAAAACCCTTAAAATGGGCACTTTTACCTCAGAAACGCGCAAAAACACTTTAAAACGCGCATTTTTACCTCAGAAACGCGCATTTTTACCTCAGAAACGCGCAAAAACACCTTAAAACGCGCATTTTTATCTCAGAAACGCGCAAAAACACCTTAAAACGCGCACTTTTACCTCAGAAACGCGCAAAGACACCTTAAAACGCGCACTTTTACCTCAGAAACGCGCACTTTTACCTCAGAAATGCGCAAAAACACCTTAAAACGCGCACTTTTACCTCAGAAACGCGCAAAAACACCTTAAAACTCGCACTTTTACCTCAGAAACGCGCAAAAACACCTTAAACGCGCATTTTTACCTCAGAAACGCGTATTTTTACCTCAGAAACGCGCAAAAACACCTTAAAACGCGCATTTTTACCTCAGAAACGCGCATTTTTACCTCAGAAACGCGCAAAAACACCTTAAAACGCGCATTTTTACCTCAGAAACGCGCAAAAACACCTTAAAACGCGCACTTTTACCTCAGAAACGCGCAAAAAAACCCTTAAAATGGGCACTTTTACCTCAGAAACGCGCAAAAACACCTTAAAACGCGCATTTTTACCTCAGAAACGCGCATTTTTACCTCAGAAACGCGCAAAAACACCTTAAAACGCGCATTTTTATCTCAGAAACGCGCAAAAACACCTTAAAACGCGCACTTTTACCTCAGAAACGCGCAAAGACACCTTAAAACGCGCACTTTTACCTCAGAAACGCGCAAAAACACCTTAAAACTCGCACTTTTACCTCAGAAACGCGCAAAAACACCTTAAAACGCGCATTTTTACCTCAGAAACGCGCATTTTTACCTCAGAAACGCGCAAAAACACCTTAAAACGCGCATTTTTACCTCAGAAACGCGCATTTTTACCTCAGAAACGCGCAAAAACACCTTAAAACGCGCATTTTTACCTCAGAAACGCGCAAAAACACCTTAAAACGCGCATTTTTACCTCAGAAACGAGCATTTTTACCTCAGAAACGCGCAAAAACACCTTAAAACGCGCATTTTTACCTCAGAAACGCGCACTTTTACCTCAGAAACGCGCAAAAACACCTTAAAACGCGCACTTTTACCTCAGAAACGCGCATTTTTACCTCAGAAACGCGCAAAAACACCTTAAAACGCGCACTTTTACCTCAGAAACGCGCAAAAACACCTTAAAACGCGCATTTTTACCTCAGAAACGCACAAAAACACCTTAAAACGTGCATTTTTACCTCAGAAACGCGCATTTTTACCTCAGAAACGCGCAAAAACACCTTAAAACGCGCATTTTTACCACAGAAACGCGCAAAAACACCTTAAAACGCGCGTTTTAACCTCAGAAACGCGCATTTTTACCTCAGAAACGCGCAAAAACACCTTAAAACGCGCACTTTTACCTCAGAAACGCGCAAAAACACCTTAAAAAGCGCATTTTTACCTCAGAAATGCGCATTTTTACCTCAGAAACGCGCAAAAACACCTTAAAACGCGCATTTTTACCTCAGAAACGCGCATTTTTACCTCAGAAACGCGCAAAAACACCTTAAAACGCGCACTTTTACCTCAGAAACGCGCAAAAACACCTTAAAACGCGCACTTTTACCTCAGAAACGCGCAAAAACACCTTAAAACGCGCATTTTTACCTCAGAAACGCGCATTTTTACCTCAGAAACGCGCAAAAACACCTTAAAACGCGCATTTTTACCTCAGAAACGCGCAAAAACACCTTAAAACGCGCGTTTTTACCTCAGAAACGCGCATTTTTACCTCAGAAACGCGCAAAAACACCTTAAAACGCGCACTTTTACCTCAGAAACGCGCAAAAAAACCCTTAAAATGGGCACTTTTACCTCAGAAACGCGCAAAAACACCTTAAAACGCGCATTTTTACCTCAGAAACGCGCATTTTTACCTCAGAAACGCGCAAAAACACCTTAAAACGCGCATTTTTACCTCAGAAACGCGCATTTTTACCTCAGAAACGCGCAAAAACACCTTAAAACGCGCATTTTTACCTCAGAAACGCGCAAAAAAACCCTTAAAATGGGCACTTTTACCTCAGAAACGCGCAAAAACACCTTAAAACGCGCATTTTTACCTCAGAAACGCGCATTTTTACCTCAGAAACGCGCAAAAACACCTTAAAACGCGCATTTTTATCTCAGAAACGCGCAAAAACACCTTAAAACGCGCACTTTTACCTCAGAAACGCGCAAAAACACCTTAAAACGCGCACTTTTACCTCAGAAACGCGCAAAAACACCTTAAAACTCGCACTTTTACCTCAGAAACGCGCAAAAACACCTTAAAACGCGCATTTTTACCTCAGAAACGCGCATTTTTACCTCAGAAACGCGCAAAAACACCTTAAAACGCGCATTTTTACCTCAGAAACGCGCATTTTTACCTCAGAAACGCGCAAAAACACCTTAAAACGCGCATTTTTACCTCAGAAACGCGCAAAAACACCTTAAAACGCGCATTTTTACCTCAGAAACGCGCATTTTTACCTCAGAAACGCGCAAAAACACCTTAAAACGCGCATTTTTACCTCAGAAACGCGCACTTTTACCTCAGAAACGCGCAAAAACACCTTAAAACGCGCACTTTTACCTCAGAAACGCGCATTTTTACCTCAGAAACGCGCAAAAACACCTTAAAACGCGCACTTTTACCTCAGAAACGCGCAAAAACACCTTAAAACGCGCATTTTTACCTCAGAAACGCACAAAAACACCTTAAAACGTGCATTTTTACCTCAGAAACGCGCATTTTTACCTCAGAAACGCGCAAAAACACCTTAAAACGCGCATTTTTACCACAGAAACGCGCAAAAACACCTTAAAACGCGCGTTTTAACCTCAGAAACGCGCATTTTTACCTCAGAAACGCGCAAAAACACCTTAAAACGCGCACTTTTACCTCAGAAACGCGCAAAAACACCTTAAAAAGCGCATTTTTACCTCAGAAATGCGCATTTTTACCTCAGAAACGCGCAAAAACACCTTAAAACGCGCATTTTTACCTCAGAAACGCGCATTTTTACCTCAGAAACGCGCAAAAACACCTTAAAACGCGCACTTTTACCTCAGAAACGCGCAAAAACACCTTAAAACGCGCACTTTTACCTCAGAAACGCGCAAAAACACCTTAAAACGCGCATTTTTACCTCAGAAACGCGCATTTTTACCTCAGAAACGCGCAAAAACACCTTAAAACGCGCATTTTTACCTCAGAAACGCGCAAAAACACCTTAAAACGCGCGTTTTTACCTCAGAAACGCGCATTTTTACCTCAGAAACGCGCAAAAACACCTTAAAACGCGCACTTTTACCTCAGAAACGCGCAAAAAAACCCTTAAAATGGGCACTTTTACCTCAGAAACGCGCAAAAACACCTTAAAACGCGCATTTTTACCTCAGAAACGCGCATTTTTACCTCAGAAACGCGCAAAAACACCTTAAAACGCGCATTTTTATCTCAGAAACGCGCAAAAACACCTTAAAACGCGCACTTTTACCTCAGAAATGCGCAAAAACACCTTAAAACGCGCACTTTTACCTCAGAAACGCGCAAAAACACCTTAAAACTCGCACTTTTACCTCAGAAACGCGCAAAAACACCTTAAAACGCGCATTTTTACCTCAGAAACGCGCATTTTTACCTCAGAAACGCGCAAAAACACCTTAAAACGCGCATTTTTACCTCAGAAACGCGCATTTTTACCTCAGAAACGCGCAAAAACACCTTAAAACGCGCATTTTTACCTCAGAAACGCGCAAAAACACCTTAAAACGCGCACTTTTACCTCAGAAACGCGCAAAAAAACCCTTAAAATGGGCACTTTTACCTCAGAAACGCGCAAAAACACCTTAAAACGCGCATTTTTACCTCAGAAACGCGCATTTTTACCTCAGAAACGCGCAAAAACACCTTAAAACGCGCATTTTTATCTCAGAAACGCGCAAAAACACCTTAAAACGCGCACTTTTACCTCAGAAACGCGCAAAGACACCTTAAAACGCGCACTTTTACCTCAGAAACGCGCAAAAACACCTTAAAACTCGCACTTTTACCTCAGAAACGCGCAAAAACACCTTAAAACGCGCATTTTTACCTCAGAAACGCGCATTTTTACCTCAGAAACGCGCAAAAACACCTTAAAACGCGCATTTTTACCTCAGAAACGCGCATTTTTACCTCAGAAACGCGCAAAAACACCTTAAAACGCGCATTTTTACCTCAGAAACGCGCAAAAACACCTTAAAACGCGCATTTTTACCTCAGAAACGCGCATTTTTACCTCAGAAACGCGCAAAAACACCTTAAAACGCGCATTTTTACCTCAGAAACGCGCACTTTTACCTCAGAAACGCGCAAAAACACCTTAAAACGCGCACTTTTACCTCAGAAACGCGCATTTTTACCTCAGAAACGCGCAAAAACACCTTAAAACGCGCACTTTTACCTCAGAAACGCGCAAAAACACCTTAAAACGCGCATTTTTACCTCAGAAACGCACAAAAACACCTTAAAACGTGCATTTTTACCTCAGAAACGCGCATTTTTACCTCAGAAACGCGCAAAAACACCTTAAAACGCGCATTTTTACCACAGAAACGCGCAAAAACACCTTAAAACGCGCGTTTTAACCTCAGAAACGCGCATTTTTACCTCAGAAACGCGCAAAAACACCTTAAAACGCGCACTTTTACCTCAGAAACGCGCAAAAACACCTTAAAAAGCGCATTTTTACCTCAGAAATGCGCATTTTTACCTCAGAAACGCGCAAAAACACCTTAAAACGCGCATTTTTACCTCAGAAACGCGCATTTTTACCTCAGAAACGCGCAAAAACACCTTAAAACGCGCACTTTTACCTCAGAAACGCGCAAAAACACCTTAAAACTCGCACTTTTACCTCAGAAACGCGCAAAAACACCTTAAAACGCGCATTTTTACCTCAGAAACGCGCATTTTTACCTCAGAAACGCGCAAAAACACCTTAAAACGCGCATTTTTACCTCAGAAACGCGCAAAAACACCTTAAAACGCGCGTTTTTACCTCAGAAACGCGCATTTTTACCTCAGAAACGCGCAAAAACACCTTAAAACGCGCACTTTTACCTCAGAAACGCGCAAAAAAACCCTTAAAATGGGCACTTTTACCTCAGAAACGCGCAAAAACACCTTAAAACGCGCATTTTTACCTCAGAAACGCGCATTTTTACCTCAGAAACGCGCAAAAACACCTTAAAACGCGCATTTTTATCTCAGAAACGCGCAAAAACACCTTAAAACGCGCACTTTTACCTCAGAAACGCGCAAAGACACCTTAAAACGCGCACTTTTACCTCAGAAACGCGCAAAAACACCTTAAAACTCGCACTTTTACCTCAGAAACGCGCAAAAACACCTTAAAACGCGCATTTTTACCTCAGAAACGCGCAAAAACACCTTAAAATGCGCACGTTTACCTCAGAAACGCTCAAAAACACCTTAAAACGCGCATTTTTACATCAGAAACGCGCATTTTTACCTCAGAAATGCGCAAAAACACCTTAAAACGCGCATTTTTACCTCAGAAACGTGCAAAAACACCTTAAAACGCGCACTTTTACCTCAGAAACGCGCAAAAACACCTTAAAACTCGCACTTTTACCTCAGAAACGCGCAAAAACACCTTAAAACGCGCATTTTTACCTCAGAAATGCGCATTTTTACCTCAGAAACGCGCAAAAACACCTTAAAACGCGCATTTTTACCTCAGAAACGCGCAAAAACACCTTAAAACGCGCATTTTTACCTCAGAAACGCGCATTTTTACCTCAAAAACGCGCAAAAACACCTTAAAACGCGCATTTTTACCTCAGAAACGCGCATTTTTACCTCAGAAACGCGCAAAAACACCTTAAAACGCGCATTTTTACCTCAGAAACGCGCAAAAACACCTTAAAACGCGCGTTTTTACCTCAGAAACGCGCATTTTTACCTCAGAAACGCGCAAAAACACCTTAAAACGCGCACTTTTACCTCAGAAACGCGCAAAAACACCTTAAAACGCGCATTTTTACCTCAGAAACGCGCATTTTTACCTCAGAAATGCGCAAAAACACCTTAAAACGCGCACTTTTACCTCAGAAACGCGCAAAAACACCTCAAAACGCGCACTTTTACCTCAGAAACGCGCAAAAACACCTTAAAATGCGCACTTTTACCTCAGAAACGCGCAAAAACACCTTAAAACGCGCATTTTTACCTCAGAAACGCGCATTTTTACCTCAGAAACGCGCAAAAACACCTTAAAACGCGCATTTTTACCTCAGAAACGCGCAAAAACACCTTAAAACGCGCATTTTTACCCTAGAAACGCGCAAAAACACCTTAAAACACGCATTTTTACCTCAGAAACGCGCAAAAACACCTTAAAACGCGCATTTTTACCTCAGAAACGCACAGAAACACCTTAAAACGCGCATTTTTACCTCAGAAACGCGCAAAAACACCTTAAAACGCGCATTTTTACCTCAGAAATGCGCATTTTTACCTCAGAAACGCGCAAAAACACCTTAAAACGCGCATTTTTACCTCAGAAACGCGCAAAAACACCTTAAAACGCGCATTTTTACCTCAGAAACGCGCATTTTTACCTCAGAAACGCGCAAAAACACCTTAAAACGCGCACTTTTACCTCAGAAACGCGCAAAAACACCTCAAAACGCGCACTTTTACCTCAGAAACGCGCAAAAACACCTTAAAACGTGCATTTTTACCTCAGAAACGCGCAAAAACACCTTAAAACGTGCGTTTTTACCTCAGAAACGCGCATTTTTACCTCAGAAACGCGCAAAAACACCTTAAAACGCGCATTTTTACCTCAGAAACGCGCAAAAACACCTTAAAACGCGCGTTTTTACCTCAGAAACGCGCATTTTTACCTCAGAAACGCGCAAAAACACCTTAAAACGCGCATTTTTACCTCAGAAATGCGCATTTTTCCTCAGAAACGCGCAAAAACACCTTAAAACGCGCATTTTTACCTCAGAAACGGGCATTTTTACCTCAGAAACGCGCAAAAACACCTTAAAACGCGCATTTTTACCTCAGAAACGCGCAAAAACACCTTAAAACGTGCACTTTTACCTCAGAAACGCGCAAAAACACCTTAAAACGCGCACTTTTACCTCAGAAACGCGCATTTTTACCTCAGAAACGCGCAAAAACACCTTAAAACGCGCATTTTTACCTCAGAAACGCGCAAAAACACCTTAAAACGCGCATTTTTACCTCAGAAACGTGCAAAAACACCTTAAAACGCGCATTTTTACCTCAGAAATGCGCATTTTTACCTCAGAAACGCGCAAAAACACCTTAAAACGCGCATTTTTACCTCAGAAACGCGCAAAAACACCTTAAAATGCGCACGTTTACCTCAGAAACGCGCAAAAACACCTTAAAACGCGCATTTTTACCTCAGAAACGGGCATTTTTACCTCAGAAATGCGCAAAAACACCTTAAAACGCGCATTTTTACCTCAGAAACGTGCAAAAACACCTTAAAACGCGCACTTTTACCTCAGAAACGCGCAAAAACACCTTAAAACTCGCACTTTTACCTCAGAAACGCGCAAAAACACCTTAAAACGCGCACTTTTACCTCAGAAACGCGCAAAAACACCTTAAAACGTGCACTTTTACCTCAGAAACGCGCAAAAACACCTTAAAACGCGCATTTTTACCTCAGAAACGCGCATTTTTACCTCAGAAACGCGCAAAAACACCTTAAAACGCGCATTTTTACCTCAGAAATGCGCATTTTTACCTCAGAAACGCGCAAAAACACCTTAAAACGCGCATTTTTACCTCAGAAACGCGCATTTTTACCTCAGAAACGCGCAAAAACACCTTAAAACGCGCACTTTTACCTCAGAAACGCGCAAAAACACCTTAAAACGCGCATTTTTACCTCAGAAACGCGCATTTTTACCTCAGAAACGCGCAAAAACACCTTAAAACGCGCATTTTTACCTCAGAAACGCGCAAAAACACCTTAAAACGCGCACTTTTACCTCAGAAACGCGCAAAAACACCTTAAAACTCGCACTTTTACCTCAGAAATGCGCAAAAACACCTTAAAACGCGCATTTTTACCTCAGAAACGCGCATTTTTACCTCAGAAACGCGCAAAAACACCTTAAAACGCGCATTTTTACCTCAGAAACGCGCAAAAACACCTTAAAACGCGCATTTTTACCTCAGAAACGCGCATTTTTACCTCAGAAACGCGCAAAAACACCTTAAAACGCGCATTTTTACCTCAGAAACGCGCAAAAACACCTTAAAACGCGCGTTTTTACCTCAGAAACGCGCATTTTTACCTCAGAAACGCGCAAAAACACCTTAAAACGCGCACTTTTACCTCAGAAACGCGCAAAAAAACCCTTAAAATGGGCACTTTTACCTCAGAAACGCGCAAAAACACCTTAAAACGCGCATTTTTACCTCAGAAACGCGCATTTTTACCTCAGAAACGCGCAAAAACACCTTAAAACGCGCATTTTTATCTCAGAAACGCGCAAAAACACCTTAAAACGCGCACTTTTACCTCAGAAATGCGCAAAAACACCTTAAAACGCGCATTTTTACCTCAGAAACGCGCAAAAACACCTTAAAATGCGCACGTTTACCTCAGAAACGCGCAAAAACACCTTAAAACGCGCATTTTTACATCAGAAACGCGCATTTTTACCTCAGAAATGCGCAAAAACACCTTAAAACGCGCATTTTTACCTCAGAAACGCGCACTTTTACCTCAGAAACGCGCAAAAACACCTTAAAACGCGCATTTTTACCTCAGAAACGCGCAAAAACACCTTAAAACGCGCACTTTTACCTCAGAAACGCGCAAAAAAACCCTTAAAATGGGCACTTTTACCTCAGAAACGCGCAAAAACACCTTAAAACGCGCATTTTTACCTCAGAAACGCGCATTTTTACCTCAGAAACGCGCAAAAACACCTTAAAACGCGCATTTTTATCTCAGAAACGCGCAAAAACACCTTAAAACGCGCACTTTTACCTCAGAAACGCACAGAAACACCTTAAAACGCGCATTTTTACCTCAGAAACGCGCAAAAACACCTTAAAACGCGCATTTTTACCTCAGAAACGCGCAAAAACACCTTAAAATGCGCACGTTTACCTCAGAAACGCGCATTTTTACCTCAGAAACGCGCAAAAACACCTTAAAACGCGCATTTTTACCTCAGAAACGCGCAAAAACACCTTAAAACGCGCGTTTTTACCTCAGAAACGCGCATTTTAACCTCAGAAACGCGCAAAAACACCTTAAAACGCGCACTTTTACCTCAGAAACGCGCAAAAACACCTTAAAACGCGCATTTTTACCTCAGAAATGCGCATTTTTACCTCAGAAATGCGCAAAAACACCTTAAAACGCGCACTTTTACCTCAGAAACGCGCAAAAACACCTTAAAACGCGCACTTTTACCTCAGAAACGCGCAAAAACACCTTAAAATGCGCACTTTTACCTCAGAAACGCGCAAAAACACCTTAAAACGCGCATTTTTACCTCAGAAACGCGCATTTTTACCTCAGAAACGCGCAAAAACACCTTAAAACGCGCACTTTTACCTCAGAAACGCGCAAAAACACCTCAAAACCCGCACTTTTACCTCAGAAACGCGCAAAAACACCTTAAAACGCGCATTTTTACCTCAGAAACGCGCAAAAACACCTTAAAACGTGCATTTTTACCTCAGAAACGCACAGAAACACCTTAAAACAGGCATTTTTACCTCAGAAACGCGCAAAAACACCTTAAAACGCGCATTTTTACCTCAGAAACGCGCAAAAACACCTTAAAATGCGCACGTTTACCTCAGAAACGCGCAAAAACACCTTAAAACGCGCATTTTTACCTCAGAAACGCGCATTTTTACCTCAGAAATGCGCAAAAACACCTTAAAACGCGCATTTTTACCTCAGAAACGTGCAAAAACACCTTAAAACGCGCACTTTTACCTCAGAAACGCGCAAAAACACCTTAAAACTCGCACTTTTACCTCAGAAACGCGCAAAAACACCTTAAAACGCGCATTTTTACCTCAGAAATGCGCATTTTTACCTCAGAAACGCGCAAAAACACCTTAAAACGCGCATTTTTACCTCAGAAATGCGCATTTTTACCACAGAAACGCGCAAAAACACCTTAAACACCTTAAAACGCGCATTTTTACCTCAGAAACGCGCATTTTTACCTCAGAAACGCGCAAAAACACCTTAAAACGCGCACTTTTACCTCAGAAACGCGCAAAAACACCTTAAAACGCGCACTTTTACCTCAGAAACGCGCAAAAACACCTTAAAACGCGCACTTTTACCTCAGAAACGCGCAAAAACACCTTAAAACGTGCACTTTTACCTCAGAAACGCGCAAAAACACCTTAAAACGCGCATTTTTACCTCAGAAACGCGCATTTTTACCTCAGAAACGCGCAAAAACACCTTAAAACGCGCATTTTTACCTCAGAAATGCGCATTTTTACCTCAGAAACGCGCAAAAACACCTTAAAACGCGCATTTTTACCTCAGAAACGCGCATTTTTACCTCAGAAACGCGCAAAAACACCTTAAAACGCGCACTTTTACCTCAGAAACGCGCAAAAACACCTTAAAACGCGCATTTTTACCTCAGAAACGCGCATTTTTACCTCAGAAACGCGCAAAAACACCTTAAAACGCGCATTTTTACCTCAGAAACGCGCAAAAACACCTTAAAACGCGCACTTTTACCTCAGAAACGCGCAAAAACACCTTAAAACTCGCACTTTTACCTCAGAAATGCGCAAAAACACCTTAAAACGCGCATTTTTACCTCAGAAACGCGCATTTTTACCTCAGAAACGCGCAAAAACACCTTAAAACGCGCATTTTTACCTCAGAAACGCGCAAAAACACCTTAAAACGCGCATTTTTACCTCAGAAACGCGCATTTTTACCTCAGAAACGCGCAAAAACACCTTAAAACGCGCACTTTTACCTCAGAAACGCGCAAAAACACCTTAAAACGCGCACTTTTACCTCAGAAACGCGCAAAAACACCTTAAAACGCGCATTTTTACCTCAGAAACGCGCAAAAACACCTTAAAACGTGCATTTTTACCTCAGAAACGCACAGAAACACCTTAAAACAGGCATTTTTACCTCAGAAACGCGCAAAAACACCTTAAAACGCGCATTTTTACCTCAGAAACGCGCAAAAACACCTTAAAATGCGCACGTTTACCTCAGAAACGCGCAAAAACACCTTAAAACGCGCATTTTTACCTCAGAAACGCGCATTTTTACCTCAGAAATGCGCAAAAACACCTTAAAACGCGCATTTTTACCTCAGAAACGTGCAAAAACACCTTAAAACGCGCACTTTTACCTCAGAAACGCGCAAAAACACCTTAAAACTCGCACTTTTACCTCAGAAACGCGCAAAAACACCTTAAAACGCGCATTTTTACCTCAGAAATGCGCATTTTTACCTCAGAAACGCGCAAAAACACCTTAAAACGCGCATTTTTACCTCAGAAATGCGCATTTTTACCACAGAAACGCGCAAAAACACCTTAAACACCTTAAAACGCGCATTTTTACCTCAGAAACGCGCATTTTTACCTCAGAAACGCGCAAAAACACCTTAAAACGCGCACTTTTACCTCAGAAACGCGCAAAAACACCTTAAAACGCGCACTTTTACCTCAGAAACGCGCAAAAACACCTTAAAACGCGCACTTTTACCTCAGAAACGCGCAAAAACACCTTAAAACGTGCACTTTTACCTCAGAAACGCGCAAAAACACCTTAAAACGCGCATTTTTACCTCAGAAACGCGCATTTTTACCTCAGAAACGCGCAAAAACACCTTAAAACGCGCATTTTTACCTCAGAAATGCGCATTTTTACCTCAGAAACGCGCAAAAACACCTTAAAACGCGCATTTTTACCTCAGAAACGCGCATTTTTACCTCAGAAACGCGCAAAAACACCTTAAAACGCGCACTTTTACCTCAGAAACGCGCAAAAACACCTTAAAACGCGCATTTTTACCTCAGAAACGCGCATTTTTACCTCAGAAACGCGCAAAAACACCTTAAAACGCGCATTTTTACCTCAGAAACGCGCAAAAACACCTTAAAACGCGCACTTTTACCTCAGAAACGCGCAAAAACACCTTAAAACTCGCACTTTTACCTCAGAAATGCGCAAAAACACCTTAAAACGCGCATTTTTACCTCAGAAACGCGCATTTTTACCTCAGAAACGCGCAAAAACACCTTAAAACGCGCATTTTTACCTCAGAAACGCGCAAAAACACCTTAAAACGCGCATTTTTACCTCAGAAACGCGCATTTTTACCTCAGAAACGCGCAAAAACACCTTAAAACGCGCATTTTTACCTCAGAAACGCGCAAAAACACCTTAAAACGCGCGTTTTTACCTCAGAAACGCGCATTTTTACCTCAGAAACGCGCAAAAACACCTTAAAACGCGCACTTTTACCTCAGAAACGCGCAAAAAAACCCTTAAAATGGGCACTTTTACCTCAGAAACGCGCAAAAACACCTTAAAACGCGCATTTTTACCTCAGAAACGCGCATTTTTACCTCAGAAACGCGCAAAAACACCTTAAAACTCGCACTTTTACCTCAGAAACGCGCAAAAACACCTTAAAACGCGCATTTTTACCTCAGAAACGCGCATTTTTACCTCAGAAACGCGCAAAAACACCTTAAAACGCGCACTTTTACCTCAGAAACGCGCAAAAAAACCCTTAAAATGGGCACTTTTACCTCAGAAACGCGCAAAAACACCTTAAAACGCGCATTTTTACCTCAGAAACGCGCAATTTTACCTCAGAAACGCGCAAAAACACCTTAAAACGCGCACTTTTACCTCAGAAACGCGCAAAAACACCTTAAAACGCGCATTTTTACCTCAGAAACGCGCAAAAACACCTTAAAACGCGCATTTTTACCTCAGAAACGCGCATTTTTACCTCAGAAACGCGCAAAAACACCTTAAAACTCGCACTTTTACCTCAGAAACGCGCAAAAACACCTTAAAACGCGCATTTTTACCTCAGAAACGCGCATTTTTACCTTAAAACGCGCAAAAACACCTTAAAACGCGCATTTCTACCTCAGAAACGCGCAAAAACACCTTAAAACGCGCATTTTTACCTCAGAAACGCGCATTTTTACCTCAGAAACGCGCAAAAACACCTTAAAACGAGCATTTTTACCTCAGAAACGCGCATTTTTACCTCAGAAACGCGCAAAAACACCTTAAAACGCGCATTTTTACCTCAGAAACGCGCAAAAACACCTTAAAACGCGCGTTTTTACCTCAGAAACGCGCAAAAACACCTTAAAATGCGCACTTTTACCTCAGAAACGCGCAAAAACACCTTAAAACGCGCATTTTTACCTCAGAAACGCGCATTTTTACCTCAGAAACGCGCAAAAACACCTTAAAACGCGCACTTTTACCTCAGAAACGCGCAAAAACACCTTAAAACGCGCACTTTTACCTCAGAAACGCTCAAAAACACCTTAAAACGCGCATTTTTACCTCAGAAACGCGCAAAAACACCTTAAAACGTGCATTTTTACCTCAGAAACGCACAGAAACACCTTAAAACGCGCATTTTTACCTCAGAAACGCGCAAAAACACCTTAAAACGCGCATTTTTACCTCAGAAACGCGCAAAAACACCTTAAAATGCGCACGTTTACCTCAGAAACGCGCATTTTTACCTCAGAAACGCGCAAAAACACCTTAAAACGCGCATTTTTACCTCAGAAACGCGCAAAAACACCTTAAAACGCGCGTTTTTACCTCAGAAACGCGCATTTTAACCTCAGAAACGCGCAAAAACACCTTAAAACGCGCACTTTTACCTCAGAAACGCGCAAAAACACCTTAAAACGCGCATTTTTACCTCAGAAATGCGCATTTTTACCTCAGAAATGCGCAAAAACACCTTAAAACGCGCACTTTTACCTCAGAAACGCGCAAAAACACCTTAAAACGCGCACTTTTACCTCAGAAACGCGCAAAAACACCTTAAAATGCGCACTTTTACCTCAGAAACGCGCAAAAACACCTTAAAACGCGCATTTTTACCTCAGAAACGCGCATTTTTACCTCAGAAACGCGCAAAAACACCTTAAAACGCGCACTTTTACCTCAGAAACGCGCAAAAACACCTCAAAACCCGCACTTTTACCTCAGAAACGCGCAAAAACACCTTAAAACGCGCATTTTTACCTCAGAAACGCGCAAAAACACCTTAAAACGTGCATTTTTACCTCAGAAACGCACAGAAACACCTTAAAACAGGCATTTTTACCTCAGAAACGCGCAAAAACACCTTAAAACGCGCATTTTTACCTCAGAAACGCGCAAAAACACCTTAAAATGCGCACGTTTACCTCAGAAACGCGCAAAAACACCTTAAAACGCGCATTTTTACCTCAGAAACGCGCATTTTTACCTTAAAACGCGCAAAAACACCTTAAAACGCGCATTTCTACCTCAGAAACGCGCAAAAACACCTTAAAACGCGCATTTTTACCTCAGAAACGCGCATTTTTACCTCAGAAACGCGCAAAAACACCTTAAAACGCGCATTTTTACCTCAGAAACGCGCATTTTTACCTCAGAAACGCGCAAAAACACCTTAAAACGCGCATTTTTACCTCAGAAACGCGCAAAAACACCTTAAAACGCGCGTTTTTACCTCAGAAACGCGCAAAAACACCTTAAAATGCGCACTTTTACCTCAGAAACGCGCAAAAACACCTTAAAACGCGCATTTTTACCTCAGAAACGCGCATTTTTACCTCAGAAACGCGCAAAAACACCTTAAAACGCGCACTTTTACCTCAGAAACGCGCAAAAACACCTTAAAACGCGCACTTTTACCTCAGAAACGCTCAAAAACACCTTAAAACGCGCATTTTTACCTCAGAAACGCGCAAAAACACCTTAAAACGTGCATTTTTACCTCAGAAACGCACAGAAACACCTTAAAACGCGCATTTTTACCTCAGAAACGCGCAAAAACACCTTAAAACGCGCATTTTTACCTCAGAAACGCGCAAAAACACCTTAAAATGCGCACGTTTACCTCAGAAACGCGCATTTTTACCTCAGAAACGCGCAAAAACACCTTAAAACGCGCATTTTTACCTCAGAAACGCGCAAAAACACCTTAAAACGCGCGTTTTTACCTCAGAAACGCGCATTTTAACCTCAGAAACGCGCAAAAACACCTTAAAACGCGCACTTTTACCTCAGAAACGCGCAAAAACACCTTAAAACGCGCATTTTTACCTCAGAAATGCGCATTTTTACCTCAGAAATGCGCAAAAACACCTTAAAACGCGCACTTTTACCTCAGAAACGCGCAAAAACACCTTAAAACGCGCACTTTTACCTCAGAAACGCGCAAAAACACCTTAAAATGCGCACTTTTACCTCAGAAACGCGCAAAAACACCTTAAAACGCGCATTTTTACCTCAGAAACGCGCATTTTTACCTCAGAAACGCGCAAAAACACCTTAAAACGCGCACTTTTACCTCAGAAACGCGCAAAAACACCTCAAAACCCGCACTTTTACCTCAGAAATGCGCAAAAACACCTTAAAACGCGCATTTTTACCTCAGAAACGCGCAAAAACACCTTAAAACGTGCATTTTTACCTCAGAAACGCACAGAAACACCTTAAAACAGGCATTTTTACCTCAGAAACGCGCAAAAACACCTTAAAACGCGCATTTTTACCTCAGAAACGCGCAAAAACACCTTAAAATGCGCACGTTTACCTCAGAAACGCGCAAAAACACCTTAAAACGCGCATTTTTACCTCAGAAACGCGCATTTTTACCTCAGAAATGCGCAAAAACACCTTAAAACGCGCATTTTTACCTCAGAAACGTGCAAAAACACCTTAAAACGCGCACTTTTACCTCAGAAACGCGCAAAAACACCTTAAAACTCGCACTTTTACCTCAGAAACGCGCAAAAACACCTTAAAACGCGCATTTTTACCTCAGAAATGCGCATTTTTACCTCAGAAACGCGCAAAAACACCTTAAAACGCGCATTTTTACCTCAGAAATGCGCATTTTTACCACAGAAACGCGCAAAAACACCTTAAACACCTTAAAACGCGCATTTTTACCTCAGAAACGCGCATTTTTACCTCAGAAACGCGCAAAAACACCTTAAAACGCGCACTTTTACCTCAGAAACGCGCAAAAACACCTTAAAACGCGCACTTTTACCTCAGAAACGCGCAAAAACACCTTAAAACGCGCACTTTTACCTCAGAAACGCGCAAAAACACCTTAAAACGTGCACTTTTACCTCAGAAACGCGCAAAAACACCTTAAAACGCGCATTTTTACCTCAGAAACGCGCATTTTTACCTCAGAAACGCGCAAAAACACCTTAAAACGCGCATTTTTACCTCAGAAATGCGCATTTTTACCTCAGAAACGCGCAAAAACACCTTAAAACGCGCATTTTTACCTCAGAAACGCGCATTTTTACCTCAGAAACGCGCAAAAACACCTTAAAACGCGCACTTTTACCTCAGAAACGCGCAAAAACACCTTAAAACGCGCATTTTTACCTCAGAAACGCGCATTTTTACCTCAGAAACGAGCAAAAACACCTTAAAACGCGCATTTTTACCTCAGAAACGCGCAAAAACACCTTAAAACGCGCACTTTTACCTCAGAAACGCGCAAAAACACCTTAAAACTCGCACTTTTACCTCAGAAATGCGCAAAAACACCTTAAAACGCGCATTTTTACCTCAGAAACGCGCATTTTTACCTCAGAAACGCGCAAAAACACCTTAAAACGCGCATTTTTACCTCAGAAACGCGCAAAAACACCTTAAAACGCGCATTTTTACCTCAGAAACGCGCATTTTTACCTCAGAAACGCGCAAAAACACCTTAAAACGCGCATTTTTACCTCAGAAACGCGCAAAAACACCTTAAAACGCGCGTTTTTACCTCAGAAACGCGCATTTTTACCTCAGAAACGCGCAAAAACACCTTAAAACGCGCACTTTTACCTCAGAAACGCGCAAAAAAACCCTTAAAATGGGCACTTTTACCTCAGAAACGCGCAAAAACACCTTAAAACGCGCATTTTTACCTCAGAAACGCGCATTTTTACCTCAGAAACGCGCAAAAACACCTTAAAACTCGCACTTTTACCTCAGAAACGCGCAAAAACACCTTAAAACGCGCATTTTTACCTCAGAAACGCGCATTTTTACCTTAAAACGCGCAAAAACACCTTAAAACGCGCACTTTTACCTCAGAAACGCGCAAAAAAACCCTTAAAATGGGCACTTTTACCTCAGAAACGCGCAAAAACACCTTAAAACGCGCATTTTTACCTCAGAAACGCGCATTTTTACCTCAGAAACGCGCAAAAACACCTTAAAACGCGCATTTTTACCTCAGAAACGCGCAAAAACACCTTAAAACGCGCACTTTTACCTCAGAAACGCGCAAAAACACCTTAAAACGCGCACTTTTACCTCAGAAACGCGCAAAAACACCTTAAAACTCGCACTTTTACCTCAGAAACGCGCAAAAACACCTTAAAACGCGCATTTTTACCTCAGAAACGCGCATTTTTACCTCAGAAACGCGCAAAAACACCTTAAAACGCGCATTTTTACCTCAGAAACGCGCATTTTTACCTCAGAAACGCGCAAAAACACCTTAAAACGCGCATTTTTACCTCAGAAACGCGCAAAAACACCTTAAAACGCGCATTTTTACCTCAGAAACGCGCAAAAACACCTTAAAACGTGCATTTTTACCTCAGAAACGCGCATTTTTACCTCAGAAACGCGCAAAAACACCTTAAACACCTTAAAACGCGCATTTTTACCTCAGAAACGCGCACTTTTACCTCAGAAACGCGCAAAAACACCTTAAAACGCGCATTTTTACCTCAGAAACGCGCATTTTTACCTCAGAAACGCGCAAAAACACCTTAAACACCTTAAAACGCGCATTTTTACCTCAGAAACGCGCATTTTTACCTCAGAAACGCGCAAAAACACCTTAAAACGCGCACTTTTACCTCAGAAACGCGCAAAAACACCTTAAAACGTGCACTTTTACCTCAGAAACGCGCAAAAACACCTTAAAACGCGCATTTTTACCTCAGAAACGCGCAAAAACACCTTAAAACGCGCATTTTTACCTCAGAAACGCGCAAAAACACCTTAAAACGTGCACTTTTACCTCAGAAACGCGCAAAAACACCTTAAAACGCGCATTTTTACCTCAGAAACGCGCAAAAACACCTTAAAACGTGCATTTTTACCTCAGAAACGCGCAAAAACACCTTAAAACGCGCGTTTTTACCTCAGAAACGCGCAATTTTACCTCAGAAACGCGCAAAAACACCTTAAAACGCGCACTTTTACCTCAGAAACGCGCAAAAACACCTTAAAACGCGCATTTTTACCTCAGAAACGCGCAAAAACACCTTAAAACGCGCATTTTTACCTCAGAAACGCGCATTTTTACCTCAGAAACGCGCAAAAACACCTTAAAACTCGCACTTTTACCTCAGAAACGCGCAAAAACACCTTAAAACGCGCATTTTTACCTCAGAAACGCGCATTTTTACCTTAAAACGCGCAAAAACACCTTAAAACGCGCATTTCTACCTCAGAAACGCGCAAAAACACCTTAAAACGCGCATTTTTACCTCAGAAACGCGCATTTTTACCTCAGAAACGCGCAAAAACACCTTAAAACGCGCATTTTTACCTCAGAAACGCGCATTTTTACCTCAGAAACGCGCAAAAACACCTTAAAACGCGCATTTTTACCTCAGAAACGCGCAAAAACACCTTAAAACGCGCACTTTTACCTCAGAAACGCGCATTTTAACCTCAGAAACGCGCAAAAACACCTTAAAACGCGCACTTTTACCTCAGAAACGCGCAAAAACACCTTAAAACGCGCATTTTTACCTCAGAAATGCGCATTTTTACCTCAGAAATGCGCAAAAACACCTTAAAACGCGCACTTTTACCTCAGAAACGCGCAAAAACACCTTAAAACGCGCACTTTTACCTCAGAAACGCGCAAAAACACCTTAAAATGCGCACTTTTACCTCAGAAACGCGCAAAAACACCTTAAAACGCGCATTTTTACCTCAGAAACGCGCATTTTTACCTCAGAAACGCGCAAAAACACCTTAAAACGCACACTTTTACCTCAGAAACGCGCAAAAACACCTTAAAACGCGCACTTTTACCTCAGAAACGCTCAAAAACACCTTAAAACGCGCATTTTTACCTCAGAAACGCGCAAAAACACCTTAAAACGTGCATTTTTACCTCAGAAACGCACAGAAACACCTTAAAACGCGCATTTTTACCTCAGAAACGCGCAAAAACACCTTAAAACGCGCATTTTTACCTCAGAAACGCGCAAAAACACCTTAAAATGCGCACGTTTACCTCAGAAACGCTCAAAAACACCTTAAAACGCGCATTTTTACCTCAGAAACGCGCATTTTTACCTCAGAAATGCGCAAAAACACCTTAAAACGCGCATTTTTACCTCAGAAACGTGCAAAAACACCTTAAAACGCGCACTTTTACCTCAGAAACGCGCAAAAACACCTTAAAACTCGCACTTTTAACTCAGAAACGCGCAAAAACACCTTAAAACGCGCATTTTTACCTCAGAAATGCGCATTTTTACCTCAGAAACGCGCAAAAACACCTTAAAACGCGCATTTTTACCTCAGAAACGCGCAAAAACACCTTAAAACGCGCATTTTTACCTCAGAAACGCGCATTTTTACCTCAAAAACGCGCAAAAACACCTTAAAACGCGCATTTTTACCTCAGAAACGCGCATTTTTACCTCAGAAACGCGCAAAAACACCTTAAAACGCGCATTTTTACCTCAGAAACGCGCAAAAACACCTTAAAACGCGCATTTTTACCTCAGAAACGCGCATTTTTACCTCAGAAATGCGCAAAAACACCTTAAAACGCGCACTTTTACCTCAGAAACGCGCAAAAACACCTCAAAACGCGCACTTTTACCTCAGAAACGCGCAAAAACACCTTAAAATGCGCACTTTTACCTCAGAAACGCGCAAAAACACCTTAAAACGCGCATTTTTACCTCAGAAACGCGCATTTTTACCTCAGAAACGCGCAAAAACACCTTAAAACGCGCATTTTTACCTCAGAAACGCGCAAAAACACCTTAAAACGCGCATTTTTACCTCAGAAACGCGCAAAAACACCTTAAAACGCGCGTTTTTACCTCAGAAACGCGCATTTTTACCTCAGAAACGCGCAAAAACACCTTAAAACGCGCATTTTTACCTCAGAAATGCGCATTTTTACCTCAGAAACGCGCAAAAACACCTTAAAACGCGCATTTTTACCTCAGAAACGGGCATTTTTACCTCAGAAACGCGCAAAAACACCTTAAAACGCGCATTTTTACCTCAGAAACGCGCAAAAACACCTTAAAACGTGCACTTTTACCTCAGAAACGCGCAAAAACACCTTAAAACGCGCACTTTTACCTCAGAAACGCGCATTTTTACCTCAGAAACGCGCAAAAACACCTTAAAACGCGCATTTTTACCTCAGAAACGCGCAAAAACACCTTAAAACGCGCATTTTTACCTCAGAAACGTGCAAAAACACCTTAAAACGCGCATTTTTACCTCAGAAATGCGCATTTTTACCTCAGAAACGCGCAAAAACACCTTAAAACGCGCATTTTTACCTCAGAAACACGCATTTTTACCTCAGAAACGCGCAAAAACACCTTAAAATGCGCATTTTTACCTCAGAAACACCTTAAAACGCTCACTTTTACCTCAGAAACGCGCAAAAACACCTTAAAACGCGCATTTTTACCTCAGAAACGCGCATTTTTACCTCAGAAATGCGCAAAAACACCTTAAAACGCGCACTTTTACCTCAGAAACGCGCAAAAACACCTCAAAACGCGCACTTTTACCTCAGAAACGCGCAAAAACACCTTAAAATGCGCACTTTTACCTCAGAAACGCGCAAAAACACCTTAAAACGCGCATTTTTACCTCAGAAACGCGCATTTTTACCTCAGAAACGCGCAAAAACACCTTAAAACGCGCATTTTTACCTCAGAAACGCGCAAAAACACCTTAAAACGCGCATTTTTACCCTAGAAACGCGCAAAAACACCTTAAAACACGCATTTTTACCTCAGAAACGCGCAAAAACACCTTAAAACGCGCATTTTTACCTCAGAAACGCACAGAAACACCTTAAAACGCGCATTTTTACCTCAGAAACGCGCAAAAACACCTTAAAACGCGCATTTTTACCTCAGAAATGCGCATTTTTACCTCAGAAACGCGCAAAAACACCTTAAAACGCGCATTTTTACCTCAGAAACGCGCAAAAACACCTTAAAACGCGCATTTTTACCTCAGAAACGCGCATTTTTACCTCAGAAACGCGCAAAAACACCTTAAAACGCGCACTTTTACCTCAGAAACGCGCAAAAACACCTCAAAACGCGCACTTTTACCTCAGAAACGCGCATTTTTACCTCAGAAACGCGCAAAAACACCTTAAAACGCGCACTTTTACCTCAGAAACGCGCAAAAACACCTTAAAACGCGCATTTTTACCTCAGAAACGCGCATTTTTACCTCAGAAATGCGCAAAAACACCTTAAAACGCGCACTTTTACCTCAGAAACGCGCAAAAACACCTCAAAACGCGCACTTTTACCTCAGAAACGCGCAAAAACACCTTAAAATGCGCACTTTTACCTCAGAAACGCGCAAAAACACCTTAAAACGCGCATTTTTACCTCAGAAACGCGCATTTTTACCTCAGAAACGCGCAAAAACACCTTAAAACGCGCATTTTTACCTCAGAAACGCGCAAAAACACCTTAAAACGTGCATTTTTACCCTAGAAACGCGCAAAAACACCTTAAAACACGCATTTTTACCTCAGAAACGCGCAAAAACACCTTAAAACGCGCATTTTTACCTCAGAAACGCACAGAAACACCTTAAAACGCGCATTTTTACCTCAGAAACGCGCAAAAACACCTTAAAACGCGCATTTTTACCTCAGAAATGCGCATTTTTACCTCAGAAACGCGCAAAAACACCTTAAAACGCGCATTTTTACCTCAGAAACGCGCAAAAACACCTTAAAACGCGCATTTTTACCTCAGAAACGCGCATTTTTACCTCAGAAACGCGCAAAAACACCTTAAAACGCGCACTTTTACCTCAGAAACGCGCAAAAACACCTTAAAACGCGCATTTTTACCTCAGAAACGCGCAAAAACACCTTAAAACGCGCATTTTTACCTCAGAAACGCGCAAAAACACCTTAAAATGCGCATTTTTACCTCAGAAACGCGCATTTTTACCTCAGAAACGCGCAAAAACACCTTAAAACGCGCACTTTTACCTCAGAAACGCGCAAAAACACCTTAAAACGCGCAAAAACACCTTAAAACGCGCACTTTTACCTCAGAAACGCGCAAAAACACCTTAAAACGCGCATTTTTACCTCAGAAACGCGCAAAAACACCTTAAAACGCGCATTTTTACCTCAGAAACGCGCAAAAACACCTTAAAATGCGCATTTTTACCTCAGAAACGCGCATTTTTACCTCAGAAACGCGCAAAAACACCTTAAAACGCGCACTTTTACCTCAGAAACGCGCAAAAACACCTTAAAACGCACATTTTTACCTCAGAAACGCGCAAAAACACCTTAAAACGCGCATTTTTACCTCAGAAACGCGCAAAAACACCTTAAAACGCGCATTTTTACCTCAGAAACGCGCATTTTTACCTCAGAAACGCGCAAAAACACCTTAAAACGCGCATTTTTACCTCAGAAATGCGCATTTTTACCTCAGAAATGCGCAAAAACACCTTAAAACGCGCACTTTTACCTCAGAAACGCGCAAAAACACCTTAAAACGCGCACTTTTACCTCAGAAACGCGCAAAAACACCTTAAAATGCGCACTTTTACCTCAGAAACGCGCAAAAACACCTTAAAACGCGCATTTTTACCTCAGAAACGCGCATTTTTACCTCAGAAACGCGCAAAAACACCTTAAAACTCGCACTTTTACCTCAGAAACGCGCAAAAACACCTTAAAACGCGCATTTTTACCTCAGAAACGCGCATTTTTACCTTAAAACGCGCAAAAACACCTTAAAACGCGCACTTTTACCTCAGAAACGCGCAAAAAAACCCTTAAAATGGGCACTTTTACCTCAGAAACGCGCAAAAACACCTTAAAACGCGCATTTTTACCTCAGAAACGCGCATTTTTACCTCAGAAACGCGCAAAAACACCTTAAAACGCGCATTTTTACCTCAGAAACGCGCAAAAACACCTTAAAACGCGCACTTTTACCTCAGAAACGCGCAAAAACACCTTAAAACGCGCACTTTTACCTCAGAAACGCGCAAAAACACCTTAAAACTCGCACTTTTACCTCAGAAATGCGCAAAAACACCTTAAAACGCGCATTTTTACCTCAGAAACGCGCATTTTTACCTCAGAAACGCGCAAAAACACCTTAAAACGCGCATTTTTACCTCAGAAACGCGCATTTTTACCTCAGAAACGCCCAAAAACACCTTAAAACGCGCATTTTTACCTCAGAAACGCGCAAAAACACCTTAAAACGCGCATTTTTACCTCAGAAACGCGCAAAAACACCTTAAAACGTGCATTTTTACCTCAGAAACGCGCATTTTTACCTCAGAAACGCGCAAAAACACCTTAAACACATTAAAACGCGCATTTTTACCTCAGAAACGCGCACTTTTACCTCAGAAACGCGCAAAAACACCTTAAAACGCGCATTTTTACCTCAGAAACGCGCATTTTTACCTCAGAAACGCGCAAAAACACCTTAAACACCTTAAAACGCGCATTTTTACCTCAGAAACGCGCATTTTTACCTCAGAAACGCGCAAAAACACCTTAAAACGCGCACTTTTACCTCAGAAACGCGCAAAAACACCTTAAAACGCGCACTTTTACCTCAGAAACGCGCAAAAACACCTTAAAACGCGCATTTTTACCTCAGAAACGCGCAAAAACACCTTAAAACGCGCATTTTTACCTCAGAAACGCGCAAAAACACCTTAAAACGCGTATTTTTACCTCAGAAACGCGCAAAAACACCTTAAAACGTGCACTTTTACCTCAGAAACGCGCAAAAACACCTTAAAACGCGCATTTTTACCTCAGAAACGCGCAAAAACACCTTAAAACGTGCATTTTTACCTCAGAAACGCGCAAAAACACCTTAAAACGCGCGTTTTTACCTCAGAAACGCGCAATTTTACCTCAGAAACGCGCAAAAACACCTTAAAACGCGCACTTTTACCTCAGAAACGCGCAAAAACACCTTAAAACGCGCATTTTTACCTCAGAAACGCGCAAAAACACCTTAAAACGCGCATTTTTACCTCAGAAACGCGCATTTTTACCTCAGAAACGCGCAAAAACACCTTAAAACTCGCACTTTTACCTCAGAAACGCGCAAAAACACCTTAAAACGCGCATTTTTACCTCAGAAACGCGCATTTTTACCTTAAAACGCGCAAAAACACCTTAAAACGCGCATTTCTACCTCAGAAACGCGCAAAAACACCTTAAAACGCGCACTTTTACCTCAGAAACGCGCATTTTTACCTCAGAAACGCGCAAAAACACCTTAAAACGCGCATTTTTACCTCAGAAACGCGCATTTTTACCTCAGAAACGCGCAAAAACACCTTAAAACGCGCATTTTTACCTCAGAAACGCGCAAAAACACCTTAAAACGCGCGTTTTTACCTCAGAAACGCGCATTTTAACCTCAGAAACGCGCAAAAACACCTTAAAACGCGCACTTTTACCTCAGAAACGCGCAAAAACACCTTAAAACGCGCATTTTTACCTCAGAAATGCGCATTTTTACCTCAGAAATGCGCAAAAACACCTTAAAACGCGCACTTTTACCTCAGAAACGCGCAAAAACACCTTAAAACGCGCACTTTTACCTCAGAAACGCGCAAAAACACCTTAAAATGCGCACTTTTACCTCAGAAACGCGCAAAAACACCTTAAAACGCGCATTTTTACCTCAGAAACGCGCATTTTTACCTCAGAAACGCGCAAAAACACCTTAAAACGCGCACTTTTACCTCAGAAACGCGCAAAAAAACCTTAAAACGCGCACTTTTACCTCAGAAACGCTCAAAAACACCTTAAAACGCGCATTTTTACCTCAGAAACGCGCAAAAACACCTTAAAACGTGCATTTTTACCTCAGAAACGCACAGAAACACCTTAAAACGCGCATTTTTACCTCAGAAACGCGCAAAAACACCTTAAAACGCGCATTTTTACCTCAGAAACGCGCAAAAACACCTTAAAATGCGCACGTTTACCTCAGAAACGCTCAAAAACACCTTAAAACGCGCATTTTTACCTCAGAAACGCGCATTTTTACCTCAGAAATGCGCAAAAACACCTTAAAACGCGCATTTTTACCTCAGAAACGTGCAAAAACACCTTAAAACGCGCACTTTTACCTCAGAAACGCGCAAAAACACCTTAAAACTCGCACTTTTACCTCAGAAACGCGCAAAAACACCTTAAAACGCGCATTTTTACCTCAGAAATGCGCATTTTTACCTCAGAAACGCGCAAAAACACCTTAAAACGCGCATTTTTACCTCAGAAACGCGCAAAAACACCTTAAAACGCGCATTTTTACCTCAGAAACGCGCATTTTTACCTCAAAAACGCGCAAAAACACCTTAAAACGCGCATTTTTACCTCAGAAACGCGCATTTTTACCTCAGAAACGCGCAAAAACACCTTAAAACGCGCATTTTTACCTCAGAAACGCGCAAAAACACCTTAAAACGCGCGTTTTTACCTCAGAAACGCGCATTTTTACCTCAGAAACGCGCAAAAACACCTTAAAACGCGCACTTTTACCTCAGAAACGCGCAAAAACACCTTAAAACGCGCATTTTTACCTCAGAAACGCGCATTTTTACCTCAGAAATGCGCAAAAACACCTTAAAACGCGCACTTTTACCTCAGAAACGCGCAAAAACACCTCAAAACGCGCACTTTTACCTCAGAAACGCGCAAAAACACCTTAAAATGCGCACTTTTACCTCAGAAACGCGCAAAAACACCTTAAAACGCGCATTTTTACCTCAGAAACGCGCATTTTTACCTCAGAAACGCGCAAAAACACCTTAAAACGCGCATTTTTACCTCAGAAACGCGCAAAAACACCTTAAAACGCGCATTTTTACCCTAGAAACGCGCAAAAACACCTTAAAACACGCATTTTTACCTCAGAAACGCGCAAAAACACCTTAAAACGCGCATTTTTACCTCAGAAACGCACAGAAACACCTTAAAACGCGCATTTTTACCTCAGAAACGCGCAAAAACACCTTAAAACGCGCATTTTTACCTCAGAAATGCGCATTTTTACCTCAGAAACGCGCAAAAACACCTTAAAACGCGCATTTTTACCTCAGAAACGCGCAAAAACACCTTAAAACGCGCATTTTTACCTCAGAAACGCGCATTTTTACCTCAGAAACGCGCAAAAACACCTTAAAACGCGCACTTTTACCTCAGAAACGCGCAAAAACACCTCAAAACGCGCACTTTTACCTCAGAAACGCGCAAAAACACCTTAAAACGTGCATTTTTACCTCAGAAACGCGCAAAAACACCTTAAAACGTGCGTTTTTACCTCAGAAACGCGCATTTTTACCTCAGAAACGCGCAAAAACACCTTAAAACGCGCATTTTTACCTCAGAAACGCGCAAAAACACCTTAAAACGCGCGTTTTTACCTCAGAAACGCGCATTTTTACCTCAGAAACGCGCAAAAACACCTTAAAACGCGCATTTTTACCTCAGAAATGCGCATTTTTACCTCAGAAACGCGCAAAAACACCTTAAAACGCGCATTTTTACCTCAGAAACGGGCATTTTTACCTCAGAAACGCGCAAAAACACCTTAAAACGCGCATTTTTACCTCAGAAACGCGCAAAAACACCTTAAAACGTGCACTTTTACCTCAGAAACGCGCAAAAACACCTTAAAACGCGCACTTTTACCTCAGAAACGCGCATTTTTACCTCAGAAACGCGCAAAAACACCTTAAAACGCGCATTTTTACCTCAGAAACGCGCAAAAACACCTTAAAACGCGCATTTTTACCTCAGAAACGTGCAAAAACACCTTAAAACGCGCATTTTTACCTCAGAAATGCGCATTTTTACCTCAGAAACGCGCAAAAACACCTTAAAACGCGCATTTTTACCTCAGAAACACGCATTTTTACCTCAGAAACGCGCAAAAACACCTTAAAATGCGCATTTTTACCTCAGAAACGCGCAAAAACACCTTAAAACGCGCATTTTTACCTCAGAAACGCGCATTTTTACCTCAGAAACGCACAAAAACACCTTAAAACGCGCATTTTTACCTCAGAAATGCGCATTTTTACCTCAGAAACGCGCAAAAACACCTTAAAACGCGCACTTTTACCTCAGAAACGCGCAAAAACACCTTAAAACTCGCACTTTTACCTCAGAAACGCGCAAAAACACCTTAAAACGCGCATTTTTACCTCAGAAACGCGCATTTTTACCTCAGAAACGCGCAAAAACACCTTAAAACGCGCATTTTTACCTCAGAAACGCGCATTTTTACCTCAGAAACGCGCAAAAACACCTTAAAACGCGCATTTTTACCTCAGAAACGCGCAAAAACACCTTAAAACGCGCGTTTTTACCTCAGAAACGCGCATTTTTACCTCAGAAACGCGCAAAAACACCTTAAAACGCGCACTTTTACCTCAGAAACGCGCAAAAAAACCCTTAAAATGGGCACTTTTACCTCAGAAACGCGCAAAAACACCTTAAAACGCGCATTTTTACCTCAGAAACGCGCATTTTTACCTCAGAAACGCGCAAAAACACCTTAAAACGCGCATTTTTATCTCAGAAACGCGCAAAAACACCTTAAAACGCGCACTTTTACCTCAGAAATGCGCAAAAACACCTTAAAACGCGCACTTTTACCTCAGAAACGCGCAAAAACACCTTAAAACTCGCACTTTTACCTCAGAAACGCGCAAAAACACCTTAAAACGCGCATTTTTACCTCAGAAACGCGTATTTTTACCTCAGAAACGCGCAAAAACACCTTAAAACGCGCATTTTTACCTCAGAAACGCGCATTTTTACCTCAGAAACGCGCAAAAACACCTTAAAACGCGCATTTTTACCTCAGAAACGCGCAAAAACACCTTAAAACGCGCACTTTTACCTCAGAAACGCGCAAAAAAACCCTTAAAATGGGCACTTTTACCTCAGAAACGCGCAAAAACACTTTAAAACGCGCATTTTTACCTCAGAAACGCGCATTTTTACCTCAGAAACGCGCAAAAACACCTTAAAACGCGCATTTTTATCTCAGAAACGCGCAAAAACACCTTAAAACGCGCACTTTTACCTCAGAAACGCGCAAAGACACCTTAAAACGCGCACTTTTACCTCAGAAACGCGCAAAAACACCTTAAAACTCGCACTTTTACCTCAGAAACGCGCAAAAACACCTTAAAACGCGCATTTTTACCTCAGAAACGCGCATTTTTACCTCAGAAACGCGCAAAAACACCTTAAAACGCGCATTTTTACCTCAGAAACGCGCATTTTTACCTCAGAAACGCGCAAAAACACCTTAAAACGCGCATTTTTACCTCAGAAACGCGCAAAAACACCTTAAAACGCGCATTTTTACCTCAGAAACGCGCACTTTTACCTCAGAAACGCGCAAAAACACCTTAAAACGCGCACTTTTACCTCAGAAACGCGCATTTTTACCTCAGAAACGCGCAAAAACACCTTAAAACGCGCACTTTTACCTCAGAAACGCGCAAAAACACCTTAAAACGCGCATTTTTACCTCAGAAACGCACAAAAACACCTTAAAACGTGCATTTTTACCTCAGAAACGCGCATTTTTACCTCAGAAACGCGCAAAAACACCTTAAAACGCGCATTTTTACCACAGAAACGCGCAAAAACACCTTAAAACGCGCGTTTTAACCTCAGAAACGCGCATTTTTACCTCAGAAACGCGCAAAAACACCTTAAAACGCGCACTTTTACCTCAGAAACGCGCAAAAACACCTTAAAAAGCGCATTTTTACCTCAGAAATGCGCATTTTTACCTCAGAAACGCGCAAAAACACCTTAAAACGCGCATTTTTACCTCAGAAACGCGCATTTTTACCTCAGAAACGCGCAAAAACACCTTAAAACGCGCACTTTTACCTCAGAAACGCGCAAAAACACCTTAAAACGCGCACTTTTACCTCAGAAACGCGCAAAAACACCTTAAAACGCCAGGGTTTTTTGTTGCTCCTGGAGTCTCCTCCTCTTTTCGATAGTTATGCCCCTTTGGGGGGCGAAGTCGAAGGTTTGATGTCACATGTTTTGGAAGAGGATCCGTTAGGGTCAGAACGAGACCACTCTGAAGAGTTTCGGACCAGGGGTGCAGGATCTACACCCCCCTTTTCGATGAGGCCTACAGAAGTGCAATCAAAAGTGAAACCAGTGAGTAAAACTGATCTAAATTTCCTAGGGACAGACTCTATTTTATCGCGTCAAAAGGAAACCCCAGGGTCTAGAATTTCGGGAGAGCCAGCAATAGTTCCCCAAGAGCTTGGAGAAACTTTTGATTGTAATAAGAAAGGGGGATCCCTAAGTGAAGGACCCCAAAAAGCTGAAAGAAAAGAGGCTGTGTTATCCCCATTGCAAGGGAGGCCTGAAATACAAACAAAAGAGAAACTAATGCAACCTGTGGAGGCTTCTGCAGGAAAACTATCAGCAATGGCTGATATTATACCCCCTTCTCCTGAAAAGATTATCTCTGGGGCTGCTGGGGAGTATGCTAAAGCCGTAGAAGAAATATCTAAGAAGATGTTTTTAAGCAGCTCAACTTTGCTGCAAAAAACTGTGAGTGCAGAAAGTCTGGCTGAAGATCAGAGGGACAGATCTCCTATTAAAGGCCCTGAGTGGAATACCAGGTTTCAAGATACAGATTTTGAAGTTCCTGGGAAACATAGATCTCATCTTTCAGGGAAAAAACGTTTATCCCTATCTCTGGGTCAGATCAGGGATGAATCTATGATTGCTGAACTGAGTGCTTTAGATAATAATGCTGGAACTTTACCAGTAGCTGATGAGGCTGTACAAAATAGGAGAGAGGATTCTGGAAATGTTGAGGACATACAAATAGAAGAAGAGGATGCTAACCTCTCAGAATATGAATCTGTGAAAGAGTTTGAGTCTTCAGAAGACTTATCAGATGATTTATCAGGAGATGAAGCTTCTGAGTTAGAGGAAAATGATGCACAGCAGGAAAGTGAGGAGAATGTCTCTAAAACCAAAGGCTTGGAAAATTGGGAAGATTTTCTCTGTAGTGATGCTTTCCTAGAATCTGAAGCAAGACTGGTTTTGGAACAGGGGGGTAAATATACATCTTCTCAATGGAAAGATTTAATGAAAAAAGATATAAGAAATGTCTCAAGTTTTTTGCTAACATCAGAATATTACTCAATTGAGCTGTTTGAGTTTTGGGCCTTTTTTATAGCACATATTACTCTACCCAGATCAAAGGTTTCTGAATCCACTTGGAAGAACAAAAGCACATTTGAACACTGGAATAGACTGGAACGAGATTACCAACTTATTGTTCAATGGTTCCTGGGGGAGAATAAGAAATCTCAGCTCAAGGTGGCGCTTGCAGTAGATAGCAGCGCATTCATTTTGGAAAAACTGATGACTGAGGGACGTGTAAAAAATACAAAAGTGGGGAAAAAACCCAAAAAAGTATTGCAATTCCCAAAGTGCTTATGTGAATCTAATCTGTTAAAAGACTTTCAAAGAATAATTCGTTTTCTACAGACAAAAGATGCCACTGATGATATGATTTCTTTCTCTATGGGCACAGAAGAATCCGCCTCACCCATGTCAGTGGGTCAATGTGTGGACTGGCTTTTCACTATCACAACCTACCTGAAACAAAGACTGAAAGGGAAAAAAACTGACATAAAACAATTGATGGATAGATTAGGGAAAGAAGAAGTCTGTAGCATGGAGAGACCATCCTTGGAGGAGACACAATCTAGTTTACCTGAAACTGGATCACAACTTAAAACAGCTCCCAGAAGGTCATCTTTAAGATCCGGGAAGGCACTTGATAAAGAAAACCAAAGACAAGAACCATCACTATTGGTTGAGAAAGTGGCACAAGGCGATGCCTCAGGAAGTAATGCACCTAAGAGGCCTAGACTAGAAGAGACTCTGCAATTGAATACGACTCCAATTGAGAAAGGACAGGGTGACACTGTAGAACAGATAGCGTGTGGGCCTCATGAATTACAGACAAGGCCTCAGGAATTACAGACAAGGCCTCTGATAGAGGGTGAGATGGAGGTCTCGGTAGAGACTAGAGGAGTGGCCTCTGTAATGGCAGAAAACTCTCCAGTTGACCTAGAAGAAGCTTTATTTTTGAAAGAATTAGAAATGTATGCAAAAAAAGGAGCTAGGCCAAAGACCTCTCAAGGACAACTGACAAGAATACCTGTAATGGAAGGACGGACTGAAGGCTCGACATCCACTGTTGCTTCAGTGGCACATGGATCTGAGGAGTTATCTTCCGGAAAGGAAAGATCAACTTTAATACCGAGAGCAGGAACAACCAAACGAACTGACCCAATTGGACTGTCCGACACTTCTAAAGGAAAATCTCAACTTCCCCGTACTTTCGCTTCGGTAGCAGACCCGGATAGACGACAGAAGGGTGCTGCGAGGAAGCGGGGTGAGACAACAAATGAAGGTGGTGTGGATCCTAGAGCCCAATTTGAGCTTGAGGATGAGGTGATGGCGGCACTTCCGGATTCTCTGAATGAGAATGAAGACCCGAAAAAGCGCTTTGTCATCAGGCTGCGCTATGTGGGGACAGATGAAGAAAAAGCCACTAGGGAGTATGTAATCAAATCAATTCTGATAGATGCCATGGATTTTACACTCCCGTGGATACGTGCGGTCATCCAGTTGGAAGGCTCAAAGGAGATTGATGTCTGTCTCAGGCATCAAGTAGCGTATCATCGTTTCTGGTCGCAGTGCAGAATTGTAGACAAACTAATGCCACATTTGTTAGCAGGCTTTCAACTAGTCCCTTTATTCAAGGCGGACACGAGAGTTCTGACCATAGCCTTCCGGACGACTACAGTACCGGCTGAAGACGTGGCAATATGGCTGGAAAGACATGTAAAGGTGCTAATGGGTCCTTATGAACGCAAGGACGCCTATGGCATCTGGACAGGGGAATATCGCTGTATTATTGCGCTTCGTACGGATCCACAGACTGGTGCTCTGCAGCACCTCCCAAAATATTTCTTTTTGGGGTCAGACAGGGCCAGCCTTCGCTATAGTGGTCAACCTCCGGCCTGCTTCCATTGTGGCGCCTACGATCACATCAGGAGAGACTGTCAAGTTTCGCTTTGCTCCAAATGTGGTGTGCACGGGCACAGTACCATAAGTTGCCATAAAAGTATCCGGTGCAACTTGTGCCTTGGCATCGGACACACATATTTCTGGTGCCCGGAGGCGCATTACAATAAGATGGACAAGGAGAGAGCGGAAAAAGCGGCTAAAGTGGCTGAGATGGGAAGGAAGAGGGCGCAGCGACAGGAAAAGCGTCCGCAACCAGAATCGGGGAGCCGAGAGGAGAATGTGATGGAGACGGATCCGGCTTCGTCGACGGGTCCGGGTGAGCGGAGTGGCGGAGACAAAGAGATAGAAGACACCTCGCAATCCGCGTGGACACAAATTTCCTCACGAAAGAGGGAAAGGAAAAGACACTCGGGGGGAGGGAAAGATTTTCTGCCTGCTTTGGGAAATAGGTTTGAGTCTCTTGACGACTCAGGACCGGTGTCATTTGGCGCAAGTAGGTTTGACGTGCTGAATGTTGAAGAGGACGACCTTCCAGAGGACACTGGGGAGGCACCGGAGCCCCGCCGGTCCCCTAGTCGCCGACAGAACACTTCTCCTAAGGAACAACGAAAGCAGAAAAAGATGAAGGACATGAATAAGGCAAGATCTAGTGGTAATGGGCCCTCTGGACACCCTTCGGTGACCTCTGGGAAAGAGGACAAGAATGTACAAGAGCTTGTAAAAGAGTTACAACAAAAATTGATAGTGGAAAAAGATAAAAGGGAGGAGTTCTGGAGTCTTCGCCAGTACTCCAAGGATAAACTTAAGGATTTGGGGAAAGAAAAGGAGAAATTGTGTGAGATGATAGGAACAAAAAACCCCTTAGAAAAGGGAGATGGCAGTGAGGATGAAGAGGTGGGTAGACTAGACCAGGTATTGAGTAAAATTCAGAAAGAGAACAAGAATTTTAGATCTATAGATTCTAAATACTGTCATCATTTAAATATGGTGACAAAACTGGTGGAGGACATTGAGAACCTGCAACAACAGATGCAGGGTAACTCCTCAGTCTCTAATATGGATGGGGTGGAAGTTGAAGGACCAGAAGTAATTGTTCAGGAGATTGTAATCGATGCACCAGAGGTGGCAGATGACTCGTTACCGGAAGGGGAAACTCAAGAAATGATTACTGGTAAAAACTGGGAAGACCAGGTGGAACAGGTCTTCCCATTAGAAATTGTTTTAGAATCCGGTGTGGAAGCTGAGAAAAATGTGGGGCATAGTGATAAAACCCCTGTGATCCCTCAGCCCTCTACCGTTACCCATACTACCGGAATTCCCGGACCCGATCCTGACCCCGGTCCTGACCCTCCTTCTTCCCGATTGTCCCCTTCCCTGTCCCTTATCCGGGATGCACACACAGCTAAAAGTAGGACTACACTCTCATATGGAAAAGGTATGGGAGGGGTAGAAGGTAGCTCTCCGATCCGAGAGGGCATTGAGGAAGTGGAATGATGGTAATTGTAAAATCTGCTGTATATTACGTCATCTTTTTAACCCTGAAGTTGATGTGTATATATATATATATTCGTGTATATTTGACTTTATACTGCTCTTAAAGTGTCTGCTACTATTGATGGGTTCTCCTCTTGATAATGATTATATGATTCTTCTGTATTATTTCTATTATATTCAGTTTCCCTGGTTCACCTTAAGATTTATGTTTCCTTTATATTACTATCTTTATTTATGGCTATACCCTTTAATTTATTAACTTGGAATGTCCGTGGCCTGAAGTCTTTGGACAAAAGGCGGGACATTTTTCGATATATAACACGCCTAAATTATCATATTTATGTTCTTCAGGAAACACATTTTCAACATGAAGGGCAGCGTTTCTCGGCGCAGCAGCAATGGATGTGGGGCCCCTCCTATTGGTCTTATGATGGGAGTGGCCATGCGGGGGTGGCAGTGCTTTTCAAGAACAACCCCAATTTGAGAATTGATAGCGTGTTAGAGATTGAACCAGGGAGACTCATGTATATTGATTTTACCATTTTTGGGGACCAGGCTTCTGGAGCTCAATGGGGCGCATCTAATCGTATCTTCCGTCTGTGTGTAGTGTATGCCCCGGTGAAAGTTTCTCTGAGGAAAAAAGTATGGGCTAAACTAAAAGATATCGCAATCACTAGACGTCATCTACTAGTTGTGGGCGATTTTAACAACAGGGCGCGCCCGGAGGATAGGAGGACCTTTATAGACGGATGTCCCATTTCGTCCCCACATTGCTCTCTAACCGTAGAGGAGAGTAGTTTGCAATCTTACTTATCGAGAACTCTGGGGTTAGAGGACAAGGCTTTGGATGTGCACAATGTTATTGAGTTTTTTCCTATTTCTCATAAATTGGCCTTTACTCTTAAGTATAAGCAAACATGTGAGTCTGAAAATAAATTCACCTATTTCCATCCGAGAGTAGCCAGCCGATTAGATAGACTATGGGCGCCTCCCTCCTTTCAGGTGTACGGCTGTAAATTAAGGTTGACTCCGTGGTCAGACCACGCTATGGTCGGATTCACATGTACCTATGGAGAGGTCTTGCCCAGAGGGAAATCGCTATGGCGCTTACAACCCAAGCATTTGAGTTCCGAAATTTTTAAGTCACTTTTGTTATTGGAGTTGGACCGGCAGACAAGACGGTTGTTATATGCCGCTGAAGATGTCGTGGGGAACTGGGAGATCTTAAAGAGAAGGATCTCTCAGTACGTGAGATTAGCTGACAGTAATATCTATAGGAAAGATGTTCAAGAGTACCAAAGAGCCATTGCTCAATTGTTAAGAATCACGGATAAGATGAATAAAGGGGAGGCTTTCGAAGAGGAGAGACTTAGGGGATGCAGAGCGACTATCCGTCGATTTCAGCACCAACTTCGTCAGAATCGGCTGACAAGTAAGATGTACAGGACTAGAGGTGCGCTAGTTGATAAAGATGAATGGGCTAAAGAGAACATGCCAAAACCGCATCTGGGCTTCCAAGGTCTGAGGACTGAGGAAGGAGTTCTAAAAACTGACCCTCGAGACATGCTCTGTGTCATGTCTAAATTTTACCAAAAGATGTATGCGGAACGAATCATCGAGGAAAAGGATGTGAACGTCTATTTGGAGAACTGTCGCGCGATGGCGGATACCAGAGAGGGTCGGCCCTTGACGGAGGAACAATGTGACTCGATGGTCCGACGGGTGACGCCCGAAGAAGTGAAGAAAGTCATCTCGGGGGGCAAAGGAAATTCGGCTCCAGGCCCGGATGGCCTGACGTGGGCCTTCTACAAAGAATTTGTGGACCTCCTGTTGCCGGTACTAGTCAAGTTATTCAACTCCTGTATGGAGAAGGGTGCTCTCGGTCGATCCTTCGCAGACGGGCTTTTGATCTTCTTCCCCAAAAAAGGGGATATCACTTTACCTAAGAATTGGAGACCCATCACGCTGACCAATGTCGATTACAGGATCTTGGCGAAGATCTTGAATCAGAGATTGGCGGCGACGGCGGCGGAGCTAATCCACAGCCTTCAGACGAGCGCCGTACCGGGCAGAAGCATGGTGGATTCTCTGTGTCTAGTGAGGGAAGTCTTTCAATCCATCGAAAAGGATCGATGGAAGGGTCATCTATTACTTCTCGACCAGATCAAGGCTTTCGATAAGATCAACCATACCTATCTGTGGGCACTACTCCGAAGCAAAGGAGTTCCTTCGAGATTTGTGGACTGGGTACGGATGTTGTATGCAGATGCGGGCGTGGTTCCGCAAGTAAACGGCTGGAGAGGAGACCGTATTGTCTTGCATTCGGGGGTTCGCCAGGGTTGCCCCCTGAGTCCATTATTATACGTCTTTGCTCTGGATCCAGTTTTGAGGAGAATACAATGTGAACCCCGTTTGCCTGGATTCGTGATTCCCCTACCTTCGCCGGGAGAGGTCTTCCCGGGATCTCGCGAGGAAGTGGAACCGGCGACCGCGACGACGTCCTCAGAATCGTCGCTTGACATCGGAAAAGGGGCCCTCGGGGACTTCCGTGTGAAGTTTATAGCGCACGCCGATGACGTGACTTTGCTCTTAACGGAGGAGAAGGAGGTCCGGGTGGCGCTGGACCTTTTTGCAGAATATGGAGCCATCTCGGGTTCAGAAGTGAACGTGGAGAAGAGCTTCTTCGTTGAAGTGGATCGGGGGAAGGGCCGATTACGTTATCGGCCGGTGACGGATCGAGCCGCGGATGACCCAGAGGAAGAAGGGACCTTGGGAGAATGGAAAGATGCAGTGCGCGTTTTAGGACTCGGATTTGGAGTAAAAAATCAGATCTGGAAGGAAGACTGGCTCGCGTGGGAAAAGAAAGTCACCACTAAATTCGCCCAGTGGAAAAACTGGAAACTGTCAATGTATCAAAGGGCGGTTTATGTCAGAACTTACCTCGTGCCCATGGCCCACAATCTGGCGACGGTATACCCCCCTCCGGCCGATCTGCTGAGGAGGGTAGAGGGACAAGTTTTTGCTTTCGTGTGGAAAATGCGCACCTTCCCGCTGCCCAGGGCGGTGGCCTACCAGACGGTGGAACAGGGAGGCCTGGCTCTTCCGGCGTTACAGTCTCTCTTTCTGGCCAAATTCGTGTCTTATAATTTTGGAATTTGGATTTTTTGCGCTGTCTACGACAGAGGGAATTTGTTACAGAGACTCTGGGCGGCATTATTCGCCACCGGATGGCGAAATTCCCGATGGGGAGTGGACTGGTGGGAGAAAGGCGCCTTTATCGGGAACGTGACCCGGAAGGTGAAAGAAGCTGTACCGGAGTATTTCGAGGATCTCATCGGATGGATGAAAAAAGGAAAAATCATACCCACCGTATTGAGGACGCCCCGGACCGTCCGGCAGATGAATAAGAATGTTTATGACACGGCGCTGACGGAGGGACCCTTTTCACGGGCACGGAGGCGCGGCTTGTCTCGAGCCGGGAGTTCACGACCCTTCTACCAGCTGGGCGAATCAGTCGCTTTCTTGAAGGAAAAAGAGATTCCCTTCCATCTTTGGGAATTTAGGTGGAGGATATACCATCGAGTGTTACCCCTTAATGGGAGTAAACCGTGGCTCTCGCCCGATCAGCAGCTCTGCCCCAGAATACATTGCCAACAAGAGACCGCCTTTTCAGAAACGCCTCCGATAGAGACTCACGCTCATTTCCTCAAAGACTGCGTGACTGCGAAGGAAGTGTGGCGAAGGGCGGGGACCCTTTTCCGATGGCCCGAATTGGGCGAGCAGTCCTGGGAGGCTCTGACCACGGGCGAGGTTGGGGATCCTCTACCACCAGGCCCTAGTAAGGGAGTGGCTAGGAAGAGGGATAGGCTAGGGAGAGTGATAGAAAGTAAATGGAAGGTTCCGATCTATGTTTTTTGGGTAACAAGTCTGTACATTATGCATGCCATGTTTTTGCATCGTAACGGGGAAGTAAAACGAGACTATGAGATTGGAGCGGGAAAGACGATGCAGTTAGCCTGGAAAAGACTCTATGGTTTTGTTCAAAAGGAACGGAGCTCTTTAACGAGGGATGAATGGCAAAAACGTTGGAAATGGACCATCGATGTCCCACCCCCGATCACGTGAGAGTTCAACGTGTAATTTTGTTTCTATGGACTAATTTGTATTTCTTGGGTTTTAATCACTGTATTAGGGTATGTATGGCTAACCTGTGTATTCCTAAATTAGTGAATGTATCGTAATGTAAAATATTAGTAGTTTGTAAATCAATAAAGAAAACTTGTACCTTAAAAAAAAAAAAAAAAAAAAAAAAACTTGTACCTTAAAACGCGCATTTTTACCTCAGAAACGCGCATTTTTACCTCAGAAACGCGCAAAAACACCTTAAAACGCGCATTTTTACCTCAGAAACGCGCAAAAACACCTTAAAACGCGCGTTTTTACCTCAGAAACGCGCATTTTTACCTCAGAAACGCGCAAAAACACCTTAAAACGCGCACTTTTACCTCAGAAACGCGCAAAAAAACCCTTAAAATGGGCACTTTTACCTCAGAAACGCGCATTTTTACCTCAGAAATGCGCAAAAACACCTTAAAACGCGCACTTTTACCTCAGAAACGCGCAAAAACACCTTAAAACGCGCACTTTTACCTCAAAAACGCGCAAAAACACCTTAAAATGCGCACTTTTACCTCAGAAACGCGCAAAAACACCTTAAAACGCGCATTTTTACCTCAGAAACGCGCATTTTTACCTCAGAAACGCGCAAAAACACCTTAAAACTCGCACTTTTACCTCAGAAACGCGCAAAAACACCTTAAAACGCGCATTTTTACCTCAGAAACGCGCATTTTTACCTTAAAACGCGCAAAAACACCTTAAAACGCGCACTTTTACCTCAGAAACGCGCAAAAAAACCCTTAAAATGGGCACTTTTACCTCAGAAACGCGCAAAAACACCTTAAAACGCGCATTTTTACCTCAGAAACGCGCATTTTTACCTCAGAAACGCGCAAAAACACCTTAAAACGCGCATTTTTACCTCAGAAACGCGCAAAAACACCTTAAAACGCGCATTTTTACCTCAGAAACGCGCATTTTTACCTCAGAAACGCGCAAAAACACCTTAAAACGCGCATTTTTACCTCAGAAACGCGCAAAAACACCTTAAAACGCGCACTTTTACCTCAGAAACGCGCAAAAAAACCCTTAAAATGGGCACTTTTACCTCAGAAACGCGCAAAAACACCTTAAAACGCGCATTTTTACCTCAGAAACGCGCATTTTTACCTCAGAAACGCGCAAAAACACCTTAAAACGCGCATTTTTATCTCAGAAACGCGCAAAAACACCTTAAAACGCGCACTTTTACCTCAGAAACGCGCAAAGACACCTTAAAACGCGCACTTTTACCTCAGAAACGCGCAAAAACACCTTAAAACTCGCACTTTTACCTCAGAAACGCGCAAAAACACCTTAAAACGCGCATTTTTACCTCAGAAACGCGCAAAAACACCTTAAAATGCGCACGTTTACCTCAGAAACGCTCAAAAACACCTTAAAACGCGCATTTTTACATCAGAAACGCGCATTTTTACCTCAGAAACGCGCAAAAACACCTTAAAACGCGCATTTTTACCTCAGAAACGTGCAAAAACACCTTAAAACGCGCACTTTTACCTCAGAAACGCGCAAAAACACCTTAAAACTCGCACTTTTACCTCAGAAACGCGCAAAAACACCTTAAAACGCGCATTTTTACCTCAGAAATGCGCATTTTTACCTCAGAAACGCGCAAAAACACCTTAAAACGCGCATTTTTACCTCAGAAACGCGCAAAAACACCTTAAAACGCGCATTTTTACCTCAGAAACGCGCATTTTTACCTCAAAAACGCGCAAAAACACCTTAAAACGCGCATTTTTACCTCAGAAACGCGCATTTTTACCTCAGAAACGCGCAAAAACACCTTAAAACGCGCATTTTTACCTCAGAAACGCGCAAAAACACCTTAAAACGCGCGTTTTTACCTCAGAAACGCGCATTTTTACCTCAGAAACGCGCAAAAACACCTTAAAACGCGCACTTTTACCTCAGAAACGCGCAAAAACACCTTAAAACGCGCATTTTTACCTCAGAAACGCGCATTTTTACCTCAGAAATGCGCAAAAACACCTTAAAACGCGCACTTTTACCTCAGAAACGCGCAAAAACACCTCAAAACGCGCACTTTTACCTCAGAAACGCGCAAAAACACCTTAAAATGCGCACTTTTACCTCAGAAACGCGCAAAAACACCTTAAAACGCGCATTTTTACCTCAGAAACGCGCATTTTTACCTCAGAAACGCGCAAAAACACCTTAAAACGCGCATTTTTACCTCAGAAACGCGCAAAAACACCTTAAAACGCGCATTTTTACCCTAGAAACGCGCAAAAACACCTTAAAACACGCATTTTTACCTCAGAAACGCGCAAAAACACCTTAAAACGCGCATTTTTACCTCAGAAACGCACAGAAACACCTTAAAACGCGCATTTTTACCTCAGAAACGCGCAAAAACACCTTAAAACGCGCATTTTTACCTCAGAAATGCGCATTTTTACCTCAGAAACGCGCAAAAACACCTTAAAACGCGCATTTTTACCTCAGAAACGCGCAAAAACACCTTAAAACGCGCATTTTTACCTCAGAAACGCGCATTTTTACCTCAGAAACGCGCAAAAACACCTTAAAACGCGCACTTTTACCTCAGAAACGCGCAAAAACACCTCAAAACGCGCACTTTTACCTCAGAAACGCGCAAAAACACCTTAAAACGTGCATTTTTACCTCAGAAACGCGCAAAAACACCTTAAAACGTGCGTTTTTACCTCAGAAACGCGCATTTTTACCTCAGAAACGCGCAAAAACACCTTAAAACGCGCATTTTTACCTCAGAAACGCGCAAAAACACCTTAAAACGCGCTTTTACCTCAGAAACGCGCATTTTTACCTCAGAAACGCGCAAAAACACCTTAAAACGCGCATTTTTACCTCAGAAATGCGCATTTTTCCTCAGAAACGCGCAAAAACACCTTAAAACGCGCATTTTTACCTCAGAAACGGGCATTTTTACCTCAGAAACGCGCAAAAACACCTCAAAACGCGCACTTTTACCTCAGAAACGCGCAAAAACACCTTAAAATGCGCACTTTTACCTCAGAAACGCGCAAAAACACCTTAAAACGCGCATTTTTACCTCAGAAACGCGCATTTTTACCTCAGAAACGCGCAAAAACACCTTAAAACGCGCATTTTTACCTCAGAAACGCGCAAAAACACCTTAAAACGCGCATTTTTACCTCAGAAACGCGCAAAAACACCTTAAAACGCGCGTTTTTACCTCAGAAACGCGCATTTTTACCTCAGAAACGCGCAAAAACACCTTAAAACGCGCATTTTTACCTCAGAAATGCGCATTTTTACCTCAGAAACGCGCAAAAACACCTTAAAACGCGCATTTTTACCTCAGAAACGGGCATTTTTACCTCAGAAACGCGCAAAAACACCTTAAAACGCGCATTTTTACCTCAGAAACGCGCAAAAACACCTTAAAACGTGCACTTTTACCTCAGAAACGCGCAAAAACACCTTAAAACGCGCACTTTTACCTCAGAAACGCGCATTTTTACCTCAGAAACGCGCAAAAACACCTTAAAACGCGCATTTTTACCTCAGAAACGCGCAAAAACACCTTAAAACGCGCATTTTTACCTCAGAAACGTGCAAAAACACCTTAAAACGCGCATTTTTACCTCAGAAATGCGCATTTTTACCTCAGAAACGCGCAAAAACACCTTAAAACGCGCATTTTTACCTCAGAAACACGCATTTTTACCTCAGAAACGCGCAAAAACACCTTAAAATGCGCATTTTTACCTCAGAAACACCTTAAAACGCTCACTTTTACCTCAGAAACGCGCAAAAACACCTTAAAACGCGCATTTTTACCTCAGAAACGCGCATTTTTACCTCAGAAATGCGCAAAAACACCTTAAAACGCGCACTTTTACCTCAGAAACGCGCAAAAACACCTCAAAACGCGCACTTTTACCTCAGAAACGCGCAAAAACACCTTAAAATGCGCACTTTTACCTCAGAAACGCGCAAAAACACCTTAAAACGCGCATTTTTACCTCAGAAACGCGCATTTTTACCTCAGAAACGCGCAAAAACACCTTAAAACGCGCATTTTTACCTCAGAAACGCGCAAAAACACCTTAAAACGCGCATTTTTACCCTAGAAACGCGCAAAAACACCTTAAAACACGCATTTTTACCTCAGAAACGCGCAAAAACACCTTAAAACGCGCATTTTTACCTCAGAAACGCACAGAAACACCTTAAAACGCGCATTTTTACCTCAGAAACGCGCAAAAACACCTTAAAACGCGCATTTTTACCTCAGAAATGCGCATTTTTACCTCAGAAACGCGCAAAAACACCTTAAAACGCGCATTTTTACCTCAGAAACGCGCAAAAACACCTTAAAACGCGCATTTTTACCTCAGAAACGCGCATTTTTACCTCAGAAACGCGCAAAAACACCTTAAAACGCGCACTTTTACCTCAGAAACGCGCAAAAACACCTCAAAACGCGCACTTTTACCTCAGAAACGCGCATTTTTACCTCAGAAACGCGCAAAAACACCTTAAAACGCGCACTTTTACCTCAGAAACGCGCAAAAACACCTTAAAACGCGCATTTTTACCTCAGAAACGCGCATTTTTACCTCAGAAATGCGCAAAAACACCTTAAAACGCGCACTTTTACCTCAGAAACGCGCAAAAACACCTCAAAACGCGCACTTTTACCTCAGAAACGCGCAAAAACACCTTAAAATGCGCACTTTTACCTCAGAAACGCGCAAAAACACCTTAAAACGCGCATTTTTACCTCAGAAACGCGCATTTTTACCTCAGAAACGCGCAAAAACACCTTAAAACGCGCATTTTTACCTCAGAAACGCGCAAAAACACCTTAAAACGTGCATTTTTACCCTAGAAACGCGCAAAAACACCTTAAAACACGCATTTTTACCTCAGAAACGCGCAAAAACACCTTAAAACGCGCATTTTTACCTCAGAAACGCACAGAAACACCTTAAAACGCGCATTTTTACCTCAGAAACGCGCAAAAACACCTTAAAACGCGCATTTTTACCTCAGAAATGCGCATTTTTACCTCAGAAACGCGCAAAAACACCTTAAAACGCGCATTTTTACCTCAGAAACGCGCAAAAACACCTTAAAACGCGCATTTTTACCTCAGAAACGCGCATTTTTACCTCAGAAACGCGCAAAAACACCTTAAAACGCGCACTTTTACCTCAGAAACGCGCAAAAACACCTTAAAACGCGCATTTTTACCTCAGAAACGCGCAAAAACACCTTAAAACGCGCATTTTTACCTCAGAAACGCGCAAAAACACCTTAAAATGCGCATTTTTACCTCAGAAACGCGCATTTTTACCTCAGAAACGCGCAAAAACACCTTAAAACGCGCACTTTTACCTCAGAAACGCGCAAAAACACCTTAAAACGCGCAAAAACACCTTAAAACGCGCACTTTTACCTCAGAAACGCGCAAAAACACCTTAAAACGCGCATTTTTACCTCAGAAACGCGCAAAAACACCTTAAAACGCGCATTTTTACCTCAGAAACGCGCAAAAACACCTTAAAATGCGCATTTTTACCTCAGAAACGCGCATTTTTACCTCAGAAACGCGCAAAAACACCTTAAAACGCGCACTTTTACCTCAGAAACGCGCAAAAACACCTTAAAACGCACATTTTTACCTCAGAAACGCGCAAAAACACCTTAAAACGCGCATTTTTACCTCAGAAACGCGCAAAAACACCTTAAAACGCGCATTTTTACCTCAGAAACGCGCATTTTTACCTCAGAAACGCGCAAAAACACCTTAAAACGCGCATTTTTACCTCAGAAATGCGCATTTTTACCTCAGAAATGCGCAAAAACACCTTAAAACGCGCACTTTTACCTCAGAAACGCGCAAAAACACCTTAAAACGCGCACTTTTACCTCAGAAACGCGCAAAAACACCTTAAAATGCGCACTTTTACCTCAGAAACGCGCAAAAACACCTTAAAACGCGCATTTTTACCTCAGAAACGCGCATTTTTACCTCAGAAACGCGCAAAAACACCTTAAAACTCGCACTTTTACCTCAGAAACGCGCAAAAACACCTTAAAACGCGCATTTTTACCTCAGAAACGCGCATTTTTACCTTAAAACGCGCAAAAACACCTTAAAACGCGCACTTTTACCTCAGAAACGCGCAAAAAAACCCTTAAAATGGGCACTTTTACCTCAGAAACGCGCAAAAACACCTTAAAACGCGCATTTTTACCTCAGAAACGCGCATTTTTACCTCAGAAACGCGCAAAAACACCTTAAAACGCGCATTTTTACCTCAGAAACGCGCAAAAACACCTTAAAACGCGCACTTTTACCTCAGAAACGCGCAAAAACACCTTAAAACGCGCACTTTTACCTCAGAAACGCGCAAAAACACCTTAAAACTCGCACTTTTACCTCAGAAATGCGCAAAAACACCTTAAAACGCGCATTTTTACCTCAGAAACGCGCATTTTTACCTCAGAAACGCGCAAAAACACCTTAAAACGCGCATTTTTACCTCAGAAACGCGCATTTTTACCTCAGAAACGCCCAAAAACACCTTAAAACGCGCATTTTTACCTCAGAAACGCGCAAAAACACCTTAAAACGCGCATTTTTACCTCAGAAACGCGCAAAAACACCTTAAAACGTGCATTTTTACCTCAGAAACGCGCATTTTTACCTCAGAAACGCGCAAAAACACCTTAAACACATTAAAACGCGCATTTTTACCTCAGAAACGCGCACTTTTACCTCAGAAACGCGCAAAAACACCTTAAAACGCGCATTTTTACCTCAGAAACGCGCATTTTTACCTCAGAAACGCGCAAAAACACCTTAAACACCTTAAAACGCGCATTTTTACCTCAGAAACGCGCATTTTTACCTCAGAAACGCGCAAAAACACCTTAAAACGCGCACTTTTACCTCAGAAACGCGCAAAAACACCTTAAAACGCGCACTTTTACCTCAGAAACGCGCAAAAACACCTTAAAACGCGCATTTTTACCTCAGAAACGCGCAAAAACACCTTAAAACGCGCATTTTTACCTCAGAAACGCGCAAAAACACCTTAAAACGCGTATTTTTACCTCAGAAACGCGCAAAAACACCTTAAAACGTGCACTTTTACCTCAGAAACGCGCAAAAACACCTTAAAACGCGCATTTTTACCTCAGAAACGCGCAAAAACACCTTAAAACGTGCATTTTTACCTCAGAAACGCGCAAAAACACCTTAAAACGCGCGTTTTTACCTCAGAAACGCGCAATTTTACCTCAGAAACGCGCAAAAACACCTTAAAACGCGCACTTTTACCTCAGAAACGCGCAAAAACACCTTAAAACGCGCATTTTTACCTCAGAAACGCGCAAAAACACCTTAAAACGCGCATTTTTACCTCAGAAACGCGCATTTTTACCTCAGAAACGCGCAAAAACACCTTAAAACTCGCACTTTTACCTCAGAAACGCGCAAAAACACCTTAAAACGCGCATTTTTACCTCAGAAACGCGCATTTTTACCTTAAAACGCGCAAAAACACCTTAAAACGCGCATTTCTACCTCAGAAACGCGCAAAAACACCTTAAAACGCGCACTTTTACCTCAGAAACGCGCATTTTTACCTCAGAAACGCGCAAAAACACCTTAAAACGCGCATTTTTACCTCAGAAACGCGCATTTTTACCTCAGAAACGCGCAAAAACACCTTAAAACGCGCATTTTTACCTCAGAAACGCGCAAAAACACCTTAAAACGCGCGTTTTTACCTCAGAAACGCGCATTTTAACCTCAGAAACGCGCAAAAACACCTTAAAACGCGCACTTTTACCTCAGAAACGCGCAAAAACACCTTAAAACGCGCATTTTTACCTCAGAAATGCGCATTTTTACCTCAGAAATGCGCAAAAACACCTTAAAACGCGCACTTTTACCTCAGAAACGCGCAAAAACACCTTAAAACGCGCACTTTTACCTCAGAAACGCGCAAAAACACCTTAAAATGCGCACTTTTACCTCAGAAACGCGCAAAAACACCTTAAAACGCGCATTTTTACCTCAGAAACGCGCATTTTTACCTCAGAAACGCGCAAAAACACCTTAAAACGCGCACTTTTACCTCAGAAACGCGCAAAAAAACCTTAAAACGCGCACTTTTACCTCAGAAACGCTCAAAAACACCTTAAAACGCGCATTTTTACCTCAGAAACGCGCAAAAACACCTTAAAACGTGCATTTTTACCTCAGAAACGCACAGAAACACCTTAAAACGCGCATTTTTACCTCAGAAACGCGCAAAAACACCTTAAAACGCGCATTTTTACCTCAGAAACGCGCAAAAACACCTTAAAATGCGCACGTTTACCTCAGAAACGCTCAAAAACACCTTAAAACGCGCATTTTTACCTCAGAAACGCGCATTTTTACCTCAGAAATGCGCAAAAACACCTTAAAACGCGCATTTTTACCTCAGAAACGTGCAAAAACACCTTAAAACGCGCACTTTTACCTCAGAAACGCGCAAAAACACCTTAAAACTCGCACTTTTACCTCAGAAACGCGCAAAAACACCTTAAAACGCGCATTTTTACCTCAGAAATGCGCATTTTTACCTCAGAAACGCGCAAAAACACCTTAAAACGCGCATTTTTACCTCAGAAACGCGCAAAAACACCTTAAAACGCGCATTTTTACCTCAGAAACGCGCATTTTTACCTCAAAAACGCGCAAAAACACCTTAAAACGCGCATTTTTACCTCAGAAACGCGCATTTTTACCTCAGAAACGCGCAAAAACACCTTAAAACGCGCATTTTTACCTCAGAAACGCGCAAAAACACCTTAAAACGCGCGTTTTTACCTCAGAAACGCGCATTTTTACCTCAGAAACGCGCAAAAACACCTTAAAACGCGCACTTTTACCTCAGAAACGCGCAAAAACACCTTAAAACGCGCATTTTTACCTCAGAAACGCGCATTTTTACCTCAGAAATGCGCAAAAACACCTTAAAACGCGCACTTTTACCTCAGAAACGCGCAAAAACACCTCAAAACGCGCACTTTTACCTCAGAAACGCGCAAAAACACCTTAAAATGCGCACTTTTACCTCAGAAACGCGCAAAAACACCTTAAAACGCGCATTTTTACCTCAGAAACGCGCATTTTTACCTCAGAAACGCGCAAAAACACCTTAAAACGCGCATTTTTACCTCAGAAACGCGCAAAAACACCTTAAAACGCGCATTTTTACCCTAGAAACGCGCAAAAACACCTTAAAACACGCATTTTTACCTCAGAAACGCGCAAAAACACCTTAAAACGCGCATTTTTACCTCAGAAACGCACAGAAACACCTTAAAACGCGCATTTTTACCTCAGAAACGCGCAAAAACACCTTAAAACGCGCATTTTTACCTCAGAAATGCGCATTTTTACCTCAGAAACGCGCAAAAACACCTTAAAACGCGCATTTTTACCTCAGAAACGCGCAAAAACACCTTAAAACGCGCATTTTTACCTCAGAAACGCGCATTTTTACCTCAGAAACGCGCAAAAACACCTTAAAACGCGCACTTTTACCTCAGAAACGCGCAAAAACACCTCAAAACGCGCACTTTTACCTCAGAAACGCGCAAAAACACCTTAAAACGTGCATTTTTACCTCAGAAACGCGCAAAAACACCTTAAAACGTGCGTTTTTACCTCAGAAACGCGCATTTTTACCTCAGAAACGCGCAAAAACACCTTAAAACGCGCATTTTTACCTCAGAAACGCGCAAAAACACCTTAAAACGCGCGTTTTTACCTCAGAAACGCGCATTTTTACCTCAGAAACGCGCAAAAACACCTTAAAACGCGCATTTTTACCTCAGAAATGCGCATTTTTACCTCAGAAACGCGCAAAAACACCTTAAAACGCGCATTTTTACCTCAGAAACGGGCATTTTTACCTCAGAAACGCGCAAAAACACCTTAAAACGCGCATTTTTACCTCAGAAACGCGCAAAAACACCTTAAAACGTGCACTTTTACCTCAGAAACGCGCAAAAACACCTTAAAACGCGCACTTTTACCTCAGAAACGCGCATTTTTACCTCAGAAACGCGCAAAAACACCTTAAAACGCGCATTTTTACCTCAGAAACGCGCAAAAACACCTTAAAACGCGCATTTTTACCTCAGAAACGTGCAAAAACACCTTAAAACGCGCATTTTTACCTCAGAAATGCGCATTTTTACCTCAGAAACGCGCAAAAACACCTTAAAACGCGCATTTTTACCTCAGAAACACGCATTTTTACCTCAGAAACGCGCAAAAACACCTTAAAATGCGCATTTTTACCTCAGAAACGCGCAAAAACACCTTAAAACGCGCATTTTTACCTCAGAAACGCGCATTTTTACCTCAGAAACGCACAAAAACACCTTAAAACGCGCATTTTTACCTCAGAAATGCGCATTTTTACCTCAGAAACGCGCAAAAACACCTTAAAACGCGCACTTTTACCTCAGAAACGCGCAAAAACACCTTAAAACTCGCACTTTTACCTCAGAAACGCGCAAAAACACCTTAAAACGCGCATTTTTACCTCAGAAACGCGCATTTTTACCTCAGAAACGCGCAAAAACACCTTAAAACGCGCATTTTTACCTCAGAAACGCGCATTTTTACCTCAGAAACGCGCAAAAACACCTTAAAACGCGCATTTTTACCTCAGAAACGCGCAAAAACACCTTAAAACGCGCGTTTTTACCTCAGAAACGCGCATTTTTACCTCAGAAACGCGCAAAAACACCTTAAAACGCGCACTTTTACCTCAGAAACGCGCAAAAAAACCCTTAAAATGGGCACTTTTACCTCAGAAACGCGCAAAAACACCTTAAAACGCGCATTTTTACCTCAGAAACGCGCATTTTTACCTCAGAAACGCGCAAAAACACCTTAAAACGCGCATTTTTATCTCAGAAACGCGCAAAAACACCTTAAAACGCGCACTTTTACCTCAGAAATGCGCAAAAACACCTTAAAACGCGCACTTTTACCTCAGAAACGCGCAAAAACACCTTAAAACTCGCACTTTTACCTCAGAAACGCGCAAAAACACCTTAAAACGCGCATTTTTACCTCAGAAACGCGTATTTTTACCTCAGAAACGCGCAAAAACACCTTAAAACGCGCATTTTTACCTCAGAAACGCGCATTTTTACCTCAGAAACGCGCAAAAACACCTTAAAACGCGCATTTTTACCTCAGAAACGCGCAAAAACACCTTAAAACGCGCACTTTTACCTCAGAAACGCGCAAAAAAACCCTTAAAATGGGCACTTTTACCTCAGAAACGCGCAAAAACACTTTAAAACGCGCATTTTTACCTCAGAAACGCGCATTTTTACCTCAGAAACGCGCAAAAACACCTTAAAACGCGCATTTTTATCTCAGAAACGCGCAAAAACACCTTAAAACGCGCACTTTTACCTCAGAAACGCGCAAAGACACCTTAAAACGCGCACTTTTACCTCAGAAACGCGCAAAAACACCTTAAAACTCGCACTTTTACCTCAGAAACGCGCAAAAACACCTTAAAACGCGCATTTTTACCTCAGAAACGCGCATTTTTACCTCAGAAACGCGCAAAAACACCTTAAAACGCGCATTTTTACCTCAGAAACGCGCATTTTTACCTCAGAAACGCGCAAAAACACCTTAAAACGCGCATTTTTACCTCAGAAACGCGCAAAAACACCTTAAAACGCGCATTTTTACCTCAGAAACGCGCACTTTTACCTCAGAAACGCGCAAAAACACCTTAAAACGCGCACTTTTACCTCAGAAACGCGCATTTTTACCTCAGAAACGCGCAAAAACACCTTAAAACGCGCACTTTTACCTCAGAAACGCGCAAAAACACCTTAAAACGCGCATTTTTACCTCAGAAACGCACAAAAACACCTTAAAACGTGCATTTTTACCTCAGAAACGCGCATTTTTACCTCAGAAACGCGCAAAAACACCTTAAAACGCGCATTTTTACCACAGAAACGCGCAAAAACACCTTAAAACGCGCGTTTTAACCTCAGAAACGCGCATTTTTACCTCAGAAACGCGCAAAAACACCTTAAAACGCGCACTTTTACCTCAGAAACGCGCAAAAACACCTTAAAAAGCGCATTTTTACCTCAGAAATGCGCATTTTTACCTCAGAAACGCGCAAAAACACCTTAAAACGCGCATTTTTACCTCAGAAACGCGCATTTTTACCTCAGAAACGCGCAAAAACACCTTAAAACGCGCACTTTTACCTCAGAAACGCGCAAAAACACCTTAAAACGCGCACTTTTACCTCAGAAACGCGCAAAAACACCTTAAAACGCGCATTTTTACCTCAGAAACGCGCATTTTTACCTCAGAAACGCGCAAAAACACCTTAAAACGCGCATTTTTACCTCAGAAACGCGCAAAAACACCTTAAAACGCGCGTTTTTACCTCAGAAACGCGCATTTTTACCTCAGAAACGCGCAAAAACACCTTAAAACGCGCACTTTTACCTCAGAAACGCGCAAAAAAACCCTTAAAATGGGCACTTTTACCTCAGAAACGCGCATTTTTACCTCAGAAATGCGCAAAAACACCTTAAAACGCGCACTTTTACCTCAGAAACGCGCAAAAACACCTTAAAACGCGCACTTTTACCTCAAAAACGCGCAAAAACACCTTAAAATGCGCACTTTTACCTCAGAAACGCGCAAAAACACCTTAAAACGCGCATTTTTACCTCAGAAACGCGCATTTTTACCTCAGAAACGCGCAAAAACACCTTAAAACTCGCACTTTTACCTCAGAAACGCGCAAAAACACCTTAAAACGCGCATTTTTACCTCAGAAACGCGCATTTTTACCTTAAAACGCGCAAAAACACCTTAAAACGCGCACTTTTACCTCAGAAACGCGCAAAAAAAACCCTTAAAATGGGCACTTTTACCTCAGAAACGCGCAAAAACACCTTAAAACGCGCATTTTTACCTCAGAAACGCGCATTTTTACCTCAGAAACGCGCAAAAACACCTTAAAACGCGCATTTTTACCTCAGAAACGCGCAAAAACACCTTAAAACGGGCATTTTTACCTCAGAAACGCGCATTTTTACCTCAGAAACGCGCAAAAACACCTTAAAACGCGCATTTTTACCTCAGAAACGCGCAAAAACACCTTAAAACGCGCACTTTTACCTCAGAAACGCGCAAAAAAACCCTTAAAATGGGCACTTTTACCTCAGAAACGCGCAAAAACACCTTAAAACGCGCATTTTTACCTCAGAAACGCGCATTTTTACCTCAGAAACGCGCAAAAACACCTTAAAACGCGCATTTTTATCTCAGAAACGCGCAAAAACACCTTAAAACGCGCACTTTTACCTCAGAAACGCGCAAAGACACCTTAAAACGCGCACTTTTACCTCAGAAACGCGCAAAAACACCTTAAAACTCGCACTTTTACCTCAGAAACGCGCAAAAACACCTTAAAACGCGCATTTTTACCTCAGAAACGCGCAAAAACACCTTAAAATGCGCACGTTTACCTCAGAAACGCTCAAAAACACCTTAAAACGCGCATTTTTACATCAGAAACGCGCATTTTTACCTCAGAAACGCGCAAAAACACCTTAAAACGCGCATTTTTACCTCAGAAACGTGCAAAAACACCTTAAAACGCGCACTTTTACCTCAGAAACGCGCAAAAACACCTTAAAACTCGCACTTTTACCTCAGAAACGCGCAAAAACACCTTAAAACGCGCATTTTTACCTCAGAAATGCGCATTTTTACCTCAGAAACGCGCAAAAACACCTTAAAACGCGCATTTTTACCTCAGAAACGCGCAAAAACACCTTAAAACGCGCATTTTTACCTCAGAAACGCGCATTTTTACCTCAAAAACGCGCAAAAACACCTTAAAACGCGCATTTTTACCTCAGAAACGCGCATTTTTACCTCAGAAACGCGCAAAAACACCTTAAAACGCGCATTTTTACCTCAGAAACGCGCAAAAACACCTTAAAACGCGCGTTTTTACCTCAGAAACGCGCATTTTTACCTCAGAAACGCGCAAAAACACCTTAAAACGCGCACTTTTACCTCAGAAACGCGCAAAAACACCTTAAAACGCGCATTTTTACCTCAGAAACGCGCATTTTTACCTCAGAAATGCGCAAAAACACCTTAAAACGCGCACTTTTACCTCAGAAACGCGCAAAAACACCTCAAAACGCGCACTTTTACCTCAGAAACGCGCAAAAACACCTTAAAATGCGCACTTTTACCTCAGAAACGCGCAAAAACACCTTAAAACGCGCATTTTTACCTCAGAAACGCGCATTTTTACCTCAGAAACGCGCAAAAACACCTTAAAACGCGCATTTTTACCTCAGAAACGCGCAAAAACACCTTAAAACGCGCATTTTTACCCTAGAAACGCGCAAAAACACCTTAAAACACGCATTTTTACCTCAGAAACGCGCAAAAACACCTTAAAACGCGCATTTTTACCTCAGAAACGCACAGAAACACCTTAAAACGCGCATTTTTACCTCAGAAACGCGCAAAAACACCTTAAAACGCGCATTTTTACCTCAGAAATGCGCATTTTTACCTCAGAAACGCGCAAAAACACCTTAAAACGCGCATTTTTACCTCAGAAACGCGCAAAAACACCTTAAAACGCGCATTTTTACCTCAGAAACGCGCATTTTTACCTCAGAAACGCGCAAAAACACCTTAAAACGCGCACTTTTACCTCAGAAACGCGCAAAAACACCTCAAAACGCGCACTTTTACCTCAGAAACGCGCAAAAACACCTTAAAACGTGCATTTTTACCTCAGAAACGCGCAAAAACACCTTAAAACGTGCGTTTTTACCTCAGAAACGCGCATTTTTACCTCAGAAACGCGCAAAAACACCTTAAAACGCGCATTTTTACCTCAGAAACGCGCAAAAACACCTTAAAACGCGCTTTTACCTCAGAAACGCGCATTTTTACCTCAGAAACGCGCAAAAACACCTTAAAACGCGCATTTTTACCTCAGAAATGCGCATTTTTCCTCAGAAACGCGCAAAAACACCTTAAAACGCGCATTTTTACCTCAGAAACGGGCATTTTTACCTCAGAAACGCGCAAAAACACCTTAAAACGCGCATTTTTACCTCAGAAACGCGCAAAAACACCTTAAAACGTGCACTTTTACCTCAGAAACGCGCAAAAACACCTTAAAACGCGCACTTTTACCTCAGAAACGCGCATTTTTACCTCAGAAACGCGCAAAAACACCTTAAAACGCGCATTTTTACCTCAGAAACGCGCAAAAACACCTTAAAACGCGCATTTTTACCTCAGAAACGTGCAAAAACACCTTAAAACGCGCATTTTTACCTCAGAAATGCGCATTTTTACCTCAGAAACGCGCAAAAACACCTTAAAACGCGCATTTTTACCTCAGAAACGCGCAAAAACACCTTAAAATGCGCACGTTTACCTCAGAAACGCGCAAAAACACCTTAAAACGCGCATTTTTACCTCAGAAACGGGCATTTTTACCTCAGAAATGCGCAAAAACACCTTAAAACGCGCATTTTTACCTCAGAAACGTGCAAAAACACCTTAAAACGCGCACTTTTACCTCAGAAACGCGCAAAAACACCTTAAAACTCGCACTTTTACCTCAGAAACGCGCAAAAACACCTTAAAACGCGCACTTTTACCTCAGAAACGCGCAAAAACACCTTAAAACGTGCACTTTTACCTCAGAAACGCGCAAAAACACCTTAAAACGCGCATTTTTACCTCAGAAACGCGCATTTTTACCTCAGAAACGCGGAAAAACACCTTAAAACGCGCATTTTTACCTCAGAAATGCGCATTTTTACCTCAGAAACGCGCAAAAACACCTTAAAACGCGCATTTTTACCTCAGAAACGCGCATTTTTACCTCAGAAACGCGCAAAAACACCTTAAAACGCGCACTTTTACCTCAGAAACGCGCAAAAACACCTTAAAACGCGCATTTTTACCTCAGAAACGCGCATTTTTACCTCAGAAACGCGCAAAAACACCTTAAAACGCGCATTTTTACCTCAGAAACGCGCAAAAACACCTTAAAACGCGCACTTTTACCTCAGAAACGCGCAAAAACACCTTAAAACTCGCACTTTTACCTCAGAAATGCGCAAAAACACCTTAAAACGCGCATTTTTACCTCAGAAACGCGCATTTTTACCTCAGAAACGCGCAAAAACACCTTAAAACGCGCATTTTTACCTCAGAAACGCGCAAAAACACCTTAAAACGCGCATTTTTACCTCAGAAACGCGCATTTTTACCTCAGAAACGCGCAAAAACACCTTAAAACGCGCATTTTTACCTCAGAAACGCGCAAAAACACCTTAAAACGCGCGTTTTTACCTCAGAAACGCGCATTTTTACCTCAGAAACGCGCAAAAACACCTTAAAACGCGCACTTTTACCTCAGAAACGCGCAAAAAAACCCTTAAAATGGGCACTTTTACCTCAGAAACGCGCAAAAACACCTTAAAACGCGCATTTTTACCTCAGAAACGCGCATTTTTACCTCAGAAACGCGCAAAAACACCTTAAAACGCGCATTTTTATCTCAGAAACGCGCAAAAACACCTTAAAACGCGCACTTTTACCTCAGAAATGCGCAAAAACACCTTAAAACGCGCACTTTTACCTCAGAAACGCGCAAAAACACCTTAAAACTCGCACTTTTACCTCAGAAACGCGCAAAAACACCTTAAAACGCGCATTTTTACCTCAGAAACGCGTATTTTTACCTCAGAAACGCGCAAAAACACCTTAAAACGCGCATTTTTACCTCAGAAACGCGCATTTTTACCTCAGAAACGCGCAAAAACACCTTAAAACGCGCATTTTTACCTCAGAAACGCGCAAAAACACCTTAAAACGCGCACTTTTACCTCAGAAACGCGCAAAAAAACCCTTAAAATGGGCACTTTTACCTCAGAAACGCGCAAAAACACCTTAAAACGCGCATTTTTACCTCAGAAACGCGCATTTTTACCTCAGAAACGCGCAAAAACACCTTAAAACGCGCATTTTTATCTCAGAAACGCGCAAAAACACCTTAAAACGCGCACTTTTACCTCAGAAACGCGCAAAGACACCTTAAAACGCGCACTTTTACCTCAGAAACGCGCAAAAACACCTTAAAACTCGCACTTTTACCTCAGAAACGCGCAAAAACACCTTAAAACGCGCATTTTTACCTCAGAAACGCGCATTTTTACCTCAGAAACGCGCAAAAACACCTTAAAACGCGCATTTTTACCTCAGAAACGCGCATTTTTACCTCAGAAACGCGCAAAAACACCTTAAAACGCGCATTTTTACCTCAGAAACGCGCAAAAACACCTTAAAACGCGCATTTTTACCTCAGAAACGAGCATTTTTACCTCAGAAACGCGCAAAAACACCTTAAAACGCGCATTTTTACCTCAGAAACGCGCACTTTTACCTCAGAAACGCGCAAAAACACCTTAAAACGCGCACTTTTACCTCAGAAACGCGCATTTTTACCTCAGAAACGCGCAAAAACACCTTAAAACGCGCACTTTTACCTCAGAAACGCGCAAAAACACCTTAAAACGCGCATTTTTACCTCAGAAACGCACAAAAACACCTTAAAACGTGCATTTTTACCTCAGAAACGCGCATTTTTACCTCAGAAACGCGCAAAAACACCTTAAAACGCGCATTTTTACCACAGAAACGCGCAAAAACACCTTAAAACGCGCGTTTTAACCTCAGAAACGCGCATTTTTACCTCAGAAACGCGCAAAAACACCTTAAAACGCGCACTTTTACCTCAGAAACGCGCAAAAACACCTTAAAAAGCGCATTTTTACCTCAGAAATGCGCATTTTTACCTCAGAAACGCGCAAAAACACCTTAAAACGCGCATTTTTACCTCAGAAACGCGCATTTTTACCTCAGAAACGCGCAAAAACACCTTAAAACGCGCACTTTTACCTCAGAAACGCGCAAAAACACCTTAAAACGCGCACTTTTACCTCAGAAACGCGCAAAAACACCTTAAAACGCGCATTTTTACCTCAGAAACGCGCATTTTTACCTCAGAAACGCGCAAAAACACCTTAAAACGCGCATTTTTACCTCAGAAACGCGCAAAAACACCTTAAAACGCGCGTTTTTACCTCAGAAACGCGCATTTTTACCTCAGAAACGCGCAAAAACACCTTAAAACGCGCACTTTTACCTCAGAAACGCGCAAAAAAACCCTTAAAATGGGCACTTTTACCTCAGAAACGCGCAAAAACACCTTAAAACGCGCATTTTTACCTCAGAAACGCGCATTTTTACCTCAGAAACGCGCAAAAACACCTTAAAACGCGCATTTTTATCTCAGAAACGCGCAAAAACACCTTAAAACGCGCACTTTTACCTCAGAAACGCGCAAAGACACCTTAAAACGCGCACTTTTACCTCAGAAACGCGCAAAAACACCTTAAAACTCGCACTTTTACCTCAGAAACGCGCAAAAACACCTTAAAACGCGCATTTTTACCTCAGAAACGCGCAAAAACACCTTAAAATGCGCACGTTTACCTCAGAAACGCTCAAAAACACCTTAAAACGCGCATTTTTACATCAGAAACGCGCATTTTTACCTCAGAAATGCGCAAAAACACCTTAAAACGCGCATTTTTACCTCAGAAACGTGCAAAAACACCTTAAAACGCGCACTTTTACCTCAGAAACGCGCAAAAACACCTTAAAACTCGCACTTTTACCTCAGAAACGCGCAAAAACACCTTAAAACGCGCATTTTTACCTCAGAAATGCGCATTTTTACCTCAGAAACGCGCAAAAACACCTTAAAACGCGCATTTTTACCTCAGAAACGCGCAAAAACACCTTAAAACGCGCATTTTTACCTCAGAAACGCGCATTTTTACCTCAAAAACGCGCAAAAACACCTTAAAACGCGCATTTTTACCTCAGAAACGCGCATTTTTACCTCAGAAACGCGCAAAAACACCTTAAAACGCGCATTTTTACCTCAGAAACGCGCAAAAACACCTTAAAACGCGCGTTTTTACCTCAGAAACGCGCATTTTTACCTCAGAAACGCGCAAAAACACCTTAAAACGCGCACTTTTACCTCAGAAACGCGCAAAAACACCTTAAAACGCGCATTTTTACCTCAGAAACGCGCATTTTTACCTCAGAAATGCGCAAAAACACCTTAAAACGCGCACTTTTACCTCAGAAACGCGCAAAAACACCTCAAAACGCGCACTTTTACCTCAGAAACGCGCAAAAACACCTTAAAATGCGCACTTTTACCTCAGAAACGCGCAAAAACACCTTAAAACGCGCATTTTTACCTCAGAAACGCGCATTTTTACCTCAGAAACGCGCAAAAACACCTTAAAACGCGCATTTTTACCTCAGAAACGCGCAAAAACACCTTAAAACGCGCATTTTTACCCTAGAAACGCGCAAAAACACCTTAAAACACGCATTTTTACCTCAGAAACGCGCAAAAACACCTTAAAACGCGCATTTTTACCTCAGAAACGCACAGAAACACCTTAAAACGCGCATTTTTACCTCAGAAACGCGCAAAAACACCTTAAAACGCGCATTTTTACCTCAGAAATGCGCATTTTTACCTCAGAAACGCGCAAAAACACCTTAAAACGCGCATTTTTACCTCAGAAACGCGCAAAAACACCTTAAAACGCGCATTTTTACCTCAGAAACGCGCATTTTTACCTCAGAAACGCGCAAAAACACCTTAAAACGCGCACTTTTACCTCAGAAACGCGCAAAAACACCTCAAAACGCGCACTTTTACCTCAGAAACGCGCAAAAACACCTTAAAACGTGCATTTTTACCTCAGAAACGCGCAAAAACACCTTAAAACGTGCGTTTTTACCTCAGAAACGCGCATTTTTACCTCAGAAACGCGCAAAAACACCTTAAAACGCGCATTTTTACCTCAGAAACGCGCAAAAACACCTTAAAACGCGCGTTTTTACCTCAGAAACGCGCATTTTTACCTCAGAAACGCGCAAAAACACCTTAAAACGCGCATTTTTACCTCAGAAATGCGCATTTTTCCTCAGAAACGCGCAAAAACACCTTAAAACGCGCATTTTTACCTCAGAAACGGGCATTTTTACCTCAGAAACGCGCAAAAACACCTTAAAACGCGCATTTTTACCTCAGAAACGCGCAAAAACACCTTAAAACGTGCACTTTTACCTCAGAAACGCGCAAAAACACCTTAAAACGCGCACTTTTACCTCAGAAACGCGCATTTTTACCTCAGAAACGCGCAAAAACACCTTAAAACGCGCATTTTTACCTCAGAAACGCGCAAAAACACCTTAAAACGCGCATTTTTACCTCAGAAACGTGCAAAAACACCTTAAAACGCGCATTTTTACCTCAGAAATGCGCATTTTTACCTCAGAAACGCGCAAAAACACCTTAAAACGCGCATTTTTACCTCAGAAACGCGCAAAAACACCTTAAAATGCGCACGTTTACCTCAGAAACGCGCAAAAACACCTTAAAACGCGCATTTTTACCTCAGAAACGGGCATTTTTACCTCAGAAATGCGCAAAAACACCTTAAAACGCGCATTTTTACCTCAGAAACGTGCAAAAACACCTTAAAACGCGCACTTTTACCTCAGAAACGCGCAAAAACACCTTAAAACTCGCACTTTTACCTCAGAAACGCGCAAAAACACCTTAAAACGCGCACTTTTACCTCAGAAACGCGCAAAAACACCTTAAAACGTGCACTTTTACCTCAGAAACGCGCAAAAACACCTTAAAACGCGCATTTTTACCTCAGAAACGCGCATTTTTACCTCAGAAACGCGCAAAAACACCTTAAAACGCGCATTTTTACCTCAGAAATGCGCATTTTTACCTCAGAAACGCGCAAAAACACCTTAAAACGCGCATTTTTACCTCAGAAACGCGCATTTTTACCTCAGAAACGCGCAAAAACACCTTAAAACGCGCACTTTTACCTCAGAAACGCGCAAAAACACCTTAAAACGCGCATTTTTACCTCAGAAACGCGCATTTTTACCTCAGAAACGCGCAAAAACACCTTAAAACGCGCATTTTTACCTCAGAAACGCGCAAAAACACCTTAAAACGCGCACTTTTACCTCAGAAACGCGCAAAAACACCTTAAAACTCGCACTTTTACCTCAGAAATGCGCAAAAACACCTTAAAACGCGCATTTTTACCTCAGAAACGCGCATTTTTACCTCAGAAACGCGCAAAAACACCTTAAAACGCGCATTTTTACCTCAGAAACGCGCAAAAACACCTTAAAACGCGCATTTTTACCTCAGAAACGCGCATTTTTACCTCAGAAACGCGCAAAAACACCTTAAAACGCGCATTTTTACCTCAGAAACGCGCAAAAACACCTTAAAACGCGCGTTTTTACCTCAGAAACGCGCATTTTTACCTCAGAAACGCGCAAAAACACCTTAAAACGCGCACTTTTACCTCAGAAACGCGCAAAAAAACCCTTAAAATGGGCACTTTTACCTCAGAAACGCGCAAAAACACCTTAAAACGCGCATTTTTACCTCAGAAACGCGCATTTTTACCTCAGAAACGCGCAAAAACACCTTAAAACGCGCATTTTTATCTCAGAAACGCGCAAAAACACCTTAAAACGCGCACTTTTACCTCAGAAATGCGCAAAAACACCTTAAAACGCGCACTTTTACCTCAGAAACGCGCAAAAACACCTTAAAACTCGCACTTTTACCTCAGAAACGCGCAAAAACACCTTAAAACGCGCATTTTTACCTCAGAAACGCGTATTTTTACCTCAGAAACGCGCAAAAACACCTTAAAACGCGCATTTTTACCTCAGAAACGCGCATTTTTACCTCAGAAACGCGCAAAAACACCTTAAAACGCGCATTTTTACCTCAGAAACGCGCAAAAACACCTTAAAACGCGCACTTTTACCTCAGAAACGCGCAAAAAAACCCTTAAAATGGGCACTTTTACCTCAGAAACGCGCAAAAACACCTTAAAACGCGCATTTTTACCTCAGAAACGCGCATTTTTACCTCAGAAATGCGCAAAAACACCTTAAAACGCGCATTTTTATCTCAGAAACGCGCAAAAACACCTTAAAACGCGCACTTTTACCTCAGAAACGCGCAAAGACACCTTAAAACGCGCACTTTTACCTCAGAAACGCGCAAAAACACCTTAAAACTCGCACTTTTACCTCAGAAACGCGCAAAAACACCTTAAAACGCGCATTTTTACCTCAGAAACGCGCATTTTTACCTCAGAAACGCGCAAAAACACCTTAAAACGCGCATTTTTACCTCAGAAACGCGCATTTTTACCTCAGAAACGCGCAAAAACACCTTAAAACGCGCATTTTTACCTCAGAAACGCGCAAAAACACCTTAAAACGCGCATTTTTACCTCAGAAACGAGCATTTTTACCTCAGAAACGCGCAAAAACACCTTAAAACGCGCATTTTTACCTCAGAAACGCGCACTTTTACCTCAGAAACGCGCAAAAACACCTTAAAACGCGCACTTTTACCTCAGAAACGCGCATTTTTACCTCAGAAACGCGCAAAAACACCTTAAAACGCGCACTTTTACCTCAGAAACGCGCAAAAACACCTTAAAACGCGCATTTTTACCTCAGAAACGCACAAAAACACCTTAAAACGTGCATTTTTACCTCAGAAACGCGCATTTTTACCTCAGAAACGCGCAAAAACACCTTAAAACGCGCATTTTTACCACAGAAACGCGCAAAAACACCTTAAAACGCGCGTTTTAACCTCAGAAACGCGCATTTTTACCTCAGAAACGCGCAAAAACACCTTAAAACGCGCACTTTTACCTCAGAAACGCGCAAAAACACCTTAAAAAGCGCATTTTTACCTCAGAAATGCGCATTTTTACCTCAGAAACGCGCAAAAACACCTTAAAACGCGCATTTTTACCTCAGAAACGCGCATTTTTACCTCAGAAACGCGCAAAAACACCTTAAAACGCGCACTTTTACCTCAGAAACGCGCAAAAACACCTTAAAACGCGCACTTTTACCTCAGAAACGCGCAAAAACACCTTAAAACGCGCATTTTTACCTCAGAAACGCGCATTTTTACCTCAGAAACGCGCAAAAACACCTTAAAACGCGCATTTTTACCTCAGAAACGCGCAAAAACACCTTAAAACGCGCGTTTTTACCTCAGAAACGCGCATTTTTACCTCAGAAACGCGCAAAAACACCTTAAAACGCCAGGGTTTTTTTGTTGCTCCTGGAGTCTCCTCCTCTTTTCGATAGTTATGCCCCTTTGGGGGGCGAAGTCGAAGGTTTGATGTCACAGGTTTTGGAAGAGGATCCGTTAGGGTCAGAACGAGACCACTCTGAAGAGTTTCGGACCAGGGGTGCAGGATCTACACCCCCCTTTTCGATGAGGCCTACAGAAGTGCAATCAAAAGTGAAACCAGTGAGTAAAACTGATCTAAATTTCCTAGGGACAGACTCTATTTTATCGCGTCAAAAGGAAACCCCAGCGTCTAGAATTTCGGGAGAGCCAGCAATAGTTCCCCAAGAGCTTGGAGAAACTTTTGATTGTAATAAGAAAGGGGGATCCCTAAGTGAAGGACCCCAAAAAGCTGAAAGAAAAGAGGCTGTGTTATCCCCATTGCAAGGGAGGCCTGAAATACAAACAAAAGAGAAACTAATGCAACCTGTGGAGGCTTCTGCAGGAAAACTATCAGCAATGGCTGATATTATACCCCCTTCTCCTGAAAAGATTATCTCTGGGGCTGCTGGGGAGTATGCTAAAGCCGTAGAAGGAATATCTAAGAAGATGTTTTTAAGCAGCTCAACTTTGCTGCAAAAAACTGTGAGTGCAGAATGTCTGGCTGAAGATCAGAGGGACAGATCTCCTATTAAAGGCCCTGAGTGGAATACCAGGTTTCAAGATACAGATTTTGAAGTTCCTGGGAAACATAGATCTCATCTTTCAGGCAAAAAACGTTTATCCCTATCTCTGGGTCAGATCAGGGATGAATCTATGATTGCTGAACTGAGTGCTTTAGATAATAATGCTGGAACTTTACCAGTAGCTGATGAGGCTGTACAAAATAGGAGAGAGGATTCTGGAAATGTTGAGGAAATACAAATAGAAGAAGAGGATGCTAACCTCTCAGAATATGAATCTGTGAAAGAGTTTGAGTCTTCAGAAGACTTATCAGATGACTTATCAGGAGATGAAGCTTCTGAGTTAGAGGAAAATGATGCACAGCAGGAAAGTGAGGAGAATGTCTCTAAAACCAAAGGCTTGGAAAATTGGGAAGAATTTCTCTGTAGTGATGCTTTCCTAGAATCTGAAGCAAGACTGGTTTTGGAACAGGGGGGTAAATATACATCTTCTCAATGGAAAGATTTAATGAAAAAAGATATAAGAAATGTCTCAAGTTTTTTGCTAACATCAGAATATTACTCAATTGAGCTGTTTGAGTTTTGGGCCTTTTTTATAGCACATATTACTCTACCCAGATCAAAGGTTTCTGAATCCACTTGGAAGAACAAAAGCACATTTGAACACTGGAATAGACTGGAACGAGATTACCAACTTATTGTTCAATGGTTCCTGGGGGAGAATAAGAAATCTCAGCTCAAGGTGGCGCTTGCAGTAGATAGCAGCGCATTCATTTTGGAAAAACTGATGACTGAGGGACGTGTAAAAAATACAAAAGTGGGGAAAAAACCCAAAAAAGTATTGCAATTCCCAAAGTGCTTATGTGAATCTAATCTGTTAAAAGACTTTCAAAGAATAATTCGTTTTCTACAGACAAAAGATGCCACTGATGATATGATTTCTTTCTCTATGGGCACAGAAGAATCTGCCTCACCCATGTCAGTGGGTCAATGTGTGGACTGGCTTTTCACTATCACAACCTACCTGAAACAAAGACTGAAAGGGAAAAAAACTGACATAAAACAATTGATGGATAGATTAGGGAAAGAAGAAGTCTGTAGCATGGAGAGACCATCCTTGGAGGAGACACAATCTAGTTTACCTGAAACTGGATCACAACTTAAAACAGCTCCCAGAAGGTCATCTTTAAGATCCGGGAAGGCACTTGATAAAGAAAACCAAAGACAAGAACCATCACTATTGGTTGAGAAAGTGGCACAAGGCGATGCCTCAGGAAGTAATGCACCTAAGAGGCCTAGACTAGAAGAGACTCTGCAATTGAATACGACTCCAATTGAGAAAGGACAGGGTGACACTGTAGAACAGATAGCGTGTGGGCCTCATGAATTACAGACAAGGCCTCAGGAATTACAGACAAGGCCTCTGATAGAGGGTGAGATGGAGGTCTCGGTAGAGACTAGAGGAGTGGCCTCTGTAATGGCAGAAAACTCTCCAGTTGACCTAGAAGAAGCTTTATTTTTGAAAGAATTAGAAATGTATGCAAAAAAAGGAGCTAGGCCAAAGACCTCTCAAGGACAACTGACAAGAATACCTGTAATGGAAGGACGGACTGAAGGCTCGACATCCACTGTTGCTTCAGTGGCACATGGATCTGAGGAGTTATCTTCCAGAAAGGAAAGATCAACTTTAATACCGAGAGCAGGAACAACCAAACGAACTGACCCAATTGGACTGTCCGATACTTCTAAAGGAAAATCTCAACTTCCCCGTACTTTCGCTTCAGTAGCAGACCCGGATAGACGACAGAAGGGTGCCGCGAGGAAGCGGGGTGAGACAACAAATGAAGGTGGTGTGGATCCTAGAGCCCAATTTGAGCTTGAGGATGAGGTGATGGCGGCACTTCCGGATTCTCTGAATGAGAATGAAGACCCGAAAAAGCGCTTTGTCATCAGGCTGCGCTATGTGGGGACGGATGAAGAAAAAGCCACTAGGGAGTATGTAATCAAATCAATTCTGATAGATGCCATGGATTTTACACTCCCGTGGATACGTGCGGTCATCCAGTTGGAAGGCTCAAAGGAGATTGATGTCTGTCTCAGGCATCAAGTAGCGTATCATCGTTTCTGGTCGCAGTGCAGAATTGTAGACAAACTAATGCCACATTTGTTAGCAGGCTTTCAACTAGTCCCTCTATTCAAGGCGGACACGAGAGTTCTGACCATAGCCTTCCGGACGACTACAGTACCGGCCGAAGACGTGGCAATATGGCTGGAAAGACATGTAAAGGTGCTAATGGGTCCTTATGAACGCAAGGACGCCTATGGCATCTGGACAGGGGAATATCGCTGTATTATTGCGCTTCGTACGGATCCACAGACTGGTGCTCTGCAGCACCTCCCAAAATATTTCTTTTTGGGGTCAGACAGGGCCAGCCTTCGCTATAGTGGTCAACCTCCGGCCTGCTTCCATTGTGGCGCCTACGATCACATCAGGAGAGACTGTCACGTTTCGCTTTGCTCCAAATGTGGTGTGCACGGGCACAGTACCATAAGTTGCCATAAAAGTATCCGGTGCAACTTGTGCCTTGGCATCGGACACACATATTTCTGGTGCCCGGAGGCGCATTACAATAAGATGGACAAGGAGAGAGCGGAAAAAGCGGCTAAAGTGGCTGAGATGGGAAGGAAGAGGGCGCAGCGACAGGAAAAGCGTCCGCAACCAGAATCGGGGAGCCGAGAGGAGAATGTGATGGAGACGGATCCGGCTTCGTCGACGGGTCCGGGTGAGCGGAGTGGCGGAGACAAAGAGATAGAAGACACCTCGCAATCCGCGTGGACACAAATTTCCTCACGAAAGAGGGAAAGGAAAAGACACTCGGGGGGAGGGAAAGATTTTCTGCCTGCTTTGGGAAATAGGTTTGAGTCTCTTGACGACTCAGGACCGGTGTCATTTGGCGCAAGTAGGTTTGACGTGCTGAATGTTGAAGAGGACGACCTTCCGGAGGACACTGGGGAGGCACCGGAGCCCCGCCGGTCCCCTAGTCGCCGACAGAACACTTCTCCTAAGGAACAACGAAAGCAGAAAAAGATGAAGGACATGAATAAGGCAAGATCTAGTGGTAATGGGCCCTCTGGACACCCTTTGGTGACCTCTGGGAAAGAGGACAAGAATGTACAAGAGCTTGTAAAAGAGTTACAACAAAAATTGATAGTGGAAAAAGATAAAAGGGAGGAGTTCTGGAGTCTTCGCCAGTACTCCAAGGATAAACTTAAGGATTTGGGGAAAGAAAAGGAGAAATTGTGTGAGATGATAGGAACAAAAAACCCCTTAGAAAAGGGAGATGGCAGTGAGGATGAAGAGGTGGGTAGACTAGACCAGGTATTGAGTAAAATTCAGAAAGAGAACAAGAATTTTAGATCTATAGATTCTAAATACTGTTATCATTTAAATATGGTGACAAAACTGGTGGAGGACATTGAGAACCTGCAACAACAGATGCAGGGTAACTCCTCAGTCTCTGATATGGATGGGGTGGAAGTTGAAGGACCAGAAGTAATTTTTCAGGAAATTGTAATCGATGCACCAGAGGTGGCAGACGACCCGTTACCGGAAGGGGAAACTCAAGAAATGATTACTGGTAAAAACTGGGAAGACCAGGTGGAACAGGTCTTCCCATTAGAAATTGTTTTAGAATCCGGTATGGAAGCTGAGAAAAATGTGGGGCATAGTGATAAAACCCCTGTGATCCCTCGGCCCTCTACCGTTACCCATACTACCGGAATTCCCGGACCCGATCCTGACCCCGGTCCTGACCCTCCTTCTTCCCGATTGTCCCCTTCCCTGTCCCTTATCCGGGATGCACACACAGCTAAAAGTAGGACTACACTCTCATATGGAAAAGGTATGGGAGGGGTAGAAGGTAGCTCTCCGATCCGAGAGGGCATTGAGGAAGTGGAATGATGGTAATTGTAAAATCTGCTGTATATTACGTCATCTTTTTAACCCTGAAGTTGATGTGTATATATATATATTCGTGTATATTTGACTTTATACTGCTCTTAAAGTGTCTGCTACTATTGATGGGTTCTCCTCTTGATAATGATTATATGATTCTTCTGTATTATTTCTATTATATTAAGTTTCCCTGGTTCACCTTAAGATTTATGTTTCCTTTATATTACTATCTTTATTTATGGCTATACCCTTTAATTTATTAACTTGGAATGTCCGTGGCCTGAAGTCTTTGGACAAAAGGCGGGACATTTTTCGATATATAACACGCCTAAATTATCATATTTATGTTCTTCAGGAAACACATTTTCAACATGAAGGGCAGCGTTTCTCGGCGCAGCAGCAATGGATGTGGGGCCCCTCCTATTGGTCTTATGATGGGAGTGGCCATGCGGGGGTGGCAGTGCTTTTCAAGAACAACCCCAATTTGAGAATTGATAGCGTGTTAGAGATTGAACCGGGGAGACTCATGTATATTGATTTTACCATTTTTGGGGACCAGGCTTCTGGAGCTCAATGGGGCGCATCTAATCGTATCTTCCGTCTGTGTGTAGTGTATGCCCCGGTGAAAGTTTCTCTGAGGAAAAAAGTATGGGCTAAACTAAAAGATATCACAATCACTAGACGTCATCTACTAGTTGTGGGCGATTTTAACAACAGGGCGCGCCCGGAGGATAGGAGGACCTTTATAGACGGATGTCCCATTTCATCCCCACATTCCTCTCTAACCGTAGAGGAGAGTAGTTTGCAATCTTACTTATCGAGAACTCTGGGGTTAGAGGACAAGGCTTTGGATGTGCACAATGTTATTGAGTTTTTTCCTATTTCTCATAAATTGGCCTTTCCTCTTAAGTATAAGCAAACATGTGAGTCTGAAAATAAATTCACCTATTTCCATCCGAGAGTAGCCAGCCGATTAGATAGACTATGGGCGCCTCCCTCCTTTCAGGTGTACGGCTGTAAATTAAGGTTGACTCCGTGGTCAGACCACGCTATGGTCGGATTCACATGTACCTATGGAGAGGTCTTGCCCAGAGGGAAATCGCTATGGCGCTTACAACCCAAGCATTTGAGTTCCGAAATTTTTAAGTCACTTTTGTTATTGGAGTTGGACCGGCAGACAAGACGGTTGTTAAATGCCGCTGAAGATGTCGTGGGGAACTGGGAGATCTTAAAGAGAAGGATCTCTCAGTGCGTGAGATTAGCTGACAGTAATATCTATAGGAAAGATGTTCAAGAGTACCAAAGAGCCATTGCTCAATTGTTAAGAATCACGGATAAGATGAATAAAGGGGAGGCTTTCGAAGAGGAGAGACTTAGGGGATGCAGAGCGACTATCCGTCGATTTCAGCACCAACTTCGTCAGAATCGGCTGACGAGTAAGATGTACAGGACTAGAGGTGCGCTAGTTGATAAAGATGAATGGGCTAAAGAGAACATGCCAAAACTGCATCTGGGCTTCCAAGGTCTGAGGACTGAGGAAGGAGTTCTAAAAACTGACCCTCGAGACATGCTCTGTGTCATGTCTAAATTTTACCAAAAGATGTATGCGGAACGAATCATCGAGGAAAAGGATGTGAACGTATATTTGGAGAACTGTCGCGCGATGGCGGATACCAGAGAGGGTCGGCCCTTGACGGAGGAACAATGTGACTCGATGGTCCGACGGGTGACGCCCGAAGAAGTGAAGAAAGTCATCTCGGGGGGCAAAGGAAATTCGGCTCCAGGCCCGGATGGCCTGACGTGGGCCTTCTACAAAGAATTTGTGGACCTCCTGTTGCCGGTACTAGTCAAGTTATTCAACTCCTGTATGGAGAAGGGTGCTCTCGGTCGATCCTTCGCAGACGGGCTTTTGATCTTCTTCCCCAAAAAAGGGGATATCACTTTACCTAAGAATTGGAGACCCATCACGCTGACCAATGTCGATTACAGGATCTTGGCGAAGATCTTGAATCAGAGATTGGCGGCGACGGCGGCGGAGCTAATCCACAGCCTTCAGACGAGCGCCGTACCGGGCAGAAGCATGGTGGATTCTCTGTGTCTAGTGAGGGAAGTCTTTCAATCCATCGAAAAGGATCGATGGAAGGGTCATCTATTACTTCTCGACCAGATCAAGGCTTTCGATAAGATCAACCATACCTATCTGTGGGCACTACTCCGAAGCAAAGGAGTTCCTTCGAGATTTGTGGACTGGGTACGGATGTTGTATGCAGATGCGGGCGTGGTTCCGCAAGTAAACGGCTGGAGAGGAGACCGTATTGTCTTGCATTCGGGGGTTCGCCAGGGTTGCCCCCTGAGTCCATTATTATACGTCTTTGCTCTGGATCCAGTTTTGAGGAGAATACAATGTGAACCCCGTTTGCCTGGCTTCGTGATTCCCCTACCTTCGCCGGGAGAGGTCTTCCCGGGATCTCGCGAGGAAGTGGAACCGGCGACCGCGACGACGTCCTCAGAATCGTCGCTTGACATCGGAAAAGGGGCCCTCGGGGACTTCCGTGTGAAGTTTATAGCGCACGCCGATGACGTGACTTTGCTCTTAACGGAGGAGAAGGAGGTCCGGGTGGCGCTGGACCTTTTTGCAGAATATGGAGCCATCTCGGGTTCAGAAGTGAACGTGGAGAAGAGCTTTTTCGTTGAAGTGGATCGGGGGAAGGGCCGATTACGTTATCGGCCGGTGACGGATCGAGCCGCGGATGACCCAGAGGAAGAAGGGACCTTGGGAGAATGGAAAGATGCAGTGCGCGTTTTAGGACTCGGATTTGGAGTAAAAAATCAGATCTGGAAGGAAGACTGGCTCGCGTGGGAAAAGAAAGTCACCACTAAAATCGCCCAGTGGAAAAACTGGAAACTGTCAATGTATCAAAGGGCGGTTTATGTCAGAACTTACCTCGTGCCCATGGCCCACAATCTGGCGACGGTATGCCCCCCTCCGGCCGATCTGCTGAGGAGGGTAGAGGGACAAGTTTTTGCTTTCGTGTGGAAAATGCGCACCTTCCCGCTGCCCAGGGCGGTGGCCTACCAGACGGTGGAACAGGGAGGCCTGGCTCTTCCGGCGTTACAGTCTCTCTTTCTGGCCAAATTCGTGTCTTATAATTTTGGAATTTGGATTTTTTGCGCTGTCTACGACAGAGGGAATTTGTTACAGAGACTCTGGGCGGCATTATTCGCCACCGGATGGCGAAATTCCCGATGGGGAGTGGACTGGTGGGAGAAAGGCGCCTTTATCGGGAACGTGACCCGGAAGGTGAAAGAAGCTGTACCGGAGTATTTCGAGGATCTCATCGGATGGATGAAAAAAGGAAAAATCATACCCACCGTATTGAGGACGCCCCGGACCGTCCGGCAGATGAATAAGAATGTTTATGACACGGCGCTGACGGAGGGACCCTTTTCACGGGCACGGAAGCGCGGCTTGTCTCGAGCCGGGAGTTCACGACCCTTCTACCAGCTGGGCGAATCAGTCGCTTTCTTGAAGGAAAAAGAGATTCCCTTCCATCTTTGGGAATTTAGGTGGAGGATATACCATCGAGTGTTACCCCTTAATGGGAGTAAACCGTGGCTCTCGCCCGATCAACAGCTCTGCCCCAGAATACATTGCCAACAGGAGACCGCCTTTTCAGAAACGCCTCCGATAGAGACTCACGCTCATTTCCTCAAAGACTGCGTGACTGCGAAGGAAGTGTGGCGAAGGGCGGGGACCCTTTTCCGATGGCCCGAATTGGGCGAGCAGTCCTGGGAGGCTCTGACCACGGGCGAGGTTGGGGATCCTCTACCACCAGGCCCTAGTAAGGGAGTGGCTAGGAAGAGGGATAGGCTAGGGAGAGTGATAGAAAGTAAATGGAAGGTTCCGATCTATGTTTTTTGGGTAACAAGTCTGTACATTATGAATGCCATGTTTTTGCATCGTAACGGGGAAGTAAAACGAGACTATGAGATTGGAGCGGGAAAGACGATGCAGTTAGCCTGGAAAAGACTCTATGGTTTTGTTCAAAAGGAACGGAGCTCTTTAACGAGGGAGGAATGGCAAAAACGTTGGAAATGGACCATCGATGTCCCTCCCCCGATCACGTGAGAGTTCAACGTGTAATTTTGTTTCTATGGACTAATTTGTATTTCTTGGGTTTTAATCACTGTATTAGGGTATGTATGGCTAACCTGTGTATTCCTAAATTAGTGAATGTATCGTAATGTAAAATATTAGTAGTTTGTAAATCAATAAAGAAAACTTGTACCTTAAAAAAAAAAAAAAAAAAAACTTGTACCTTAAAACGCGCATTTTTACCTCAGAAACGCGCATTTTTACCTCAGAAACGCGCAAAAACACCTTAAAACGCGCATTTTTACCTCAGAAACGCGCATTTTTACCTCAGAAACGCGCAAAAACACCTTAAAACGCGCATTTTTACCTCAGAAACGCGCAAAAACACCTTAAAACGCGCATTTTTACCTCAGAAACGCGCATTTTTACCTCAGAAACGCGCAAAAACACCTTAAAACGCGCATTTTTACCTCAGAAACGCGCACTTTTACCTCAGAAACGCGCAAAAACACCTTAAAACGCGCACTTTTACCTCAGAAACGCGCATTTTTACCTCAGAAACGCGCAAAAACACCTTAAAACGCGCACTTTTACCTCAGAAACGCGCAAAAACACCTTAAAACGCGCATTTTTACCTCAGAAACGCACAAAAACACCTTAAAACGTGCATTTTTACCTCAGAAACGCGCATTTTTACCTCAGAAACGCGCAAAAACACCTTAAAACGCGCATTTTTACCACAGAAACGCGCAAAAACACCTTAAAACGCGCGTTTTAACCTCAGAAACGCGCATTTTTACCTCAGAAACGCGCAAAAACACCTTAAAACGCGCACTTTTACCTCAGAAACGCGCAAAAACACCTTAAAAAGCGCATTTTTACCTCAGAAATGCGCATTTTTACCTCAGAAACGCGCAAAAACACCTTAAAACGCGCATTTTTACCTCAGAAACGCGCATTTTTACCTCAGAAACGCGCAAAAACACCTTAAAACGCGCACTTTTACCTCAGAAACGCGCAAAAACACCTTAAAACTCGCACTTTTACCTCAGAAACGCGCAAAAACACCTTAAAACGCGCATTTTTACCTCAGAAACGCGCATTTTTACCTCAGAAACGCGCAAAAACACCTTAAAACGCGCATTTTTACCTCAGAAACGCGCAAAAACACCTTAAAACGCGCGTTTTTACCTCAGAAACGCGCATTTTTACCTCAGAAACGCGCAAAAACACCTTAAAACGCGCACTTTTACCTCAGAAACGCGCAAAAAAACCCTTAAAATGGGCACTTTTACCTCAGAAACGCGCAAAAACACCTTAAAACGCGCATTTTTACCTCAGAAACGCGCATTTTTACCTCAGAAACGCGCAAAAACACCTTAAAACGCGCATTTTTATCTCAGAAACGCGCAAAAACACCTTAAAACGCGCACTTTTACCTCAGAAACGCGCAAAGACACCTTAAAACGCGCACTTTTACCTCAGAAACGCGCAAAAACACCTTAAAACTCGCACTTTTACCTCAGAAACGCGCAAAAACACCTTAAAACGCGCATTTTTACCTCAGAAACGCGCAAAAACACCTTAAAATGCGCACGTTTACCTCAGAAACGCTCAAAAACACCTTAAAACGCGCATTTTTACATCAGAAACGCGCATTTTTACCTCAGAAATGCGCAAAAACACCTTAAAACGCGCATTTTTACCTCAGAAACGTGCAAAAACACCTTAAAACGCGCACTTTTACCTCAGAAACGCGCAAAAACACCTTAAAACTCGCACTTTTACCTCAGAAACGCGCAAAAACACCTTAAAACGCGCATTTTTACCTCAGAAATGCGCATTTTTACCTCAGAAACGCGCAAAAACACCTTAAAACGCGCATTTTTACCTCAGAAACGCGCAAAAACACCTTAAAACGCGCATTTTTACCTCAGAAACGCGCATTTTTACCTCAAAAACGCGCAAAAACACCTTAAAACGCGCATTTTTACCTCAGAAACGCGCATTTTTACCTCAGAAACGCGCAAAAACACCTTAAAACGCGCATTTTTACCTCAGAAACGCGCAAAAACACCTTAAAACGCGCGTTTTTACCTCAGAAACGCGCATTTTTACCTCAGAAACGCGCAAAAACACCTTAAAACGCGCACTTTTACCTCAGAAACGCGCAAAAACACCTTAAAACGCGCATTTTTACCTCAGAAACGCGCATTTTTACCTCAGAAATGCGCAAAAACACCTTAAAACGCGCACTTTTACCTCAGAAACGCGCAAAAACACCTCAAAACGCGCACTTTTACCTCAGAAACGCGCAAAAACACCTTAAAATGCGCACTTTTACCTCAGAAACGCGCAAAAACACCTTAAAACGCGCATTTTTACCTCAGAAACGCGCATTTTTACCTCAGAAACGCGCAAAAACACCTTAAAACGCGCATTTTTACCTCAGAAACGCGCAAAAACACCTTAAAACGCGCATTTTTACCCTAGAAACGCGCAAAAACACCTTAAAACACGCATTTTTACCTCAGAAACGCGCAAAAACACCTTAAAACGCGCATTTTTACCTCAGAAACGCACAGAAACACCTTAAAACGCGCATTTTTACCTCAGAAACGCGCAAAAACACCTTAAAACGCGCATTTTTACCTCAGAAATGCGCATTTTTACCTCAGAAACGCGCAAAAACACCTTAAAACGCGCATTTTTACCTCAGAAACGCGCAAAAACACCTTAAAACGCGCATTTTTACCTCAGAAACGCGCATTTTTACCTCAGAAACGCGCAAAAACACCTTAAAACGCGCACTTTTACCTCAGAAACGCGCAAAAACACCTCAAAACGCGCACTTTTACCTCAGAAACGCGCAAAAACACCTTAAAACGTGCATTTTTACCTCAGAAACGCGCAAAAACACCTTAAAACGTGCGTTTTTACCTCAGAAACGCGCATTTTTACCTCAGAAACGCGCAAAAACACCTTAAAACGCGCATTTTTACCTCAGAAACGCGCAAAAACACCTTAAAACGCGCGTTTTTACCTCAGAAACGCGCATTTTTACCTCAGAAACGCGCAAAAACACCTTAAAACGCGCATTTTTACCTCAGAAATGCGCATTTTTCCTCAGAAACGCGCAAAAACACCTTAAAACGCGCATTTTTACCTCAGAAACGGGCATTTTTACCTCAGAAACGCGCAAAAACACCTTAAAACGCGCATTTTTACCTCAGAAACGCGCAAAAACACCTTAAAACGTGCACTTTTACCTCAGAAACGCGCAAAAACACCTTAAAACGCGCACTTTTACCTCAGAAACGCGCATTTTTACCTCAGAAACGCGCAAAAACACCTTAAAACGCGCATTTTTACCTCAGAAACGCGCAAAAACACCTTAAAACGCGCATTTTTACCTCAGAAACGTGCAAAAACACCTTAAAACGCGCATTTTTACCTCAGAAATGCGCATTTTTACCTCAGAAACGCGCAAAAACACCTTAAAACGCGCATTTTTACCTCAGAAACGCGCAAAAACACCTTAAAATGCGCACGTTTACCTCAGAAACGCGCAAAAACACCTTAAAACGCGCATTTTTACCTCAGAAACGGGCATTTTTACCTCAGAAATGCGCAAAAACACCTTAAAACGCGCATTTTTACCTCAGAAACGTGCAAAAACACCTTAAAACGCGCACTTTTACCTCAGAAACGCGCAAAAACACCTTAAAACTCGCACTTTTACCTCAGAAACGCGCAAAAACACCTTAAAACGCGCACTTTTACCTCAGAAACGCGCAAAAACACCTTAAAACGTGCACTTTTACCTCAGAAACGCGCAAAAACACCTTAAAACGCGCATTTTTACCTCAGAAACGCGCATTTTTACCTCAGAAACGCGCAAAAACACCTTAAAACGCGCATTTTTACCTCAGAAATGCGCATTTTTACCTCAGAAACGCGCAAAAACACCTTAAAACGCGCATTTTTACCTCAGAAACGCGCATTTTTACCTCAGAAACGCGCAAAAACACCTTAAAACGCGCACTTTTACCTCAGAAACGCGCAAAAACACCTTAAAACGCGCATTTTTACCTCAGAAACGCGCATTTTTACCTCAGAAACGCGCAAAAACACCTTAAAACGCGCATTTTTACCTCAGAAACGCGCAAAAACACCTTAAAACGCGCACTTTTACCTCAGAAACGCGCAAAAACACCTTAAAACTCGCACTTTTACCTCAGAAATGCGCAAAAACACCTTAAAACGCGCATTTTTACCTCAGAAACGCGCATTTTTACCTCAGAAACGCGCAAAAACACCTTAAAACGCGCATTTTTACCTCAGAAACGCGCAAAAACACCTTAAAACGCGCATTTTTACCTCAGAAACGCGCATTTTTACCTCAGAAACGCGCAAAAACACCTTAAAACGCGCATTTTTACCTCAGAAACGCGCAAAAACACCTTAAAACGCGCGTTTTTACCTCAGAAACGCGCATTTTTACCTCAGAAACGCGCAAAAACACCTTAAAACGCGCACTTTTACCTCAGAAACGCGCAAAAAAACCCTTAAAATGGGCACTTTTACCTCAGAAACGCGCAAAAACACCTTAAAACGCGCATTTTTACCTCAGAAACGCGCATTTTTACCTCAGAAACGCGCAAAAACACCTTAAAACGCGCATTTTTATCTCAGAAACGCGCAAAAACACCTTAAAACGCGCACTTTTACCTCAGAAATGCGCAAAAACACCTTAAAACGCGCATTTTTACCTCAGAAACGCGCAAAAACACCTTAAAATGCGCACGTTTACCTCAGAAACGCTCAAAAACACCTTAAAACGCGCATTTTTACATCAGAAACGCGCATTTTTACCTCAGAAATGCGCAAAAACACCTTAAAACGCGCATTTTTACCTCAGAAACGCGCACTTTTACCTCAGAAACGCGCAAAAACACCTTAAAACGCGCATTTTTACCTCAGAAACGCGCAAAAACACCTTAAAACGCGCACTTTTACCTCAGAAACGCGCAAAAAAACCCTTAAAATGGGCACTTTTACCTCAGAAACGCGCAAAAACACCTTAAAACGCGCATTTTTACCTCAGAAACGCGCATTTTTACCTCAGAAACGCGCAAAAACACCTTAAAACGCGCATTTTTATCTCAGAAACGCGCAAAAACACCTTAAAACGCGCACTTTTACCTCAGAAACGCACAGAAACACCTTAAAACGCGCATTTTTACCTCAGAAACGCGCAAAAACACCTTAAAACGCGCATTTTTACCTCAGAAACGCGCAAAAACACCTTAAAATGCGCACGTTTACCTCAGAAACGCGCATTTTTACCTCAGAAACGCGCAAAAACACCTTAAAACGCGCATTTTTACCTCAGAAACGCGCAAAAACACCTTAAAACGCGCGTTTTTACCTCAGAAACGCGCATTTTAACCTCAGAAACGCGCAAAAACACCTTAAAACGCGCACTTTTACCTCAGAAACGCGCAAAAACACCTTAAAACGCGCATTTTTACCTCAGAAATGCGCATTTTTACCTCAGAAATGCGCAAAAACACCTTAAAACGCGCACTTTTACCTCAGAAACGCGCAAAAACACCTTAAAACGCGCACTTTTACCTCAGAAACGCGCAAAAACACCTTAAAATGCGCACTTTTACCTCAGAAACGCGCAAAAACACCTTAAAACGCGCATTTTTACCTCAGAAACGCGCATTTTTACCTCAGAAACGCGCAAAAACACCTTAAAACGCGCACTTTTACCTCAGAAACGCGCAAAAACACCTCAAAACCCGCACTTTTACCTCAGAAACGCGCAAAAACACCTTAAAACGCGCATTTTTACCTCAGAAACGCGCAAAAACACCTTAAAACGTGCATTTTTACCTCAGAAACGCACAGAAACACCTTAAAACAGGCATTTTTACCTCAGAAACGCGCAAAAACACCTTAAAACGCGCATTTTTACCTCAGAAACGCGCAAAAACACCTTAAAATGCGCACGTTTACCTCAGAAACGCGCAAAAACACCTTAAAACGCGCATTTTTACCTCAGAAACGCGCATTTTTACCTCAGAAATGCGCAAAAACACCTTAAAACGCGCATTTTTACCTCAGAAACGTGCAAAAACACCTTAAAACGCGCACTTTTACCTCAGAAACGCGCAAAAACACCTTAAAACTCGCACTTTTACCTCAGAAACGCGCAAAAACACCTTAAAACGCGCATTTTTACCTCAGAAATGCGCATTTTTACCTCAGAAACGCGCAAAAACACCTTAAAACGCGCATTTTTACCTCAGAAATGCGCATTTTTACCACAGAAACGCGCAAAAACACCTTAAACACCTTAAAACGCGCATTTTTACCTCAGAAACGCGCATTTTTACCTCAGAAACGCGCAAAAACACCTTAAAACGCGCACTTTTACCTCAGAAACGCGCAAAAACACCTTAAAACGCGCACTTTTACCTCAGAAACGCGCAAAAACACCTTAAAACGCGCACTTTTACCTCAGAAACGCGCAAAAACACCTTAAAACGTGCACTTTTACCTCAGAAACGCGCAAAAACACCTTAAAACGCGCATTTTTACCTCAGAAACGCGCATTTTTACCTCAGAAACGCGCAAAAACACCTTAAAACGCGCATTTTTACCTCAGAAATGCGCATTTTTACCTCAGAAACGCGCAAAAACACCTTAAAACGCGCATTTTTACCTCAGAAACGCGCATTTTTACCTCAGAAACGCGCAAAAACACCTTAAAACGCGCACTTTTACCTCAGAAACGCGCAAAAACACCTTAAAACGCGCATTTTTACCTCAGAAACGCGCATTTTTACCTCAGAAACGCGCAAAAACACCTTAAAACGCGCATTTTTACCTCAGAAACGCGCAAAAACACCTTAAAACGCGCACTTTTACCTCAGAAACGCGCAAAAACACCTTAAAACTCGCACTTTTACCTCAGAAATGCGCAAAAACACCTTAAAACGCGCATTTTTACCTCAGAAACGCGCATTTTTACCTCAGAAACGCGCAAAAACACCTTAAAACGCGCATTTTTACCTCAGAAACGCGCAAAAACACCTTAAAACGCGCATTTTTACCTCAGAAACGCGCATTTTTACCTCAGAAACGCGCAAAAACACCTTAAAACGCGCACTTTTACCTCAGAAACGCGCAAAAACACCTTAAAACGCGCACTTTTACCTCAGAAACGCGCAAAAACACCTTAAAACGCGCATTTTTACCTCAGAAACGCGCAAAAACACCTTAAAACGTGCATTTTTACCTCAGAAACGCACAGAAACACCTTAAAACAGGCATTTTTACCTCAGAAACGCGCAAAAACACCTTAAAACGCGCATTTTTACCTCAGAAACGCGCAAAAACACCTTAAAATGCGCACGTTTACCTCAGAAACGCGCAAAAACACCTTAAAACGCGCATTTTTACCTCAGAAACGCGCATTTTTACCTCAGAAATGCGCAAAAACACCTTAAAACGCGCATTTTTACCTCAGAAACGTGCAAAAACACCTTAAAACGCGCACTTTTACCTCAGAAACGCGCAAAAACACCTTAAAACTCGCACTTTTACCTCAGAAACGCGCAAAAACACCTTAAAACGCGCATTTTTACCTCAGAAATGCGCATTTTTACCTCAGAAACGCGCAAAAACACCTTAAAACGCGCATTTTTACCTCAGAAATGCGCATTTTTACCACAGAAACGCGCAAAAACACCTTAAACACCTTAAAACGCGCATTTTTACCTCAGAAACGCGCATTTTTACCTCAGAAACGCGCAAAAACACCTTAAAACGCGCACTTTTACCTCAGAAACGCGCAAAAACACCTTAAAACGCGCACTTTTACCTCAGAAACGCGCAAAAACACCTTAAAACGCGCACTTTTACCTCAGAAACGCGCAAAAACACCTTAAAACGTGCACTTTTACCTCAGAAACGCGCAAAAACACCTTAAAACGCGCATTTTTACCTCAGAAACGCGCATTTTTACCTCAGAAACGCGCAAAAACACCTTAAAACGCGCATTTTTACCTCAGAAATGCGCATTTTTACCTCAGAAACGCGCAAAAACACCTTAAAACGCGCATTTTTACCTCAGAAACGCGCATTTTTACCTCAGAAACGCGCAAAAACACCTTAAAACGCGCACTTTTACCTCAGAAACGCGCAAAAACACCTTAAAACGCGCATTTTTACCTCAGAAACGCGCATTTTTACCTCAGAAACGCGCAAAAACACCTTAAAACGCGCATTTTTACCTCAGAAACGCGCAAAAACACCTTAAAACGCGCACTTTTACCTCAGAAACGCGCAAAAACACCTTAAAACTCGCACTTTTACCTCAGAAATGCGCAAAAACACCTTAAAACGCGCATTTTTACCTCAGAAACGCGCATTTTTACCTCAGAAACGCGCAAAAACACCTTAAAACGCGCATTTTTACCTCAGAAACGCGCAAAAACACCTTAAAACGCGCATTTTTACCTCAGAAACGCGCATTTTTACCTCAGAAACGCGCAAAAACACCTTAAAACGCGCATTTTTACCTCAGAAACGCGCAAAAACACCTTAAAACGCGCGTTTTTACCTCAGAAACGCGCATTTTTACCTCAGAAACGCGCAAAAACACCTTAAAACGCGCACTTTTACCTCAGAAACGCGCAAAAAAACCCTTAAAATGGGCACTTTTAACTCAGAAACGCGCAAAAACACCTTAAAACGCGCATTTTTACCTCAGAAACGCGCATTTTTACCTCAGAAACGCGCAAAAACACCTTAAAACTCGCACTTTTACCTCAGAAACGCGCAAAAACACCTTAAAACGCGCATTTTTACCTCAGAAACGCGCATTTTTACCTCAGAAACGCGCAAAAACACCTTAAAACGCGCACTTTTACCTCAGAAACGCGCAAAAAAACCCTTAAAATGGGCACTTTTACCTCAGAAACGCGCAAAAACACCTTAAAACGCGCATTTTTACCTCAGAAACGCGCAATTTTACCTCAGAAACGCGCAAAAACACCTTAAAACGCGCACTTTTACCTCAGAAACGCGCAAAAACACCTTAAAACGCGCATTTTTACCTCAGAAACGCGCAAAAACACCTTAAAACGCGCATTTTTACCTCAGAAACGCGCATTTTTACCTCAGAAACGCGCAAAAACACCTTAAAACTCGCACTTTTACCTCAGAAACGCGCAAAAACACCTTAAAACGCGCATTTTTACCTCAGAAACGCGCATTTTTACCTTAAAACGCGCAAAAACACCTTAAAACGCGCATTTCTACCTCAGAAACGCGCAAAAACACCTTAAAACGCGCATTTTTACCTCAGAAACGCGCATTTTTACCTCAGAAACGCGCAAAAACACCTTAAAACGCGCATTTTTACCTCAGAAACGCGCATTTTTACCTCAGAAACGCGCAAAAACACCTTAAAACGCGCATTTTTACCTCAGAAACGCGCAAAAACACCTTAAAACGCGCGTTTTTACCTCAGAAACGCGCAAAAACACCTTAAAATGCGCACTTTTACCTCAGAAACGCGCAAAAACACCTTAAAACGCGCATTTTTACCTCAGAAACGCGCATTTTTACCTCAGAAACGCGCAAAAACACCTTAAAACGCGCACTTTTACCTCAGAAACGCGCAAAAACACCTTAAAACGCGCACTTTTACCTCAGAAACGCTCAAAAACACCTTAAAACGCGCATTTTTACCTCAGAAACGCGCAAAAACACCTTAAAACGTGCATTTTTACCTCAGAAACGCACAGAAACACCTTAAAACGCGCATTTTTACCTCAGAAACGCGCAAAAACACCTTAAAACGCGCATTTTTACCTCAGAAACGCGCAAAAACACCTTAAAATGCGCACGTTTACCTCAGAAACGCGCATTTTTACCTCAGAAACGCGCAAAAACACCTTAAAACGCGCATTTTTACCTCAGAAACGCGCAAAAACACCTTAAAACGCGCGTTTTTACCTCAGAAACGCGCATTTTAACCTCAGAAACGCGCAAAAACACCTTAAAACGCGCACTTTTACCTCAGAAACGCGCAAAAACACCTTAAAACGCGCATTTTTACCTCAGAAATGCGCATTTTTACCTCAGAAATGCGCAAAAACACCTTAAAACGCGCACTTTTACCTCAGAAACGCGCAAAAACACCTTAAAACGCGCACTTTTACCTCAGAAACGCGCAAAAACACCTTAAAATGCGCACTTTTACCTCAGAAACGCGCAAAAACACCTTAAAACGCGCATTTTTACCTCAGAAACGCGCATTTTTACCTCAGAAACGCGCAAAAACACCTTAAAACGCGCACTTTTACCTCAGAAACGCGCAAAAACACCTCAAAACCCGCACTTTTACCTCAGAAACGCGCAAAAACACCTTAAAACGCGCATTTTTACCTCAGAAACGCGCAAAAACACCTTAAAACGTGCATTTTTACCTCAGAAACGCACAGAAACACCTTAAAACAGGCATTTTTACCTCAGAAACGCGCAAAAACACCTTAAAACGCGCATTTTTACCTCAGAAACGCGCAAAAACACCTTAAAATGCGCACGTTTACCTCAGAAACGCGCAAAAACACCTTAAAACGCGCATTTTTACCTCAGAAACGCGCATTTTTACCTTAAAACGCGCAAAAACACCTTAAAACGCGCATTTCTACCTCAGAAACGCGCAAAAACACCTTAAAACGCGCATTTTTACCTCAGAAACGCGCATTTTTACCTCAGAAACGCGCAAAAACACCTTAAAACGCGCATTTTTACCTCAGAAACGCGCATTTTTACCTCAGAAACGCGCAAAAACACCTTAAAACGCGCATTTTTACCTCAGAAACGCGCAAAAACACCTTAAAACGCGCGTTTTTACCTCAGAAACGCGCAAAAACACCTTAAAATGCGCACTTTTACCTCAGAAACGCGCAAAAACACCTTAAAACGCGCATTTTTACCTCAGAAACGCGCATTTTTACCTCAGAAACGCGCAAAAACACCTTAAAACGCGCACTTTTACCTCAGAAACGCGCAAAAACACCTTAAAACGCGCACTTTTACCTCAGAAACGCTCAAAAACACCTTAAAACGCGCATTTTTACCTCAGAAACGCGCAAAAACACCTTAAAACGTGCATTTTTACCTCAGAAACGCACAGAAACACCTTAAAACGCGCATTTTTACCTCAGAAACGCGCAAAAACACCTTAAAACGCGCATTTTTACCTCAGAAACGCGCAAAAACACCTTAAAATGCGCACGTTTACCTCAGAAACGCGCATTTTTACCTCAGAAACGCGCAAAAACACCTTAAAACGCGCATTTTTACCTCAGAAACGCGCAAAAACACCTTAAAACGCGCGTTTTTACCTCAGAAACGCGCATTTTAACCTCAGAAACGCGCAAAAACACCTTAAAACGCGCACTTTTACCTCAGAAACGCGCAAAAACACCTTAAAACGCGCATTTTTACCTCAGAAATGCGCATTTTTACCTCAGAAATGCGCAAAAACACCTTAAAACGCGCACTTTTACCTCAGAAACGCGCAAAAACACCTTAAAACGCGCACTTTTACCTCAGAAACGCGCAAAAACACCTTAAAATGCGCACTTTTACCTCAGAAACGCGCAAAAACACCTTAAAACGCGCATTTTTACCTCAGAAACGCGCATTTTTACCTCAGAAACGCGCAAAAACACCTTAAAACGCGCACTTTTACCTCAGAAACGCGCAAAAACACCTCAAAACCCGCACTTTTACCTCAGAAACGCGCAAAAACACCTTAAAACGCGCATTTTTACCTCAGAAACGCGCAAAAACACCTTAAAACGTGCATTTTTACCTCAGAAACGCACAGAAACACCTTAAAACAGGCATTTTTACCTCAGAAACGCGCAAAAACACCTTAAAACGCGCATTTTTACCTCAGAAACGCGCAAAAACACCTTAAAATGCGCACGTTTACCTCAGAAACGCGCAAAAACACCTTAAAACGCGCATTTTTACCTCAGAAACGCGCATTTTTACCTCAGAAATGCGCAAAAACACCTTAAAACGCGCATTTTTACCTCAGAAACGTGCAAAAACACCTTAAAACGCGCACTTTTACCTCAGAAACGCGCAAAAACACCTTAAAACTCGCACTTTTACCTCAGAAACGCGCAAAAACACCTTAAAACGCGCATTTTTACCTCAGAAATGCGCATTTTTACCTCAGAAACGCGCAAAAACACCTTAAAACGCGCATTTTTACCTCAGAAATGCGCATTTTTACCACAGAAACGCGCAAAAACACCTTAAACACCTTAAAACGCGCATTTTTACCTCAGAAACGCGCATTTTTACCTCAGAAACGCGCAAAAACACCTTAAAACGCGCACTTTTACCTCAGAAACGCGCAAAAACACCTTAAAACGCGCACTTTTACCTCAGAAACGCGCAAAAACACCTTAAAACGCGCACTTTTACCTCAGAAACGCGCAAAAACACCTTAAAACGTGCACTTTTACCTCAGAAACGCGCAAAAACACCTTAAAACGCGCATTTTTACCTCAGAAACGCGCATTTTTACCTCAGAAACGCGCAAAAACACCTTAAAACGCGCATTTTTACCTCAGAAATGCGCATTTTTACCTCAGAAACGCGCAAAAACACCTTAAAACGCGCATTTTTACCTCAGAAACGCGCATTTTTACCTCAGAAACGCGCAAAAACACCTTAAAACGCGCACTTTTACCTCAGAAACGCGCAAAAACACCTTAAAACGCGCATTTTTACCTCAGAAACGCGCATTTTTACCTCAGAAACGAGCAAAAACACCTTAAAACGCGCATTTTTACCTCAGAAACGCGCAAAAACACCTTAAAACGCGCACTTTTACCTCAGAAACGCGCAAAAACACCTTAAAACTCGCACTTTTACCTCAGAAATGCGCAAAAACACCTTAAAACGCGCATTTTTACCTCAGAAACGCGCATTTTTACCTCAGAAACGCGCAAAAACACCTTAAAACGCGCATTTTTACCTCAGAAACGCGCAAAAACACCTTAAAACGCGCATTTTTACCTCAGAAACGCGCATTTTTACCTCAGAAACGCGCAAAAACACCTTAAAACGCGCATTTTTACCTCAGAAACGCGCAAAAACACCTTAAAACGCGCGTTTTTACCTCAGAAACGCGCATTTTTACCTCAGAAACGCGCAAAAACACCTTAAAACGCGCACTTTTACCTCAGAAACGCGCAAAAAAAACCCTTAAAATGGGCACTTTTACCTCAGAAACGCGCAAAAACACCTTAAAACGCGCATTTTTACCTCAGAAACGCGCATTTTTACCTCAGAAACGCGCAAAAACACCTTAAAACTCGCACTTTTACCTCAGAAACGCGCAAAAACACCTTAAAACGCGCATTTTTACCTCAGAAACGCGCATTTTTACCTTAAAACGCGCAAAAACACCTTAAAACGCGCACTTTTACCTCAGAAACGCGCAAAAAAACCCTTAAAATGGGCACTTTTACCTCAGAAACGCGCAAAAACACCTTAAAACGCGCATTTTTACCTCAGAAACGCGCATTTTTACCTCAGAAACGCGCAAAAACACCTTAAAACGCGCATTTTTACCTCAGAAACGCGCAAAAACACCTTAAAACGCGCACTTTTACCTCAGAAACGCGCAAAAACACCTTAAAACGCGCACTTTTACCTCAGAAACGCGCAAAAACACCTTAAAACTCGCACTTTTACCTCAGAAACGCGCAAAAACACCTTAAAACGCCAGGGTTTTTTTGTTGCTCCTGGAGTCTCCTCCTCTTTTCGATAGTTATGCCCCTTTGGGGGGCGAAGTCGAAGGTTTGATGTCACAGGTTTTGGAAGAGGATCCGTTAGGGTCAGAACGAGACCACTCTGAAGAGTTTCGGACCAGGGGTGCAGGATCTACACCCCCCTTTTCGATGAGGCCTACAGAAGTGCAATCAAAAGTGAAACCAGTGAGTAAAACTGATCTAAATTTCCTAGGGACAGACTCTATTTTATCGCGTCAAAAGGAAACCCCAGCGTCTAGAATTTCGGGAGAGCCAGCAATAGTTCCCCAAGAGCTTGGAGAAACTTTTGATTGTAATAAGAAAGGGGGATCCCTAAGTGAAGGACCCCAAAAAGCTGAAAGAAAAGAGGCTGTGTTATCCCCATTGCAAGGGAGGCCTGAAATACAAACAAAAGAGAAACTAATGCAACCTGTGGAGGCTTCTGCAGGAAAACTATCAGCAATGGCTGATATTATACCCCCTTCTCCTGAAAAGATTATCTCTGGGGCTGCTGGGGAGTATGCTAAAGCCGTAGAAGAAATATCTAAGAAGATGTTTTTAAGCAGCTCAACTTTGCTGCAAAAAACTGTGAGTGCAGAAAGTCTGGCTGAAGATCAGAGGGACAGATCTCCTATTAAAGGCCCTGAGTGGAATACCAGGTTTCAAGATACAGATTTTGAAGTCCCTGGGAAACATAGATCTCATCTTTCAGGGAAAAAACGTTTATCCCTATCTCTGGGTCAGATCAGGGATGAATCTATGATTGCTGAACTGAGTGCTTTAGATAATAATGCTGGAACTTTACCAGTAGCTGATGAGGCTGTACAAAATAGGAGAGAGGATTCTGGAAATGTTGAGGACATACAAATAGAAGAAGAGGATGCTAACCTCTCAGAATATGAATCTGTGAAAGAGTTTGAGTCTTCAGAAGACTTATCAGATGATTTATCAGGAGATGAAGCTTCTGAGTTAGAGGAAAATGATGCACAGCAGGAAAGTGAGGAGAATGTCTCTAAAACCAAAGGCTTGGAAAATTGGGAAGATTTTCTCTGTAGTGATGCTTTCCTAGAATCTGAAGCAAGACTGGTTTTGGAACAGGGGGGTAAATATACATCTTCTCAATGGAAAGATTTAATGAAAAAAGATATAAGAAATGTCTCAAGTTTTTTGCTAACATCAGAATATTACTCAATTGAGCTGTTTGAGTTTTGGGCCTTTTTTATAGCACATATTACTCTACCCAGATCAAAGGTTTCTGAATCCACTTGGAAGAACAAAAGCACATTTGAACACTGGAATAGACTGGAACGAGATTACCAACTTATTGTTCAATGGTTCCTGGGGGAGAATAAGAAATCTCAGCTCAAGGTGGCGCTTGCGGTAGATAGCAGCGCATTCATTTTGGAAAAACTGATGACTGAGGGACGTGTAAAAAATACAAAAGTGGGGAAAAAACCCAAAAAAGTATTGCAATTCCCAAAGTGCTTATGTGAATCTAATCTGTTAAAAGACTTTCAAAGAATAATTCGTTTTCTACAGACAAAAGATGCCACTGATGATATGATTTCTTTCTCTATGGGCACAGAAGAATCTGCCTCACCCATGTCAGTGGGTCAATGTGTGGACTGGCTTTTCACTATCACAACCTACCTGAAACAAAGACTGAAAGGGAAAAAAACTGACATAAAACAATTGATGGATAGATTAGGGAAAGAAGAAGTCTGTAGCATGGAGAGACCATCCTTGGAGGAGACACAATCTAGTTTACCTGAAACTGGATCACAACTTAAAACAGCTCCCAGAAGGTCATCTTTAAGATCCGGGAAGGCACTTGATAAAGAAAACCAGAGACAAGAACCATCACTATTGGTTGAGAAAGTGGCACAAGGCGATGCCTCAGGAAGTAATGCACCTAAGAGGCCTAGACTAGAAGAGACTCTGCAATTGAATACGACTCCAATTGAGAAAGGACAGGGTGACACTGTAGAACAGATAGCGTGTGGGCCTCATGAATTACAGACAAGGCCTCAGGAATTACAGACAAGGCCTCTGATAGAGGGTGAGATGGAGGTCTCGGTAGAGACTAGAGGAGTGGCCTCTGTAATGGCAGAAAACTCTCCAGTTGACCTAGAAGAAGCTTTATTTTTGAAAGAATTAGAAATGTATGCAAAAAAAGGAGCTAGGCCAAAGACCTCTCAAGGACAACTGACAAGAATACCTGTAATGGAAGGACGGACTGAAGGCTCGACATCCACTGTTGCTTCAGTGGCACATGGATCTGAGGAGTTATCTTCCGGAAAGGAAAGATCAACTTTAATACCGAGAGCAGGAACAACCAAACGAACTGACCCAATTGGACTGTCCGATACTTCTAAAGGAAAATCTCAACTTCCCCGTACTTTCGCTTCAGTAGCAGACCCGGATAGACGACAGAAGGGTGCTGCGAGGAAGCGGGGTGAGACAACAAATGAAGGTGGTGTGGATCCTAGAGCCCAATTTGAGCTTGAGGATGAGGTGATGGCGGCACTTCCGGATTCTCTGAATGAGAATGAAGACCCGAAAAAGCGCTTTGTCATCAGGCTGCGCTATGTGGGGACAGATGAAGAAAAAGCTACTAGGGAGTATGTAATCAAATCAATTCTGATAGATGCCATGGATTTTACACTCCCGTGGATACGTGCGGTCATCCAGTTGGAAGGCTCAAAGGAGATTGATGTCTGTCTCAGGCATCAAGTAGCGTATCATCGTTTCTGGTCGCAGTGCAGAATTGTAGACAAACTAATGCCACATTTGTTAGCAGGCTTTCAACTAGTCCCTTTATTCAAGGCGGACACGAGAGTTCTGACCATAGCCTTCCGGACGACTACAGTACCGGCTGAAGACGTGGCAATATGGCTGGAAAGACATGTAAAGGTGCTAATGGGTCCTTATGAACGCAAGGACGCCTATGGCATCTGGACAGGGGAATATCGCTGTATTATTGCGCTTCGTACGGATCCACAGACTGGTGCTCTGCAGCACCTCCCAAAATATTTCTTTTTGGGGTCAGACAGGGCCAGCCTTCGCTATAGTGGTCAACCTCCGGCCTGCTTCCATTGTGGCGCCTACGATCACATCAGGAGAGACTGTCAAGTTTCGCTTTGCTCCAAATGTGGTGTGCACGGGCACAGTACCATAAGTTGCCATAAAAGTATCCGGTGCAACTTGTGCCTTGGCATCGGACACACATATTTCTGGTGCCCGGAGGCGCATTACAATAAGATGGACAAGGAGAGAGCGGAAAAAGCGGCTAAAGTGGCTGAGATGGGAAGGAAGAGGGCGCAGCGACAGGAAAAGCGTCCGCAACCAGAATCGGGGAGCCGAGAGGAGAATGTGATGGAGACGGATCCGGCTTCGTCGACGGGTCCGGGTGAGCGGAGTGGCGGAGACAAAGAGATAGAAGACACCTCGCAATCCGCGTGGACACAAATTTCCTCACGAAAGAGGGAAAGGAAAAGACACTCGGGGGGAGGGAAAGATTTTCTGCCTGCTTTGGGAAATAGGTTTGAGTCTCTTGACGACTCAGGACCGGTGTCATTTGGCGCAAGTAGGTTTGACGTGCTGAATGTTGAAGAGGACGACCTTCCAGAGGACACTGGGGAGGCACCGGAGCCCCGCCGGTCCCCTAGTCGCCGACAGAACACTTCTCCTAAGGAACAACGAAAGCAGAAAAAGATGAAGGACATGAATAAGGCAAGATCTAGTGGTAATGGGCCCTCTGGACACCCTTTGGTGACCTCTGGGAAAGAGGACAAGAATGTACAAGAGCTTGTAAAAGAGTTACAACAAAAATTGATAGTGGAAAAAGATAAAAGGGAGGAGTTCTGGAGTCTTCGCCAGTACTCCAAGGATAAACTTAAGGATTTGGGGAAAGAAAAGGAGAAATTGTGTGAGATGATAGGAACAAAAAACCCCTTAGAAAAGGGAGATGGCAGTGAGGATGAAGAGGTGGGTAGACTAGACCAGGTATTGAGTAAAATTCAGAAAGAGAACAAGAATTTTAGATCTATAGATTCTAAATACTGTTATCATTTAAATATGGTGACAAAACTGGTGGAGGACATTGAGAACCTGCAACAACAGATGCAGGGTAACTCCTCAGTCTCTGATATGGATGGGGTGGAAGTTGAAGGACCAGAAGTAATTGTTCAGGAAATTGTAATCGATGCACCAGAGGTGGCAGACGACCCGTTACCGGAAGGGGAAACTCAAGAAATGATTACTGGTAAAAACTGGGAAGACCAGGTGGAACAGGTCTTCCCATTAGAAATTGTTTTAGAATCCGGTATGGAAGCTGAGAAAAATGTGGGGCATAGTGATAAAACCCCTGTGATCCCTCGGCCCTCTACCGTTACCCATACTACCGGAATTCCCGGACCCGATCCTGACCCCGGTCCTGACCCTCCTTCTTCCCGATTGTCCCCTTCCCTGTCCCTTATCCGGGATGCACACACAGCTAAAAGTAGGACTACACTCTCATATGGAAAAGGTATGGGAGGGGTAGAAGGTAGCTCTCCGATCCGAGAGGGCATTGAGGAAGTGGAATGATGGTAATTGTAAAATCTGCTGTATATTACGTCATCTTTTTAACCCTGAAGTTGATGTGTATATATATATATTCGTGTATATTTGACTTTATACTGCTCTTAAAGTGTCTGCTACTATTGATGGGTTCTCCTCTTGATAATGATTATATGATTCTTCTGTATTATTTCTATTATATTAAGTTTCCCTGGTTCACCTTAAGATTTATGTTTCCTTTATATTACTATCTTTATTTATGGCTATACCCTTTAATTTATTAACTTGGAATGTCCGTGGCCTGAAGTCTTTGGACAAAAGGCGGGACATTTTTCGATATATAACACGCCTAAATTATCATATTTATGTTCTTCAGGAAACACATTTTCAACATGAAGGGCAGCGTTTCTCGGCGCAGCAGCAATGGATGTGGGGCCCCTCCTATTGGTCTTATGATGGGAGTGGCCATGCGGGGGTGGCAGTGCTTTTCAAGAACAACCCCAATTTGAGAATCGATAGCGTGTTAGAGATTGAACCGGGGAGACTCATGTATATTGATTTTACCATTTTTGGGGACCAGGCTTCTGGAGCTCAATGGGGCGCATCTAATCGTATCTTCCGTCTGTGTGTAGTGTATGCCCCGGTGAAAGTTTCTCTGAGGAAAAAAGTATGGGCTAAACTAAAAGATATCACAATCACTAGACGTCATCTACTAGTTGTGGGCGATTTTAACAACAGGGCGCGCCCGGAGGATAGGAGGACCTTTATAGACGGATGTCCCATTTCATCCCCACATTCCTCTCTAACCGTAGAGGAGAGTAGTTTGCAATCTTACTTATCGAGAACTCTGGGGTTAGAGGACAAGGCTTTGGATGTGCACAATGTTATTGAGTTTTTTCCTATTTCTCATAAATTGGCCTTTCCTCTTAAGTATAAGCAAACATGTGAGTCTGAAAATAAATTCACCTATTTCCATCCGAGAGTAGCCAGCCGATTAGATAGACTATGGGCGCCTCCCTCCTTTCAGGTGTACGGCTGTAAATTAAGGTTGACTCCGTGGTCAGACCACGCTATGGTCGGATTCACATGTACCTATGGAGAGGTCTTGCCCAGAGGGAAATCGCTATGGCGCTTACAACCCAAGCATTTGAGTTCCGAAATTTTTAAGTCACTTTTGTTATTGGAGTTGGACCGGCAGACAAGACGGTTGTTAAATGCCGCTGAAGATGTCGTGGGGAACTGGGAGATCTTAAAGAGAAGGATCTCTCAGTGCGTGAGATTAGCTGACAGTAATATCTATAGGAAAGATGTTCAAGAGTACCAAAGAGCCATTGCTCAATTGTTAAGAATCACGGATAAGATGAATAAAGGGGAGGCTTTCGAAGAGGAGAGACTTAGGGGATGCAGAGCGACTATCCGTCGATTTCAGCACCAACTTCGTCAGAATCGGCTGACGAGTAAGATGTACAGGACTAGAGGTGCGCTAGTTGATAAAGATGAATGGGCTAAAGAGAACATGCCAAAACCGCATCTGGGCTTCCAAGGTCTGAGGACTGAGGAAGGAGTTCTAAAAACTGACCCTCGAGACATGCTCTGTGTCATGTCTAAATTTTACCAAAAGATGTATGCGGAACGAATCATCGAGGAAAAGGATGTGAACGTCTATTTGGAGAACTGTCGCGCGATGGCGGATACCAGAGAGGGTCGGCCCTTGACGGAGGAACGATGTGACTCGATGGTCCGACGGGTGACGCCCGAAGAAGTGAAGAAAGTCATCTCGGGAGGCAAAGGAAATTCGGCTCCAGGCCCGGATGGCCTGACGTGGGCCTTCTACAAAGAATTTGTGGACCTCCTGTTGCCGGTACTAGTCAAGTTATTCAACTCCTGTATGGAGAAGGGTGCTCTCGGTCGATCCTTCGCAGACGGGCTTTTGATCTTCTTCCCCAAAAAAGGGGATATCACTTTACCTAAGAATTGGAGACCCATCACGCTGACCAATGTCGATTACAGGATCTTGGCGAAGATCTTGAATCAGAGATTGGCGGCGACGGCGGCGGAGCTAATCCACAGCCTTCAGACGAGCGCCGTACCGGGCAGAAGCATGGTGGATTCTCTGTGTCTAGTGAGGGAAGTCTTTCAATCCATCCAAAAGGATCGATGGAAGGGTCATCTATTACTTCTCGACCAGATCAAGGCTTTCGATAAGATCAACCATACCTATCTGTGGGCACTACTCCGAAGCAAAGGAGTTCCTTCGAGATTTGTGGACTGGGTACGGATGTTGTATGCAGATGCGGGCGTGGTTCCGCAAGTAAACGGCTGGAGAGGAGACCGTATTGTCTTGCATTCGGGGGTTCGCCAGGGTTGCCCCCTGAGTCCATTATTATACGTCTTTGCTCTGGATCCAGTTTTGAGGAGAATACAATGTGAACCCCGTTTGCCTGGATTCGTGATTCCCCTACCTTCGCCGGGAGAGGTCTTCCCGGGATCTCGCGAGGAAGTGGAACCGGCGACCGCGACGATGTCCTCAGAATCGTCGCTTGACATCGGAAAAGGGGCCCTCGGGGACTTCCGTGTGAAGTTTATAGCGCACGCCGATGACGTGACTTTGCTCTTAACGGAGGAGAAGGAGGTCCGGGTGGCGCTGGACCTTTTTGCAGAATATGGAGCCATCTCGGGTTCAGAAGTGAACGTGGAGAAGAGCTTCTTCGTTGAAGTGGATCGGGGGAAGGGCCAATTACGTTATCGGCCGGTGACGGATCGAGCCGCGGATGACCCAGAGGAAGAAGGGACCTTGGGAGAATGGAAAGATGCAGTGCGCGTTTTAGGACTCGGATTTGGAGTAAAAAATCAGATCTGGAAGGAAGACTGGCTCGCGTGGGAAAAGAAAGTCACCACTAAAATCGCCCAGTGGAAAAACTGGAAACTGTCAATGTATCAAAGGGCGGTTTATGTCAGAACTTACCTCGTGCCCATGGCCCACAATCTGGCGACGGTATACCCCCCTCCGGCCGATCTGCTGAGGAGGGTAGAGGGACAAGTTTTTGCTTTCGTGTGGAAAATGCGCACCTTCCCGCTGCCCAGGGCGGTGGCCTACCAGACGGTGGAACAGGGAGGCCTGGCTCTTCCGGCGTTACAGTCTCTCTTTCTGGCCAAATTCGTGTCTTATAATTTTGGAATTTGGATTTTTTGCGTTGTCTACGACAGAGGGAATTTGTTACAGAGACTCTGGGCGGCATTATTCGCCACCGGATGGCGAAATTCCCGATGGGGAGTGGACTGGTGGGAGAAAGGCGCCTTTATCGGGAATGTGACCCGGAAGGTGAAAGAAGCTGTACCGGAGTATTTCGAGGATCTCATCGGATGGATGAAAAAAGGAAAAATCATACCCACCGTATTGAGGACGCCCCGGACCGTCCGGCAGATGAATAAGAATGTTTATGACACGGCGCTGACGGAGGGACCCTTTTCACGGGCACGGAGGCGCGGCTTGTCTCGAGCCGGGAGTTCACGACCCTTCTACCAGCTGGGCGAATCAGTCGCTTTCTTGAAGGAAAAAGAGATTCCCTTCCATCTTTGGGAATTTAGGTGGAGGATATACCATCGAGTGTTACCCCTTAATGGGAGTAAACCGTGGCTCTCGCCCGATCAACAGCTCTGCCCCAGAATACATTGCCAACAGGAGACCGCCTTTTCAGAAACGCCTCCGATAGAGACTCACGCTCATTTCCTCAAAGACTGCGTGACTGCGAAGGAAGTGTGGCGAAGGGCGGGGACCCTTTTCCGATGGCCCGAATTGGGTGAGCGGTCCTGGGAGGCTCTGACCACGGGCGAGGTTGGGGATCCTCTACCACCAGGCCCTAGTAAGGGAGTGGCTAGGAAGAGGGATAGGCTAGGGAGAGTGATAGAAAGTAAATGGAAGGTTCCGATCTATGTTTTTTGGGTAACAAGTCTGTACATTATGCATGCCATGTTTTTGCATCGTAACGGGGAAGTAAAACGAGACTATGAGATTGGAGCGGGAAAGACGATGCAGTTAGCCTGGAAAAGACTCTATGGTTTTGTTCAAAAGGAACGGAGCTCTTTAACGAGGGAGGAATGGCAAAAACGTTGGAAATGGACCATCGATGTCCCTCCCCCGATCACGTGAGAGTTCAACGTGTAATTTTGTTTCTATGGACTAATTTGTATTTCTTGGGTTTTAATCACTGTATTAGGGTATGTATGGCTAACCTGTGTATTCCTAAATTAGTGAATGTATCGTAATGTAAAATATTAGTAGTTTGTAAATCAATAAAGAAAACTTGTACCTTAAAAAAAAAAGAAAACTTGTACCTTAAAACGCGCATTTTTACCTCAGAAACGCGCATTTTTACCTCAGAAACGCGCAAAAACACCTTAAAACGCGCATTTTTACCTCAGAAACGCGCATTTTTACCTCAGAAACGCGCAAAAACACCTTAAAACGCGCATTTTTACCTCAGAAACGCGCAAAAACACCTTAAAACGCGCATTTTTACCTCAGAAACGCGCAAAAACACCTTAAAACGTGCATTTTTACCTCAGAAACGCGCATTTTTACCTCAGAAACGCGCAAAAACACCTTAAACACCTTAAAACGCGCATTTTTACCTCAGAAACGCGCACTTTTACCTCAGAAACGCGCAAAAACACCTTAAAACGCGCATTTTTACCTCAGAAACGCGCATTTTTACCTCAGAAACGCGCAAAAACACCTTAAACACCTTAAAACGCGCATTTTTACCTCAGAAACGCGCATTTTTACCTCAGAAACGCGCAAAAACACCTTAAAACGCGCACTTTTACCTCAGAAACGCGCAAAAACACCTTAAAACGTGCACTTTTACCTCAGAAACGCGCAAAAACACCTTAAAACGCGCATTTTTACCTCAGAAACGCGCAAAAACACCTTAAAACGCGCATTTTTACCTCAGAAACGCGCAAAAACACCTTAAAACGTGCACTTTTACCTCAGAAACGCGCAAAAACACCTTAAAACGCGCATTTTTACCTCAGAAACGCGCAAAAACACCTTAAAACGTGCATTTTTACCTCAGAAACGCGCAAAAACACCTTAAAACGCGCGTTTTTACCTCAGAAACGCGCAATTTTACCTCAGAAACGCGCAAAAACACCTTAAAACGCGCACTTTTACCTCAGAAACGCGCAAAAACACCTTAAAACGCGCATTTTTACCTCAGAAACGCGCAAAAACACCTTAAAACGCGCATTTTTACCTCAGAAACGCGCATTTTTACCTCAGAAACGCGCAAAAACACCTTAAAACTCGCACTTTTACCTCAGAAACGCGCAAAAACACCTTAAAACGCGCATTTTTACCTCAGAAACGCGCATTTTTACCTTAAAACGCGCAAAAACACCTTAAAACGCGCATTTCTACCTCAGAAACGCGCAAAAACACCTTAAAACGCGCATTTTTACCTCAGAAACGCGCATTTTTACCTCAGAAACGCGCAAAAACACCTTAAAACGCGCATTTTTACCTCAGAAACGCGCATTTTTACCTCAGAAACGCGCAAAAACACCTTAAAACGCGCATTTTTACCTCAGAAACGCGCAAAAACACCTTAAAACGCGCACTTTTACCTCAGAAACGCGCATTTTAACCTCAGAAACGCGCAAAAACACCTTAAAACGCGCACTTTTACCTCAGAAACGCGCAAAAACACCTTAAAACGCGCATTTTTACCTCAGAAATGCGCATTTTTACCTCAGAAATGCGCAAAAACACCTTAAAACGCGCACTTTTACCTCAGAAACGCGCAAAAACACCTTAAAACGCGCACTTTTACCTCAGAAACGCGCAAAAACACCTTAAAATGCGCACTTTTACCTCAGAAACGCGCAAAAACACCTTAAAACGCGCATTTTTACCTCAGAAACGCGCATTTTTACCTCAGAAACGCGCAAAAACACCTTAAAACGCACACTTTTACCTCAGAAACGCGCAAAAACACCTTAAAACGCGCACTTTTACCTCAGAAACGCTCAAAAACACCTTAAAACGCGCATTTTTACCTCAGAAACGCGCAAAAACACCTTAAAACGTGCATTTTTACCTCAGAAACGCACAGAAACACCTTAAAACGCGCATTTTTACCTCAGAAACGCGCAAAAACACCTTAAAACGCGCATTTTTACCTCAGAAACGCGCAAAAACACCTTAAAATGCGCACGTTTACCTCAGAAACGCTCAAAAACACCTTAAAACGCGCATTTTTACCTCAGAAACGCGCATTTTTACCTCAGAAATGCGCAAAAACACCTTAAAACGCGCATTTTTACCTCAGAAACGTGCAAAAACACCTTAAAACGCGCACTTTTACCTCAGAAACGCGCAAAAACACCTTAAAACTCGCACTTTTAACTCAGAAACGCGCAAAAACACCTTAAAACGCGCATTTTTACCTCAGAAATGCGCATTTTTACCTCAGAAACGCGCAAAAACACCTTAAAACGCGCATTTTTACCTCAGAAACGCGCAAAAACACCTTAAAACGCGCATTTTTACCTCAGAAACGCGCATTTTTACCTCAAAAACGCGCAAAAACACCTTAAAACGCGCATTTTTACCTCAGAAACGCGCATTTTTACCTCAGAAACGCGCAAAAACACCTTAAAACGCGCATTTTTACCTCAGAAACGCGCAAAAACACCTTAAAACGCGCATTTTTACCTCAGAAACGCGCATTTTTACCTCAGAAATGCGCAAAAACACCTTAAAACGCGCACTTTTACCTCAGAAACGCGCAAAAACACCTCAAAACGCGCACTTTTACCTCAGAAACGCGCAAAAACACCTTAAAATGCGCACTTTTACCTCAGAAACGCGCAAAAACACCTTAAAACGCGCATTTTTACCTCAGAAACGCGCATTTTTACCTCAGAAACGCGCAAAAACACCTTAAAACGCGCATTTTTACCTCAGAAACGCGCAAAAACACCTTAAAACGCGCATTTTTACCTCAGAAACGCGCAAAAACACCTTAAAACGCGCGTTTTTACCTCAGAAACGCGCATTTTTACCTCAGAAACGCGCAAAAACACCTTAAAACGCGCATTTTTACCTCAGAAATGCGCATTTTTACCTCAGAAACGCGCAAAAACACCTTAAAACGCGCATTTTTACCTCAGAAACGGGCATTTTTACCTCAGAAACGCGCAAAAACACCTTAAAACGCGCATTTTTACCTCAGAAACGCGCAAAAACACCTTAAAACGTGCACTTTTACCTCAGAAACGCGCAAAAACACCTTAAAACGCGCACTTTTACCTCAGAAACGCGCATTTTTACCTCAGAAACGCGCAAAAACACCTTAAAACGCGCATTTTTACCTCAGAAACGCGCAAAAACACCTTAAAACGCGCATTTTTACCTCAGAAACGTGCAAAAACACCTTAAAACGCGCATTTTTACCTCAGAAATGCGCATTTTTACCTCAGAAACGCGCAAAAACACCTTAAAACGCGCATTTTTACCTCAGAAACACGCATTTTTACCTCAGAAACGCGCAAAAACACCTTAAAATGCGCATTTTTACCTCAGAAACACCTTAAAACGCTCACTTTTACCTCAGAAACGCGCAAAAACACCTTAAAACGCGCATTTTTACCTCAGAAACGCGCATTTTTACCTCAGAAATGCGCAAAAACACCTTAAAACGCGCACTTTTACCTCAGAAACGCGCAAAAACACCTCAAAACGCGCACTTTTACCTCAGAAACGCGCAAAAACACCTTAAAATGCGCACTTTTACCTCAGAAACGCGCAAAAACACCTTAAAACGCGCATTTTTACCTCAGAAACGCGCATTTTTACCTCAGAAACGCGCAAAAACACCTTAAAACGCGCATTTTTACCTCAGAAACGCGCAAAAACACCTTAAAACGCGCATTTTTACCCTAGAAACGCGCAAAAACACCTTAAAACACGCATTTTTACCTCAGAAACGCGCAAAAACACCTTAAAACGCGCATTTTTACCTCAGAAACGCACAGAAACACCTTAAAACGCGCATTTTTACCTCAGAAACGCGCAAAAACACCTTAAAACGCGCATTTTTACCTCAGAAATGCGCATTTTTACCTCAGAAACGCGCAAAAACACCTTAAAACGCGCATTTTTACCTCAGAAACGCGCAAAAACACCTTAAAACGCGCATTTTTACCTCAGAAACGCGCATTTTTACCTCAGAAACGCGCAAAAACACCTTAAAACGCGCACTTTTACCTCAGAAACGCGCAAAAACACCTCAAAACGCGCACTTTTACCTCAGAAACGCGCATTTTTACCTCAGAAACGCGCAAAAACACCTTAAAACGCGCACTTTTACCTCAGAAACGCGCAAAAACACCTTAAAACGCGCATTTTTACCTCAGAAACGCGCATTTTTACCTCAGAAATGCGCAAAAACACCTTAAAACGCGCACTTTTACCTCAGAAACGCGCAAAAACACCTCAAAACGCGCACTTTTACCTCAGAAACGCGCAAAAACACCTTAAAATGCGCACTTTTACCTCAGAAACGCGCAAAAACACCTTAAAACGCGCATTTTTACCTCAGAAACGCGCATTTTTACCTCAGAAACGCGCAAAAACACCTTAAAACGCGCATTTTTACCTCAGAAACGCGCAAAAACACCTTAAAACGTGCATTTTTACCCTAGAAACGCGCAAAAACACCTTAAAACACGCATTTTTACCTCAGAAACGCGCAAAAACACCTTAAAACGCGCATTTTTACCTCAGAAACGCACAGAAACACCTTAAAACGCGCATTTTTACCTCAGAAACGCGCAAAAACACCTTAAAACGCGCATTTTTACCTCAGAAATGCGCATTTTTACCTCAGAAACGCGCAAAAACACCTTAAAACGCGCATTTTTACCTCAGAAACGCGCAAAAACACCTTAAAACGCGCATTTTTACCTCAGAAACGCGCATTTTTACCTCAGAAACGCGCAAAAACACCTTAAAACGCGCACTTTTACCTCAGAAACGCGCAAAAACACCTTAAAACGCGCATTTTTACCTCAGAAACGCGCAAAAACACCTTAAAACGCGCATTTTTACCTCAGAAACGCGCAAAAACACCTTAAAATGCGCATTTTTACCTCAGAAACGCGCATTTTTACCTCAGAAACGCGCAAAAACACCTTAAAACGCGCACTTTTACCTCAGAAACGCGCAAAAACACCTTAAAACGCGCAAAAACACCTTAAAACGCGCACTTTTACCTCAGAAACGGGCAAAAACACCTTAAAACGCGCATTTTTACCTCAGAAACGCGCAAAAACACCTTAAAACGCGCATTTTTACCTCAGAAACGCGCAAAAACACCTTAAAATGCGCATTTTTACCTCAGAAACGCGCATTTTTACCTCAGAAACGCGCAAAAACACCTTAAAACGCGCACTTTTACCTCAGAAACGCGCAAAAACACCTTAAAACGCACATTTTTACCTCAGAAACGCGCAAAAACACCTTAAAACGCGCATTTTTACCTCAGAAACGCGCAAAAACACCTTAAAACGCGCATTTTTACCTCAGAAACGCGCATTTTTACCTCAGAAACGCGCAAAAACACCTTAAAACGCGCATTTTTACCTCAGAAATGCGCATTTTTACCTCAGAAATGCGCAAAAACACCTTAAAACGCGCACTTTTACCTCAGAAACGCGCAAAAACACCTTAAAACGCGCACTTTTACCTCAGAAACGCGCAAAAACACCTTAAAATGCGCACTTTTACCTCAGAAACGCGCAAAAACACCTTAAAACGCGCATTTTTACCTCAGAAACGCGCATTTTTACCTCAGAAACGCGCAAAAACACCTTAAAACTCGCACTTTTACCTCAGAAACGCGCAAAAACACCTTAAAACGCGCATTTTTACCTCAGAAACGCGCATTTTTACCTTAAAACGCGCAAAAACACCTTAAAACGCGCACTTTTACCTCAGAAACGCGCAAAAAAACCCTTAAAATGGGCACTTTTACCTCAGAAACGCGCAAAAACACCTTAAAACGCGCATTTTTACCTCAGAAACGCGCATTTTTACCTCAGAAACGCGCAAAAACACCTTAAAACGCGCATTTTTACCTCAGAAACGCGCAAAAACACCTTAAAACGCGCACTTTTACCTCAGAAACGCGCAAAAACACCTTAAAACGCGCACTTTTACCTCAGAAACGCGCAAAAACACCTTAAAACTCGCACTTTTACCTCAGAAACGCGCAAAAACACCTTAAAACGCGCATTTTTACCTCAGAAACGCGCATTTTTACCTCAGAAACGCGCAAAAACACCTTAAAACGCGCATTTTTACCTCAGAAACGCGCATTTTTACCTCAGAAACGCCCAAAAACACCTTAAAACGCGCATTTTTACCTCAGAAACGCGCAAAAACACCTTAAAACGCGCATTTTTACCTCAGAAACGCGCAAAAACACCTTAAAACGTGCATTTTTACCTCAGAAACGCGCATTTTTACCTCAGAAACGCGCAAAAACACCTTAAACACATTAAAACGCGCATTTTTACCTCAGAAACGCGCACTTTTACCTCAGAAACGCGCAAAAACACCTTAAAACGCGCATTTTTACCTCAGAAACGCGCATTTTTACCTCAGAAACGCGCAAAAACACCTTAAACACCTTAAAACGCGCATTTTTACCTCAGAAACGCGCATTTTTACCTCAGAAACGCGCAAAAACACCTTAAAACGCGCACTTTTACCTCAGAAACGCGCAAAAACACCTTAAAACGCGCACTTTTACCTCAGAAACGCGCAAAAACACCTTAAAACGCGCATTTTTACCTCAGAAACGCGCAAAAACACCTTAAAACGCGCATTTTTACCTCAGAAACGCGCAAAAACACCTTAAAACGCGTATTTTTACCTCAGAAACGCGCAAAAACACCTTAAAACGTGCACTTTTACCTCAGAAACGCGCAAAAACACCTTAAAACGCGCATTTTTACCTCAGAAACGCGCAAAAACACCTTAAAACGTGCATTTTTACCTCAGAAACGCGCAAAAACACCTTAAAACGCGCGTTTTTACCTCAGAAACGCGCAATTTTACCTCAGAAACGCGCAAAAACACCTTAAAACGCGCACTTTTACCTCAGAAACGCGCAAAAACACCTTAAAACGCGCATTTTTACCTCAGAAACGCGCAAAAACACCTTAAAACGCGCATTTTTACCTCAGAAACGCGCATTTTTACCTCAGAAACGCGCAAAAACACCTTAAAACTCGCACTTTTACCTCAGAAACGCGCAAAAACACCTTAAAACGCGCATTTTTACCTCAGAAACGCGCATTTTTACCTTAAAACGCGCAAAAACACCTTAAAACGCGCATTTCTACCTCAGAAACGCGCAAAAACACCTTAAAACGCGCACTTTTACCTCAGAAACGCGCATTTTTACCTCAGAAACGCGCAAAAACACCTTAAAACGCGCATTTTTACCTCAGAAACGCGCATTTTTACCTCAGAAACGCGCAAAAACACCTTAAAACGCGCATTTTTACCTCAGAAACGCGCAAAAACACCTTAAAACGCGCGTTTTTACCTCAGAAACGCGCATTTTAACCTCAGAAACGCGCAAAAACACCTTAAAACGCGCACTTTTACCTCAGAAACGCGCAAAAACACCTTAAAACGCGCATTTTTACCTCAGAAATGCGCATTTTTACCTCAGAAATGCGCAAAAACACCTTAAAACGCGCACTTTTACCTCAGAAACGCGCAAAAACACCTTAAAACGCGCACTTTTACCTCAGAAACGCGCAAAAACACCTTAAAATGCGCACTTTTACCTCAGAAACGCGCAAAAACACCTTAAAACGCGCATTTTTACCTCAGAAACGCGCATTTTTACCTCAGAAACGCGCAAAAACACCTTAAAACGCGCACTTTTACCTCAGAAACGCGCAAAAACACCTTAAAACGCGCACTTTTACCTCAGAAACGCTCAAAAACACCTTAAAACGCGCATTTTTACCTCAGAAACGCGCAAAAACACCTTAAAACGTGCATTTTTACCTCAGAAACGCACAGAAACACCTTAAAACGCGCATTTTTACCTCAGAAACGCGCAAAAACACCTTAAAACGCGCATTTTTACCTCAGAAACGCGCAAAAACACCTTAAAATGCGCACGTTTACCTCAGAAACGCTCAAAAACACCTTAAAACGCGCATTTTTACCTCAGAAACGCGCATTTTTACCTCAGAAATGCGCAAAAACACCTTAAAACGCGCATTTTTACCTCAGAAACGTGCAAAAACACCTTAAAACGCGCACTTTTACCTCAGAAACGCGCAAAAACACCTTAAAACTCGCACTTTTACCTCAGAAACGCGCAAAAACACCTTAAAACGCGCATTTTTACCTCAGAAATGCGCATTTTTACCTCAGAAACGCGCAAAAACACCTTAAAACGCGCATTTTTACCTCAGAAACGCGCAAAAACACCTTAAAACGCGCATTTTTACCTCAGAAACGCGCATTTTTACCTCAAAAACGCGCAAAAACACCTTAAAACGCGCATTTTTACCTCAGAAACGCGCATTTTTACCTCAGAAACGCGCAAAAACACCTTAAAACGCGCATTTTTACCTCAGAAACGCGCAAAAACACCTTAAAACGCGCGTTTTTACCTCAGAAACGCGCATTTTTACCTCAGAAACGCGCAAAAACACCTTAAAACGCGCACTTTTACCTCAGAAACGCGCAAAAACACCTTAAAACGCGCATTTTTACCTCAGAAACGCGCATTTTTACCTCAGAAATGCGCAAAAACACCTTAAAACGCGCACTTTTACCTCAGAAACGCGCAAAAACACCTCAAAACGCGCACTTTTACCTCAGAAACGCGCAAAAACACCTTAAAATGCGCACTTTTACCTCAGAAACGCGCAAAAACACCTTAAAACGCGCATTTTTACCTCAGAAACGCGCATTTTTACCTCAGAAACGCGCAAAAACACCTTAAAACGCGCATTTTTACCTCAGAAACGCGCAAAAACACCTTAAAACGCGCATTTTTACCCTAGAAACGCGCAAAAACACCTTAAAACACGCATTTTTACCTCAGAAACGCGCAAAAACACCTTAAAACGCGCATTTTTACCTCAGAAACGCACAGAAACACCTTAAAACGCGCATTTTTACCTCAGAAACGCGCAAAAACACCTTAAAACGCGCATTTTTACCTCAGAAATGCGCATTTTTACCTCAGAAACGCGCAAAAACACCTTAAAACGCGCATTTTTACCTCAGAAACGCGCAAAAACACCTTAAAACGCGCATTTTTACCTCAGAAACGCGCATTTTTACCTCAGAAACGCGCAAAAACACCTTAAAACGCGCACTTTTACCTCAGAAACGCGCAAAAACACCTCAAAACGCGCACTTTTACCTCAGAAACGCGCAAAAACACCTTAAAACGTGCATTTTTACCTCAGAAACGCGCAAAAACACCTTAAAACGTGCGTTTTTACCTCAGAAACGCGCATTTTTACCTCAGAAACGCGCAAAAACACCTTAAAACGCGCATTTTTACCTCAGAAACGCGCAAAAACACCTTAAAACGCGCGTTTTTACCTCAGAAACGCGCATTTTTACCTCAGAAACGCGCAAAAACACCTTAAAACGCGCATTTTTACCTCAGAAATGCGCATTTTTACCTCAGAAACGCGCAAAAACACCTTAAAACGCGCATTTTTACCTCAGAAACGGGCATTTTTACCTCAGAAACGCGCAAAAACACCTTAAAACGCGCATTTTTACCTCAGAAACGCGCAAAAACACCTTAAAACGTGCACTTTTACCTCAGAAACGCGCAAAAACACCTTAAAACGCGCACTTTTACCTCAGAAACGCGCATTTTTACCTCAGAAACGCGCAAAAACACCTTAAAACGCGCATTTTTACCTCAGAAACGCGCAAAAACACCTTAAAACGCGCATTTTTACCTCAGAAACGTGCAAAAACACCTTAAAACGCGCATTTTTACCTCAGAAATGCGCATTTTTACCTCAGAAACGCGCAAAAACACCTTAAAACGCGCATTTTTACCTCAGAAACACGCATTTTTACCTCAGAAACGCGCAAAAACACCTTAAAATGCGCATTTTTACCTCAGAAACGCGCAAAAACACCTTAAAACGCGCATTTTTACCTCAGAAACGCGCATTTTTACCTCAGAAACGCACAAAAACACCTTAAAACGCGCATTTTTACCTCAGAAATGCGCATTTTTACCTCAGAAACGCGCAAAAACACCTTAAAACGCGCACTTTTACCTCAGAAACGCGCAAAAACACCTTAAAACTCGCACTTTTACCTCAGAAACGCGCAAAAACACCTTAAAACGCGCATTTTTACCTCAGAAACGCGCATTTTTACCTCAGAAACGCGCAAAAACACCTTAAAACGCGCATTTTTACCTCAGAAACGCGCATTTTTACCTCAGAAACGCGCAAAAACACCTTAAAACGCGCATTTTTACCTCAGAAACGCGCAAAAACACCTTAAAACGCGCGTTTTTACCTCAGAAACGCGCATTTTTACCTCAGAAACGCGCAAAAACACCTTAAAACGCGCACTTTTACCTCAGAAACGCGCAAAAAAACCCTTAAAATGGGCACTTTTACCTCAGAAACGCGCAAAAACACCTTAAAACGCGCATTTTTACCTCAGAAACGCGCATTTTTACCTCAGAAACGCGCAAAAACACCTTAAAACGCGCATTTTTATCTCAGAAACGCGCAAAAACACCTTAAAACGCGCACTTTTACCTCAGAAATGCGCAAAAACACCTTAAAACGCGCACTTTTACCTCAGAAACGCGCAAAAACACCTTAAAACTCGCACTTTTACCTCAGAAACGCGCAAAAACACCTTAAAACGCGCATTTTTACCTCAGAAACGCGTATTTTTACCTCAGAAACGCGCAAAAACACCTTAAAACGCGCATTTTTACCTCAGAAACGCGCATTTTTACCTCAGAAACGCGCAAAAACACCTTAAAACGCGCATTTTTACCTCAGAAACGCGCAAAAACACCTTAAAACGCGCACTTTTACCTCAGAAACGCGCAAAAAAACCCTTAAAATGGGCACTTTTACCTCAGAAACGCGCAAAAACACTTTAAAACGCGCATTTTTACCTCAGAAACGCGCACTTTTACCTCAGAAACGCGCAAAGACACCTTAAAACGCGCACTTTTACCTCAGAAACGCGCAAAAACACCTTAAAACTCGCACTTTTACCTCAGAAACGCGCAAAAACACCTTAAAACGCGCATTTTTACCTCAGAAACGCGCATTTTTACCTCAGAAACGCGCAAAAACACCTTAAAACGCGCATTTTTACCTCAGAAACGCGCATTTTTACCTCAGAAACGCGCAAAAACACCTTAAAACGCGCATTTTTACCTCAGAAACGCGCAAAAACACCTTAAAACGCGCATTTTTACCTCAGAAACGAGCATTTTTACCTCAGAAACGCGCAAAAACACCTTAAAACGCGCATTTTTACCTCAGAAACGCGCACTTTTACCTCAGAAACGCGCAAAAACACCTTAAAACGCGCACTTTTACCTCAGAAACGCGCATTTTTACCTCAGAAACGCGCAAAAACACCTTAAAACGCGCACTTTTACCTCAGAAACGCGCAAAAACACCTTAAAACGCGCATTTTTACCTCAGAAACGCACAAAAACACCTTAAAACGTGCATTTTTACCTCAGAAACGCGCATTTTTACCTCAGAAACGCGCAAAAACACCTTAAAACGCGCATTTTTACCACAGAAACGCGCAAAAACACCTTAAAACGCGCGTTTTAACCTCAGAAACGCGCATTTTTACCTCAGAAACGCGCAAAAACACCTTAAAACGCGCACTTTTACCTCAGAAACGCGCAAAAACACCTTAAAAAGCGCATTTTTACCTCAGAAATGCGCATTTTTACCTCAGAAACGCGCAAAAACACCTTAAAACGCGCATTTTTACCTCAGAAACGCGCATTTTTACCTCAGAAACGCGCAAAAACACCTTAAAACGCGCACTTTTACCTCAGAAACGCGCAAAAACACCTTAAAACGCGCACTTTTACCTCAGAAACGCGCAAAAACACCTTAAAACGCGCATTTTTACCTCAGAAACGCGCATTTTTACCTCAGAAACGCGCAAAAACACCTTAAAACGCGCATTTTTACCTCAGAAACGCGCAAAAACACCTTAAAACGCGCGTTTTTACCTCAGAAACGCGCATTTTTACCTCAGAAACGCGCAAAAACACCTTAAAACGCGCACTTTTACCTCAGAAACGCGCAAAAAAACCCTTAAAATGGGCACTTTTACCTCAGAAACGCGCATTTTTACCTCAGAAATGCGCAAAAACACCTTAAAACGCGCACTTTTACCTCAGAAACGCGCAAAAACACCTTAAAACGCGCACTTTTACCTCAAAAACGCGCAAAAACACCTTAAAATGCGCACTTTTACCTCAGAAACGCGCAAAAACACCTTAAAACGCGCATTTTTACCTCAGAAACGCGCATTTTTACCTCAGAAACGCGCAAAAACACCTTAAAACTCGCACTTTTACCTCAGAAACGCGCAAAAACACCTTAAAACTCGCACTTTTACCTCAGAAACGCGCAAAAACACCTTAAAACGCGCATTTTTACCTCAGAAACGCGCAAAAACACCTTAAAATGCGCACGTTTACCTCAGAAACGCTCAAAAACACCTTAAAACGCGCATTTTTACATCAGAAACGCGCATTTTTACCTCAGAAACGCGCAAAAACACCTTAAAACGCGCATTTTTACCTCAGAAACGTGCAAAAACACCTTAAAACGCGCACTTTTACCTCAGAAACGCGCAAAAACACCTTAAAACTCGCACTTTTACCTCAGAAACGCGCAAAAACACCTTAAAACGCGCATTTTTACCTCAGAAATGCGCATTTTTACCTCAGAAACGCGCAAAAACACCTTAAAACGCGCATTTTTACCTCAGAAACGCGCAAAAACACCTTAAAACGCGCATTTTTACCTCAGAAACGCGCATTTTTACCTCAAAAACGCGCAAAAACACCTTAAAACGCGCATTTTTACCTCAGAAACGCGCATTTTTACCTCAGAAACGCGCAAAAACACCTTAAAACGCGCATTTTTACCTCAGAAACGCGCAAAAACACCTTAAAACGCGCGTTTTTACCTCAGAAACGCGCATTTTTACCTCAGAAACGCGCAAAAACACCTTAAAACGCGCACTTTTACCTCAGAAACGCGCAAAAACACCTTAAAACGCGCATTTTTACCTCAGAAACGCGCATTTTTACCTCAGAAATGCGCAAAAACACCTTAAAACGCGCACTTTTACCTCAGAAACGCGCAAAAACACCTCAAAACGCGCACTTTTACCTCAGAAACGCGCAAAAACACCTTAAAATGCGCACTTTTACCTCAGAAACGCGCAAAAACACCTTAAAACGCGCATTTTTACCTCAGAAACGCGCATTTTTACCTCAGAAACGCGCAAAAACACCTTAAAACGCGCATTTTTACCTCAGAAACGCGCAAAAACACCTTAAAACGCGCATTTTTACCCTAGAAACGCGCAAAAACACCTTAAAACACGCATTTTTACCTCAGAAACGCGCAAAAACACCTTAAAACGCGCATTTTTACCTCAGAAACGCGCAAAAACACCTTAAAACGCGCACTTTTACCTCAGAAACGCGCAAAAAAACCCTTAAAATGGGCACTTTTACCTCAGAAACGCGCAAAAACACCTTAAAACGCGCATTTTTACCTCAGAAACGCGCATTTTTACCTCAGAAACGCGCAAAAACACCTTAAAACGCGCATTTTTATCTCAGAAACGCGCAAAAACACCTTAAAACGCGCACTTTTACCTCAGAAACGCGCAAAGACACCTTAAAACGCGCACTTTTACCTCAGAAACGCGCAAAAACACCTTAAAACTCGCACTTTTACCTCAGAAACGCGCAAAAACACCTTAAAACGCGCATTTTTACCTCAGAAACGCGCATTTTTACCTCAGAAACGCGCAAAAACACCTTAAAACGCGCATTTTTACCTCAGAAACGCGCATTTTTACCTCAGAAACGCGCAAAAACACCTTAAAACGCGCATTTTTACCTCAGAAACGCGCAAAAACACCTTAAAACGCGCATTTTTACCTCAGAAACGAGCATTTTTACCTCAGAAACGCGCAAAAACACCTTAAAACGCGCATTTTTACCTCAGAAACGCGCACTTTTACCTCAGAAACGCGCAAAAACACCTTAAAACGCGCACTTTTACCTCAGAAACGCGCATTTTTACCTCAGAAACGCGCAAAAACACCTTAAAACGCGCACTTTTACCTCAGAAACGCGCAAAAACACCTTAAAACGCGCATTTTTACCTCAGAAATGCGCATTTTTACCTCAGAAACGCGCAAAAACACCTTAAAACGCGCATTTTTACCTCAGAAACGCGCATTTTTACCTCAGAAACGCGCAAAAACACCTTAAAACGCGCACTTTTACCTCAGAAACGCGCAAAAACACCTTAAAACGCGCATTTTTACCTCAGAAACGCGCATTTTTACCTCAGAAACGCGCAAAAACACCTTAAAACGCGCATTTTTACCTCAGAAACGCGCAAAAACACCTTAAAACGCGCACTTTTACCTCAGAAACGCGCAAAAACACCTTAAAACTCGCACTTTTACCTCAGAAATGCGCAAAAACACCTTAAAACGCGCATTTTTACCTCAGAAACGCGCATTTTTACCTCAGAAACGCGCAAAAACACCTTAAAACGCGCATTTTTACCTCAGAAACGCGCAAAAACACCTTAAAACGCGCATTTTTACCTCAGAAACGCGCATTTTTACCTCAGAAACGCGCAAAAACACCTTAAAACGCGCATTTTTACCTCAGAAACGCGCAAAAACACCTTAAAACGCGCGTTTTTACCTCAGAAACGCGCATTTTTACCTCAGAAACGCGCAAAAACACCTTAAAACGCGCACTTTTACCTCAGAAACGCGCAAAAAAACCCTTAAAATGGGCACTTTTACCTCAGAAACGCGCAAAAACACCTTAAAACGCGCATTTTTACCTCAGAAACGCGCATTTTTACCTCAGAAACGCGCAAAAACACCTTAAAACGCGCATTTTTATCTCAGAAACGCGCAAAAACACCTTAAAACGCGCACTTTTACCTCAGAAATGCGCAAAAACACCTTAAAACGCGCACTTTTACCTCAGAAACGCGCAAAAACACCTTAAAACTCGCACTTTTACCTCAGAAACGCGCAAAAACACCTTAAAACGCGCATTTTTACCTCAGAAACGCGTATTTTTACCTCAGAAACGCGCAAAAACACCTTAAAACGCGCATTTTTACCTCAGAAACGCGCATTTTTACCTCAGAAACGCGCAAAAACACCTTAAAACGCGCATTTTTACCTCAGAAACGCGCAAAAACACCTTAAAACGCGCACTTTTACCTCAGAAACGCGCAAAAAAACCCTTAAAATGGGCACTTTTACCTCAGAAACGCGCAAAAACACCTTAAAACGCGCATTTTTACCTCAGAAACGCGCATTTTTACCTCAGAAACGCGCAAAAACACCTTAAAACGCGCATTTTTATCTCAGAAACGCGCAAAAACACCTTAAAACGCGCACTTTTACCTCAGAAACGCGCAAAGACACCTTAAAACGCGCACTTTTACCTCAGAAACGCGCAAAAACACCTTAAAACTCGCACTTTTACCTCAGAAACGCGCAAAAACACCTTAAAACGCGCATTTTTACCTCAGAAACGCGCATTTTTACCTCAGAAACGCGCAAAAACACCTTAAAACGCGCATTTTTACCTCAGAAACGCGCATTTTTACCTCAGAAACGCGCAAAAACACCTTAAAACGCGCATTTTTACCTCAGAAACGCGCAAAAACACCTTAAAACGCGCATTTTTACCTCAGAAACGAGCATTTTTACCTCAGAAACGCGCAAAAACACCTTAAAACGCGCATTTTTACCTCAGAAACGCGCACTTTTACCTCAGAAACGCGCAAAAACACCTTAAAACGCGCACTTTTACCTCAGAAACGCGCATTTTTACCTCAGAAACGCGCAAAAACACCTTAAAACGCGCACTTTTACCTCAGAAACGCGCAAAAACACCTTAAAACGCGCATTTTTACCTCAGAAACGCACAAAAACACCTTAAAACGTGCATTTTTACCTCAGAAACGCGCATTTTTACCTCAGAAACGCGCAAAAACACCTTAAAACGCGCATTTTTACCACAGAAACGCGCAAAAACACCTTAAAACGCGCGTTTTAACCTCAGAAACGCGCATTTTTACCTCAGAAACGCGCAAAAACACCTTAAAACGCGCACTTTTACCTCAGAAACGCGCAAAAACACCTTAAAAAGCGCATTTTTACCTCAGAAATGCGCATTTTTACCTCAGAAACGCGCAAAAACACCTTAAAACGCGCATTTTTACCTCAGAAACGCGCATTTTTACCTCAGAAACGCGCAAAAACACCTTAAAACGCGCACTTTTACCTCAGAAACGCGCAAAAACACCTTAAAACGCGCACTTTTACCTCAGAAACGCGCAAAAACACCTTAAAACGCGCATTTTTACCTCAGAAACGCGCATTTTTACCTCAGAAACGCGCAAAAACACCTTAAAACGCGCATTTTTACCTCAGAAACGCGCAAAAACACCTTAAAACGCGCGTTTTTACCTCAGAAACGCGCATTTTTACCTCAGAAACGCGCAAAAACACCTTAAAACGCGCACTTTTACCTCAGAAACGCGCAAAAAAACCCTTAAAATGGGCACTTTTACCTCAGAAACGCGCAAAAACACCTTAAAACGCGCATTTTTACCTCAGAAACGCGCATTTTTACCTCAGAAACGCGCAAAAACACCTTAAAACGCGCATTTTTATCTCAGAAACGCGCAAAAACACCTTAAAACGCGCACTTTTACCTCAGAAACGCGCAAAGACACCTTAAAACGCGCACTTTTACCTCAGAAACGCGCAAAAACACCTTAAAACTCGCACTTTTACCTCAGAAACGCGCAAAAACACCTTAAAACGCGCATTTTTACCTCAGAAACGCGCAAAAACACCTTAAAATGCGCACGTTTACCTCAGAAACGCTCAAAAACACCTTAAAACGCGCATTTTTACATCAGAAACGCGCATTTTTACCTCAGAAATGCGCAAAAACACCTTAAAACGCGCATTTTTACCTCAGAAACGTGCAAAAACACCTTAAAACGCGCACTTTTACCTCAGAAACGCGCAAAAACACCTTAAAACTCGCACTTTTACCTCAGAAACGCGCAAAAACACCTTAAAACGCGCATTTTTACCTCAGAAATGCGCATTTTTACCTCAGAAACGCGCAAAAACACCTTAAAACGCGCATTTTTACCTCAGAAACGCGCAAAAACACCTTAAAACGCGCATTTTTACCTCAGAAACGCGCATTTTTACCTCAAAAACGCGCAAAAACACCTTAAAACGCGCATTTTTACCTCAGAAACGCGCATTTTTACCTCAGAAACGCGCAAAAACACCTTAAAACGCGCATTTTTACCTCAGAAACGCGCAAAAACACCTTAAAACGCGCGTTTTTACCTCAGAAACGCGCATTTTTACCTCAGAAACGCGCAAAAACACCTTAAAACGCGCACTTTTACCTCAGAAACGCGCAAAAACACCTTAAAACGCGCATTTTTACCTCAGAAACGCGCATTTTTACCTCAGAAATGCGCAAAAACACCTTAAAACGCGCACTTTTACCTCAGAAACGCGCAAAAACACCTCAAAACGCGCACTTTTACCTCAGAAACGCGCAAAAACACCTTAAAATGCGCACTTTTACCTCAGAAACGCGCAAAAACACCTTAAAACGCGCATTTTTACCTCAGAAACGCGCATTTTTACCTCAGAAACGCGCAAAAACACCTTAAAACGCGCATTTTTACCTCAGAAACGCGCAAAAACACCTTAAAACGCGCATTTTTACCCTAGAAACGCGCAAAAACACCTTAAAACACGCATTTTTACCTCAGAAACGCGCAAAAACACCTTAAAACGCGCATTTTTACCTCAGAAACGCACAGAAACACCTTAAAACGCGCATTTTTACCTCAGAAACGCGCAAAAACACCTTAAAACGCGCATTTTTACCTCAGAAATGCGCATTTTTACCTCAGAAACGCGCAAAAACACCTTAAAACGCGCATTTTTACCTCAGAAACGCGCAAAAACACCTTAAAACGCGCATTTTTACCTCAGAAACGCGCATTTTTACCTCAGAAACGCGCAAAAACACCTTAAAACGCGCACTTTTACCTCAGAAACGCGCAAAAACACCTCAAAACGCGCACTTTTACCTCAGAAACGCGCAAAAACACCTTAAAACGTGCATTTTTACCTCAGAAACGCGCAAAAACACCTTAAAACGTGCGTTTTTACCTCAGAAACGCGCATTTTTACCTCAGAAACGCGCAAAAACACCTTAAAACGCGCATTTTTACCTCAGAAACGCGCAAAAACACCTTAAAACGCGCGTTTTTACCTCAGAAACGCGCATTTTTACCTCAGAAACGCGCAAAAACACCTTAAAACGCGCATTTTTACCTCAGAAATGCGCATTTTTCCTCAGAAACGCGCAAAAACACCTTAAAACGCGCATTTTTACCTCAGAAACGGGCATTTTTACCTCAGAAACGCGCAAAAACACCTTAAAACGCGCATTTTTACCTCAGAAACGCGCAAAAACACCTTAAAACGTGCACTTTTACCTCAGAAACGCGCAAAAACACCTTAAAACGCGCACTTTTACCTCAGAAACGCGCATTTTTACCTCAGAAACGCGCAAAAACACCTTAAAACGCGCATTTTTACCTCAGAAACGCGCAAAAACACCTTAAAACGCGCATTTTTACCTCAGAAACGTGCAAAAACACCTTAAAACGCGCATTTTTACCTCAGAAATGCGCATTTTTACCTCAGAAACGCGCAAAAACACCTTAAAACGCGCATTTTTACCTCAGAAACGCGCAAAAACACCTTAAAATGCGCACGTTTACCTCAGAAACGCGCAAAAACACCTTAAAACGCGCATTTTTACCTCAGAAACGGGCATTTTTACCTCAGAAATGCGCAAAAACACCTTAAAACGCGCATTTTTACCTCAGAAACGTGCAAAAACACCTTAAAACGCGCACTTTTACCTCAGAAACGCGCAAAAACACCTTAAAACTCGCACTTTTACCTCAGAAACGCGCAAAAACACCTTAAAACGCGCACTTTTACCTCAGAAACGCGCAAAAACACCTTAAAACGTGCACTTTTACCTCAGAAACGCGCAAAAACACCTTAAAACGCGCATTTTTACCTCAGAAACGCGCATTTTTACCTCAGAAACGCGCAAAAACACCTTAAAACGCGCATTTTTACCTCAGAAATGCGCATTTTTACCTCAGAAACGCGCAAAAACACCTTAAAACGCGCATTTTTACCTCAGAAACGCGCATTTTTACCTCAGAAACGCGCAAAAACACCTTAAAACGCGCACTTTTACCTCAGAAACGCGCAAAAACACCTTAAAACGCGCATTTTTACCTCAGAAACGCGCATTTTTACCTCAGAAACGCGCAAAAACACCTTAAAACGCGCATTTTTACCTCAGAAACGCGCAAAAACACCTTAAAACGCGCACTTTTACCTCAGAAACGCGCAAAAACACCTTAAAACTCGCACTTTTACCTCAGAAATGCGCAAAAACACCTTAAAACGCGCATTTTTACCTCAGAAACGCGCATTTTTACCTCAGAAACGCGCAAAAACACCTTAAAACGCGCATTTTTACCTCAGAAACGCGCAAAAACACCTTAAAACGCGCATTTTTACCTCAGAAACGCGCATTTTTACCTCAGAAACGCGCAAAAACACCTTAAAACGCGCATTTTTACCTCAGAAACGCGCAAAAACACCTTAAAACGCGCGTTTTTACCTCAGAAACGCGCATTTTTACCTCAGAAACGCGCAAAAACACCTTAAAACGCGCACTTTTACCTCAGAAACGCGCAAAAAAACCCTTAAAATGGGCACTTTTACCTCAGAAACGCGCAAAAACACCTTAAAACGCGCATTTTTACCTCAGAAACGCGCATTTTTACCTCAGAAACGCGCAAAAACACCTTAAAACGCGCATTTTTATCTCAGAAACGCGCAAAAACACCTTAAAACGCGCACTTTTACCTCAGAAATGCGCAAAAACACCTTAAAACGCGCACTTTTACCTCAGAAACGCGCAAAAACACCTTAAAACTCGCACTTTTACCTCAGAAACGCGCAAAAACACCTTAAAACGCGCATTTTTACCTCAGAAACGCGTATTTTTACCTCAGAAACGCGCAAAAACACCTTAAAACGCGCATTTTTACCTCAGAAACGCGCATTTTTACCTCAGAAACGCGCAAAAACACCTTAAAACGCGCATTTTTACCTCAGAAACGCGCAAAAACACCTTAAAACGCGCACTTTTACCTCAGAAACGCGCAAAAAAACCCTTAAAATGGGCACTTTTACCTCAGAAACGCGCAAAAACACCTTAAAACGCGCATTTTTACCTCAGAAACGCGCATTTTTACCTCAGAAATGCGCAAAAACACCTTAAAACGCGCATTTTTATCTCAGAAACGCGCAAAAACACCTTAAAACGCGCACTTTTACCTCAGAAACGCGCAAAGACACCTTAAAACGCGCACTTTTATCTCAGAAACGCGCAAAAACACCTTAAAACGCGCACTTTTACCTCAGAAACGCGCAAAAACACCTTAAAACGCGCATTTTTACCTCAGAAACGCGCATTTTTACCTCAGAAACGCGCAAAAACACCTTAAAACGCGCATTTTTACCTCAGAAACGCGCATTTTTACCTCAGAAACGCGCAAAAACACCTTAAAACGCGCATTTTTACCTCAGAAACGCGCAAAAACACCTTAAAACGCGCATTTTTACCTCAGAAACGAGCATTTTTACCTCAGAAACGCGCAAAAACACCTTAAAACGCGCATTTTTACCTCAGAAACGCGCACTTTTACCTCAGAAACGCGCAAAAACACCTTAAAACGCGCACTTTTACCTCAGAAACGCGCATTTTTACCTCAGAAACGCGCAAAAACACCTTAAAACGCGCACTTTTACCTCAGAAACGCGCAAAAACACCTTAAAACTCGCACTTTTACCTCAGAAACGCACAAAAACACCTTAAAACGTGCATTTTTACCTCAGAAACGCGCATTTTTACCTCAGAAACGCGCAAAAACACCTTAAAACGCGCATTTTTACCTCAGAAACGCGCATTTTTACCTCAGAAACGCGCAAAAACACCTTAAAACGCGCATTTTTACCTCAGAAACGCGCAAAAACACCTTAAAACGCGCACTTTTACCTCAGAAACGCGCAAAAAAACCCTTAAAATGGGCACTTTTACCTCAGAAACGCGCAAAAACACCTTAAAACGCGCATTTTTACCTCAGAAACGCGCATTTTTACCTCAGAAACGCGCAAAAACACCTTAAAACGCGCATTTTTATCTCAGAAACGCGCAAAAACACCTTAAAACGCACACTTTTACCTCAGAAACGCGCAAAAACACCTTAAAACGCGCACTTTTACCTCAGAAACGCGCAAAAACACCTTAAAACTCGCACTTTTACCTCAGAAACGCGCAAAAACACCTTAAAACGCGCATTTTTACCTCAGAAACGCGCATTTTTACCTCAGAAACGCGCAAAAACACCTTAAAACGCGCATTTTTACCTCAGAAACGCGCATTTTTACCTCAGAAACGCGCAAAAACACCTTAAAACGCGCATTTTTACCTCAGAAACGCGCAAAAACACCTTAAAACGCGCATTTTTACCTCAGAAACGCGCATTTTTACCTCAGAAACGCGCAAAAACACCTTAAAACGCGCATTTTTACCTCAGAAACGCGCACTTTTACCTCAGAAACGCGCAAAAACACCTTAAAACGCGCACTTTTACCTCAGAAACGCGCATTTTTACCTCAGAAACGCGCAAAAACACCTTAAAACGCGCACTTTTACCTCAGAAACGCGCAAAAACACCTTAAAACGCGCATTTTTACCTCAGAAACGCACAAAAACACCTTAAAACGTGCATTTTTACCTCAGAAACGCGCATTTTTACCTCAGAAACGCGCAAAAACACCTTAAAACGCGCATTTTTACCACAGAAACGCGCAAAAACACCTTAAAACGCGCGTTTTAACCTCAGAAACGCGCATTTTTACCTCAGAAACGCGCAAAAACACCTTAAAACGCGCACTTTTACCTCAGAAACGCGCAAAAACACCTTAAAAAGCGCATTTTTACCTCAGAAATGTGCATTTTTACCTCAGAAACGCGCAAAAACACCTTAAAACGCGCATTTTTACCTCAGAAACGCGCATTTTTACCTCAGAAACGCGCAAAAACACCTTAAAACGCGCACTTTTACCTCAGAAACGCGCAAAAACACCTTAAAACGCGCACTTTTACCTCAGAAACGCGCAAAAACACCTTAAAACGCGCATTTTTACCTCAGAAACGCGCAAAAACACCTTAAAACGCGCATTTTTACCTCAGAAACGCGCAAAAACACCTTAAAACGTGCATTTTTACCTCAGAAACGCGCAAAAACACCTTAAAACGTACATTTTAACCTCAGAAACGCGCATTTTTACCTCAGAAACGCGCAAAAACACCTTAAACACCTTAAAACGCGCATTTTTACCTCAGAAACGCGCATTTTTACCTCAGAAACGCGCAAAAACACCTTAAAACGCGCACTTTTACCTCAGAAACGCGCAAAAACACCTTAAAACGCGCACTTTTACCTCAGAAACGCGCAAAAACACCTTAAAACGCGCATTTTTACCTCAGAAACGCGCAAAAACACCTTAAAACGCGCATTTTTACCTCAGAAACGCGCATTTTTACCTCAGAAACGCGCAAAAACACCTTAAAACGCGCATTTTTACCTCAGAAACGCGCAAAAACACCTTAAAACGCGCATTTTTACCTCAGAAACACGCATTTTTACCTTAAAACGCGCAAAAACACCTTAAAACGCGCATTTCTACCTCAGAAACGCGCAAAAACACCTTAAAACGCGCATTTTTACCTCAGAAACGCGCATTTTTACCTCAGAAACGCGCAAAAACACCTTAAAACGCGCATTTTTACCTCAGAAACGCGCATTTTTACCTCAGAAACGCGCAAAAACACCTTAAAACGCGCATTTTTACCTCAGAAACGCGCAAAAACACCTTAAAACGTGCGTTTTTACCTCAGAAACGCGCATTTTTACCTCAGAAACGCGCAAAAACACCTTAAAACGCGCATTTTTACCTCAGAAACGCGCAAAAACACCTTAAAACGCGCGTTTTTACCTCAGAAACGCGCATTTTTACCTCAGAAACGCGCAAAAACACCTTAAAACGCGCATTTTTACCTCAGAAATGCGCATTTTTCCTCAGAAACGCGCAAAAACACCTTAAAACGCGCATTTTTACCTCAGAAACGGGCATTTTTACCTCAGAAACGCGCAAAAACACCTTAAAACGCGCATTTTTACCTCAGAAACGCGCAAAAACACCTTAAAACGTGCACTTTTACCTCAGAAACGCGCAAAAACACCTTAAAACGCGCACTTTTACCTCAGAAACGCGCATTTTTACCTCAGAAACGCGCAAAAACACCTTAAAACGCGCATTTTTACCTCAGAAACGCGCAAAAACACCTTAAAACGCGCATTTTTACCTCAGAAACGTGCAAAAACACCTTAAAACGCGCATTTTTACCTCAGAAATGCGCATTTTTACCTCAGAAACGCGCAAAAACACCTTAAAACGCGCATTTTTACCTCAGAAACGCGCAAAAACACCTTAAAACGCGCACTTTTACCTCAGAAACGCGCAAAAACACCTCAAAACGCGCACTTTTACCTCAGAAACGCGCAAAAACACCTTAAAACGTGCATTTTTACCTCAGAAACGCGCAAAAACACCTTAAAACGTGCGTTTTTACCTCAGAAACGCGCATTTTTACCTCAGAAACGCGCAAAAACACCTTAAAACGCGCATTTTTACCTCAGAAACGCGCAAAAACACCTTAAAACGCGCGTTTTTACCTCAGAAACGCGCATTTTTACCTCAGAAACGCGCAAAAACACCTTAAAACGCGCATTTTTACCTCAGAAATGCGCATTTTTCCTCAGAAACGCGCAAAAACACCTTAAAACGCGCATTTTTACCTCAGAAACGGGCATTTTTACCTCAGAAACGCGCAAAAACACCTTAAAACGCGCACTTTTACCTCAGAAACGCGCAAAAACACCTTAAAACGTGCACTTTTACCTCAGAAACGCGCAAAAACACCTTAAAACGCGCACTTTTACCTCAGAAACGCGCATTTTTACCTCAGAAACGCGCAAAAACACCTTAAAACGCGCATTTTTACCTCAGAAACGCGCAAAAACACCTTAAAACGCGCATTTTTACCTCAGAAACGTGCAAAAACACCTTAAAACGCGCATTTTTACCTCAGAAATGCGCATTTTTACCTCAGAAACGCGCAAAAACACCTTAAAACGCGCATTTTTACCTCAGAAACGCGCAAAAACACCTTAAAATGCGCACGTTTACCTCAGAAACGCGCAAAAACACCTTAAAACGCGCATTTTTACCTCAGAAACGGGCATTTTTACCTCAGAAATGCGCAAAAACACCTTAAAACGCGCATTTTTACCTCAGAAACGTGCAAAAACACCTTAAAACGCGCACTTTTACCTCAGAAACGCGCAAAAACACCTTAAAACTCGCACTTTTACCTCAGAAACGCGCAAAAACACCTTAAAACGCGCACTTTTACCTCAGAAACGCGCAAAAACACCTTAAAACGTGCACTTTTACCTCAGAAACGCGCAAAAACACCTTAAAACGCGCATTTTTACCTCAGAAACGCGCATTTTTACCTCAGAAACGCGGAAAAACACCTTAAAACGCGCATTTTTACCTCAGAAATGCGCATTTTTACCTCAGAAACGCGCAAAAACACCTTAAAACGCGCATTTTTACCTCAGAAACGCGCATTTTTACCTCAGAAACGCGCAAAAACACCTTAAAACGCGCACTTTTACCTCAGAAACGCGCAAAAACACCTTAAAACGCGCATTTTTACCTCAGAAACGCGCATTTTTACCTCAGAAACGCGCAAAAACACCTTAAAACGCGCATTTTTACCTCAGAAACGCGCAAAAACACCTTAAAACGCGCACTTTTACCTCAGAAACGCGCAAAAACACCTTAAAACTCGCACTTTTACCTCAGAAATGCGCAAAAACACCTTAAAACGCGCATTTTTACCTCAGAAACGCGCATTTTTACCTCAGAAACGCGCAAAAACACCTTAAAACGCGCATTTTTACCTCAGAAACGCGCAAAAACACCTTAAAACGCGCATTTTTACCTCAGAAACGCGCATTTTTACCTCAGAAACGCGCAAAAACACCTTAAAACGCGCATTTTTACCTCAGAAACGCGCAAAAACACCTTAAAACGCGCGTTTTTACCTCAGAAACGCGCATTTTTACCTCAGAAACGCGCAAAAACACCTTAAAACGCGCACTTTTACCTCAGAAACGCGCAAAAAAACCCTTAAAATGGGCACTTTTACCTCAGAAACGCGCAAAAACACCTTAAAACGCGCATTTTTACCTCAGAAACGCGCATTTTTACCTCAGAAACGCGCAAAAACACCTTAAAACGCGCATTTTTATCTCAGAAACGCGCAAAAACACCTTAAAACGCGCACTTTTACCTCAGAAATGCGCAAAAACACCTTAAAACGCGCACTTTTACCTCAGAAACGCGCAAAAACACCTTAAAACTCGCACTTTTACCTCAGAAACGCGCAAAAACACCTTAAAACGCGCATTTTTACCTCAGAAACGCGTATTTTTACCTCAGAAACGCGCAAAAACACCTTAAAACGCGCATTTTTACCTCAGAAACGCGCATTTTTACCTCAGAAACGCGCAAAAACACCTTAAAACGCGCATTTTTACCTCAGAAACGCGCAAAAACACCTTAAAACGCGCACTTTTACCTCAGAAACGCGCAAAAAAACCCTTAAAATGGGCACTTTTACCTCAGAAACGCGCAAAAACACCTTAAAACGCGCATTTTTACCTCAGAAACGCGCATTTTTACCTCAGAAACGCGCAAAAACACCTTAAAACGCGCATTTTTATCTCAGAAACGCGCAAAAACACCTTAAAACGCGCACTTTTACCTCAGAAACGCGCAAAGACACCTTAAAACGCGCACTTTTACCTCAGAAACGCGCAAAAACACCTTAAAACTCGCACTTTTACCTCAGAAACGCGCAAAAACACCTTAAAACGCGCATTTTTACCTCAGAAACGCGCATTTTTACCTCAGAAACGCGCAAAAACACCTTAAAACGCGCATTTTTACCTCAGAAACGCGCATTTTTACCTCAGAAACGCGCAAAAACACCTTAAAACGCGCATTTTTACCTCAGAAACGCGCAAAAACACCTTAAAACGCGCATTTTTACCTCAGAAACGAGCATTTTTACCTCAGAAACGCGCAAAAACACCTTAAAACGCGCATTTTTACCTCAGAAACGCGCACTTTTACCTCAGAAACGCGCAAAAACACCTTAAAACGCGCACTTTTACCTCAGAAACGCGCATTTTTACCTCAGAAACGCGCAAAAACACCTTAAAACGCGCACTTTTACCTCAGAAACGCGCAAAAACACCTTAAAACGCGCATTTTTACCTCAGAAACGCACAAAAACACCTTAAAACGTGCATTTTTACCTCAGAAACGCGCATTTTTACCTCAGAAACGCGCAAAAACACCTTAAAACGCGCATTTTTACCACAGAAACGCGCAAAAACACCTTAAAACGCGCGTTTTAACCTCAGAAACGCGCATTTTTACCTCAGAAACGCGCAAAAACACCTTAAAACGCGCACTTTTACCTCAGAAACGCGCAAAAACACCTTAAAAAGCGCATTTTTACCTCAGAAATGCGCATTTTTACCTCAGAAACGCGCAAAAACACCTTAAAACGCGCATTTTTACCTCAGAAACGCGCATTTTTACCTCAGAAACGCGCAAAAACACCTTAAAACGCGCACTTTTACCTCAGAAACGCGCAAAAACACCTTAAAACGCGCACTTTTACCTCAGAAACGCGCAAAAACACCTTAAAACGCGCATTTTTACCTCAGAAACGCGCATTTTTACCTCAGAAACGCGCAAAAACACCTTAAAACGCGCATTTTTACCTCAGAAACGCGCAAAAACACCTTAAAACGCGCGTTTTTACCTCAGAAACGCGCATTTTTACCTCAGAAACGCGCAAAAACACCTTAAAACGCGCACTTTTACCTCAGAAACGCGCAAAAAAACCCTTAAAATGGGCACTTTTACCTCAGAAACGCGCAAAAACACCTTAAAACGCGCATTTTTACCTCAGAAACGCGCATTTTTACCTCAGAAACGCGCAAAAACACCTTAAAACGCGCATTTTTATCTCAGAAACGCGCAAAAACACCTTAAAACGCGCACTTTTACCTCAGAAACGCGCAAAGACACCTTAAAACGCGCACTTTTACCTCAGAAACGCGCAAAAACACCTTAAAACTCGCACTTTTACCTCAGAAACGCGCAAAAACACCTTAAAACGCGCATTTTTACCTCAGAAACGCGCAAAAACACCTTAAAATGCGCACGTTTACCTCAGAAACGCTCAAAAACACCTTAAAACGCGCATTTTTACATCAGAAACGCGCATTTTTACCTCAGAAATGCGCAAAAACACCTTAAAACGCGCATTTTTACCTCAGAAACGTGCAAAAACACCTTAAAACGCGCACTTTTACCTCAGAAACGCGCAAAAACACCTTAAAACTCGCACTTTTACCTCAGAAACGCGCAAAAACACCTTAAAACGCGCATTTTTACCTCAGAAATGCGCATTTTTACCTCAGAAACGCGCAAAAACACCTTAAAACGCGCATTTTTACCTCAGAAACGCGCAAAAACACCTTAAAACGCGCATTTTTACCTCAGAAACGCGCATTTTTACCTCAAAAACGCGCAAAAACACCTTAAAACGCGCATTTTTACCTCAGAAACGCGCATTTTTACCTCAGAAACGCGCAAAAACACCTTAAAACGCGCATTTTTACCTCAGAAACGCGCAAAAACACCTTAAAACGCGCGTTTTTACCTCAGAAACGCGCATTTTTACCTCAGAAACGCGCAAAAACACCTTAAAACGCGCACTTTTACCTCAGAAACGCGCAAAAACACCTTAAAACGCGCATTTTTACCTCAGAAACGCGCATTTTTACCTCAGAAATGCGCAAAAACACCTTAAAACGCGCACTTTTACCTCAGAAACGCGCAAAAACACCTCAAAACGCGCACTTTTACCTCAGAAACGCGCAAAAACACCTTAAAATGCGCACTTTTACCTCAGAAACGCGCAAAAACACCTTAAAACGCGCATTTTTACCTCAGAAACGCGCATTTTTACCTCAGAAACGCGCAAAAACACCTTAAAACGCGCATTTTTACCTCAGAAACGCGCAAAAACACCTTAAAACGCGCATTTTTACCCTAGAAACGCGCAAAAACACCTTAAAACACGCATTTTTACCTCAGAAACGCGCAAAAACACCTTAAAACGCGCATTTTTACCTCAGAAACGCACAGAAACACCTTAAAACGCGCATTTTTACCTCAGAAACGCGCAAAAACACCTTAAAACGCGCATTTTTACCTCAGAAATGCGCATTTTTACCTCAGAAACGCGCAAAAACACCTTAAAACGCGCATTTTTACCTCAGAAACGCGCAAAAACACCTTAAAACGCGCATTTTTACCTCAGAAACGCGCATTTTTACCTCAGAAACGCGCAAAAACACCTTAAAACGCGCACTTTTACCTCAGAAACGCGCAAAAACACCTCAAAACGCGCACTTTTACCTCAGAAACGCGCAAAAACACCTTAAAACGTGCATTTTTACCTCAGAAACGCGCAAAAACACCTTAAAACGTGCGTTTTTACCTCAGAAACGCGCATTTTTACCTCAGAAACGCGCAAAAACACCTTAAAACGCGCATTTTTACCTCAGAAACGCGCAAAAACACCTTAAAACGCGCGTTTTTACCTCAGAAACGCGCATTTTTACCTCAGAAACGCGCAAAAACACCTTAAAACGCGCATTTTTACCTCAGAAATGCGCATTTTTCCTCAGAAACGCGCAAAAACACCTTAAAACGCGCATTTTTACCTCAGAAACGGGCATTTTTACCTCAGAAACGCGCAAAAACACCTTAAAACGCGCATTTTTACCTCAGAAACGCGCAAAAACACCTTAAAACGTGCACTTTTACCTCAGAAACGCGCAAAAACACCTTAAAACGCGCACTTTTACCTCAGAAACGCGCATTTTTACCTCAGAAACGCGCAAAAACACCTTAAAACGCGCATTTTTACCTCAGAAACGCGCAAAAACACCTTAAAACGCGCATTTTTACCTCAGAAACGTGCAAAAACACCTTAAAACGCGCATTTTTACCTCAGAAATGCGCATTTTTACCTCAGAAACGCGCAAAAACACCTTAAAACGCGCATTTTTACCTCAGAAACGCGCAAAAACACCTTAAAATGCGCACGTTTACCTCAGAAACGCGCAAAAACACCTTAAAACGCGCATTTTTACCTCAGAAACGGGCATTTTTACCTCAGAAATGCGCAAAAACACCTTAAAACGCGCATTTTTACCTCAGAAACGTGCAAAAACACCTTAAAACGCGCACTTTTACCTCAGAAACGCGCAAAAACACCTTAAAACTCGCACTTTTACCTCAGAAACGCGCAAAAACACCTTAAAACGCGCACTTTTACCTCAGAAACGCGCAAAAACACCTTAAAACGTGCACTTTTACCTCAGAAACGCGCAAAAACACCTTAAAACGCGCATTTTTACCTCAGAAACGCGCATTTTTACCTCAGAAACGCGCAAAAACACCTTAAAACGCGCATTTTTACCTCAGAAATGCGCATTTTTACCTCAGAAACGCGCAAAAACACCTTAAAACGCGCATTTTTACCTCAGAAACGCGCATTTTTACCTCAGAAACGCGCAAAAACACCTTAAAACGCGCACTTTTACCTCAGAAACGCGCAAAAACACCTTAAAACGCGCATTTTTACCTCAGAAACGCGCATTTTTACCTCAGAAACGCGCAAAAACACCTTAAAACGCGCATTTTTACCTCAGAAACGCGCAAAAACACCTTAAAACGCGCACTTTTACCTCAGAAACGCGCAAAAACACCTTAAAACTCGCACTTTTACCTCAGAAATGCGCAAAAACACCTTAAAACGCGCATTTTTACCTCAGAAACGCGCATTTTTACCTCAGAAACGCGCAAAAACACCTTAAAACGCGCATTTTTACCTCAGAAACGCGCAAAAACACCTTAAAACGCGCATTTTTACCTCAGAAACGCGCATTTTTACCTCAGAAACGCGCAAAAACACCTTAAAACGCGCATTTTTACCTCAGAAACGCGCAAAAACACCTTAAAACGCGCGTTTTTACCTCAGAAACGCGCATTTTTACCTCAGAAACGCGCAAAAACACCTTAAAACGCGCACTTTTACCTCAGAAACGCGCAAAAAAACCCTTAAAATGGGCACTTTTACCTCAGAAACGCGCAAAAACACCTTAAAACGCGCATTTTTACCTCAGAAACGCGCATTTTTACCTCAGAAACGCGCAAAAACACCTTAAAACGCGCATTTTTATCTCAGAAACGCGCAAAAACACCTTAAAACGCGCACTTTTACCTCAGAAATGCGCAAAAACACCTTAAAACGCGCACTTTTACCTCAGAAACGCGCAAAAACACCTTAAAACTCGCACTTTTACCTCAGAAACGCGCAAAAACACCTTAAAACGCGCATTTTTACCTCAGAAACGCGTATTTTTACCTCAGAAACGCGCAAAAACACCTTAAAACGCGCATTTTTACCTCAGAAACGCGCATTTTTACCTCAGAAACGCGCAAAAACACCTTAAAACGCGCATTTTTACCTCAGAAACGCGCAAAAACACCTTAAAACGCGCACTTTTACCTCAGAAACGCGCAAAAAAACCCTTAAAATGGGCACTTTTACCTCAGAAACGCGCAAAAACACCTTAAAACGCGCATTTTTACCTCAGAAACGCGCATTTTTACCTCAGAAACGCGCAAAAACACCTTAAAACGCGCATTTTTATCTCAGAAACGCGCAAAAACACCTTAAAACGCGCACTTTTACCTCAGAAACGCGCAAAGACACCTTAAAACGCGCACTTTTACCTCAGAAACGCGCAAAAACACCTTAAAACTCGCACTTTTACCTCAGAAACGCGCAAAAACACCTTAAAACGCGCATTTTTACCTCAGAAACGCGCATTTTTACCTCAGAAACGCGCAAAAACACCTTAAAACGCGCATTTTTACCTCAGAAACGCGCATTTTTACCTCAGAAACGCGCAAAAACACCTTAAAACGCGCATTTTTACCTCAGAAACGCGCAAAAACACCTTAAAACGCGCATTTTTACCTCAGAAACGAGCATTTTTACCTCAGAAACGCGCAAAAACACCTTAAAACGCGCATTTTTACCTCAGAAACGCGCACTTTTACCTCAGAAACGCGCAAAAACACCTTAAAACGCGCACTTTTACCTCAGAAACGCGCATTTTTACCTCAGAAACGCGCAAAAACACCTTAAAACGCGCACTTTTACCTCAGAAACGCGCAAAAACACCTTAAAACGCGCATTTTTACCTCAGAAACGCACAAAAACACCTTAAAACGTGCATTTTTACCTCAGAAACGCGCATTTTTACCTCAGAAACGCGCAAAAACACCTTAAAACGCGCATTTTTACCACAGAAACGCGCAAAAACACCTTAAAACGCGCGTTTTAACCTCAGAAACGCGCATTTTTACCTCAGAAACGCGCAAAAACACCTTAAAACGCGCACTTTTACCTCAGAAACGCGCAAAAACACCTTAAAAAGCGCATTTTTACCTCAGAAATGCGCATTTTTACCTCAGAAACGCGCAAAAACACCTTAAAACGCGCATTTTTACCTCAGAAACGCGCATTTTTACCTCAGAAACGCGCAAAAACACCTTAAAACGCGCACTTTTACCTCAGAAACGCGCAAAAACACCTTAAAACGCGCACTTTTACCTCAGAAACGCGCAAAAACACCTTAAAACGCGCATTTTTACCTCAGAAACGCGCATTTTTACCTCAGAAACGCGCAAAAACACCTTAAAACGCGCATTTTTACCTCAGAAACGCGCAAAAACACCTTAAAACGCGCGTTTTTACCTCAGAAACGCGCATTTTTACCTCAGAAACGCGCAAAAACACCTTAAAACGCGCACTTTTACCTCAGAAACGCGCAAAAAAACCCTTAAAATGGGCACTTTTACCTCAGAAACGCGCAAAAACACCTTAAAACGCGCATTTTTACCTCAGAAACGCGCATTTTTACCTCAGAAACGCGCAAAAACACCTTAAAACGCGCATTTTTATCTCAGAAACGCGCAAAAACACCTTAAAACGCGCACTTTTACCTCAGAAATGCGCAAAAACACCTTAAAACGCGCACTTTTACCTCAGAAACGCGCAAAAACACCTTAAAACTCGCACTTTTACCTCAGAAACGCGCAAAAACACCTTAAAACGCGCATTTTTACCTCAGAAACGCGCATTTTTACCTCAGAAACGCGCAAAAACACCTTAAAACGCGCATTTTTACCTCAGAAACGCGCATTTTTACCTCAGAAACGCGCAAAAACACCTTAAAACGCGCATTTTTACCTCAGAAACGCGCAAAAACACCTTAAAACGCGCACTTTTACCTCAGAAACGCGCAAAAAAACCCTTAAAATGGGCACTTTTACCTCAGAAACGCGCAAAAACACCTTAAAACGCGCATTTTTACCTCAGAAACGCGCATTTTTACCTCAGAAACGCGCAAAAACACCTTAAAACGCGCATTTTTATCTCAGAAACGCGCAAAAACACCTTAAAACGCACACTTTTACCTCAGAAACGCGCAAAAACACCTTAAAACGCGCACTTTTACCTCAGAAACGCGCAAAAACACCTTAAAACTCGCACTTTTACCTCAGAAACGCGCAAAAACACCTTAAAACGCGCATTTTTACCTCAGAAACGCGCATTTTTACCTCAGAAACGCGCAAAAACACCTTAAAACGCGCATTTTTACCTCAGAAACGCGCATTTTTACCTCAGAAACGCGCAAAAACACCTTAAAACGCGCATTTTTACCTCAGAAACGCGCAAAAACACCTTAAAACGCGCATTTTTACCTCAGAAACGCGCATTTTTACCTCAGAAACGCGCAAAAACACCTTAAAACGCGCATTTTTACCTCAGAAACGCGCACTTTTACCTCAGAAACGCGCAAAAACACCTTAAAACGCGCACTTTTACCTCAGAAACGCGCATTTTTACCTCAGAAACGCGCAAAAACACCTTAAAACGCGCACTTTTACCTCAGAAACGCGCAAAAACACCTTAAAACGCGCATTTTTACCTCAGAAACGCACAAAAACACCTTAAAACGTGCATTTTTACCTCAGAAACGCGCATTTTTACCTCAGAAACGCGCAAAAACACCTTAAAACGCGCATTTTTACCACAGAAACGCGCAAAAACACCTTAAAACGCGCGTTTTAACCTCAGAAACGCGCATTTTTACCTCAGAAACGCGCAAAAACACCTTAAAACGCGCACTTTTACCTCAGAAACGCGCAAAAACACCTTAAAAAGCGCATTTTTACCTCAGAAATGTGCATTTTTACCTCAGAAACGCGCAAAAACACCTTAAAACGCGCATTTTTACCTCAGAAACGCGCATTTTTACCTCAGAAACGCGCAAAAACACCTTAAAACGCGCACTTTTACCTCAGAAACGCGCAAAAACACCTTAAAACGCGCACTTTTACCTCAGAAACGCGCAAAAACACCTTAAAACGCGCATTTTTACCTCAGAAACGCGCAAAAACACCTTAAAACGCGCATTTTTACCTCAGAAACGCGCAAAAACACCTTAAAACGTGCATTTTTACCTCAGAAACGCGCAAAAACACCTTAAAACGTACATTTTAACCTCAGAAACGCGCATTTTTACCTCAGAAACGCGCAAAAACACCTTAAACACCTTAAAACGCGCATTTTTACCTCAGAAACGCGCATTTTTACCTCAGAAACGCGCAAAAACACCTTAAAACGCGCACTTTTACCTCAGAAACGCGCAAAAACACCTTAAAACGCGCACTTTTACCTCAGAAACGCGCAAAAACACCTTAAAACGCGCATTTTTACCTCAGAAACGCGCAAAAACACCTTAAAACGCGCATTTTTACCTCAGAAACGCGCATTTTTACCTCAGAAACGCGCAAAAACACCTTAAAACGCGCATTTTTACCTCAGAAACGCGCAAAAACACCTTAAAACGCGCATTTTTACCTCAGAAACACGCATTTTTACCTTAAAACGCGCAAAAACACCTTAAAACGCGCATTTCTACCTCAGAAACGCGCAAAAACACCTTAAAACGCGCATTTTTACCTCAGAAACGCGCATTTTTACCTCAGAAACGCGCAAAAACACCTTAAAACGCGCATTTTTACCTCAGAAACGCGCATTTTTACCTCAGAAACGCGCAAAAACACCTTAAAACGCGCATTTTTACCTCAGAAACGCGCAAAAACACCTTAAAACGCGCGTTTTTACCTCAGAAACGCGCATTTTAACCTCAGAAACGCGCAAAAACACCTTAAAACGCGCACTTTTACCTCAGAAACGCGCAAAAACACCTTAAAACGCGCATTTTTACCTCAGAAATGCGCATTTTTACCTCAGAAATGCGCAAAAACACCTTAAAACGCGCACTTTTACCTCAGAAACGCGCAAAAACACCTTAAAACGCGCACTTTTACCTCAGAAACGCGCAAAAACACCTTAAAATGCGCACTTTTACCTCAGAAACGCGCAAAAACACCTTAAAACGCGCATTTTTACCTCAGAAACGCGCATTTTTACCTCAGAAACGCGCAAAAACACCTTAAAACTCGCACTTTTACCTCAGAAACGCGCAAAAACACCTTAAAACGCGCATTTTTACCTCAGAAACGCGCATTTTTACCTTAAAACGCGCAAAAACACCTTAAAACGCGCACTTTTACCTCAGAAACGCGCAAAAAAACCCTTAAAATGGGCACTTTTACCTCAGAAACGCGCAAAAACACCTTAAAACGCGCATTTTACCTCAGAAACGCGCATTTTTACCTCAGAAACGCGCAAAAACACCTTAAAACGCGCATTTTTACCTCAGAAACGCGCAAAAACACCTTAAAACGCGCACTTTTACCTCAGAAACGCGCAAAAACACCTTAAAACGCGCACTTTTACCTCAGAAACGCGCAAAAACACCTTAAAACGCGCATTTTTACCTCAGAAACGCGCATTTTTACCTCAGAAACGCGCAAAAACACCTTAAAACGCGCATTTTTACCTCAGAAACGCGCATTTTTACCTCAGAAACGCGCAAAAACACCTTAAAACGCGCATTTTTACCTCAGAAACGCGCAAAAACACCTTAAAACGCGCATTTTTACCTCAGAAACGCGCAAAAACACCTTAAAACGTGCATTTTTACCTCAGAAACGCGCATTTTTACCTCAGAAACGCGCAAAAACACCTTAAACACCTTAAAACGCGCATTTTTACCTCAGAAACGCGCACTTTTACCTCAGAAACGCGCAAAAACACCTTAAAACGCGCATTTTTACCTCAGAAACGCGCATTTTTACCTCAGAAACGCGCAAAAACACCTTAAACACCTTAAAACGCGCATTTTTACCTCAGAAACGCGCATTTTTACCTCAGAAACGCGCAAAAACACCTTAAAACGCGCACTTTTACCTCAGAAACGCGCAAAAACACCTTAAAACGCGCACTTTTACCTCAGAAACGCGCAAAAACACCTTAAAACGCGCATTTTTACCTCAGAAACGCGCAAAAACACCTTAAAACGCGCATTTTTACCTCAGAAACGCGCAAAAACACCTTAAAACGCGCATTTTTACCTCAGAAACGCGCAAAAACACCTTAAAACGTGCACTTTTACCTCAGAAACGCGCAAAAACACCTTAAAACGCGCATTTTTACCTCAGAAACGCGCAAAAACACCTTAAAACGTGCATTTTTACCTCAGAAACGCGCAAAAACACCTTAAAACGCGCGTTTTTACCTCAGAAACGCGCAATTTTACCTCAGAAACGCGCAAAAACACCTTAAAACGCGCACTTTTACCTCAGAAACGCGCAAAAACACCTTAAAACGCGCATTTTTACCTCAGAAACGCGCAAAAACACCTTAAAACGCGCATTTTTACCTCAGAAACGCGCATTTTTACCTCAGAAACGCGCAAAAACACCTTAAAACTCGCACTTTTACCTCAGAAACGCGCAAAAACACCTTAAAACGCGCATTTTTACCTCAGAAACGCGCATTTTTACCTTAAAACGCGCAAAAACACCTTAAAACGCGCATTTCTACCTCAGAAACGCGCAAAAACACCTTAAAACGCGCATTTTTACCTCAGAAACGCGCATTTTTACCTCAGAAACGCGCAAAAACACCTTAAAACGCGCATTTTTACCTCAGAAACGCGCATTTTTACCTCAGAAACGCGCAAAAACACCTTAAAACGCGCATTTTTACCTCAGAAACGCGCAAAAACACCTTAAAACGCGCACTTTTACCTCAGAAACGCGCATTTTAACCTCAGAAACGCGCAAAAACACCTTAAAACGCGCACTTTTACCTCAGAAACGCGCAAAAACACCTTAAAACGCGCATTTTTACCTCAGAAATGCGCATTTTTACCTCAGAAATGCGCAAAAACACCTTAAAACGCGCACTTTTACCTCAGAAACGCGCAAAAACACCTTAAAACGCGCACTTTTACCTCAGAAACGCGCAAAAACACCTTAAAATGCGCACTTTTACCTCAGAAACGCGCAAAAACACCTTAAAACGCGCATTTTTACCTCAGAAACGCGCATTTTTACCTCAGAAACGCGCAAAAACACCTTAAAACGCACACTTTTACCTCAGAAACGCGCAAAAACACCTTAAAACGCGCACTTTTACCTCAGAAACGCTCAAAAACACCTTAAAACGCGCATTTTTACCTCAGAAACGCGCAAAAACACCTTAAAACGTGCATTTTTACCTCAGAAACGCACAGAAACACCTTAAAACGCGCATTTTTACCTCAGAAACGCGCAAAAACACCTTAAAACGCGCATTTTTACCTCAGAAACGCGCAAAAACACCTTAAAATGCGCACGTTTACCTCAGAAACGCTCAAAAACACCTTAAAACGCGCATTTTTACCTCAGAAACGCGCATTTTTACCTCAGAAATGCGCAAAAACACCTTAAAACGCGCATTTTTACCTCAGAAACGTGCAAAAACACCTTAAAACGCGCACTTTTACCTCAGAAACGCGCAAAAACACCTTAAAACTCGCACTTTTAACTCAGAAACGCGCAAAAACACCTTAAAACGCGCATTTTTACCTCAGAAATGCGCATTTTTACCTCAGAAACGCGCAAAAACACCTTAAAACGCGCATTTTTACCTCAGAAACGCGCAAAAACACCTTAAAACGCGCATTTTTACCTCAGAAACGCGCATTTTTACCTCAAAAACGCGCAAAAACACCTTAAAACGCGCATTTTTACCTCAGAAACGCGCATTTTTACCTCAGAAACGCGCAAAAACACCTTAAAACGCGCATTTTTACCTCAGAAACGCGCAAAAACACCTTAAAACGCGCATTTTTACCTCAGAAACGCGCATTTTTACCTCAGAAATGCGCAAAAACACCTTAAAACGCGCACTTTTACCTCAGAAACGCGCAAAAACACCTCAAAACGCGCACTTTTACCTCAGAAACGCGCAAAAACACCTTAAAATGCGCACTTTTACCTCAGAAACGCGCAAAAACACCTTAAAACGCGCATTTTTACCTCAGAAACGCGCATTTTTACCTCAGAAACGCGCAAAAACACCTTAAAACGCGCATTTTTACCTCAGAAACGCGCAAAAACACCTTAAAACGCGCATTTTTACCCTAGAAACGCGCAAAAACACCTTAAAACGCGCACTTTTACCTCAGAAACGCGCATTTTTACCTCAGAAACGCGCAAAAACACCTTAAAACGCGCACTTTTACCTCAGAAACGCGCAAAAACACCTTAAAACGCGCATTTTTACCTCAGAAACGCACAAAAACACCTTAAAACGTGCATTTTTACCTCAGAAACGCGCATTTTTACCTCAGAAACGCGCAAAAACACCTTAAAACGCGCATTTTTACCACAGAAACGCGCAAAAACACCTTAAAACGCGCGTTTTAACCTCAGAAACGCGCATTTTTACCTCAGAAACGCGCAAAAACACCTTAAAACGCGCACTTTTACCTCAGAAACGCGCAAAAACACCTTAAAAAGCGCATTTTTACCTCAGAAATGTGCATTTTTACCTCAGAAACGCGCAAAAACACCTTAAAACGCGCATTTTTACCTCAGAAACGCGCATTTTTACCTCAGAAACGCGCAAAAACACCTTAAAACGCGCACTTTTACCTCAGAAACGCGCAAAACCACCTTAAAACGCGCACTTTTACCTCAGAAACGCGCAAAAACACCTTAAAACGCGCATTTTTACCTCAGAAACGCGCAAAAACACCTTAAAACGCGCATTTTTACCTCAGAAACGCGCAAAAACACCTTAAAACGTGCATTTTTACCTCAGAAACGCGCAAAAACACCTTAAAACGTACATTTTAACCTCAGAAACGCGCATTTTTACCTCAGAAACGCGCAAAAACACCTTAAACACCTTAAAACGCGCATTTTTACCTCAGAAACGCGCATTTTTACCTCAGAAACGCGCAAAAACACCTTAAAACGCGCACTTTTACCTCAGAAACGCGCAAAAACACCTTAAAACGCGCACTTTTACCTCAGAAACGCGCAAAAACACCTTAAAACGCGCATTTTTACCTCAGAAACGCGCAAAAACACCTTAAAACGCGCATTTTTACCTCAGAAACGCGCATTTTTACCTCAGAAACGCGCAAAAACACCTTAAAACGCGCATTTTTACCTCAGAAACGCGCAAAAACACCTTAAAACGCGCATTTTTACCTCAGAAACACGCATTTTTACCTTAAAACGCGCAAAAACACCTTAAAACGCGCATTTCTACCTCAGAAACGCGCAAAAACACCTTAAAACGCGCATTTTTACCTCAGAAACGCGCATTTTTACCTCAGAAACGCGCAAAAACACCTTAAAACGCGCATTTTTACCTCAGAAACGCGCATTTTTACCTCAGAAACGCGCAAAAACACCTTAAAACGCGCATTTTTACCTCAGAAACGCGCAAAAACACCTTAAAACGCGCGTTTTTACCTCAGAAACGCGCATTTTAACCTCAGAAACGCGCAAAAACACCTTAAAACGCGCACTTTTACCTCAGAAACGCGCAAAAACACCTTAAAACGCGCATTTTTACCTCAGAAATGCGCATTTTTACCTCAGAAATGCGCAAAAACACCTTAAAACGCGCACTTTTACCTCAGAAACGCGCAAAAACACCTTAAAACGCGCACTTTTACCTCAGAAACGCGCAAAAACACCTTAAAATGCGCACTTTTACCTCAGAAACGCGCAAAAACACCTTAAAACGCGCATTTTTACCTCAGAAACGCGCATTTTTACCTCAGAAACGCGCAAAAACACCTTAAAACTCGCACTTTTACCTCAGAAACGCGCAAAAACACCTTAAAACGCGCATTTTTACCTCAGAAACGCGCATTTTTACCTTAAAACGCGCAAAAACACCTTAAAACGCGCACTTTTACCTCAGAAACGCGCAAAAAAACCCTTAAAATGGGCACTTTTACCTCAGAAACGCGCAAAAACACCTTAAAACGCGCATTTTACCTCAGAAACGCGCATTTTTACCTCAGAAACGCGCAAAAACACCTTAAAACGCGCATTTTTACCTCAGAAACGCGCAAAAACACCTTAAAACGCGCACTTTTACCTCAGAAACGCGCAAAAACACCTTAAAACGCGCACTTTTACCTCAGAAACGCGCAAAAACACCTTAAAACGCGCATTTTTACCTCAGAAACGCGCATTTTTACCTCAGAAACGCGCAAAAACACCTTAAAACGCGCATTTTTACCTCAGAAACGCGCATTTTTACCTCAGAAACGCGCAAAAACACCTTAAAACGCGCATTTTTACCTCAGAAACGCGCAAAAACACCTTAAAACGCGCATTTTTACCTCAGAAACGCGCAAAAACACCTTAAAACGTGCATTTTTACCTCAGAAACGCGCATTTTTACCTCAGAAACGCGCAAAAACACCTTAAACACCTTAAAACGCGCATTTTTACCTCAGAAACGCGCACTTTTACCTCAGAAACGCGCAAAAACACCTTAAAACGCGCATTTTTACCTCAGAAACGCGCATTTTTACCTCAGAAACGCGCAAAAACACCTTAAACACCTTAAAACGCGCATTTTTACCTCAGAAACGCGCATTTTTACCTCAGAAACGCGCAAAAACACCTTAAAACGCGCACTTTTACCTCAGAAACGCGCAAAAACACCTTAAAACGCGCACTTTTACCTCAGAAACGCGCAAAAACACCTTAAAACGCGCATTTTTACCTCAGAAACGCGCAAAAACACCTTAAAACGCGCATTTTTACCTCAGAAACGCGCAAAAACACCTTAAAACGCGCATTTTTACCTCAGAAACGCGCAAAAACACCTTAAAACGTGCACTTTTACCTCAGAAACGCGCAAAAACACCTTAAAACGCGCATTTTTACCTCAGAAACGCGCAAAAACACCTTAAAACGTGCATTTTTACCTCAGAAACGCGCAAAAACACCTTAAAACGCGCGTTTTTACCTCAGAAACGCGCAATTTTACCTCAGAAACGCGCAAAAACACCTTAAAACGCGCACTTTTACCTCAGAAACGCGCAAAAACACCTTAAAACGCGCATTTTTACCTCAGAAACGCGCAAAAACACCTTAAAACGCGCATTTTTACCTCAGAAACGCGCATTTTTACCTCAGAAACGCGCAAAAACACCTTAAAACTCGCACTTTTACCTCAGAAACGCGCAAAAACACCTTAAAACGCGCATTTTTACCTCAGAAACGCGCATTTTTACCTTAAAACGCGCAAAAACACCTTAAAACGCGCATTTCTACCTCAGAAACGCGCAAAAACACCTTAAAACGCGCATTTTTACCTCAGAAACGCGCATTTTTACCTCAGAAACGCGCAAAAACACCTTAAAACGCGCATTTTTACCTCAGAAACGCGCATTTTTACCTCAGAAACGCGCAAAAACACCTTAAAACGCGCATTTTTACCTCAGAAACGCGCAAAAACACCTTAAAACGCGCACTTTTACCTCAGAAACGCGCATTTTAACCTCAGAAACGCGCAAAAACACCTTAAAACGCGCACTTTTACCTCAGAAACGCGCAAAAACACCTTAAAACGCGCATTTTTACCTCAGAAATGCGCATTTTTACCTCAGAAATGCGCAAAAACACCTTAAAACGCGCACTTTTACCTCAGAAACGCGCAAAAACACCTTAAAACGCGCACTTTTACCTCAGAAACGCGCAAAAACACCTTAAAATGCGCACTTTTACCTCAGAAACGCGCAAAAACACCTTAAAACGCGCATTTTTACCTCAGAAACGCGCATTTTTACCTCAGAAACGCGCAAAAACACCTTAAAACGCACACTTTTACCTCAGAAACGCGCAAAAACACCTTAAAACGCGCACTTTTACCTCAGAAACGCTCAAAAACACCTTAAAACGCGCATTTTTACCTCAGAAACGCGCAAAAACACCTTAAAACGTGCATTTTTACCTCAGAAACGCACAGAAACACCTTAAAACGCGCATTTTTACCTCAGAAACGCGCAAAAACACCTTAAAACGCGCATTTTTACCTCAGAAACGCGCAAAAACACCTTAAAATGCGCACGTTTACCTCAGAAACGCTCAAAAACACCTTAAAACGCGCATTTTTACCTCAGAAACGCGCATTTTTACCTCAGAAATGCGCAAAAACACCTTAAAACGCGCATTTTTACCTCAGAAACGTGCAAAAACACCTTAAAACGCGCACTTTTACCTCAGAAACGCGCAAAAACACCTTAAAACTCGCACTTTTAACTCAGAAACGCGCAAAAACACCTTAAAACGCGCATTTTTACCTCAGAAATGCGCATTTTTACCTCAGAAACGCGCAAAAACACCTTAAAACGCGCATTTTTACCTCAGAAACGCGCAAAAACACCTTAAAACGCGCATTTTTACCTCAGAAACGCGCATTTTTACCTCAAAAACGCGCAAAAACACCTTAAAACGCGCATTTTTACCTCAGAAACGCGCATTTTTACCTCAGAAACGCGCAAAAACACCTTAAAACGCGCATTTTTACCTCAGAAACGCGCAAAAACACCTTAAAACGCGCATTTTTACCTCAGAAACGCGCATTTTTACCTCAGAAATGCGCAAAAACACCTTAAAACGCGCACTTTTACCTCAGAAACGCGCAAAAACACCTCAAAACGCGCACTTTTACCTCAGAAACGCGCAAAAACACCTTAAAATGCGCACTTTTACCTCAGAAACGCGCAAAAACACCTTAAAACGCGCATTTTTACCTCAGAAACGCGCATTTTTACCTCAGAAACGCGCAAAAACACCTTAAAACGCGCATTTTTACCTCAGAAACGCGCAAAAACACCTTAAAACGCGCATTTTTACCCTAGAAACGCGCAAAAACACCTTAAAACACGCATTTTTACCTCAGAAACGCGCAAAAACACCTTAAAACGCGCATTTTTACCTCAGAAACGCACAGAAACACCTTAAAACGCGCATTTTTACCTCAGAAACGCGCAAAAACACCTTAAAACGCGCATTTTTACCTCAGAAATGCGCATTTTTACCTCAGAAACGCGCAAAAACACCTTAAAACGCGCATTTTTACCTCAGAAACGCGCAAAAACACCTTAAAACGCGCATTTTTACCTCAGAAACGCGCATTTTTACCTCAGAAACGCGCAAAAACACCTTAAAACGCGCACTTTTACCTCAGAAACGCGCAAAAACACCTCAAAACGCGCACTTTTACCTCAGAAACGCGCAAAAACACCTTAAAACGTGCATTTTTACCTCAGAAACGCGCAAAAACACCTTAAAACGTGCGTTTTTACCTCAGAAACGCGCATTTTTACCTCAGAAACGCGCAAAAACACCTTAAAACGCGCATTTTTACCTCAGAAACGCGCAAAAACACCTTAAAACGCGCGTTTTTACCTCAGAAACGCGCATTTTTACCTCAGAAACGCGCAAAAACACCTTAAAACGCGCATTTTTACCTCAGAAATGCGCATTTTTACCTCAGAAACGCGCAAAAACACCTTAAAACGCGCATTTTTACCTCAGAAACGGGCATTTTTACCTCAGAAACGCGCAAAAACACCTTAAAACGCGCATTTTTACCTCAGAAACGCGCAAAAACACCTTAAAACGTGCACTTTTACCTCAGAAACGCGCAAAAACACCTTAAAACGCGCACTTTTACCTCAGAAACGCGCATTTTTACCTCAGAAACGCGCAAAAACACCTTAAAACGCGCATTTTTACCTCAGAAACGCGCAAAAACACCTTAAAACGCGCATTTTTACCTCAGAAACGTGCAAAAACACCTTAAAACGCGCATTTTTACCTCAGAAATGCGCATTTTTACCTCAGAAACGCGCAAAAACACCTTAAAACGCGCATTTTTACCTCAGAAACACGCATTTTTACCTCAGAAACGCGCAAAAACACCTTAAAATGCGCATTTTTACCTCAGAAACACCTTAAAACGCTCACTTTTACCTCAGAAACGCGCAAAAACACCTTAAAACGCGCATTTTTACCTCAGAAACGCGCATTTTTACCTCAGAAATGCGCAAAAACACCTTAAAACGCGCACTTTTACCTCAGAAACGCGCAAAAACACCTCAAAACGCGCACTTTTACCTCAGAAACGCGCAAAAACACCTTAAAATGCGCACTTTTACCTCAGAAACGCGCAAAAACACCTTAAAACGCGCATTTTTACCTCAGAAACGCGCATTTTTACCTCAGAAACGCGCAAAAACACCTTAAAACGCGCATTTTTACCTCAGAAACGCGCAAAAACACCTTAAAACGCGCATTTTTACCCTAGAAACGCGCAAAAACACCTTAAAACACGCATTTTTACCTCAGAAACGCGCAAAAACACCTTAAAACGCGCATTTTTACCTCAGAAACGCGCAAAAACACCTTAAAACGCGCATTTTTACCTCAGAAACGCGCAAAAACACCTTAAAACGCGCATTTTTACCTCAGAAACGCGCATTTTTACCTCAGAAACGCGCAAAAACACCTTAAAACGCGAACTTTTACCTCAGAAACGCGCAAAAACACCTCAAAACGCGCACTTTTACCTCAGAAACGCGCATTTTTACCTCAGAAACGCGCAAAAACACCTTAAAACGCGCACTTTTACCTCAGAAACGCGCAAAAACACCTTAAAACGCGCATTTTTACCTCAGAAACGCGCATTTTTACCTCAGAAATGCGCAAAAACACCTTAAAACGCGCACTTTTACCTCAGAAACGCGCAAAAACACCTCAAAACGCGCACTTTTACCTCAGAAACGCGCAAAAACACCTTAAAATGCGCACTTTTACCTCAGAAACGCGCAAAAACACCTTAAAACGCGCATTTTTACCTCAGAAACGCGCATTTTTACCTCAGAAACGCGCAAAAACACCTTAAAACGCGCATTTTTACCTCAGAAACGCGCAAAAACACCTTAAAACGCGCATTTTTACCCTAGAAACGCGCAAAAACACCTTAAAACACGCATTTTTACCTCAGAAACGCGCAAAAACACCTTAAAACGCGCATTTTTACCTCAGAAACGCACAGAAACACCTTAAAACGCGCATTTTTACCTCAGAAACGCGCAAAAACACCTTAAAACGCGCATTTTTACCTCAGAAATGCGCATTTTTACCTCAGAAACGCGCAAAAACACCTTAAAACGCGCATTTTTACCTCAGAAACGCGCAAAAACACCTTAAAACGCGCATTTTTACCTCAGAAACGCGCATTTTTACCTCAAAAACGCGCAAAAACACCTTAAAACGCGCATTTTTACCTCAGAAACGCGCATTTTTACCTCAGAAACGCGCAAAAACACCTTAAAACGCGCATTTTTACCTCAGAAACGCGCAAAAACACCTTAAAACGCGCATTTTTACCTCAGAAACGCGCATTTTTACCTCAGAAATGCGCAAAAACACCTTAAAACGCGCACTTTTACCTCAGAAACGCGCAAAAACACCTCAAAACGCGCACTTTTACCTCAGAAACGCGCAAAAACACCTTAAAATGCGCACTTTTACCTCAGAAACGCGCAAAAACACCTTAAAACGCGCATTTTTACCTCAGAAACGCGCATTTTTACCTCAGAAACGCGCAAAAACACCTTAAAACGCGCATTTTTACCTCAGAAACGCGCAAAAACACCTTAAAACGCGCATTTTTACCCTAGAAACGCGCAAAAACACCTTAAAACACGCATTTTTACCTCAGAAACGCGCAAAAACACCTTAAAACGCGCATTTTTACCTCAGAAACGCACAGAAACACCTTAAAACGCGCATTTTTACCTCAGAAACGCGCAAAAACACCTTAAAACGCGCATTTTTACCTCAGAAATGCGCATTTTTACCTCAGAAACGCGCAAAAACACCTTAAAACGCGCATTTTTACCTCAGAAACGCGCAAAAACACCTTAAAACGCGCATTTTTACCTCAGAAACGCGCATTTTTACCTCAGAAACGCGCAAAAACACCTTAAAACGCGCACTTTTACCTCAGAAACGCGCAAAAACACCTCAAAACGCGCACTTTTACCTCAGAAACGCGCAAAAACACCTTAAAACGTGCATTTTTACCTCAGAAACGCGCAAAAACACCTTAAAACGTGCGTTTTTACCTCAGAAACGCGCATTTTTACCTCAGAAACGCGCAAAAACACCTTAAAACGCGCATTTTTACCTCAGAAACGCGCAAAAACACCTTAAAACGCGCGTTTTTACCTCAGAAACGCGCATTTTTACCTCAGAAACGCGCAAAAACACCTTAAAACGCGCATTTTTACCTCAGAAATGCGCATTTTTACCTCAGAAACGCGCAAAAACACCTTAAAACGCGCATTTTTACCTCAGAAACGGGCATTTTTACCTCAGAAACGCGCAAAAACACCTTAAAACGCGCATTTTTACCTCAGAAACGCGCAAAAACACCTTAAAACGTGCACTTTTACCTCAGAAACGCGCAAAAACACCTTAAAACGCGCACTTTTACCTCAGAAACGCGCATTTTTACCTCAGAAACGCGCAAAAACACCTTAAAACGCGCATTTTTACCTCAGAAACGCGCAAAAACACCTTAAAACGCGCATTTTTACCTCAGAAACGTGCAAAAACACCTTAAAACGCGCATTTTTACCTCAGAAATGCGCATTTTTACCTCAGAAACGCGCAAAAACACCTTAAAACGCGCATTTTTACCTCAGAAACACGCATTTTTACCTCAGAAACGCGCAAAAACACCTTAAAATGCGCATTTTTACCTCAGAAACACCTTAAAACGCTCACTTTTACCTCAGAAACGCGCAAAAACACCTTAAAACGCGCATTTTTACCTCAGAAACGCGCATTTTTACCTCAGAAATGCGCAAAAACACCTTAAAACGCGCACTTTTACCTCAGAAACGCGCAAAAACACCTCAAAACGCGCACTTTTACCTCAGAAACGCGCAAAAACACCTTAAAATGCGCACTTTTACCTCAGAAACGCGCAAAAACACCTTAAAACGCGCATTTTTACCTCAGAAACGCGCATTTTTACCTCAGAAACGCGCAAAAACACCTTAAAACGCGCATTTTTACCTCAGAAACGCGCAAAAACACCTTAAAACGCGCATTTTTACCCTAGAAACGCGCAAAAACACCTTAAAACACGCATTTTTACCTCAGAAACGCGCAAAAACACCTTAAAACGCGCATTTTTACCTCAGAAACGCACAGAAACACCTTAAAACGCGCATTTTTACCTCAGAAACGCGCAAAAACACCTTAAAACGCGCATTTTTACCTCAGAAATGCGCATTTTTACCTCAGAAACGCGCAAAAACACCTTAAAACGCGCATTTTTACCTCAGAAACGCGCAAAAACACCTTAAAACGCGCATTTTTACCTCAGAAACGCGCATTTTTACCTCAGAAACGCGCAAAAACACCTTAAAACGCGCACTTTTACCTCAGAAACGCGCAAAAACACCTCAAAACGCGCACTTTTACCTCAGAAACGCGCATTTTTACCTCAGAAACGCGCAAAAACACCTTAAAACGCGCACTTTTACCTCAGAAACGCGCAAAAACACCTTAAAACGCGCATTTTTACCTCAGAAACGCGCATTTTTACCTCAGAAATGCGCAAAAACACCTTAAAACGCGCACTTTTACCTCAGAAACGCGCAAAAACACCTCAAAACGCGCACTTTTACCTCAGAAACGCGCAAAAACACCTTAAAATGCGCACTTTTACCTCAGAAACGCGCAAAAACACCTTAAAACGCGCATTTTTACCTCAGAAACGCGCATTTTTACCTCAGAAACGCGCAAAAACACCTTAAAACGCGCATTTTTACCTCAGAAACGCGCAAAAACACCTTAAAACGCGCATTTTTACCCTAGAAACGCGCAAAAACACCTTAAAACACGCATTTTTACCTCAGAAACGCGCAAAAACACCTTAAAACGCGCATTTTTACCTCAGAAACGCACAGAAACACCTTAAAACGCGCATTTTTACCTCAGAAACGCGCAAAAACACCTTAAAACGCGCATTTTTACCTCAGAAATGCGCATTTTTACCTCAGAAACGCGCAAAAACACCTTAAAACGCGCATTTTTACCTCAGAAACGCGCAAAAACACCTTAAAACGCGCATTTTTACCTCAGAAACGCGCATTTTTACCTCAGAAACGCGCAAAAACACCTTAAAACGCGCACTTTTACCTCAGAAACGCGCAAAAACACCTCAAAACGCGCACTTTTACCTCAGAAACGCGCAAAAACACCTTAAAACGCGCATTTTTACCTCAGAAACGCGCAAAAACACCTTAAAACGCGCATTTTTACCTCAGAAACGCGCAAAAACACCTTAAAATGCGCATTTTTACCTCAGAAACGCGCATTTTTACCTCAGAAACGCGCAAAAACACCTTAAAACGCGCACTTTTACCTCAGAAACGCGCAAAAACACCTTAAAACGCGCATTTTTACCTCAGAAACGCGCAAAAACACCTTAAAACGCGCATTTTTACCTCAGAAACGCGCAAAAACACCTTAAAACGCGCATTTTTACCTCAGAAACGCGCATTTTTACCTCAGAAACGCGCAAAAACACCTTAAAACGCGCATTTTTACCTCAGAAATGCGCATTTTTACCTCAGAAATGCGCAAAAACACCTTAAAACGCGCACTTTTACCTCAGAAACGCGCAAAAACACCTTAAAACGCCAGGGTTTTTTTGTTGCTCCTGGAGTCTCCTCCTCTTTTCGATAGTTATGCCCCTTTGGGGGGCGAAGTCGAAGGTTTGATGTCACAGGTTTTGGAAGAGGATCCGTTAGGGTCAGAACGAGACCACTCTGAAGAGTTTCGGACCAGGGGTGCAGGATCTACACCCCCCTTTTCGATGAGGCCTACAGAAGTGCAATCAAAAGTGAAACCAGTGAGTAAAACTGATCTAAATTTCCTAGGGACAGACTCTATTTTATCGCGTCAAAAGGAAACCCCAGCGTCTAGAATTTCGGGAGAGCCAGCAATAGTTCCCCAAGAGCTTGGAGAAACTTTTGATTGTAATAAGAAAGGGGGATCCCTAAGTGAAGGACCCCAAAAAGCTGAAAGAAAAGAGGCTGTGTTATCCCCATTGCAAGGGAGGCCTGAAATACAAACAAAAGAGAAACTAATGCAACCTGTGGAGGCTTCTGCAGGAAAACTATCAGCAATGGCTGATATTATACCCCCTTCTCCTGAAAAGATTATCTCTGGGGCTGCTGGGGAGTATGCTAAAGCCGTAGAAGAAATATCTAAGAAGATGTTTTTAAGCAGCTCAACTTTGCTGCAAAAAACTGTGAGTGCAGAAAGTCTGGCTGAAGATCAGAGGGACAGATCTCCTATTAAAGGCCCTGAGTGGAATACCAGGTTTCAAGATACAGATTTTGAAGTCCCTGGGAAACATAGATCTCATCTTTCAGGGAAAAAACGTTTATCCCTATCTCTGGGTCAGATCAGGGATGAATCTATGATTGCTGAACTGAGTGCTTTAGATAATAATGCTGGAACTTTACCAGTAGCTGATGAGGCTGTACAAAATAGGAGAGAGGATTCTGGAAATGTTGAGGACATACAAATAGAAGAAGAGGATGCTAACCTCTCAGAATATGAATCTGTGAAAGAGTTTGAGTCTTCAGAAGACTTATCAGATGATTTATCAGGAGATGAAGCTTCTGAGTTAGAGGAAAATGATGCACAGCAGGAAAGTGAGGAGAATGTCTCTAAAACCAAAGGCTTGGAAAATTGGGAAGATTTTCTCTGTAGTGATGCTTTCCTAGAATCTGAAGCAAGACTGGTTTTGGAACAGGGGGGTAAATATACATCTTCTCAATGGAAAGATTTAATGAAAAAAGATATAAGAAATGTCTCAAGTTTTTTGCTAACATCAGAATATTACTCAATTGAGCTGTTTGAGTTTTGGGCCTTTTTTATAGCACATATTACTCTACCCAGATCAAAGGTTTCTGAATCCACTTGGAAGAACAAAAGCACATTTGAACACTGGAATAGACTGGAACGAGATTACCAACTTATTGTTCAATGGTTCCTGGGGGAGAATAAGAAATCTCAGCTCAAGGTGGCGCTTGCGGTAGATAGCAGCGCATTCATTTTGGAAAAACTGATGACTGAGGGACGTGTAAAAAATACAAAAGTGGGGAAAAAACCCAAAAAAGTATTGCAATTCCCAAAGTGCTTATGTGAATCTAATCTGTTAAAAGACTTTCAAAGAATAATTCGTTTTCTACAGACAAAAGATGCCACTGATGATATGATTTCTTTCTCTATGGGCACAGAAGAATCTGCCTCACCCATGTCAGTGGGTCAATGTGTGGACTGGCTTTTCACTATCACAACCTACCTGAAACAAAGACTGAAAGGGAAAAAAACTGACATAAAACAATTGATGGATAGATTAGGGAAAGAAGAAGTCTGTAGCATGGAGAGACCATCCTTGGAGGAGACACAATCTAGTTTACCTGAAACTGGATCACAACTTAAAACAGCTCCCAGAAGGTCATCTTTAAGATCCGGGAAGGCACTTGATAAAGAAAACCAGAGACAAGAACCATCACTATTGGTTGAGAAAGTGGCACAAGGCGATGCCTCAGGAAGTAATGCACCTAAGAGGCCTAGACTAGAAGAGACTCTGCAATTGAATACGACTCCAATTGAGAAAGGACAGGGTGACACTGTAGAACAGATAGCGTGTGGGCCTCATGAATTACAGACAAGGCCTCAGGAATTACAGACAAGGCCTCTGATAGAGGGTGAGATGGAGGTCTCGGTAGAGACTAGAGGAGTGGCCTCTGTAATGGCAGAAAACTCTCCAGTTGACCTAGAAGAAGCTTTATTTTTGAAAGAATTAGAAATGTATGCAAAAAAAGGAGCTAGGCCAAAGACCTCTCAAGGACAACTGACAAGAATACCTGTAATGGAAGGACGGACTGAAGGCTCGACATCCACTGTTGCTTCAGTGGCACATGGATCTGAGGAGTTATCTTCCGGAAAGGAAAGATCAACTTTAATACCGAGAGCAGGAACAACCAAACGAACTGACCCAATTGGACTGTCCGATACTTCTAAAGGAAAATCTCAACTTCCCCGTACTTTCGCTTCAGTAGCAGACCCGGATAGACGACAGAAGGGTGCTGCGAGGAAGCGGGGTGAGACAACAAATGAAGGTGGTGTGGATCCTAGAGCCCAATTTGAGCTTGAGGATGAGGTGATGGCGGCACTTCCGGATTCTCTGAATGAGAATGAAGACCCGAAAAAGCGCTTTGTCATCAGGCTGCGCTATGTGGGGACAGATGAAGAAAAAGCTACTAGGGAGTATGTAATCAAATCAATTCTGATAGATGCCATGGATTTTACACTCCCGTGGATACGTGCGGTCATCCAGTTGGAAGGCTCAAAGGAGATTGATGTCTGTCTCAGGCATCAAGTAGCGTATCATCGTTTCTGGTCGCAGTGCAGAATTGTAGACAAACTAATGCCACATTTGTTAGCAGGCTTTCAACTAGTCCCTTTATTCAAGGCGGACACGAGAGTTCTGACCATAGCCTTCCGGACGACTACAGTACCGGCTGAAGACGTGGCAATATGGCTGGAAAGACATGTAAAGGTGCTAATGGGTCCTTATGAACGCAAGGACGCCTATGGCATCTGGACAGGGGAATATCGCTGTATTATTGCGCTTCGTACGGATCCACAGACTGGTGCTCTGCAGCACCTCCCAAAATATTTCTTTTTGGGGTCAGACAGGGCCAGCCTTCGCTATAGTGGTCAACCTCCGGCCTGCTTCCATTGTGGCGCCTACGATCACATCAGGAGAGACTGTCAAGTTTCGCTTTGCTCCAAATGTGGTGTGCACGGGCACAGTACCATAAGTTGCCATAAAAGTATCCGGTGCAACTTGTGCCTTGGCATCGGACACACATATTTCTGGTGCCCGGAGGCGCATTACAATAAGATGGACAAGGAGAGAGCGGAAAAAGCGGCTAAAGTGGCTGAGATGGGAAGGAAGAGGGCGCAGCGACAGGAAAAGCGTCCGCAACCAGAATCGGGGAGCCGAGAGGAGAATGTGATGGAGACGGATCCGGCTTCGTCGACGGGTCCGGGTGAGCGGAGTGGCGGAGACAAAGAGATAGAAGACACCTCGCAATCCGCGTGGACACAAATTTCCTCACGAAAGAGGGAAAGGAAAAGACACTCGGGGGGAGGGAAAGATTTTCTGCCTGCTTTGGGAAATAGGTTTGAGTCTCTTGACGACTCAGGACCGGTGTCATTTGGCGCAAGTAGGTTTGACGTGCTGAATGTTGAAGAGGACGACCTTCCAGAGGACACTGGGGAGGCACCGGAGCCCCGCCGGTCCCCTAGTCGCCGACAGAACACTTCTCCTAAGGAACAACGAAAGCAGAAAAAGATGAAGGACATGAATAAGGCAAGATCTAGTGGTAATGGGCCCTCTGGACACCCTTTGGTGACCTCTGGGAAAGAGGACAAGAATGTACAAGAGCTTGTAAAAGAGTTACAACAAAAATTGATAGTGGAAAAAGATAAAAGGGAGGAGTTCTGGAGTCTTCGCCAGTACTCCAAGGATAAACTTAAGGATTTGGGGAAAGAAAAGGAGAAATTGTGTGAGATGATAGGAACAAAAAACCCCTTAGAAAAGGGAGATGGCAGTGAGGATGAAGAGGTGGGTAGACTAGACCAGGTATTGAGTAAAATTCAGAAAGAGAACAAGAATTTTAGATCTATAGATTCTAAATACTGTTATCATTTAAATATGGTGACAAAACTGGTGGAGGACATTGAGAACCTGCAACAACAGATGCAGGGTAACTCCTCAGTCTCTGATATGGATGGGGTGGAAGTTGAAGGACCAGAAGTAATTGTTCAGGAAATTGTAATCGATGCACCAGAGGTGGCAGACGACCCGTTACCGGAAGGGGAAACTCAAGAAATGATTACTGGTAAAAACTGGGAAGACCAGGTGGAACAGGTCTTCCCATTAGAAATTGTTTTAGAATCCGGTATGGAAGCTGAGAAAAATGTGGGGCATAGTGATAAAACCCCTGTGATCCCTCGGCCCTCTACCGTTACCCATACTACCGGAATTCCCGGACCCGATCCTGACCCCGGTCCTGACCCTCCTTCTTCCCGATTGTCCCCTTCCCTGTCCCTTATCCGGGATGCACACACAGCTAAAAGTAGGACTACACTCTCATATGGAAAAGGTATGGGAGGGGTAGAAGGTAGCTCTCCGATCCGAGAGGGCATTGAGGAAGTGGAATGATGGTAATTGTAAAATCTGCTGTATATTACGTCATCTTTTTAACCCTGAAGTTGATGTGTATATATATATATTCGTGTATATTTGACTTTATACTGCTCTTAAAGTGTCTGCTACTATTGATGGGTTCTCCTCTTGATAATGATTATATGATTCTTCTGTATTATTTCTATTATATTAAGTTTCCCTGGTTCACCTTAAGATTTATGTTTCCTTTATATTACTATCTTTATTTATGGCTATACCCTTTAATTTATTAACTTGGAATGTCCGTGGCCTGAAGTCTTTGGACAAAAGGCGGGACATTTTTCGATATATAACACGCCTAAATTATCATATTTATGTTCTTCAGGAAACACATTTTCAACATGAAGGGCAGCGTTTCTCGGCGCAGCAGCAATGGATGTGGGGCCCCTCCTATTGGTCTTATGATGGGAGTGGCCATGCGGGGGTGGCAGTGCTTTTCAAGAACAACCCCAATTTGAGAATCGATAGCGTGTTAGAGATTGAACCGGGGAGACTCATGTATATTGATTTTACCATTTTTGGGGACCAGGCTTCTGGAGCTCAATGGGGCGCATCTAATCGTATCTTCCGTCTGTGTGTAGTGTATGCCCCGGTGAAAGTTTCTCTGAGGAAAAAAGTATGGGCTAAACTAAAAGATATCACAATCACTAGACGTCATCTACTAGTTGTGGGCGATTTTAACAACAGGGCGCGCCCGGAGGATAGGAGGACCTTTATAGACGGATGTCCCATTTCATCCCCACATTCCTCTCTAACCGTAGAGGAGAGTAGTTTGCAATCTTACTTATCGAGAACTCTGGGGTTAGAGGACAAGGCTTTGGATGTGCACAATGTTATTGAGTTTTTTCCTATTTCTCATAAATTGGCCTTTCCTCTTAAGTATAAGCAAACATGTGAGTCTGAAAATAAATTCACCTATTTCCATCCGAGAGTAGCCAGCCGATTAGATAGACTATGGGCGCCTCCCTCCTTTCAGGTGTACGGCTGTAAATTAAGGTTGACTCCGTGGTCAGACCACGCTATGGTCGGATTCACATGTACCTATGGAGAGGTCTTGCCCAGAGGGAAATCGCTATGGCGCTTACAACCCAAGCATTTGAGTTCCGAAATTTTTAAGTCACTTTTGTTATTGGAGTTGGACCGGCAGACAAGACGGTTGTTAAATGCCGCTGAAGATGTCGTGGGGAACTGGGAGATCTTAAAGAGAAGGATCTCTCAGTGCGTGAGATTAGCTGACAGTAATATCTATAGGAAAGATGTTCAAGAGTACCAAAGAGCCATTGCTCAATTGTTAAGAATCACGGATAAGATGAATAAAGGGGAGGCTTTCGAAGAGGAGAGACTTAGGGGATGCAGAGCGACTATCCGTCGATTTCAGCACCAACTTCGTCAGAATCGGCTGACGAGTAAGATGTACAGGACTAGAGGTGCGCTAGTTGATAAAGATGAATGGGCTAAAGAGAACATGCCAAAACCGCATCTGGGCTTCCAAGGTCTGAGGACTGAGGAAGGAGTTCTAAAAACTGACCCTCGAGACATGCTCTGTGTCATGTCTAAATTTTACCAAAAGATGTATGCGGAACGAATCATCGAGGAAAAGGATGTGAACGTCTATTTGGAGAACTGTCGCGCGATGGCGGATACCAGAGAGGGTCGGCCCTTGACGGAGGAACGATGTGACTCGATGGTCCGACGGGTGACGCCCGAAGAAGTGAAGAAAGTCATCTCGGGAGGCAAAGGAAATTCGGCTCCAGGCCCGGATGGCCTGACGTGGGCCTTCTACAAAGAATTTGTGGACCTCCTGTTGCCGGTACTAGTCAAGTTATTCAACTCCTGTATGGAGAAGGGTGCTCTCGGTCGATCCTTCGCAGACGGGCTTTTGATCTTCTTCCCCAAAAAAGGGGATATCACTTTACCTAAGAATTGGAGACCCATCACGCTGACCAATGTCGATTACAGGATCTTGGCGAAGATCTTGAATCAGAGATTGGCGGCGACGGCGGCGGAGCTAATCCACAGCCTTCAGACGAGCGCCGTACCGGGCAGAAGCATGGTGGATTCTCTGTGTCTAGTGAGGGAAGTCTTTCAATCCATCCAAAAGGATCGATGGAAGGGTCATCTATTACTTCTCGACCAGATCAAGGCTTTCGATAAGATCAACCATACCTATCTGTGGGCACTACTCCGAAGCAAAGGAGTTCCTTCGAGATTTGTGGACTGGGTACGGATGTTGTATGCAGATGCGGGCGTGGTTCCGCAAGTAAACGGCTGGAGAGGAGACCGTATTGTCTTGCATTCGGGGGTTCGCCAGGGTTGCCCCCTGAGTCCATTATTATACGTCTTTGCTCTGGATCCAGTTTTGAGGAGAATACAATGTGAACCCCGTTTGCCTGGATTCGTGATTCCCCTACCTTCGCCGGGAGAGGTCTTCCCGGGATCTCGCGAGGAAGTGGAACCGGCGACCGCGACGATGTCCTCAGAATCGTCGCTTGACATCGGAAAAGGGGCCCTCGGGGACTTCCGTGTGAAGTTTATAGCGCACGCCGATGACGTGACTTTGCTCTTAACGGAGGAGAAGGAGGTCCGGGTGGCGCTGGACCTTTTTGCAGAATATGGAGCCATCTCGGGTTCAGAAGTGAACGTGGAGAAGAGCTTCTTCGTTGAAGTGGATCGGGGGAAGGGCCAATTACGTTATCGGCCGGTGACGGATCGAGCCGCGGATGACCCAGAGGAAGAAGGGACCTTGGGAGAATGGAAAGATGCAGTGCGCGTTTTAGGACTCGGATTTGGAGTAAAAAATCAGATCTGGAAGGAAGACTGGCTCGCGTGGGAAAAGAAAGTCACCACTAAAATCGCCCAGTGGAAAAACTGGAAACTGTCAATGTATCAAAGGGCGGTTTATGTCAGAACTTACCTCGTGCCCATGGCCCACAATCTGGCGACGGTATACCCCCCTCCGGCCGATCTGCTGAGGAGGGTAGAGGGACAAGTTTTTGCTTTCGTGTGGAAAATGCGCACCTTCCCGCTGCCCAGGGCGGTGGCCTACCAGACGGTGGAACAGGGAGGCCTGGCTCTTCCGGCGTTACAGTCTCTCTTTCTGGCCAAATTCGTGTCTTATAATTTTGGAATTTGGATTTTTTGCGTTGTCTACGACAGAGGGAATTTGTTACAGAGACTCTGGGCGGCATTATTCGCCACCGGATGGCGAAATTCCCGATGGGGAGTGGACTGGTGGGAGAAAGGCGCCTTTATCGGGAATGTGACCCGGAAGGTGAAAGAAGCTGTACCGGAGTATTTCGAGGATCTCATCGGATGGATGAAAAAAGGAAAAATCATACCCACCGTATTGAGGACGCCCCGGACCGTCCGGCAGATGAATAAGAATGTTTATGACACGGCGCTGACGGAGGGACCCTTTTCACGGGCACGGAGGCGCGGCTTGTCTCGAGCCGGGAGTTCACGACCCTTCTACCAGCTGGGCGAATCAGTCGCTTTCTTGAAGGAAAAAGAGATTCCCTTCCATCTTTGGGAATTTAGGTGGAGGATATACCATCGAGTGTTACCCCTTAATGGGAGTAAACCGTGGCTCTCGCCCGATCAACAGCTCTGCCCCAGAATACATTGCCAACAGGAGACCGCCTTTTCAGAAACGCCTCCGATAGAGACTCACGCTCATTTCCTCAAAGACTGCGTGACTGCGAAGGAAGTGTGGCGAAGGGCGGGGACCCTTTTCCGATGGCCCGAATTGGGTGAGCGGTCCTGGGAGGCTCTGACCACGGGCGAGGTTGGGGATCCTCTACCACCAGGCCCTAGTAAGGGAGTGGCTAGGAAGAGGGATAGGCTAGGGAGAGTGATAGAAAGTAAATGGAAGGTTCCGATCTATGTTTTTTGGGTAACAAGTCTGTACATTATGCATGCCATGTTTTTGCATCGTAACGGGGAAGTAAAACGAGACTATGAGATTGGAGCGGGAAAGACGATGCAGTTAGCCTGGAAAAGACTCTATGGTTTTGTTCAAAAGGAACGGAGCTCTTTAACGAGGGAGGAATGGCAAAAACGTTGGAAATGGACCATCGATGTCCCTCCCCCGATCACGTGAGAGTTCAACGTGTAATTTTGTTTCTATGGACTAATTTGTATTTCTTGGGTTTTAATCACTGTATTAGGGTATGTATGGCTAACCTGTGTATTCCTAAATTAGTGAATGTATCGTAATGTAAAATATTAGTAGTTTGTAAATCAATAAAGAAAACTTGTACCTTAAAAAAACTTGTACCTTAAAACGCGCACTTTTACCTCAGAAACGCGCAAAAAAACCCTTAAAATGGGCACTTTTACCTCAGAAACGCGCAAAAACACCTTAAAACGCGCATTTTTACCTCAGAAACGCGCATTTTTACCTCAGAAACGCGCAAAAACACCTTAAAACGCGCATTTTTATCTCAGAAACGCGCAAAAACACCTTAAAACGCGCACTTTTACCTCAGAAATGCGCAAAAACACCTTAAAACGCGCACTTTTACCTCAGAAACGCGCAAAAACACCTTAAAACTCGCACTTTTACCTCAGAAACGCGCAAAAACACCTTAAAACGCGCATTTTTACCTCAGAAACGCGCATTTTTACCTCAGAAACGCGCAAAAACACCTTAAAACGCGCATTTTTACCTCAGAAACGCGCATTTTTACCTCAGAAACGCGCAAAAACACCTTAAAACGCGCATTTTTACCTCAGAAACGCGCAAAAACACCTTAAAACGCGCACTTTTACCTCAGAAACGCGCAAAAAAACCCTTAAAATGGGCACTTTTACCTCAGAAACGCGCAAAAACACCTTAAAACGCGCATTTTTACCTCAGAAACGCGCATTTTTACCTCAGAAACGCGCAAAAACACCTTAAAACGCGCATTTTTATCTCAGAAACGCGCAAAAACACCTTAAAACGCACACTTTTACCTCAGAAACGCGCAAAAACACCTTAAAACGCGCACTTTTACCTCAGAAACGCGCAAAAACACCTTAAAACTCGCACTTTTACCTCAGAAACGCGCAAAAACACCTTAAAACGCGCATTTTTACCTCAGAAACGCGCATTTTTACCTCAGAAACGCGCAAAAACACCTTAAAACGCGCATTTTTACCTCAGAAACGCGCATTTTTACCTCAGAAACGCGCAAAAACACCTTAAAACGCGCATTTTTACCTCAGAAACGCGCAAAAACACCTTAAAACGCGCATTTTTACCTCAGAAACGCGCATTTTTACCTCAGAAACGCGCAAAAACACCTTAAAACGCGCATTTTTACCTCAGAAACGCGCACTTTTACCTCAGAAACGCGCAAAAACACCTTAAAACGCGCACTTTTACCTCAGAAACGCGCATTTTTACCTCAGAAACGCGCAAAAACACCTTAAAACGCGCACTTTTACCTCAGAAACGCGCAAAAACACCTTAAAACGCGCATTTTTACCTCAGAAACGCACAAAAACACCTTAAAACGTGCATTTTTACCTCAGAAACGCGCATTTTTACCTCAGAAACGCGCAAAAACACCTTAAAACGCGCATTTTTACCACAGAAACGCGCAAAAACACCTTAAAACGCGCGTTTTAACCTCAGAAACGCGCATTTTTACCTCAGAAACGCGCAAAAACACCTTAAAACGCGCACTTTTACCTCAGAAACGCGCAAAAACACCTTAAAAAGCGCATTTTTACCTCAGAAATGTGCATTTTTACCTCAGAAACGCGCAAAAACACCTTAAAACGCGCATTTTTACCTCAGAAACGCGCATTTTTACCTCAGAAACGCGCAAAAACACCTTAAAACGCGCACTTTTACCTCAGAAACGCGCAAAAACACCTTAAAACGCGCACTTTTACCTCAGAAACGCGCAAAAACACCTTAAAACGCGCATTTTTACCTCAGAAACGCGCAAAAACACCTTAAAACGCGCATTTTTACCTCAGAAACGCGCAAAAACACCTTAAAACGTGCATTTTTACCTCAGAAACGCGCAAAAACACCTTAAAACGTACATTTTAACCTCAGAAACGCGCATTTTTACCTCAGAAACGCGCAAAAACACCTTAAACACCTTAAAACGCGCATTTTTACCTCAGAAACGCGCATTTTTACCTCAGAAACGCGCAAAAACACCTTAAAACGCGCACTTTTACCTCAGAAACGCGCAAAAACACCTTAAAACGCGCACTTTTACCTCAGAAACGCGCAAAAACACCTTAAAACGCGCATTTTTACCTCAGAAACGCGCAAAAACACCTTAAAACGCGCATTTTTACCTCAGAAACGCGCATTTTTACCTCAGAAACGCGCAAAAACACCTTAAAACGCGCATTTTTACCTCAGAAACGCGCAAAAACACCTTAAAACGCGCATTTTTACCTCAGAAACACGCATTTTTACCTTAAAACGCGCAAAAACACCTTAAAACGCGCATTTCTACCTCAGAAACGCGCAAAAACACCTTAAAACGCGCATTTTTACCTCAGAAACGCGCATTTTTACCTCAGAAACGCGCAAAAACACCTTAAAACGCGCATTTTTACCTCAGAAACGCGCATTTTTACCTCAGAAACGCGCAAAAACACCTTAAAACGCGCATTTTTACCTCAGAAACGCGCAAAAACACCTTAAAACGTGCGTTTTTACCTCAGAAACGCGCATTTTTACCTCAGAAACGCGCAAAAACACCTTAAAACGCGCATTTTTACCTCAGAAACGCGCAAAAACACCTTAAAACGCGCGTTTTTACCTCAGAAACGCGCATTTTTACCTCAGAAACGCGCAAAAACACCTTAAAACGCGCATTTTTACCTCAGAAATGCGCATTTTTCCTCAGAAACGCGCAAAAACACCTTAAAACGCGCATTTTTACCTCAGAAACGGGCATTTTTACCTCAGAAACGCGCAAAAACACCTTAAAACGCGCATTTTTACCTCAGAAACGCGCAAAAACACCTTAAAACGTGCACTTTTACCTCAGAAACGCGCAAAAACACCTTAAAACGCGCACTTTTACCTCAGAAACGCGCATTTTTACCTCAGAAACGCGCAAAAACACCTTAAAACGCGCATTTTTACCTCAGAAACGCGCAAAAACACCTTAAAACGCGCATTTTTACCTCAGAAACGTGCAAAAACACCTTAAAACGCGCATTTTTACCTCAGAAATGCGCATTTTTACCTCAGAAACGCGCAAAAACACCTTAAAACGCGCATTTTTACCTCAGAAACGCGCAAAAACACCTTAAAACGCGCACTTTTACCTCAGAAACGCGCAAAAACACCTCAAAACGCGCACTTTTACCTCAGAAACGCGCAAAAACACCTTAAAACGTGCATTTTTACCTCAGAAACGCGCAAAAACACCTTAAAACGTGCGTTTTTACCTCAGAAACGCGCATTTTTACCTCAGAAACGCGCAAAAACACCTTAAAACGCGCATTTTTACCTCAGAAACGCGCAAAAACACCTTAAAACGCGCGTTTTTACCTCAGAAACGCGCATTTTTACCTCAGAAACGCGCAAAAACACCTTAAAACGCGCATTTTTACCTCAGAAATGCGCATTTTTCCTCAGAAACGCGCAAAAACACCTTAAAACGCGCATTTTTACCTCAGAAACGGGCATTTTTACCTCAGAAACGCGCAAAAACACCTTAAAACGCGCACTTTTACCTCAGAAACGCGCAAAAACACCTTAAAACGTGCACTTTTACCTCAGAAACGCGCAAAAACACCTTAAAACGCGCACTTTTACCTCAGAAACGCGCATTTTTACCTCAGAAACGCGCAAAAACACCTTAAAACGCGCATTTTTACCTCAGAAACGCGCAAAAACACCTTAAAACGCGCATTTTTACCTCAGAAACGTGCAAAAACACCTTAAAACGCGCATTTTTACCTCAGAAATGCGCATTTTTACCTCAGAAACGCGCAAAAACACCTTAAAACGCGCATTTTTACCTCAGAAACGCGCAAAAACACCTTAAAATGCGCACGTTTACCTCAGAAACGCGCAAAAACACCTTAAAACGCGCATTTTTACCTCAGAAACGGGCATTTTTACCTCAGAAATGCGCAAAAACACCTTAAAACGCGCATTTTTACCTCAGAAACGTGCAAAAACACCTTAAAACGCGCACTTTTACCTCAGAAACGCGCAAAAACACCTTAAAACTCGCACTTTTACCTCAGAAACGCGCAAAAACACCTTAAAACGCGCACTTTTACCTCAGAAACGCGCAAAAACACCTTAAAACGTGCACTTTTACCTCAGAAACGCGCAAAAACACCTTAAAACGCGCATTTTTACCTCAGAAACGCGCATTTTTACCTCAGAAACGCGGAAAAACACCTTAAAACGCGCATTTTTACCTCAGAAATGCGCATTTTTACCTCAGAAACGCGCAAAAACACCTTAAAACGCGCATTTTTACCTCAGAAACGCGCATTTTTACCTCAGAAACGCGCAAAAACACCTTAAAACGCGCACTTTTACCTCAGAAACGCGCAAAAACACCTTAAAACGCGCATTTTTACCTCAGAAACGCGCATTTTTACCTCAGAAACGCGCAAAAACACCTTAAAACGCGCATTTTTACCTCAGAAACGCGCAAAAACACCTTAAAACGCGCACTTTTACCTCAGAAACGCGCAAAAACACCTTAAAACTCGCACTTTTACCTCAGAAATGCGCAAAAACACCTTAAAACGCGCATTTTTACCTCAGAAACGCGCATTTTTACCTCAGAAACGCGCAAAAACACCTTAAAACGCGCATTTTTACCTCAGAAACGCGCAAAAACACCTTAAAACGCGCATTTTTACCTCAGAAACGCGCATTTTTACCTCAGAAACGCGCAAAAACACCTTAAAACGCGCATTTTTACCTCAGAAACGCGCAAAAACACCTTAAAACGCGCGTTTTTACCTCAGAAACGCGCATTTTTACCTCAGAAACGCGCAAAAACACCTTAAAACGCGCACTTTTACCTCAGAAACGCGCAAAAAAACCCTTAAAATGGGCACTTTTACCTCAGAAACGCGCAAAAACACCTTAAAACGCGCATTTTTACCTCAGAAACGCGCATTTTTACCTCAGAAACGCGCAAAAACACCTTAAAACGCGCATTTTTATCTCAGAAACGCGCAAAAACACCTTAAAACGCGCACTTTTACCTCAGAAATGCGCAAAAACACCTTAAAACGCGCACTTTTACCTCAGAAACGCGCAAAAACACCTTAAAACTCGCACTTTTACCTCAGAAACGCGCAAAAACACCTTAAAACGCGCATTTTTACCTCAGAAACGCGTATTTTTACCTCAGAAACGCGCAAAAACACCTTAAAACGCGCATTTTTACCTCAGAAACGCGCATTTTTACCTCAGAAACGCGCAAAAACACCTTAAAACGCGCATTTTTACCTCAGAAACGCGCAAAAACACCTTAAAACGTGCACTTTTACCTCAGAAACGCGCAAAAAAACCCTTAAAATGGGCACTTTTACCTCAGAAACGCGCAAAAACACCTTAAAACGCGCATTTTTACCTCAGAAACGCGCATTTTTACCTCAGAAACGCGCAAAAACACCTTAAAACGCGCATTTTTATCTCAGAAACGCGCAAAAACACCTTAAAACGCGCACTTTTACCTCAGAAACGCGCAAAGACACCTTAAAACGCGCACTTTTACCTCAGAAACGCGCAAAAACACCTTAAAACTCGCACTTTTACCTCAGAAACGCGCAAAAACACCTTAAAACGCGCATTTTTACCTCAGAAACGCGCATTTTTACCTCAGAAACGCGCAAAAACACCTTAAAACGCGCATTTTTACCTCAGAAACGCGCATTTTTACCTCAGAAACGCGCAAAAACACCTTAAAACGCGCATTTTTACCTCAGAAACGCGCAAAAACACCTTAAAACGCGCATTTTTACCTCAGAAACGAGCATTTTTACCTCAGAAACGCGCAAAAACACCTTAAAACGCGCATTTTTACCTCAGAAACGCGCACTTTTACCTCAGAAACGCGCAAAAACACCTTAAAACGCGCACTTTTACCTCAGAAACGCGCATTTTTACCTCAGAAACGCGCAAAAACACCTTAAAACGCGCACTTTTACCTCAGAAACGCGCAAAAACACCTTAAAACGCGCATTTTTACCTCAGAAACGCACAAAAACACCTTAAAACGTGCATTTTTACCTCAGAAACGCGCATTTTTACCTCAGAAACGCGCAAAAACACCTTAAAACGCGCATTTTTACCACAGAAACGCGCAAAAACACCTTAAAACGCGCGTTTTAACCTCAGAAACGCGCATTTTTACCTCAGAAACGCGCAAAAACACCTTAAAACGCGCACTTTTACCTCAGAAACGCGCAAAAACACCTTAAAAAGCGCATTTTTACCTCAGAAATGCGCATTTTTACCTCAGAAACGCGCAAAAACACCTTAAAACGCGCATTTTTACCTCAGAAACGCGCATTTTTACCTCAGAAACGCGCAAAAACACCTTAAAACGCGCACTTTTACCTCAGAAACGCGCAAAAACACCTTAAAACGCGCACTTTTACCTCAGAAACGCGCAAAAACACCTTAAAACGCGCATTTTTACCTCAGAAACGCGCATTTTTACCTCAGAAACGCGCAAAAACACCTTAAAACGCGCATTTTTACCTCAGAAACGCGCAAAAACACCTTAAAACGCGCGTTTTTACCTCAGAAACGCGCATTTTTACCTCAGAAACGCGCAAAAACACCTTAAAACGCGCACTTTTACCTCAGAAACGCGCAAAAAAACCCTTAAAATGGGCACTTTTACCTCAGAAACGCGCAAAAACACCTTAAAACGCGCATTTTTACCTCAGAAACGCGCATTTTTACCTCAGAAACGCGCAAAAACACCTTAAAACGCGCATTTTTATCTCAGAAACGCGCAAAAACACCTTAAAACGCGCACTTTTACCTCAGAAACGCGCAAAGACACCTTAAAACGCGCACTTTTACCTCAGAAACGCGCAAAAACACCTTAAAACTCGCACTTTTACCTCAGAAACGCGCAAAAACACCTTAAAACGCGCATTTTTACCTCAGAAACGCGCAAAAACACCTTAAAATGCGCACGTTTACCTCAGAAACGCTCAAAAACACCTTAAAACGCGCATTTTTACATCAGAAACGCGCATTTTTACCTCAGAAATGCGCAAAAACACCTTAAAACGCGCATTTTTACCTCAGAAACGTGCAAAAACACCTTAAAACGCGCACTTTTACCTCAGAAACGCGCAAAAACACCTTAAAACTCGCACTTTTACCTCAGAAACGCGCAAAAACACCTTAAAACGCGCATTTTTACCTCAGAAATGCGCATTTTTACCTCAGAAACGCGCAAAAACACCTTAAAACGCGCATTTTTACCTCAGAAACGCGCAAAAACACCTTAAAACGCGCATTTTTACCTCAGAAACGCGCATTTTTACCTCAAAAACGCGCAAAAACACCTTAAAACGCGCATTTTTACCTCAGAAACGCGCATTTTTACCTCAGAAACGCGCAAAAACACCTTAAAACGCGCATTTTTACCTCAGAAACGCGCAAAAACACCTTAAAACGCGCGTTTTTACCTCAGAAACGCGCATTTTTACCTCAGAAACGCGCAAAAACACCTTAAAACGCGCACTTTTACCTCAGAAACGCGCAAAAACACCTTAAAACGCGCATTTTTACCTCAGAAACGCGCATTTTTACCTCAGAAATGCGCAAAAACACCTTAAAACGCGCACTTTTACCTCAGAAACGCGCAAAAACACCTCAAAACGCGCACTTTTACCTCAGAAACGCGCAAAAACACCTTAAAATGCGCACTTTTACCTCAGAAACGCGCAAAAACACCTTAAAACGCGCATTTTTACCTCAGAAACGCGCATTTTTACCTCAGAAACGCGCAAAAACACCTTAAAACGCGCATTTTTACCTCAGAAACGCGCAAAAACACCTTAAAACGCGCATTTTTACCCTAGAAACGCGCAAAAACACCTTAAAACACGCATTTTTACCTCAGAAACGCGCAAAAACACCTTAAAACGCGCATTTTTACCTCAGAAACGCACAGAAACACCTTAAAACGCGCATTTTTACCTCAGAAACGCGCAAAAACACCTTAAAACGCGCATTTTTACCTCAGAAATGCGCATTTTTACCTCAGAAACGCGCAAAAACACCTTAAAACGCGCATTTTTACCTCAGAAACGCGCAAAAACACCTTAAAACGCGCATTTTTACCTCAGAAACGCGCATTTTTACCTCAGAAACGCGCAAAAACACCTTAAAACGCGCACTTTTACCTCAGAAACGCGCAAAAACACCTCAAAACGCGCACTTTTACCTCAGAAACGCGCAAAAACACCTTAAAACGTGCATTTTTACCTCAGAAACGCGCAAAAACACCTTAAAACGTGCGTTTTTACCTCAGAAACGCGCATTTTTACCTCAGAAACGCGCAAAAACACCTTAAAACGCGCATTTTTACCTCAGAAACGCGCAAAAACACCTTAAAACGCGCGTTTTTACCTCAGAAACGCGCATTTTTACCTCAGAAACGCGCAAAAACACCTTAAAACGCGCATTTTTACCTCAGAAATGCGCATTTTTCCTCAGAAACGCGCAAAAACACCTTAAAACGCGCATTTTTACCTCAGAAACGGGCATTTTTACCTCAGAAACGCGCAAAAACACCTTAAAACGCGCATTTTTACCTCAGAAACGCGCAAAAACACCTTAAAACGTGCACTTTTACCTCAGAAACGCGCAAAAACACCTTAAAACGCGCACTTTTACCTCAGAAACGCGCATTTTTACCTCAGAAACGCGCAAAAACACCTTAAAACGCGCATTTTTACCTCAGAAACGCGCAAAAACACCTTAAAACGCGCATTTTTACCTCAGAAACGTGCAAAAACACCTTAAAACGCGCATTTTTACCTCAGAAATGCGCATTTTTACCTCAGAAACGCGCAAAAACACCTTAAAACGCGCATTTTTACCTCAGAAACGCGCAAAAACACCTTAAAATGCGCACGTTTACCTCAGAAACGCGCAAAAACACCTTAAAACGCGCATTTTTACCTCAGAAACGGGCATTTTTACCTCAGAAATGCGCAAAAACACCTTAAAACGCGCATTTTTACCTCAGAAACGTGCAAAAACACCTTAAAACGCGCACTTTTACCTCAGAAACGCGCAAAAACACCTTAAAACTCGCACTTTTACCTCAGAAACGCGCAAAAACACCTTAAAACGCGCACTTTTACCTCAGAAACGCGCAAAAACACCTTAAAACGTGCACTTTTACCTCAGAAACGCGCAAAAACACCTTAAAACGCGCATTTTTACCTCAGAAACGCGCATTTTTACCTCAGAAACGCGCAAAAACACCTTAAAACGCGCATTTTTACCTCAGAAATGCGCATTTTTACCTCAGAAACGCGCAAAAACACCTTAAAACGCGCATTTTTACCTCAGAAACGCGCATTTTTACCTCAGAAACGCGCAAAAACACCTTAAAACGCGCACTTTTACCTCAGAAACGCGCAAAAACACCTTAAAACGCGCATTTTTACCTCAGAAACGCGCATTTTTACCTCAGAAACGCGCAAAAACACCTTAAAACGCGCATTTTTACCTCAGAAACGCGCAAAAACACCTTAAAACGCGCACTTTTACCTCAGAAACGCGCAAAAACACCTTAAAACTCGCACTTTTACCTCAGAAATGCGCAAAAACACCTTAAAACGCGCATTTTTACCTCAGAAACGCGCATTTTTACCTCAGAAACGCGCAAAAACACCTTAAAACGCGCATTTTTACCTCAGAAACGCGCAAAAACACCTTAAAACGCGCATTTTTACCTCAGAAACGCGCATTTTTACCTCAGAAACGCGCAAAAACACCTTAAAACGCGCATTTTTACCTCAGAAACGCGCAAAAACACCTTAAAACGCGCGTTTTTACCTCAGAAACGCGCATTTTTACCTCAGAAACGCGCAAAAACACCTTAAAACGCGCACTTTTACCTCAGAAACGCGCAAAAAAACCCTTAAAATGGGCACTTTTACCTCAGAAACGCGCAAAAACACCTTAAAACGCGCATTTTTACCTCAGAAACGCGCATTTTTACCTCAGAAACGCGCAAAAACACCTTAAAACGCGCATTTTTATCTCAGAAACGCGCAAAAACACCTTAAAACGCGCACTTTTACCTCAGAAATGCGCAAAAACACCTTAAAACGCGCACTTTTACCTCAGAAACGCGCAAAAACACCTTAAAACTCGCACTTTTACCTCAGAAACGCGCAAAAACACCTTAAAACGCGCATTTTTACCTCAGAAACGCGTATTTTTACCTCAGAAACGCGCAAAAACACCTTAAAACGCGCATTTTTACCTCAGAAACGCGCATTTTTACCTCAGAAACGCGCAAAAACACCTTAAAACGCGCATTTTTACCTCAGAAACGCGCAAAAACACCTTAAAACGCGCACTTTTACCTCAGAAACGCGCAAAAAAACCCTTAAAATGGGCACTTTTACCTCAGAAACGCGCAAAAACACCTTAAAACGCGCATTTTTACCTCAGAAACGCGCATTTTTACCTCAGAAACGCGCAAAAACACCTTAAAACGCGCATTTTTATCTCAGAAACGCGCAAAAACACCTTAAAACGCGCACTTTTACCTCAGAAACGCGCAAAGACACCTTAAAACGCGCACTTTTACCTCAGAAACGCGCAAAAACACCTTAAAACTCGCACTTTTACCTCAGAAACGCGCAAAAACACCTTAAAACGCGCATTTTTACCTCAGAAACGCGCATTTTTACCTCAGAAACGCGCAAAAACACCTTAAAACGCGCATTTTTACCTCAGAAACGCGCATTTTTACCTCAGAAACGCGCAAAAACACCTTAAAACGCGCATTTTTACCTCAGAAACGCGCAAAAACACCTTAAAACGCGCATTTTTACCTCAGAAACGAGCATTTTTACCTCAGAAACGCGCAAAAACACCTTAAAACGCGCATTTTTACCTCAGAAACGCGCACTTTTACCTCAGAAACGCGCAAAAACACCTTAAAACGCGCACTTTTACCTCAGAAACGCGCATTTTTACCTCAGAAACGCGCAAAAACACCTTAAAACGCGCACTTTTACCTCAGAAACGCGCAAAAACACCTTAAAACGCGCATTTTTACCTCAGAAACGCACAAAAACACCTTAAAACGTGCATTTTTACCTCAGAAACGCGCATTTTTACCTCAGAAACGCGCAAAAACACCTTAAAACGCGCATTTTTACCACAGAAACGCGCAAAAACACCTTAAAACGCGCGTTTTAACCTCAGAAACGCGCATTTTTACCTCAGAAACGCGCAAAAACACCTTAAAACGCGCACTTTTACCTCAGAAACGCGCAAAAACACCTTAAAAAGCGCATTTTTACCTCAGAAATGCGCATTTTTACCTCAGAAACGCGCAAAAACACCTTAAAACGCGCATTTTTACCTCAGAAACGCGCATTTTTACCTCAGAAACGCGCAAAAACACCTTAAAACGCGCACTTTTACCTCAGAAACGCGCAAAAACACCTTAAAACGCGCACTTTTACCTCAGAAACGCGCAAAAACACCTTAAAACGCGCATTTTTACCTCAGAAACGCGCATTTTTACCTCAGAAACGCGCAAAAACACCTTAAAACGCGCATTTTTACCTCAGAAACGCGCAAAAACACCTTAAAACGCGCGTTTTTACCTCAGAAACGCGCATTTTTACCTCAGAAACGCGCAAAAACACCTTAAAACGCGCACTTTTACCTCAGAAACGCGCAAAAAAACCCTTAAAATGGGCACTTTTACCTCAGAAACGCGCAAAAACACCTTAAAACGCGCATTTTTACCTCAGAAACGCGCATTTTTACCTCAGAAACGCGCAAAAACACCTTAAAACGCGCATTTTTATCTCAGAAACGCGCAAAAACACCTTAAAACGCGCACTTTTACCTCAGAAATGCGCAAAAACACCTTAAAACGCGCACTTTTACCTCAGAAACGCGCAAAAACACCTTAAAACTCGCACTTTTACCTCAGAAACGCGCAAAAACACCTTAAAACGCGCATTTTTACCTCAGAAACGCGCATTTTTACCTCAGAAACGCGCAAAAACACCTTAAAACGCGCATTTTTACCTCAGAAACGCGCATTTTTACCTCAGAAACGCGCAAAAACACCTTAAAACGCGCATTTTTACCTCAGAAACGCGCAAAAACACCTTAAAACGCGCACTTTTACCTCAGAAACGCGCAAAAAAACCCTTAAAATGGGCACTTTTACCTCAGAAACGCGCAAAAACACCTTAAAACGCGCATTTTTACCTCAGAAACGCGCATTTTTACCTCAGAAACGCGCAAAAACACCTTAAAACGCGCATTTTTATCTCAGAAACGCGCAAAAACACCTTAAAACGCACACTTTTACCTCAGAAACGCGCAAAAACACCTTAAAACGCGCACTTTTACCTCAGAAACGCGCAAAAACACCTTAAAACTCGCACTTTTACCTCAGAAACGCGCAAAAACACCTTAAAACGCGCATTTTTACCTCAGAAACGCGCATTTTTACCTCAGAAACGCGCAAAAACACCTTAAAACGCGCATTTTTACCTCAGAAACGCGCATTTTTACCTCAGAAACGCGCAAAAACACCTTAAAACGCGCATTTTTACCTCAGAAACGCGCAAAAACACCTTAAAACGCGCATTTTTACCTCAGAAACGCGCATTTTTACCTCAGAAACGCGCAAAAACACCTTAAAACGCGCATTTTTACCTCAGAAACGCGCACTTTTACCTCAGAAACGCGCAAAAACACCTTAAAACGCGCACTTTTACCTCAGAAACGCGCATTTTTACCTCAGAAACGCGCAAAAACACCTTAAAACGCGCACTTTTACCTCAGAAACGCGCAAAAACACCTTAAAACGCGCATTTTTACCTCAGAAACGCACAAAAACACCTTAAAACGTGCATTTTTACCTCAGAAACGCGCATTTTTACCTCAGAAACGCGCAAAAACACCTTAAAACGCGCATTTTTACCACAGAAACGCGCAAAAACACCTTAAAACGCGCGTTTTAACCTCAGAAACGCGCATTTTTACCTCAGAAACGCGCAAAAACACCTTAAAACGCGCACTTTTACCTCAGAAACGCGCAAAAACACCTTAAAAAGCGCATTTTTACCTCAGAAATGTGCATTTTTACCTCAGAAACGCGCAAAAACACCTTAAAACGCGCATTTTTACCTCAGAAACGCGCATTTTTACCTCAGAAACGCGCAAAAACACCTTAAAACGCGCACTTTTACCTCAGAAACGCGCAAAAACACCTTAAAACGCGCACTTTTACCTCAGAAACGCGCAAAAACACCTTAAAACGCGCATTTTTACCTCAGAAACGCGCAAAAACACCTTAAAACGCGCATTTTTACCTCAGAAACGCGCAAAAACACCTTAAAACGTGCATTTTTACCTCAGAAACGCGCAAAAACACCTTAAAACGTACATTTTAACCTCAGAAACGCGCATTTTTACCTCAGAAACGCGCAAAAACACCTTAAACACCTTAAAACGCGCATTTTTACCTCAGAAACGCGCATTTTTACCTCAGAAACGCGCAAAAACACCTTAAAACGCGCACTTTTACCTCAGAAACGCGCAAAAACACCTTAAAACGCGCACTTTTACCTCAGAAACGCGCAAAAACACCTTAAAACGCGCATTTTTACCTCAGAAACGCGCAAAAACACCTTAAAACGCGCATTTTTACCTCAGAAACGCGCATTTTTACCTCAGAAACGCGCAAAAACACCTTAAAACGCGCATTTTTACCTCAGAAACGCGCAAAAACACCTTAAAACGCGCATTTTTACCTCAGAAACACGCATTTTTACCTTAAAACGCGCAAAAACACCTTAAAACGCGCATTTCTACCTCAGAAACGCGCAAAAACACCTTAAAACGCGCATTTTTACCTCAGAAACGCGCATTTTTACCTCAGAAACGCGCAAAAACACCTTAAAACGCGCATTTTTACCTCAGAAACGCGCATTTTTACCTCAGAAACGCGCAAAAACACCTTAAAACGCGCATTTTTACCTCAGAAACGCGCAAAAACACCTTAAAACGCGCGTTTTTACCTCAGAAACGCGCATTTTAACCTCAGAAACGCGCAAAAACACCTTAAAACGCGCACTTTTACCTCAGAAACGCGCAAAAACACCTTAAAACGCGCATTTTTACCTCAGAAATGCGCATTTTTACCTCAGAAATGCGCAAAAACACCTTAAAACGCGCACTTTTACCTCAGAAACGCGCAAAAACACCTTAAAACGCGCACTTTTACCTCAGAAACGCGCAAAAACACCTTAAAATGCGCACTTTTACCTCAGAAACGCGCAAAAACACCTTAAAACGCGCATTTTTACCTCAGAAACGCGCATTTTTACCTCAGAAACGCGCAAAAACACCTTAAAACTCGCACTTTTACCTCAGAAACGCGCAAAAACACCTTAAAACGCGCATTTTTACCTCAGAAACGCGCATTTTTACCTTAAAACGCGCAAAAACACCTTAAAACGCGCACTTTTACCTCAGAAACGCGCAAAAAAACCCTTAAAATGGGCACTTTTACCTCAGAAACGCGCAAAAACACCTTAAAACGCGCATTTTACCTCAGAAACGCGCATTTTTACCTCAGAAACGCGCAAAAACACCTTAAAACGCGCATTTTTACCTCAGAAACGCGCAAAAACACCTTAAAACGCGCACTTTTACCTCAGAAACGCGCAAAAACACCTTAAAACGCGCACTTTTACCTCAGAAACGCGCAAAAACACCTTAAAACGCGCATTTTTACCTCAGAAACGCGCATTTTTACCTCAGAAACGCGCAAAAACACCTTAAAACGCGCATTTTTACCTCAGAAACGCGCATTTTTACCTCAGAAACGCGCAAAAACACCTTAAAACGCGCATTTTTACCTCAGAAACGCGCAAAAACACCTTAAAACGCGCATTTTTACCTCAGAAACGCGCAAAAACACCTTAAAACGTGCATTTTTACCTCAGAAACGCGCATTTTTACCTCAGAAACGCGCAAAAACACCTTAAACACCTTAAAACGCGCATTTTTACCTCAGAAACGCGCACTTTTACCTCAGAAACGCGCAAAAACACCTTAAAACGCGCATTTTTACCTCAGAAACGCGCATTTTTACCTCAGAAACGCGCAAAAACACCTTAAACACCTTAAAACGCGCATTTTTACCTCAGAAACGCGCATTTTTACCTCAGAAACGCGCAAAAACACCTTAAAACGCGCACTTTTACCTCAGAAACGCGCAAAAACACCTTAAAACGCGCACTTTTACCTCAGAAACGCGCAAAAACACCTTAAAACGCGCATTTTTACCTCAGAAACGCGCAAAAACACCTTAAAACGCGCATTTTTACCTCAGAAACGCGCAAAAACACCTTAAAACGCGCATTTTTACCTCAGAAACGCGCAAAAACACCTTAAAACGTGCACTTTTACCTCAGAAACGCGCAAAAACACCTTAAAACGCGCATTTTTACCTCAGAAACGCGCAAAAACACCTTAAAACGTGCATTTTTACCTCAGAAACGCGCAAAAACACCTTAAAACGCGCGTTTTTACCTCAGAAACGCGCAATTTTACCTCAGAAACGCGCAAAAACACCTTAAAACGCGCACTTTTACCTCAGAAACGCGCAAAAACACCTTAAAACGCGCATTTTTACCTCAGAAACGCGCAAAAACACCTTAAAACGCGCATTTTTACCTCAGAAACGCGCATTTTTACCTCAGAAACGCGCAAAAACACCTTAAAACTCGCACTTTTACCTCAGAAACGCGCAAAAACACCTTAAAACGCGCATTTTTACCTCAGAAACGCGCATTTTTACCTTAAAACGCGCAAAAACACCTTAAAACGCGCATTTCTACCTCAGAAACGCGCAAAAACACCTTAAAACGCGCATTTTTACCTCAGAAACGCGCATTTTTACCTCAGAAACGCGCAAAAACACCTTAAAACGCGCATTTTTACCTCAGAAACGCGCATTTTTACCTCAGAAACGCGCAAAAACACCTTAAAACGCGCATTTTTACCTCAGAAACGCGCAAAAACACCTTAAAACGCGCACTTTTACCTCAGAAACGCGCATTTTAACCTCAGAAACGCGCAAAAACACCTTAAAACGCGCACTTTTACCTCAGAAACGCGCAAAAACACCTTAAAACGCGCATTTTTACCTCAGAAATGCGCATTTTTACCTCAGAAATGCGCAAAAACACCTTAAAACGCGCACTTTTACCTCAGAAACGCGCAAAAACACCTTAAAACGCGCACTTTTACCTCAGAAACGCGCAAAAACACCTTAAAATGCGCACTTTTACCTCAGAAACGCGCAAAAACACCTTAAAACGCGCATTTTTACCTCAGAAACGCGCATTTTTACCTCAGAAACGCGCAAAAACACCTTAAAACGCACACTTTTACCTCAGAAACGCGCAAAAACACCTTAAAACGCGCATTTTTACCTCAGAAACGCGCAAAAACACCTTAAAACGTGCATTTTTACCTCAGAAACGCACAGAAACACCTTAAAACGCGCATTTTTACCTCAGAAACGCGCATTTTTACCTCAGAAACGCGCAAAAACACCTTAAAACGCGCATTTTTACCTCAGAAACGCGCAAAAACACCTTAAAACGCGCGTTTTTACCTCAGAAACGCGCATTTTTACCTCAGAAACGCGCAAAAACACCTTAAAACGCGCATTTTTACCTCAGAAATGCGCATTTTTACCTCAGAAACGCGCAAAAACACCTTAAAACGCGCATTTTTACCTCAGAAACGGGCATTTTTACCTCAGAAACGCGCAAAAACACCTTAAAACGCGCATTTTTACCTCAGAAACGCGCAAAAACACCTTAAAACGTGCACTTTTACCTCAGAAACGCGCAAAAACACCTTAAAACGCGCACTTTTACCTCAGAAACGCGCATTTTTACCTCAGAAACGCGCAAAAACACCTTAAAACGCGCATTTTTACCTCAGAAACGCGCAAAAACACCTTAAAACGCGCATTTTTACCTCAGAAACGTGCAAAAACACCTTAAAACGCGCATTTTTACCTCAGAAATGCGCATTTTTACCTCAGAAACGCGCAAAAACACCTTAAAACGCGCATTTTTACCTCAGAAACACGCATTTTTACCTCAGAAACGCGCAAAAACACCTTAAAATGCGCATTTTTACCTCAGAAACACCTTAAAACGCTCACTTTTACCTCAGAAACGCGCAAAAACACCTTAAAACGCGCATTTTTACCTCAGAAACGCGCATTTTTACCTCAGAAATGCGCAAAAACACCTTAAAACGCGCACTTTTACCTCAGAAACGCGCAAAAACACCTCAAAACGCGCACTTTTACCTCAGAAACGCGCAAAAACACCTTAAAATGCGCACTTTTACCTCAGAAACGCGCAAAAACACCTTAAAACGCGCATTTTTACCTCAGAAACGCGCATTTTTACCTCAGAAACGCGCAAAAACACCTTAAAACGCGCATTTTTACCTCAGAAACGCGCAAAAACACCTTAAAACGCGCATTTTTACCCTAGAAACGCGCAAAAACACCTTAAAACACGCATTTTTACCTCAGAAACGCGCAAAAACACCTTAAAACGCGCATTTTTACCTCAGAAACGCACAGAAACACCTTAAAACGCGCATTTTTACCTCAGAAACGCGCAAAAACACCTTAAAACGCGCATTTTTACCTCAGAAATGCGCATTTTTACCTCAGAAACGCGCAAAAACACCTTAAAACGCGCATTTTTACCTCAGAAACGCGCAAAAACACCTTAAAACGCGCATTTTTACCTCAGAAACGCGCATTTTTACCTCAGAAACGCGCAAAAACACCTTAAAACGCGCACTTTTACCTCAGAAACGCGCAAAAACACCTCAAAACGCGCACTTTTACCTCAGAAACGCGCATTTTTACCTCAGAAACGCGCAAAAACACCTTAAAACGCGCACTTTTACCTCAGAAACGCGCAAAAACACCTTAAAACGCGCATTTTTACCTCAGAAACGCGCATTTTTACCTCAGAAATGCGCAAAAACACCTTAAAACGCGCACTTTTACCTCAGAAACGCGCAAAAACACCTCAAAACGCGCACTTTTACCTCAGAAACGCGCAAAAACACCTTAAAATGCGCACTTTTACCTCAGAAACGCGCAAAAACACCTTAAAACGCGCATTTTTACCTCAGAAACGCGCATTTTTACCTCAGAAACGCGCAAAAACACCTTAAAACGCGCATTTTTACCTCAGAAACGCGCAAAAACACCTTAAAACGCGCATTTTTACCCTAGAAACGCGCAAAAACACCTTAAAACACGCATTTTTACCTCAGAAACGCGCAAAAACACCTTAAAACGCGCATTTTTACCTCAGAAACGCACAGAAACACCTTAAAACGCGCATTTTTACCTCAGAAACGCGCAAAAACACCTTAAAACGCGCATTTTTACCTCAGAAATGCGCATTTTTACCTCAGAAACGCGCAAAAACACCTTAAAACGCGCATTTTTACCTCAGAAACGCGCAAAAACACCTTAAAACGCGCATTTTTACCTCAGAAACGCGCATTTTTACCTCAGAAACGCGCAAAAACACCTTAAAACGCGCACTTTTACCTCAGAAACGCGCAAAAACACCTCAAAACGCGCACTTTTACCTCAGAAACGCGCAAAAACACCTTAAAACGCGCATTTTTACCTCAGAAACGCGCAAAAACACCTTAAAACGCGCATTTTTACCTCAGAAACGCGCAAAAACACCTTAAAATGCGCATTTTTACCTCAGAAACGCGCATTTTTACCTCAGAAACGCGCAAAAACACCTTAAAACGCGCACTTTTACCTCAGAAACGCGCAAAAACACCTTAAAACGCGCATTTTTACCTCAGAAACGCGCAAAAACACCTTAAAACGCGCATTTTTACCTCAGAAACGCGCAAAAACACCTTAAAACGCGCATTTTTACCTCAGAAACGCGCATTTTTACCTCAGAAACGCGCAAAAACACCTTAAAACGCGCATTTTTACCTCAGAAATGCGCATTTTTACCTCAGAAATGCGCAAAAACACCTTAAAACGCGCACTTTTACCTCAGAAACGCGCAAAAACACCTTAAAACGCCAGGGTTTTTTTGTTGCTCCTGGAGTCTCCTCCTCTTTTCGATAGTTATGCCCCTTTGGGGGGCGAAGTCGAAGGTTTGATGTCACAGGTTTTGGAAGAGGATCCGTTAGGGTCAGAACGAGACCACTCTGAAGAGTTTCGGACCAGGGGTGCAGGATCTACACCCCCCTTTTCGATGAGGCCTACAGAAGTGCAATCAAAAGTGAAACCAGTGAGTAAAACTGATCTAAATTTCCTAGGGACAGACTCTATTTTATCGCGTCAAAAGGAAACCCCAGCGTCTAGAATTTCGGGAGAGCCAGCAATAGTTCCCCAAGAGCTTGGAGAAACTTTTGATTGTAATAAGAAAGGGGGATCCCTAAGTGAAGGACCCCAAAAAGCTGAAAGAAAAGAGGCTGTGTTATCCCCATTGCAAGGGAGGCCTGAAATACAAACAAAAGAGAAACTAATGCAACCTGTGGAGGCTTCTGCAGGAAAACTATCAGCAATGGCTGATATTATACCCCCTTCTCCTGAAAAGATTATCTCTGGGGCTGCTGGGGAGTATGCTAAAGCCGTAGAAGAAATATCTAAGAAGATGTTTTTAAGCAGCTCAACTTTGCTGCAAAAAACTGTGAGTGCAGAAAGTCTGGCTGAAGATCAGAGGGACAGATCTCCTATTAAAGGCCCTGAGTGGAATACCAGGTTTCAAGATACAGATTTTGAAGTCCCTGGGAAACATAGATCTCATCTTTCAGGGAAAAAACGTTTATCCCTATCTCTGGGTCAGATCAGGGATGAATCTATGATTGCTGAACTGAGTGCTTTAGATAATAATGCTGGAACTTTACCAGTAGCTGATGAGGCTGTACAAAATAGGAGAGAGGATTCTGGAAATGTTGAGGACATACAAATAGAAGAAGAGGATGCTAACCTCTCAGAATATGAATCTGTGAAAGAGTTTGAGTCTTCAGAAGACTTATCAGATGATTTATCAGGAGATGAAGCTTCTGAGTTAGAGGAAAATGATGCACAGCAGGAAAGTGAGGAGAATGTCTCTAAAACCAAAGGCTTGGAAAATTGGGAAGATTTTCTCTGTAGTGATGCTTTCCTAGAATCTGAAGCAAGACTGGTTTTGGAACAGGGGGGTAAATATACATCTTCTCAATGGAAAGATTTAATGAAAAAAGATATAAGAAATGTCTCAAGTTTTTTGCTAACATCAGAATATTACTCAATTGAGCTGTTTGAGTTTTGGGCCTTTTTTATAGCACATATTACTCTACCCAGATCAAAGGTTTCTGAATCCACTTGGAAGAACAAAAGCACATTTGAACACTGGAATAGACTGGAACGAGATTACCAACTTATTGTTCAATGGTTCCTGGGGGAGAATAAGAAATCTCAGCTCAAGGTGGCGCTTGCGGTAGATAGCAGCGCATTCATTTTGGAAAAACTGATGACTGAGGGACGTGTAAAAAATACAAAAGTGGGGAAAAAACCCAAAAAAGTATTGCAATTCCCAAAGTGCTTATGTGAATCTAATCTGTTAAAAGACTTTCAAAGAATAATTCGTTTTCTACAGACAAAAGATGCCACTGATGATATGATTTCTTTCTCTATGGGCACAGAAGAATCTGCCTCACCCATGTCAGTGGGTCAATGTGTGGACTGGCTTTTCACTATCACAACCTACCTGAAACAAAGACTGAAAGGGAAAAAAACTGACATAAAACAATTGATGGATAGATTAGGGAAAGAAGAAGTCTGTAGCATGGAGAGACCATCCTTGGAGGAGACACAATCTAGTTTACCTGAAACTGGATCACAACTTAAAACAGCTCCCAGAAGGTCATCTTTAAGATCCGGGAAGGCACTTGATAAAGAAAACCAGAGACAAGAACCATCACTATTGGTTGAGAAAGTGGCACAAGGCGATGCCTCAGGAAGTAATGCACCTAAGAGGCCTAGACTAGAAGAGACTCTGCAATTGAATACGACTCCAATTGAGAAAGGACAGGGTGACACTGTAGAACAGATAGCGTGTGGGCCTCATGAATTACAGACAAGGCCTCAGGAATTACAGACAAGGCCTCTGATAGAGGGTGAGATGGAGGTCTCGGTAGAGACTAGAGGAGTGGCCTCTGTAATGGCAGAAAACTCTCCAGTTGACCTAGAAGAAGCTTTATTTTTGAAAGAATTAGAAATGTATGCAAAAAAAGGAGCTAGGCCAAAGACCTCTCAAGGACAACTGACAAGAATACCTGTAATGGAAGGACGGACTGAAGGCTCGACATCCACTGTTGCTTCAGTGGCACATGGATCTGAGGAGTTATCTTCCGGAAAGGAAAGATCAACTTTAATACCGAGAGCAGGAACAACCAAACGAACTGACCCAATTGGACTGTCCGATACTTCTAAAGGAAAATCTCAACTTCCCCGTACTTTCGCTTCAGTAGCAGACCCGGATAGACGACAGAAGGGTGCTGCGAGGAAGCGGGGTGAGACAACAAATGAAGGTGGTGTGGATCCTAGAGCCCAATTTGAGCTTGAGGATGAGGTGATGGCGGCACTTCCGGATTCTCTGAATGAGAATGAAGACCCGAAAAAGCGCTTTGTCATCAGGCTGCGCTATGTGGGGACAGATGAAGAAAAAGCTACTAGGGAGTATGTAATCAAATCAATTCTGATAGATGCCATGGATTTTACACTCCCGTGGATACGTGCGGTCATCCAGTTGGAAGGCTCAAAGGAGATTGATGTCTGTCTCAGGCATCAAGTAGCGTATCATCGTTTCTGGTCGCAGTGCAGAATTGTAGACAAACTAATGCCACATTTGTTAGCAGGCTTTCAACTAGTCCCTTTATTCAAGGCGGACACGAGAGTTCTGACCATAGCCTTCCGGACGACTACAGTACCGGCTGAAGACGTGGCAATATGGCTGGAAAGACATGTAAAGGTGCTAATGGGTCCTTATGAACGCAAGGACGCCTATGGCATCTGGACAGGGGAATATCGCTGTATTATTGCGCTTCGTACGGATCCACAGACTGGTGCTCTGCAGCACCTCCCAAAATATTTCTTTTTGGGGTCAGACAGGGCCAGCCTTCGCTATAGTGGTCAACCTCCGGCCTGCTTCCATTGTGGCGCCTACGATCACATCAGGAGAGACTGTCAAGTTTCGCTTTGCTCCAAATGTGGTGTGCACGGGCACAGTACCATAAGTTGCCATAAAAGTATCCGGTGCAACTTGTGCCTTGGCATCGGACACACATATTTCTGGTGCCCGGAGGCGCATTACAATAAGATGGACAAGGAGAGAGCGGAAAAAGCGGCTAAAGTGGCTGAGATGGGAAGGAAGAGGGCGCAGCGACAGGAAAAGCGTCCGCAACCAGAATCGGGGAGCCGAGAGGAGAATGTGATGGAGACGGATCCGGCTTCGTCGACGGGTCCGGGTGAGCGGAGTGGCGGAGACAAAGAGATAGAAGACACCTCGCAATCCGCGTGGACACAAATTTCCTCACGAAAGAGGGAAAGGAAAAGACACTCGGGGGGAGGGAAAGATTTTCTGCCTGCTTTGGGAAATAGGTTTGAGTCTCTTGACGACTCAGGACCGGTGTCATTTGGCGCAAGTAGGTTTGACGTGCTGAATGTTGAAGAGGACGACCTTCCAGAGGACACTGGGGAGGCACCGGAGCCCCGCCGGTCCCCTAGTCGCCGACAGAACACTTCTCCTAAGGAACAACGAAAGCAGAAAAAGATGAAGGACATGAATAAGGCAAGATCTAGTGGTAATGGGCCCTCTGGACACCCTTTGGTGACCTCTGGGAAAGAGGACAAGAATGTACAAGAGCTTGTAAAAGAGTTACAACAAAAATTGATAGTGGAAAAAGATAAAAGGGAGGAGTTCTGGAGTCTTCGCCAGTACTCCAAGGATAAACTTAAGGATTTGGGGAAAGAAAAGGAGAAATTGTGTGAGATGATAGGAACAAAAAACCCCTTAGAAAAGGGAGATGGCAGTGAGGATGAAGAGGTGGGTAGACTAGACCAGGTATTGAGTAAAATTCAGAAAGAGAACAAGAATTTTAGATCTATAGATTCTAAATACTGTTATCATTTAAATATGGTGACAAAACTGGTGGAGGACATTGAGAACCTGCAACAACAGATGCAGGGTAACTCCTCAGTCTCTGATATGGATGGGGTGGAAGTTGAAGGACCAGAAGTAATTGTTCAGGAAATTGTAATCGATGCACCAGAGGTGGCAGACGACCCGTTACCGGAAGGGGAAACTCAAGAAATGATTACTGGTAAAAACTGGGAAGACCAGGTGGAACAGGTCTTCCCATTAGAAATTGTTTTAGAATCCGGTATGGAAGCTGAGAAAAATGTGGGGCATAGTGATAAAACCCCTGTGATCCCTCGGCCCTCTACCGTTACCCATACTACCGGAATTCCCGGACCCGATCCTGACCCCGGTCCTGACCCTCCTTCTTCCCGATTGTCCCCTTCCCTGTCCCTTATCCGGGATGCACACACAGCTAAAAGTAGGACTACACTCTCATATGGAAAAGGTATGGGAGGGGTAGAAGGTAGCTCTCCGATCCGAGAGGGCATTGAGGAAGTGGAATGATGGTAATTGTAAAATCTGCTGTATATTACGTCATCTTTTTAACCCTGAAGTTGATGTGTATATATATATATTCGTGTATATTTGACTTTATACTGCTCTTAAAGTGTCTGCTACTATTGATGGGTTCTCCTCTTGATAATGATTATATGATTCTTCTGTATTATTTCTATTATATTAAGTTTCCCTGGTTCACCTTAAGATTTATGTTTCCTTTATATTACTATCTTTATTTATGGCTATACCCTTTAATTTATTAACTTGGAATGTCCGTGGCCTGAAGTCTTTGGACAAAAGGCGGGACATTTTTCGATATATAACACGCCTAAATTATCATATTTATGTTCTTCAGGAAACACATTTTCAACATGAAGGGCAGCGTTTCTCGGCGCAGCAGCAATGGATGTGGGGCCCCTCCTATTGGTCTTATGATGGGAGTGGCCATGCGGGGGTGGCAGTGCTTTTCAAGAACAACCCCAATTTGAGAATCGATAGCGTGTTAGAGATTGAACCGGGGAGACTCATGTATATTGATTTTACCATTTTTGGGGACCAGGCTTCTGGAGCTCAATGGGGCGCATCTAATCGTATCTTCCGTCTGTGTGTAGTGTATGCCCCGGTGAAAGTTTCTCTGAGGAAAAAAGTATGGGCTAAACTAAAAGATATCACAATCACTAGACGTCATCTACTAGTTGTGGGCGATTTTAACAACAGGGCGCGCCCGGAGGATAGGAGGACCTTTATAGACGGATGTCCCATTTCATCCCCACATTCCTCTCTAACCGTAGAGGAGAGTAGTTTGCAATCTTACTTATCGAGAACTCTGGGGTTAGAGGACAAGGCTTTGGATGTGCACAATGTTATTGAGTTTTTTCCTATTTCTCATAAATTGGCCTTTCCTCTTAAGTATAAGCAAACATGTGAGTCTGAAAATAAATTCACCTATTTCCATCCGAGAGTAGCCAGCCGATTAGATAGACTATGGGCGCCTCCCTCCTTTCAGGTGTACGGCTGTAAATTAAGGTTGACTCCGTGGTCAGACCACGCTATGGTCGGATTCACATGTACCTATGGAGAGGTCTTGCCCAGAGGGAAATCGCTATGGCGCTTACAACCCAAGCATTTGAGTTCCGAAATTTTTAAGTCACTTTTGTTATTGGAGTTGGACCGGCAGACAAGACGGTTGTTAAATGCCGCTGAAGATGTCGTGGGGAACTGGGAGATCTTAAAGAGAAGGATCTCTCAGTGCGTGAGATTAGCTGACAGTAATATCTATAGGAAAGATGTTCAAGAGTACCAAAGAGCCATTGCTCAATTGTTAAGAATCACGGATAAGATGAATAAAGGGGAGGCTTTCGAAGAGGAGAGACTTAGGGGATGCAGAGCGACTATCCGTCGATTTCAGCACCAACTTCGTCAGAATCGGCTGACGAGTAAGATGTACAGGACTAGAGGTGCGCTAGTTGATAAAGATGAATGGGCTAAAGAGAACATGCCAAAACCGCATCTGGGCTTCCAAGGTCTGAGGACTGAGGAAGGAGTTCTAAAAACTGACCCTCGAGACATGCTCTGTGTCATGTCTAAATTTTACCAAAAGATGTATGCGGAACGAATCATCGAGGAAAAGGATGTGAACGTATATTTGGAGAACTGTCGCGCGATGGCGGATACCAGAGAGGGTCGGCCCTTGACGGAGGAACAATGTGACTCGCTGGTCCGACGGGTGACGCCCGAAGAAGTGAAGAAAGTCATCTCGGGGGGCAAAGGAAATTCGGCTCCAGGCCCGGATGGCCTGACGTGGGCCTTCTACAAAGAATTTGTGGACCTCCTGTTGCCGGTACTAGTCAAGTTATTCAACTCCTGTATGGAGAAGGGTGCTCTCGGTCGATCCTTCGCAGACGGGCTTTTGATCTTCTTCCCCAAAAAAGGGGATATCACTTTACCTAAGAATTGGAGACCCATCACGCTGACCAATGTCGATTACAGGATCTTGGCGAAGATCTTGAATCAGAGATTGGCGGCGACGGCGGCGGAGCTAATCCACAGCCTTCAGACGAGCGCCGTACCGGGCAGAAGCATGGTGGATTCTCTGTGTCTAGTGAGGGAAGTCTTTCAATCCATCGAAAAGGATCGATGGAAGGGTCATCTATTACTTCTCGACCAGATCAAGGCTTTCGATAAGATCAACCATACCTATCTGTGGGCACTACTCCGAAGCAAAGGAGTTCCTTCGAGATTTGTGGACTGGGTACGGATGTTGTATGCAGATGCGGGCGTGGTTCCGCAAGTAAACGGCTGGAGAGGAGACCGTATTGTCTTGCATTCGGGGGTTCGCCAGGGTTGCCCCCTGAGTCCATTATTATACGTCTTTGCTCTGGATCCAGTTTTGAGGAGAATACAATGTGAACCCCGTTTGCCTGGATTCGTGATTCCCCTACCTTCGCCGGGAGAGGTCTTCCCGGGATCTCGCGAGGAAGTGGAACCGGCGACCGCGACGACGTCCTCAGAATCGTCGCTTGACATCGGAAAAGGGGCCCTCGGGGACTTCCGTGTGAAGTTTATAGCGCACGCCGATGACGTGACTTTGCTCTTAACGGAGGAGAAGGAGGTCCGGGTGGCGCTGGACCTTTTTGCAGAATATGGAGCCATCTCGGGTTCAGAAGTGAACGTGGAGAAGAGCTTCTTCGTTGAAGTGGATCGGGGGAAGGGCCGATTACGTTATCGGCCGGTGACGGATCGAGCCGCGGATGACCCAGAGGAAGAAGGGACCTTGGGAGAATGGAAAGATGCAGTGCGCGTTTTAGGACTCGGATTTGGAGTAAAAAATCAGATCTGGAAGGAAGACTGGCTCGCGTGGGAAAAGAAAGTCACCACTAAAATCGCCCAGTGGAAAAACTGGAAACTGTCAATGTATCAAAGGGCGGTTTATGTCAGAACTTACCTCGTGCCCATGGCCCACAATCTGGCGACGGTATACCCCCCTCCGGCCGATCTGCTGAGGAGGGTAGAGGGACAAGTTTTTGCTTTCGTGTGGAAAATGCGCACCTTCCCGCTGCCCAGGGCGGTGGCCTACCAGACGGTGGAACAGGGAGGCCTGGCTCTTCCGGCGTTACAGTCTCTCTTTCTGGCCAAATTCGTGTCTTATAATTTTGGAATTTGGATTTTTTGCGCTGTCTACGACAGAGGGAATTTGTTACAGAGACTCTGGGCGGCATTATTCGCCACCGGATGGCGAAATTCCCGATGGGGAGTGGACTGGTGGGAGAAAGGCGCCTTTATCGGGAACGTGACCCGGAAGGTGAAAGAAGCTGTACCGGAGTATTTCGAGGATCTCATCGGATGGATGAAAAAAGGAAAAATCATACCCACCGTATTGAGGACGCCCCGGACCGTCCGGCAGATGAATAAGAATGTTTATGACACGGCGCTGACGGAGGGACCCTTTTCACGGGCACGGAAGCGTGGCTTGTCTCGAGCCGGGAGTTCACGACCCTTCTACCAGCTGGGCGAATCAGTCGCTTTCTTGAAGGAAAAAGAGATTCCCTTCCATCTTTGGGAATTTAGGTGGAGGATATACCATCGAGTGTTACCCCTTAATGGGAGTAAACCGTGGCTCTCGCCCGATCAACAGCTCTGCCCCAGAATACATTGCCAACAGGAGACCGCCTTTTCAGAAACGCCTCCGATAGAGACTCACGCTCATTTCCTCAAAGACTGCGTGACTGCGAAGGAAGTGTGGCGAAGGGCGGGGACCCTTTTCCGATGGCCCGAATTGGGCGAGCAGTCCTGGGAGGCTCTGACCACGGGCGAGGTTGGGGATCCTCTACCACCAGGCCCTAGTAAGGGAGTGGCTAGGAAGAGGGATAGGCTAGGGAGAGTGATAGAAAGTAAATGGAAGGTTCCGATCTATGTTTTTTGGGTAACAAGTCTGTACATTATGCATGCCATGTTTTTGCATCGTAACGGGGAAGTAAAACGAGACTATGAGATTGGAGCGGGAAAGACGATGCAGTTAGCCTGGAAAAGACTCTATGGTTTTGTTCAAAAGGAACGGAGCTCTTTAACGAGGGAGGAATGGCAAAAACGTTGGAAATGGACCATCGATGTCCCTCCCCCGATCACGTGAGAGTTCAACGTGTAATTTTGTTTCTATGGACTAATTTGTATTTCTTGGGTTTTAATCACTGTATTAGGGTATGTATGGCTAACCTGTGTATTCCTAAATTAGTGAATGTATCGTAATGTAAAATATTAGTAGTTTGTAAATCAATAAAGAAAACTTGTACCTTGAAAAAAAAGAAAACTTGTACCTTAAAACGCGCACTTTTACCTCAGAAACGCTCAAAAACACCTTAAAACGCGCATTTTTACCTCAGAAACGCGCAAAAACACCTTAAAACGTGCATTTTTACCTCAGAAACGCACAGAAACACCTTAAAACGCGCATTTTTACCTCAGAAACGCGCAAAAACACCTTAAAACGCGCATTTTTACCTCAGAAACGCGCAAAAACACCTTAAAATGCGCACGTTTACCTCAGAAACGCTCAAAAACACCTTAAAACGCGCATTTTTACCTCAGAAACGCGCATTTTTACCTCAGAAATGCGCAAAAACACCTTAAAACGCGCATTTTTACCTCAGAAACGTGCAAAAACACCTTAAAACGCGCACTTTTACCTCAGAAACGCGCAAAAACACCTTAAAACTCGCACTTTTAACTCAGAAACGCGCAAAAACACCTTAAAACGCGCATTTTTACCTCAGAAATGCGCATTTTTACCTCAGAAACGCGCAAAAACACCTTAAAACGCGCATTTTTACCTCAGAAACGCGCAAAAACACCTTAAAACGCGCATTTTTACCTCAGAAACGCGCATTTTTACCTCAAAAACGCGCAAAAACACCTTAAAACGCGCATTTTTACCTCAGAAACGCGCATTTTTACCTCAGAAACGCGCAAAAACACCTTAAAACGCGCATTTTTACCTCAGAAACGCGCAAAAACACCTTAAAACGCGCATTTTTACCTCAGAAACGCGCATTTTTACCTCAGAAATGCGCAAAAACACCTTAAAACGCGCACTTTTACCTCAGAAACGCGCAAAAACACCTCAAAACGCGCACTTTTACCTCAGAAACGCGCAAAAACACCTTAAAATGCGCACTTTTACCTCAGAAACGCGCAAAAACACCTTAAAACGCGCATTTTTACCTCAGAAACGCGCATTTTTACCTCAGAAACGCGCAAAAACACCTTAAAACGCGCATTTTTACCTCAGAAACGCGCAAAAACACCTTAAAACGCGCATTTTTACCCTAGAAACGCGCAAAAACACCTTAAAACGCGCACTTTTACCTCAGAAACGCGCATTTTTACCTCAGAAACGCGCAAAAACACCTTAAAACGCGCACTTTTACCTCAGAAACGCGCAAAAACACCTTAAAACGCGCATTTTTACCTCAGAAACGCACAAAAACACCTTAAAACGTGCATTTTTACCTCAGAAACGCGCATTTTTACCTCAGAAACGCGCAAAAACACCTTAAAACGCGCATTTTTACCACAGAAACGCGCAAAAACACCTTAAAACGCGCGTTTTAACCTCAGAAACGCGCATTTTTACCTCAGAAACGCGCAAAAACACCTTAAAACGCGCACTTTTACCTCAGAAACGCGCAAAAACACCTTAAAAAGCGCATTTTTACCTCAGAAATGTGCATTTTTACCTCAGAAACGCGCAAAAACACCTTAAAACGCGCATTTTTACCTCAGAAACGCGCATTTTTACCTCAGAAACGCGCAAAAACACCTTAAAACGCGCACTTTTACCTCAGAAACGCGCAAAAACACCTTAAAACGCGCACTTTTACCTCAGAAACGCGCAAAAACACCTTAAAACGCGCATTTTTACCTCAGAAACGCGCAAAAACACCTTAAAACGCGCATTTTTACCTCAGAAACGCGCAAAAACACCTTAAAACGTGCATTTTTACCTCAGAAACGCGCAAAAACACCTTAAAACGTACATTTTAACCTCAGAAACGCGCATTTTTACCTCAGAAACGCGCAAAAACACCTTAAACACCTTAAAACGCGCATTTTTACCTCAGAAACGCGCATTTTTACCTCAGAAACGCGCAAAAACACCTTAAAACGCGCACTTTTACCTCAGAAACGCGCAAAAACACCTTAAAACGCGCACTTTTACCTCAGAAACGCGCAAAAACACCTTAAAACGCGCATTTTTACCTCAGAAACGCGCAAAAACACCTTAAAACGCGCATTTTTACCTCAGAAACGCGCATTTTTACCTCAGAAACGCGCAAAAACACCTTAAAACGCGCATTTTTACCTCAGAAACGCGCAAAAACACCTTAAAACGCGCATTTTTACCTCAGAAACACGCATTTTTACCTTAAAACGCGCAAAAACACCTTAAAACGCGCATTTCTACCTCAGAAACGCGCAAAAACACCTTAAAACGCGCATTTTTACCTCAGAAACGCGCATTTTTACCTCAGAAACGCGCAAAAACACCTTAAAACGCGCATTTTTACCTCAGAAACGCGCATTTTTACCTCAGAAACGCGCAAAAACACCTTAAAACGCGCATTTTTACCTCAGAAACGCGCAAAAACACCTTAAAACGCGCGTTTTTACCTCAGAAACGCGCATTTTAACCTCAGAAACGCGCAAAAACACCTTAAAACGCGCACTTTTACCTCAGAAACGCGCAAAAACACCTTAAAACGCGCATTTTTACCTCAGAAATGCGCATTTTTACCTCAGAAATGCGCAAAAACACCTTAAAACGCGCACTTTTACCTCAGAAACGCGCAAAAACACCTTAAAACGCGCACTTTTACCTCAGAAACGCGCAAAAACACCTTAAAATGCGCACTTTTACCTCAGAAACGCGCAAAAACACCTTAAAACGCGCATTTTTACCTCAGAAACGCGCATTTTTACCTCAGAAACGCGCAAAAACACCTTAAAACTCGCACTTTTACCTCAGAAACGCGCAAAAACACCTTAAAACGCGCATTTTTACCTCAGAAACGCGCATTTTTACCTTAAAACGCGCAAAAACACCTTAAAACGCGCACTTTTACCTCAGAAACGCGCAAAAAAACCCTTAAAATGGGCACTTTAACCTCAGAAACGCGCAAAAACACCTTAAAACGCGCATTTTACCTCAGAAACGCGCATTTTTACCTCAGAAACGCGCAAAAACACCTTAAAACGCGCATTTTTACCTCAGAAACGCGCAAAAACACCTTAAAACGCGCACTTTTACCTCAGAAACGCGCAAAAACACCTTAAAACGCGCACTTTTACCTCAGAAACGCGCAAAAACACCTTAAAACGCGCATTTTTACCTCAGAAACGCGCATTTTTACCTCAGAAACGCGCAAAAACACCTTAAAACGCGCATTTTTACCTCAGAAACGCGCATTTTTACCTCAGAAACGCGCAAAAACACCTTAAAACGCGCATTTTTACCTCAGAAACGCGCAAAAACACCTTAAAACGCGCATTTTTACCTCAGAAACGCGCAAAAACACCTTAAAACGTGCATTTTTACCTCAGAAACGCGCATTTTTACCTCAGAAACGCGCAAAAACACCTTAAACACCTTAAAACGCGCATTTTTACCTCAGAAACGCGCACTTTTACCTCAGAAACGCGCAAAAACACCTTAAAACGCGCATTTTTACCTCAGAAACGCGCATTTTTACCTCAGAAACGCGCAAAAACACCTTAAACACCTTAAAACGCGCATTTTTACCTCAGAAACGCGCATTTTTACCTCAGAAACGCGCAAAAACACCTTAAAACGCGCACTTTTACCTCAGAAACGCGCAAAAACACCTTAAAACGCGCACTTTTACCTCAGAAACGCGCAAAAACACCTTAAAACGCGCATTTTTACCTCAGAAACGCGCAAAAACACCTTAAAACGCGCATTTTTACCTCAGAAACGCGCAAAAACACCTTAAAACGCGCATTTTTACCTCAGAAACGCGCAAAAACACCTTAAAACGTGCACTTTTACCTCAGAAACGCGCAAAAACACCTTAAAACGCGCATTTTTACCTCAGAAACGCGCAAAAACACCTTAAAACGTGCATTTTTACCTCAGAAACGCGCAAAAACACCTTAAAACGCGCGTTTTTACCTCAGAAACGCGCAATTTTACCTCAGAAACGCGCAAAAACACCTTAAAACGCGCACTTTTACCTCAGAAACGCGCAAAAACACCTTAAAACGCGCATTTTTACCTCAGAAACGCGCAAAAACACCTTAAAACGCGCATTTTTACCTCAGAAACGCGCATTTTTACCTCAGAAACGCGCAAAAACACCTTAAAACTCGCACTTTTACCTCAGAAACGCGCAAAAACACCTTAAAACGCGCATTTTTACCTCAGAAACGCGCATTTTTACCTTAAAACGCGCAAAAACACCTTAAAACGCGCATTTCTACCTCAGAAACGCGCAAAAACACCTTAAAACGCGCATTTTTACCTCAGAAACGCGCATTTTTACCTCAGAAACGCGCAAAAACACCTTAAAACGCGCATTTTTACCTCAGAAACGCGCATTTTTACCTCAGAAACGCGCAAAAACACCTTAAAACGCGCATTTTTACCTCAGAAACGCGCAAAAACACCTTAAAACGCGCACTTTTACCTCAGAAACGCGCATTTTAACCTCAGAAACGCGCAAAAACACCTTAAAACGCGCACTTTTACCTCAGAAACGCGCAAAAACACCTTAAAACGCGCATTTTTACCTCAGAAATGCGCATTTTTACCTCAGAAATGCGCAAAAACACCTTAAAACGCGCACTTTTACCTCAGAAACGCGCAAAAACACCTTAAAACGCGCACTTTTACCTCAGAAACGCGCAAAAACACCTTAAAATGCGCACTTTTACCTCAGAAACGCGCAAAAACACCTTAAAACGCGCATTTTTACCTCAGAAACGCGCATTTTTACCTCAGAAACGCGCAAAAACACCTTAAAACGCACACTTTTACCTCAGAAACGCGCAAAAACACCTTAAAACGCGCACTTTTACCTCAGAAACGCTCAAAAACACCTTAAAACGCGCATTTTTACCTCAGAAACGCGCAAAAACACCTTAAAACGTGCATTTTTACCTCAGAAACGCACAGAAACACCTTAAAACGCGCATTTTTACCTCAGAAACGCGCAAAAACACCTTAAAACGCGCATTTTTACCTCAGAAACGCGCAAAAACACCTTAAAATGCGCACGTTTACCTCAGAAACGCTCAAAAACACCTTAAAACGCGCATTTTTACCTCAGAAACGCGCATTTTTACCTCAGAAATGCGCAAAAACACCTTAAAACGCGCATTTTTACCTCAGAAACGTGCAAAAACACCTTAAAACGCGCACTTTTACCTCAGAAACGCGCAAAAACACCTTAAAACTCGCACTTTTAACTCAGAAACGCGCAAAAACACCTTAAAACGCGCATTTTTACCTCAGAAATGCGCATTTTTACCTCAGAAACGCGCAAAAACACCTTAAAACGCGCATTTTTACCTCAGAAACGCGCAAAAACACCTTAAAACGCGCATTTTTACCTCAGAAACGCGCATTTTTACCTCAAAAACGCGCAAAAACACCTTAAAACGCGCATTTTTACCTCAGAAACGCGCATTTTTACCTCAGAAACGCGCAAAAACACCTTAAAACGCGCATTTTTACCTCAGAAACGCGCAAAAACACCTTAAAACGCGCATTTTTACCTCAGAAACGCGCATTTTTACCTCAGAAATGCGCAAAAACACCTTAAAACGCGCACTTTTACCTCAGAAACGCGCAAAAACACCTCAAAACGCGCACTTTTACCTCAGAAACGCGCAAAAACACCTTAAAATGCGCACTTTTACCTCAGAAACGCGCAAAAACACCTTAAAACGCGCATTTTTACCTCAGAAACGCGCATTTTTACCTCAGAAACGCGCAAAAACACCTTAAAACGCGCATTTTTACCTCAGAAACGCGCAAAAACACCTTAAAACGCGCATTTTTACCCTAGAAACGCGCAAAAACACCTTAAAACACGCATTTTTACCTCAGAAACGCGCAAAAACACCTTAAAACGCGCATTTTTACCTCAGAAACGCACAGAAACACCTTAAAACGCGCATTTTTACCTCAGAAACGCGCAAAAACACCTTAAAACGCGCATTTTTACCTCAGAAATGCGCATTTTTACCTCAGAAACGCGCAAAAACACCTTAAAACGCGCATTTTTACCTCAGAAACGCGCAAAAACACCTTAAAACGCGCATTTTTACCTCAGAAACGCGCATTTTTACCTCAGAAACGCGCAAAAACACCTTAAAACGCGCACTTTTACCTCAGAAACGCGCAAAAACACCTCAAAACGCGCACTTTTACCTCAGAAACGCGCAAAAACACCTTAAAACGTGCATTTTTACCTCAGAAACGCGCAAAAACACCTTAAAACGTGCGTTTTTACCTCAGAAACGCGCATTTTTACCTCAGAAACGCGCAAAAACACCTTAAAACGCGCATTTTTACCTCAGAAACGCGCAAAAACACCTTAAAACGCGCGTTTTTACCTCAGAAACGCGCATTTTTACCTCAGAAACGCGCAAAAACACCTTAAAACGCGCATTTTTACCTCAGAAATGCGCATTTTTACCTCAGAAACGCGCAAAAACACCTTAAAACGCGCATTTTTACCTCAGAAACGGGCATTTTTACCTCAGAAACGCGCAAAAACACCTTAAAACGCGCATTTTTACCTCAGAAACGCGCAAAAACACCTTAAAACGTGCACTTTTACCTCAGAAACGCGCAAAAACACCTTAAAACGCGCACTTTTACCTCAGAAACGCGCATTTTTACCTCAGAAACGCGCAAAAACACCTTAAAACGCGCATTTTTACCTCAGAAACGCGCAAAAACACCTTAAAACGCGCATTTTTACCTCAGAAACGTGCAAAAACACCTTAAAACGCGCATTTTTACCTCAGAAATGCGCATTTTTACCTCAGAAACGCGCAAAAACACCTTAAAACGCGCATTTTTACCTCAGAAACACGCATTTTTACCTCAGAAACGCGCAAAAACACCTTAAAATGCGCATTTTTACCTCAGAAACACCTTAAAACGCTCACTTTTACCTCAGAAACGCGCAAAAACACCTTAAAACGCGCATTTTTACCTCAGAAACGCGCATTTTTACCTCAGAAATGCGCAAAAACACCTTAAAACGCGCACTTTTACCTCAGAAACGCGCAAAAACACCTCAAAACGCGCACTTTTACCTCAGAAACGCGCAAAAACACCTTAAAATGCGCACTTTTACCTCAGAAACGCGCAAAAACACCTTAAAACGCGCATTTTTACCTCAGAAACGCGCATTTTTACCTCAGAAACGCGCAAAAACACCTTAAAACGCGCATTTTTACCTCAGAAACGCGCAAAAACACCTTAAAACGCGCATTTTTACCCTAGAAACGCGCAAAAACACCTTAAAACACGCATTTTTACCTCAGAAACGCGCAAAAACACCTTAAAACGCGCATTTTTACCTCAGAAACGCGCAAAAACACCTTAAAACGCGCATTTTTACCTCAGAAACGCGCAAAAACACCTTAAAACGCGCATTTTTACCTCAGAAACGCGCATTTTTACCTCAGAAATGCGCAAAAACACCTTAAAACGCGAACTTTTACCTCAGAAACGCGCAAAAACACCTCAAAACGCGCACTTTTACCTCAGAAACGCGCATTTTTACCTCAGAAACGCGCAAAAACACCTTAAAACGCGCACTTTTACCTCAGAAACGCGCAAAAACACCTTAAAACGCGCATTTTTACCTCAGAAACGCGCATTTTTACCTCAGAAATGCGCAAAAACACCTTAAAACGCGCACTTTTACCTCAGAAACGCGCAAAAACACCTCAAAACGCGCACTTTTACCTCAGAAACGCGCAAAAACACCTTAAAATGCGCACTTTTACCTCAGAAACGCGCAAAAACACCTTAAAACGCGCATTTTTACCTCAGAAACGCGCATTTTTACCTCAGAAACGCGCAAAAACACCTTAAAACGCGCATTTTTACCTCAGAAACGCGCAAAAACACCTTAAAACGCGCATTTTTACCCTAGAAACGCGCAAAAACACCTTAAAACACGCATTTTTACCTCAGAAACGCGCAAAAACACCTTAAAACGCGCATTTTTACCTCAGAAACGCACAGAAACACCTTAAAACGCGCATTTTTACCTCAGAAACGCGCAAAAACACCTTAAAACGCGCATTTTTACCTCAGAAATGCGCATTTTTACCTCAGAAACGCGCAAAAACACCTTAAAACGCGCATTTTTACCTCAGAAACGCGCAAAAACACCTTAAAACGCGCATTTTTACCTCAGAAACGCGCATTTTTACCTCAGAAACGCGCAAAAACACCTTAAAACGCGCACTTTTACCTCAGAAACGCGCAAAAACACCTCAAAACGCGCACTTTTACCTCAGAAACGCGCAAAAACACCTTAAAACGCGCATTTTTACCTCAGAAACGCGCAAAAACACCTTAAAACGCGCATTTTTACCTCAGAAACGCGCAAAAACACCTTAAAATGCGCATTTTTACCTCAGAAACGCGCATTTTTACCTCAGAAACGCGCAAAAACACCTTAAAACGCGCACTTTTACCTCAGAAACGCGCAAAAACACCTTAAAACGCGCATTTTTACCTCAGAAACGCGCAAAAACACCTTAAAACGCGCATTTTTACCTCAGAAACGCGCAAAAACACCTTAAAACGCGCATTTTTACCTCAGAAACGCGCATTTTTACCTCAGAAACGCGCAAAAACACCTTAAAACGCGCATTTTTACCTCAGAAATGCGCATTTTTACCTCAGAAATGCGCAAAAACACCTTAAAACGCGCACTTTTACCTCAGAAACGCGCAAAAACACCTTAAAACGCGCACTTTTACCTCAGAAACGCGCAAAAACACCTTAAAATGCGCACTTTTACCTCAGAAACGCGCAAAAACACCTTAAAACGCGCATTTTTACCTCAGAAACGCGCATTTTTACCTCAGAAACGCGCAAAAACACCTTAAAACTCGCACTTTTACCTCAGAAACGCGCAAAAACACCTTAAAACGCGCATTTTTACCTCAGAAACGCGCATTTTTACCTTAAAACGCGCAAAAACACCTTAAAACGCGCACTTTTACCTCAGAAACGCGCAAAAAAACCCTTAAAATGGGCACTTTTACCTCAGAAACGCGCAAAAACACCTTAAAACGCGCATTTTTACCTCAGAAACGCGCATTTTTACCTCAGAAACGCGCAAAAACACCTTAAAACGCGCATTTTTACCTCAGAAACGCGCAAAAACACCTTAAAACGCGCACTTTTACCTCAGAAACGCGCAAAAACACCTTAAAACGCGCACTTTTACCTCAGAAACGCGCAAAAACACCTTAAAACTCGCACTTTTACCTCAGAAACGCGCAAAAACACCTTAAAACGCGCATTTTTACCTCAGAAACGCGCATTTTTACCTCAGAAACGCGCAAAAACACCTTAAAACGCGCATTTTTACCTCAGAAACGCGCATTTTTACCTCAGAAACGCGCAAAAACACCTTAAAACGCGCATTTTTACCTCAGAAACGCGCAAAAACACCTTAAAACGCGCATTTTTACCTCAGAAACGCGCAAAAACACCTTAAAACGTGCATTTTTACCTCAGAAACGCGCATTTTTACCTCAGAAACGCGCAAAAACACCTTAAACACCTTAAAACGCGCATTTTTACCTCAGAAACGCGCACTTTTACCTCAGAAACGCGCAAAAACACCTTAAAACGCGCATTTTTACCTCAGAAACGCACATTTTTACCTCAGAAACGCGCAAAAACACCTTAAACACCTTAAAACGCGCATTTTTACCTCAGAAACGCGCATTTTTACCTCAGAAACGCGCAAAAACACCTTAAAACGCGCACTTTTACCTCAGAAACGCGCAAAAACACCTTAAAACGCGCACTTTTACCTCAGAAACGCGCAAAAACACCTTAAAACGCGCATTTTTACCTCAGAAACGCGCAAAAACACCTTAAAACGCGCATTTTTACCTCAGAAACGCGCAAAAACACCTTAAAACGCGTATTTTTACCTCAGAAACGCGCAAAAACACCTTAAAACGTGCACTTTTACCTCAGAAACGCGCAAAAACACCTTAAAACGCGCATTTTTACCTCAGAAACGCGCAAAAACACCTTAAAACGTGCATTTTTACCTCAGAAACGCGCAAAAACACCTTAAAACGCGCGTTTTTACCTCAGAAACGCGCAATTTTACCTCAGAAACGCGCAAAAACACCTTAAAACGCGCACTTTTACCTCAGAAACGCGCAAAAACACCTTAAAACGCGCATTTTTACCTCAGAAACGCGCAAAAACACCTTAAAACGCGCATTTTTACCTCAGAAACGCGCATTTTTACCTCAGAAACGCGCAAAAACACCTTAAAACTCGCACTTTTACCTCAGAAACGCGCAAAAACACCTTAAAACGCGCATTTTTACCTCAGAAACGCGCATTTTTACCTTAAAACGCGCAAAAACACCTTAAAACGCGCATTTCTACCTCAGAAACGCGCAAAAACACCTTAAAACGCGCATTTTTACCTCAGAAACGCGCATTTTTACCTCAGAAACGCGCAAAAACACCTTAAAACGCGCATTTTTACCTCAGAAACGCGCATTTTTACCTCAGAAACGCGCAAAAACACCTTAAAACGCGCATTTTTACCTCAGAAACGCGCAAAAACACCTTAAAACGCGCGTTTTTACCTCAGAAACGCGCAAAAACACCTTAAAATGCGCACTTTTACCTCAGAAACGCGCAAAAACACCTTAAAACGCGCATTTTTACCTCAGAAACGCGCATTTTTACCTCAGAAACGCGCAAAAACACCTTAAAACGCGCACTTTTACCTCAGAAACGCGCAAAAACACCTTAAAACGCGCACTTTTACCTCAGAAACGCTCAAAAACACCTTAAAACGCGCATTTTTACCTCAGAAACGCGCAAAAACACCTTAAAACGTGCATTTTTACCTCAGAAACGCACAGAAACACCTTAAAACGCGCATTTTTACCTCAGAAACGCGCAAAAACACCTTAAAACGCGCATTTTTACCTCAGAAACGCGCAAAAACACCTTAAAATGCGCACGTTTACCTCAGAAACGCGCATTTTTACCTCAGAAACGCGCAAAAACACCTTAAAACGCGCATTTTTACCTCAGAAACGCGCAAAAACACCTTAAAACGCGCGTTTTTACCTCAGAAACGCGCATTTTAACCTCAGAAACGCGCAAAAACACCTTAAAACGCGCACTTTTACCTCAGAAACGCGCAAAAACACCTTAAAACGCGCATTTTTACCTCAGAAATGCGCATTTTTACCTCAGAAATGCGCAAAAACACCTTAAAACGCGCACTTTTACCTCAGAAACGCGCAAAAACACCTTAAAACGCGCACTTTTACCTCAGAAACGCGCAAAAACACCTTAAAATGCGCACTTTTACCTCAGAAACGCGCAAAAACACCTTAAAACGCGCATTTTTACCTCAGAAACGCGCATTTTTACCTCAGAAACGCGCAAAAACACCTTAAAACGCGCACTTTTACCTCAGAAACGCGCAAAAACACCTCAAAACCCGCACTTTTACCTCAGAAACGCGCAAAAACACCTTAAAACGCGCATTTTTACCTCAGAAACGCGCAAAAACACCTTAAAACGTGCATTTTTACCTCAGAAACGCACAGAAACACCTTAAAACAGGCATTTTTACCTCAGAAACGCGCAAAAACACCTTAAAACGCGCATTTTTACCTCAGAAACGCGCAAAAACACCTTAAAATGCGCACGTTTACCTCAGAAACGCGCAAAAACACCTTAAAACGCGCATTTTTACCTCAGAAACGCGCATTTTTACCTCAGAAATGCGCAAAAACACCTTAAAACGCGCATTTTTACCTCAGAAACGTGCAAAAACACCTTAAAACGCGCACTTTTACCTCAGAAACGCGCAAAAACACCTTAAAACTCGCACTTTTACCTCAGAAACGCGCAAAAACACCTTAAAACGCGCATTTTTACCTCAGAAATGCGCATTTTTACCTCAGAAACGCGCAAAAACACCTTAAAACGCGCATTTTTACCTCAGAAATGCGCATTTTTACCACAGAAACGCGCAAAAACACCTTAAACACCTTAAAACGCGCATTTTTACCTCAGAAACGCGCATTTTTACCTCAGAAACGCGCAAAAACACCTTAAAACGCGCACTTTTACCTCAGAAACGCGCAAAAACACCTTAAAACGCGCACTTTTACCTCAGAAACGCGCAAAAACACCTTAAAACGCGCACTTTTACCTCAGAAACGCGCAAAAACACCTTAAAACGTGCACTTTTACCTCAGAAACGCGCAAAAACACCTTAAAACGCGCATTTTTACCTCAGAAACGCGCATTTTTACCTCAGAAACGCGCAAAAACACCTTAAAACGCGCATTTTTACCTCAGAAATGCGCATTTTTACCTCAGAAACGCGCAAAAACACCTTAAAACGCGCATTTTTACCTCAGAAACGCGCATTTTTACCTCAGAAACGCGCAAAAACACCTTAAAACGCGCACTTTTACCTCAGAAACGCGCAAAAACACCTTAAAACGCGCATTTTTACCTCAGAAACGCGCATTTTTACCTCAGAAACGCGCAAAAACACCTTAAAACGCGCATTTTTACCTCAGAAACGCGCAAAAACACCTTAAAACGCGCACTTTTACCTCAGAAACGCGCAAAAACACCTTAAAACTCGCACTTTTACCTCAGAAATGCGCAAAAACACCTTAAAACGCGCATTTTTACCTCAGAAACGCGCATTTTTACCTCAGAAACGCGCAAAAACACCTTAAAACGCGCATTTTTACCTCAGAAACGCGCAAAAACACCTTAAAACGCGCATTTTTACCTCAGAAACGCGCATTTTTACCTCAGAAACGCGCAAAAACACCTTAAAACGCGCATTTTTACCTCAGAAACGCGCAAAAACACCTTAAAACGCGCGTTTTTACCTCAGAAACGCGCATTTTTACCTCAGAAACGCGCAAAAACACCTTAAAACGCGCACTTTTACCTCAGAAACGCGCAAAAAAACCCTTAAAATGGGCACTTTTACCTCAGAAACGCGCAAAAACACCTTAAAACGCGCATTTTTACCTCAGAAACGCGCATTTTTACCTCAGAAACGCGCAAAAACACCTTAAAACTCGCACTTTTACCTCAGAAACGCGCAAAAACACCTTAAAACGCGCATTTTTACCTCAGAAACGCGCATTTTTACCTCAGAAACGCGCAAAAACACCTTAAAACGCGCACTTTTACCTCAGAAACGCGCAAAAAAACCCTTAAAATGGGCACTTTTACCTCAGAAACGCGCAAAAACACCTTAAAACGCGCATTTTTACCTCAGAAACGCGCAATTTTACCTCAGAAACGCGCAAAAACACCTTAAAACGCGCACTTTTACCTCAGAAACGCGCAAAAACACCTTAAAACGCGCATTTTTACCTCAGAAACGCGCAAAAACACCTTAAAACGTGCATTTTTACCTCAGAAACGCGCAAAAACACCTTAAAACGCGCGTTTTTACCTCAGAAACGCGCAATTTTACCTCAGAAACGCGCAAAAACACCTTAAAACGCGCACTTTTACCTCAGAAACGCGCAAAAACACCTTAAAACGCGCATTTTTACCTCAGAAACGCGCAAAAACACCTTAAAACGCGCATTTTTACCTCAGAAACGCGCATTTTTACCTCAGAAACGCGCAAAAACACCTTAAAACTCGCACTTTTACCTCAGAAACGCGCAAAAACACCTTAAAACGCGCATTTTTACCTCAGAAACGCGCATTTTTACCTTAAAACGCGCAAAAACACCTTAAAACGCGCATTTCTACCTCAGAAACGCGCAAAAACACCTTAAAACGCGCATTTTTACCTCAGAAACGCGCATTTTTACCTCAGAAACGCGCAAAAACACCTTAAAACGCGCATTTTTACCTCAGAAACGCGCATTTTTACCTCAGAAACGCGCAAAAACACCTTAAAACGCGCATTTTTACCTCAGAAACGCGCAAAAACACCTTAAAACGCGCACTTTTACCTCAGAAACGCGCATTTTAACCTCAGAAACGCGCAAAAACACCTTAAAACGCGCACTTTTACCTCAGAAACGCGCAAAAACACCTTAAAACGCGCATTTTTACCTCAGAAATGCGCATTTTTACCTCAGAAATGCGCAAAAACACCTTAAAACGCGCACTTTTACCTCAGAAACGCGCAAAAACACCTTAAAACGCGCACTTTTACCTCAGAAACGCGCAAAAACACCTTAAAATGCGCACTTTTACCTCAGAAACGCGCAAAAACACCTTAAAACGCGCATTTTTACCTCAGAAACGCGCATTTTTACCTCAGAAACGCGCAAAAACACCTTAAAACGCACACTTTTACCTCAGAAACGCGCAAAAACACCTTAAAACGCGCACTTTTACCTCAGAAACGCTCAAAAACACCTTAAAACGCGCATTTTTACCTCAGAAACGCGCAAAAACACCTTAAAACGTGCATTTTTACCTCAGAAACGCACAGAAACACCTTAAAACGCGCATTTTTACCTCAGAAACGCGCAAAAACACCTTAAAACGCGCATTTTTACCTCAGAAACGCGCAAAAACACCTTAAAATGCGCACGTTTACCTCAGAAACGCTCAAAAACACCTTAAAACGCGCATTTTTACCTCAGAAACGCGCATTTTTACCTCAGAAATGCGCAAAAACACCTTAAAACGCGCATTTTTACCTCAGAAACGTGCAAAAACACCTTAAAACGCGCACTTTTACCTCAGAAACGCGCAAAAACACCTTAAAACTCGCACTTTTAACTCAGAAACGCGCAAAAACACCTTAAAACGCGCATTTTTACCTCAGAAATGCGCATTTTTACCTCAGAAACGCGCAAAAACACCTTAAAACGCGCATTTTTACCTCAGAAACGCGCAAAAACACCTTAAAACGCGCATTTTTACCTCAGAAACGCGCATTTTTACCTCAAAAACGCGCAAAAACACCTTAAAACGCGCATTTTTACCTCAGAAACGCGCATTTTTACCTCAGAAACGCGCAAAAACACCTTAAAACGCGCATTTTTACCTCAGAAACGCGCAAAAACACCTTAAAACGCGCATTTTTACCTCAGAAACGCGCATTTTTACCTCAGAAATGCGCAAAAACACCTTAAAACGCGCACTTTTACCTCAGAAACGCGCAAAAACACCTCAAAACGCGCACTTTTACCTCAGAAACGCGCAAAAACACCTTAAAATGCGCACTTTTACCTCAGAAACGCGCAAAAACACCTTAAAACGCGCATTTTTACCTCAGAAACGCGCATTTTTACCTCAGAAACGCGCAAAAACACCTTAAAACGCGCATTTTTACCTCAGAAACGCGCAAAAACACCTTAAAACGCGCATTTTTACCCTAGAAACGCGCAAAAACACCTTAAAACACGCATTTTTACCTCAGAAACGCGCAAAAACACCTTAAAACGCGCATTTTTACCTCAGAAACGCACAGAAACACCTTAAAACGCGCATTTTTACCTCAGAAACGCGCAAAAACACCTTAAAACGCGCATTTTTACCTCAGAAATGCGCATTTTTACCTCAGAAACGCGCAAAAACACCTTAAAACGCGCATTTTTACCTCAGAAACGCGCAAAAACACCTTAAAACGCGCATTTTTACCTCAGAAACGCGCATTTTTACCTCAGAAACGCGCAAAAACACCTTAAAACGCGCACTTTTACCTCAGAAACGCGCAAAAACACCTCAAAACGCGCACTTTTACCTCAGAAACGCGCAAAAACACCTTAAAACGTGCATTTTTACCTCAGAAACGCGCAAAAACACCTTAAAACGTGCGTTTTTACCTCAGAAACGCGCATTTTTACCTCAGAAACGCGCAAAAACACCTTAAAACGCGCATTTTTACCTCAGAAACGCGCAAAAACACCTTAAAACGCGCGTTTTTACCTCAGAAACGCGCATTTTTACCTCAGAAACGCGCAAAAACACCTTAAAACGCGCATTTTTACCTCAGAAATGCGCATTTTTACCTCAGAAACGCGCAAAAACACCTTAAAACGCGCATTTTTACCTCAGAAACGGGCATTTTTACCTCAGAAACGCGCAAAAACACCTTAAAACGCGCATTTTTACCTCAGAAACGCGCAAAAACACCTTAAAACGTGCACTTTTACCTCAGAAACGCGCAAAAACACCTTAAAACGCGCACTTTTACCTCAGAAACGCGCATTTTTACCTCAGAAACGCGCAAAAACACCTTAAAACGCGCATTTTTACCTCAGAAACGCGCAAAAACACCTTAAAACGCGCATTTTTACCTCAGAAACGTGCAAAAACACCTTAAAACGCGCATTTTTACCTCAGAAATGCGCATTTTTACCTCAGAAACGCGCAAAAACACCTTAAAACGCGCATTTTTACCTCAGAAACACGCATTTTTACCTCAGAAACGCGCAAAAACACCTTAAAATGCGCATTTTTACCTCAGAAACACCTTAAAACGCTCACTTTTACCTCAGAAACGCGCAAAAACACCTTAAAACGCGCATTTTTACCTCAGAAACGCGCATTTTTACCTCAGAAATGCGCAAAAACACCTTAAAACGCGCACTTTTACCTCAGAAACGCGCAAAAACACCTCAAAACGCGCACTTTTACCTCAGAAACGCGCAAAAACACCTTAAAATGCGCACTTTTACCTCAGAAACGCGCAAAAACACCTTAAAACGCGCATTTTTACCTCAGAAACGCGCATTTTTACCTCAGAAACGCGCAAAAACACCTTAAAACGCGCATTTTTACCTCAGAAACGCGCAAAAACACCTTAAAACGCGCATTTTTACCCTAGAAACGCGCAAAAACACCTTAAAACACGCATTTTTACCTCAGAAACGCGCAAAAACACCTTAAAACGCGCATTTTTACCTCAGAAACGCACAGAAACACCTTAAAACGCGCATTTTTACCTCAGAAACGCGCAAAAACACCTTAAAACGCGCATTTTTACCTCAGAAATGCGCATTTTTACCTCAGAAACGCGCAAAAACACCTTAAAACGCGCATTTTTACCTCAGAAACGCGCAAAAACACCTTAAAACGCGCATTTTTACCTCAGAAACGCGCATTTTTACCTCAGAAACGCGCAAAAACACCTTAAAACGCGCACTTTTACCTCAGAAACGCGCAAAAACACCTCAAAACGCGCACTTTTACCTCAGAAACGCGCATTTTTACCTCAGAAACGCGCAAAAACACCTTAAAACGCGCACTTTTACCTCAGAAACGCGCAAAAACACCTTAAAACGCGCATTTTTACCTCAGAAACGCGCATTTTTACCTCAGAAATGCGCAAAAACACCTTAAAACGCGCACTTTTACCTCAGAAACGCGCAAAAACACCTCAAAACGCGCACTTTTACCTCAGAAACGCGCAAAAACACCTTAAAATGCGCACTTTTACCTCAGAAACGCGCAAAAACACCTTAAAACGCGCATTTTTACCTCAGAAACGCGCATTTTTACCTCAGAAACGCGCAAAAACACCTTAAAACGCGCATTTTTACCTCAGAAACGCGCAAAAACACCTTAAAACGCGCATTTTTACCCTAGAAACGCGCAAAAACACCTTAAAACACGCATTTTTACCTCAGAAACGCGCAAAAACACCTTAAAACGCGCATTTTTACCTCAGAAACGCACAGAAACACCTTAAAACGCGCATTTTTACCTCAGAAACGCGCAAAAACACCTTAAAACGCGCATTTTTACCTCAGAAATGCGCATTTTTACCTCAGAAACGCGCAAAAACACCTTAAAACGCGCATTTTTACCTCAGAAACGCGCAAAAACACCTTAAAACGCGCATTTTTACCTCAGAAACGCGCATTTTTACCTCAGAAACGCGCAAAAACACCTTAAAACGCGCACTTTTACCTCAGAAACGCGCAAAAACACCTCAAAACGCGCACTTTTACCTCAGAAACGCGCAAAAACACCTTAAAACGCGCATTTTTACCTCAGAAACGCGCAAAAACACCTTAAAACGCGCATTTTTACCTCAGAAACGCGCAAAAACACCTTAAAATGCGCATTTTTACCTCAGAAACGCGCATTTTTACCTCAGAAACGCGCAAAAACACCTTAAAACGCGCACTTTTACCTCAGAAACGCGCAAAAACACCTTAAAACGCGCATTTTTACCTCAGAAACGCGCAAAAACACCTTAAAACGCGCATTTTTACCTCAGAAACGCGCAAAAACACCTTAAAACGCGCATTTTTACCTCAGAAACGCGCATTTTTACCTCAGAAACGCGCAAAAACACCTTAAAACGCGCATTTTTACCTCAGAAATGCGCATTTTTACCTCAGAAATGCGCAAAAACACCTTAAAACGCGCACTTTTACCTCAGAAACGCGCAAAAACACCTTAAAACGCCAGGGTTTTTTTGTTGCTCCTGGAGTCTCCTCCTCTTTTCGATAGTTATGCCCCTTTGGGGGGCGAAGTCGAAGGTTTGATGTCACAGGTTTTGGAAGAGGATCCGTTAGGGTCAGAACGAGACCACTCTGAAGAGTTTCGGACCAGGGGTGCAGGATCTACACCCCCCTTTTCGATGAGGCCTACAGAAGTGCAATCAAAAGTGAAACCAGTGAGTAAAACTGATCTAAATTTCCTAGGGACAGACTCTATTTTATCGCGTCAAAAGGAAACCCCAGCGTCTAGAATTTCGGGAGAGCCAGCAATAGTTCCCCAAGAGCTTGGAGAAACTTTTGATTGTAATAAGAAAGGGGGATCCCTAAGTGAAGGACCCCAAAAAGCTGAAAGAAAAGAGGCTGTGTTATCCCCATTGCAAGGGAGGCCTGAAATACAAACAAAAGAGAAACTAATGCAACCTGTGGAGGCTTCTGCAGGAAAACTATCAGCAATGGCTGATATTATACCCCCTTCTCCTGAAAAGATTATCTCTGGGGCTGCTGGGGAGTATGCTAAAGCCGTAGAAGAAATATCTAAGAAGATGTTTTTAAGCAGCTCAACTTTGCTGCAAAAAACTGTGAGTGCAGAAAGTCTGGCTGAAGATCAGAGGGACAGATCTCCTATTAAAGGCCCTGAGTGGAATACCAGGTTTCAAGATACAGATTTTGAAGTCCCTGGGAAACATAGATCTCATCTTTCAGGGAAAAAACGTTTATCCCTATCTCTGGGTCAGATCAGGGATGAATCTATGATTGCTGAACTGAGTGCTTTAGATAATAATGCTGGAACTTTACCAGTAGCTGATGAGGCTGTACAAAATAGGAGAGAGGATTCTGGAAATGTTGAGGACATACAAATAGAAGAAGAGGATGCTAACCTCTCAGAATATGAATCTGTGAAAGAGTTTGAGTCTTCAGAAGACTTATCAGATGATTTATCAGGAGATGAAGCTTCTGAGTTAGAGGAAAATGATGCACAGCAGGAAAGTGAGGAGAATGTCTCTAAAACCAAAGGCTTGGAAAATTGGGAAGATTTTCTCTGTAGTGATGCTTTCCTAGAATCTGAAGCAAGACTGGTTTTGGAACAGGGGGGTAAATATACATCTTCTCAATGGAAAGATTTAATGAAAAAAGATATAAGAAATGTCTCAAGTTTTTTGCTAACATCAGAATATTACTCAATTGAGCTGTTTGAGTTTTGGGCCTTTTTTATAGCACATATTACTCTACCCAGATCAAAGGTTTCTGAATCCACTTGGAAGAACAAAAGCACATTTGAACACTGGAATAGACTGGAACGAGATTACCAACTTATTGTTCAATGGTTCCTGGGGGAGAATAAGAAATCTCAGCTCAAGGTGGCGCTTGCGGTAGATAGCAGCGCATTCATTTTGGAAAAACTGATGACTGAGGGACGTGTAAAAAATACAAAAGTGGGGAAAAAACCCAAAAAAGTATTGCAATTCCCAAAGTGCTTATGTGAATCTAATCTGTTAAAAGACTTTCAAAGAATAATTCGTTTTCTACAGACAAAAGATGCCACTGATGATATGATTTCTTTCTCTATGGGCACAGAAGAATCTGCCTCACCCATGTCAGTGGGTCAATGTGTGGACTGGCTTTTCACTATCACAACCTACCTGAAACAAAGACTGAAAGGGAAAAAAACTGACATAAAACAATTGATGGATAGATTAGGGAAAGAAGAAGTCTGTAGCATGGAGAGACCATCCTTGGAGGAGACACAATCTAGTTTACCTGAAACTGGATCACAACTTAAAACAGCTCCCAGAAGGTCATCTTTAAGATCCGGGAAGGCACTTGATAAAGAAAACCAGAGACAAGAACCATCACTATTGGTTGAGAAAGTGGCACAAGGCGATGCCTCAGGAAGTAATGCACCTAAGAGGCCTAGACTAGAAGAGACTCTGCAATTGAATACGACTCCAATTGAGAAAGGACAGGGTGACACTGTAGAACAGATAGCGTGTGGGCCTCATGAATTACAGACAAGGCCTCAGGAATTACAGACAAGGCCTCTGATAGAGGGTGAGATGGAGGTCTCGGTAGAGACTAGAGGAGTGGCCTCTGTAATGGCAGAAAACTCTCCAGTTGACCTAGAAGAAGCTTTATTTTTGAAAGAATTAGAAATGTATGCAAAAAAAGGAGCTAGGCCAAAGACCTCTCAAGGACAACTGACAAGAATACCTGTAATGGAAGGACGGACTGAAGGCTCGACATCCACTGTTGCTTCAGTGGCACATGGATCTGAGGAGTTATCTTCCGGAAAGGAAAGATCAACTTTAATACCGAGAGCAGGAACAACCAAACGAACTGACCCAATTGGACTGTCCGATACTTCTAAAGGAAAATCTCAACTTCCCCGTACTTTCGCTTCAGTAGCAGACCCGGATAGACGACAGAAGGGTGCTGCGAGGAAGCGGGGTGAGACAACAAATGAAGGTGGTGTGGATCCTAGAGCCCAATTTGAGCTTGAGGATGAGGTGATGGCGGCACTTCCGGATTCTCTGAATGAGAATGAAGACCCGAAAAAGCGCTTTGTCATCAGGCTGCGCTATGTGGGGACAGATGAAGAAAAAGCTACTAGGGAGTATGTAATCAAATCAATTCTGATAGATGCCATGGATTTTACACTCCCGTGGATACGTGCGGTCATCCAGTTGGAAGGCTCAAAGGAGATTGATGTCTGTCTCAGGCATCAAGTAGCGTATCATCGTTTCTGGTCGCAGTGCAGAATTGTAGACAAACTAATGCCACATTTGTTAGCAGGCTTTCAACTAGTCCCTTTATTCAAGGCGGACACGAGAGTTCTGACCATAGCCTTCCGGACGACTACAGTACCGGCTGAAGACGTGGCAATATGGCTGGAAAGACATGTAAAGGTGCTAATGGGTCCTTATGAACGCAAGGACGCCTATGGCATCTGGACAGGGGAATATCGCTGTATTATTGCGCTTCGTACGGATCCACAGACTGGTGCTCTGCAGCACCTCCCAAAATATTTCTTTTTGGGGTCAGACAGGGCCAGCCTTCGCTATAGTGGTCAACCTCCGGCCTGCTTCCATTGTGGCGCCTACGATCACATCAGGAGAGACTGTCAAGTTTCGCTTTGCTCCAAATGTGGTGTGCACGGGCACAGTACCATAAGTTGCCATAAAAGTATCCGGTGCAACTTGTGCCTTGGCATCGGACACACATATTTCTGGTGCCCGGAGGCGCATTACAATAAGATGGACAAGGAGAGAGCGGAAAAAGCGGCTAAAGTGGCTGAGATGGGAAGGAAGAGGGCGCAGCGACAGGAAAAGCGTCCGCAACCAGAATCGGGGAGCCGAGAGGAGAATGTGATGGAGACGGATCCGGCTTCGTCGACGGGTCCGGGTGAGCGGAGTGGCGGAGACAAAGAGATAGAAGACACCTCGCAATCCGCGTGGACACAAATTTCCTCACGAAAGAGGGAAAGGAAAAGACACTCGGGGGGAGGGAAAGATTTTCTGCCTGCTTTGGGAAATAGGTTTGAGTCTCTTGACGACTCAGGACCGGTGTCATTTGGCGCAAGTAGGTTTGACGTGCTGAATGTTGAAGAGGACGACCTTCCAGAGGACACTGGGGAGGCACCGGAGCCCCGCCGGTCCCCTAGTCGCCGACAGAACACTTCTCCTAAGGAACAACGAAAGCAGAAAAAGATGAAGGACATGAATAAGGCAAGATCTAGTGGTAATGGGCCCTCTGGACACCCTTTGGTGACCTCTGGGAAAGAGGACAAGAATGTACAAGAGCTTGTAAAAGAGTTACAACAAAAATTGATAGTGGAAAAAGATAAAAGGGAGGAGTTCTGGAGTCTTCGCCAGTACTCCAAGGATAAACTTAAGGATTTGGGGAAAGAAAAGGAGAAATTGTGTGAGATGATAGGAACAAAAAACCCCTTAGAAAAGGGAGATGGCAGTGAGGATGAAGAGGTGGGTAGACTAGACCAGGTATTGAGTAAAATTCAGAAAGAGAACAAGAATTTTAGATCTATAGATTCTAAATACTGTTATCATTTAAATATGGTGACAAAACTGGTGGAGGACATTGAGAACCTGCAACAACAGATGCAGGGTAACTCCTCAGTCTCTGATATGGATGGGGTGGAAGTTGAAGGACCAGAAGTAATTGTTCAGGAAATTGTAATCGATGCACCAGAGGTGGCAGACGACCCGTTACCGGAAGGGGAAACTCAAGAAATGATTACTGGTAAAAACTGGGAAGACCAGGTGGAACAGGTCTTCCCATTAGAAATTGTTTTAGAATCCGGTATGGAAGCTGAGAAAAATGTGGGGCATAGTGATAAAACCCCTGTGATCCCTCGGCCCTCTACCGTTACCCATACTACCGGAATTCCCGGACCCGATCCTGACCCCGGTCCTGACCCTCCTTCTTCCCGATTGTCCCCTTCCCTGTCCCTTATCCGGGATGCACACACAGCTAAAAGTAGGACTACACTCTCATATGGAAAAGGTATGGGAGGGGTAGAAGGTAGCTCTCCGATCCGAGAGGGCATTGAGGAAGTGGAATGATGGTAATTGTAAAATCTGCTGTATATTACGTCATCTTTTTAACCCTGAAGTTGATGTGTATATATATATATTCGTGTATATTTGACTTTATACTGCTCTTAAAGTGTCTGCTACTATTGATGGGTTCTCCTCTTGATAATGATTATATGATTCTTCTGTATTATTTCTATTATATTAAGTTTCCCTGGTTCACCTTAAGATTTATGTTTCCTTTATATTACTATCTTTATTTATGGCTATACCCTTTAATTTATTAACTTGGAATGTCCGTGGCCTGAAGTCTTTGGACAAAAGGCGGGACATTTTTCGATATATAACACGCCTAAATTATCATATTTATGTTCTTCAGGAAACACATTTTCAACATGAAGGGCAGCGTTTCTCGGCGCAGCAGCAATGGATGTGGGGCCCCTCCTATTGGTCTTATGATGGGAGTGGCCATGCGGGGGTGGCAGTGCTTTTCAAGAACAACCCCAATTTGAGAATCGATAGCGTGTTAGAGATTGAACCGGGGAGACTCATGTATATTGATTTTACCATTTTTGGGGACCAGGCTTCTGGAGCTCAATGGGGCGCATCTAATCGTATCTTCCGTCTGTGTGTAGTGTATGCCCCGGTGAAAGTTTCTCTGAGGAAAAAAGTATGGGCTAAACTAAAAGATATCACAATCACTAGACGTCATCTACTAGTTGTGGGCGATTTTAACAACAGGGCGCGCCCGGAGGATAGGAGGACCTTTATAGACGGATGTCCCATTTCATCCCCACATTCCTCTCTAACCGTAGAGGAGAGTAGTTTGCAATCTTACTTATCGAGAACTCTGGGGTTAGAGGACAAGGCTTTGGATGTGCACAATGTTATTGAGTTTTTTCCTATTTCTCATAAATTGGCCTTTCCTCTTAAGTATAAGCAAACATGTGAGTCTGAAAATAAATTCACCTATTTCCATCCGAGAGTAGCCAGCCGATTAGATAGACTATGGGCGCCTCCCTCCTTTCAGGTGTACGGCTGTAAATTAAGGTTGACTCCGTGGTCAGACCACGCTATGGTCGGATTCACATGTACCTATGGAGAGGTCTTGCCCAGAGGGAAATCGCTATGGCGCTTACAACCCAAGCATTTGAGTTCCGAAATTTTTAAGTCACTTTTGTTATTGGAGTTGGACCGGCAGACAAGACGGTTGTTAAATGCCGCTGAAGATGTCGTGGGGAACTGGGAGATCTTAAAGAGAAGGATCTCTCAGTGCGTGAGATTAGCTGACAGTAATATCTATAGGAAAGATGTTCAAGAGTACCAAAGAGCCATTGCTCAATTGTTAAGAATCACGGATAAGATGAATAAAGGGGAGGCTTTCGAAGAGGAGAGACTTAGGGGATGCAGAGCGACTATCCGTCGATTTCAGCACCAACTTCGTCAGAATCGGCTGACGAGTAAGATGTACAGGACTAGAGGTGCGCTAGTTGATAAAGATGAATGGGCTAAAGAGAACATGCCAAAACCGCATCTGGGCTTCCAAGGTCTGAGGACTGAGGAAGGAGTTCTAAAAACTGACCCTCGAGACATGCTCTGTGTCATGTCTAAATTTTACCAAAAGATGTATGCGGAACGAATCATCGAGGAAAAGGATGTGAACGTATATTTGGAGAACTGTCGCGCGATGGCGGATACCAGAGAGGGTCGGCCCTTGACGGAGGAACAATGTGACTCGCTGGTCCGACGGGTGACGCCCGAAGAAGTGAAGAAAGTCATCTCGGGGGGCAAAGGAAATTCGGCTCCAGGCCCGGATGGCCTGACGTGGGCCTTCTACAAAGAATTTGTGGACCTCCTGTTGCCGGTACTAGTCAAGTTATTCAACTCCTGTATGGAGAAGGGTGCTCTCGGTCGATCCTTCGCAGACGGGCTTTTGATCTTCTTCCCCAAAAAAGGGGATATCACTTTACCTAAGAATTGGAGACCCATCACGCTGACCAATGTCGATTACAGGATCTTGGCGAAGATCTTGAATCAGAGATTGGCGGCGACGGCGGCGGAGCTAATCCACAGCCTTCAGACGAGCGCCGTACCGGGCAGAAGCATGGTGGATTCTCTGTGTCTAGTGAGGGAAGTCTTTCAATCCATCGAAAAGGATCGATGGAAGGGTCATCTATTACTTCTCGACCAGATCAAGGCTTTCGATAAGATCAACCATACCTATCTGTGGGCACTACTCCGAAGCAAAGGAGTTCCTTCGAGATTTGTGGACTGGGTACGGATGTTGTATGCAGATGCGGGCGTGGTTCCGCAAGTAAACGGCTGGAGAGGAGACCGTATTGTCTTGCATTCGGGGGTTCGCCAGGGTTGCCCCCTGAGTCCATTATTATACGTCTTTGCTCTGGATCCAGTTTTGAGGAGAATACAATGTGAACCCCGTTTGCCTGGATTCGTGATTCCCCTACCTTCGCCGGGAGAGGTCTTCCCGGGATCTCGCGAGGAAGTGGAACCGGCGACCGCGACGACGTCCTCAGAATCGTCGCTTGACATCGGAAAAGGGGCCCTCGGGGACTTCCGTGTGAAGTTTATAGCGCACGCCGATGACGTGACTTTGCTCTTAACGGAGGAGAAGGAGGTCCGGGTGGCGCTGGACCTTTTTGCAGAATATGGAGCCATCTCGGGTTCAGAAGTGAACGTGGAGAAGAGCTTCTTCGTTGAAGTGGATCGGGGGAAGGGCCGATTACGTTATCGGCCGGTGACGGATCGAGCCGCGGATGGCCCAGAGGAAGAAGGGACCTTGGGAGAATGGAAAGATGCAGTGCGCGTTTTAGGACTCGGATTTGGAGTAAAAAATCAGATCTGGAAGGAAGACTGGCTCGCGTGGGAAAAGAAAGTCACCACTAAAATCGCCCAGTGGAAAAACTGGAAATTATCAATGTATCAAAGGGCGGTTTATGTCAGAACTTACCTTGTGCCCATGGCCCACAATCTGGCGACGGTATACCCCCCTCCGGCCGATCTGCTGAGGAGGGTAGAGGGACAAGTTTTTGCTTTCGTGTGGAAAATGCGCACCTTCCCGCTGCCCAGGGCGGTGGCCTACCAGACGGTGGAACAGGGAGGCCTGGCTCTTCCGGCGTTACAGTCTCTCTTTCTGGCCAAATTCGTGTCTTATAATTTTGGAATTTGGATTTTTTGCGTTGTCTACGACAGAGGGAATTTGTTACAGAGACTCTGGGCGGCATTATTCGCCACCGGATGGCGAAATTCCCGATGGGGAGTGGACTGGTGGGAGAAAGGCGCCTTAATCGGGAACGTGACCCGGAAGGTGAAAGAAGCTGTACCGGAGTATTTCGAGGATCTCATCGGATGGATGAAAAAAGGAAAAATCATACCCACCGTATTGAGGACGCCCCGGACCGTCCGGCAGATGAATAAGAATGTTTATGACACGGCGCTGACGGAGGGACCCTTTTCACGGGCACGGAAGCGCGGCTTGTCTCGAGCCGGGAGTTCACGACCCTTCTACCAGCTGGGCGAATCAGTCGCTTTCTTGAAGGAAAAAGAGATTCCCTTCCATCTTTGGGAATTTAGGTGGAGGATATACCATCGAGTGTTACCCCTTAATGGGAGTAAACCGTGGCTCTCGCCCGATCAACAGCTCTGCCCCAGAATACATTGCCAACAGGAGACCGCCTTTTTAGAAACGCCTCCGATAGAGACTCACGCTCATTTCCTCAAAGACTGCGTGACTGCGAAGGAAGTGTGGCGAAGGGCGGGGACCCTTTTCCGATGGCCCGAATTGGGCGAGCAGTCCTGGGAGGCTCTGACCACGGGCGAGGTTGGGGATCCTCTACCACCAGGCCCTAGTAAGGGAGTGGCTAGGAAGAGGGATAGGCTAGGGAGAGTGATAGAAAGTAAATGGAAGGTTCCGATCTATGTTTTTTGGGTAACAAGTCTATACATTATGCATGCCATGTTTTTACATCGTAACGGGGAAGTAAAACGAGACTATGAGATCGGAGCGGGAAAGACGATGCAGTTAGCCTGGAAAAGACTCTATGGTTTTGTTCAAAAGGAACGGAGCTCTTTAACGAGGGAGGAATGGCAAAAACGTTGGAAATGGACCATCGATGTCCCTCCCCCGATCACGTGAGAGTTCAACGTGTAATTTTGTTTCTATGGACTAATTTGTATTTCTTGGGTTTTAATCACTGTATTAGGGTATGTATGGCTAACCTGTGTATTCCTAAATTAGTGAATGTATCATAATGTAAAATATTAGTAGTTTGTAAATCAATAAAGAAAAACTTGTACCTTAAAAAAAAACTTGGACCTTTAAACGTGCACTTTTACCTCAGAAACGCACAACACCTTAAAACGGGCACTTTTACCTCAGAAACGCGCAAAAACACCATAAAACGGGCACTTTTACCTCAGAAACGCGCAAAAACACCTTAAAACGCCAGGGTTTTTTGTTGCTCCTGGAGTCTCCTCCTCTTTTCGATAGTTATGCCCCTTTGGGGGGCGAAGTCGAAGGTTTGATGTCACAGGTTTTGGAAGAGGATCCGTTAGGGTCAGAACGAGACCACTCTGAAGAGTTTCGGACCAGGGGTGCAGGATCTACACCCCCCTTTTCGATGAGGCCTACAGAAGTGCAATCAAAAGTGAAACCAGTGAGTAAAACTGATCTAAATTTCCTAGGGACAGACTCTATTTTATCGCGTCAAAAGGAAACCCCAGGGTCTAGAATTTCGGGAGAGCCAGCAATAGTTCCCCAAGAGCTTGGAGAAACTTTTGATTGTAATAAGAAAGGGGGATCCCTAAGTGAAGGACCCCAAAAAGCTGAAAGAAAAGAGGCTGTGTTATCCCCATTGCAAGGGAGGCCTGAAATACAAACAAAAGAGAAACTAATGCAACCTGTGGAGGCTTCTGCAGGAAAACTATCAGCAATGGCTGATATTATACCCCCTTCTCCTGAAAAGAGTATCTCTGGGGCTGCTGGGGAGTATGCTAAAGCCGTAGAAGAAATATCTAAGAAGATGTTTTTAAGCAGCTCAACTTTGCTGCAAAAAACTGTGAGTGCAGAATGTCTGGCTGAAGATCAGAGGGACAGATCTCCTATTAAAGGCCCCGAGTGGAATACCAGGTTTCAAGATACAGATTTTGAAGTTCCTGGGAAACATAGATCTCATCTTTCAGGGAAAAAACGTTTATCCCTATCTCTGGGTCAGATCAGGGATGAATCTATGATTGCTGAACTAAGTGCTTTAGATAATAATGCTGGAACTTTACCAGTAGCTGATGAGGCTGTACAAAATAGGAGAGAGGATTCTGGAAATGTTGAGGAAATACAAATAGAAGAAGAGGATGCTAACCTCTCAGAATATGAATCTGTGAAAGAGTTTGAGTCTTCAGAAGACTTATCAGATGATTTATCAGGAGATGAAGCTTCTGAGTTAGAGGAAAATGATGCACAGCAGGAAAGTGAGGAGAATGTCTCTAAAATCAAAGGCTTGGAACATTGGGAAGATGTTCTCTGTAGTGATGCTTTCCTAGAATCTGAAGCAAGACTGGTTTTGGAACAGGGGGGTAAATATACATCTTCTCAATGGAAAGACTTAATGAAAAAAGATATAAGAAATGTCTCAAGTTTTTTGCTAACATCAGAATATTATCCAATTGAGCTGTTTGAGTTTTGGGCCTTTTTTATAGCTCATATTACTCTACCCAGATCAAAGGTTTCTGAATCCACTTGGAAGAACAAAAGCACATTTGAACACTGGAATAGACTGGAACGAGATTACCAACTTATTGTTCAATGGTTCCTGGGGGAGAATAAGAAATCTCAGCTCAAGGTGGCGCTTGCAGTAGATAGCAGCGCATTTATTTTGGAAAAACTGATGACTGAGGGACGTGTAAAAAATACAAAAGTGGGGAAAAAACCCAAAAAAGTATTGCAATTCCCAAAGTGCTTATGTGAATCTAATCTGTTAAAAGACTTTCAAAGAATAATTCGTTTTCTACAGACAAAAGATGCCACTGATGATATGATTTCTTTCTCTATGGGCATAGAAGAATCTGCCTCACCCATGTCAGTGGGTCAATGTGTGGACTGGCTTTTCACGATCACAACCTACCTGAAACAAAGACTGAAAGGGAAAAAAACTGACATAAAACAATTGATGGATAGATTAGGGAAAGAAGAAGTCTGTAGCATGGAAAGATCATCCTTGAAGGAGACACGATCTGGTTTACCTGAAACTGGATCACAACTTAAAACAGCTCCCAGAAGGTCATCTTTAAGATCCGGGGAGGCACTTGATGAAGGAAACCAAAGACAAGAACCATCACTATTGGTTAAGAAAGTGACACAAGGCGATGCCTCAGGAAGTAATGCACCTAAGAGGCCTAGACTAGAAGAGACTCTGCAATTGAATACGACTCCAATTGAGAAAGGACAGGGTGACACTGTAGAACAGATAGCGTGTGGGCCTCGTGAATTACAGACAAGGCCTCAAGAATTACAGACAAGGCCTCTGACAGAGGGTGAGATGGAGGTCTCGGTAGAGACTAGAGGAGTGGCCTCTGAAATGGCAGAAAACTCTCCAGTTGACCTAGAAGAAGCTTTATTTTTAAAAGAATTAGAAATGTATGCAAAAGAAGGAGCTAGGCCAAAGGCCTCTCAAGGATAACTGACGAGGATACCTGTAATGGAAGGACTGACTGAAGGCTCAACATCCACTGGTGCTTCGGTGGCACATGGATCTGAGGAGTTATCTTCCAGAAAGGAAAGATCAACTCTAATACCGAGAGCAGGAACAACCAAAAGAACTGACCCAACTGGACTGTCCGATACTTCTAAAGAACAATCTCAACTTCCTCGTACTTTTGCTTCAGTAGCAGACCCGGATAGACGACAGAAGGGTGCCGCGAGGATGCGGGGTGAGACAACAAATGAAGGTGGTGAGGATCCTAAAGCCCAATTTGAGCTTGAGGATGAGGTGATGGCGGCACTTCCAGATTCTCTGAATGAGAATGAAGACCCGAAAAAGCGCTTTGTCATCAGGCTGCGCTATGTGGGGACAGATGAAGAAAAAGCCACTAGGGAGTATGTAATCAAATCAATTCTGATAGATGCCATGGATTTTACACTCCCGTGGTTACGTGCGGTCATCCAGTTGGAAGGCTCAAAGGAGATTGATGTCTGTCTCAGGCATCAAGTGGCGTATCATCGTTTCTGGTCGCAGTGCAGAATTGTAGACAAACTAATGCCACATTTGTTAGCAGGCTTTCAACTAGTCCCTCTATTCAAGGCGGACACGAGAGTTCTGACCATAGCCTTCCGGACGACTACAGTACCGGCTGAAGACGTGGCAATATGGCTGGAAAGACATGTAAAGGTGCTAATGGGTCCTTATGAACGCAAGGACGCCTATGGCATCTGGACAGGGGAATATCGCTGTATTATTGCGCTTCGTACGGATCCACAGACTGGTGCTCTGCAGCACCTCCCAAAATATTTCTTTTTGGGGTCAGACAGGGCCAGCCTTCGCTATAGTGGTCAACCTCCGGCCTGCTTTCATTGTGGCGCCTACGATCACATCAGGAGAGACTGTCACGTTTCGCTTTGCTCCAAATGTGGTGTGCACGGGCACAGTACCATAAGTTGCCATAAAAGTATCCGGTGCAATTTGTGCCTTGGCATCGGACACACATATTTCTGGTGCCCGGAGGCGCATTACAATAAGATGGATAAGGAGAGAGCGGAAAAAGCGATTAAAGTGGCTGAGATGGGAAGGAAGAGGGCGCAGCGACAGGAAAAGCGGCTGCAACCAGAATCGGGGAGCCGAGAGGAGAATGTGATGGAGATGGATCCGGCTTCATCGACGGGTCCGGGTGCGCGAAGTGGCGGAGACAAAGAGAGAGAAGACACCTCGCAATCCACGTGGACACAAATTTCCTCACGAAAGAGGGAAAGGAAAAGACACTCGGGGGGAGGGAAAGAGTTTCCGCCTGCTTTGGGAAAGAGGTTTGACTCTCTCGATAACTCAGGACCGGTGTCATTTGGCGCAAGTAGGTTTGACGTGCTGAGTGTTGAAGAGGACGACCTTCCAGAGGACACTGGGGAGGTACCGGAACTCCGCCGGTCCCCTAGTCACCAACAGAACACTTCTCCTAAGGAACAACGAAAGCAGAAAAAGATTAAGGACATGAATAAGGCAAGATCTAGTGGTAATGGGCCCTCTGGACACCCTTTGGTGACCTCTGGGCAAGAGGGCAAGAATGTACAAGAGCTCGTAAAAGAGCTAAAACAAAAATTGATAGTGGAAAAAGATAAAAGGGAGGAGTTCTGGAGTCTTCGCCAGTACTCCAAGGATAAGCTTAAGGAATTGGGGAAGGAAAAGGAGAAGTTGTGTGAGATGATAGGAACAAAAAAACCCTTAGAAAAGGGAGATGGCAGTGAGGATGAAGAGGTGGGTAAATTAGATCAGGTATTGAGTACAATTCAGAAAGAGAACAAGAATTTTAGATCTATAGATTCTAAATACTGTTATCATTTAAATATGGTGACAAAACTGGTGGAGGACATTGAGAACCTGCAACAACAGATGCAGGGTGACTCCTCAGTCTCTAATATGGATGGGGTGGAAGTTGGAGGACCAGAAGTAATTGTTCAAGAAATTGTAATCGATGCACCAGAGGTGGCAGACGACCCGTTGCCGGAAGGGGAAACTCAAGAAATGGTTACTGGTAAAAACTGGGAAGACCAGGTGGAACAGGTCTTCCCATTAGAAATTATTCTAGAAACCGGTGTGGAAGCCGAGGAAACTGTGTGGCATAGTGATAAACCCACTTTGATTCCTCAGCCCTCTACCGTCACCCATACTACCGAAATTCCCGGACCTGATCCTGACCCCGATCCTGATCCTCCTCTGACTCTTTCTTCCCGATTGTCCCCTTCCCTGTCCCTTATCCGGGATGCACACACGGCTAAAAGTAGGACTACACACTCATATGGAAAAGATATGGGAGGGGTAGAAGGTAGCTCTCCGATCCGAGAGGGCATCGAGGAAGTGGAATGATGGTAATTGTAAAATCTGCTGTATATTACGTCATCTTTCAACCCTGAAGTTGATGTGTATATATATATATATTCGTGTATATTTGACTTTATACTGCTCTTAAAGTGTCTGCTACTATTGATGGGTTCTCCTCTTGATAATGATTATATGATTTTTCTGTATTATTTCTATTATATTAAGTTTCCCTGGTTCACCATAAGATTTATGTTTCCTTTATATTACTATCTTTATTTATGGCTATACCCTTTAATTTATTAACTTGGAATGTCCGTGGCCTGAAGTCTTTGGACAAAAGGCGGGACATTTTTCGATATATAACACGCCTAAATTATCATATTTATATTCTTCAGGAAACACATTTTCAACATGAAGGGCAGCGTTTCTCGGCGCAGCAGCAATGGATGTGGGGCCCCTCCTATTGGTCTTATGATGGGAGTGGCCATGCGGGGGTGGCAGTGCTTTTCAAGAACAATCCCAATTTGAGAATCGATAGCGTGTTAGAGATTGAACCGGGGAGACTCATGTATATTGATTTTACCATTTTTGGGGACCAGGCTTCTGGAGCTCAATGGGGCGCATCTAATCGTATCTTCCGTCTGTGTGTAGTGTATGCCCCGGTGAAAGTTTCTCTGAGGAAAAAAGTATGGGCTAAACTAAAAGATATCACAATCACTAGACGTCATCTACTAGTTGTGGGCGATTTTAACAACAGGGCGCGCCCAGAGGATAGGAGGACCTTTATAGACGGATGTCCCATTTCATCCCCACATTCCTCTCTAACCGTAGAGGAGAGTAGTTTGCAATCTTACTTGTCGAGAACTCTGGGGTTAGAGGACAAGGCTTTGGATGTGCACAATGTCATTGAGTTTTTTCCTATTTCTCATAAATTGGCCTTTACTCTTAAGTATAAGCAAACATGTGAGTCTGAAAATAAATTCACCTATTTCCATCCGAGAGTAGCCAGCCGATTAGATAGACTATGGGCGCCTCCCTCCTTTCAGGTGTACGGCTGTAAATTAAGGTTGACTCCGTGGTCAGACCACGCTATGGTCGGATTCACATGTACCTATGGAGAGGTCTTGCCCAGAGGGAAATCGCTATGGCGCTTACAACCCAAGCATTTGAGTTCTGAAATTTTTAAGTCACTTTTGTTATTGGAGTTGGACCGGCAGACAAGAGGGTTGTTAAATGCCGCTGAAGATGTCGTGGGGAACTGGGAGATCTTAAAGAGAAGGATCTCTAAGTGCGTGAGATTAGCTGACAGTAATATCTATAGGAAAGATGTTCAAGAGTACCAAAGAGCCATTTCTCAATTGTTAAGAATCACGGATAGGATGAATAAAGGGGAGGCTTTCGAAGAGGAGAGACTTAGGGGATGCAGAGCTACTATCCGTCGATTTCAGCACCAACTTCGTCAGAATCGGCTGACGAGTAAGATGTACAGGACTAGAGGTGCGCTAGTTGATAAAGATGAATGGGCTAAAGAGAACATGCCAAAACCGCATCTGGGCTTCCAAGGTCTGAGGACTGAGGAAGGAGTTCTAAAAACTGACCCTCGAGACATGCTCTGTGTCATGTCTAAATTTTACCAAAAGCTGTATGCGGAACGAATCATCGAGGAAAAGGATGTGAACGTATATTTGGAGAACTGTCGCGCGATGGTGGATACCAGAGAGGGTCGGCCCTTGACGGAGGAACAATGTGACTCGCTGGTCCGACAGGTGACGCCCGAAGAAGTGAAGAAAGTCATCGCGGGAGGCAAAGGAAACTCGGCTCCAGGCCCGGATGGCCTGTCGTGGGCCTTCTACAAAGAATTTGTGGACCTCCTGTTGCCAGTACTAGTCAAGTTATTCAACTCCTGTATGGAGAAGGGTGCTCTTGGTCGATCCTTTGCAGACGGGCTTTTGATCTTCTTCCCCAAAAAAGGGGATAGCGCTTTACCTAAGAATTGGAGACCCATCACGCTGACCAATGTCGATTACAGGATCTTGGCGAAGATCTTGAATCAGAGATTGGCGGCGACGGCGGCGGAGCTAATCCACAGTCTTCAGACGAGCGCCGTACCGGGCAGAAGCATGGTGGATTCTCTGTGTCTAGTGAGGGAAGTCTTTCAATCCATCAAAAAGAATCGATGGAAGGGTCATCTATTACTTCTCGACCAGATCAAGGCTTTTGATAAGATCAACCGTACTTATCTGTGGGCACTACTCCGAAGCAAAGGAGTTCCTTCGAGATTTGTGGACTGGGTACGGATGTTGTACGCCGATGCGGGCGTGGTTCCGCAAGTAAACGGCTGGAGAGGAGACCGTATTGTCTTGCATTCAGAGGTTCGCCAGGGCTGCCCCCTGAGTCCATTATTATACGTCTTTGCTCTGGATCCAGTTTTGAGGAGGATACAATGTGAACCCCGTTTGCCTGGATTCGTGATTCCCCTACCTTCGCCGGGAGAGGTCTTCCCGGGATCTCGCGAGGAAGTGGAACCGGCGACCGCGGCGACGTCTTCGGAATCGTCTTTTGACATCGGAAAAGGGACCCCCGGGGACTTGCCCGTGAAGTTTATAGCGCACGCCGATGACATGACTTTGCTTTTAACGCCGTTTTAGAAACGCCTCCGATAGAGACTCACGCTCATTTCCTCAAAGACTGCGTGACTGCGAAGGAAGTGTGGCGAAGGGCGGGGACCCTTTTCCGATGGCCCGAATTGGGCGAGCAGTCCTGGGAGGCTCTGACTACGGGCGAGGTTGGAGATCCTCTACCACCAGGCCCTAGTAAGAAAGTGGCTACGAAGAGGGATAGGCTAGGGAGAGTGATAGAAAGTAACTGGAAGGTTCCGATTTATGTGTTTTGGTTAACCAGTTTGTATATTATGCATGCCATGTTCTTACATCGTAACGGGGAAGTAAAAAGAGACTATGAGATTGGAGCGGGAAAGACGCTGCATTTAGCCTGGAAAAGACTCTATGGTTTTGTTCAAAAGGAACGAAGCTCTTTAACGAGGGAGGAATGGCAAAAACGTTGGAAATGGACCATCGATGTCCCTCCCCCGATTACGTGAGAGTTCAAGGTGTAATTTTGTTTGTATGGACTAATTTGTACTTTCTGGGTTTTAATCGATGTATCAGAGTATGTATGGTTAACTTGTGTATTCCTAAATTAGTGAATGTATCGTAATGTAAAATATTAGTAGTTTGTAAATCAATAAAGAAAACCTTATACTGAAAACCTTATACTGAAAACCTTATACTGAAAAACGCGCACTTTTACCTCAGAAACACGCAAAAACACCTTAAAACGCGCACTATTACCTCATAAACGCGTAAAAACACTGAAAAACGGGCACTTTTACCTCAGAAACGTGCAAAAACACTGAAAAAAGCAGATTGGCTTTAATGGTTGTTTCCCGGGGGGACTCCTTTAGGAGTTGCGCCCATTGGCTTTAATGGTTGTTTCCCGGGGGGAAGCCTTTAGGGGTTGTGCCCATTGGCTTTAATGGTTGTTTCCCGGGGGGACGCCTTTAGGGGTTGCGCCCATTGGTTTTAATGGTTGTTTCCCGGGGGGATACCTTTAGGTGTTGCGCCCATTGGCTTTAATGGGGGGACACGTTTAGGCATTGCGCCCATTTTGTTTAATGGTTTTTTCCCGGGGGGACGCCTTTAGGAGTTGCGCCCACTGGCTTTTATGGGGGGACGCCTTTAGGGGTTGCGCCCATTGGCTTTAATGGTTGTTTCCCGGGGGGAAGCCTTTAGGGGTTGCACACCGATGGTTTGATCAAAGGGACAATCCCTATATAAGCCCAGATGAGGAGGACCAGGAGAAGGCACAAGTCTGGAAGAAGTCGTGGAGCTGTCTGGAATCTCAGAGGAGTGTCTACTCTGAGATTTGGCCTCCCTTGCCAGCTAAGCGGGCTAGACTGAGCCCTGATTGTTGAAGGTCGACATACTCAAGGCGTCTAGAGAAGATAGCAGCCACCCGAGCAGATGACCCACGGAAGCAGGCCGTCTTTCACAAGAGAGCTGCCTCTGCACTCCTTCCCCACCCCTCACTCTCATCTCCCACCACTTCATACCTATCCCTTATCACTCTCCCCCAGCACTCCCTGTCTGTCTCTCTCTCTCTCCTGAGCTCTCCGTCCTTTCTATGTCAGACTCTGAAGAATTATTGCTAGCTGGCTATATGAGGGTCGCACTGTGCCACCTTGTGGGCTTTTAGCAGCATTGCAGCTTTAAAGGAAATTCTGTAGATGTTGCCTCATATTTTACATGCAATTAACCACATAGCAGCTTTGAAACACACTTAAATAGATATTGTGCTAGTCTGTGATCATAATAAAGGAATTGAGTTGAATAGATATTGCTTTTTATATTTATTATATATTATATGCAATTAATACAGAGCAAAGTTTCTAAAACATGTTGGAAATGGAGTTCTGCATGTGTGTCTGTTCAAGAGAATGATGTATTTTGCCTTGCCTTTTACACCATGCATTGCTTTTCAAGGTACAGCTACTTTTTTAAAAACACACATGCAACACTTGTAGCACTACAATGCAAAGATAATATCTGAAAGGTGGCATCAGAAATGTGAACGGCACCTTGCTGTCCGTGCAGGGACTGCAAATGGAGGGAGAGACTATGGTGGGGGCTGCATTGTTCCTGCTGAGCTGACTCATGAGGAGGGAGGGGTGAAGCAAAAGCAAGCAGTAAGTAAGTGCAATGCATCTATGTGAAGTCAAATGGGGGAAAACAGGGAGAGAGGAGTGAAAAGGGGGCAGTTAAAGGGGGCAGTGTGGGGGAAGCTAAGCAAGATATGAAATGGAGGAGAGGCAAGGAGGGAAAGGAGGATGAAGAAGGAGCTAGCAAGGAAAGAGAGAGCCAGCCAGGCACAAGGAAAGGGAAAGGGAGGACACAGCGGTAGCAGCAGTTCAGTGGAGTGGGGGTGCTCAACATGGGGGGGCTCTTGCAGGCCGAGTCATCCATTCAATGCAGTGCTAAAGCACCTGGACAAATGAGTTTGACTTGCATCAAAACAAGACTGCAAACCAGTGGGTGGGTTTTTTTTAAAAAGCTTTTTTAAGGGAGATCTTTCCTTTAGGCCTCCTCCCAGGGGCGCCCTTCGCCCCGCCCCACTTTGGTCGACTGCGTGCCGAGCAGAACTTTGGCTGGCGCTTCTCAAGGCAAGCAAGCGGGCGACGGGGCCCACACAGGTGCGGCGCTATCTCTGCGCAGCCCACCGTCTGCCCCCATTCATCCGTTTCCCCCTACAAACCAGGGCCACTGGCTTCCAGGTGTGAGACACATCATGCTTTCCTTCTCATGGCCCAGATCTACAGTGCCCTCCTCCTCCTCCCCTGGCAGCTCCATCCTCTTGCCCCTCCTCCTCGACACCCCCACTGCTGTGTGGAGTTGGAGCAGAGCTGCTTCCCAGCCGGGCTGCCTCCTGCCATCTTGCCCTCTTTCCGCTTGGGTTTTTTGCATGTTGATGTTGCTGCTTCCGTTCCCCTGCCTGGTCTGTGGGGACTGAGCAACAGGGCTACACTACAACGTACTGTAGCCACGCAAAGGATGCAGAGCCTTCTTCCGGTGGAGTATCCGCAACATGCACATCAACAGATGCAGCCACAGCAGAAACTGGGTCATGTCCCACGAGCTGCGCAACCAGGGCCAGCACCCACCCAACAGGGGGGCATGAGTCCCAAGGTACCCTGTGTTGGAAATTCTGTGTGGTGAGAGAATCCCTTTCTCATTACAGCAGAGTGCACAGAGGCACAACACAGCGGAATCTACTTAGGCATGCGTGTGTGCTGAGAGTAAAGTAACTGGGAGCCAGTTCATAGTTTCAAATCAATATAAATGGTATTTATTAGAGAACTCCATTCTAGATAGGAAAGCGAGGAGTTAGGATCTCTACTCTAGCTAGCTAGCTGGATGCAGATGTATTCTGCATCTTCTCTGCACACATGGTGCAGGGAGAGAGGCTTGCCATGTTGCAAGGTAGAAGGGCAGGTAGGGAAGAGAGAGGGGAAAGGAAGTTAGTCCCTGAGATTAGCAATCTACATATCCAAAGGGATAGTGTCAGAGCAGTGGAGAAGGGGTGACCAATTTCTTGACCCTCTAGCCCAGTGTTTCTCAACCTTTTTGGAGTCAAGGACCGCTAAATTCTTCGTGCAGAGTTTCAAGGACCGCTACATTCTTCATGTGCAGTTTCCCGGACCAGCAGTTAGTAAAGGGGTTTCAAATCTATCTATCTATCTATCTATCTATCTATCTATCTATCTATCTATCTATCAGACTTCTATACTGCCCAAAACTTTCATCTCTGGGCAGTTTACAATTAAAATAATATAAGCATTAAAATAATTAAATTTGGAATCTTTTGCAAACATGGAATATTAGGGGTTCTCAACCTTGGGTCCCTCAGTTAAACTCCCATAACCCCCAACCACAATGGCATTTGGCCATTATGGCTGGGGATTATGGGAGTAGAAGTCCACCAACGTCTGGGTACCCAAGGTTGAGAACCCCTGAATCTAAAAGCCTGGGTGAACAAATTTGTCTCCAGTATGTCTTCAGTATGTGTGGGGTGGGGGTGGAGGTGCTTGTGATTACTCAGTGGAGAGGGGATGTTGGGCCATTAGAAAAATTCAAAAGCTACATGGGGGCAATGAAAACAGCACACAAGCAAGCTTTTGAATCCCCCAAAATGCTTCATCAGGCTGGATGTCAAGCAAAGCAAAAAGGAGGTGAGGAGAGGAGAGCAGGGCAAGCTCAGTAGAGCCGGAAATCTACAGTTTAACCCTCTCATGATGGAGGTGGAGTTTTAGCAGGAGTTGTGTAGTCGCAGGGCAGGATCCAGACAACGTTAGTCACGAGCACCCACTGAAATTAATTTAGTCATCTCTCATTTTTGTCAATGCTGCTTGGTCATGATCACCTGACTTGATCTGGATCCTGCTCTTAGATGTGCACTTTGTGAGGTGGACCTAATGAAACCCGTGCAGCTCCTCCAAAACTCGTTAAAAATGGTTACATAGCAGGTGCTGGGAATGGGTTTTTTTTTAATGGTGAAAGAAAATGTGAAGAAGAGCGGTGGAGACCTGGCATTAAAAGGAAGGGGGTGATTCTGAGATGGCGGAGGGTGTGGGGCGTTGTAGTGGTAGATGCCTCATTTTCCTCGCTGGGGAGACGAGGCACTGTTTAGGGTGGGTGAGGCAATGGTGCACCGGACTGCACTCGGAAGGTCGCCTGGGTCCAAGAGCTGCCGCCACTGTGCTTGCGCACCAGAGTGTAGCAAGTGTTCCCCATCCTCTCTCACAATGTGCACTTCTGTGCCCCCCTCCCAACTCCCCTGCGGGAGCCAATCACACCAGCCTGCCTTTGGGGCCACGCAGCTCACGTGGTCCCACATGCTGCCCGCGCATACCTGCGAGGTGAGCCAAGGCAGCCCTCCTCCCTCCCTCCTCTGCTTAGCCCTCACCGCGGCATGATCCCGGCCAGAGATTGTCCCCCGCACCCGGCGAGGTCATAAAGGGGACCGCCATCTTCCACCGGCAGTGCAGACCAGGGGGTTACAGGGGGCAGAGGGACCACAACACCCCACCGATGCAAGAGGGAAACAGCGTTCCCTCTCAAGGCGCCTCAATCACAATAGGCAGCTGGGTTTCAATCAATCAACCTTTGGCTGCAAACAATGAGCATGCAAGAACCAGCAGCCCTTCAAGTGGCAGCCCTTCAAGTGGCATACCTTTTCATGCCCCCGCACCGCATACAGTTTGAAGCTGTAAAGATAGGGAATAAAATAGCTGTAGGAAGTTCACAGCAGCACGTGGAGGCAAGGGACAAGAAGGTGATACTCTTCCTCTTCCGTATCATGTGCAAAATTGAGGAAGTGAGTGCCTTGATTGCAGTTGTTGGGGGGGGGGTTGACTCCCAGTCAGGGACCGGCGCTCAACCCTTCGGGGACCGGCAGCGGTCCCCGGACCGGTGGTTGAGAAACTCTGCTCTAGCCCTCTGACTCACTAGTCTGTCCTCCACTGTCTGAGACAAGAGACAGCGCAAAGTCCTTTAACTCCCAGCACCCTGGAGGGTGGCCTCACTCGTCCAAGTTCTGGTGCTCTCCACAGTGGGGACCCTCCTGGTCCTGCCCACCTTTGGCCTGCTTCCTTCCCCCCACCCCGCAGTCAGCGCAGGCGTTGCAGCCCCCCTTACCCCGACTCCCGAGATAAGTGGTCCAAACCAGGGCCTCTCTCCCCGAGGAGGAGCATGTGTGATTGTGTGATGAGGAGGAGGTCTTGCTGGGAGATAGGGGGCCCCTGGGTCACCTGGGGTTGTTGCTCCTCCTCGGCTCCTCCTCTTCCCCCCCTCTTCCCTAACCTCCTTGACCAGGGAACATGGATCTCCTCGTTTGGGGTTTGCACATCACTGATTCCATTTTTAGCCCACTGACTCCTGCACAAGCAGTTCGAGGTGCCAGAGAAGGTTCTCACCACCACCACCACCACCACCACCACCACATTAACCCCTCACAGAAGTTAGAGGCTGAGCCAAGCTTATTATGCAGGGAGGCTGATGATGCAATAAGGACACCTCACATAAGCTTCAGAAAAGTGATGACACTGTCTAGGGGCAGGCTAAAGGTCTGGTCCCCTAACCCACATGGCCTCCTCTCCGCTGAAAAATCAGATGACAAATTAGTCCAGACTGGGTTACAAAACCAGGAGCCTGCCAGGTTCCAGACACCGGGGTGGGGGGTCTGGGCAGGATACAGGCAGGACCCTAACTGAACAGCTGATGCTGCCCTGCCCTGCCCAGACTCAAGCATCGTCTCCTTTGGCAAGCAGCAGCAATCTCGGCTCAGCAGAGACAGGCCTCCTCTCCCACCACCGGCTTCCCCATCCTTTACCAGCTGCTGAGGATGCCAGGCACAGGGGAGCCAAGTGTGTCTCCTGCTGCACATCAGACAAGTGATCTGGTGCAGGGCTGTTGTGCCCCCTCCCTAATAACCTAAATCTGTGGATAGCCCTGCTGGGATGTCGTCATCTGACTGCATCCCATTTGAAGTGCCCGGACTCTCTCGAACCCCTGAAGAGAGGGCAGCAGCAGCCATGGCAGAGCCAGCGGCACTTTGAGAGGGAAGGACGTTTGGTGAGACTCACAGATCATTCCGTCCATTTATTTGCTTAGCCCTAACCATCACAAAAGTTCTGTCAAGGTTAATTTAAAAACATGTAGATTTCCCAAAAACTCATATCACAGAACATTGACTTGTAATAATAAAGCAAATGCCAACCCTTTTTTGGGAAAGTTTTTTGGAACATGAGACTTGGTGTCAGCTAATTAAAAAAATTAACATAAAACCCCAAGGACCTCCCACTATAGGGCATAAGGAGTGAATAAATATTTCACCTACTGTTATAAAAAGTATAGTGGAAAAAGTACATGACTCAAATCTTTCACTTTCCCAGACCCACATGGACACAAATGTTTTAGAATCAGAATTCCAGCCATACAACCTGGCAAGTGAGAAATCTCTCCTAAACCTTAACTGTCTCAAGTTTAATAGACAAAGAGCTGGAAAGGAAGAAGGTGAAAGATTAAGACAAGTAAGAAGAGAGGAACAATACTTCCTAGCTGAAGCTATTGTTCATTGGCAATCAATATCTAGAAGTCTTTCTGTAAAAGAGATTCTAGCTTTACAATACCCCACAATACTAGAACATCAAGTTGAAGGGAAGGCCGACATTATCCAACTTATACTGTCAAATTTCCGTCAAAGGACACACAAAGGAATATGCAGATACTCATGGTGATAATCCTTGAGCTGGAAAACATAATAGATTCAGCCCATCGTTTAAGGCAGCCAGTCACACTGTGTTCTATACAGTAGGTAAGCCAGCTTGCAAATGCACTCCATCGTTGGCTACACATTTGGGAACAGTCAGTCAGAAGAATAACTTGGGGGGGGAGGGGAATTCCTGAATGCAGGGACACCCAAACGTTGTCTTAGATCTTCCAGCAGTCACTTGAGAGTCCTCCTGCTGGAGAGTATCCAGATGGCTTCTGTATTGTCAGCTGTTTTATGGGCAGCAGGAAGGCACCTCTGTGCCTTCCCGGAGCTACAGAGAGGGTGGGAACCAAAAATGTTCCCAATGTTTCATTCTTTGGGGGGGATTCAGACAGAACAGATGCCACAAATCTCTTCCTGTGTCCTTTTGCTATCCATGTGGATTTACACACAAATTGTTCTTCGAAGTAGAGTTCTGCAGTGTGTCCTTCTCCCTCCCAGGCGTCCCTGCTGATGGCTTTGCATACCTGATGTCCTCTCCCATCATGATGTCTCCTCTGTCGAGATGAGATGTTGCCTGGTATTCATCGAGGCCCCTTTGTGCGGCTCTCCTATGAAACGGCCTGTGACAGGGTATTCATCTCCCTTCCTTTACCGCTTCATTTCAGCTTTGGCTGAACTGCTCGCCAAAAGACAGGCCCTTCCATTATGTCCCCAACTTGGAGAGGGACATATGGCTCTGTTTCTTTGAAACCTCCCTTTCAGGCTCTCCCTAATCCTTCCTCCGAAGGAAGCATTCACTCCAGCTGAGAGAAAGTTCCCTTCATAGCCCTCACACTGAATACCTCGTTCTTTCTACACACACACAAAAAGAGGGCGGCGGGGAGGGCATCTTCTCTTCACATCATACCATGTTTTGTTTGATGTGGTCGTGAATAAAGACAGGCCCCAAATCCCTGCTCACCAGGAGACACTTGGGATGCCATTCATCTTTCTTCTTCTTCTTCTTCCCCTCCATCAAGATCAGGCCTGTTGAGGCTTCACAAGACCCAAGCCAGGTGGGTCCATCTCTCCAAGCAGGGGGATGCCCATCGGCCATCTTGGCAAAGAGATGGCGGCAGGATGGCCCATGTGAGTGGGCGTCATCTCCCTTACCGGAGGCCCTTATGGGCAGTGCCTGCAAGTGTGGCATCTGTGAAGGGGGGTCTGTGAAGGCTAAGTGGTGTGTGTGTGTGTGTGTGTGTGTGTGTGTGTCCGTGAGCTCGTCAGTGTCTGTACTCCATTCGTACCTATGTAAACAACCCTGTTACGTGTCAACATCAGTCTTACTCTCCTGCCCCCACCTCCACCCCCTTTTCTAGCTTTAAGAGGCCTTAAACGGAAGGCATTATTGGAATCCCTGTAAAAGTTGAATCTTCCAGTCATATTTTTAAAGGGGTCCCACCATTCAAAATGGGGGCCCTGGGGTGTGTGTGTCAAAAGTCTTGCTGAAAGCCAGGCTGAACATCATCTAGGGCAGTTTTCACCATCCCCAAACAGGGCTGCTATATGGCTGCTCTGAATGTGCTTTGCTCTGAGACAGTAGAGTGCTTTCCAGACTAGCTGCTCAACAGCGGCAAAATGCCTCAATTGGGGCAAGTCGCATTCGAAATGTAAACAGTGGGGCGGGGGGGGCCGCTTGCAGCAACTAACCACCCAAAAAACCAGCAACTTTTTCACGCTGGATATATGACGACCTAGCTCTATATCACAGCCATTAAATTTGAAACAAGGCAATGGAAATGTGAACAGCCCCCTGCTCTCCACGTAGGGACTGGGGTGTCACAAACTGATCAAAGTCAAAGCAATCTAAGTCAGCATGATAGAAAACTGAATGGAATTTTGAAATGCAGTTAAGGGACACACTTTGTACAATGCAGCGAACGCAGATGTATTGACTTCCAAGGAGGAAGGGAAAGAGAAAGGTTCCGGGCAGTTGCATGCACAGCCTAACTCTGGCTAGGACGGCCCAGTGGCCTGGATGAGGCTGAATGTGCAAAGCACTAGGAGCAAGGTTGCGCCCTATGCTGCCCCTACCTGCACCAAGCCCCACTGCTGAACCTGGTATTTAGCCAAGGTTAAGCGGTCGGCCCTGTGGTTCGCTTAACCTTGGCTGGCAAGCACCTGGGCGAACCATCGCTGGATTAAACGGCTCCCCCCACCACCTGCCCCCATTTCCGACAGTGAGCGGGGGGGGGGGCTCCTGTGCCCCAAGGCACCCTGGGATGAGGGAGGGGGAAGAAGTCCTCCCGTTCCCAGCATCTCCCTTTGCCCTGCTGCCGCCATCCCAGTGTGGGGAGGACAGGAGCCAGCAGCCACTCATCTGCCAGCCCACACACCCTCCCCAGCAAGGCCTTGCAAACCTTTTCATGTGTTACAGAAACATCAAGCTGCATTTTATCCACTGTGTGGGCTCGGCTTGTTTGCTTCACTTTGCTTTTTCCGCGCGCGTGTGTGTGTGGCCTACTTTGCTTCTCTATCAAGTGCAAGTAGCACAACTTACTCAGCACTGTCTCAAGGCTACCTCTACAGTGAGCCAGGCTCCCTCAACCCCACCACCCTCTCCACACATGAGCCCTCCTCCCTCCGCGAGCTCAGACTGGCTCCTCCCCGTCTCCCCCAGCTCAGCTTGCCTCCCAGGGTCCTTGCTGGCTTCTTCCCTTATCAGTCAGCCTTGACTACAGCAGCAGTCAGCCCTGGAGGGGGCTCTGCCCTCCAACTCGCTTTCACTGTAGCCCTGCCCCCCCCATAAGTAGGCGCGGTTTAGACAGCAGGGACCCCCGGGTGGAGCTGCTGCCTCTCCCCCTCCTCCAGAGGCCAACCGTAAGTGCCCTGAAGACAGACGCCTCATTCCAGCCCAGAGCTTGGACCTGCTGTGGGGCTCAGAGTTGAGGGCATTTCAGTGAACTAGACTGTGTGTCAGTCTGCCTTGCTGGAGGAGTTTCCACTTCTGCTCGTTTAGGATGGAGACGCTTCTGTCTAAACCAACTGCCCAGCCTGTGAGGGGGGCTGCTTGTCATCATCACAAGGCTGCCTTTTCAGTGCCTACTGACTGGTTACAAAACCTTCTGTTATCTACAGATAAGCAAAGTGTGGAATTCCTCCTTTGCTGGCCGGGATCCAGACCCCTGGGCTGCCCGTGTTGGCGTTTCCCAGCATGCAGCATCCTCCACACAGCCTTTTGCGTCTGGGAAGCTGCCGTCCTGGCCCTCCTTGGCCATGGCAGGTCCATGAGAGCCACTGAGGCCTCTGTGTGCTGATTGCCTCCCCCCTTCTGCGTACCCTTCTCCCCCCTTTAAAGGGGGGGCCCCAGAAGGGCATTGTGTCATCTTTCTGGTGCCCTGATGCAGCTGCCTGCAGCCACCACCCTAACCATGGCCAGTCCCAGCTGCCAGGGAAACAGCCCAGGAACTGCTCGGAGGCCCTTCCTCCGGAACTCTGAGCCAGACTCCTGATCTGGGGCCCCATCTTGGTCCTCTCACCGGATGAGACACACCAGAGACCGACTTAATTGCAGTGCTGAGGCTGTTCCTGCACCAGCCAGCTGGAAAAACCTGCCAGGCCACTTTGCCTGGCTCCGATGGGCGGCTCTTCCATCCCGCAGAAGCCCTGCCAGCCACACTGAAGTGGCAGGAGGGGGGACCGACCGCCAGCAGCCCAAGAGGTGTGGGTGTGACCCTCCTGCCAAGAGCCTTGCAGGGCCAGAACCCCGCCCCCCCCCCCGCCCGCCGGTGGGAGGACTCGTGAACCACCCCCTTGCCACCCCCTTTGGCCTGCACAGAAATGCCAAGGCTACACTTAATGTCTCTGCTCAAGAGAAATGTCCAAGGAATTTTGAGGGACACTAAAAGAGGGTTGGGGGGGGAGGGGGGCTTTCACATGCCCCTGAACATGACTGTTTCTGCCACACCTGAAACCTACCACTAGATGGCATGTTGATTCCCTCCATTTAAATTTGTCTCCCAGTATATCCCAAAGGCTCAGAGTGGATTGGAGGAGAGCTGGTCTTGTGGTAGCAAGCATGACTTGTCCCTTAGCTAAGCAGGGTCCACCCTGGTTGCATATGGCTGGGTGACTAGAAGTGTGAGCAGCACTGGAAGAGATTCCCCCTCAGGGGATGGAGACGCTCTGGGAAGAGCTGAAGGTTCCCAGTTCCCTCCCTGGCGGCTTCTCCAAGACAGGGCTGAGAGAGACTCCTGCCTGCAACCTGGGAGAAGCCGCTGCCAGTCTGTGAAGACAATACTGAGCTAGAAGGACTCAGTATATGGCAGCTTCCTATGTTCCTATGATCATGGGTCTGATATCTATTTGTTTTTCAGCACAGAAAGTCAAACAAGATACTGTGTTTCTATGGTCTGAACTCAAAATGCAAGCTCAAGTGTGGACTTAAACTGCCCTCAGAAAATGCCACAGGCAGATTTAGAGATTCAGAACTACCTGGGGTACAGCCCCACTTGGGATTGTCTCACCTCAGAAGGCACTGGAGGGTTTGGAACACAAAGATGTCTGATTAGGCCGTGGACTGGCCTCACGACGCAGCCTGGCCTTTCCCCTAGGGCCGTCCCCCCCCCCCCCGGCTGCCAGGAGGGCCCTGCCTGGGAGCCTTGGGGAGAGCCCCTGGCCGGTGGTTTCCTCCTCCCACATGTCCTGGAGTGTTAAAAAACAAACGCTGGCTGCTTTTCTGGTTGAGTTCCGAGAACAAGCAGTGCCAGCCTGAGCTGGCCCAAGCACAAGGGCGGGGGGGCTGCTCCTCCTCCTCCCCCCCCAGCTGCCTCTCCCGCCCCCAGCGGGGCCCTGAGGTCACGCTCAGCCTGACACTGGAGCAAGGGCTGCCAAGGAGTCCGGCCGGGGCCAGACGCAAGAGCACAGCAGGCCTCCCCCCGCCATGTCTAGAAGAACACAAACACGCCAAGGGGACTGGGGGGGCAGGATCTCCCTCCACACAGAGTAAACGTCTGCCCGCCACCCACTCCGGCCTCCTCGAGGAAGCGCCGGCCCAGCTCAGCATGGTGGGGGGTGCTCAGCTCTCCTCCCAGCTCCAGGTAGCTGCAAACAAGGTCCGCACAACTGTGTGCAAAGCTGGAACGCCGCCGCCAACTGAGGGGGCTAATCAGTTGGCTGGCAGAAACGGCAACCTTTGGCCGCCCAAGGCCCAGCGTGAGCAGCAGCACGTTCGCCTGAAATGAAAGGAGTGAGGCCAGTTTTGGAGGCCCCTGGCTGGGAGAAGAAACACCTGAGGGATGCTTATTGGTTACCTTGCAAGACGCCTTTCTTCTGGCAAGGGACATGCGCCCCCCCCCCCCCCGCCAGCACACACACACTTTAAATCCTCCTCACAACTGCCACACTGTCCGAGAGAGACTGACCGCCCCACGGCCCCCTAGCGAGGGGGCGAATTGGGACCTGGATCTCCCAGGGCTCTGGTCACTCTGCCACACCAGCTCTCCTCTCATGTTGAGGGAAGGAAGCTAAACAAACACAAAACAGGCACTTCCTAGGGACTCGCAACAACTGTGGGGAGAAGAACACCCACCACCACCACCACACAGCCATCTCTCCTGAGTGCCCAGAGGGCAGAGACGAGCGCTCTTGCGGTGGAAAGGGGGCTCTCGGTGGCGCTTCCAGATGCAATGCTGGGGTGGGGGAGGTTTTCTCTCTTTCTTCCGAATCAACCGGGTGCAAATAATTGGAGCCTAATTATCTCTGGACAGAAGTGGTGCCTCTGCAGGACTGCAGTGGTGCCTGCATTTTGCCCGCTGCCGCCACCTCCTCCAGCAAGTCCTCATCTCCTCTCAGAGGGAAGTTCGGCAGCAGCAGCCTTCTCCGGAAGCGAGGAGGCTTCTCACCCTGCTAATGGAAGCCCAAGGAAGCAATTAGAAGCCCACTTCGGCTCAGCCTGTCACCCTGGGCAGAGCCCTGACATCCCTGCCAGTAATTCTCTTAATTGCAGTCGATCGTCATCGCAGTTCACCTGGGCCTGCTGCTTCGGAGGAGGCAGCGTTGCTCTCCAGAGGCTTCCGACCCATCTCAGCATTGCATCCCAGGGTCCTTGGACGGCTTTTCCTTTCTTTTCAACCTTCCAGCCCCTTTGTCTTATAGCCGCTTTCCTCACAAACACAAAGCGATCTTACATAGATTCCACCCAGAGTTGATTCAGAAACAAGCAACTCCATCCCCGTGACTGGGACAAACTTCTAAACGACAAAGCACAAAAGATACTGGATAGAACACAACCCCCTTCCACCCTGGGAGCCTTCTGGAGTCACGGGGGCAGCTGGCGGGGGGGGGCAGGCTTGATATGCAAGTGGGGGGCTGTGAGCTGATTCAGGCCATCAGAGCTACCACTGACCAAGGTAAGGGGGGGCGGGGGACACAACCATCTTGGGGGTCAGCTTGCTCTCTGCTCTGTCCCTCCTGAAGAAGAGAAGCAGCAGCAGCAGCAGCAGAGTGGAGAGGGGGGCCCACCTTCTCTCTCTGTCCCAGGGCCCACCCCAACTTTGCTGCACCCTGGAGCTGCTTGGCTGCTCCCTGCAGATCAGGGTCTGGCCCTTGCAGCACAAAGGGATCTCCACGTGCCCTCCTGACTAGGGATGGTCCTCTCTCTAGATGAGCAGTGCATGGGGCGGGGGGCAGGGTTTGGCAAGGGAGGGGTGAGTGTCTATGGAGGGAGGGGGTTGGTTTCCTTCGGCCTGCGGAGTAGTGCCTGCCTCTTTGCCTACACTCATGCCCTGTGGATGCCCTTCATATACCTTTAAATAAACAAAGGAGTTTTCAGAAAGACCCCAAGTCTCCTGTGTGCTCCCTCCCTCTCCCTGGAACTTCTCACAAAGCTGTCCTCAGGCTCCATTGCTGGGAACAGACCATGAGGAAAGAACTTTGCTAGGGATCAGCCGGCTTGCTTTTCCTAATTCCTCCAAATCCAGCGGAACTCAAAGATGATGTGAAATGGACTAGAGCAGCTTGGAAGGCACTTCTGGCTTTGTCAATATCAATAACACATGCGCTGGGAAGTTTGCATCGTTCTCACTTCCTAAGTTCACAGCTATTTACTCAGTTTTCTGTTTGTTTGTTTAATCTAAGAAATTTTATTTATTATTAACCAAATTTGACTGCCCCAAACTTCCTTCTCGGGGCAGTTTACAACACCACAAAACAAATGAAGACAAAAATTTAAAACCACAGGCAAGTTAAAAAGCTTAAATAAGTCTTTAAAGCCCTTTAAAAAGTTGTCAGAGATGGGGAGGCTCTTCTTTCAGCTGGGACTTGGACACACAGCAGCCTCTACCACACATTTACTGGGAGGCTTTACTGCAAACTTGAAGTTATCCAAACAAATCGACACAAATAGTGGATTTTTTTACCCCAGATATAAATCAGGCTACACTCTTAACACACAGTGTAAAACCCGAATTGTGTGCTCCCCAATAACTCACAGGGACTTGGGGATAAATCTGGCTGATATGTGAACACACCCCCTCCATTCTGGAGACGAGAGTTAAAGGGCTCCCAAGGCCCCGTGTGGGAAACTCCCAGAAGTCCTGGGGCAACAAGAGGAGAGTTGCTCCCCAGGGTGGTGGTGGTGAAGGGGGAAGTGTGCTTCGCACCCCCATCCCATGCCACTTGCGCCTGGTCTGCAGTCAATAGCCTGAGTCTCAGGGCGGCGGCTGCTGCTGCTGCTGGACCTGGCTTGTGAAACTAGCGGAGGGAGAGCTCACCGGGTGGGTCAGGATCCATCCCAGCTTGGAGAAGGAGTTGGCCCCTCCAGAAGACACCCCTGCCAGGAGTCTGGGGCCTCAGTGCCCCACCCGGCAGTGTCCTCCTGCTTCAGCCGTGGCCCACCCTGGTCATCCTCAGGATCCCTGGGCCAGTGCTGAACCAGGAGGAGCGAGCTTCCAATCGGTGGCCAAGAAAAGCACCCACCTGGCCAGCTGGAGCTCCCTTTCCTTGAGAGGAGGGAAAGCAAGCGTGCACACTTGCCAAGTGGGACACCAGCTGCAGGAGGGGGGGGTGGGCTTCCAGCACAGAGAGAAGCGCCTCACCCGATCACGCCGGACGGACCAGTGCTGGTCCCCGTTCAAGACTGGGAGTGTGCCTCCGAGCTCCATCCTCTGCCCCTGGCTGCCTGGCCTGTGCCTGGCCCTCCAGTGGTCCCCTGTCTGAAGCTTCACGTGCCTCACGGTTCTGCTCTGCCACTCCTCACACGGCCCTCCTTGTCCTCCTGGAGCAGAGAGACTGGCAGGTGGTGACTTCCTCACACACCCCTCTATCTCCAAGGCTCACTGGCCCAAATGCAGCCATTAGCGAGGTCAGCCTCAGGAAACCTGGGAAGCAGAGACCAAGCAGCTGAGGGAGTTGGGATCAAGGCACAGCGGCCCACCGTGTTCATTTCAGTGGGACTGTGCAGAGGACCATAAATCTCAAAGCCTCTTTGGCTTGGCGGAAATTGTCCCATTCCTGGGTGCTGGGAAGCCAGTTTGGGGGAAACCCTCCCCCATGCAAAACTGCACCCCTTTCCAGGGAAGCTGGTTAGAGAACTGGAGTTTTCTCCAACAGCATTTGGCCCCTTGGTCTTCTGATGGCCAGCAAGGCATTGCTTCTAACTAAAACAGATTATGAAGATAGATAGATAGATAGATAGACAGATAGATAGATAGACAGACAGACAATCTTTACTTTGGTCATTGACCAGCAGTGATTTTGAAGATTTGTGAAGGCACTTCCTTGCCCCGTTGAGGAAAGACTGTGGCAGCCCACAGTCTGGAAGGAGCAAGCGCTGGGCACGTTCCTTCTCCTACTCAGGTGGGAGCCTTGAATGGCTCCCTTGGGTGCTGCTGAAGAGAGCAACACCAGGAGGCCATCCTCAAGGGGGTGGTGTGCGCAGGGAGGCCCAGCACTCCCCTCAGCCCAGCAGCAGGGGGCAGCAGAGGGCAACACTGGCCCCTTGGTGGCCAGGCAGGATGAGGCCTCCAGCTGGGCCAGGCGGATGATCTTGGATAGAGCAAGAGCTTCTGCCCACCCGCCTCCTGCTTTTCCTCCAGAGTCCAGACAACACCCTCCTGGCTCCTGATTCCAGGGACTCTGTTCCTCCCTCTCAGGTGCTCTGAACTGGCAAGGCAAACATCACCCCCCACCCACCCAACCCCCAAGGACTGTCCATCTCTGGGAGCAGGAAAGACTAGCCAGAGCCAACTGGCTGCAGGTAGAAGAAGCCCCACCCAGGAGACAACCCTGCTGCTCTCTGTGGTCAGCGTGATCGCCCCTCCCTGCCTGCAGGATCCTCCCTGCGCCCCAGGACAGAAGCATCTTCTCCTTCCCTCAGTCCCCCAAGAGACACCAGTGCCGAGAGGAAACCAGCCGGCCTCTTCTCTCTTGGGATGCGGCCCCCAAGAAGCCAGCTGCAGGCTCACCTCTGAGGACGCTCAGTGCCAGCAGACCCCACCGTGCCTGGTGCCCAGATCCCACGCAGACTGATCCCACGCAGGCTAACCCCCCCCCCCCCACCGCCTCCCCTGCCTCTCTGGCAGGCCATTCTGAACCAGGCATGGCCTTCCACCTGGCACGGCCCAGACGGGTCACAGGGACAGAGGAAGCTGCCATAGACTGTCAGACCCCTGGGGGGTCCACCTAGCTCAGTATTGTCTGCACAGATTGGCAGCGGCGTCTCCAAGGTTGCAGGCAGGAGTCTCTCTCCCCCAGCCCTGTCTTGGAGATGCTTCCAGGGAGGGAACTTGGGACCACCTGCTTCCCAGAGGGGAAGATCTTCCAGTGCTGCTCACGCTTCTAGTCTCCCATTCATAGGAGGACCCTGCTTAGCTAAGGGGACAAGTCCTGCTTGCTGCCACCAGACCAGCTCTCCTTGCTGGTCTTGTGGCCACCCCATGTGCTGTTTTTAGCAGCTGGAGATCAGCCGTTCCACCTGGGCGCTTTCCAGATTACACCCTAGTACAGCCGTCAAATGCTTCGGCTTGGCAGGATTATATTGAAAATGACCCCCAGAATCTCAAACTCCTACAATGGGGAAATACAGCTATTTTTCTGTGACGGACTTGCAGCGTTGTAAGACTGTAATGCAAAGATAAAATCCAAAATAAAGCACCGTCAAAGTGGACAGCCCCTTGCTGTCAGTGCAGGGACAGGGGTAGTGTCCCCACAAAGGAAGTGCAGAAGCCCACTCAGCAGATCCATCGTCCTGCCCCTGAGGCGGAGTTTGATCTGGAAAGTGCCCTGCTGGGAAATGGTTCGCCACCTTGCTGGTGTTTGCTGGCTGTTGGTTTGCACAGCACATGGACCTGCAGGTTGCAAGCCCAGCTGGGAGGGAGGGGGAGACGAAAAGTGTCGTCGTCCGGGGCTTCTTCAGCACCTCCATCTATCTCTGCTTTGCCCAAAGGGGATCGCTGCACGGCTCCAGGATGCTCAAGCGGCTGAGTCTGCACAGCCATCACCACCTCTGGGCCGGTAAACAGAGCCAGCCTCTCTGTGTGTTTGCAGCCCTGCTCTGCCCACTCTGGGAAAGGAGCAAACAGATCCTTCCTTCCTGCCCTGCCAAAAGGGGCAAGGAAGCATGTGGGAGGGGAGAGTCCTCCGTTTGCTTAAACCAGATTCCTGGTTTGGAACCAGATTAACGGTGAGCGCACCTCCCCCACTCCTGGGGAGTGTGAGTTTGCGACAGTGAGGAGGTTGCACTGAAGGACTCTCTTTCTAGTCCCTCCACAGAACGGCAGTTTCTTGGGGGGCCTCGACAAACCAGTTTCAAACACGGAAGGGCCTCTGAACCGGAGAAGAATGTACACATTTGCTGGTCTGCAAACAGCAGCTCTACACATGCTCTTCTCTCTGGATCTTCCTTTCTTATAAAGGGGTCCGTTCTGCCAGGTGAGGCCTCTGGCCATGCTGCTCAGCCACAAGGCTGGGCCTGCCTTCACCAGGAGTTTCTTTTCCTGGGCAGGATTTCCTGCACAGTCTGAAGAACGACTCCAGAGGAGCTGTGGCTGTGCACTGGGCATGCAAAGACGGAGCTGCAAAGCCCCATAGAGGGGGCCAGCAAGGGGTGTATGTCATGGGCGCCTGTTGGGACTGCGCCCCCCCCCCGCCTGGGAAGGCAACCAGCAGCCAGCGCAGAGGAGGACCTGAGCTCCCTCCTCCCACTCAGCCAAGTGGCTGCCTTGGGTGGCCCCTGCGCCCAAGCCAGCGAATGCCACCGCAAGAGTTCAGAACCTGGGCGGAACGGCACACAGTTCCAGCCGGTATTACTCAGATCTGCCAAGCACTCCCAGTGGAATTGATTCTGTTAACTTCTGGCACACGAGATGAAGGCTGTCGAATTGGAGTCAGGAGGGAGGCAGTTTGGAGACGCCTGGCGATGAACTCCTGTCTTCCAGACTGATGGAGGCTGGAGCTTGAACTCATTAGCACGAGAGCTTGGACATCTTAGGTGAAGGGACCGTCCTTCTGCTGGGGATAAAGGTCTCTTTCTCAGAGGTAAACGAGGCACCCATGTTTTCACTGGCTCTCAAACGGAGACAGACACACAGGCCTGACCAAACTCTTCCTCACTGACACAGAGGAAGTCATTCTCCTAGAGTTACATACACCAGCAAGAACACTAACCATATCAGCCTGTCTTGCTGCTCCGTATGCATACTGAACCCATAATACTCAACCCCTCCTGTATTCTACCCAAGACAGCCACAGAGCTCTGTGGTTGCCAAGAGTCGACACTGACTCAACAGCACACTCTTACCTCTTTCCCTGAAGGGAAAAGCAGCTCTGCACATGCTCAGAGACCAGCATTCCTGAGTGCCAACCAAATAAGTTGCTCTCGAGCCCCTTTTTAAAAAGGTGTGTCCCCCACCTGCCAGGAGGCAGGTACAGAGTGGGGCCAGAGAACACATATGGCACATGTGGGGCTTCAGCATCTCTGCCCCACTTGTTTATGTTCTTTACTGGTGTGTGTTAAAATTCAGGAGAGCCAGTTTATAAATAAGAGGGGGAGTTATAAATAAGCTGGAGAAGTGTTCCCAAACGCCCAGCAGACCTAACAATCCCTCCAGCTGCAGGAGGAGGGAGAGGCACCAAATGGAAGAAGAGAGGGGGGTTGTCAACACAGATCTGTGAATGGGCCCCAAGAGAGACGCCAAGGCCCAGCAGGTCCTCTGCCCTGGGAGTGGCCGGCAGAGACTCACACGGCGGGGGCGGGGGGGGGCTTCTCCAAGGGGGAAAGGAAGGCTCCCCCCAGCGCCCCAGGCAGGCTTCCTCCAGCCATGCACTGAACACCCACTCATCCGCAAGAGGCATCGGATTTGGTTGAGGTCTCCCTCCATCCTGCCATGACTGTGGAAGTCGCGCTGCTGCTGTCCCATGATCTGCCCTCTGTTCTGGAAGCTTCTGCATCTTCTTGTCTTAGCTGGTTCTCTGAGAGAGTTTCCCTCCCAAGTGAGGTCCGTGTGGCTGCCTGAAGACTTGCAGGCTTGTGATCGGGGGGGGGAAACTGCCACAAATAGTGGTTTTTTAAAATCTTGGATATAAATCGGGCTACACTCTAACGCACAGTGAAAACCCTGAATTGTGTGTGAACTGCTCCCCGATAACTCACAAGGACTTCAGGATCTAAATCTGGCTGATATGTGAAAAAATACCCCTCCATTCCAGAGGAGGAGATGCAGATTAAAGGGCTTCAAAAGCCCCGTGTGAAAAGCTTCCAGTGAAACCAGAATGACAATGCCTCATTTTAAGACCCATTTTGAACACGTTCATTTTACATTTTGCCAGATTTCAGGGCATAGAATGGGCCTGTGTGGAAGAGTGGGTGGCCATTCCAGCCAAGGCCCAGTTTGAGTTCCCTCAACAGAGGAGGAGGAGGAGGAGGCGCAGAATGAAGCCGATTGGGGGCCACCAGCAGGCCCTTCTAGGTGGCCTTGTGAGAAGAGCCACCACTAGACCGACTGGCTGGTGGGGTGAGGCAAAGGTGGAGGAGGAGGAAGGAAATCTCTCCAGGTTCCTGACCCTGACCGGAATGTGGGGCAGTCAGTGGGGTGGCAGGCAGCAAGTGTCTCCCCACCCCCTGTTCAGCACAATGCAGACAAGCAGCTCTGCAAGTGGCAAGTGGCCCCTCAGTGAGCGTGTGCCCCCCCCGGCAGTCACCTGACACTTCTCCCAGGACGGCTGCTTGGGCTGAGGCCACAGGCAAGGGCCACGCCGCCAGCCCTCTGTGGTTCCAGCCTCATGTTTGATAATGGAAAACATAATGCAGGGCAAGATCTGCGTTAGAGTTTGCAAGTGCAGACGGCAAGTCCAAAATTAAATTCCTTCCCAGCCTCATGCCCTTAACTCTCCTCCAGAGCTTTGTTCAGCAACTGCCAGGGATGGAACCTAAGGCGGGAAAATGTGCATCCTGCAACATTTTGTCTTGTCATTTTAGCCTTTAATAAAACTCCATATAATTGGGAGGGTTGTGATAAAATCACAGCAGTTGTCAACCTGACGCTGAATGGGAAGTTATGAAGCATCCTACACAGTCTAAGAATAAATCACCAGTTGTGCTGTCTAATTGCTGGTGTGTGGCATCAATATTATGGGATGCCGTCTCTGTCCTGTTAGCTTACTCCTCTGCCAGGAAGCCAGAGGTCAGGAGGGACAGAAAGAAGAAAAGGCCAACCATGGAAAAGATTTTCTGTGAAAAGACCAGCCTCCCCCCCCCCCACCACCACCACACATGCATCAGAAGGCACCGGGCAGTTGCTTAAAGCAAAGGGACCATCTCCCACTTGCAGCCGCCGTCTTGGACTCCCACACTTCCTGCCTGGCCACAGTTCGCTTTTGTGGGATGCTGGAGAGGCACCCTACAGCACAAGCTCTGCGTGTAGGAGGAGCCTGTTGTGTCCCGTCCCACCCCCACACCCACCCCACAAGCCCACTGCCTGACGGTCTCCTGCTCAAAGGGTCTCAGGAAGCAGACCTGAAGAAGATGCTGCTGCCACTCAGGCCAAAGGGGCTGGGAGACCTCAAACCGAATCAGGGTGAAGAAGAAGAAGAAGAAGAAGAAGAAGAAGAAGAAGAAGAAGAAGAAGAAGAAGAAGGCTCCTGGCTTATGATTTCTCCTGCTGAAGTTTAGGAGCTGCAAAACCAAACATTTCCCAGTCCCAGAAATCAGCTGCTTCTCATATCCACCCAAGGCCCAACCTCTCTGATCTTATATTTCTATTATTTTCCTAAACAAACAAACAACTATTTATATACGGCTTTTCAACAAGGTAATTAGTAAGTAAGTAAGTAAGAAAAATAGGTTTGAAGGAAGGGCTCGCAAGCTAAAAAGAAATTTTAGGTAGACCCCAGCAACAGGCACTGGAGGGATGCTGTGCTGGGGACGGATAGGGCCAGTTGCTCTCCCCCTGCTAAATACAAGAGCATCACCCCGTTCAAAAGGTGCCTCTTCGCCCAGTTAGCACAGGTTGCACCTCTGTGTGAGGGTGCATTGGTAGTCACCTGCTGTAGAATTCTGTTCCTCATGAGGAGGGCTCAGGAGCTGAGTGGACGACTGGAACTCCCTGCCGCTGGGGCTTGACAGGGCCTGGTGGGCCTGGATTGGACAAGGACCTGACAAGGAGCAGTCCTGCAGCCAAGGCGGCACTCTGGCCACAGAGACATGATGCCGTGGAAACCGCACACGTGGGGGCCTCACAGGCCAGAGGGAAGCCCCCAGCGCGGCCAGGCTGCTGCAGAGAGGAAGTCCCTGGAGGGAAGAGACACACCCAGCCCTCTGCCTCCCCCCGGGGCAAGTGATGGGGTCAAATAACTCAAGGCCCCCTCCCCAGCTCCACCCCTCCCTATTTTCTTCATGTTCTCCCTCACTTCGAGGGGTGGACACTCACACTCACTCACACACACACTCCCGGCATCACCTCACGTTTACAGCCTAATCCTGATGAGGTGATTCCAGCTGCAATGTCCACAGCTGGTCCTGGGCAGCCACGTGAGAGGAGACGGTGTCAGAAGACGTCCAGAAGACGAGCAAAGCGGCAGCTACGGAAGCTTCACGAGGATGTTTCCGAAAGTGATATTCACGATGCCATAGCAACCACCCAGAAACCTGATCTTCAGCCCACGGGGAATGTTGGCCATTAGTTTACATACTGGAGCATGATGATGCATCATACTTGGCCTTTATATTTGGATCAAGTGTTCAGTGCACGCTGCAGAGATCACATCAGCCCTGTGAGGTAGTCCCGGAAATCACCCCCCAAATGCAGAGGGGCTGCTGGGCTACCCTCAGAATGGGGGGCCATCATCTCGCCCCAAGAGCAGAGCTTCCTGGCCAGTCACTGGCAAAGAGCCCACCTGGGCAGGCTTTGCCTTCGCTGCAGCAGGCTCTCTGGGGGCTGCCCTCCATGGCCTCACCCCCAGGGCTGGATGGCAAAGCAAAGGGGTCTCTTGGAGGCCAAGGGGCAGCTGTGGGGGCGGGTGGAGGCCCTCTGCTCTCCTGCCAGCTGTCAAATCTCATTTCTAACCTAAACATTTCAGACGGGAAAAGCCACTAACAAATGTATAGATGGGAGGCACGCTTGGCTTGCAGGATGGGTGGGACACCGAAACACCACCGAGTAGGCAGCCATGCTTGCGGCTGGGTGGCCTTGTTAATTAATCCCCTTGCTGCCATCTGTCTTTACTTTGCTAATCCTCCTGTGCGCACCCCCCCTGCAGATGGCGCTGGGAGGGGGCTCTCCCAGCCAGCCAGCTCTGAGCATTCCTTGCTAATATGGCTCAGCAGATGAGCCTCAGCAAAGCTCTCGGAGGTGGTGGTGCTGCTGCTGCAGACCAGGGTTGCTGGCGAGATGGTCATCTGGAAACATTTGGCCTGATGTCAGTGGACAGAACCCGGGATGGGGGAAGGCGGATGATCCCCGTCACCAGGGAGATTCAGACCGTGACTTCAGGCTCACCTCTGGTCTGCTGGCATCATTTCCGTCTCTTCCGTCTCTTCTTCACGAGCCACCTGACTGCCATGGGCAGATGCAAGGCTAGAGATGGCTGGCACAGAAGGTGCTGAGTGGGCTGGAGCAGGGAGGGAAGGGGCTTTGAGACTGGGGAGACCAGTCTCCCTCCCCGCAAGCATTCAGCACAGCTGCCTGCACTGGGGTGCAGGCCGAGAAAACCTGGGGGTCTGCCAGGCCAATTACTAGGCCACCCTAGAGGTCCTCAGAATGCAGCCACCCTGAAGAGTCATTCATTCATTCAATGCATAGACTGCCCTTCCTAAAGTGGCTCAGGTCAGGTTTATATTAAACTCAAACACACATAATAAAACGATTTTTAAAACACACAAACAAACCAGATTAGTTGCAGTGCTGTTGGTGTCCATTTGGGCAACCAAGTTCCGGGTTTCAACCCTGCCAGATACCTAAACCAGATAATTGTGCCAAAATACCACAGAGCTCTGACACAGGCGTGCTGCAACGCCTTGCAATCAGCAGTCCTGGAAGGGAGAGATCAAAAACTCCCCTACAAAGACGTCCTTGTCTCTGCAAATCGAGAGATACCGAAACAAGGGCTCGTGTGGTCATCCACTGCCAATGGAGTATACATATATGTATACTCCATATACATATATGACGGTGTATACATGTAACCCCTTTTATTCATTGCCATCCTGGTTGTACAGACTCTTTTTAGCTTGATTATCTTTTAAATGAACAGAATGACCTGAGATCCTATAATGTGGCTAAGTTCTGTTTGATAGCCAGTAAAACCCACCAGGAGTTCATTAAGAATCATTGGTAACTGATCTGTATGCTTAAGGATGTGCTCAACCACTGCCTTATAAATCTTTAGGTTATGTAGGTTTTTGTTGGACTTGTGTTTGTAAACCGTGCTGGTCTGTGGCCGTAATACAGGGATTGAACTGAACTGCAGGGCAGCCTCTTTGGAGCCACGGCTGCGGCTGTGCAGTGACCCTGCCCACCCCCTGCTACTCAGTGCCCCCCAGGAGAAGCCTTGGAGACTGAGCCAGGGGAGCGGCTGCCTGCAGAAAAGAAGGCTGGCCGGGGAGGGGGCGGCGGCTGGCCCACCACTTCATGGAAACAGGGCAAGAAATCAATCCAGATTTCACAACAGAACTGCAAACAGGGCCTCTCTGTGACCTCCTTACTCACACAGGGTTAGATTTTAACCAGTGACAGATATCAGAATATTTGTCTACCTGGGGGGTGGGGGGAAACCTGGCACCTTTCTTTCTTTTTTGCCCAGGTCTCAAAGGTTACATCACCGGTCCTCCTTCCTCGGATGATGCAACCCCAAGGAATGGGGTAGAACTGCTGTTTGCCCAGGAGGGTGTGAGCAGCAGCTGAAGGAACAGCCGGGAACTGAGGAGGGGGTGACCTCGTTGTCAACACACCGCAGCCGGGGGCTTGCAGGGCGAGTTCTCCTCCTCAGAGGCAACCCACCAGGCTCTGAGTGGCCACCCTGCCCGGCCGGCAGCCCCTTTGGGGGAGAGTGGGGCTTGAGCAGCAGGGCCAGAAGCGGCAGCTGTGCCCACAGGGTCACCCACCCCCTCAGGACCAAGGCTGGCCACAGGGACTGGGAGGCCCACCCGGCCACATCTCAGCCAGGAATGGGGTTGCCATGGCCCCCAGAAGGCAGGGCAGCCCCCAGATTTTGGCTCCTCCACCCGGCCGCTAAATTCCACCCAGATTTACACGGATTTCAAAGGTGCTGCCCAGATTGCCTGGATTTTACTCTGGATCCAATCACATGGGAGGGCAGAGAAGGCGGGGGAGTATGCAAATCTGTCAAATAAATAAATAAATAATGTGAATTAGTTGCCACATAATTTGCATAATATGCTAATTAGGCCACCCAGATTTTGGAAGCTTGAAGATGGCAACTCTAGCCACAAAGAAAGAGACAAACACGATGGGGTGACTGGAGATTTTGTCTCCATTTCTAAAACATGGAAAATAGCACTCTTATGGGCAGGATTTAGATGATGACCGTGGCACTGGTGGAGAGGGGATAGCCACCCCCCCCTGCTTTTTTTCTTGGTTGAAACTCTCCCCACACCCTCCCCCCACAACTGCAATTCACTACATGGGGGCAAGATTGTTGTCCAACCACATCTGGTGCCCTAAGGTTGGGATGGGAACCCAACGGAAGTGACAGGCCTCCTGCTCAGGGCGAAACTCTAGAGTTCCTCCAGGCTGTGCAGGATCATGGACGTTTTCCACACCAGACTTTTCATGCGCATCTCCTCTGGAATGGAGGGGGGACTGCATTCACAGATTGGCCAAATTAACCCCAAGGTCCCTGTGAGCTCTCGGGGAGCACTTCACACACCATTCGGGTTCTTCATCGCACATGAGGGTGTAGCTCGATTTACATCAGGGTTAAAAAAAACACCTCACTTTTTGCTTGGGTTTAAAAGGGCGACTTTGAACTCGAAGTAAAGCCTAGCAGAAAACCTGCTATCTGGGAAAGCTTCTATCCTCTTGTGCTCCCCACTCCCCACATAACCCGTAAGGCTCAGGGTCGTGGATGGCGCTCTTGAAGCCAAAGACAGGAGCCTGGTGGTTAGGGTGGTCCTTCCCCCACAGCTCTTAGATGCCACCGCTGGTGTCATTTGAGGTCTGCTCTGCTGCTGCCTGTGCTGAGGTCTCCACCTCCCCCACCAACCACCACTCCTGCGGCAACAACACTTGGGGACCCTGCTCTGCATCCATAAGATCCCAAGTCCAGAGCCACAAGGTGAAAGGCTGATTGTGCAGGATCGGAAGGAACTCCGGAGATGATTTTGACTGGCCAGTTCTGGATGCTTTTGATCAGCTTCAGCTCAGATGCCAGCTGCAGCCGTTCCTTGACCTCAGATGACCTCAGAACAGTGGTACCTATGCTGGTCACCTCTAGGCTGGATTACTGCAATGCGCTCGATGTGGAGCTGCCTTTGTACGTAGTCCGGAAACTGCATTTGGTCCAGAATGCAGCAGCCTGATTGGTTTCTGGGTCATCTAGGAGAGACTGTATCACTCCTGTGTTGAAGGAACTACACTGGCTGCCGACACGTTTCCAGGCAAAATACAAGCTGCTGGTTATTACCTATAAAGCCCTAAACAGCTTAGGCCCTGCTAGGTATTGAAGAGAACATCTTCGCCATGAGCCTCACCGCCTGTTAAGATCATCTGGAGAGGTTCATCTGCAGTTGCCGCAAACTCGTTTGTCGGCTACTCGGGGACGGGTCTTCTCTGTTGCTGCCCCTGGACTTTGGAATGTGCTCCCTGTTGAAATAAGAGCCACCCCCACCATCTCTGGCAACCTTTTAAAAGACACTGAAGACATATTTATTCATCCAGGCTTTTAATTAGATTTATAGTTTTAATATTTTTAATGTTGCGTTTTAAATGATTTTAATGTTAATGATTTTAATGTTTCAATGATTTTAATTGCAAACCGCCCAGAGATGCAAGTTTTGGGCGGTATAGAAATATGTTAAATACATACATACATACATGTCTGCTGTCTGCTGAGGAGACTCCAGATGTAACACACACACCCCTGGGTGCTTCCCAGATTCAACCCTATACCAGTGTCACGACAGATCTGCCAAGTGTGCTTCCGTCCTTCTTCTGTTGTGACACCGCAGTCCCTGTGCTGACAGCAAGTGGCCGTTCACATTTCCGATGCCGGGTTTCAGATTTTATCTTTGAGATTTAGTGCTACAACATTGCAAGTCCATTGCAGAAAAGTAGCTGCAGTTTCCCGTCACAGGAGTCTGAGATTCTGGGGATCATTTTCAATATGATCCTGCCAAGCCAAAGGAATTTTACTGTTGTTCTAGGGTGGAATCTGGAAAGCGCCCTGGTTGCAATCTCTCTCCCCCCCCCCCCCGCTCCACCCCAAGACTTTTCTCTGGCTGGAAAATTACAACCCTTTGCTCCAAGCCTGAACAAATGGCCAGGGCGACCTGCTGCTGTTGGAGATGCAGCTTCTGATGCCATCGAATCTTAGCACCAGCCACCCTATTGACCACAAGGGGCGTTGGAGGTAGAGGCAGCCAGGAAAGGCATTCCTCTCCTGACCATGCTTCTTCCGATAGCCTCAGGCTTCCACCTTCTCCCTTCCTCACTTCCTGTATGTAGCAAGCAATGAGGCATGCAGAGTTAATCTGTCTCCCTGATGGATTTCCTAAATCAATCCACGACTTTATTTGGAGCTTTTTTAACTCCATGTCTCCAGACAGTATTAATTATCAGTGCTCCCCTTACCTGTGTGCTTCTGCCGCAGCTGCTGGGGTAGTTACATGAATCTCCCACACACACTGTCTAACAGCTGCCGGGTAGGAAGTGATTCAAACCGCAGTCCGATTGCTTTCTTGGTTTCGCAACGTATGAGTAATTCTAGTCCTCCTTCCCACCACACACACACACACACAAACAGGTCATCTTTTTTCTCTTTGGATCCATTCCAAAGTAGCAGAAGGTAGAAAGGGGATTGGTTCAGCTGTTGTAATGTGCGGTGTTTATGCAGTGAATGTATTGTTGTTATCCTGGTTAGAGATCGAATTAAATTGAAATTGAAACTGTGCACTGCCAAGTGAGCCTGAGATAGTGGCAGGCCAGAGAGTAGGGCAGATGAAGAGGCCCTAACCCCCGAGCCGGGTTCGCATGGGCGTAGTGGGCAGTCCCCTTCAGGGGTCCTGGTCCCAGATGAGGCAGGGCTTTGAAAGGTGGTCGGCACTCTGGAGCCGTCTCAGCAGTGAACCAGTGCAGCTGGCATGAAGAAGAGGCATCACGCTAGGAGGGGCTGAGAGGCCCCCGTGAGCTCCTCAGGGTCACTTTCTGCACCTGCCGAAGCTTCCGAGCCCTTTTCAAGGCAGCCACAGTGCTGCTGCCAACCAGAATGAGACCCATGCATGGGAAACGGGTGTCAGGTCCACTCCTTCCAGGCAAGTGGCATCTCCACCGATGCTGAGAGAAGGTACTCCAAGCTTCCACTCACACCGGGACATCCAGAAGGATCCCCAGAGGGTGAACTGGGCCTTTTCTGGCCCTGTCATAGAAGGCAGCCAATGGGGAAAGCTCTGGGCTGAACTTGGCTTTCTGTTTCCGCTCCATCTGGCAAGCAGTCCTGGCACAGGGTTATGCTGCTTCTGTGTCCCAGACCCATCCCTGCTATGGCACCCAACCTGCAGCCATTTCCCAGCCTTGTTGTAGGGTCTCTAAAACCAGTCAATGAGCCGGCTGCCGCTTCTGGAGAACATTGCTGCCTCTGTCAACAGGGCTGCACAGTTGCCAATACATGTGGTGTGCCCTGGGTTCAAGTCCCACCTGGAATAAAGAGAGTGGATGGAGAGAAATTTTTCTCCCTCTCTCACAACACAAGAACCAGCATCATCTCATGAAACTGACAGCCGGGAAATTTAGGACCTACAAAAGGAAGTACAGTCATCCCTGACTTATCACGGTTTTCCCAGTCGCGGATTTGAGTATCTGTGACTGGGAAATTATGACCATCCTCACCAACTGCGGCCTGAGTATCTGTGGTTTGGTAATTTTTTAAAAAAATTGGTGTTTGGGGTCATTTGGGGGGTTCAGGGGGTCATTTCTGGGTCCAGAGGGTCAATTTCTAGGGTTTGGGGGTGATTTGGGGGGTTCAGGGGGATCGTTTCGGGGTCTGGGGGGAGATTCTTTCAACTTTTTACCTTGTTTTCAGTCACTTTGCACTTTGCAATGCCCCTAACCCCCCGTTTGCCATTGAAACCAATGGCTTGTCTACCACAAATTCACCAATTGCGAGGGTTTCCAGGAATGGATTTCCTAATGATTCCTTCAACTTGCACAGTTGTTGCAGGCATTTATAGATAATGGTAGCTGTTCATTTTCTTTGTTGCTGTTGAAGTTCCCTTTGACATAAGGCATAGTTTCTATTAGATGCAATTACTGAGGACGTTACCTTGCAATGTGGGGAGAAACTCTCGTAACAAGTATCTGCTTTCAAAGAACAAGCTTAATCCATGCAAAGAGGGCAAAACTCTTCCAGTGCAAGACTATTTCAGGTGGGATGGAGTGGGGAGAACCTCACTGGGTGCTCTGCTAAGAAAAAGGGTTGCCTGTGCATACGAAATGGACTATCAAATGCTGCTATTTATCTCTGCTGGCACAGACATTCCCACATGTCAGTGCAGCCCTTGGTTTTCTGCCCTTGAGGTGCAGGCATTCACTTTTCCAGTTCCAGTGGGGGACATGGGCTGGATGCAAAGGGAAGTCTGCAGAAGCCTCTCGACCATCCCACTGTGATGGTCCTGGATGTGTAGTGCCAGGGAGCAGCACCATGATCTGGGTCTCCTCCTTCACCCTAACCTTAACCCCATTGAAGAACCAAGAGTTGCAATGCTCAGATCTCCTGCGGTTCTCCTTGCCCATTTACTCAAACTGGCCCTCTCTCTCTGCTCAGCTTTTTCCTCTTTGCCAAAGTGGGCAAGCCACAGAGGTTACACTCAGGCTGTTTTAAGGCAGCCACTGGGCTCTCCCCACACCAGATTTTGCCCCCGTTTTTCAAGGGCTGGCACTCTTGTGACATCACCAGCCACCACCTTGTGGCATCAGCAGGCCCCGCCTCAGAGAAACCTCAGGATTTGGGATGTATCCAGCTCAGCAACTCTCTCTGCCAAGTAGCTGTCAGTGGCTTTGTCTTGTTCCAGCTCTGAGCCACCGGCACCGGAAGGGCTGCGTGCCCCACGCCCGGCCGTGGGTTCCGTGGCTCATCTTGACCTGCTGCCTGTTTGCCTGAGTCACCTGGTCACTGGCTCTCCAGCAGCTTTTCACACTGGCCTACAAGTGGAGGTGGTGTTTCCAGCTGTAACCTTGATCTCTCTCCATCTCTCTCCCCATCCTTGTCTTCAGGCCTCACCTGACATAAGGATTGCAGGCGACACCTAAACCAACCGGTTAGTGGAGTTTGCATTAACTCTTTCCTGAGCTTGCCATGCTCTCTTTGCAAAGAGCTTTCAAGTCTATATGGACGACACAGCAGAATCAATTTTCAGGTCCTATCGTCTCATGCTTGTCCCTTCCATTCTGCACATCTGCCCTGACATTTCCAAATCTGTTGCAAGAAATTCCACTTCCATGGTACTCTAAGATGGCATTTACTGCTTCAAAACCTAAGCTCTAGACAAATCCAAACCCTGCTTAGCTCTGGTGCTTGTAATATGCCTAACCCCCAAGCACCTGAGGAACAGCAGCAGATCACAAACTGGGCTGCTTCCCACAATCGGAAGCAAGGTGGAGGAGTTCCGTGTGTGCTCCTGAAAATGGATCGTGTGGGTGAAGGAAATGTTGGGCAGAAGGCCAGGAAGTGATCGTGTGTGAGGCCATGAGAGAACTGGTCCCACAAGCAAGCCTCGCTGTGCAAAAGGAGTCCCACCCACGCAGGGCTAACAACTCTTCAAGATCAGGCTGGGAGTCTCCACGAATTGGCAATCATCTCCAGGAGACTGAAGACGAAAGCAGCCCTGGAGGAGGTGCTAATGGCTTCATCTTGCAACTGAACAAACTGAGAAGAAATGCTGGGACTCAGATCTCCAGAACCGCTTCAGTCCGAGTTGGCTACATAACCTGGGTCCCACAGCAAAACAGCCAAGCCAGGGAGGGAAGGCCTTGGCGGTCCTCGAAGCAGCCGGATCTGGTGTCCTCAGCCCACCCAGACGGGAGCCCTGGCATTCTTTCGAGGACAGTGTTATTGAAGAAGGCAAAGAGATTCTGCCCTCAGAGATAAAATGCTGGCTATATCAGGGGCCCGGTGTGGTAAGGTCACACATCACAAGACAGCTTTCTTCTTCACGGCCTCTTAAGGCACAAAACTACATGCAAAGAACTCTGGAGCTTCCAAGAGACCAGCCTCATTGCAGCAGTTGGCACTGAGCATTAGCCAGAAGGCACCAGCTGGGTTTATTAGTGGAGTGCATATGAAGCAGCCTGATGCTCTTTAATTAGGAGATCATTCGGCACCACCACATGGGGTAGCTAGCTGTCCTTTGTGATGGCAGGTGTACAATCTGAAGTTTCACTGGAGAGCTGTTGCAAAGTGCACTTAAGTCATCGCTTCCTGGGATTAGCTGCTAGAAGAGATTCACACCCTGGAAAATAATGTGGAGGGAATAACTCATCTGCATATGTGTGCATGTGCACACATGCACACGCAGTGGTGCGCCAGGACCCTCCCTGTGAGCCTATCTGATCAGACCTGAAACCTCTAAGTTTGTGGTTTGGGGGAGGGGGGGAGGCATCCAGCTGCTGACCCCAGTATTATCTTTGAGAAACAAAACGCATTTGACAGAGTTCAAGTGTTGCAGCAGCAACAGGTGCAGATCTGCTGAGCACAAGCTGTTACTCCAAGGCCCGTCTCTGGCACTCCACTTGGAGCAAAACCTGTCTAGTAGGACTGCACTTGCCTAGAAAAGGAATGCTAGGAAGGATCTTGGAGGAACTGCCGAGTTTAGTTGGTGGGGTACAGCCGTAACTCAATGGTAGGCAGAGGTCAAGGTCACTCCCAGTTACACACACACACACACACACACACACACACACACACACACACACCCCTGGGCGGAAACCTCCCTCCGTCTGAACCCTCACCTTGGAAAGTGTTGTAGAGAGGGCTTGACTCAGGGGTCTGATTCCAGAAAATGAGCGAAAGTGCCCCCTGCCTCAAAGCCATCCCCTCTTCGAACTACTCCAGGCAGATGTGCAGATGAAGCAGAAGAACCCATGAGAGCCAGTTCTGCACCAAGTGGCTGAGAGTGTGAGCTGGGAAGCCTCCTCTTGAGTCACAAACATAGGAAGCTGCTCTTCTCGCAGCCGCAGCCTCCCTCTGTAATGTGGCGGGCAAGAACAAGCAGGTCTGGGAGAACCCCCAAGAGCCATGGGCGACCCGCAACAGCATGGCATTTCCAAGGAATGCCAGCTGCCTTTTTTCTTTTTTATTGGCAACTTTCTGGCCAGTTTCTGTGTGGCCAGTTCTTGCTGAGATCCCAGAAGCCAGAGGTGGGGAGGAAATAGGAGGCTGGACAGCCCAGTTAAGTGCTGGGGGAACTGGAATGAAGTTTGGTGTACTGGGATATCCAGGTTATTCCAGCACATGGCTCAGGGGAGGCAGCCGAGGGCTGGACCCCCCACCTCACTCCGCCATCGTTTTGCCCCCATTTTGCACCTGACTCCAACTGGAGGACCTCAAGTGTCTCCAAAACACAAAGTCAACCCTGTAAGCCTGAAGTCCGTGCCCCCCCCCCCCGCTGCCACCTCTGCTCCAAGTTTGCATAAAAATCCTCAAGCAAGTTTTGCCTTTGTTCTTCACAGTAAGAGGCTTGCAGTCTGTGCCCCCCCCCCGCCCGCCCGCCCGCTGCTGTGCCAGATCTCTGAGCCTTGGTTAAGAGTAGGCAGCCATTACACCTGCCATGCATTTGTCCTGTGGCCAGGATCCAAGCCCCTGGAGGGGGAGACCCCCACCACACACAGCCTACACTACAGAGCAGTGTCAGATATTCCCCTCAGGGGACGGCAGGGGCATAGCGAGGTTGGCGGTGGTCAGGGGACAAATCAGAGCTAGGGGGCCTCAAAGCACGCGTGTGCCCTAGTGCCCAAGCCACACCCCCTGCGCCTGATGTCAGAGGACAAGGGCAGGGCCACCTCCCCTTCCCCTCAGCTGGCTCACTTCCTGTGCAGAGTGGGAGGGTGCCGAGGAGCAGTGCCCGCTCGATGGTGTGGAGCTGGACCAGGCAGGGGGCCACCAGGGGTCGCCATCTGCCAGGGGTGGCAGCAGCGGATCCGGGCCAGGCAGCATGGAGGGCGGCGAGGGTCGGTCCACGGCCTGGGAGTAGGAAGCGAAGGGGAGAGGAGGAGGAAGGAAGCCCAGCCCGCCCCCCCCCGGGCGCTGCTTCTCTCCCCATCACACTCCGGAAGAGTGTGCGTGCCCCAGCTGCAGGGCACCCTTGTCCAATAGACCAGACACCCATGCTTGGGGGCCTCTGTGGGCCCAGCTGCATTTGTCGCCCCTTGTCCAATGGCAGCTACGCCCCTGGGGGGTGAGCAGAAGGCTCCAAGTTCCCTCCCTGGCAGCAGCATCCCCCAGGTAGGGCTGCCTGCCACCTTGGAGAAGCTGCTGCCAGTCTGTGAAGACAATGAGATGGACCCAGGGCCTGACTCTGGTAGAAGGCAGCTTCCTCTGTTCCTCTGTAAAGCTGGAGGGTTGCGGTTCTTGGCTGCGCTCTTGAGTTGCCCCTTTCCACTTTAAATGTTACGTTTTTCAACAGGGAAGTGGGTTGCCTCGTCAGATATTAGGAACAGGTTTCAATTCAAGCAGCAGCCACAGTTACTCTGCTTACTGTATTCGAAAGTGTTTGGGGTAGAAACAGCGTATATTTATAAACAATACCGGCGACTGGAGGTTCCACCCGGACTTTGCAAAGCTAACCTGAGCGATGGGATCTTCTGCAGAGTCCTGATCATTCCCTGCACCTCAAACAACGTGCAGAGCAGGGCTGTGGGAGCCGGCCAGCGGCAGCTTCTGCCTCCCCTCCCAGACCCCTCAGTCCCGCAACCCCCACCCCTGCGGCAACGGGCAGTCGCTAGCCTGCCAGACGGTTCCCTCCTCTTCTTCCAGGGCACCCTCAGAAACCACCCGTCTCCCAGACACCCCTGCCATCCGCCGCTGCTTCTGGGGGACAAGCAGGGCACACACACACACACACACACACACACAACCGGTGTGTGGCTACGGCCTTTCCCCATCACAGAGGCATGGCTGCTCTGCTTCCCTTCAGACTCGGGAAGAGACATGGCCTCCCGTGACGCCAGGGGTGGCAGCGGCCTCAGGAGGTGGGGGGGGGAGTCTGGATTTGCCACAAAAGCCTCTGGGAGGAGAGGGGGGCAGTTGGGTGGGGGGGGTCGTGCCCAGGCATTGCCTCCATTCAGAGGTGCACTTGGGCAATTTTGGAGCCTGGACCTAAAGGAAATTGGAGGCCCCCCTCCGTTGGAGGCCCCCCCAAATTGAGCACCATCTCCCTACACACACACACACACACACACACTATGACAAACTTGAGGGCACAGACAGCAACTGAACTCAAAAGAACGTCAGGATGCAAACCAAATATATTAATCCCAATCTGCAGTAGCGTGAACATTTCAACAGGCAACTTAACGTATTTCCATCCCCCACATTCCTTTCCCCCACTCCCCGCTCACACTCCGCTGCCCAGCGCAGCACACCACACCACCCGGGGACAGACGGAAGAGGCTTGGAGGGCCCCCTGGGGGGGTGGAGGCCCTGGATGCTGGCCCCGAAGCCCGGGGGTGAGAGCGCCCCTGCCTCCATCCAGCTGAGGGAGACTTGCACAAGAAGACCTGCCGGGATGAAGGGTGGTGTGTGTGCGCGCGCAGGCCAGTTGCACCTGTTTCCCCCCCAGGCACCAGCAACACGTCTTGACTTCACGGCAACATTTTGAACAGCACGATGGGAAAGGATCTCCCCCGTCATTCCCCCTGTCAAAGCAGCAGCTGGAGGGGAGGAGACGCCTCCTTGTGCCTGGGAGACGCCCCCCCCGCCCCCCCGGCAGGAGGAAAGACCTTTGCTTGTGCTCCGGAGACTCAACAAAGGAGCGAGCCACAGCTCACCACCGCCGCCATTAGTGTCACCAGGGAAGAGGATTTATGCGGGGGAGAGGAGGGCGGGCTGGCCTTCTCCGCACAATGCAGCCGATTGTCCCTGTCGGCCACATTCAGTCCAATGTTTACTTTTTTGTTTCACAACCAAACAGGAAGCCGGAGGTCAGCAAGGCCTCCCTTGGGGGCAAGGAGGGGTTTCCCTCTGTGCTTCAGCCATTCATCTCCAGCCAAGTCCCTGGCGGCCTTGCCATTCGCTCCACTTTCAGAAAGCTTGCAGAGGAGCCATCGGGTGGCAAATCAACAGGCCAACAGGCCTCCTCAGGCGCTCCCGCCGCCGCTGCCACCAACCCAGCCAGGAGGAGCAGGCCGGAGGGCCTGGTGTTCCCTCCCTCCCAGCTGGGCCCAGGGGTGGAGACGCAGGGAGGGGGGCTGACTGGCCCCAGCAGGCAACAGAGCCCCACTCTGCTCTTGGAAAAGCCACGGAGAGCAAAGCAAACTGAAAGGGAGCAGCAGAGCTTCCCCAACATGCAACAGCTGAGGCTGGCAGCAGCGCCTCATGAAATATCACACACACACACACACCCCCGTCAGCAGCCATGACAACTAGGGACCTATCCCAAGGCGTCTTGCTGCTGGTCACATGCTTGATCTGGGCTTTCACTCTGATCAGGGTGGTGTTCCGTGGGTGGGGACCCTTGTGATTTCCCCATTGTCATGGAGAGACCACCACCTGATTAAGGTTGGACTCACGGTCACTCCCCACCATTGCAAGGGCAAGTGGCCCATTAGAATGGTCCATCCGAGAAGGTTATTGGATCCAGTAGGGTTCCAAGAAGCCTTGGAGGGATTTAGTGTTGGCTCTGCCAGTGATCCTGCTGATGCCCGGGTGGAGAACTGGAGCAGTAAACTCACCAGGGCAGTAGACATGATCACTCTTAAGCGTCCTTTCCGACCCAATTCAAAATTGGCCTCTTGGTATACAGCAGAACAACGAGGGCTGAAGCAGCGAGGTAGGTGACTGGAGCGCAAGTGGAGGGAGACGCGACTCAAATCCGACCAATTACAGCATAGAGCACATTTTAAGATCTATGCTTTGGCAATACAGGCGGTAAAGAAGAGATTTTGAGCCCGTATTGTGTCCACAAGTTCACGTCCAGCGGAGTTGTTCAGGGTTGTGAGAGGGCTAGTAAAGGCCCCTCCTCCCTTGAATTGGAACTTGGTATTACCCACTGTGACATGTTTAATGAGATTTCGGGGCAGGGGGATAAAATCTCTTGTATTTGGGCCGACCTGGATTTAGACCCCACAATTACTGCAGTGTCTGAATCGGAGGTGTCCAGCGACTCCTCTTATGTGGTCAGGCTGGATCAGTTCCAGTTTGTGACTCCTGAGGATGTGGACAAGCTGCTTGGAGTGGTGCAGCCTACCACCTGTTTCCTTGACCCTTGCCCAACATGGCTTATACTATCTGGCAGGGGAGTTGTTGTAGAAGGCCTGGTAGAGATTATAAATGAGGGAGGGCAGGATGCCTCCTTGCCTTAAGGAGGCCATTATTAGACCTCTTTAGGCCTGCCTTGGATCCCTCAGAATTAAGTAACTATAGGCCTGTCTCCAACCTTCTGTGGCTGGGCAAGATAATTGAGAGGGTGGTGGCCTCCCAACTCCAGGCAATCTTGGATGAAACTAATTATCTAGACCCGTTTCAGACAGGCTTTCGGGTGGGGTATGGGGTGGAGACTGCCTTGGTCAGCCTGATGGATGACCTCCAATTGGGAATTGACAGAGGAAGTGTGACTCTGTTGGTCCTTTTGGACTTCTCGGCGGCTTTCGATAATTTCGACCATAGTATGCTTCTGGAGCATCTGAGGGGGTTGGGAGTGGGAGGCGCTGCTTTGCAGTGGTTCCACTCCTATCTCTCGGGCAGATTCCAGATGGTGTCTCTCGGGGACTGTTGTTCTTCAAAAACTGAACTTCGGTATGGTGTCCCTCAGGGCTCCATATTGTCTCCAATGTTGTTTAACATCTACATGAAACCGCTGGGAGAGATCATCAGGAGATTTGGTGCAGGGTGTTATCAGTATGCTGATGACACCCAAATCTTTTTCTCCATGTCAACATAATCAGGAGAAGGCATAACCTCCCTAAATGCCTGCCTGGAGATTGAGATGGGCTGGATGAAAGATAACAGGCTGAGACTGAATCCAGATAAGTCGGAGGTACTCAGGAGATGATTTTGATCTGCCTGTTCTGGATGGGGATCACACTTCCCCAGAAGGAACAGGTACGCAGTCTGGGGGTGCTTCCGGACACACACCTCTCCCTGGGGTCCCAGGTTCAGGCAGTGGCCGGAAGTGCCTTTTATCAGCTTCGGCTGATACGCCAGCTGCGTTCCTTTCTTGAGATGAATGACCTCAGAACAGGAGGACATCTGCTGGTCACCTCCAGACTTGACTACTGCAATGCGCTCTCTGTGGTAGTCTTTGCATATAGTCTGAAAACTGCAGTTGGTCCAGAATGCAGCATCCAGGTTGGTCTCTGGGTCAACTTGGAGAGATCATATCACTCCTGTCTTAAAAGATCTACAATGGTTACTGATAAGTTTCCAGGCAAATTACAAGTTATTTTGGTTATAACCTATAAAGCCTTAAACAGCTTGGGCCATGGGTACTTAAGAGAACGCCTTCTTTGCTATGAACCGCCCATTGAGATCATCTGGAGATATTCGTCTGCAGTTGCCATCAGCTCCTCTGGTGGCTACTTGGGGATGGGCCTTTTCCATTGCTGCCCTGAGGCTTTGGAACACTGCTGAAAATAAGAGCTTCCCCGTCACTTACAACTTTTTTAAAAGGCAGTCAAGACACATTTGTTCTCCCAGGTTTTTAATTAGATACGGCTCATTGTTTGATTATTTTTAATAGTTTTAACGTTTCAGATTTTAAATTGTTGTGATGCTTCAACCTTTTTCTTTGCTTGTTTTATTGTTTTGTTGAGGTAGATAAATATGTTAAACAAACAAACAAACAAACATGTATAAACAAACCATTGGCCCCAGCAAGTGTCACTCATCTCCACAGTAAGCGGGGGATGCTGAAGAGACCCTCGTCCTAAGCAGCACAGGGGACAACTGGAGAAAGGTTGCACTCCTGCAGGTGTGCAAATCCTCCCCCCCACCCATTAAAACAAAGTGTATCGGTCACATCAGAAGGCTGTGAGGTAGGAGTGGCACCCCTGCAAAGCAGTGCCTCCCACCCCCAACCTCCTCAGACGCTCCAGAAAGAGGGAGGAGAGCGGGGTGAGAGGCTGCTGCCAGTGTGGTCAGCCTGCCTGCCTGCCTGCCTGCCGTCCTCCTTGCTGTATCTCTCCCTCGCTCACTCTCTGCACAGAAAACGACAGAGATTCTGCTGGGAGAGGAATGTCGCAAACCAACCACAGAGAGTCGCTTCCCCTGGAGATTTCCAGGGTTTCAAGGTCTTCTTAGAAGCGATTCCACTGAGAGCCGGAGACTTGTAGCGTTCCTCAACGAGCCCATTTATTGGTCCAGTCAATAAGCAAAGCACTGAGGTGGCTTTTCAAAGTAATATATACATTTCAAAAACCTGAAAACGGCTGAAAATGAAGAGACCCACATCAGTCACCAGCCAGCCCTTTGCAGCTGCCAGAAGCAGCAACACTGGAGGTCAGGAAATGAAGGCGGTGGCGGCGGCGGCAACAGCAGGAGGGACCTCCCAGCTCCCTGCTCTGGGGGTGGGGGATTATGCACTGGGGTGGGGGGTGGATTTGCTGCTCTGAATGGTTCTGTTGAAAGCAGACGGTTGGATATAATAGTATTATTATTTAATTAACTATTTGTTAGCTGCCCCATAACAAATTGTTCTCTGAATGGCTCACAACACAACATTAAAATATAAAATAAAGACACACAACACATTAAAACTCAACAATCCAAATGATGGGGGGGGGAGAGACAGAATACAATACAAAACTATCTAAAAACTCTTTTAACATCAGTTAAAAATCAAATTTGAAAATCAAAATTTAAAAGGGCCAAGTGCACAAAAACGTCCCTACCTGGCATCTAAAAGAACAGAGTGACGAAGCCAGGCGAACCTCACTGGGGAGGCGATTTCGGTGCCACCACTGAAAAGGCCCTTTCCCTGGTAGCCACCCGCCTCACCTCGTTTGGCAGGGGCACTCAGAGCAGGGCCTCTGAAGAAGACCTTCAGGCCCTAGTTGGGCAAGGCACTCTCTCAGGTAACCCGGCCCCAAGCCATTTTATTTATTTATTTATTTATTTAATATAAAACGAAAGAATAGTGAGGATTCCAATGGGCTTACGACCTTAGTGACGGTTTGTGCATATTTTATTCAATGGCTGAATTTTATTTTGATGCACTTCTAAGGAATCCAGAGGGGTGGAGCACCCCCTCAACCACCATCCATCTTTGTGGCCACACTGATGTGCATTTCACTCCTGTCTTCATTTCTGTTTCCCAAGAAGCTCCACAAAACAAACCCTCCGTTCTGCGCAGTCCCTCCCCCTTGCAGAGGCTGTGAGGAGGAACAAGAGCATCGTGTGCCTGAAAACTATTGGTTGTGTCCTCAGTGACTGCAGCAGAAGCTCCTCTGTGTGGCAAACACAGCCAGTGGGGCACAACTTGGTCCGAGAAGAGCCTCCCCCAACCAGCACCTTTTGCAAAGAGGATGGGGGGGGGGGGCAACCAGCCAGGGCCAGCCAACCCAGGGAACTCCCTGCCAGCTGCCATGTTGCCCCCCCCCCCCGCTCTTTCCTCCTCCTCCTCCTGTGTCCAAAGGGGGCATTGGAGCCTGAACACGCACAACTCTCCCAGGCGGCTCCTTCCAGCCTCAGGCCCAGATGGTCCTCCTGGCTATATGTTGCGGGGTGGGGTGGGGAGGAGCCAGGGCAGGCACCCTTTGGAGCCAGGGGGGCCCTTCCACCCAGGCCATATGAGGCAGGGATCGTCCTCTCTCTCTGGGAGATGCTCTTCGGAGTCCAAGCCAAGGAGCCCGACAACGACGTGACTCAGGCCTGCTGCTGTATTGACTCTGCAGCCAACTCGGAGGGAGGAGGCTGGAGAAAGCGGGGGGGGGGGGGGCGCGGCGGCTTTCTAATTTTAGCTGTGTTTGCTTTAGAGTAAGATGTGGATGGTTCCCACTGAAATTCCTGGCCTGCTTAAGGGCTGAGTCACATCCATGGAACACAGAGCTGGCGGCCCAGGAAAGGATGCAGGTCAAGACCGCTTGGAGGAGCTGCCAGAGCACTTCTGAGTCATTCCGGAGCAAAGGGGAGGGGGGGGGGAGGATGTGCACCCCGTGCGCGGCGCGCCAGGCAAGGAGAGGCACTGTGCATCTAGCCAGCCATGCCTCCAGAAGGCAATGCCTCAGGGTCTGCAGCAGCATAACCGCCATAACTAAAACCAGCTTGTGGGAGGAGGAGGAGGAACATGGGAAGCGGCCATATCCTGAGTCAGACCCTTGGTCCACCTAGCTCAGTATTGTCTTCACAGACTGGCAGCGGCTTCTCCAAGGCTGCAGGCAGGAGTCTCTCTCCCAGCCCTATCTCGTTGGAGATGCTGCTGCCAGGGAGGGAACTGGGAAGCTTCTGCATGCAAGCAGGCAGGGGCTCCCCTTCCCAGAGCGGCCCCATCCCCTGAGGGCTCACGCACAGACCCTGCCTGGCAAAGGGGAGGAGGCATGCTTGCTACCACCAGACCAGCACTCCTCTCAAGCAGCTGCATCGCAGAGGCGATCCCTTGGCCATCGCTGAGAAAAGGCATTGCTGCAATTGTGGCATCTCCACGTTGGGGGAAACATGCAGGACGGCAGCTGGTGGTGGGGAACAGTCTGGTAAAATCAGCTGAGCCGTTGGCCTGGACCCCAGAGACGGCCCCCACGAGGCATCAGGGCCAGAAGGGGGCCCCAACAGAAGGGCCAGGCCAGCGGTGAGCGGAGACCCTCCTGCCCCCCAGGTCTTCCCTGCATGTCTTGGAGGGCAGACCCAGAACCCTCCCAGTGCTTGGGTGCTGCAGCTGGCGGCCTCCACCTCTTCCTCTGCTTATCGGCTTGTCATCCTCTCCACCGCCAGGCAGGCGAGACTCAAAAACGCTGAGAACGTGGCTCCAATTAGTTGCTTTAGGAAGCAGGTGTGGGCCCTGCCTGAGCCAAGCAGCCATCGGGTGTCTTCATTTCCCGCCCATCCCTGGAGCCATTTGGGGCATTTCAGAGTCACTTGATCTGCCAGACGCACCTTTTGTCAAAGGAGAACGGCTCCACCTGCCCCAGTCAAAGGCTTCAGTTTGACGCCACCAGATCTCCCTCCGACACTCAGGAAGGAGAACCGGGAGTCATGCAGGGCCGGAGGGAGAGCCAGAGCCAGAGCAGAGCAGAGGGAGGCCTGCTGGCGCTGCTGATCCCCTTGTCCCAACGCCTCTCTCTGCCAGTCAGCTCTCCTGGGACTCGGGGGCCCTTTTAAAAAAAAACACCCCACCCTTAGTGAGTTCAGGGAGACACATTAATCCACCATACAGGTCCTCCCGTGGGCCTCTTCCTCCCACGCTGCCAACATCTAGACTGCAAGTTCCTCAGGGCAGAGACCTGGGCTCTTTCTCATTAGGGGACTCTCCGAAGCACCACGAACAGCCATCCTCATAATGACGGCGACGATAATGAAGAACACAACAAGCTTCAGTCAAGTTAAGTGGCAGAGAAATCAAGTGAAGCTTTTGTTGGCTAATTGGTGGTGGCCAATTGAGTGGCTTGGAGAAGGGCCAGTCAGCCACTAAGACTCCTCTGAGGAGCCCGACAGGGTGTGTGCGCAGGGGTGTGTGTGTGGGGAGGCGGGCCCAGCTGGCCCCTGGATCATGGCAAGCAGCCCTGGCCTCCCAGTGGCCTGCAGAGGGGCCGATGCAGAGGAGCTGGAGGGGGAGCCAGGCCCCAGCCCTAGATTTTGCGGGGGGGGAGGGGGGAGCGAGTGGCTCGGTTGCTCCTCCTCCTCGTCTGCCCTCCCTCGTGTCGCCCCCCCCCCGGGGGTCCGTCCTGCTGCCAGGAGCTCAGTCAACAGGACCTTGGTGGGGACGTGGCGCTGGACTCCGCTCCCCCTGGGTCGGTCAGGGCACACCAGGCCTCCTCGGTCCCGGCTCTCCTGGCCCAGAGCGGCTCCACTTCAGCAAACACGTTTGGAGGGGCGAGAGGAGGAGGAGGAGGAGGAGGGCCGAGCCCTTCTGCTGACAGCTGTGAGGAGGACCTTGAGAGCAGCCCTGCTGCGGGATCAGGCCCACCCAGCCCAGCCTCCTGTTCCCCACCACAGTGGCCCACCCAATGCCTCGGAGAAGCCCCCAGGCCAGAGGGGTGGGCCTGCCCTCTCTCCTGCTGGGGCTACCCTGCAGCTGGGGCTGAGAGCCATCTGGCCTCTGAAGCTGGAGGTGGCCTGTAGCCAGCTGTCCCCAAGTCCCTTTCAAAGCCTGTCTGTGGGGCCTGCAGGTAGGGTGCTGTGGAGGGCGCAGGGGGGGCCGCACTCTCCAACCAGAGCCTTTGGGGTCCAGGCAGAACAGCAGGCTTGGCACCTGCTGACCTCCCCTCCCCACCCCACCCCCTTGAGGGAATGCATGGCCACAGCCGCCCCCACACCCCTGGGGGACAAGGGGGAGAAGAGGGCCACCCGGGGAGGGGCTGAGCTGCCCCAGGGACCCCAGGGCCTGTCTTGTGCTGCAAGGCCCCCCTGCCCACTGTCTCCCAGAGCAAGACCCATGGATGGTGGATGGTGCCTCCTCGCACTCGGGGCCGCAGCTAGAGCAGCTGATCATGCAGGGCCTATGGGGAGGGGCTGGTCTTGGGCCTGGCCGGGGGGGGGGAGGGAGCCTTGGCCTCCACTGCAGTACCAATCCAGGGGTGGTGGGAGGTCCTTGCTGCTGCTGCTGCTGCTGCTGCTTGACCCAGGTGGGGAAAGGGCTGAAGGAGCTTCCGGCAGAGAGAAGAAGGCCAATGCATCTGGGGCTGCCTGGGTGAACGCTCTGGGGAGAGGCGAGAGAGAAGAGTGCCTTGCTTCTTTTTGGAAAGTTAAAGGACTTTAACTTTCCAACAGGTTATGGGCCCAGCAAGGTACCGTAGTTTGATGATAGAGGCAATTTCCAACACTTCTGGCATCCTCAAGATGCTCCTGGCATCTGGAGTGCACTCCCTGTTGAAATAAGGGCCTCCCCCCATCTCTGGCAACCTTTAACACTGCACTGAAGACATATTTGTTCACCCAGGCTTTTAATTAGATGTATAGTTTCAATACTTTTAATGTTGGGTTTTAGATGATTTTAATTGTAAAACACCCAGAGACGCAAGTTTTGGGCAGTATAGAAATATGTTAAATAAATGAATAAATAGATCAGTCAATCAACCAGGAGACCCAAGAATGCTGATCAGCAGCACAGAAGGAAGGAAGGAAGGAAGGAAGGAAGGAAGGAAGGAAGCCGAGTGACCTGCACAGGCAGATTTCACCATCACAGGATGGTTGCCAGCCTAGAGTCAAACTAGACCAGATGTTAGAGCCCACAAGGGCTTGTTTCCCCCTCTAGAAATAGCCACTGTGGGAGAGGTGTGGACTGGGGCCCGGGGGGGGGGCGTGGGGCGGATTCCTACCCAGCCATGCTGATTTCCCCACCCAAAATGGCTCCGCAGCCAAGTGTCCGGAGGCCGCCTGCTCAGAGGCCGCCCCCCCCTCCACCCACCGCCCATCTGCTTCCTGGACGGCTGCTTCGGGCTGAGGCGGCAGCTGACCTGGTGCAAATGCTCCCTTCTTGGTTCTCCAGGGCGCCTTCCAGATGACACCCTGTTCTGCTCAGCAGGAAAATGCTTCTGGGTTTGGGAGGACCGTTCTGAACGACTTCTCCGCCACGATCCCCACCGCCATTGAGATCAGCCAGAAAGGTCCGTCTGGAGTTGCTGCCGCCGGCTTGTCTGGCGCCTACTCAGGAAGGGGCCTTCTCCGTTGTGGCCCCCCTGAGACCCTGGAATGCGGCGCTCCCTGCTGAAAGAAGAGCCTCCCCATCTCGGACCACTTTTAAGAAGTCATTGAAGACCTCCCCCCTCCCCAAGCTTTTTAACTTGACTGTGGTTTTAAATGGTTTCAAGGTCTTCATTTTTGTCTTACACTACAGCAACGCCCTGGAGGGATGTCACTCTGTCACTTCTCTCCCTTCGTTGGGGGGACGCAGGCTCAAACCCTCACTCAGCCACGAGATTCAGAAGGCGCTCTTCAGCCAGTCACCTTCCTGAAGGCTACCCTACCTCACAGGGCTGTTGTGAGGAGGATTCAAGCGGGGAGCACTGTCTCTCCCACTCTGCCAGGCTCCTTGGAAGGAGGGCAGGATTTGTGGCATGGAAGAAATCAAGACAGGGGAAGAAGCAGAGGAGAAAGCCGGCCACTCTGAGCCAGCACAGAGCTGGTCCAAGCCCCGATCAGGAGGAAGCAGGCCAGGTTTCCTTTTCTTCTGTAACTTGGGCAGCAGCACCAGGCTAGTAATGGTGAGCCAGTCCCAAAAGCCCACTCGCCAAGGCCCTCCCAAGTCCCTGGACACTGTGGGCTGTGCTGACCTCGCCAGGGAGGAATCCATCTCTTCTCGCAGGGCCCGGCAAGCACAGACGGACCAGGCTTTGGGGGGCTTGAGAACTGCCCAGGAACAAACTCAGGGCTTTGCTCATCGGTGAGTCACAGGATACAGCAAACCACCTACTGGAACAGCTGGCCAGATGTCACGCCCTGCCCACAAAGAGCTACAGTGCTCCAGGCTGAAGGAGGAAGCCACAGCTGGCCACCAGCTGCAGCGAGCCAGGCCGGTGGGGCCCCGGGACGGAGGAGAGATCCCTGCGTGGTGGCATCGCGCCAACTCCCAGGGCCGGCCCTCCCCTCCCCTCCCCCGGAGTCCCTCCGCATGCAGCTCCATGCATGCTTCTAGATCTCTCCTGTTAAAAGCTCCCTGCATGGAGTTTTCTAGAGCATCAGGCAGGGGAGACGACACTAAGCCAGAAGGGCTGGTTTCCTACATGCAGAGAGGAAGGAGGTGGTTCTGTGCAGTGCTGGTGGAAGGAAGATTTGGCCCAGCCATGGCAAACCCATCGCTTTTGTAGCAAAGCCTTTTCAATAAGTCAGCCAAGTAGGAACATAGGAAGCTGCCATACCCCGAGTCAGACCCTGGGTCCATCTCGCTCAGGACTCTGTTCAGCAGAAAAATGCCTGGGTTTGGTAGGATCGTTTTGAGCCCGTAAATGGCTTGTCCCACCCTCCTACGACGGAAATGGCAGACTGGCAGCGGCTTCTCTGAGGTTGCAGTGCCTGCAAGCAGGCCCCATTATCCCCTCAGGGGAAGATTTCACAGGGCTTGCACATGTGGTCTCCCATTCAAATGCAAACCAGGGTGGACTCTGGTTGGCAAAGACGACAATTCATGCTTGCTAACACAAGACTAGCTCTCCTCCCATTATAGTCGCAGGTGTCCCAAGCAACACATTTCTGTTCAAAAGCTCTGCCATTGAGCTCAGAAGATTTCTGTGTCCACCTGCGCTTCTTTTTCTCATTCTTCTTTGTGTTGTTTCATGGACATTAACACAGGCAGACCTTCTCTTTGTCCCTGCAGTCACGCTCCTTTTGCATGTTTACATTGTGTTTTAATAGTTTTAACTTTTTAATTTCAATTGTTGAAATGTTTTAATCTTTTATTGGCTGTTTTTATTGTTTTGTAAACCGCCAAGAGAACTTGCGTTTCAGGCGGTATAGAAATGGAATAAGTCAATAAAATACCGTGTTCCCTTGCACAAGACTAGCTCTCCTCCCATTACAGTTGCCTTGGAGTGAGCACCATGTTTTGCAGCTTCTCATCGGTGTCTGTTCACGAGAACTGTTTGCTCTGCCACATGGGTAGTTTCTTGGTCATGCTTGACAGTGGGGGCCCTGCTTTTTGTATGCCACAGAATGAGGCATGCAGAAAATAACTGGCATGTAGATAGTGTCTTAATTGTGTTTTAAAAGTTTTAACTTTTAAATTTTAATTGTTGAAATGTTTTAATCTTCTTATTGGTTGTTTTTATTCTCTTGTAAACCGCCCAGAGAACTTGCGTTTCGGGCAGTATAAAATATGGTGGTTAGTTAGTTAGCTGATTAATTAAATACAGACAAACCCAGGCAAGGCAAGGTCAGCGAGGAGGGCAGGGGCCCTCCTCCAGGGAGGTCTGAGGCAGTGCCAGAGAGGCTGGGGGGGCCTGGTTGCCTTCTTCCCACCTTCCCTTTGCTCCCAGACACTGGGAGAGCAAGGAGGCAAGGAGAAGGAGCTGGCACTGCAGGGAGGAACAGCTGCTGCTGCTGCTGCTGCTGCGGCACAGAAAAACCTTCCTCCAGCCTCTCCTGGTTTGCTTCCATTTCCACCCAGAGCCTGCCAGCACTGCTGAGGCATTGCTTTCTGCAACTAGCCAGCCGTGGAATTAAAACTGAAGTCTCCCGTAGCCCTTAATAGGGCATTGCAGTATCCTGCAATACCTTCCCCCAAGGCCCTGCTCCAAGGTCTACTCATGCGGAAGTTCCTTTCCGCAGAGGCCTCCACAGTGCTGAGTGAAAGCTTCCCATGTGCAGGCAGAACTGGTCTTACTGCTCCCTTGTTCAGCACGGCTGAGCGATTAGGCCTAAATTGCCCCTGATTTAGTCAGCTTTCATTTCTTTGCCCAAGGGAGTAGGTATGTGTCTGACATTACTGGCTCCTTGCCACGATCATCCCCCTCCCCTGCTCTTCTCTTTCCATTATGGTGAACTCGCTCTGATCCTGCAGCCATGGCAAGCAATAGATGAGCCTGCAAACAGGAAACTCCCCCCACCCAAGGAACTGTTGGTCTGCCCCCCCCTTTGGTTCAGAGTCCTGTTCTGTGGGCTCTCGAAGACCCGCCCTGCCCAGTGTGTGAGTTTTAAACCCTCAATAGCAGCAATAAATCGGACACAAACGGAGTATGGAAGAAGACAGGACCAAGAGAGAAAACGCCTGCAGCCCCTTGGCACGGAGAGATCCTCCAAATTCTCTGGGGGAAGTGCTGACCCCAGGACAGCAAATCCAGAGAAAAGTGCCGGCAGCAGCCCTGCCTGGCCTGAGCGCTGCTGCTGGGAGGGAGGGAGGTATGGCTGGTGAGGCTCTTGTTCATTTCGGACTTCTGCAGGAGAACTTCCCTGGCTAGCACTACAAGTAGTCTGCAAGTGGCAGGCCGCCGCTGGAGGAACCCTTTCCACTGGTGGCGCAGTGGTAAAACTGCAGCCCTGTAACCAGAAGGTTGCCAGTTCGATCCTGACCAGGGGCTCAGGGTTGACTCAGCCTTCCATCCTTCCAAGGTCGGTAAAATGAGTACCCAGAATGTTGGGGGCAATATGCTAAATCATTGCAAACCGCTTAGAGGGCTTCCAGCTATAGAGCGGTAGATAAATGTAAGTGCTATTGCTATTGCTATATACCATGGTGGGCGGGTGGGGAGAGAGAGAGAAACAGGTGACTGACTGCAGGCCTTTGATGTCACAAGCCTCCTTTCAGAGAGAGAGAGAGCGAGAGAGCGCAGACAGATGGAAAATATGCTCGACAGCCTTCCTCTTGAGTCTGGCCTGACCTGAAATTCCAGTTTCCCTGTAGCGGCAGCGGCGGGATGGGGTTTTTGCAACCGACAGACGTGCCACCCCAGCCAGTGGTGCTGCCTCCTCTTAACCCTTCAGTCCCTCATCCTTCCTGCCTGAGCCCAGCCTTTGCTGCTTGGTGCCTCTCTGGGGGTGGGGGCAGCAAGCCCGGCCTCTTGTCCTGGACTCAGCAGCAGCAGCAGCTGGCGCCAGGTCTGTGCCGTGCCTGCCTCCAGCATCAGGAACCCCAACCCATTCTCTTGTTGAGCTTTGAGCAGGAACCTCCTCTGTGAAGCAACACCACGGGGGCATGCAGCCGGGGCAGGCCAGTGGGGGGCAGAACGGGGGAAAGCTGCCCCCTTGCCAGGCCCAGCAGCAGCAGCAGGTTCCTCCCCCTCGGCTCCTAGAGGGCCGGGCATGAAGCAGGGCTCTGCAGCCCGACTGAGCCTCACCCCGCTCTGGGGAGCCACAAGGAGGGGCAACAGCCACCCCATGGGGCAAGCAAGCTGCCTGGCTCCAAGAGGCCAGAGGAGGAGAAGGGCAGGCCTCACTCCCGGCTCCCGGAGCCTCTGCTTGTGCCACTGGGCGGACTCCCCCTCCTGGCACTCAGCACCCTCCTGGTGAGCAGAAAGACCTCTGAGCCTGGCCCAGAGACACTCGCTTGCGCCTCCCCCCCACCCCCGGAGAGCACGGCTGGTCGGGAAGCAGCGAGGAGAGGCGTGTTCCGTTTCCAGGGCTGATTTTCCCAGAGACTGGCTGTGGAAGGAGGCGGCCTGGAATATGCAATCCATCAGTGCCCCCCCCAGGGCAAGGGAAGCCCCTCAGCAACAGACATCTGCAAATGCCATCCAGGAACAAGGGCCCGGAGAGCCCGTGTGTGCGCAAGTGTGTTTCTGCCGCAGCAGCAGCAGCGCCTGGGAGACAGGATGCCGAGTGCACCGTCCCTGGCAGGGCCGAGGGGCCCGTCGTGGCCAGGGATGAGTTATGGCCGCTCTGGCGTCATGGGGGGGGACTCTGGTCTCCTGCAGCCGCTCTCCAAAGGCCCAGAGGCAGAAGCTGGAAAGAACATCTCCTGCCTCTGCTCAGCCGGGGCGAGGAAGTGCTCGGCCTGAGCCAAAGGGCTGTGGGGAGAGAGGAGGGACGGTGAAGAAGCCGGCCAGCAAGCCAGGCAGGCAGACTGGCAGCTCCTGAGTAGGGAGTTACTGACGTAGCAAAACACTGGGAAAGAGCCAGAAGCGGAACAGCAGCCGCAGCCCCCCCTGGGAGGGAGGGGAGAAGAGGGGAGGGGGGCTGCACGGAGGAGTCCAGCCAGCCCCTCTCCAGACCGCCTCCCTGGAAAGCTCCGTCAGGCCACACAGCCAAACACACCCCCCCCCGTGGAAAGGCGGAAAGGCCACCAAGACTGCCTTGGGGTAGGGTGGCGGCGGGGGGGGGGGGCAGAAATCCTGAGCCTGCGGCAGGGAATACGGAGGGGAAGGAGCACGAGGGGCACAGAGGCCAGGAGCAGCCGGTAGCAGCTTCCAGCCAGCACTGCTGCTGTTCAGCAATCGGCAGCCCAGCCGGAAGCAGCGAGAGAGACCCCAGTTCTCACCAGGGCCCGGGGAGGGATAAGGCCAGGCTTTTACACACACACACACACACACACACACACACACACACACACACACACACAGAGTGGGATCTTGCCTCTGAGGCCAGAGGTGGCCTCTAGCCACCAGACCAATAGCCATTGGCAGACTTGTCCTCCATGAATCCGTCTCAGCCCCTTTTCAAGCCATCCAAGCTGTGGCCGTCACCACATCCCGTGGCACAGAACTCCATAGGTTGAATGATGTGCTGCTGTGTGGAAAAGGACTGCCTCTGGTTGGCCCGAAGTTTCCTGACTGGTTCTAGTGTTGTGTGAGAGGGAGAACATTTTCGTTTTCCAATCTAAATGGCCCACACAAACTGCGTTCCCCGCGGCAGCAGAAAAGAGATGGAGGCCACATGTGGGCGTTTGGATCCCACCTAAGCAGTGGCGGTGGCAGCGGCTGAGAGTGGGAGCGGGGCTGGGGGAGTGCTGGGGCCCTCCTCAGAAGCCCGCCCCCTGCCCAGGAGACTGATCTGGCCCCAGGCTAGAAAGCTGCAGCTCTGCTGCTGGGGGTCGTGTGAAGCGCTGGGCTCTGAGGTCTTGGAGAGTGGGTGCCTCCTCCAGGCTCCTTCCCCCCCCCCGGCAAAGCAGCAGGCTGGGGCTGGCTTTGGCTCCTCAGGACAAGCAGGGCTCTCTGGAAAAGGCGGGGGACCCATTCTGTGCCAGACGCAGGTCGCAGGCTCCCCACTCGCCTCATGCAGCTGGCCGGTTTGCAAATACGCCGAGGTTACAAAAGCACCAGCGTCCCTCTCTCTGCTGGCCCCCAAAGAGGGGTGTAGTGGAGGGAGGGTGTGCAAGGACTCCTCAGCTTCTCTGGCTGTTGGGGGGCTGTGGCCAAGGGGGCTGCTGGGGGCCCCACATCACGGAGGGCGCCTGAGAATGACTGGCCCACCGGCCACCTTGCTTCATGGGAGGGCCGGCCCTGCGGTCTCCGGCCCTGTCTTCTTCCTCACAAGGAAACAAGCCCCATCAAAGGCTGCCCACCTCCGGGAAGAAGGAAGCACAAACTTTACAAGGCCCCTGTTCAGACCTGCGGAAGAAGCAGGAGCGTTTTTAGCAGAGAGAACCCAAAACAAGAATTACGAGGCTGGAGGGTGGGGGCTGCTCTCTCTGTGCCGCTTTCTGGGTGTTTTTTTTAAAACCCTCCTCGTTCAGAGGCTGCTTCCCCGCACTGGTCCAGCATTCTGCCCTTTCCCCATTGCACAAACCTCCGAGGAGGAGGAGGAGGAGGAGATGAAAAGGGGGCGCTTGCAAGCCGTGGCCTGTGAAGATAGTTAAGGGAAGCTCTGCGCCTGGCAAGGATGATGGATTGGCTCCCTCTGAAGCCATGAACTTTGCAGAACATTGACAGTGTGTGGGAGACCGAGCTGCCCCACAGCCAGCTGCTTTCCTCCTCCAGGAGGCGTCCAGGCTTCCTCCCGGATCCAGACAGGGGGGTTTTGCTACAAAAGTAGCAATAATTAATGCAGCAAGATGTTAAGACGACAAAGAATATCATATGTAAGACAACCGGGAAAAGAAAAATAGGATAAAAGGGACTCTTCCTATTTCAGAGAGAAAGAACATCCTTCCAAAATGTATACCTGAGTCATGAAAGCTATCTGGATGCTTGTTTGTGCATGATCTAAGAGGATACCACCAGGGCAGGCCTTGCTTAGAATTCCGTTTCCTGACCAGCACAGATGGATCTTCCGAAGGAGGACCACTCTCTTGCGTTCCAAAGCAAGATTATTTGCAAAGGCTGGATCTGGAAAGCATAAGAACATGGGAAGAGCCCTGCTGGATCAGGCCCAAGGAAGCCCCTCCAGTCCAACATCCTGTTTCACACAGTGGCCCACCAGATGCCCTGAGAAGCCCTCTCTCTCTCTCTCTCTCCTGCTGCTCCCCTACAACTGGCAAGCACGAGGGTGAGCAGCATATGGACAGAACAAGTGCAGAAGGCAAGGCCACACAACAATCCTCGATGCCCAAGGCCAGCCAGCAGATCGCTGCCTGCTGGCCTGGCTGGCCTGGTCCTTGCTTTCACCCTGACTCCCCCTCTTATCAGCACAGACTTTAGGAAATGTACTGCCTCAGCACCTCTTAGCAGCTAAGGGCCGACTAGTTGTAATAGGAACATAGGAAGCTGCCATATACTGAGTCAGACCATTGGTCTATCTAGCTCAGTGTTGTCTTCACAGACTGGCAGTGGCTTCTCCAAGGTTGTAGGCAGGAATCTCTCTCAGCCCCATCTTGGAGATACTGCCAGGAAAGGAACTTGGAACCTTCTGCTCTTCCCAGAAAAGCTTCATCCCCTGAGGGGAATATCTTGCAGTGCTCACACAATAGTATTCGCTTGTACATACTGATGGAGAAATCCCGGGAATTCTGTGTTTGCTTAATGAGCAGAGGCCAAGCTGTCCGTCAAGGTTCAAGCTTTTATTGATCACGCATGCTCGGTGTCTGTCTTCCAAGAGCACACATTCAGGCTTTTGGGAAGAATCTTTTATACCGTTTACATACAGCCTATCAGAGGCCAACATTTCATGGTATACACCAATCATACTAGTCCAAGCAGAATAAAGCTTAGCCATTGGTAGACAAGGTGAACCATTGACAAGGCAGAAACCAGCAATAATGAACCAATCAGCTTTAGCTGTGTTTACGCCCAGTCAGGCAGGGCAAGCTATGGTCAACAGGAGCTTATTTCGACTCTGGCAGGGCAGAGTATTGTTTCCAAGAAAAGGGGCCCTGTAACAGCAGGGTGCAGAAACTTGTGGCCTTTGGGACTTATGTAGGAAACACAATTAGGTGAAAGGGGATAGTGGAATTTCCCTTCATCAATACAGGACAGGAGTCTTAAAAAAAATTCTGCCCTGCTATAAAATTGGTTCATTTTGTGTATTTATCAAATGCATTTATACCCCACTTTTAAGTCAGGAATATCCAAGTGGCTTACAAAAAAGAGAAACAGAATTTAGAATCCTGCAATCAGAAGATAAACCAGCCGAGCTGAGACGACACCACAGAACTAACAGCCTTCTGGTGCAAAACAGTCTTCTCTATCCATCTCAAGGTGGGGAGAGAAGGAGCCCGGCTGATCTCCCCAGGAGAGCACCCCACAGCTGTGGCAGCCGTGCGCAAGGCTCCTGTCTCTGGTGCCCAGCAAGAGGATTTCTACTACGGGTGAGCCTGCCCTAGTTGGGGCTGAAGGGGAGGGATCCCTAAAGGGGAATTAGTGGCACTTGGATCCCAGGGGTCTCTGCGGGAAGCCATGACAGACGGGCAAACCAGCACCCACCATCTAGATTGGCCGGCCATTTCTTTCATCCTGTGGATTTCATCCCAGCTGGATTTGGGTCACAGCAGGTCAGCCACTAAGAAGTGCTTTAAGGACGAGTAGCAGGCAGAGGGAGGTATGGCGGTGGGAGTTGGGCAGGCCGTTACAGGGGGAAACGGTCCAGGCAATTGAGGCCTGTTCCTTTTTCCGGCCCTTCTCCCAACCCTCTGACCCTAGGGAGCTCTGTGAACACTCCTTCGAGGATTAGGGTGCTGCTGCTGAATGCCAGGTCAGTTAACGCAAAAACATCTCTCATCCACGATTTGATTGTGGATGAGCGTGCTGACCTGGTATGTGTGACGGAGACCTGGCTGGATGCGCTGGGCGGGGTTGGTCTCTCTCTCAGCTTTGTCCTCCAGGTTTCCAGATCGTGCAGCAGCCCCGCCTCGAGGGCCGGGGAGGAGGCGTTGCAGTCATCTTTCAAGAGACCCTCCCCGTTTCCAGGTGCCCGGTCAGGCAATCTCAGAATTTCGAGTGTTTGTCCTTGAGGGTGGGCCTCTGAAATAGGCTGGGGATTCTGCTGGTGTACCGACCACCCCGCTGCACTTCAGTCTCCCTGCCTGAGCTGGCGGGGGTGGTCTCGGAGGTGGCCTTGGGTTCCCCCAGGCTAATTGTTTTGGGGGATTTCAATGTCCAGGCCCCCCTAGTGGATGCAGCTCAGGATTTCATGGCCTCCATGGCAACCATGGGCCTGTCTCAATTGGTATCGGGCCCTACCCACGTGGCGGGACACACTCTAGATCTGGTTTTTGCCGATCGGGAAATAAATGATCTGGAGGTGGGGGAATTTGAGACCACTCCCTTGTCATGGACAGATCATCACCTGGTGGGGTTTAGTTTGACTGCTCCGTCTGCCCTCTGCAGGGGTGGTGGGCCGATTAAGATGGTCCGCCCCCGGAGGCTTATGGATCCGCTTGGATTTCAGACAGCCCTCGGAGAGTTTCCAGTGTCCAGAGCTGGTGACCCTGTCGAGGCCTTGGTTGACCTCTGGAATGGAGAGATGGCCCGGGCTGTTGACACGGTTGCTCCTAAACGCCCTCTCTGGCTTGGTGGAGCCCGTTCTGCTCCTTGGTTTTCCTCGGAGCTTAGGGTGATGAAGCAACTCGGACGACGGCTAGAACAACGCTGGAGGAAGAGTCGTCACGAATCCGATCGAACACGGGCTAGAGCCCATTTTAGGGACTATGCCGTGGCGGTGGGGGCGATGAAGAAATGCTTTTTCTCCGCCTCCATTGCGTCTGCTCAGTGCAGGCAAACAGAGCTGTTTCGTGTGGTGAAAACCTTGCTCCACACATCCCCCCGGACAATGGGGGAGGAGTCATCTACAGCTCTTTGTGATCGGTTTGCCTGTTGCTTTGCAGATAAAGTCGCTTGCATCCGTGCTGACCTGGACTCCAGAGTTCTGGCAGTTCCGGCAGACGTGCCTTTGGTACCATCTGGTCCCGTTGTGTTGGATTCTTTTCAGTTGGTGCAGCCTGAGGATGTGGACAAGATCCTGGGCAGTGTGCGGGCGACTTCGTGCGCTCTTGACCCTTGCCCTTCATGGCTAATAAAAGCTGCCAGGGAGGGAACAGACAGACGGCTAGAGGTGATCGTTAATGCTTCATTAAGGGAGGGCAGGATGCCATCGTGCCTCAAGGAGGCGGTGGTAAGACCTCTATTAAAAAAGCCCTCCCTTGATCCCTCCAACCTGGACAACTATAGACCTGTGTCTAACCTCCCCTTTTTGGGCAAGGTGATGGAGCATGTGGTGGCGTCCCAGCTACAGAGGGTCTTGGATGATACGGATTATCTGGACCCTTTTGAATCTGGCTTCCGCCCCGGGTATGGGACTGAGACTGCCTTGGTCGCTCTAGTGGATGACCTACGCTGGGAACTAGACAGGGGGAGTGCGTCCCTGTTGGTTCTGCCGGACCTCTCGGCGGCGTTCGATACCATCAACCATGGTATCCTTCTGGGCCGCCTCTTGAGTATGGGAATCGGAGGCACTGCGTTGCAGTGGTTCCGGTCCTTTCCTGAGGGGAGGGTCCAGAAGGTGGTGCTGGGGGACTACTGCTCGGCCCCGTGGCCGTTGGCCTGTGGGGTCCCGCAGGGTTCGGTCTTGTCCCCCATGCTGTTTAACATCTACATGAAGCCGCTGGGAGAGGTCATCCGGGGATTTGGACTGAGTTGTCAGCAATATGCAGATGACACTCAGCTCTATCTCTCCTTGTCATCTGATCCTAGGGAGGCGGTGGATGTCCTGAATCGGGGGCTGGAGGCCGTGATGGGTTGGATGTGGGCTAACAAACTGAAATTGAATCCAGATAAGACGGAGGTACTGTTGGTCAGTAGGAGAGCCAATCGGGATGAGGAGATTTTACCGGTTCTGGATGGGGTTGCACTCCCCTTGAAGGAGCAAGTACGCAGCTTGGGGGTACTACTGGACCCGGCTCTGCTTTTGGAAGCTCAGGTGGAGGCGGTGGCCAGGGGTGCCTTTGCACAGCTTCGGCTGGTGCGCCAGCTGCGTCCCTTTCTCGAGAAGGCAGATCTGGCCATGGTTACCCACGCCTTAGTCACGTCACGGCTGGATTACTGTAACACGCTCTACGTGGGGCTGCCCTTGAAGAATATCCGGAAACTGCAGCTAGTGCAAAACACGGCAGCGAGGGTTTTATCCGGAACTGCCCATTGGGACCATATCACCCCCATTTTGAAAGAGCTGCACTGGCTACCGGTTCGTTTCCGGGTCCAATTCAAGGTGCTGGTTTTGACCTTTAAAGCCCTAAACAGAGCCCCTGGTGGCGCAGTGGTAAAACTGCTGCCCTGTAACCAGAAGGTTACAAGTTCGATCCTGACCAGGGGCTCAAGGTTGACTCAGCCTTCCATCCTTCCGAGGTCGGTAAAATGAGTACCCAGAATGTTGGGGGCAATATGCTAAATCATTGTAAACCGCTTAGAGAGCTTCCAGCTATAGAGCGGTATATAAATGTAAGTGCTATTGCTATTGCTATTGCTAAACGGTTTGGGCCCGGGGTATCTGAGGGACCGCCTGCTCCCAAGGGTTGCTGCCCGCTTGACGAGGACATCTGAGGGGGCCCTGCTCCGGGTGCCGACAATGAGAGAGGCCCGGCTGTCGTGCACTCAGGACAGGGCCTTCTCTGTTGCTGCCCCCAGACTCTGGAATGCTCTCCCAGTGGCCATTCGTTCCTTGGACTCCATCACGGCTTTTAGAAAACTTGTAAAGACTTGGCTTTTTACCCAGGCTTTTACATAATTGTTTTTACTGCTGCTCTGGGTGTTTTTATCTGTTGTATTGTTTTATGCCTGTTTTTATATGTTTTTATACTTTTAGCATGATGTTTTTATTGTATGTTTTTAACTTTTGTAAACCACCTTGGGGTTATCTTTTTAATGAAAGGCGGTATAAAAATGCAAAAATAAATAAATATAAATAAATAAAAGGATGTGGCAGCAGGCCGTCTGCGCCCCTTCCTCCCCTTTTGGCCCAAGGGGCATTGTTGGTGGCTGAGGGCACCCTCCTCCTCCCGCTGCCCCCGCCCAGCCCCCACAGAAACTAGGGAAGGAGCATGAGCAGCGGCTTGCTCACCGAGGAAGTGACCCCATCCCATGTGTCATGAGGACGACAAGCCTTGAGCTCCTGCGTCCGTCTGGGTGATGATGAGGTAACTGGGGCTCACTTTCCCTGTTCCCTGCACTGGCAAACTTGCAGGCATTAGGAAAGAGCTTGATGGCTCATTCCTTCTCTGCCAAACATTCTGGCCAGGAGTTCTCTGACCCCTGCAGGGAACAGGAATTCCAAGACAGACACTGAGCGTTTGGAGGCCTTTCCAGATGAAGTTGGTTTTGCCCAGGAATTTCTGCAGCTGCTGCTGCCGCCTATTTGCTGAGTGCAACCCAGGTGGTGCTCCTGCTGCAAGGACAGCTGTTGCTGCAAACAGCACCACAAAGGAGCCATTTTTGCCTCTGGGGAAAGCTGCCTAACCTGAGCCCCACCCACCCCTGGAACCAGCACCACACGCAGGATTGTGTCTGTGGTAAACCAAGAAGCAGAAGGCAGGAGATGCTGACGGGAATGAGGGATGCTGAGTGAAGAATGGGCCTGTGGACCCTTAAGGCGTCTGCTACAGGAAGTCTGCTCTCACTGCCTCAGATAGACTGCTCCTACCCAGAAGCTCTTCTGTGAAAGAGAAAAAGGAGAGACTGCAGCTGCTAACTAGAACAACTGGGCTGTGGCTTCTCCTCTTGCCCCTCACAGCAGCCTTTCTTGAGGGGCCTGGCTGAGCGTGCTGCACTGCATGCGCATGCAGCAAGCCCAGGGCCAGCCCTGCAGAGCCACCACTCTGGGTGACCTGCTGCTGTCCCCACTCAGCCCAACGCTGGTCTTTCTTTCCTTCCGTCCTCCTCAAAAAGTGACCAATAATGCTGTGCCGAGAATGTAAAAACTCCATCACTTAAGACCATGTCAAAAGATTCACTCCTGATGAGGCCGCTATGGGCCACACCCCAGCTGCTGCACACAAGACTCTGGCATTTAGTCCTCGGAAGGGAGCCCTTTCCCTTTCCCTCCCCTTGGGAGGTGCACCTTGTTTTGGGAGGTGGCTGGGGGGGGGGGCGCTGCTCTCTGCTGGTGCATTTGTCCGTAAACAGACCTCGCAGAAGAGAGACCATCCACCCCACCCCCTTGCTGGCTGCCGCTTGGGGCAGAAGAGCGGCTGCTCCTGGGTGCCTTTTGTCTTGCTTCACACGAAATCTCTTGCAGCCTCAGCGTGCACACAGGCAGCTCTGCAGGAACCAGGCTGGCGTGCCTCCGGCCCTGCAATCCAAAGGACACGATGGATGGAGGCATTCAGAGGGGAAACGGCACTGAGAAGCCCCCCTGGAAAGCTGTTCTGCCCACACAGCCACTGAGATGTCACCAATGGTCCCCTGGCCGGCTCTGAGTGCAAGTCAACAGAAAACGGCTTGGTGACTGCTTCTGGGGGAGGGCAGCGGCCAGGCAAGAAGGCCAGAAATGGCAACTTTGGGGTGGGGCGCTATATCACTCCCCCCAACAATTCCAGGCAACAGGGTTACCTCAGTTGTGTGGGTCTGGCCTGGATGCAAGAGATCCAAAGCATGAGCGCATACACACACACACCCCTGCATGGTGGCCTTTGCATGGAAGTCAGCTCCCAGTGGAACTTACTTCCCAGCTCCGTCAAATCCTACACTGCTGGAGGAAACTGAGGAAGCACTTCAGTGCAGCCTTCCCACCTCCTTGGAATAAGCTGAGGAGAAAGCTAAGCCAGACCCCAGACCACTTTCTTCCTCTGTGGGAGGTGAGGCTGCAGCTGCCCAGCAGCCCACTGCGATTCTCCCATGCAGAACCATCCATTTCCTGGGAAGGGAGGAGAGCACACCCTAGTGGCTAGTGAGAGATCCCGGGCCTGCTGAGCAGATCGAGAGGGAAGTCAGCGGGCAGGCAGGCGGGCAGGCCCCTGAAGTGCCATCCAATCAAAACGAGAGTGAAACAATGTGCTGCTTTCAAATATTCCTCTTGGAGAATCCAGTGAGGTCTGTATGAGCACCTCTGGAAGTTGCAATTCAGCACACAATCATCTGCCAGGCATTTCTCCTCCGTGGCTTCTGTCCCCTTCCCCAGATGCATGAGAGAACCGGATTTCCAGATGAAACGAGCATCTCACCACAAACACATTGTACTTTGTGGCTGGAGTCACACCGAGAAGGGGGAATCGCACCTTCTCAGCCGCCATTTCCCACACGGTCTTTGGTTTATCTCCTCCTCCAACCTTGGTTCTGATTGGACACATTTGCCCACATCTGTTTCTCCTTGCCATGGCCTGTCCCTGCTCCCCCAGAGTCTGTTCTGGACTATAAGCTCTTTGGAAGCAGAGGGACCTTCCCAACTCGGCAGCCGGTGTCCCTTGGTAAGGCCCGGTGCATCCACTGACGGGGTGGCATCGGCAATGCCTTGTTGTATCCAGGAGGCCGGAGGGAGCTCTGGCCAGCTGCAGCTCAGCACGCAGAAGTGGTGCACAGGCCTGGTGCCTTGTCGTCCCCTTTAAAGTGTGATTCAGCATTAAGAAAAAGAAGCTGGGAAGCACCCAACGAGGGGATCCAGAAGGTGCAGCAAGCAGGAGAATATCATTTGTAAAAATAAAATTAAAAATCCCACATTTCAAGTTTGCTTACTTGCTCCCCCCGCCCCAGGGCACTGCAACTACTCACAAGCCAAACAGCCGAAGAGTATCTCTCACACACCAACCCACACACACCCAGAAGAAGGGCCACTTCTTGGCATGGATCCAGGCTTTCACCTGTCCTCCAGCTCTCAGCTTAAGATAGCGCGGAGTCTGAAAAAAGGCCTCCGAGTCCAACTGAGGTCTGCACAGTAAAGAGATTCTGCTCAGGTACAAAAAGACCACGGACTCCACAGATGCACTTGCCCCCCTCCCCCCGGCTGTAGTTGTGGCCTGTCAGGACATCTGCCCCAGTGCCGTGGGAGTGACCCACAGGGGCACCGGACCTTGCCTTGCCGTTTCAGACCAACCATATGGGAGGGAGCTTGGCAGCCCTGGTCCCAAGGCAAGCACCACAGCCGAGTGAATCTTCCCCAGAAGGAGGGAGGGAGGAGGACAGGCGTCCCCCTCACCCCTGCCCTGCCCACGAGTCCATTATACAACTCCTAGCACAGGCTCGCCTTCAGTTCCTCAGAAGTGCCTTGGCTAGGATCAGGAGAGGGATCCACCCCACACACCAACCCAAGGAGCAGAGTCCATTCTGGACAAGTGAGGTGAGGTTCTGGTTCACTGCAAGCGAACTCAAGCACACCAGCATCTCTTCCAAGGGAAAGGGCCGGGCTCTGCCTTCCAAGGCAAAGGTGCTCCCCTCAAGCCCCCCAGCCGGCTTCACCTTCTGCCCTCTGATGGGATATCCTCTGCTCAGGACACCCTGCCCAGGTTCCTGCCCAGCCAGTGCCAAAGAAGGAGACTCTGCCCCCTGCGCTCCAGGACTCAGTCAGTGGGCCTCCTCTCCACATGGTTCTTGAATTTGTATTCCAAAAAGGCAACAACGTACATGTCAAGAACAACTCAAGCCCTACTTTCAGAGAAAAAGGAAGCCAAGTTGAGGGATGCCAGACAAACAGATTAATGCCATGCCCCCTGAAGATGGTGGAAGCGGTGATCTGGGGAGGTCAGCAGTTCCCAAACCATGCCGACCTCCTTACAAAAACATGTAACTGATCCCTGCAATCAGGCTCCGTACTGGAGGACTGGAAAGCAGCCAATGTGGCACCAATTTTCAAAAAGGCAGGGGGGGGGGTGTGTCTGGGAAATTGCAGGCCAGTTAGCTTAATGTCCATTCCAGGCAAATTGATGGAAAGCATCCTCAAGGATAAAACTGTTAAGCATATCGAAGAATAGGCTCTGCTGGCTTCTGCAAAGGGAAATCTTGCTGAACTTCTGGAGTTGAGAATGTCAACAGGCATGTGGATAAAGGGGGTCCAGTTGACATATTATTCTTGGACTTTGAAAAAGCTTTTGACAAAGTTCCTCATCAAAGACTCTTGAAAACCTAGTTTTGGCATAAGAGGACAGATTCATGTGTGGTTTGTAACTAGTCGAAGGACAGGAAACAGAGGGTAGGTATGAATGGACAATTATCTAAATGGAGGGAAGAAGTGGGGTCCCCCGGGGATCGGTCCTGGGATGGGACCACTGCTCTTTAACTTGTTCATAAATGATCTAGAAGTTGGGGTACGCAGCAAGGTGGCCAAATTTGCAGATGACACTAAACTATTGAGGGTAGTGAAATCCAAAGGAGATTGTGAGGAGCTCCAAAAGGATCTCTCCAAACTGGGGGAGTGGGCGACAAAATGGCAAATGCCAGTGTTGGCAGGTGTAAAGTGATACACACTGGGATGAAACACCCCAACTTCAAGAATATGCTGATGGGATCTGAGGTGACTGACCAAGAGAGGGATCTTGGAGTCTTGGTGGACAGCTCACTGAAAGTGTCAACTCAATGTGCGGCAGCTGTGAAAAAGGCCAGTTCCATGCTTGGAATAATTAGGAAGGGATCTGAAAATAAAACTGCTAATATAAAATAAAACTATGGTGCAGCCACACCTGGAGTACTGTGTACAGTTCCAGTCACCATATCTTAAGAAGGACATTGTAGAATAAGGTGCAGAAGAAAAAGAGGTGCAGAGGAAAAGGTGCAGAAGAGGACAAGCAAGATGTTCAAGGACTAGAACATCTTCCTTATGAGGCAAGGCTCCAACACCTGGGGCTGTTTAGTTTAGAAAAACAGGCAACTGAAGGGAGACATGACAGAGGCTTATAAAATCATGCATGGTGTGAAGAAAGTTTATAATTTTTTTTGTCCCTCTTGCATAACACTAGAACCAGGGGACATCCCATGAAACTGATTATCCAGAAATTTAGGACCAACAAGAAGTACTTTTTCCTCATCATGCATATCAACCTATGGAATTATCTGCCACAAGATGACAGCCAACAGCCTGGAGGGCTTTAAGAGGGGTCTAGATAAATTCATGAAGGACATTCTATCAATAGTCTGAGGGCTATAGGCCAGCCACAGAGGAAAGATGCCTCTAAATATCAGTTGCAGGGAGTAAGTAATAGTAGGAGAGAGGGAATGCCCTCAGCTCTTGCCTGTGGACTTCCCAGAGGCAGCTGGTGGGCCACTGCTGGTGGGGACAAGCTATCGCCCGCCAGATCAAAACGCTGGTATTGTTGCAGCAGGAAATCAGGGAGGCGTCAAGGAGAGGCAGGGTTGTCATAATGGGTGACTTCAATTACCCACACATAGACTGGGTAAATTCAGTCATGTCATGTCAAAGAGGTCAGATTTCTACATACGCTGAATGACTGTGCCCTAGAACAGTTGGTCTTGGAACCAACCAGAGAGAAGGCGACCTTGGACTTAATTCTGAGTGGCACTCAGGACCTGGTGCGGGATGTCAGTGTCATTGACCCTTTAGGGAACAGTGACCATAGTGCCATCAAATTCAGCATACATGTGGGGAGAGAATCAGCAAGGAAGTCTAACATAGACATTTTGAATTTCAGAAGAGGAAACTTCTCCAAAATGAGGAGTATCGTGAAAAGAAAGCTGAAAGGGAAAATAAAGAGAGTCACATTGCTCGAGAATGCACGGAGTTTACTCAAAACCACAATACTAGAAGCCCAGTTAGATTGTATACCCAAAAGGAGGAAAGGTACCACTAAGTCCAGGAGGATGGCAGCATGGCTAACGGGGAAAGTTAGCCATGCATAGTGGCCATGCATAGAAGCCAGCATAGTATAGTGGTTAGAGTGCTGCTGGTGGTTGGAGACTGGAATGCCAAAGTTGGAAATGGTAAGGAGGAAAACACAGTTGGACTGTTTGGCCTAGGAAACAGAAACGAAGCAGGAGAATGATCGCCAAGTCAATGATCTCTTCATTGCTAAAACATTCTTCATACAACCAGAGTGGTGCCTATGCACATGGACTTCATCAGAGGAGTACACAGGAATCAAATTGATTACATTATTGGTGGAAGAGCTCAGTTATAACAGCAAAGACGTGACCGGGGGCCAATTGTGGAACAGATCACGAACTGTTCATGTGCAAGTTTCAGGTCAAGCTAAAGTGGAAAAACAAAGCTACCCAGTTTCCATGGTATATTCCATCTCAAGAATATACCTAACATTTTCAAGGAGAACGTCAAGAACTGCTTTGAAGTTCTAAACCTCATTGATAGGGAACCAAAGGAACTGTTGAATGAAATCAAACAAGTTGTCAAGGACAAATGTGAAGAGAGACTGCCAAAGACCAAGAAACAGAAGAAAGCAAAATGGAAGTCAGAACAAATGGTAGAAATTGCCATGAAGAGGAGAGAAGTCAAAGTCAAGAAAGATAAAGACCTCAGGAAGGAACTTAATAGGAAATTTTAGAAAGGTGTTAGAAGAGACATGGAATAGTACTATCTGTAAAGACCTTGAGGATGGAAATAGTAATGGAAAAACAAGGAAAGTTTTCCAAAAGATCTCTGAACTCAGGAGGTTCCAACCTTGAATTGGTATGTTAAGGGATTCCAAAAGAGCAGATAATAACTGATTCAGAGATCAAACAGATGGAAGGCATATACTGAAAATCTGTACAGCAGGGACATCAACATCCAAGATTCTCTAGAATATATTCCCTATTTGCAAGAACCTCTAGTACAGGAAGATGAAGTTAGATCAGCACTCCGGTCATTACCAAGTTGGAAGGCTACAGGAATTGATGGAATAGCTACAGAAATATGGCAGGCAACAGAAGAATCTGTCAAGGCTCTAACCAAAATGAGTGGCCAACAGATTAGAAGAGGTCAGTCTACATACCCATGCCCAGGGGCATAGCTAGGGGAGAGAGGGCTTGTGTGTGCTCCTCTCCCTGGCAGCCCCTCAGAGTGAGGGAGATAATGAAGAAAATAGGGAGGGGTGGAGCTGGGGGCCCCAGGTTCCTTGAACCCATCTGCTCAATTATAGCTACATCCCTGCCCATACCAAAGAAAGGAGATTTAGCAGATTGCACAAACCACTGCACAAGATCCTTAATTTCATATGCTAGCAAAATAATGCTCAGGATCATCCAATGCATATTAAAGCCCTACATAGAAAGAGAATGCCAGATGTTCAAGCTGGTTTCAGAAAAGACCGAGGAACAAGAGACATCATTGCTGATGCACGCTGGATAACTGAGAAAGCCAAAGAATACCAGAAAGAAATCAATATGTGCTTTATTGACTACAGAAAAGCCTTTGATTGTGTCGACCATGTCAAGTTGTGGAATATCTTTAGGAAAATGGGTGTCCCAGAACATCTCATTGTTCGAGAGAAACCTATACACAGGACAGGAAGCCACAGTCCAGATGGAACACGGTGAAACAGACAGGTTCCAGATCAGCAGGGGAGCAAGACAAGGCTGTATACTTTCTCCTTTATTCAATGTATATGCTGAACATATACTGAGAGAAGCTGGATTGGAAGAAGATGAGCGTGGTTTTAAAGTTGGAGGAAGAAACATCAACAACTTGTGCTACACTGATACCACTCTGATAGCTGAGAACGCGGATGATCTGCAAGCTCTAGCAATGAAAGTCAAGGAGCACAGTGGGGAAAAATGGGACTACAATGAAATGTAAAGAAGACTAAACTAATGACAATGGGTACAGCAACCAGTCGCAGAATTGACAATGAAGACACTGAAGTGGTGGACAGTTTCTCTCTTTTAGGATCAACCATCAACAGTAAAGGATTCAGCAGTCAAGAAATATGCCACAGATTAGCACTTGGTAGGATTGAAATGAAGGCTTTGGAAAGGATATTTAGATGCCATGACGTGTCTACACCCACAAAGATTAGAATTGTCCAGACAATGGTTTTCCCCATGATACTCTATGGATGTGAAAGCTGAACTTAGAAGAAGAAAGATAGAAAAAGTATTGATGCTCTTGAACTTTGGTACTGGAGAAGACTTTTGAGGATACCATAGAGAGCCAGGAAAACAAATAAATGGATCCTAGAACAAATCAATCCATTTTTCACTTGAGGCACAAATGGCCAGGCTCAAACTATCATAGTTCAGACACATTATGTGAAGATCCAGCATGAAGCCATTTGTGAATAACTCCCGAGAGGCTTTACTGTGAGTTCAAAGTTGCCCCCAAAAACCAATGCAATGGCTTTTTGTTTTGTTTTTTAAACTCCAGATATAAATACGCAAGTCAAGAACTACAGGCCAATCTCACTCTTAAACAATGACTACAAACTTTTTGCCACCATTTTGGCAAGAAGAATGAAGGTTATATTAAGACTTTTTATTCATGAAGATCAAGCAGGTTTTTTGCCAAAACGGCAACTAAGAGATAATGTGAGAACAGTTTTGAATGTATTGGAGTATTACGAAAAACGCAATGATAAACAGATAGCTATGATTTTTCTGGACGCAGAGAAAGCTTTTGATAATGTCTCCTGGCAGTTTATGTGGAGGCTATTAGATGTAATGGGAGTTGGTAACAATTTCATTAGGGCTATCAAGACAATCTATTCAGAGCAATATGCTAAAATTATTATAAATGGGGAACTATCAGACAATTGTAAAATACAAAAAGGAACTAGACAAGGGTGTCCACTTTCCCCATTACTTTTTATATTAGTACTGGAAGTGCTTTGTAGAAATATTAGAGAAGATGATCAAATACAAGGCCCAAAAATTGGGAAACAGAAGTATAAACTAAGAGCCTCTGCAGATGATGTAGTGTTTTTTCTAGAAATTCATTAGAGAAGATCGGAAGACTCTTGGAAAAAAATACAACAATTTGGCTAACTGGCTGGGTTTTATATAAATAAGACTAAAACGAAGGTGTTGACAAAAAATATGGATCAGAAATTTAAGGATAGATTTTTTGAAATAAGTGAACTGAAAGTGGAGAAGAAAATTAAATACTTGGGTGTCTGGTTGACAAACAAAAACGCTTTGTTGTTTTTGAATAATTATATTAAAATATGGAATACAGTAAAAACTGACTTGCAAAGATGGACTAGAATGAACTTATCTTTAATGGGAAGAATTTCAGTTGTGAAGATGAATGTTTTACCTAAAATGCTGTTTCTTGTCCAGACTATTCCTATAATTAATATTTTAACTTGTTTTAAGCAATGGCAAAAGGACATGACCAAATTTGTTTGGCAAGGGAAAAGACCAAGAATTAATTTTAAAAATTTAACGGATGCTAAAGAAAGAGGTGGTCTTATCCTGCTAGACTTAAGGTTGTATTTTGATGCTGTTTGTTTGATGTGGTTAAAAGAATGGATAACATTAAGAAATCCCAGAATACTTGATCTGGAAGGATTTGATAGAAGGTTTGGATGGCATTCATATTTGTGGTATGATAAAAGTAAAGTACATAAAGATTTCCTTAATCACTATGTAAGAAGAAGTCTAATGAGAGTGTGGGTAAAATATAAAAAATGGTTGGAACCTAAAACTCCGTTATGGCTATCCCCGATTGAAGCTTTAGCACGTAAAGAGATAAATATGCAACCGGAATGGGGTACCTATAGGGATTTGTTATGTTTCCAAGAAAAGGGCTGTAAATTAAAAAACCTAATTGAAGTACAAAATTTGGTTAGTAATTGGTTTCAGTATCATCAGTTAAATGAAGTTTATAAGAAGGATCTTAAAGTTGGATTTGAGGATCAAATGTTGAGATTTGAGAAGGAGCTGTGTGAAAATGATGAAAAATTAGTTTCTAAGATGTATAGGCTGTTGCTTTTGGAGGAGACAAGAGATGAAGTGGTTAAAACAGCTATGATAAAATGGGCTCAAGATGTGGGTCATAATATAGATATGGCAGCTTGGGAAAAATTATGGAAAATGGATTTAAAGTTCACTGCATGTTATACTTTAAAAGAAAATTATTATAAGATGATGTACAGATGGTATTTGACACCTAAAAAATTAGCATTAATGTATAAAAATGTTTCAAACAAATGCTGGAAATGTGGACACTGTGAAGGAACTTTTTTTTCCATATGTGGTGGTCCTGTAGGAAGGCAAAGGCCTTTTGGGACATGATATATGAGTTAAAGAAAAAATTTAAAATGACATTTCCTAAGAGACCAGAATCCTTCCTGCTGGGAATAACGCAAGGGGAGTTTTCCACAAGAAATTTAACATTCTTTATGTATGCAACCATGGTGGCCAGAATAGTATATGCGCAGAAATGGAAGGATAATGAATTGCCCTCAAACGAAGATTGGTTGATAAAAATTTTGGAATATGCTGAGATGGCAAAACTTACAGTACTGATAAGAGATCAAAACTTGGAATGTTTTAAAGAAGATTGGAAACCATTCTTATTATGCCTAAAGAACTATTTTTCTAATATTGATTTTTCAACAGGGTTTGAAATTTAGTAATATTATCAGGTTGAGTAGAGTAAAAAATTCAATGGTTGAATTGTATAGTTAGTGATTTGCGCCGAATTGGTGAGCGGAAGTCAACATTTGTTTAATTGGATGTAACGAGATTGTTAAGATATTGTAAAAATCAATAAAAATTTTAAAAGCAAAAAAAAACACAACTCCAGATATAAATCAGGCTACACTCTTAATAATGTGCAGTGAAAAACCAGAATCGTGTGTGAAGTGCTCCCTGAGAGCTTGCAGGGACTTCGGGGTAATAGATAGATATAGATAGATATAGATATGAACACACAGCGTCCATTCCGGAGAAGCAGCGAACTAGAAGCTGGGTGTGGAAGACCCCCCAGTGGCTCCCTTTTAGAAGGGTTTCCAGCTCTGTGGGGCGGCTCCTGCAAAGGGGGCCTATCGGGGGTGTGGGGTGTGGAGGTTCTCTCTCTCTCTCTCTCGGAGTATCAAGACTTGGGGTCACTCCAAGAAACTAATGGGGGGCAGCAGCAGCGAGTTCTCCCTCGCCACAGGGTGTGGGGTGTCCAGGGGGCTCGGAAGAGGGGAGCACCCACCCCCGCCACGCCCCACAGCCCTGGAAGGGGGCGCCCCCATTGGCAGACTCATTGGCCGAGCAGCAGAGACGAGGCCAGGCGCCCCCTCCTCACCCCCCCCCGGCCTGGAGGGGGGTCTCTGGGCCCGCTTCGCTCCTCGCAGGGCTCTGCCGGCGTCCTTGCCGCAGCCGAGCAGGGCCGGGCGCCGCGGAGCCCCGACTCTGAACCCAACAGGAGGAAGAAGAGGCCGCGGGGTCGGGGTGGGGCTGACGCTGCTGCTGCAGCAAGACGGAGGGGCTTTTGCCGCCACCGCCGCCGCTGACCGCGAGGGGCTTCCAGGGAGCCCGGGAAGGCGACCCCCGCCCCGCGGCGACCCCCGCCCCGCGCACGAGGACGGCCGCCGAGGGCCCCCCCTGCCCCCCCGCCTGGCTCCCCCCCGCCGCCGCCGCCGCCGCCGGCCCTGCGGCCTGAGGAGGGCGGCCAGGCCAGCGGAAGGAGACGAGAGCCCAGCCGCTTCTCCGCCGCCGCCCCGGATTGTCCCCGCCCCTTCCGTTCCGCTCTCTGCGGCGTCATCGCCCTTTTAAGCCCCTGGCCCCGCCCCCTGGCCGAGAAGGAGGACTACGGCGGGCGAGCAGCGGCGGCCCCATTTCGCAGGGAAGCAGCCGCTGCGGGAAGAGCAGCCGCTGGGAGACAGCGCGTGCGCAGCAGCCGCAGCAGCCGCCCGGGAGGGACATGCCGAGCTACGGGGCTGCTCTCTGGGTAAGCGGGGGGCGGTTGCCATGGCGACACGCGAACGGTGGAGGAGAGGGGATCGCTCTTGTGGACCGGTGTACACGCGTCTCCTGGTGGGTGCCGAGTTGGGACAGGAGCCCCTCCGAGGCGCATCAGTGGGAGCCTCCCAGGGAGAAGGGCGCGGAATGGGGGGGGGGGCGGATCGGAGACACGCGGTGGTCGTCTGAAGGGGGCTTCGTCGGGGGGAAGGCGGGCCGGGGAAGGGGCGCTAGTCTCCTCGTCGCTCGCCCCCGATCGCCGCGGACCCCCCTCGGGCCAGCCCTCCTCCTCCTCCTCCTCCTCCCGCACCTGCCGCGCAGGCAGGACAGGACCGGCGCCAGGCAACCGTCCGGGCGAGGAGGAGGAGGAGGAGGAGGAGGAGGAGGAGGCCGGCGGGGGGGGGAGTCTCCCGCTGCTGCAACTCGCCCCAGCGCGGACGGGAGCCCCGCTGCCTGGCTGCTCGTCCGGTGGAGCTGGCTGCACGGTTAACCGCGCAGCTCTCCCTGACGGACGCCCAGCCTGCTGGCGGCGGAGGCTGCTCCCCGTGTTCCGGGTGCAGCAGCAGCCAGCGGGGCGACCCGCAGGAGGCGGAGGCGGAGGCGGAGGGCGATACAGGTCCTGCCGGATGGTTGTCGCGATGAGTCACTGCCAGCAGCAGCAGCAGCAGCAGCCGCCGGCCTGAGCCCGGCGCCGGAGCTGCTTCCTCCTGCTGCTCCTGCCGAGCGGCTGCCTGGCCGTCCGGAGCTGCCCTTCGGCTCCCTGGCTGGCTGGCTGCCCTTCGCGCCGGGGCGCGGGGAGGCGGCTTCCCTGCCGGTGCCGTGAGGACCACCCCGGGGCTGGGGAAGCGGCTGCCCCGGCCCCCCATGGCTGGCAGCAGCGCGCTCTCTCCAGGGCCTCCCGGAGGGACCCTCTGCCTGCTGGGCATCCGTGCGCGGCTGAGCCCTGGGAGGCGCCTTGGGGAGCCCCCTTGCCGCCTCCCTCAAACTCTGGCATCTCTTGAACCAGGCTGGGGAGCCGCTGGTTGTGGGGCTGCAGAATGCCATGGGGCACTCTGGTGTGTGTGGGGGGGGTGAGGGGGGTGGCGTGACGACAAGGCCAGAGGGTGGCCGGTTGGTTGGACTCCTGCGCCTGGCCGTGTCCCTGCCTGCGGCCGCCCAGCACTGCCTTCTGCTCCGCCAAAGCAGAGCTGCAGCCGGGGGGGGGGGGGCGGGGGGGGGGCTCTGTCCCTCCCTGCCTGGTGAGGCAGATCCGGGAGACAGCTCTGCTCCTCCGGGGCCACTGGGGATGGCCCAGGAGATCTTCCCAGGCAGCAGCCTGGCCTCCTGACGTGCTTTTCCTTCCTGAGGGGCAGCCCCCTCCATCCAGCCTTCCCTCCTCCCTGCGGAGGTTTGGGGCTTGGTAGGTTCACTGGGATGGAGAAGGGCCTGGGAGCCTCAGCGGCAGAGCCTGGCCTTGGTGGGCTGCCCAGGCGCCCCTGCTGGTCTCTGTCTGATGGGCTGGCCTGTTTGGCTGGGGGGCAGGGGGCGGGCTTCAGCCCCACTCTTGCCCCTGTGTGGGAAGTAGAGAGCTCCTGAAGAAAGCAGCTCCCCTCAGTGGGGGGGGGAGACACGGGAGGCCTCTGCTCTGGGCCCCCAAATGCTGCCTTGCAAGGGGTGTCCTCCGTGTGAGGAGGAATGAGGTGGGGGGGGCCAGCAGGGTCTTTCCAGGCAAAGAAGCCCTGGATTGCGGGGGGGGGGCGCTCACTCCTGGCTTTACTCTTTGGGCACAGGGCTGCAGGGTAAGCTGGGGGCGAAGGAAGACGCCCCCCTCCCCCTGTCTCCCTTGGCTGGGGGCGTTCCTCTTTGCCCAGGGCCCGCTCAGCTCACCTGCGACTAGCTCTTCTGTCCCCAGAGATCCCTCCTAGCCCCACTTCCCATGTGGAGAAGCCAGCAGGACTGGCCCTCCTCCCCTGCCCCCGAAGTGCGGGAGCCCTGGTGGGGGCACCAAGCAAAGAGCTCTCCTTGGGGAGGCCATTCAGGTGGCCCTTCCCAGGACTCTTTAGGGAGAGCAGGACCAGCCACTACTCCCAACACTGACCGGCCGCTTTTCAACACCAGTCCCCCACCAGAGCTGTCGGTCAGCCCCTGCAAGGGCTCCCTGCCCCCCAAGGGCACGCTGGCCACAGCCGCCCTCCACCCCGTGGAAAAGGGGCCTCTTGGCCCAGTGAGGAAGGAGGGAGGGAGGGTGGGGCTGGCCTGCCGTCTGGCTCTCTCTCTGGGGAGGGGGGCCCCTGCTTGCCAGCCAGCCTTGTGGCTGCCCCACAGGAGGGGCCCGGCCCAGTGTGTCCTGTGTGCTGCCCAGCAGGCCTTCCGCTCCTTCTGGCAGGGAGGCTTGCTGGGGCCACTGACGATGGTGTGGGGTAGTTCAGAAGCCAACCGGGGGTCCTTGTGGGCAGCAGGTGTAAGCCCCCCTCATACTAATTGCTCCGTAGCATGTGCAGAGTGCTCCCTCATGGGGGGGGGCAGCCTGGTAAGGTAGGCCAGTCCTGTCCTCCTCCCCATGAGGCAGGGTGGCTGAGGGGCTGCCTCCGGACGGCCGGGGCTGGGCCGGAGGCTCCCTGCCCTCTCGCTAAGATCCTAGTCCAGACCTGACCCCCCCCCGCCGCCGCCCCTCCCCTCATGCTGCTTCTCAGGCTGCGGGGTGTGCGCGCGTGCAGAAGGGTAGCTCCTCACTGCCGTCCCGCTTGGGGGTTTCTAGCGACAGGCTCCTGCTCCCCTCCCTGAGGCAGGGTGGTGTGGGGGGGGAGGCAGGCCAGACTGGCAGGGGAACGCCTGGCCTGCCCAGCTCTTTGGTCCCCTTGTGACCTCCTGCTGCTGCTGGGCCAGCAAGAGCTGGTCTTGCTCCCGGCTGGGAGACCCTCCGGCCAGGGCTTCTTCCATGGGCAGCCATTCCCGCCAGGCCCAGCTTCTTTCTGCACGCCCCACCCCCCACCGGTGCTCTGGTCAGGAGTGTGGGAGGCCTCGGGAATGGGGCTGGCAGCAGGCCCCGGGGAAGGCGCTCTCCCCCCTTCCGAAAGAGCAGAGTCCTGGGCCTCCTTCCGCAGAGAGAGGCTGCTGGAGAGAGCCGGTGGGGTGGGGTGGGGGGCTGCGCGGCCCGGGCCCCTTGGCAGAGGGGGCCTCTCCGGGAGGGAGGGACGGGCCTGGCCTCCTCCATGGGCTGCCAAGCGCAGCTTCCCTCCCTTGGCACAGACCCCCCCCCCCCCCGTGGCCCTCCCTCGTTTGGCCATTGGCAGGATCCAATGGCCTGGCCCAGCGGCTTCTCTCCCTCCTTCCGGCTGCTGCGTCCTCCTCCTCCTCCTCGCCGGCCACAGCTGCTAGCTAGCCAAGCCGCCTCCCACCCCTCCAGCCCTGGGAGGGGGTTCCTCCATGGGGGGCTGCCCCTCCTACCTGCCAGTGCCACACCTTCCCAGGGCGACCCAGGCAGCAGCCGAGAGATCTGGCTCCTGGGATCTGAATGCCTTGACTTCTGGCAGTGTGTCTGTGTGTGTGTGTGGCGGTGGGGGGGGGGGGGAGTATGCAGATCACGTGTGGGTCGCCCGGGGCAGGGGCAGAGCCTGCTCCCTCCCTTCAGCAGCATCCATGGAGCTTGGCTGGCCAATATTTGTATGCCGCTTTCCATCAAAAGTCCCCAAAGCGGCTCCCATAGATACAAATAAAGGGGATCACCACTTTAAAAAGGTGCTTTGCTCAGTCAGCAGGGGAGGACGGAGTTCGGGGGGTCTGCTCAGCGCTGGGCTGCCAGGCAGAACGTGGGGCCACGAGGCTCCCCCAGGCCCACCTTGGGCAAGGCACCGATTGCAGGCGGGGTCAGCCGGTTACTCGGCAACAGGTTTTGTGAAAGTCAGGGCGGGGGGGGGCACCCACCCTCGTGTTCCTGTGTCCGTCATTTGTGGCAGAGTGAAAGGCGGGGCTGGGGAAGGCAGAGGCTGTGGCTTGCTGCTGCCAGCCAGTGCAGGATGATAGGGACCTCGGGAGCAGGAGGCAGCTTGCTTGCAAAGGGCCAGTCGCAGTTTCTTCTGGGTGAGCAAGCGGTCAGATCCCACCGGTCAAACGATATCAGGACACAGAGATGTGTGTAGGAGGGTAGGCTGGCCACTTTAATTAAAAGCAACAAAGCAAACAAAATAAGCTTATCAGCAGGGCAGCATTCGTGATGCAGAGGAAATGACAAAGCGGTTGTAAACCCCCAGAGGTCTGTGGCAATCTGTGTGTTTTGTGGAGATCCGGATTTCCTGGCGTTTACCTGCACTTAAAGTGATGTAACCAGCCGTCCAAAGCGTGGCCTTTTATGACTTCCAGGAAGTGGATTATCCTTGCGGGCCGCCCATCTGGGGTGTGTGTGTGTGTGTGTGTTTTGCTGCAGGGGTTTCCTGGGCCCTGCGACTGCTCTGAGCTCTGAAGTAGCTGGACAGGCTCAGAGCCACCTCCAAACGGGCAGGTTGCCTTCTCAGCCAGGCTGGGAGGGGAAATGACGCCATCCCTCCCTCCCTCCCTCCTGCGGTTGTCAGACAAGGAACAGCAACAGGGTTGGCCGATGATTTGGCTGCTAGCAATGTGCCTCCTCCTCCTGCTGCTGCTGTGAGTCGCTTCTGAGATTCACTCCTGATTCTTGACGGTTAGGTAGGCAAAACTAGGTTACGGGCGGTGGGGGGGGAGAAGCTGCCTGATTCTCCCAATTAAAAAGTGGGGCAGCAAAAAGACAGCTCTCCGTTGCCCTGAGGACGGCCTGCCACCCCTTCCAGAGTGAGGCACAGTTGGATTCTGGTGGTGCTCCCGGGCCTGGGCAGATTTCTGGCGTGGTCTGCATCTGGTTTGGATGTGGGACTTCCCCCACCCCCAGCGGCAGAAGGGCCCCCTCTCCCTGTTTAGGGTTGGCAGAACTGACGGTGGCTTCTTCCCCTTCCACCTTGCGTCTCAGTGCCGTAAACCAGAGCTAAGAATCGGCTGCAAACTGGGATGGGAAACCAGTTTCAAAAAGGGTTTCTGGCCATGGGTCAGTGGTGCAAACTGTAGCTCGGACAGTTTTCCAGCCAACAGCCCCATCTTGGTGGGGTCTCCCTGCATCGCTCAGCCAGGGTCCTGCTGTTCTTTGGATATCAGCCAGGGTTAGGGTGAGGCCAGAGTTACGCTCTGGGCCTCAGGCAAGGCACACAGGGAAAGACAGACCCCGTGTGTGCCCCTGAGGTTTGGGACCTCCTGACAGGAGCCCTGGTTTATTTTCTAAATGTGTACTAGTTCCTAACAAGGAACTGTTCAGTCTGAGACAACCACTAGAAATAGATAAATAAAGATACACCCGGATAAAATGCAGTGGCAAGCGAGTAACACACAAAAGTACCTTCCGAGAGTCGTGAGAAGGAGCTTGGGCAGGTGGAGTTCATTGCCATGATACCCTCTTATGCAGAACTTGGATTTCGGCTGATGGAGCACCCGTTTCGGCTGCTCCAACTTGAGCGGGTCTCAAATGAATTGAGCGGACCCCCGTGAGTGTGTGCATGTGCAGATGCCTGAGAGGGAGCAGTGGTCCCCACAGCCGCCCTGGTCTTGCTGGATCTGGCCCAGCAAGGGAGGGGCTAGAGCAGACCCTGCCTCCGTCCAGGCGCGCTCTGCTCTGGGGTGGAGCGCTTGCCCCTGCTGCCTGCCCCTTTGCGGGGGGGGGGGGCTGGGGGGCGCTGCAGAAGCCAGACTGGGAGAGCTGGGCTACCTTTCAAGCTTTTTTAAAAAACCTGCGAGCAGCTGGGGGGTGGATTTGGTTGGGGCCGCCGAGCTGGGGAGGGGAGGGAGAGATGCCCCTTCCCACACTGCCCTGTCCCAGTCCAGGCTCACAGGCCTGGCTAGCTTGCCTGGATCTCCTGGTCTCTCGGTCTGTCCCTGTTTTCTCTTCTTGCCCTGCTCCCCTCTACAGGGTCCTCCCTCAGCAAGTCTGGTGATTTTGGCAGGTATCCATTATCTGACTCCTAAGCGTGGTGTAGTGGTTAGAGTGCTGGACTAGGACCGGGGAGACCCGAGTTCAAATCCCCATTCAGCCATGAGACTTGCTGGGTGACTCTGGGCCAGTCACTTCTCTCCCAGCCTCACCTACTCCACAGGGTTGTTGTGAGGAGAAACTCAAGTATGGAGTACACCGCTCAGGGCTCCTTGGAGGAAGAGCGGGATATAAATGTCCCTGGCCAGGGTGGCTTGTGTGTGTCGTCGGAACTGCCAGGCTGAGTCTTCGCCCGCTTTGTGGCCACGGGGCTGCCCCAAGGGGAGCCGCCTGGCCCTGCCAACGGGGGTGCAGTGGCGGGCCGGGAAATCCCCACATTGCAGACCTGGAACTGCCAGGTCAAGAAGGAGCTGCTGCTGCTGCTGTTGGGAGCCTCTGGAGCTGCGCTGCGCCCCCAGCAGACCCCGCTCCTGTCTGCTCTGCGGTCCTGACGCCGCCTCCTCCTCTCTTTTTCCCCTCTCCAAAGGGAGGAGAAGTTGCGGGTTGCCTGGCGAGGATGGCGGACTTCTGAGAGCCCAGCGCAAGCAGCCGGCCGCCAGCGAGGGCACGATGTCGACCGCAGGCCTCGCTGCTCCTGGGAGGAGCGTCCCCCCGCTGAAGAGCCGCTTCCTCCACGGCGGGCAGAGCGTGAGGGCCCTGAAGGCCTGCTGGAGCGGCCCCGCTGGGCTTGGGAAGTGAGTGCGGGGGGAGGAGAGCGCAGGGCCGCGGGAGGGCACCCCCCCGCCCCGCCCCGCTGAGCCCGCCTGCCCTCTCTTTCAGCTCTTTCTTCAGCGTGGAGCCTGTCTCCGTGGCCTGCGATGGGATGAACTCCCCAGCCCAGCAGCCCTGGGCACCTGCTGGTGAGTCCTTGGGAGGGGTGTGCTCTGGGGAAGCTCCAAGGCGGAGGGCGGCTGTGTTTTTGCCTGTAGGGAACCCCGAGCCTCCTCCTTCCCGCCCAAGCGAGCCATTTCGGTGCCTCCAGAGGGGTAGCTGAGTTAGTCTGCTGCTCAGGGGCCAACACGTTGGGGGCGAGTGCAGACAATCCTTGAAATCCTGGTTTAGATTCTTGAGAAAAGCCCGGAGAGCTGGAGAGGTGTGTGCTCCCCCCCCCAGCTCCTCATCAGGTGCACCAAGCAGGACGGAAGCTCGGTCTTGAGTTTGGGATGGACCTCTGGAACCATGCATTGCCCAGGCTCGAGGAGCTGTGTTTCCTCTGAACTCTGCTGGTTTGTGACCAACAATCTGAAACCATGGCTCGATCCTGGTTGGTTTTGTACATAGGAACATAGGCAGCTGCCACATACTGAGTCAGAACATTGGCCCATCTAGCTCAGTATTGTCTATACAGACTGGCAGCGGCTTCTCCAAGGTTGCAGGCAGGAATCGCTCCCAGGCCTATCTTGGAGATGCTGCCAGGGAGGGAACTTGGAGCCTAGTTGCTCTTCCCAGAGCGGCTCCATCCCCTGCTGAGGGGAATATCTTGCAGGGCTCACACATCAAGTCTCTCATTCACATGCAACCAGGGCGGACCCTGCTTAGCTATGGGGACAAGTCATGCTTACTACCACAAGACCAGCTCTCTGCGCTAATGTAATTGAAGCTAAGGACAGTTGCCCAGTTTCAGATGAGAGTGGAGCTGTGTTCAGTTGCAGATTTGAGAGCCAACCTCGCTCTCTTCCTCTGGCCCAGGAAGGCAGAGGAGTCCGGGGGGAGTGTGGGACTCCCCACTCCCACCCTCTGGGGCACATCCACAGCTGTCTGAACCTGCCTGTGTGGTGGCCGAGAGCCTGCTTGGTTGGCCGCCTGAAGAGTTGCGCCTGCAGACAGACATCTTGTCTCCCTCCATTGGGCTTCTCTCTGTGTCAGCTGAGGATCACACTTGGTGCATCCAGCCATGGGCTCCGCTCCGTGCCACGAAAGTGGCTGCCACGACAAGCCCATCTTCCAAGAGCGGCCAGGTCCCTCGGGTGTCGTTGCCCGTCCTTCTGGGCCCCCAAGGGAGGTGCCTCCACTGCTCTCTTCCCCACCCTGACTAGCTCACCAGTCGTTGAACATTGTGTTGTGCCTCGAGGCTTCCCAGCACTCTCTGGCGTAAAGGGCTTGAGGTATGCTGTGCACCTCCGCAGGAGGGGCTCTTGGTCTCTGCAGCAAGTGGCCAAGGCCTTCCTGACTTCTGCCGGTCTTCGCCTGCCCTCTAGTGATGGGACTTTGCCTCACAGTAGCACCTCAGAGGGCCAGAAGACGGGGAATTTCTTCCTGACAAACACTCAGGGCTATCTTTGGGTCATAACTGGTGCCGACAGGAGACCTCCCCAGTGGACTTCTGTAGGCAGGCACAGAACCATCTCCACAGGACAGCGTGACATGAGTATTATCCGCCGCTCCTGTGCAGGTCTGTGGCCAGGACCCCATAGAAATGTGGGACCCTGTCCGTGGATACATCTGTGGAGCGGGGCAGGGGAACATTTCCAAGGGCACGTTTGGGAGCGTCAGGACCTGGCCTCCTCCCTCCCTTTCTGGCCAAGAGGCTCTCCGAGGGGGCAGCCCCAGAGGCCTCTGCAGCAGCAATTGCACAGGCTTCGCTCCGGCCCTTCGGGGCCTGCATGGGGGGTGCTGGGGGTGTTCCAGAAATTTCCCGCTGGGGTAGTGGAAGCAGCCCCCCCACCCCATGTGGAGGGGCTGTTCAGCTGCCCTGGCTTCAGTGGGCGTGGAGTGCCCTGTGCCTGGTGTGAGCGCAGAAGGGGGCCCTCGTGGTGGGCCCTGTGCCCCACTGCCTCCCCCTCCCCTCTCCCACAGGGCATCAGGCAGCGGGGTAAGTGAGAGACCAGAATCCCTGTGGGAAGAAACTGTCCCTGTCAATGGAAAGAGATTGATTCCCAGCCTTCCCCGAGTCGTGACTTCCAGGCAGCAGCGTGTCTTTCTCTGGGGCCACAGACCCGCCCAGGAGCAGCGGGTCCCACTGGTGTCAGGCTGTCCTGTGGAGACGAGGCTTCTGGGGGTTCCCCTCCAGCCACTGGCCTGCCTGAGACCTGCTTAGCTTCAGCCAAGGGGCAGCACCAGACCCCCCCCCCCCCGCTCACAGTCCTGCTGTCCCCCTGACCCGCATTCTGGGCTGGGGGTGAGATGGAGAAGACCAGGGAGGCCATTGAAGGAGGAGGTGCTGGGACTTGCCTTGCGGACCGTGTGGAAGGGAAGCCTCTCGAGGCAAGGCCAGTGATGGCGCCTTGGGAGACGTAGGGAGCTGGGGCGGGGCGGGGCGGGGCGGGGGTGTCACCCGGGAGGGAGGGAGGAGGGAGGTCTACTCAGGGCTGCTAGCCAGGGGCAGGAGGCGGCTGAGGTACCAGGTGCCGGGGGGGTGTATGTGTGTCTGTCTGGGCTCCCAGCCAGCCAGGGGCATCTGGCCAGCTCCTCTGGGCCTGGAGGGGATGGCCCCGCCTTGGCCTCATCCAGCAGGGGAGCGCAGGGCTCTGCCGTGCAGGACCAGGTGCTCACGCTGGCTTTGCCTCTCGCCCCTTGCAGACCTCCGTCCGGCCAGCGAGCAGCACGGCAGCCAGGCCCGGCCTCGGAAAGGCGGCTCCCCTCCGCGGAGCCCCGGAAGCGAGAGGCCCGGCCCCGGAGACCCCCCCACCCTCCCCGGCTTCGGCAGACTCTCCGTCAGCACCGGCTGCGTTCCCGACGAGGCGCCTCCTCACGCCCCGGGGAAGAGCGGGCCGCTTCTCACGCCGCCGGCGCCCTCCACGGAGCGGAGCGCCAGGCCTCTGCCCCCCTTGCCCATCGCGGAGGACTCCCTGCATGACGAGGAGGAGGAGGAGGACCGGGAGGTCGAGTTCCTGACCAGCTCCGACACGGACTTCCTGCTCGAAGGCGGTGGAGCTGCTGGCGTGAAGCCCTCCGCCCCGGACAGGCGGAGCTTCCGGGACTGTGGGCAGATCAACTATGCCTACCTGGAGGCCCCAGTGGCGGGGCCTGAAGCCGGAGAGCCCTGCTCCGCAGCGGCCCCAGTGGCGGGGTGCGCGGCCAGCACCTGCCCTCCTCCACCACCTCCCCAGCAGCTGCACCGACGCCTGCGCCGCTCGCACTCGGGGCCTGCGGGGTCCTTCAACAAGCCGGTGGTGAGGATCGCGAGCCACTTCCACCGGGCCTCTCCCAGCTCCGACGACGACAAGCCCGAGGTGCCCCCCAGGGCCCCCATCCCTCCCAGGGCGCTCAAACCGGACTATCGGCGGTGGTCTGCCGAGGTGGCCTCCCACACTTACAGCGATGAGGACAAGCCTCCCAAGGTGCCTCCGAGAGAACCCCTGTCCCCCCGGAGCAACTCCCGGACACCCAGCCCCAAAAGCCTGCCCTTGTACCTCAACGGCATCATGCCGCCCACCCAGAGCTTTGCCCCGGACCCCAACTACGTCAGCAGCAAAGCTCTCCAGCGGCAGCACAGCGAGGGCTCGGCCCACAAGGTGCCCTGCATCCTGCCCATCATCGAGAATGGCAAGAAGGTCAGCTCCACCCACTACTACCTCTTGCCCGAAAGGCCTCCCTATCTGGACAAGTACGAGAAGTTCTTCCGGGAGGCGGAGGAGAGCACCGCAAGCGCAGATGGGCACCTGTGGGGCAGGGAGGCTGCCGCCGCCGCCACCACCAGGCTGGACTTGCAGGGCCCAGTGGCTGTGGAGGGCCCCGTGAAAAGCAGACACTGGCCCTGCATGGTTTCTCCGTAGGCCTGGCGGAGACGGTGCCTCCAAGTGGCAGAAGTGTCGGCCCCGGCCGGAGCGGTTTCCCAAGGGGGAAGTCCAGCAGCGCTGCTCTGGGTCTTCCCGGGGGGGGGGGGGGGAGTGGGCTGCCCCCACTGGCGTGGCTCCGGAAGAGGACCAGAGGAACGCTGGAGTCTGCGTAGCTATCCTTAGCCAGTTCTTCCTTATGCTAGAGTAATATATATCTATCTATATTTTTAGGAACTCACGGTAGTAGGGAAAAGAATTGCCGTCTTCTCACTCAGTGAGCAGCCGAAGCTGAACCCAGAGAGGGGCGCGCAGAGCTGTGTGGTCTGCTGGGCAAGGGACAACAGTGGCATCGGGGAGTCCTTCTTCTGAAAAACGTGGGTTGGCTCTTCTCCGCCTGCTGCCGGCCCGTGCCAGGAATGGCCCTGGCGGTGGCTGGGCTGCCCCCGTCTCTGGACTCCGAAAGGCCCCCCAGTGTCTGGAGAGGCGGCCTGAATTCTTCAAGGTGTGGGGTGGAGGTGGGGGCTCTCTGGCTGGGCTGGCCTCTCCGTCTTGCACGCCGCCGCCGGGCTTCTGCTTCGTGCAGTTCAGCCGACATTCCACTGACTGGGCCAGACCAATGTCTCTGCACCCCACGGTCATCCTCACGAACCCGAGGAAGGAGCCGTGTTGACCTGTTGGGAGCAAAAGGTGCGTCTCTGCACTGGGGTCGGAGTGATGTTGCCGAGGGAAAGGGGGGCGCCCCCTAGGCAAGAAGGAGACCCTTTATTTTTCCCCTTTTTGAGATGGACCAATGTCCGCCCCCCAGGCAGGAAGTCTGTTTCTATATAGCAAAGGGGCACAAGCTGGTCTTGGGCCTGATCCTGTTCAGTATTTTGCAGGGAGGTGGGCTTGGTTTGGTGAGCAAAGCCCCGGCCCCCCCTTGAAGGGGTGGGTTCTTCTGCCGCCCCCCCCCCAATCGCTGCCGGAGAGGCAGCCACGGAGTGCTGAGCCAAAGGCCGGGGGGGCTTTCCTTGCACATCCCCCCCACCCCACCCCCACCTTGAGCCACTGAAGGAGGCCCACGGCCAAAGGTGCTGCGGCAGCGGCGGAGGAGGGTCCGTGGCGGTGGGCTCCCCGGGGACCGAAGGCATCCGTTTACAGTTTCAGGAGCAGCCGCGGCTGCCACCAACTGCAGCTTCTGGGAAGCTGGCTTGGTTCTGGTTGACTCCCCAAATGAAGGGAAAGCGCAGGGTGTGTCCGAGGCGCGCCACGCACTGAGCATTCTGCACCAGGTGGACAGTATTGAGCGGGGAGGAAGTCGTCCTTCCCGTTGTGTTTGGGATCTTGCCACGTCTTGGACGGAATAAAGCGATCATGTCCTTATTTATCATAACGCCACGGCCTCTGGCCTCCTCTGTGGGCTGCCTGGGGCGGGGTCTCTGCTCAGGGTCATGGCGGCCTGGAGGCAGCGCTCCCCCCTCCTGGCTGGGCCGCCTCCCCTTCCTCGGCCCCAAGGCCAGAGCCGGGCCCCCCTTTTGGGGGGGGTGGGGCTGTCCAGCAGCTCCCTGCAGTCCTGCTGCAGGTGACTTGTCCAGATGGGGCAGCTCGGCACGCCTGCCCACCTCTGGGGCCAGCCCTTCTGTGGGCAGGCAGCAGGCGGGACGCCTGGGAAGGCTCTGCCTCTGCCCTGGCAAGCGCGGGGCGGGATCCTGGCTTGAAGCGGAGAGGCCGCTGGGTGTGGGGGGGAGAGATGGCGGCTGCAGGGCCTGTGGTCCCCTTTGGGGAGCGGGGAGGAACAGCCTGGCCAGGCGGGTGCAGGGGAGACTGGAGGGGGGCCGGGGGGGGCCGGCCGGAGCAACCGCTCTCCCGCTGGGGGGGGCTTTCCTGGGCCCTCCTGCCTGGTGGATTCAGCGTTGCCCAGCTTGGCCCCCTCTCTTCTGCCGCGCCCCCCCAGCAGGCTCTGAGGGGCTCTTCCCTAGAGAGAGAGATGGGGCATGGCGGTGGGCTCTTTGGCCTCTCCGCCAGCAGGGGCTCCTCCTCCTGCTCACCCTCCTGGGTTGCGTCTGCAGAGAGGTTTAGCAAGCCGAGGGGCTGAGCGGGCGGGTGGTGCCCAGGGGGCTGGCAGGCAGGCAGGCTGTGGGAGAGGGTGCTGCCCCCCAGAAGAGCCTTGGGGGCGGGTGGGGCTGGGGGGCTGCAGCTGCATTTGCAGGGGGGAACCTGCCCACCCCCAGCCGGCCTCTCGGCAGGCCCCCTTGGGACTGAGGCAAGCAGGCCACGTGCCCGAGGGAGACGGGCAGGGCGACCCTCTCCTTGTTGGGTCTGTCTCAAGGAAGCCTGTTGGTCTCCTCGTGGGCAGACCAGTCGCCCCTGGGCCTTGTGCACGGACGGGGGGACCTGCAAGGCAGGGAAATGCTCTGTCCCGCCTGCCAAGACTGTCGTAAGGACTGTTGAGACCATGTCTATGAAAAAGCATGAAGCCATCGGGGGAAGGGCTTCTCAGCCGGGGGACGCAGGAGAGGGGTGAGGGTCCAGAGGCGCTGTGGGGCCGCCCTGGTGTGGCACGTTCCCCCGTGTGGCTGCCTCTCCCATGGAGACATGGGAGGTCTTTGGGAAGAGATCCCGAAGAGGCTGACGGCGGAAGGTCCGTTCAAGATGGAGGCTCAGCCAAGGCCGGATGGGCTCCCAGTCCTTCCACCTCCTCCACGCCTGCGCTGATGTGGGGTGAAGCCCTCTTCACCCTGACGGCCCACGCCTGCCGTGTGGCCGTGCACTCCGGAGGGGACTCCCCGTTTGGGGAGGAGAATCTTCTGCGCCTTCTCTGTGTCTAGTCAAATCCTGTCTCTGGGACGATGGCAGTTTCATCCAAAAACTACAGAGAACACGGATCAAGCCGAGGAAAGGGCTGCCCTCTTGACGCTGGATCCCTATACGGATATTGATATACTGCTTTTCAACCAAAGTTCCCAAAGAGCTTTGCGTACAGAAATTCATTCATTGATTCATTGGCTCCCTGTCCCCAAAGGGTTCACAGTCTAAAAAAGGAACCTACTGTAGGAAAGGCACCTGCCACAGCCACTGGAGGGATGCTGTGCTGGGGTTGGAGAGGGTCAGTTGCTCTCCCCCTGCTCAATACAGAGAATCACCACTTTTAAACGGGACCTCTTGGCTCAGTTTGCAGGGGTACACAATAGATACAGATACAGTTAATAGGTCTACTTTGAAGTGCTTGACTAGGACACTCCAGTTATCCTTTGGGGTTGCCATGGGGAATCCGCTTGACTGTGGAGGAGCAATCTATTACAGTATTAATCGTGAGCAAAGCTAATTATTGTGAGCAGGGCAAATCTGGAAATGACGAAGTAACGCATATGCAGCTTAAAGATGTCTTTGAGGGGAACAGGGGTACAGAAAACGGAAAGTTGGTTAAACAAAGCAATAAATTCATTTAAAAACAAATAGTTAACAATCCTAACAAGGATCTCACAAAGAGGAATTTTAGCTTAAGGTCCAAGTTGGAAATAAATCCGCTTAAGGCTTGCCATAAAAAGGGCCTTGGGTGCTGAAATGAAAAGGAACGAGAAGTGGGCAAGGAGATTTTAAAGGGGCACAAGGTTCGTATGATGTGTCCTCGTCTGGGGGGCCCTTGCAGAGGAGCAGATTTCCTTGGGGGGGGGGAGGCAGCAAAAAAGCAGGAAGAAGAAGAAATGGCAAGTGGCCAAGAGCTACTGCTTGCCAGCTTGAGAACCAGGAGGGTCAAGGTCCGCATAGATTCAGATCCCCATTCAGATCCCCCAGACCACGTGGCTGGGCCAGGAGGACTTGGACTCCAAAATATAGCCAGGGGCGATGCACAAATCATTTGTGCATCGCCTCCCTGGAGGGGCAGAAGCTCGGGGAGAACCAGGGAGTTGGTGGTTGCAGGAGTTGGCCAGCTTGGCTGTGAACCCTCCGGACACAAGGCTGGAAATGGCTGGGGGAAGTCTGGGTGGAGGACTGGATAGGTGGCCCGTAGAAGCGGATCGGAGCACCTGGTGCTGGAGAGAGACGTTTTCCTTCAGTCGACTGGCTCCTTAGTCCTCCTTGCCAACTCATTCAGCTGTTGACAGGGGGGTGGGGATGCGCCCCACCTATCTGAGTGGCTGCAGAGGAGGGTTATCTCCTGCAGGAGGGAGGGAGGGAGCTCTCCCCTCTGTTTTTAACCTGCCCGCTTCGCCTTTTCTTTGACAGTCAGACAAGGAGAGGTCTGGGGGAGGATTCCCTTCAGTTCTATGTGGTGGTGACCAAATTGCATCCTTGGCCAAATGTGGGCATGCGCAGAGTGACTCATGATGCTGTGAGCTCAGGTCTCCCCAAACGGAAGCTGTGGTTCCCCCCTGCCCCCCCCCCACTCCAAAGCGTATAGAGGGCTCCTGTCTGCTGCCCCAAGACAAGCAGCTTGGGCAACAATAGTGGCCGGCAGCAGGAGAAGCTTCATCTCATAGACCAGTTGCCCGTGGGGGGTGGGGGGGGTGCCAGAGGAGGCAGCTTGGGTTGCTCCCCCCCGCCCCCCCACCCTTTGTGCTGCCTGCAGCCTGGAAATTCCTCTGGCAGAGCTCTACCTGATGGCTGGCCAGCCTGCAGGCAGCAGGGCTCTGGGGAGGGGCAGCAGGAGAGGGAGCAGCATCCTGAGCCGCCTCCTTGGGTGCCCCCCCCCGCAGCCCGTTGCTTGGCAACCTTTGCAGAAATAGCTTGGACCAAGAATTACTTGCTTTGCAACAGCAGCGTTGGGGGGGGGGCAGGGGTCTAGCTGGGGGGGCACCTTCTGTGGTCCTTGAAAGGGCCCCCCCCTCAGGTGCTGCTGGAATCTGAGCAAACACCCACACAACAGGCCTTGCTCAGTCATGTTCTGCAGGCTGCTGCACATTGCCAAGAAGAAACAGATGCAATCTTGGCTCCAAGCCGGGCACTCTGGAAGCAGCAGCAGCAGCAGCAGCAGGTTCTTCCTCCCTCTGGGTCACCCGACTGTGTTCGCATGGAGCTGCCGCCGCCGCCAGTGGGGGAACTGGGTGGGTCGGGGGGGGGCTATCCTTGTCCATGGCTCCTAAACAGAAAGGCTTGTGGCTCAGGCCTGCCTGCCAGTCTCTTTTCCCAAAAGGAACTTGAGGAGGGCAGTGTTAAGAAGCAGGGTCTGGGGGCGGGGGGGCACAGAGAGGTGAGAACCCCCTTGGTGGCCAGTCCCCTGCTGCAGAGCTTGCCCAGTCCCTGCCCAGCGCACCTGGCAGGCAGAAGGGGCCTTTGGGGTCCCAGCCCTGAAAGCATCTCCAGGGAGGGCAAGACCCCCCTCTCTGCCTGGAATGCTGCCAGCCAGTGCAGACGACAGGAGGCAGCTGCCTCTGTTGGCACCCGGGGCAAATGCGGGGAGGAGCCCTGAGAGCTAGGGGGACATGTGGGGCAGATCCCCAACAGCTGGCCTGGAAGCTGCAAGGCCAGACTCAGCTGGAGAAGCCAGCCAGGAAGGAAGCCGCTGAGCCCAAGGAAGGCTGCAGGTCAGCCAGGCTTGGGAAGGAGGAGAGCCAGCAGGGTGTGGAGAGGGAGGGAGCACCAACCCGCCCCCACCCACCACCACCCCACCATGGGAGAAGAAAGCCCTTCAGGGAGATCCCCTCTGACCAGCTGGGCCCTCTGGGAGTGGCTGGCTGGCGGAGCCACCCTGACCCCCTCCGTCCGTCCCACAAGGGAGGTGAGGCTGGAAGCAGGGAAGAAGCGGCATTTCCACTCCAGCCTTTCTCTGGCAAAGAGACGACAGACAGTTCTGAGCCACTGCACTGCAGGGAGGCTAAATGGTGCACACCCAAGGGAAGAACAAACCACAAGGTGGGGCAGGAAGGAATCTGTGGCCCAAACCCAAGCCTTCCTCCTCCTCCTCCTCCTCCCCCCCCCCCCACAGGATCCCTGTGCACCACCATCCACCCCGTCCCCTCTCCGAGGCAGGCACTGAGCACCACAAGAGTGTGGCCCACAGCAGTGCAGTGCAGGCTCCTAAGTCAGGTGGCTGGAGAGGCAGCCGGCCCCAGAGAGGGAGGAGGGTCCCAGTCTGGGATGAGCCCCCCGCCACCCTCCTGCTCTTGGGCCTGGCAGATGGGATGATGCTCGCAGGGGAGCAGAGTTGGTCCCACAGCAGGGGAGAGGACAGAATCAGCAAACAGGCCGCATGATGCCCTGAGGTGGGGTGGGGGGGTTGATTTTTCAAGGGTTTGCGGATCCTGTTCTCTCCCCTGCTGTACGACTAACTCAGCTCCAGGAGGAGGAGGAGGAGGAGGAGGAGGAAGGCTTGGGTTTGGGCCACAGATTCCTTCCTGCCCCACCTTGTGGTTTGTTCTTCCTTTGGGTGTCAACCATTTAGCCACTGGTGCAGCGCAGTGGCTCAGAACTGTGTGTCGTCTGTGTGGGGTCAGCGGGACGGTGCCACTCGGCCCATTTCTCCCTTGGTGAGCTGGAAGAAGATGGCAGCAGCAACCAGTTCTTCAAGGAAAGATTTCCTGTGTAGGCCACACGCCCCGAGAGAGAGAGAGAGAGAGAGAGAGCCGGCGTTGGGCAACAGCAGCAGCAGCAGCAGCCCGGGGCGGGGGAAGCTGGCTCTAGAGCCTGGCAGGAGCCCTGCTGCAGCCGCAAGATCACACAGAGCGCTGCCGCCGCCGCCGCCTGCCTGGGCGGATTCCAGGAGAGGCAGTGCCCATTTGCCCGGCTTCCCTGGAACTAGGAGCCTGGCCCTGCCTGCCCTCCTCCCTGAACCCGCGTCCATTTGGACCGCTTGGAGGAAAGACCAGCAGCGCCTGAGACTGCTGGGGGGTTAAAGGCCTTGCTCTTCCTGGCTGCCTGCTGTGTGTTTCTGCTCGGACAGAGCCGTTGGGCAGCAGCATGAAGCTAGGGCTGGCATGTCTCGGGGCGGGGGGGGGCTGTGAATTGGCCCCCGCCTTTACGAACGGGTCGGAGTGCTGTATGGAAAGCATCCGCACCCCAGAGGCCCGCGAGGGCTTCCCAAGGTGCCTCTGAGGGTGGGGAGGGGGCAGGAGACCCACCCTGAGACCCCGCTCTTTGGCCGGCACGCAGCAGCAGCAGCAGCACTCGGCGTCCTCCCACTTCCCCGCCCAGGAGAGGTGAGGGGCGGCTGCCACGGCATGCCTGCCTCTTCTGGAGGGTCCCCCGGTTGACAGCCGCCTTGCCCTGCATCCCCGGGTCAGGCCTCTGGGCTGAAGGAAAGGAAGAGACCCCCCCCCCACCGGCCCCACCCTGGCTGCTCTGCTGGAGGATGCATTCCTCCCCCTCCTCCTGCTCATCATTCGGGCAGAGAAGTGGGGAAGCTTTCCAAGCTGCTGCTGCTGCTGCTGCTTGAGAGGCAGGGAAACAAAGAGGCCTCTGGGCTGGGGAGGATCCGTGTGTCCCCCACCACCACCGCCCCTGGCCACACTCTTTTCAGGTGGACGTCCCTGGAATGGTGTTGCGGGGGGTGTTGGTGTTGGTGTTGAATCTGAGTCTTCAGAGGGTTCAACTGGCATTTTTTTAGGGTGTTCCCCACCCCCACCCCACCCCCGCTCAAAGCAGGGCCTTAGGGGGAAAGATTCCTTCCCCAGAGTCCTCTGTGGGGGGTGTGGGGGTCACACCGCCGGCTTGCGCTGCAGGCTTCATGATCTCCCACAGGAACAGGAGCTGCCCCGAGGTCCAAAGGCCGCCTCCTCCTCCTCTGGGGTGGCATTTTATTGAGTAGCCGGGTCATTCTGGGCTGCCTTTGGGGCTCGAGCAGAAAGCAGGAGGCTAGAAGAAAGCGTGGCCAGCAGCAGCACCCTCCTCCCAGCCCCTCCAGATGAGCGGGAAAGAAGCGGGTCACCTAGGGGGGTCCTTCTCCCTGCTTCTGGAAAAGGCACCTGCCGCCGCCGCCGCCTCCTCCTTGTGGGTCTCGCAGAGGCTGCTGCCGGCCGGGAAAGCCCAACCTCGCCTGGGACCATGGAGGGCGGCTCCTCCGGGGCTGCGAGCCACGCTGTTTTGCGTGACCACCACACGGTGGCGCCACAAGCAAGCCGAGTCTGCTGCCATCGCGGCGGCTGCGTTGGGAAGGTCTCCTCTGGCCAGTGTGAATGGTGGGACTGACCCTCCCTGAACACACCAGAACCCCCTCCAAAAGCAACAGCCTCCTTCCACCCACCCGACTAGAACCAGAGGATGCTTCTGTCAGATAAGCCGCATCGAATGCATTCGACACCATCGACCATGGTTTTTACTGCTGAACGGATTTTAAGGTTTTAAATGTCGTTTCTATGGAGTTTCATTGTCTTTTGACCTTTGTAAACCGCCTTGAGATGCATTATGAAAGGTGGTATAAATACTGAACAGTAAGTATAATCAATCAATGTTAGAGATGGAAGGGTCCCTGGAGGTCATCGAGTCCAGCCCCTGCCCGGTGGAGGATACTTCTGTGGGGAACCTCCAGCCACTGCATGAGGCAGACACTTCCACTGTCCAACAACCCTTACAGTCAGGAAATGCCTCCCAATGTCTAGCCTAAACCTGCTTCCTTGTCATTTCAACCCACTGACACTAGTCTTGCATTTATGGGTGGGTGGGTGGGCTGTCCCACCTAATAGATTTCTGAAACAGAAATGGGGGGGAGGGAGCTACGTGTCTGAGGGGGTGCTTGCCCTCCCCTCAAAGCCCCCCTTGCTGGAGCAACAGAGAACTTCTTCAGCCCTTCAGATATTGGAAGGCAGGGATTAGATACTTTTCGGGGCTGGGGAGAGGCGTTGCCATCATATTTTGGTGGTTCTGAAAAACGGCACCTCCCCGCCATTAAAGCCCCTGCCACGCTCACCTGACGATGAAGCTGAAGGGAGACTTTTAGGAGAAAAAGACCCCTTAAGCCAGACAGAAGCCTGAGCAGGAAGAGCTGGATGGATCCAACGCCAGTCAGTTGGATGAACCAGCTCAAACTGGTTGGGAGTGGTTCGCCATCAAGCCACTCAAACCAGACCAGTCCACGGTGGTCCGGTTCGTGACTGAAACAGTTCTGCACATCCCTACTCTCTATGGCAGGACTCAGTCGGCAGCATTTCATTCTCTTTGCCCATTTAAACAGACTTGATGTGTGAGCCCTGCAAGATATTCCCCTCAGTCGATGATGGAGCTGCTCTGGGAGGAGCAGAAGGTTCCCAGTTCCTTCCCTGGCAGCATCTCCAAGATAGGGCTGAGAGAGATTCCTGCCTGCAACCTTGGAGAAGCCGCTGCCAGTCTGGGTAGAAAATGCTGAGCTAGATGGACCAAGGGTCTGACTCAGTATATGGCAGCTTCCTATGTTCCTATGAACCAGGCTGGAGGATCAAGTGCAAAGCCTGCTGGGGGGAAAGCAGGACTGATTGACATGACTACCAAAAAAGTTAGTGGTGAGGTGTGGTAGATGCTCGAAAAAGCATCGAAACAGCACACGGTCGTTCTTAGGATGCTGCAGATACAAGAGTCTCCCTCAGAATGTGTTCCCAGAACATAAAGAGCCGTGGCAGCCTGTAAGGAAGCATCCGGCCAGAACGAGATCCCTGCCCGGGTGACTTTTCCGCTCTGCCTACTTTACCATAAAGCCAGGAGCAGAGCGGCTGGCCCTAAATAATGAGCCGTGGGGTGTGTGAGCTCCCCACCCCCACCCCACCCCACCCCGCCACCCTGTGCTGCCTGAAGGCCGGCCACTTGTCAGGTAGAGCTGTGGGGCTGGCTCCTCCCCCCTGCCCCCTATGGTCAACTCCCTCAGGCCAGGTGGTCACAGCTTTTTTTATTGCAATGGAACTGGAGAGAGGGGTGGGCTGGATTCCTGCAAATGCACAGGAGCACTGCCAGGAAAAGGCATGGCAACTCTTCCACCTTTGGGTAGCAGGACTGTGCTCCTCCGCTTTTCGGTCTGGCAGGTTCCCCACTTCCCTCTGGGCCGCAGCTGGTTCTCCGCCTTCCTCCCACATCCTCAACCCCCCCCCCACACACACAACATTAAGCAAAGCAGGCTCAGCTGCAGGCAAAACACCCCTCTCGGCAAACAGACCAAGGAGAGGAAGGCCCCAGAGCAGCTGCTGGCCTCCAGCCTCCCACCCACCTGGACCCCCTTCCCAAGGAGAACAAGGAGATGGTCTCCCCCGCTTGACCGGGCGGCTGCTCTTCGCACCCGGAGGAGGAGGAGGAGGAGGATGTGGTGGATGTGGCTGGCAGCAACAGCCCTCCTGGTGGGCCGCAGTGGAGGAGGAGGAGGAAGAGGAAGAGGAGGAGGAGGAGGAGGAACCCCCCCCAGCTCCTGCAGGTCTCTCTTCAGCCTGCCTGGGAAGTTTGTGATCGGCGGCCTCTTCCCAGTGCACAGCAATAGCACCCGGGGGAACCCCTGGCCTCTCCCACTGGAGCAGCCCATCTGTAAAGAGTGAGTGAGCGAGCCAGCCCTTGATGTGCGGGGGGGGGGGACGGGATGGGACTCCTCCTCCCCTCCCCTCCCCTCCCCACCCTACCCCGCTCCCTGCTTTCCTGCTGTGGGGGTGGGGGGCCAGTGGGGCTGGGGCTGTTCTCCTGCCCCCTTTGCTGCACAGCGCCACCCCCATCCCGCCTCTGTGCTTCAGACCCCCAAGCAATGTCTCCTCAAGTTGTGTCCCTGGCCAGCTCGCTGGTCACACACACACACACACATACACACACACACCCCAGGCACTGTGTCTTGCATGGGCAACCAGCGGGCAAGAGATGGCCAGCAGCACACGAAACATGGCGGGGGGAGAGGGAGGGGTGTGTGTGTGTGTCTTTCCCTGGATGGTCCCTGCACTGAGCACTGCTGCGCTCTCGGGAACCAAATGCCAGGAGTCTCTGTGGATATTGTGGGCTACCAGCCAACCGCCTCGCCTCATTCACCTAGTAGAGATGTGCTGGTCAGGTGGGGCGGCCACCCCAGTTCTCACAGTAGCACCCGCCTCCCCCCCCCACCACCGGCCAGTCACAGGAAGGAATGACTCCTCGTGGCAGCCCCCCCCATGCCGAAAGCCAGGCCCCTCCTTCAAGGACGGGCCTCGCAGCCCACGGAGACTTCCCCCTTTCTCTGTGAAAATATTTGGTCTGACTGGTAGCCCCACCACGGGGGCTGCTAAGCAGCATGGCGGTGGGGGCATCATCACTCGGTGGCAGAGCCCGGCTTTGCGCGCAGAAGGTCCCCGCTTCAATCTCTGGCGGCAGCGGCAGCAGCAGCCCCTCCAGGTAGGGCCGAGACATCAACTGCCTGAAACCGTCGAGAACTGCTGCCAGTCAGAGCAGGAGGCAATACTGAGGTGTCAGTCATGTCCGCAATCGCTGGGACCAGACTATGAGGCAGCTTCTTGTGCTCATCTGGCAGAGCGTTACTGTTTGTTTCTTAAATTTATGTCTGGTTGACAAACATCAGTGGATCTTGGTTGCCAGGGCCTTCTCCCTTGCAGGTGCCAGCACTTACTTCCTTCTAGCACACATTTGCACATGGCAGCCTTTGGCTCTTCTCAAAGCACCTCTCTCTGCATTATGGGGGGTGGTTCCTGTGGCTTGACGCAGTCTTGTGGGCCTTGTTTCTGCAGTTTGCATCCGTGGGGCTACACTCAGTTCCAAGCCATGCGGCTGGCCGTGGAAGAAATCAACAATTCCTCCCTCCTGCTGCCCAACGTCACCCTGGGCTACCACATTTGGGACACCTGCCAGAACCAGCTCTTCCTGCAGGCTGCCTTCCAGCTGGCCCCCGGGGAGCTGGGCTGCTCCCACAACGTGGTCGGCGTCGTGGGGCCTGACAGCACAGACATGACGGAACTGACGGCCCGGATCTTCACCCTGTATCGTTTCCCTCAGGTGAGCCGCAGCCCAGGCAGCCCGGCCATCCCAGCTCTCGGCTCAAGCAGACTTCAGCGTCCTTGCAGTGCAACCCGTGTGTGGTGTGTGAGCAAAGAGTGATGTGCAGGAGTGTGTTCCACGGGAGTGTGCCGGGTTTGCCTTGAAAATGAGCACGTGTCGTGTGGACAGAGACCTGCAGGCACATACAGCGCGATCTGGGCTGTCCATTGTCAGCAGACTGGTCCATGTCATTGACTGGAAGCCCAAACCCAAGAGCCCGGGGCGTAGACGCCAGCTGCTTGATATGCGGAAAGTCGCCTGGGAACCCCAATGCCTCAGAGGGACTCCCTGCTACTTGCTCAGCTCCCTGGCCATCTGCTGCTGCATCAGAGCCGCAGAGCCTGGGTCAGCCAGAGGTGGGCATCGGAGAAGGGGGAGAAGGTGGGGAGGTCCAAGGAGGCCAGGCCAGTTGGGCCCAGGGCAAAGGGGGGGCAGGATCTCAAGAGAGGAAGGCTCCACAAGACACACCACACACACACACACACCCGCCCTGCTGTGCTGCTGGGCCCTTCCTTTGTGTCTGATGATTTTGCTCAATTGTTGTGCAACTTTGTGCATGGTGGAAATGGCCGGACCAGGCCCTTCCTCCTGACTACAACAAGCCTCGTAGCAAACCTGTGTCTTTCTCCCCATCCGCCCATCCATCCAGATCAGCTACAGTGCCAAGAACGAGATCTTCACCAACAAGGACCTTTTCCCGCTCCTCTTCCGCATGGTCCCGAATGAGAACCACCAGATCGTGGGCCTCGTCTCTCTGATCAAAGCCTTCGACTGGAAGTGGGTCTCTGCTGTGGGCAGCGGCACCAGAGCCAGCCAAGCGTCTGTGCAGATGCTGATCCAGCAGGCTTCCCAGAGGGGCATCTGCATTTCATACCAGGGGGTCATGACAGCCGATGTGGCCATCTCCCGGCATCAGCTGCAGAGGGTGATTGAGAACATCCAGAAAGTCCAGACCAGCATCGTCCTCCTCCTAACTGGTGCCAACGTGGCTGAGAAGTTCTTCAAAGTCGTCATTGAGCTGAAGATCACGGGCAAAGTCTGGATCGCCCCCGAGACCTGGGTCTTGTCCCACTCGGTGGCTTCCATGCCGGGCATCGAGCAGACAGGCACGGTCCTCGGCCTCACCATTAAGCCCGTCCAGCTGCCCCAGTTCACCCACTTTGTGCAGAAGACGCTGCAGTGCTTCTCCTCTGCCAGGGCCACAGCCAGCCCCATGGAGAGCGGGGGGGAGGGGGAGGGGGTGGGGGGCTGCCGCCAGGCCTGCCAGGAGTGCCACTTGCTCTCCCCGGCGCTGCTGGCGGAGATCTTGAACTCTTCCATCTGGCACTGGTCCTTCTACTCCTACGCTGCGGTTTACTCTCTGGCCCAGGCCCTCCACAGTCTACTCGACTGCCGCCCAGAAGCGACCTGTCAAGCCGACAAGAAGTTTGAGCCCTGGCAGGTGAGTGCTGCCGCCCCCCCGCCCCCCTGTGTGTGCGGCAAGGCAAGGGGGCTCAGAGGAAGGGGGTCGGCACGGGGGGGGGCCGCGTGGGGTGGGCTTCCTCTCATGGGGGCAGCCGAGGACGAGTCGTGGAAGGCAATTGCACAGGCTGGGGAAGAGCTTGCTGAGGCTTCGGAAGCCGAATGCCCCACACCAGGCCAGGGAGGAGCTGCTGCCGCCGCCCCCACCTCATGACAAGTGTGGGATATGGAGGGAGGCGCCACAGAAGCACGGAGGGGGGCGGGTCTGGTGGTAGCGAGCAGAACTGGTCCCCCTAGCTAAGCAGGGTCCGCCCTGGTTGCATTTGAATGGGAGACTTGCACTGTAAGATCTTCCCCTCGGGGGATGCAGCCGCTCTGGGAAGAGCACCCAGGTTCCCAGTCCCCTCCCTGGCAGCATCTAGGTTCCTGCCTGCCACCTTGGAGAAGCTGCTGCCAGTCTGTGAAGACAATATCCCGACCGTCCTCTGCATGTAAAATAACAAAACAATAACCAGTCAACCTTTCTGCAAGAACCCAAGAATCCCCACTCTCCCATTCCTGCGTGCCTGATTCTGGTTTGCCAGCCCCTCCCCGCCAACCCCAAGTCCTGCGTCAGAATACCATGTTAAGCCCTGGTGAAGCTTCCATCACTTTGGTCCATCATCCTCTCTGTGCCAAACTTTAGAATTGCTAGAAGGAAGAAGAAATGCTTATAAGTTCCAAAAATGGTGTACAGAGCTGAGGAAGAGAGAGAATGAGAAGACGGTTCCCTGCCCCAAGGAGCTGACCTGCTGCTCCCAAGAAGCACAAGGAGAGGGTGAGCCCTAACCAGCAACAGCCACTGGGGGCCTGGGGCCCCCCCTCTATGCTGGACTACTGGAGAGGGACAGTTGCTCTCCCCCTGCTAAGTAGAAAAGCCCCACCCCCGCTTGACAAGGGGCCTGTGGGCTCAGAGAAGTGGGGTTCGCTCTGCTTCAGGCACGTTTCTGGTCTGGTTTGGTTTCTGCTTGTCTTGGCAAAAGAGACATCACATTTCGAAGGTTTCTGGTGGCCCTTTTAAAAAGTAGGTGTTTCTTTTTCTGAAGGAGTGGTGACTTACCGGGGCACCGGCTATGACAGCTAATCCAAAAGGTTTGTTGCTTTAAAAACTGTATCCTGCATTTCCATTTAAACAAATGTCCAGGGGGGGGGTGTTTATTCAAAACTAGCTCTTCCCACCCCTGGGGCTGTGCCACCTCCTCCGCCCACCCCTGGGGCTCTGCCACCTCCTCCGCCTGCAGAATATTGCTGTCTAATCCAGCAGAGGGCTGGGCTGGGCTGAGCTCTACTCTGGGGGATGCTAAGCCCCTTTCCTGAATTTCCAGCTGCTCCCCTGCCTGACATCTCTGCCATGAATTGGGGCACTGCAGGCGGGAATTTCGGCTGGGGAGCCCATTGCCCCTGTGTGGCGGGTTGTGGGTGTGCCGGGAGCAGATCCCGTGTGCCTGGAAGATTTGCCAAGCCCTTGGGGTGCGTGAGGAGCGGAGGACGAGATGACCGCCTGGGCTCCAGACGTCTCCGCCCAGCCACGATCCTATGACGACGACTACGGAGATTTATATCCCAACAAGTTTTTATATCCCGCTTTTCGACATAAGCCCCCAGACGATTTCCATCAGCATCGATCCATAAATAGACAGGCAGGCCCAGCCCTGCACCTGGACCCAGGTGGCCGCAGAGCATAGTCCAAGGGCCCAGGGCGATGAGGCAGCCGCCTGGCGGAAGCAGCACCACAGACCTTGGTGTGGCTCCCGCGTTGATGGTTCCAGCAGCAAAAAAGCACAACACCCTCCCAACAAGAAGTTGTGAGTAAATTAAAAGACATGAGTTTGGAAAATGCTCACAGCAGATAAAATCCACATTTCAAGAGCAGACAAGTGGACATATATAAAATATAACAAGGATGAATTACAGACTTTAAGAGCAAAGCCCTACACCGTAGAAGAAGGTGCAAGAAGCTTACTCAGCGCTGAGCAAATGGTGCCGTGAAAGAGGTCATGAGGAACGTCTTCCACAGAACAGCCGGCGCAGGGAGAGAGGCGAGAATCTGATGGGACTTTTGTGAAACGGCTGCCTTCTAGAGCAGCAGGTGGCATCTGTGGCCTGTGTCTGGATGGGAGACCCATGTATGCTGCTTTGGGGGGAAGGGGTCATAGCTCTGTTAGAGGTGGTTGATTTTTACCCACAATAATAGGTAAAACAGCAGAGCACTAAGGAATGAGCACACCCTCCAGTTACAGAGTAGGCAGCAGAGGATGGTTTGGATGTTGCAGCTGTTTAGAGAAAACACATGGAGATCCTTGTATGACTAAATACTAAACATTTATTGGTTAAATACACTTAGACAGGAAAGACCTATCTCTAATCTAAAGAACTACATAGTGGATAGGTAAGGAGAGAGAGAGAGAGAGAGGTTTCCATCTGCTCACTAAGAGGAAAGGAAGGATTGTGAAGTGCTGCAGAGTCAGTTCAGGGGTCATCGAGTAGGGACAGATAGGGAGACCCTGACTCACTGTCTCTACTCCCAATGCCCCTAGTGGTCACTGGGACAGTTGGTGCAAAAGGTCGATGCACTGGAAGTTCATCTCCAACAAGCTCAGGGTTAGAACATCTGCTGGGCATGCAGAAGGTCCTGCCAGGTTCAATCCCTGGCAGCATCTCCAGGTAGGGCTGAGAGAGCGACTCCTGCCTGCAACCTTCGAGAAGCTGCTGCCAGTCAGTGTAGACAATCCTGAGCTAGATGGACCAAGGGTCGGACTCCGTAGAAGGCAGCTTCCTGTGTTCTTAACTAGAGGGTCCGCCCTACTGCAGAGAGCGGTTAAAAGCTGAGATGCAAGGAACGTTGTTCCCTAAATTATTCTCTGTCAAATATTCACCATGCAGCCAACTGCTTGCTGAGACTACATGGTGAGTAGTAGAGAAGCAGCAGGGTACAGAAAGCAAGAGCCCCCAACCCCAACCCCACAGGGTCGCAAGAGTGCAATCGCAGCCAAATGACATCGCCGTGCCAGCAGGGTCTCCAAGTAGGAACCTCTACAGAAAAACGTGCAGTCACACCCGATCAAGGCAGAGAGCAGCCTCCGTTCCTCCAGCAGGACCCAGTCATGTCCATGTGTAAAGACCCTGACCCATGGGGATGATGCAGCATCCTCATGAAGGACTCCCCAGGGGGCAGGCAGCTGAGCAGCAGCAGCAGCGGCGGCGGAAGAAGAAGCCGTCTGCCACCTTGGGGAGGCCAAAGCCCTCGTTCAGACACGTTGGCCTGAGAATGGATGGCTTTAGCTGTGTGTGTGGCCAGAGATGACCACACAGGCTGTCCAAACAGACGTTGCCTATTATTCAACGACTCCATGGGATCTCTGTCGGACGTCCGATAGGACTGCATTTCCCCCTTCAGCCCTGATCCTTGCTGGGCGACTCTGGGCCAGTCACTTCTCTCTCAGCCTAGCCTACTTCGCAGGGTTGTGGTGAAAGAGAAACTTTAGTATGCAGTACACCACTCTGGGCTCCCTGGAAGAAGAGCAACATTTCAGTATTTGACGACTTGGCATGCTGACTATTTATTGACTTATTTCGTGCATTTTTATACTGCCCCCCCCGTATGTAATTCACTGGGCGGTTTCCAATTTTGACACACAATTAAAACATTAAGTCAAGTAAAGCAGTTTAAAATATAGATAGAAATAACTTTAAAACGAAGAACGGAAAGCCTGACTGAACCGGTAGGTCACGTATCGTCCCACTTTGTGCTGAGCGGCCCTGGCCGGCTGGCCACACCGTGGAGGTGGCCGGCGTGGGGAGGTGGTCCAGGGGGGCTTTTTGCCAGGGGACAATTCTCTGTTCTTTTCTCTCTCCTCAGCTTTATGAGAAGTTGTCTATGGTGGACTTCCCTCTGCAGAACAACACCATCAAATTCAGCGAGCAGGGGGACCTTTCCCTGGGCTACAACGTGATCACCTGGGCCTGGGAAAATGGCACTGCTGGATTCAGGACCATTGGCAGTTACGCTTCCAACCACCTGGCCATCAACCGGACCGAAATCATCTGGCTGGCGGGCGATGGGCAGGTAAAGCCAAACCTATGGATCTGCCAGCCACGCCCAATCTGCCTGAAGTGCCAGCCAGCCAGGAAGGCCTCCTTGACCTCTTCTTGGCCAGGGAGGGGCCGTCTGGGCAGAGAGAGCCTGGCCCCCCCAGGCCTGCTGCCGCCACCACTGCCTGCCGTCCCCTTCGCTCTTGGGTGCAGAAACCGGGCGCGGTGTTGCCCCTGATGAAGTTTGGCCTTCTTATGCTTGGAGGCATGAGGGAATCGAGGATGCCAAAGCGACACTGTGGCTGGCTCACCGGCGCTTTGAGCTCAGCACTGGCAGGCAGCGTCAAAGAGGCCATGCTCAGGATCAGAGACAAGCGCCAGCAAGGACAGATGCACATGGAGGAACCCATCACTCTCCGTCCAGGCCATTTACAGATCTGAAGGGAGAAGGAACCGACTTCTCCTCCCTCTGTTGTGCCCAAGGGCGGAGTAGAGCCAGTGGGCTGGGACAACAAGGAGCAGATTCAGGCTAGGCATGGAAAGGCGTTTTTCCCAGCTGCAGGAACTGTTCAACAGTAGAACAGGCTGCCTCATGCGGGGGGGGGGGCGCTCCCCTTGGCTGGGGGTTTCCAAACAGAGGCTGGGCAGCCACCGGCCCGGGAGGCTGGAGCAGTTTCCTGCCCTGAGCAGCGGGGTGGACGAGGAGATCACTCAGCCCAGGCCTTCACCTTCCGGCTCCACCTTCTGCCCCTGTCCGCAAAGGGTGCAATCTCCCCACCCCGGCGGCTGCTTTCCTCCTGGCCAATTGCTCTACCTAACCAACTGTGCCCTCTCCAGGTTCCAGAGTCGCCCTGTATCACGACGTGCATCCCGGGCAAAATCAAGAGCAGGCAAATGTTGGACGAGTGCTCTTGTCGCTGTGACGACTGCCAGGAGGGAACCTACCAGAACCAGACAGGTAGGGGGGCAGATTCAGGGCAGGCCTCCTTTTGGCATCTGTGCAGAGCTGTCTGTGGAGGCACCACCCAGGAGGAAGCTTCTGACCCCTGCGTGAATCTTGCAGAAAGGAAACCGAGCTGTCGTAAAAAGAGTGTCACCAGTTCAATAGTTTTCTTCCAAAGGTAGGCATTCAAAATCACAGACACCACCAAAAGTCTCTTAAAAGCCTCTCGTGTTTGTAGACGACTGGCTAAAATGGTTTCATTTCACAAGGCTTTGAAGGTGTTTGTAGGCACTTGATCTGTGTCATTTGTTTATTATGTTCTTGTTAATTTGGGAGGTATTTCAATAAGCTGCCTTCAGGACTCCTTGGGTACCAAAAGGTGCAGTCAGAAACAATTACATAAATAATTTCATAGGTAGAAATAAGCTCCCATATTCAGGACCAGAAAGCTTTAATTCAGTATTCCTCTGGTAAGAAGGTATCCCTTACCATTCTGATATTTATAAATTATTAGTATGTGTGGCCTGTTGGTGACCAGGCAAAGTCATTTTGCATAGATCACACTTACAGGAAAGTTCAAGGAATTAAGTATACGTAATAGAATCTTTGATTAATGTGCTTACAAAAAGGGAAGGTAAAAGATCAATTTGACATTTGCAGATTTTCATCTTCAAACATTACTGGTTTTATTGCATTACCATAAATCTGAATCATAGTCAATCTGAACCTGAGAAAGATCTTCTGCTTCTTTTGGCACGATGTGGCTTTGGAATTACTGATCTGATTATCGAGCGTTAACAATATGTTGAGAACAGTTAGAACTTCTTCTAAAATATAAAAGTTAACACATTTAAACCTTTTCCCCAGCATATTCTGGTGTAAAAAGTTGGTATCTGTAGGTTCTAGGAAGTAAGATTTTATTTTGCACAAACCAACCAACCAAAACAAAAAACAATTATTCAAGTTTCAGTTTAGTTTGTTTATGGTCACAGACCAAAAATGTAGAGTATACACAATAATAAAAAGTGTACACAAAAATACATAAAATATAAACATATATTCAAAAGGTCTAAAATTATATCACCCTAGTCAATATCTCCAGTTTACACAATTTGATTTACTATCTGTTGTCTAGCATTCTTAGCTGCCACACAAAACTTAGCAACTTTAGTTGTTACCTCCTCCTTCTGATCTGAGAGCAAATAATTAACATAAAATACATCTGTATGCCTATATTGGGAGATCAGCCAATAAAGGAAAGATGTAACAGAAGCAAAAATCCCTATAAAATGGGCAATGAAGTAAAATATGGAAAATTGATTCCCGTTCTCCAGAGCCCCAAGGGCATCATCTCTGCTCCTTAGGTATTCCTCTAAATCTGCCCTCTAGATCAGCTGAAGGTAACACATTAAATCTGGCCAAAGTAAACATCCTGCGATATTTGACAATTGTGAGTTTATCTAAATAATTCGCAGGTTTAATATTATAAGGTTGTAATCCCAAAATAACTTCCTTAAGAATTCAAGACCGATCAATCTGTATTTCCATGTCATGGGTCCGCTGTTTTAGTACCAGTCTTGGCACGAGAGAATATCATTTTCAATTAAACATCTGGACTAAAGCCATATAAACATAGTCTACGAGATATTGACAACTTTCAGCAAGAGTTGAAATTATCAGTAAAGATTAAATGGACAAGGCCTGTGGAGGGGGGAAGAATTCTGTGCCATCATTTTTTGACCTATTTGATTAAGGGTCAAAAATGATATTAATCAAAAATGATTAAGGGTCAAAAATGTTGAAAATGATAAAAGTCAAGTCTCTCCTGATTCTGCTACTGGGCGTTCCACATGTGATCCACAAGACCAGTGGTTTCTTTCTACTGTTGAAAAACTAATTAAACAACAGGAGCAAATTAATAAGCTTGCTTCCACCTGGTCCACTGAAATTCCTCTTATAAGAGCTTTTTTGGAGGAGTGCAAGAATCTTTGAATACGCTCACAGAAGTAGCTTTACAACTCCTTATCATTAAAGGTGAGGCCTTAGCAAATGATAATCACCCTTCATCCAGTTTGAATATACCTTTGGCTTCTATACAGCCAGATAAAGAGAAATCAATACGACCTGCCTATACATTCTCCTAAACGGAGGAGAAAGATCTTAAGAAGAAAAGTAAAAAATATAAAGACTTCTTTGTCTAGACGTGGAACTAAAATGAATTTAAACAAGCTTTTAAAGATTTTAGACGCACAGCAAAGCCCTCATGTTGGTAATAAGACTAAAGCTGGGAAATGTAAGACGGAGAGGAAGACCTCTACCAAGAATGCAGTAAATGTTGCCCCTGATCAAATCTCTGGAGCTGAAATTCCTTCTGAAAGGCCATCTGAGGGTCCTGAGATTCTGGAGCCCCTGGTGGCGCAGTGGTAAAAAACTGCCGCCCTGTAACCAGAAGGTTACAAGTTCGATCCTGACCAGGGGCTGAAGGCTGACTCAGCCTTCCATCCTTCCGAGGTCGGCAAAATGAGTACCCAGAATGTTGGGGGCAATATGCTAAATCATTGTAAACCGCTTAGAGAGCTCCGGCTATAAAGTGGTATATAAATGTAAGTGCTATTGCTATCCGGATCAGAATGATTGTATAATATATGGAGATGAGACCTCTCGGGAACCTTTTTCTCCAGTGATGTTGCCTAGACCTTCTTCCTCTCCATTATTAGAATCATTGGAACTCCAGAGACTTAGGAGACAGGAATTTATGTTATTTACAATTAGTCCCTCATAAAGTAGCTTTTATAAATTTCCCTAAGCCTAGAGGGTTTTTACCTCAGAGTGATCGTAAGTTGCATTTTATTCAATTAATGAAAGCATTTAATTTGACTTTTTTTTACTTTTCAAGATATTGTTGATGTCCAATATCTGTTTTATAATTATTGCAATGCTTGTGCTATAACAACTTTTTCTTCTAAGGTAATGGTCTCTAGATTGCTTAGTCATCAATATGTGCTCCAGGGCTGCAAAATGCGAGTAACCAGAGTTTTCCGATATTTAAGGCATATTGATGGATCTCAAGTGCAATCAATTGAGACATTACCTACCAAGGCTGTTGATAAACATTTAGATGGTTTCCTCCCTGAAGAGGAAGCATTGATTGCGAGCTTTTGGAAACTCCCAGCTAATGAACAAAGAGAAATTGTAACCAAATTAGCCAGTTTAAAAGATGCTCTTGTTAACAGAAGTTTGGGTTGTGATAGAACTCGGAGGGGGGGGGGTCTCACCTTTCAGAGGAATTACCTATTGGAACAAAAGATTCTGTGACCTCACCTTTGTTGCATAATGAGTTGGAATCTGCTTTGCTTTTGACTAAAAAGGGTCTTAGTGCATCTGAAAGGCTAGCTGGGGTTCAGCCTAGTTGAGGCCAATTGACTTGAAATGACAAACAATTCTTCAAAATATAGAACTGATATTGACACCATAAAATAGGCAATGGGGAAAATGCATGATTGCTACCTCCTTGATTTTACGTGTGCGTTAAGCAGTGAGTTCAGCTGATAGTTGATTACAAAGTGAATTGTCTGAGAATTATGTGTTTGTTCCTGTATATCTGATGCAACTTGGGAATGCTTGTTCCTTTAAAAAGAGAAGAGGGTTTCTTATTTGAAAATCAAAATAAGGTGTTGTTTTTTTAAAGCTACGTAAATCTAAGGAGCATTTCAGAGGACCGAGTGTGGCTGACCACAGGCAGGGTGAGATTCTCTTTGTTCCCTCCACATGCCTGACTGAGCTCAGGGCTTGCCACACGACCATGCCGGCACAGACAGGGCATTCCTCACGGCTGGAAACCCTTTCCCAGTCCCCAGGTCTCTGCTTCAAACAGCCTCTGTTCTCCGGAGAGAGAACTGTGCTTGGGGGCTTGAGGCAGCATTCGCACCCACCCCCACCCCCGGCCACGTTGGCCTCAGAGCCATCTGTGTGTGTGTCCAGGCCTGCTGCCGTCTGCTCACTGAGTCTTCCGCGAGGGCTCTCAGTTGGCACTCATCCAGCGGAGGAGCAAGGGGTGCTCTGGAAGAGTCCCAAGGCCAGCTGTCCCTAGCTGGGCCTGGGCCACTGGGAACATTCAAGCAAGAGAAAAGTGGTACCCACGGATGGAGGGACCATCATCGCAATGGTCCAGGCAGCACATCCAGAACGGTCCAGTGCCTCTCCCGTTGCCCTTTGCAGACAGCAGAGAGTGTCCTGCTTTGTCTTGAAGAAAGTTGCAACTGATCTTTATATTAGCTGGGGCCAGTTAATGGAATTGAGGGAAGGCTGACAAGCCAGCCACATTGGCTTTGCCCACTGACTAGCGGTCCACCGGCGGAAGGGAAGATCTCAGGGCCCCTTACCCGAGTCTCTTCTCAGCTCAGAAGCAGAAGCAGAACGGACAAATAAGGAGGGGGGAGGGGGGCTGAAGCTGGGGCTATTCTCAATAATAATGATGATGATGATGATGCCACAGAAATCACCATCAGCCAGTTACAAAAAGCAGCTTTACTGGGAACAGCCTATATTCTGCGACGATATCTATAACAACAGCAACAACATTGACAATAAAATTCAGCCACCCTAGGTCCTTGGGAAGGACTCGATGTCTGGATAAAACAAACCAGTCAATCACACCTGTCTGACTGTGTAAAATAATAAATAAATAAATAAATAAATAAATAAATAAATAATATTCTGGGTCCAAATGTGGGGCATTAGCCCCTGGAGCTAAGGGCCCCCTTCTCCCTCCCATAGATTGCTGCCAAGCAGAGCCCCCTGCCGCCCAAGCTCGCCAGCCCTTGACCTCCTCCTCCTCCTCCTCTGCAGATGCGGAGACCTGCCTCCCGTGCCCGCCGGAGACTTGGTCCCCCCTGGGGAGCGCAGAGTGCTTCCCGCCACGCATCACCTTCCTGGACACGACCGACCCCAACACCTCCGCCCTGGTGAGCGTGAGCATCCTCGGCTTCCTGCTGCTCAGCGGCTGCCTGCTGGTGTTTGCCACCCACTGGCAGACGCCTGTGGTCAAGGCCGCCGGGGGCAAGCTGGCGTTGGCCATGCTGGCCTCGCTGCTGGCCTCCTGCGCCAGCACCGCCCTCTTCGTCGGGAAGCCCAGCCAGGCCAGCTGCAGGGTCCGGCAGCCCTTCTTCGCCGTCAGCTTCACGTTCTGCGTCTCCTGCCTCCTGGTCCGCTCCTTCCAGATCCTCTTCGTCTTCAAGATGGCCAGCCGCCTCCCCCGGGCCCGGCACGCCTGGGTCCGGGCCAGGGGCGTCGGCTGCTGCGTGGGGCTCAGCACCGGCCTGCAGGCCTGCCTCTGCAGCCTCTGGCTGGCCTTCTCCCCGCCCAGCCTGCAGAGGGACCTGGTCAGCCCCCGGGAGACCTTCCTGCGCTGCTCCGAGGGCCACTTCTTGTGGCTGGGGGCCGTGCTGGGCTACCTCACGCTGCTGGGGGCGGCCTGCTTGGTGTGCGTCTTCTGGGGGCGGAACCTGCCCAAGAACTACAGCGAGGCCCGGCTGGTCACCCTCAGCCTGCTGCCTTTCCTGATGGGCTGGGGCTGCTTCCTGCTGCTCTACGCCACCACCGAGGGGAAGGGCAAGCAGGTCGCCACCCTGCAGATGTTCACCGTGCAGACCAGCATCTACGCCATCCTCGGCACCTTCTTCCTCCCCAAGTGCTACGTCATCCTCTGCCGGCCCCAGCACAACACCGTGGCCCACTTCCAGACCTGCATCCAGGCCTACACCACCAGCACCCGCCACCCCGAGCAGTGAGCGCCGCCCTCCTGGGGCCACTCGGCGGGGGGGGGCCTGCAAGCGGGCACCGCGGCCCCTCCTCCCTCTCCCCAAGAAAAGCCCCGCCGAGCGCTGGAGCCGAGGCGTGGCGGACACGGGGGAACAGCCACCAAGGGCCCCTGCACGGGGGGGGAGGGGAGGGGGCCGTGCAGGGCGAGGGGAGGGTCTGGCTCTGCATTGTGGGCAGCTCAGATTTCCAGGGTGCCGCACTTGCCCGTAGCCCAGAGCCTGAAGCGCGGTGGTGGGTAAGCAGATGGTCTCTCCAGGGCGGCCCTGAGCTCTCCAGCAGACCGAGAAAGGACCTCACAGGGCAGGGCTGGGGAAGGGCCAGAGGCCACGTGCCGAAGGCCACAGCCCAGGGCTAGTAGCCACATGGCCTGAGTGAATCTGTACAAGGCGGCCCTAGATGCCCCTCGGGTCCCACCTCCACCACTGCCCCACAGGCAGCTCGTCCGTTTAGCTTTCGTTCGGATAGGGACCCCACCCCACACAAGCACAAGCCCAGGTGATTCCCTGCCCCGTCTCCAGGGGCTGCGATCAAAGGGCCTTCCGGAAAGGGACCTGAGCGTGCGTGGGGCAGCCCTCCAGGAGTCTTGCCAGGGGGCTCTTCCTGGGCCGAGGGGCGGCTCCAGAGGGGGCCCTGGGAGGCACAGCCCCTTGGCAAGGCCGAACAAAGCCGAGGAGCAGCCGCCTCGCAAACCCACATCTGGCCGCACGTCTCGTGACCCAAGCGCATGGAATCGCCCGGGATGGATCCTGTGTGGAGGGGAGGCACGCAGGAGGGGGGGCGGCCCCAACACCCTCTCCGTGTTCTTCATCCTGGCGCCTGAGGGTGGCCAGTCAGAGCACTAGAAGGGCCAAGACCCGGCTCCGTCGAGGGCCGGGCCACTTCCGACGCAGGGTCAGCACACCGACCCCTCTGGCTGCCTTGCCCAGGCCTGAGCCCCCTGTTACAATCCTGCCTTTCAGTTCCTGGGGAAAGCTGCCTCTTCCTCCCTAGCAAAAAGGCGGCCAGGTGTGGAGACCACAACCAGCGGCAGAAGGCCAGGCTGGGCAGCCGCTTGCCTTCCAAGCAGCCAACTGGCTCCCATTTATCCGAAGGGGAGCAGCATTCCCAATCCGCCCTCCCCCCCCCCCCCCCGGCACTCTCCCTTGTAAACACCTATAAATAGCAGGTATGGAAATGCTGGCGCTTGGGAGTCATGGGGGCCTCATCAGCATGAGCCAGGGCTCTCTGGCAGGCTGTGCATTGGCCAAAATCCTCTCGCTCTCTGGGTTGCCTTTCTTCGACTGCCATTTGCATGGGATGACCAGTCAAACGACTTCATTTGGCAGGCAAAGAGGCCGTTTTGCATGGAGGTCAGAGAGGCGTTTTGCATCCGCCCCTCTGCCAAATTCTATGGAAGGGGCCGTGGAATGCACTCCCGGCAGAAATCTCTAATTTGAATTCATTACCGTCTTTCAGAAGAGCCCTTAAAACCTATCTGTTTGGCCTTGCTTTCCAGGGTTTTTCAACTGTTGTAAATCGTTTTAAATGTTTGCCCTGGTTTTCTAGGGTTTTTTATTGTTTGAATGTTTAATTGGTTTTATTCTGGTTTCTATAGTTTTGATTTTAATTGTTAGCTGGTTCTAATTGTTTTTGTTCTGTTGTAAACCGCCCTGAGCCATTTTGGAAGGGCGGTATATAAATCAGATCACTCAAAATAAATCAATCCTACAGAATAGCTGAGGCAGTTGCTTCAAGTGCTCTCTGACAACTTTCTCCTGCCACTCAGCCCGCCTAGTGCAGCGGTTCTGCACCCTGGCTCCCCAGATGTTGTCGTGGGACTTCAGCTCCCATAATCCCCCACCTCGAGGGCCTTTGGCCAAGTCTGTGGGTGCACTTGTACTTTGAACATGGGGCTGGATTTGCCCCACTCCTGAGCCCTGCACGACGGACCGGCAGGCCGGTTTCTGTGGGGCTTCCGTGGAAACTCAGGTCTCTGTTTTCGGTCATTTGGCCTTACGAGCATCTCCACCAGATCCATGAGCTAGTCTGGACCAGGGGTGTCGCAGGAGCCGGCGATGCCCTGAACCACCAACCGGACAGCCAGGAAATCCAGAACTGACAAAAGGGAAGGCTTTCCCCCGGCAGCAGCAGCAGCAGCGCACAGTCCATCTGTGGGATCCTCTGCCCTGGGACGGGGTGATGGCCACCAGCGCGGACGGCTTGAAGCCAGGCTTTGGCGGCTCTTGGCCACCGCCAGGCTCTCAGTTGCAGGGAGGGGTTGCCTCCGTCTGCTGGTTCGGGTTAGGCTTCCCACGGCATCTCGCGGGAAAGAGGACACTGGGCCAGCGAGGTGGCCTCAGGGCTGACCCAGCAGCAGGGCTGTCTGTCCTGGTTCTATCCCGGCCCTGCCGCCCCCTCTTGGCTTACCCTGCCGGGCACGTTTCCTTCCTTCCAGTCTACCCGCCCCAGTTTGCCACAAAGTCTGGCCTTTCTTCGTTCAGCCCACTTTCAAGGGTGGATGGTGGAGGGCGGGGGGGCTTGCTTAGATGCCTCCTCCTTTCTGCTCCCCCAGTCTTCTCCTAAGACTCTTTTGTTTGGGGTATTTTGGTCGTGTCTGGTCCGTCTTGTGCTTAGATGCTCTGAAGGGACCTTAACAACCCACCCACCCCAATGCCTGCTTGGCTCCAGAGTTTCCCCTGAAACCTGCAGTATACAGTTGGATGTTGGTTGTGTCTTCCGCTCTGTATAGAGGAGAGGAGATCTGGTCTGGTGGTAGCAAGCAGGACTTGCCCCCTTAGCTAAGCAGGGCCCACCCTGGTTGCATATGAATGGGAGACTAGACGTGTGAGCACATATTCCCCTCAGAGGGATAATGGGGCCACTCTGGGAAGAGCGTCTAGGTTCCCAGTTCCCTCCCTGGCAGCATCTCCAAGAGAGGGCCGAGAGAGACTCCTGCCTGCAACCTTGGAGAAGCTGCTGCCAGTCTGTGTAGAGAGAATACTGAGCTAGATGGACCAGTGGTCTGACTCAGTCTATGGCAGCTTCCGATGTTCCTAGATGGAAAGAGCCGAGGCAGTCAATTCCTAATAGACTAAGTCCGAGGCCCTTAAACTCTATGCAGACATTACCCTGTACAAGTGTACGGACATCTGTGCACTCAGGCATGTTTTTGTGCGAGTGACTACACCTGCATTCATTTTAAAAGCGGACCTGGGTCCAGGCCCCCTGGAATGCAGGATACAGATAGGGAGTGGACGTCTGGCCCCATGTACAACATGATGTGTGAATAACTGATCCGTGCAAGTGCATCGTGTGCACAGGCACAAGTGCTGAATCCACGTAAAGCTTTAGGTGTCCCTTAACGGGGTCTTTAGGGTGGCATTCAGGGGGCGTTGTGAGCAGCAGCAAGGAGAGGGAGCTGCAACTCCGCGGCAGAACGCCTCCCCCCACCCACTGGCTTTGCATGCAGGAGGCCAACACCGGCAACCCCCCCCCCCAAAAAAAAAACAACCACAACCCACTAGTCGCCACCCAGCACTCATCCAGAGAGCTCCTCTTTATTGAAGGCAAACAAGAAGTAACAGGAAGGCTACTGGGACCCAACCCGGTCCCGGGTTCTAGGTCATCCTCACGACTGCGGTGCTGAAGGGGAGTGAGCAAACCAGGCCTGTGTTGTGGCTCAGGTGGGCAGACCTGCTGCGGGCAGCGGCCCTAATCTTTCAGGACGAGGGGCACCTTCACCTGCTCGGCCGCCTCCTTCCCCAGCAACGCCTCCACAATCGCCAGGCCGAACTCAAAGCTGGTGCCCGGCCCCCGGCTGGTGAGGATGTGGCCGTCCTTCTCCACGCGGCTCTCGGAGTACGTGTAGTGACCTTGAGAAGGGACACACGGCACAGAAGGAGTGGCGAGGCGGGGGCCAGGCAGCCTGCCCCAGATCCAGCACACAGGGCCAGGAGCCCCCTCAGCATCTGTGGGGCAGGGCTCCCTCAGACGCTCGCCGCAGCATAGCAAGTAGGGAGGCCCCTGTCCGGAGCCCTCGGCTGCAAGCGCCTTCAGGTCATCTCCCGACTCCTTGAGGAGGAGAATCGGCCTGGTGGCAGCAAGCATGGATTGTCCCCTTTGCTAAGCAGGGTCCAGCTTGGCTTGCCTTGGGATGGGGGACTACACATGTGAGCACTGGAAGAGACTCCCCTTCTTAGGGGAGGAGGCCATCGCTCAGTGGTAGGGACCCCGTTTTGCATGCAGAAGGTCCCAAGATCCCTCCCTGGCAGCATCCCCAAGTAGGGCTGGGAGAGACTCCTGCCTGCAACCTGGGAGAAGCTGCTGCCAGCCAGAGTAGACAATACTGAGCTAGCTGGACCAAGGGTCTGACTCGGTAGAAGGCCGCTTCCTATGCTCCAGACTTCTGCTGCTGAAGACCCAAGCCTCCCAGGAAGCCAGCTCATGCAGGAGGGCCTTGGCACTGTTTCATGGGCACACGTGTTCCCCTTTCCAACCCGGAAGAGAATTGCAGCGCAGAGAACCCCTCCCAGGGCCACCTACCTCCGTTCATCATCTTGTCTTTGGCCAGGGGATGTGTGGTCACTTTGCTTCCAAACCCTATTCCGTGGGCCAGCAAAGCAGTGGGGCCTGAGAAGAGAGGAGGAGGAGGAAGCATCACCACAAATATGCAGAAATAAATATTTTATATGGTAGGGATTCTCCAATTTGGGTCCCCAAGATAATGCTGGTCTACAGCCGACCTGCTCAACTTTGGCCCTCCTGCAGATGTTGGCCTACAACTCCCATAAGTGTGGTGTTGTGGTCAGAGTGTTGGACTAGGACCGGGGAGACCCGAGTTCAAATCCCCATTCAGCCATGAAACTCACTGGGAGACTCTGGGCCAGTCATGCATATCTCAGCCTAAACTACCTCACAGGGTTGTTGTTGTGAGGATATACATAACCATAACTCTGGGCTCCTTAGAGGAAGAGCGGGATATAAATGTTATTTATTTCTCTCCCCCCCCACCGGCTATTGGCCTTTGTGGCTGGGGATTGTGGGAGTTGTAGTCCAAAAACTGCTGGGGGGGGCAAAGTTGAGCAGCCCTCGACTACAGCACCATTGCCCTCCCGCCCTTTCCATACATCTGGACCACCTGGAGACAGAAAATGCTGCCAGACCCCACACCAGCTTTCATAATGGTTGCCCCCAGGCTGTGGTGCTTCCTTGGGGCTGAAACAGGCACAGCTCCCTCTCTCCCAGCCTTTCGGAGGAACGTGAATCCTGCCCCTTTTTATCCAGTTTTTTTGCCCTTTTTAAAAGTTCAGCTGCATTTGTTTTTATTGAATTGTTTCTTCTTCTTGTGAACCACCCTGGGTTCTTAGGACAACAGGCAGCATACAAATATAAACAAACAAACAGACAGACTGGAAGTCACTTTGAGTAGTAAAGCCCATTTTTGGAAGGGCAGTATAGAAATTGAATGAATGAATGAATGAATGAATGAAGCAGACACCAACACAGATCACAGGAGTGTCTTTTGCACAGTGAAGGAGGCTCGGCCCACAGGCAGTCAAGGCACAGCAGCTGTTTCAAGGCGATGTTTTCCTGCAGCCCTAGAGAAACACCTGCGCTTCGGAGGGGCCTGGCTCTAAAAAGGAGCCATGAGACAAAGGCACGGGAGGTTTCTGGAGGCCAGGCGCTCTGAAAGGCTGCGCCTTTCCCAGGGCAAGCCTATGACACACTGTGAATTATGAATGCCATCATCACTGAGACTCAGAGCAAGTCAGCAGCAGGTGGGTTCTGGTAAAACCTACTCCAGGAAGGGCACCGGAAATGTGGTAAGACCTTTTGGGTGTGTGGGGCGACCACAGCACCCAGGGCCCACAACAGACACAAGCTCCTGCGTAGAAAGAATTTCCAGCCCGTCCTCTGACGAATCAATCCAGCCCTCAGAGGTGCCTTCTGAACGGGACGCTGCAAGCTGAGAGGCTCTGGGTTCTGGGCAGCCCCTCTTATCAGGCCCAGGACAGGCGGAAGCCACAGCCGAGGGGGCCAAGCCAGGGAAACGGTCCCCGTGGCCCAGAGACATCCAGGCACTCTGGGCTGCGAGTAACATGGCCGTGGGTCACATGGCCGCCACTCACCTTCAGTTGTGGGGGGAACCCTCTGGACTCTCCCCCCACCCACCCCCCGCCTAGCGCAGAGAAGGTTGTGGGAGAAGCAAGGCTCAGGGGCAGGGTCCCCAGATGACGTGAGACTACAACTCCCATCACCCCCGCCATCATGGCCAAAGGGCTGCTGTCTGGGTCCCCAGGTGCTGCTGTCCCCACAATCCTCTGGAGGGGACGGGCCCACGAGAGTCTGGGAGGACTCCCCAGAGATCAGCCCCTTCTCCCGCAAAGAGCTCTGCTCCATTTCCCCCAGGCTCACAGCATCCGTCCTCCCCCAGGCATAACGGACTCTCCAGCAAGCTTGGCATTAAGCCAGCCGAGACTGCCCCCCCCAACCCCAATCCGGGACTGGAGAGAGGCAGACCCAACCCCTGGAGTGGGCAGGGGAGGGCCCCAGCAACCTCCCTTCACACTGGGTGGCTCTCTGCCCCACAGGGGTGGGGAGGGCTTGATTTGCTGGGGCTGCAGGCACAGCTTCTAGCCCCTTTCCCTAAGCCATACAGCCTGTGCAGAATTGCTCTGATGCCTCTTGCCTTGGTGCAGACAGAGAAGCACCTGACGAGATTTGAAATACTGCCGGGGGCAGCGGGGGGGGGGGGGGAGGCCAATGCCAAGAAGCTGCCATATACTGAGTCAGACCCTTGGTCTATCTAGCTCAGTATTGCCTTCACAGACTGGCAGCGGCTTCTCCAAGGCAGCTCCATCCCTGGAGGGGAATCTTCTTCCAGTGCTCACACGTCTCCTTTCATATGCAACCGGGGCGGACAAGTCCTGCTTGCCACCACAAGACCAGCTCTCCTCTCCTCTCTTTCCTTTCCAAGAAGGGAAGGATCTGCAAGGGCTATGCACCGCCCCCCCCCCTCCACTCCATGCAGGCTCCGAGGACCCACTTCCTGCGCTCTCCTCTCCTCTCCTCTCCTGGGGGCAGCCCTCCTGAACCTGCAGGGCAAGCCCACCGCCCTGCAGGTCTGGCATTCCCAAAGGTGACCAGAAGAGATCCAGCCAGCCTTGCTTCCAGGAGGCGGCGTCATCCCTCGTAATCCTAGCCCGGCAGCCTCTAAAGGGCAAAAGGCAAGAGAAGGTCAAGCAGCAACTGCCAGGATGAACACGGAGCCAGCCAGCCAGGCCATCTCAAGACTGGCACCCAGAGAGCGGGAGGCGTCTGCTTCCAACGCAGCTGCTTCTGCTTTAAAGCTGCACGAAAGGACTTCTGGAGTGTGGCTGTTCTTGTTATTCCAAAAGGCCTTTTCTCTTGGGCATTTACTCAGAGAAGCGTCTAGCTTCTCTGGGGCCTCATTGACTGACTGACATGATGGAACTCCCAGAACAAACTGGGAAAGAGACAGATGCTGTTTCCACAGGGTTGGCTTTAAAGGGGGCTTAGACAAATCCATGGAGGGCAAGTCTAACCATGGCTACTCGACTGGGGGCTAGAGGCCGCCTCCAGCCTCAGAAGCACGATGCCTCTCAATACCGGCTGCAAGAGAGCAGTGGTGGCAGCAGCAGGAGGAGGAGGAGAGAGGGCCTGCACAGACCTTTTGCCTGTGGGCTCCCCAGAGGTGGTGTGAAACTGGATGCTGGACTAGAGAGGTCTTCCTGGGCCCGATCCAGCAGGGCTGTTCTGAAGCAGGCAGGTTCCAGACCTTGCCCAGACTACCAGAAAAACTGAAAAATTCCCCCACAAAGTTCTTAATTCCCGGGAAAATGCAGAAAAACTCTCGGACTTGAAATGCATGATACCTTTCTACAAACTTTGGCAGTTTTCTTGCGTGCCTTTTGAGAGACAACACGATTGCCTCCTCAAAACAAAGCAGCTCTTCCGTTCATCAACTAGCAGGGAGTGCAGTGGAGTCTCTGGTCTGTTCATGGCACAGGAAGGAGGCTTGCAAGACACAAGCCCCTTCACTAGGACCACCTGTTTTTACTACCATTTTAACCCTAACCCTAACCCTATTGCTGCCAGTCACCCTGTTCGCCCCTCAGTATGAAACACGGCGATTAATTCTGCGCAGTGTTCCTGCAGCTGCAGCAGGTCAGGTCAGGTGCAGAATGGCCTGCCCTAAAGGCTGCCTGCCTGCCTGCCGCAGAACTGGAGCGGGAATCCTCTGGCCTTGGTTTGTCTCCTGCCTCATCTCCAGGGCAGTGATGGGCCTCCGGGTGCCCCCCCGCCCCCCCACCCCCCGGAGGACTCTGAAGGGGCAGTGACAGAAAGCGGGCTCTGGGCCCAGGGGCCGTGGCCACCGTGAGGCCTGCCTCTACTTCCCTTTCAGCCACATAAAGCGATACGATCTTTGAGGTTCTCTCGGAACGGGTGTGACTGCTGCAGAACAGCAAAATAATTCGCAGAATTTCCATTCCCAGAAGGCCCCTGGAGGGTCAGTATGAGTCACACTTGCTGTCAAGGCACAGCGGAGCAAGTCAGCCCAAACCCCAGCACTGACGAGAGCCGCTGGAAGGCACACCGGGAACGGCGGGGGGGGGGGGCGTGCTCAGCAGAGCACCTGCTCCCCCCCCCTTGGGGGCTGCCTCCCTGCAAACAGGAGACGGTCCTCAGCGGTGCCCACCTGCACAGATGGCTGCAATCAGCCCTTTCCGGCCATCCTGGTCCTTCAAGACGTCCCTCACAGCAGGCGACTGGAAGCAAAGAGAAGAGTTGCCCTTGGTCAAGACACGGGTCTGTCCAGCCTGCCTAGGTAAGGGGGCTGCGAGGCGCTCGGCTGAAGACCAGAGTGGTGCTGATGTTTAGAAAGGCTCAGAACGCGGCAAGAGGTCCAGAGGGGCAACATGAGAGGCCCCATGAGAGGCCCCAAGGACGTCTCTCCATCCTCTATCCTCCCCGGGGACATGCACACCTGCACACACCTGCCCGTGGGGCATGGCATGAGGCACTGAAGAGGATGTGGTGCTCCCAGCACCAGGAGCCCGTGACTCACAGAACACACACACACCCCTTGCGGGGCAGGGGTTCCCAACGCTGGAAGGTCATGGGGGGTGATGGGAGTTGGAGTCCAACCAGGTGGGGAGCCAGCTTCACCGGGAGGGCCAGGAGGAGGAGCAGGCACCAGCACTGTCCTGCAAGGGGGCCCCAGGGACCCCCCAGCCCCCCCCGGCTCCCCTAAGCTGACAGCCAGCCCCGGGCTTCCGGGAGGAAAAGCCAGCCAGCTCCTCCCAGCAGCTGCGCTGGGCCCTGCCAAGAACGGGCAGACCTGGGCAAGACCACCCTCTGCGCCTCCGCCTGCAGCAGGGCCGAGCGCTTTCCCCACAGGGAGAGAACTCCCGGCACGTTCGCAGGGGCCTGCAGGGTTACCTCGGACAGGTTTTGGGCTCCCAGGTTCCCTCCTGGCAAGACCACCACATCGTAGGGCCCCTGAAAATGAGAAGAAAGGGTTGCTGGGCAGAAGAAAAGCCGCAAGGAGGGAGGCACCGAACAAGGCGACAAGCCAAACAGTATGGAACGCGTCTGCAAGGGCACGGCTAGAGGGGGAAACAGCCGTCACCCACCTCACTGGCAGGGATTCTTGGGGTTCAAAAACCGGGCAACTCTCGATTTGTCTGCCTAGAGGGCTGTGCTGCCCCCCCACCTAAAAGGCCCCTTCCCTGAGCAAAAAGGGGTTCAACAGCCCACCGCGCTCTCCCTGAAATGCTGCTCACCATACCGCCAACTTGGGTACCGTGTTGATTTCCAAGCGGGTGGGATGCCTGAGCACCAGAGCTGCGCACTGCCACCCAATTCAGCCGCGGGCCTGTCTGGGGTGGGGGGGGGGAGGCCAGAGCGCATCTCCAACGGAAGCTCGTTCATCCCAAGGGGAAAGAGGAGCAGAACCCACAGCCCCTGCAAGTTCTTGCCCCAGGGCCTCACCGCACCACAGACCAAGGCAGTGGCCACCACAGGGCCCAAGAGACCCCTCCCAGACCTGCAGGCCGCTCCCCAACTCTTTGCTTTTAGCACAGACTGCACAAAAACCGGTCTGGGGCCTCTTCTGGGTCTGGGCCCCAATAACTGGGCAACGAGACACCTTTTTAATGTGGCGATTCTCTTGTATTTAGCAGGGGGAGAGTCACTGGCCCTCCCCACCCCCAGCACAGCCTCCCTCCAGTGACTGTCGCTGGTGTCTGTCTTATGGGGTTTTTTTTAAGATTGTGAGCCTTTTGGGGACAGGGAGCCATCTCATTTATTTATTATTTGTCTCTGTAAACTGCTTTGGAAACTTTTGTTTCCAAATACATATATTTGTTGTTGTTGATATATATTTGTATATATTTGATATATTTGTTGTTGGGCAAGGGAGGCTGCACAAGGTTGACTGTGGGGGAGGAGGAGGAGGAGGAGGAGGCAGACCATAAGGTGGTTGAGGTGGCTGGCACGGACCCGTGGCAGGCACAGGTTGGTGCTTCGGGGGGGGCAGGGGGCATGGAAGATGCCCGAGAGCCCTCCTCCTCCTCCTCCGTGGCTGCAGCCACTGCCCAGCAGGGAGGTCCCCGAGTGGCGGTGGCATTCCCAATGGCCCAGGCCCAAACTGGCCGGCCCTCAATGCTGCCTGGTGCACACAGCCTGACGTGTCTTCATACGGGAACGGGAATGGGTGGGGTTCCCCACTGTGAAAGCATCTGGCTGCTAGATCAAGAGCCGTTCAGTTGAAATATTGCATGAAGGGAGTGGGGGGGAGACCCTGGGAGGAGAACAGCTTCTCTCTCTTTGAGTTTGGCCATTAAGCCAAGAACACAAATGATCTTTGATGAGTTGGGAATGTTAATGCTCCTGGATTATTTCATTATTTGCACATAAAGACATCTTATGTGCCAATCTGAGTTTCTACTAGGTTGTGTTTGTTTTCTTTTTTTGGTGGTCTGGAGGTCTGTGACAGTGACATGAAACAAAAAAACCGACTTGTCCATTCAAAATTCCAAGGAAACCTGCATTTCTCCTGCGGTTTCCACTGCGGTTCTGGGTGCCAACTGAAGGTGCCCCACAGCCCACAGTGACCCCTTGGGGACCTGTGGCAGAATCCAGGAGTGGCTACCTGGGCAGGTCACCCACGTCTGCACCTGAGACTCAGTTAGCAACTGACGGCCTAAAACAAACCCTCTGTGGAGGACCAAAAGGGAAGGCCAGAGAGTTCAGCAGGACTCACCTGCTTTCGGGCATCCTCCAGGCTCTTATCTGGACAAATGACGACATCCCGGCTGCACTGCACGGGGTCTTTCCCAGCCAGGCCCGCCACTGTCACGTGAATCTGAGAAGAAGACAGACAAACATCCTCACCTAGGGATGGATGCAGATCATGATCACTGTCCAACTGTATACGTGGCATCAGGCAACTGGGGCTCTTCCTGCCCAGTTCTTGCTGGGACCTTACAAGCTGCACCACCATCTTTTCTACCCAGTGAGTCAGGCCGCACAAGGAGTCACCATGTGATAGAGCAGCTGCCGACAGACAGACAGACAGACAGCCAGACCTCCCTCCCCAAACCAAGAAGACTCTTCTGGGGGGCTGCTGATCTAGCCTCGCCAACTGTCAGACACTTTGGCCTCTGGTGTGTGCAGGGAGGTGGTACGGAGGAACACTCGACTAGGCAGGTGCCTATTACACACCGCCTGAAACGGTACAATCCAGAACGGATCTGCCACAGGCACTGATGCTTCTGCAGATCGGCTGAAGTTTGGAGGCTCCAACGTTGGAGAAACGGCCCGGCTTTGGACTCTGGCTCTCTTGGGCCTTTCACGGCCATGCAGGTGATGCAGTGGATGCAGCTGCTCAGACCTCTCCAGAACTGCAGAGTGACAGGCTGCACCTCACCTGCACAACTCCTAACAGTCCCCAAGGGGGACCTCAGAGATCCCAGGTCCGGGCCCCCTTGGGCTGAGAGGCAGCGGGGGCAACCGAAGGACCCCTCCTCCCAGAGGCGCCTCGGAAGCCAGGCCACGCACTCACATTGGCCCTTCGCATGACGTCCGTGGGAATCACCGTCTCCATCTCCTCGGCTCCTTTGGCCAGAATCACCAGGGCTCTTTTGGAAGCCATTTGGACAGCCAGGGGTCTCGCTGCACGCTCTGAGGCTCAAAGGCCGATTCCTGCTGGGATCTTCCTCCTGCTGCACAAAACCAAAGAGGGACTATTCAGCAAGCCATACCTCTGCATGGGTGCGGACTCACCCACCCTCTTCTTGCTGCCCAGCAATGTTTGCAACTGGGGCCGTGCTCCAACCCCAGGAGATGGTGGGGTCCTGCAAGGCGAGGGAGGCTGCTGGCACAATTCCAACCAGGCCCAGCCGGCAAGAAGAAGCTCCTTGGAGCACTTGGGCGGGCCAGAGCTGGCAGCAGCAAAGACGGGCGGTGGGGTGGGGCTTGTGCCCCTGGAAAGCACTGCTCCCTGGCCTCTCAGGCGTGCCCGCAGGCAGACGCTCACCCCTTCCTGATGTCCCCTCCGTTCATTTTAGATCCCGCTCAGGCTGAACCAGGAAGGCCCCACTCGGAATGCGCATGGTGCACACACAGCGCCTGGATCCTGCCGCCCAGAAGAAAACTCATTCCGCCCAGAGATGGACAGAGATTAGAGGGCCCACTGCTGGAAAGGCCACAGCCCCCAGCTGAACACCTCTTTCCTGGAAGGGCGAGGGCCGAGTGGCTGCCTACCGCCTTCCTATCTCCCTATCTGATCGCAGCTGCTCCTGCGATCAGATAGGAGAGGAGAGCTGGTCTTGTGGCAGCAAGCATGACATGTCCCCTTAGCTAAGCAGGGTCCGCCCTGGTTGCATCTGAATGGGAGACTAGAAGTGTGAGCAGCACTGGAAGATATTCCCCCACTTAGGGGATAGAGACGCTCTGGAAGAGCAGAATGCTTCAGGTTCCCTCCCTGGCAGCATCTCCAAGAGAGGGCCGAGAGAGACTCCTGCCTGCAACCTGGGAGAAGCCGCTGCCAGTCTCTGAAGACAATACTGAGCTAGAGGGACCAAGGGTCTGACTCAGCATATGGCAGTTTCCTATGTTCCTATGTTCCACCTTGATCTTTGGGAGAAGTGAGGAGGAGAAGGTGGCCACAGATACCCACGGCTCACTTTAAGGAAAGGGAAGGCAGGGGCTCAGGGGAATGGCTTCATGTGCCTAGAAATTCACTCCTTCCCTCAGGTGTGCTGCAAGCGAGGAGGAGGGCGGCCTCCATATTGTCCAAGGCTTCACGCAAGCAAGCAAGAGAACCTGCATCTCGCCACCTGGCAAAGGATGGGGATGGGGTGGGGGAAATGTGCACAGAGGCCATTGTTGCTGCAGCTTGGCCAGTGGCTTCAGCCAGAGGCTATCCACCTTGTCCCTAGGTGTTGCCAGACTACAACCCCCATCATCCCCTGCCACAATGGCTGCAGGCCCATGAATGGAGTTGCAGGCCAACCACATCTAGGTGGGGAGTCTTTGCCCCTGCTCACTGGGCAAAGAGGTTTCAAAGAGTCTCTTAATGGAGCAGGCAGGGGGAGAGCAACTGGCCCTCTCCGTCCCCAGGCAGGGGGAGAGCAACTGGCCCTCTCCGTCCCCAGGCAGGGGGAGAGCAACTGGCCCTCTCCGTCCCCAGGCAGGGGGAGAGCAACTGGCCCTCTCCGTCCCCAGCACAGCATCTCGCCAGTGGCTGTTGCTGGTGTCTATTTCGCGTTCCTTTTTTAGATCGTGAGTCCTTTGGGAGCCGTTTTGTTTATTTACATTTCTTTATGTAAACTGCTTTGGAAAGGTATATAGATATTTTGCTGTTGTTGATTAAGAAGTGTGCTGAGCAGGCAAACATACAATGGAGTCGGGCTATTCTGCTGCACCCCCCTCACTTCCAGCCCAAACCCCTACCTCACTCCCCCCCTCACAAACACACACAAAAAGGACACCAGAGTGTGGGCCTGGCTGGACTCCAGCGCCCCCCATCAAGGCAGTTCGGGGGCTTGTTTCAGGGGGAAGAACCCACTTCGGGCAAGAGCTTTCGGTGTTTGTTTGGGGATTGGCCGATGACCCCGAAGGGCCTCGATCCAGGGCAAGCGAGCCACGCTTAAATCTCAGGGGCAGCAGGCACAGAAGTGAAGTCACTTGCAACGAGCAGAGTTCAAGGGCGCAGGAGGGAGCCCGGCCAACCGGGGCTGGATTGGGGCCACGACGGCACCCGCCGGTGCAGCAGACCCGGAGAGGAGAAGGACCAGGAAGCGGAGGGGCAGCCCACTCAGGCGGCGGCTCGCGGGGGGGGGGAGAGAGCGCCCCCTCCCCCCCCGAAGGGCGGAGGCGGGGCCAGCCGGGTCGCCCTTCACCTTCCTGCGAGAGAGACATCACCCCCCGCCCCGCCCCGCGCCTGGCTTGCAGGGAGGCCCCCAGCCCAGAGAGAGAGGCCTCCCGTTGCCTCGGCCCGGCTCAAGGGCCCCCGACTCCCTCCTGGGCCCCAGCGGCGCCTCGTGCACGCCGCGCCTCCCCGTTCCGACGTGCAAGGGAGGAGCCCCGCGACGCCAGCAGCCGCCTCAGCCCGCTCACCTCCGAGGACGCAGCAGGCCAGGCAGTGGCGGTGGCACCTCTTGGGCCGCGGCAGCGACGTGGGGCGACTCACGCGCGTGCCCGCCGGAGGAGGCGGGTCTCCTTCGCGTCCGCAGCTCCACGGCCGAATGGGGGTGGGGCCAGTCGGGAGCTCCGCCCCTCCCGGCCTCCTCGGTTAACCTCTTCCCCGCCGAGGCACACAGCGAAGCACCAGACCCCCCCCTCTCCGCCGCGGCTGCGGACGACGCGCGTCTCTGTTGCTTGCAGCACGCACACCGGACTGGAGCGAGGGGAGCGGCGCGGCGCGTTCTTTGCACGTCGGGATGCTTGTCTGTCTTAGCAATCACGTGCTTTGGACACCTTATTCAGACGGGAGGCAGAGGCTTGGGCGAGAACCTTTCTCCCGGGTGTTTGCATTTGTTGCAAAGGTGGCTTCATGGCTTTTATTGCTCTTTGTTTTCACCTGGTTGATCTCCACCTTGGGGTCCATGAATGGAAGGCACGATGTAAACAGAACTCACAGCCAGGACATCGCTGCACCATGGAGTGCATGGAATGGAGCTGGGGGTGTGGGGAGAGACGGCCAGTGTGAGAAACGACGGGAACTTCTGCCCACTTTCTTTGGTGCTGCCAAGGAGACGCCATCTGTGCCCAGTGGGATGACCATGCCTCTGCCCCAAGAAGCCTGTTCTTCTCCTCTGGTGTTTTGTGTGTGTGTGTCTGTCCATGTTGTGAGTGCAGGAAGGGGAGCAGATTAACCTGCATTCCCTGCTCCCTGGGGGTGCCGGCCATGATGGGGAAATGTGTCCCTGGTTTGACCTCCTCCTTTGAAGCAGAGGGTGCTGTCTGGAGGCTTCTGCTGTCTTGGGAAGGGCTGCTCTGCTCTGGCTAACCTTCCAGCAGGAGTTCCTAAACGTAGGAGTTCCCCCACCTGTGTTGCCGGACTACAACTCCCATCACCCCCAGCCGCCATGGCTAGTTTGGCAACTCACACAGGGAGAGGATGGGCAAGCCAAGGGGGCTCCCAGCCTGCAGCCCCCACTGCTGGCGAGCTCCTTCTCTCCCTCCTGCTTTGTTTGCCAAACGGCCCTGGTGGTTGGGGGCGATGCTCCCGGCACTGGGCAAGGGGTGTTGCGTGTCTCTGCTGGCCCGGACACCCCTCCTCACAGCCCAGCCCAGCCCAGCCCAGGGGCTCGGGGTGTGATGCTGGTACCCCCGCCCGCCAGCCCTCGCTTTGGAAATCTGGAGCCTCTGCAGGGCATCGGGGCAGGGACCCACCCCCACGCATCCGCCCTCGGGCCTCTTTGCTACGGCGGCGGCTTCCGCTCCGTGCCCTCTGGTTTCTGCAGGTGTCGTGCACCGGGGCTCTCCCGAGGCGGCCGCAGCGGCCGCTACGGAGGGGCTTTCCCCCCCCGCCGCCCCGACCTCAGCCCAGCGAGAAGGCGGGGGAGAGGCGGGGCTGACGTCACCAGTGACGGACCCAGGAGGCGGAGGTCGCTGGCCACGCCCACCGCCGGCAGCAGCCAATCGCAGCAGCCAGGCTTGCAAGCGCACTGGAGGCACCTCGCTCCGCTCCTGGCCGCTTCTTCGCCCCTCCGTTGCCTTCTCAGCCGGGCTCCTCCGGCGCCAGAAGAAGCCGTGGAGGAAGGAAGGAAGCCCTCTTCACACGTTCTGTTCAGTGCGCACCCTGACCCGCGTGTGCGGTACACGGGCACAGATCTGCACGCAGATGCGGTTACTCACACGTTATGTCCAGAGTTGGTCTTAGGAACGGAGGAAGCTGCCATACATACCGAGTCAGACCCTTGGTCCCTCTGGCTCAGTACTGTCTACCCAGACTGGCAGCGGCTTTTCCAAGGCTGCAGGCAGGAGTCTCTCTCTCAGCCCTCTCTTGGAGCTGCTGCCGTGGAGGGAACTGGGAAGCTTCTGCAGGCAGAGCGGCCCCATCATCCGCGGAGGGGAAGATCTTCCAGTGCTCACACACATAGTGACGCAAGCCAGGGTGGACCCTGCTTAGCAAGAGGGACCCTCCATGCTTGCTACACAAGACCAACTCTCTCTCCTCATTGGTAGCAAGCGCGACTGGTCCCCTTGGCTAAGCAGGGTCTGCCCTGGCTTGCATTTGCATGGGAGACTACTTGTGTGAGCACTGGAAGATGTTCCCTCCCTGGCAGCATCTCCCAGCTAGGACAAGATTTTTTTTTTTTAATTGAACCAACAAACTACCAAAGCATACAGTACGTTGCCAAAGCACAATTATATACAAAGTGGTTGTTTGTACATGATATATCTACAAAGATTTACACACAAGGATTTGGAAACCCACAAGGTTATGAGGTATATGCAGGTAGTACTGTAACTCGGGGGGTGGGGAATTTCCAGGCACATCAGGTAATGGGGGGGGGGGTACGTCCGACATCCATTTCCACAATTTGTCCCATTGCAACCCTGGAGAAGTTGCTGCTGCCTGTCTGTGCAGACAATCCTGAGCGAGATGGCTCAAGGGTCTGACTCGGTAGAGGGCAGCTTCCGGTGTCCTTTCCTTGCAGCCTTGAGATGGGGGTGGGTGGTGGGAGTGAGAAGAGTGGCACGGAGTCCCCGAGGCGGCTGCCCGGCTGCTGCCTGCGAAGCGCACCGTTGGCCGCCGCCGGCTCTCCTCCCTCCAGGACTCCCTCCCTCCTTATCCCCAACGGGGGCTGCGGCGGGGGCAGAGGCTTAGCCAGTGGACCCCCACCCGCGCCGGACTCACTGAGCCCGGGCAGGCAGGCGGCAGTGGCGGCGGCTCCCTCCCTCCCGCCGGCCCGGCTTGCTTCAGCTTGGCTGCCGCGCGTGGCGGGGTGAGCCAGGAGGGGCGGGCCGGGAGCAGCAGGGGGCGGGCCGGAGGGCGGGGCCGGCGGGGCCACCTGGCTGCGCCCCCGGCCGGACTGCACAGGGGCGGCAGCAGCAGCAGCATCTCTTGCCGGCGGCGACGACGCGCGCGGGGAAGGAGGACGGAGCCCAGCGCCCAGACAGAGAGCCGCCGCCGACAGGCACCGCCAGCCCGCCGCGACCACGAGCCGATGGGAGGCAGCCGAGGCCGGCGCCCGCCGCCCGCCGCTCTCCTCCTCCTCCTGCTGCTGCTGCAGCTGCTCCTCTGGAGCCCTGGCCGCGTCTGCGGGGAGCGCCCCTGCCCGACAGGTGAGCCTAGCCCGAACCGGCCCGGCTCCGCTGCCGCCGCGCTCCTCGGCTGGTTGGCTGCCACTCGGGGGCCGCGGTGCGGCGGGCGCTGGTGGCAGCAGAGACGGGGGTGATGGTACCTGGGGGTGTGTGTGTTGGGGTGGGGGTCTTTGCCGCGGCCGCCGCCTCCTCCTCCTCCTCCAGGGGCTGGGCGCGGAGCCCGGCGCCATCGCCACGGGCTGGACCCCCGCGCGCCTCCCCACGCCCCGGCAAAAGCCTGGGGGGCGGCTTCGCTTGCAGGTGTCTCCGCGTCCTCTCCGCGCGCCCCGCCTGCCTGCTGCCGCTCAGGGGTCCCCCCTCCCGCCCCGCCCCGCTGCAAGTCAAGAGGAGCAGCGCAGCAGTCAGACCCTCTGCAAGCACCGGCGGGCGGGCGGGCGCGGGCGACGCCGGCCGCCCTCCACCCACGGCGCGCGCTCTCTCGCTTTTCCAGCCACCTACCGCGACCACACCACAGGCGACTGTAAACTCTGCAAGACGTGCGATGGTAAGCAAGCGCCCGCCCCCCCCCCGCCAAGGTGGGCACCTGTGTCCGCGGCGGCCCCTCCTGCTGCAGACCCAGACGCCGGGTGGGAGAAGGAGCGTAGAGCCTGTGCCGGAAGGTGCCGCCCCGGGGCATCCTCGGCAGGCCTCCTCACCTGCCGCTGCCTTCTCGTGTCTGATGCTGGACCGTGGCTAGTCTCCTCCCTGTGGGGAGTCTCGCACCGTGGCCCAGGGGGCTCTTCCTCCTCGGGCAGCTGGGATGCCTGGATGGGCCACCTTGGCTCCAGACAGATGGGCCTGTGGCCCAAAACAGGATCCCTCGCCTTGGCACACCAGGGAGTCTGCTGGTAGCTGGTGGGGGCACAGAAATCAAAATTGAGAGGGGGGGAAATGCATTTATGGCTGGCCCTGCTGAAAGAGAATTGGGGGTGAGGGGAACGACTATTGGGGGGGTGCTTGCCCCCACTGGAGCCACCCTTACTGGTGACCCTCCAGTCGGCTGGGTGCCTCTTTGGGCAGAATGTGCTAACGCCCCCCCCCCACACACACCATAGGGCAGAGCTCCCCCTGCCCACCCGCCGTTCAGGCCACTCAGCAATTCCCTTTGTGACCCCCATCTCGGGGCGTTCAGTCAATGGCCCCCCTGCTGACCCCCACCAACAAAATCCATCACAAGTGCCTGTTGCCAGCAGAAGCGGGTTACCCGTCTGATTGCAACAGAGGCCTCCCCCCACTCAAAATATTTTGACTTGTTAGGAATCCGCGAATACGAAACGAAGTGCTCTGCAACTGCCAACGCCGTCTGTCGCTGCGTCCCGAAGTTTCGGTGTGGTTCGGGGAGCCTGTGTGAACTCTGTGAATGCACAGAAGGCCAAGAGCTGACCGAGCAAGGTGAGGCCGGCTCCTCTCCCGAAGGATCCTGCTGGCTGGGATGTATAATGCCTGGAGGTGACTTTGGGGGGCCACAGGCAGGAAGAAGGGCCCTGCTGCTGGCAGCCCCAAGGAGGCCTCTCTGGCCCGCCAGATGCTGCCGGGAGCCCACAGGCCAGAGGCGAGGAGGGCGTTTCTTCTCCGGCTGCTGTTGCTGCCCTGCAGGGGGGCTGAGAGGCATCTGGCCTCTCTCTGAGGCTGGAGGGGGCCGGTCGGCATGGACAGCCCTCGCCTCCATGGATTTGCCGAAGCCCCTTTTAAAGCCATCCCAGCCGGTGGCCATCCCCACCTCCTCCTGTGGCAGAGAAGTCCACGGCTCAGTCCTGCGCAGTGCGAATCAGTCCTTCCTCTGGTTGCCCCCCCCCCCAATTTCCAGCCAATCAGTCTCAGGGGATGCTGACCTCTGGTTCTGCTGTCATGGGAGGAGGGGGAGGAGGGAAACCCCCGCCTGCCCCCACAGCGACCGACCTCTCTCCTGCCTTCTCTTAGCCGCCTTTTTTCTACATGAAAAGCTTTGTGGAGCTAGAGGGGTGGGGGTGGGGTGGGGCAAAAGAGGGGCTGGGCACTCTCTCACTGGGTGGTGGTGGGGAGACTGAGCTTGGGGCAGGAGCAGCCAGGAGGCCAAGATGACCCACCTGCCCCCCACCCTGGGGCTGCTGTGCTCACCCCCACCCTGGTGGCAGCCCCTCCCTGGGCCCAGCTTCCAGCCCCCTCTTAGCCCAGCAGAGGGGTGAGCCTGAGGTGAGCCTGAGAACTCTGGTCCAGGTTGCTGCTGCTGCTGCTGCTGCTGCTGCCGCTTCCGTCTCCGGCCCCCTCGCCAGCTCTGCCCCCTCACTTTCCACTTGCGGCGGTGGAGCCTTTTCTCAGAAGCCACGAGCAGACCTTGAAGCTGGTACTGAGGGTGGTGGTGCTGTTGGAGCCTGGCAGGATCGTGCCAGCCCATCCGAGAGCCAAGCCGCAAAGAGACCGTTGTGCGGAAACACCCCCCCCGGAAACCCCTCCGCGGAGAGTCCACTGGCCAAGCAGAGCAGAGGAGACGGGGGGGGCTCCCGGGCAGGCCTCCCGCTGCTCTTGGGAAGTTGCCCCTCCGGGGGGGGGAGGGAGGGAGGGAGGGAGGGAGGGTCCTTGGCCCTGAGCCAGGCGTTGGCAAGTGCTGCCCAGATGTCGGGGGCGGGAAGAAATGTGGCTCCTGGCAGCCTCCCAATCCCACTGACGGATCTGCTGCCAACCAGCCCACAGGTTCCCTGGCCAGCTACTCCTCTCCCTTGAAAAGTCCACCAAGGGGCTGACCTAGAGAAACCAAGGAGAAACAAACAAGGGAGTTCCCAGAAGGGCTCACAATCTAACCCCCCCCACACACACACAAAGTCGCCACCAGCAACAGCCACGGGAAGGATGCTGCTCGGGGGGCGGAGGGGGCCAGGCACTCCCCGCCATGGAATAGAAGAGAAGGCCTCTTTCAAAGGTGCCTCTGTGCTCAGTTAGCGGGCGGGGGGGGGGGGCGTAACCCTAAGCCTGCCCTCTGGCTGCTGCGGCCCAGGCCTTGCAAGGGGGAAGACAAGACTCCCCGGCTGTCTCTCCCTGCCAGCCGTGGGGCCATGAGAGGCCAGCCTCCAGGTGGGGGGGGGTCAGCTGGCGGCCTGGAATTGACGCCTGCCTCTTCCTCAAAGGTTGCCAGAGCTGTCCTGAAGGGACATTTAATGACCGGCCTGCAGGGAGCTGCCAGCCCTGGAAGCAGTAAGTCCTCCTCCAGACCCAGAAATGCACACGCTCCGCGGCCTCATTGCGCTTGCTCTGGGGGGGTGGGGGGTGGGCTGTGCGCTGAACCCTCTTTGGTTGCCTGCAGATGTCCAGACAGCAGGCTCTTGAGGCCTGGAACCAAGACCTCCGATGCCGTTTGCATGTCGGAAGACCCAACGAGGAGACCCCGCTCCACCCGGCCCCCCTCCACCCGACCCAGCTCCACACGGCTCCCCCCATCGCCAGTCCCCCCCACCAAGATGTCAGGTCAGGTTAGGCTGTGTGGTGGACCCCTTGCCAGATGGGGGCTCTCAGTCCAGGGCAAGCTCTCTGGAGTGTGTGTGTGTGTGTGTGTGGGGGGCCTTCAGAAGGGAGGGGGGCTTAGTCAGCCGGTCTGGAGGGAAGCCGATGGGGGCAAGGCTAGCCGGGCAGCTGCAGCCAGGATGGCGGGAATGGGAGGTGCCGAGGCGAAGAAGCCCTTCTCAGATGCCCGCCTGCCGCCCACGTGGGCAGTTGCAGGGGCCGCTGTGGGGGTGCCCGTGCCCGCCTGGCTCCAGTGAATGCCCCGCTGCCGACGGCTTCTGCTTTTCGGCGGCTTTCTTTGAACTTTTTGTTCAGTGTGCCTTAGGACTGCTTTTTCCCCTTATGGTTCAAGATCACCTTATTTATTGTTGGGTTTTGAGTACTGTAAGAACCAACACCGCCCCCCCAACCCAAACCCAATCTATGCAGGGGGAAACCGGCTCCCCCAGCCACAACTGTGAAGAGGTACGATCCGGTCATGGGGGGGGGGAGAAGGGCCCTCTTCTCCTGCCACCACCCCGGGATCCCCCCCCCCTTTTAACATACTACTTCCAGTGTGCAATAAGACTGCCTTGTGCATTCTGCAAGCGAGCTGAGTTTGCCGTCTTTCGCGAGAGTTCAAGCTGGCTTCTCGGCAGCAGTGTATACGATGGACGGGTGGCCTGACTCTGTGTGTGCGGAGGGGTCCCGGCACAAAGGCTCGCCCTCTTTGGGAAGGGGGCTGAGGCCTGCTTTCTGCCTGCCTGTTTGCAGAGATGGACGACCAGCTGACCACCCTCCGAGTGGCCCTGATCCTGGCCTTGCTGCTGTGTGTCCTGCTCCTGCTGTTCTTCTGCTTCTTCTTCAGCTCCTGGATCTCCAAGCGGCTGCCAGCCATTTTCGCCAAATGTAAGGCCAGCCCCAGGCAGTTTGTCCCCGACACCAAAACTCTCCACACTAGACGGCTCGGTGCCCAGCTGCGTCTGGCCCCGAGTCCAGGTTAGATGGGAACCCAGGTGCTGAGAGGGCCCCCTGGCCAGATGGGGACGCTGTGCTGCCTCCAGGCAGATGGGAGGGGAGGGGGCTTCAGGGCCCTGAGGAGCTCCTGCCCCTCCCCATGACCAGCAAAACCAGCATCCTGCAAAACCGGGCGGGGGGGGGGGACAGCAGCACTGCAGATTCGAGGAGCTGGGTGTCTGCTTGCTCGGCACCTTTGAGAATGTCAGCCAGAGACCTTGCCTTACCTTGCCAGGTGGGGGTGGGGGGTGCTTTTGTTCAAGCACAGAGTAGACACAGCCCTCTGGTTCTCAGCCCACCCTCGCTCCCCATAGACCCTTGATTCTGGGGGTCTGAGGGCCCGTGCTTCCAGCCAGGAGGAGGCTTTGCCTTCCAGCATCCCGGGCCAAGCGGCCTCCACCTTCCCTGGCCTCTGCCATGAGAGCAGGCAGGGAAGATTCCATCCAGGGAAGGGCAGCCCAAGAGGGGCCCTTGGGGGCTGCCCCACAGTGGTGGCTTCCTGCAAGCAGGGTTAAACCAGGGCCAACTACTGGTGGGCACTGGAGGCCTGGCTGTGGCCGCAGGATGTCGTTTTTCATTTGAAAACGAAAGCCCCCATCCCCTGAGGGGAATCTCTTCCAGTGCTGTTCCCACTTCTAGTCTCCCTTTCATATGCAACCAGGGCGGACCCTGCTTAGCTAAGGGGACGGGTCGTGCTTCCTAACACCAGACCAGCTCTCCTGGGTTCCACTCCGGGGTGTGCCTGCCTCACTCACTCCAGGGGAGCAACGTCTGAGTCCCTTCCGGCTGCTGCATCCGGGACGGGCACCCGAGCCTGCTTGGGCACCGAGGCCTGAATCCTCCTTCCCCAGTACTGTGTGTGTGTGTGTGTGTGTGTGTGTGTGTGTGTGTGTGTGTGTGTGTGTGTGTGCGCGCGTGTGCAAAGCAGTTGCTCATGTTGTCGCCCCCCCCCCCCCCGCTTCTCTCCCTCGGCCCCATCCTGTAGTGCCCATTGGGCAGCTGGCCCAGGAAGTGGAGGACTGCAGCTACTGCTACCCGGAGGAAGAGGAGGGAGGAAGCAGCAGCAGCAGCAGCAGCAGCAAAGAAGCCGCGGCCCTGAAGGGAGAGCTGCTGGGGAGGAACCCTTGAGCGGCCCCAGGACCCCTCCCCGGGGAGCAGGAGGAGGTTGATGGTCCTCGGCAGCCTGGCTCAGGGATGTTGCCCCCATTGTTTAAAAAATCAACCTGCACGGCGGGGGCCTGGAGGGAGAGGGAGGCTCCGGCCCCCCAAGCACCTTTCCGCCCAGAGCGCAGCTGCACTGGGGCAAGGCGGGGGGGGGGGCAGGCAGACACCAGCAGGCCATGGGGGGCCAGCCCAGAAGGGCCCTCCTCTCCTGCTGCTGCTGCTCTGCCCCCTTCCCTTGAGGCTGGGCAGGAGAGCTTCCCGGGGGGCCATGGGAGGGCAAGCCTCTGGGGCTCCCTCCTCTGAAGCCAGGGCCGTGAAGCACCTTCTGTGGCAGGAGAGCCCCGGTGGTCGTGGAAACCTGTCCTGGCCCCAGAGGGGTGGCTGTTGCCTCCCACCCTGGCTGCGCTCCGCCCGCCCTGCCCTCTGGACCCACAAAAGCCCCCCTCCCAGTGACGGCATGACTCATCCAGCGACCTGCCCTTCGCCTCTGACATCAGCCAGCTCTGGAGGTTGGGGGTCGACGGAAACATTTGTGACGCCGCTGTGCGGTTTGTGTCTGTGATCTACCCACGACAGCCATGACTGCCTTCTTCCGGACCCATTTGCCATTTGCCTTTGAGCTCTGTGAACACAGCAGCTCACCACAGTTGTGGGGTGTGTGTGTGTGCGTGTGTAACACACTGGGCTCTCTGACTGTGGTTCTATATTTATACACCACCCACCCGCAAAGATGGAAAGATTTAACCAAGGAGGCGAATCTCTGCCTCCAAATCTGATGGGGGGGGGCTGGAAGTTTCCCAGGCAGCCCCTCGAGGCCAGCGGGAGGGAGGGAGGGAGGACCCTTCTCACCCCTAGCCAAGGACCCTCTGTAGATCCAATCAGGTCTAGCAGGCTCCCCCAGAAGCAAGACTCTGCACTTTTACGATGCAGCCAGCAACCTGTCATTTTTAAGTTCTTGACACAGACTTCACTCAGGGAGGGGTTGGCTTTGGAAAATGCAGACCTGGGTCAGGCAGGATCTTGATTTCCGATGAATTGGGTTATTACATGCGTGCATGTGCGCACACACACACAGACTTGGGAGCCTTGAAGGGGTTTTCAACCAAGATCTGAGAGATTCGGGGCAGTGAAGGTCAGTCCTGCCCATAATAGTAACAAATCTAAAGTGATTCCCCCCAAATTGGGGCTTTTCTCTCTCAAACCCAAAACGTAGCAACTCTTGGTGGGGGTGGGGCAGCCAAGTTGGGACTGAAGGGTTAGGGTTACAGCTCCCCCCCCCCCCGCCCGCCCGATCTGAATGCAGCTGCCATCTCTTGCAAAATCAAAACACAAAGCATATTCCAGCAGCGCTGGGCACGGCTTCCTGTAATGAATGTTTGCCCCCCCCCCCTTCTGCATCCCCGCCTTTGTCTCCCCTCTACCTCCTCTGTGTTGCACACCTTCGACTGTAAGCTCCTCGGGGCAGGAGCCTTCTCCTCTTGTGCTTGTTCAAGAGAAACCAAGAAATGCTCCTGGGGCTGAGCAGTGGCCATCTGGATTGGGCCCTCCCAGTTGGGCCTCCGAGGTTTGTTTCTGGCCGAGTTCTGTCGGGTTCTTTTTTACAGCCTATACAACTATAACTTATAGTTGTTTTATTATTGGGGGGGGGGAGTGTTTCTGGAGCAGCTCAGCCACACGCCTGACCTGCTCTTATGGGGCACAGAAGTAGATGCTTATTTTTGAAATAAATGGAAGCTTCAGACTTCAGGCCTTTCTCTCCGTCCCGCTTGCACGGCGACACCCAGGGGAAGCCACCCTCGGCCACCGTCCAGGCAGCTCTCAATAGGGCTGGGGGTGCAATGCCGCCTGCAGGAGGGTCCCAGAAGCACCGGATCTCCTGAAGTGCCCAAAGCAGATGGCTCAGCACTGGAGAGCCAAGCGGCCGAAGATGGCCCGAGTCGAGACACCCCTGGCTGCTGCTCTCCATCCGGCCCCCGTGATCTCCTTCCCAGCTTTGCTCCCTCAGTGTTCCTGGCAACAGATGGGCAGGCTGCTGATTCTGCATCCTCCCCCCCCCCCGTCTCTGGAAAGGGCTCAGGACTCCTTCACGGGCCTTGAGCTCCCCACGCCTGCCCGAGTAGTTGGGCTCTTGCCTCCCGTCACCAGGCAGGCAATGCCCAACAATGCTGCCTCCCCAGCAGCAGCAAAACGGGTCTCTAGCTGAAGCATGTTGATCCAGAAGGGAAACCACCACTGTCTGGGATTCCTGCATTGGTCCGTGGAGGAGGCGAGTGGCGCGCCGCGAAACCCGAGTGGCAGTGGCCGCCTTTTGCATCCACCACACCAGAGGTCTGATCCGAGGCACTGGCGACGGGTCATTCGAACCCAGACCCAGAAGCGGACTGCAGCACAGCAGACCTTGTCCCGTTCCGTCCGCCCCCTGGTGGGGCTGGAGGCCAGCGCTCTGGGGGCCGAGGGGGCGGCCGGGTGGCCCGGCACTCACTGCTGCTTGCAGCCTTCTTTCTTCTCCCGGGATTTCGGGCGGCCCGTCTTTTCCGGCTGTCGTTTGGTCGGGGACACGAAGGCGGCTTCCACGGCCTCATCCAGGTAATCGAAGAAGCCGTCCACTGGGACCAGACGCCCTGGGCTGGCGGCTAAAGGGAGGAGGGCAGAGGAGGAGGGAAGGGAAGGGAAGCTTCCTGCTGCTGGGACCGTGCCAAGGCCAGAGGCAGAGGGGCTCTTGGCTGCCCGCTCCCCTGCCCCCCAGTCCCCGGCCCCAAAGGCCACCACCTTCTCTTTCTGGGGGGCTCCCAAACTGCAGCCCCTGCCTCCTGCAGGTGAATCCTCCTCCTCCTCCCCCCTGACTGGTGGCCATTGGGACCCCTGGGTGCCTGGAAGGCCCTGGAGGCCAGGCCCAGGCCAGGGGGGCCGTCTCCACGTCGGCCGCCATTCAGTGCCCAGGCACGGTCCCTGGACACTCACGGCCACCCACCGTTGGCGGGGTGATGCTGCTGCCGCTGCCGCTGCTGCGAGGACCACACACAAGGGGGGAAGGTGAAGGAGCAGCACGGGCAGGCAGGCAGCGTGTGGGGGGGAGCGGAAAACCCCAGGGCAGGAACCTCTGGGCTGCCAGCCTCTCTCAGCCCGTCCGCCAGGGGCTCAGTGGGGGTCGGGCGGGGAAAGGGGGCACCCTACTGCTCATTGCTCCCCCTCCCCCAATCCCGCCAGATGTGCCCCCCCCACCAAAGCACCACCTTTGCCGTGCATGTGTAGGCACACGGACACGGTCTGTGCATGCGCTGCGGAACGGCTTGTGCCCACGTCCGTGGCCGCCTCCTGTGGGAACGTCATCGCTCCCTCTTTCCTTGATGGTGGCCTGCCTATCCCAGGCTTCCTCCAAGGAGCCCAGAGTGGCGCGTCGGGCAATGCTTATCCTCACCGCAGCCCTAGGAGTTCAGTGAAGCAGCGGGATAAGCGACTGAGCCAGAGGCCCCCAGCACGTGTCATGGCAGAGCGGGGATTCGAACTGGGGCCTCCTTGGTCCTGGCCCAGCACTCTCCCCACCACTGCGCCCTGCTGGCTCTCTCCAGCCCTTTAGGAGCACACGGTCCACTTTCACGAGGGAGGGGCAGGAGCCCTGCACGTTCCTTCCATGTTTGAGATGAAAGTAGCCTTTTTGCCAGTTTAGACTACTATTATTCAATAGTTCTAGCCTGCATTTCAACAACAACAACAACAAAGGTCTCAGGGCCATTTCCACGGCACGGCAGAAGGAGTGGAAAGATGGTTCTCTGACCCCAAGGGGCTCCCAATCTCAAAATAAAGTTGTGCAAGGGAGACCCCAGCAGGAGGGGCTGCCGAGGGGGGCACAGTTGCTCTCCGCTGAGCAGCAGAAGCCAGACCCGGACCTTCTTGGCCCAGTTAGCGGGTGGGGGCAGGGTCTGAAGGCACATTGTGCAAAAGGCGGCTGCAGAACAGGAGAAGCTGCCTTTCAAGGGGGCCGCTTGGCACGGCTGGTCTGGGCCGTTTCCTAGTGGGCTTTCCCCACCCGCTCCTGCCCGCTGCAGAGCGCTCACCACAGAAATGCTTGGGAACTCTCAGACAGTTGGGACAAACTGACTTGCAGTTGTAACAGGAACATCCCAGGTTTCAAGAAAGCAGAACACTGTGTGTGTGACCTCTCCGGTGCCCATAACGTGCTCCCCGTTTGGAACAAGCCGTATTGCACACACCCTTCTCAGTCTACCCCTGGCTGTCCTGAGTGAGTCAGGATCAGCTGCACGGATCCCTGCGCTTCAGAACTGGAAGAGCTTTGGAACTGTTCCCAGGGGCTGCCGACGTGCCAGAAACGGCCAGCAGAGGGGGCTGCAGGTGGGCGCTCTGGCATGACGCCCTGGCCGGCTGAAGCAAGCAATGACTCGCTCGCTGCTTTGATTTCAATGCTTCCTCAGGATCAGAACTACCCTTTCAAGGCGGAGACTCGCTCTCTTTTCAGCAGGGAGAGAGCAACTCGCCCTCTCCAGCCCCAGCGCAGCATCCCTCCAGTGGCTGTGGCTGGGGTCTACCTTTGAGTTGCCTTTTAGATTGTGAGCCCTTGGAGGGCAGGGAAGCACCTTCTCCTCCTTTTGCTGTGTAAACTGCCTTTTTTGTACTGAACAGGAGTCTATAAACAGGAGCAACCGTAGTCGAAGCCAGTAAGTTCTCTTCTTGCACAGCCAGAGAGCAGCACAGGACTGGGTGAGCCAGGGGTGCTTGGGTGGGTGTGTACAAGAAATACCCACCAGCCCTCCAAGCGACAGGGAGGTGCCCGTGCCTATCTTGGGGGGCTCACCAAAGCCCTGCTGCCCCCTGCCTCTCTCTTTTCAAAGGGGAGGGGGTGGAGCGGAAGGATCCTGAGAGGAGACGAACCCGCAGAGGGAAGGCTCCTCTCCTCTCCGGAAAGTGTGCCCAGGACTGAAGGCTCGTACCTTGAGAGCTGTGGGCAGCCGTCCCGTCCACAGGCGCCTCCGTCCTCTTGGCCTTAAAGGTGGGGTCCAGATCCTCAGCAATGTTCCGGCAAAGCTGCAGTCTAAGAGAGAACCGAGACTCCGAGGAGACCACCCCGGGGCTGCTCACGCCAAGCATCTTCAAGGCCAGCTTTCCCAATCTGCTCCTTGGCCACCAGGGCAGTCAGTGGGTTCCCAAAGGTGGCTTGAAAGAAAAAGCACCCTGGATCCCTCCCCGTCCGCCTGAGCACTGACCTGGGGTCTGCCTGGCCTCCTCTTGCTGGCACCGCCGACCTTCTCCCCAGGGACCGGATATGGGGGGCAGCTTCAAAGCCCGGAGGGGCCGCCTTCTGGCAAGAGAGCAACAAGACGCCCTGAGAGAGGAGAAAGGGGAGCCGGACCTGCCGGCTGGGGGCTTCCACGATTGACCCCGACCACAGTGCGCTTCCGTACTTCCTGGGCTGTGACAGCAAAGGGCCGTCCACATTTCCGAGGCCTTCCTTCGGATTTTATCTTTGCGATCTAGCGCTACAATGTTGCAAGTCCGTTGCAGAAAAGTAGCTGTATTTTCCCACTGAAGGTGTTTGAGATTCTGGGGGTCGTCTTCAATACGACCCTGCCAAGCCAAAGCCTTTGACTGCTGCTCTAGGGTGGAATCTGGGAAGCGCCCGGGGGGGGGAGGGGGAGGCAGCTGCCGGGCCCTTTCCCGATCCTGGATGAATGGGCACTTTCTCCACGGGCCAGTTCAGTGCTGCTGGAAAAGGCAGGGAGAAGCGGAGGGCCGTCCAAGGACCCCCCCCCGCCCCCAGCCCCAGAGAGCAGAGCAGACCCCCCCGCCCACCCCCCCGGGAGAAGGCGCTAGCCCTGGGGGGCCCAGAAGTTGTAGAGCTAGAACTCTCATCATCCTCAGCCACATCGGCCAATAGTCAGAGGTGATGGGCGTTGTAGTCCAACTCCTCCGGGGGAAGGAGGGGGCTGTTCTGGGCTGGACTAAAGGCCCCCAGCGCCCTTTGCCTGGCACCCTGGCTGCTGGCTCCTCCCCTCCCCGAGCCCAGCTGCCGCCAGCCTCTCCGCCTCTGCTCCCTGAGCCCAGACTCCCGAGGGGACAAGGGAGCTCCCCCTGGGCTGCAAATACATACGGCGGCTTCTTCTTCGCCCTTCTGGGAAGGCGGCGATGCCTCCATTCCTGCCGGGACCTCCTGCGCTGAGAGGCTGTGGGCCGCCCCCCTGACGCCTGGGCCCAGAGTCCTCTGCTGGGCTTCCAGCTCCTGCTCTTGCATGTACCGAGCAATCTCCTGCGTGATGGAGGAGGAGGAGGAGGGTGAGAGAGGCTGCCTGCCCACTCCTCTCCCGGCCGGAAAGCTGGGATGGGCAGGAGGGCCCCCGCCCCACTCCTGCCCCCAGAGCAGCCAGGGGGGCTCCAGACTGGGCTGCGTCTGCCACACCCCAAGGCAGGGAAGTGCCCCGGCTGCTAGAATCTCTGCAAGCCCCCGAAGCCAGCCTTTTCGGCCGAGGAGGCAGGCAGGCAGGATCCAGGGGGGACAGAGAGACCCTTCCCTCCCTCCCTCCCTCCCTCTCCCAGAATGCCAGGACCCAGGATCATATGGCTGGCTGCTTGCCCCCCCCCCGCCCCGTCAGCAGGCCCTGCAGCCACACCCAGAGCTCAGCCATGGGGAGCCCTGCTGGAGGCCAAGGAGAGGAGGGGGGGAAGCCGCTGGCACCTGACCTCATCCTGGGCCACCTGGGCAACTCTGTAGTCATCGTCACACTGCCGGGTCTTCCTGGCTCTCTGCATGGGGGGGGGGAGCAAACAGGAAACGACTTGGTGGGGGGGCGGAACCCTTTGGAGAAAGGAGCTCTCTCCCTGCCCCCCCACCCCATGCTCTCTCTCTCTCTCTCTCTCTCTCTCTCTCTGCAGAGACGACAGCTGCAAACCCCCCCCCCCGTAGTTTATTCCTCAGCCAGGCAAGGAGACGCTGGCTTATTCTCTGCAATGGTGTCCATTCTGGTAAAATATGCACCAGGCAAAGACGGATCCAGGTGTGAAGCTTCTCAGAAGGCAGAAGTTTTCTCAGTCTCTGGCGAGGGCTGATCCCAGCCCAGGACGGAGCCTGGAGCCTCCTGAGTCCACAGCAGGGGCCCTGCCACTCATGGGGGGTGGCCTGGGGCCATCTGAGGGAATGCGAAAGACAAGGCCGGAGGGGGCTGTTTATTCCATCAAGTAGGACTGTGCAACATCTTCTTTCTAAAGGCACCAGCATTGTGGTCTGGGCAAGATCCAAATGCATTGATATGTAAGAATTATATTGAATTAAACGGTGAATCAATTAAAGGCAGGTAATCAATCAACCGCGTAAGGAGAGCTCTGCTGGATCAAAGCCCAGCATCCAGTTTCCAACCGTGGTCAGCCTTTCTGAAGGCTGGGTCTGACTGTACAGTAGCCGCTGCTCCCAAGGGGGATCTTGGCCACCCCACAGGGTCGAGGGCTGCCTCCCCACAAACTCCTCGGTAAAGTAAAGTTGCGCCTCCGACTGGCCAAGAGGCCTAGTGGTCCCTCCCAGGAAGAGCGGCCGGCCCTCCTCTGCCCTGGCTGCTGCTGGCCACCTAAGGGGCGGGGCAGGTGTGGGGCACCCCCTGGTGGGGCACTCACCAGCCGCGTCTGCCGCTCCTCCTCCCGCTGCAGCCTCCGGGCCAGCTCTTCATCCTGCCGGAGCAGCAGCTCCCGGCTCCGGAGCGCCAGACCTGCCATGGCCCAGTTCAGAGGCACAAGACCATCCTCTGGACCAAACACACCAAAGGAAAAGGGGGGGGGAGCACAGCGGGCGTGAGGGGGCGAGGCGGGGGGAGAGGGTCCGCTGCCCGAGGAGGAGGCAGCCCTGTGCAGATGGCAGGGCTGGCGCTGGGCTGGGCACCTCCAGCTGTGGGTCAGACCCGGCAGGGCCCTCAAGCACAGCCAAGGCACAGCTGGACTCCCCCTGAGGGGCCCCTTTTCTTAAAGTGGCGATTCTCTTGTCTTCAGCAGGGGGAGAGCTACTGGTCCCATCCAACCCCAGCACAGCACCAGTGGTTGTTGCTGCTGCTGCCGCCGCCAGGTGGATGCTCTGGGTCCAGCTGCTGCCTCCCAGCTCCCTGCCTCCGCTGAGTCAAGTCAGCCCTCTTCCCGCCCTGCCCTGGCCTCTGAAAAGAGGCTCCAAAGGAAATTGCTGGCGAGGTCCTGAGAGGTCCTCTGCGTGCCAGTCCAAACTGCAGCCAGGGAGGGGCCCTCCTGGCCCTTGGTGCCCAGCAAGCCCTGCTCTGCTTGCAGCCAGCCACATTGCGGGCAGCGCTGGGGCCACCTGGGGCCACACACTCGGGTCCCGGAGGAGCAGGGCTGGAGCTGAGCTGCTCCAGGGTCCTGAACCGACTGTGCACCCCCCAGATCCCGAGGGGTCTTGGGGCTGACGGGTCAATGGGGAAAGGGCTCCAGGGACAGACTGCGGAAGCCGCTGCCTCAGACGGCCAAACACTCCAGCCGCCCTTGGTGAGACGGCGCAGTGGCTGAGAGCTCCGGGTTCAGCTCTTGCTCACCTGGTGACCTTGGGCTAGCAACCCCCCCCACTCTCAGCCTCCAGCCTGCACCACGGGGCTAGCCACGCTGGCCACCCTTGTATGGCCTTGGAAGGATGTTGCAGTCGGCCAGAAAGGGGCCTTCCAGGTCAGGGTGCTTTTTAAGAGGGCAAGGCCAATTCATGGGGGGGCAGGGGGGGCGACCACCAGCGGCTGTCAGCCACAAGCGCTAAATGGAGCATCTACACACATGGGCAGCATACTGCCGGCCACCTGTCTATGGAGGCCAGGTGCAAGGAATGCCCCCCTCCTCTGCCCCCCGCCCAGCCTGTGGGTTTTCCAGGGAACAGAATGCTGGGCTAGGTGGACTGGGGGCGAGGCAGGGTCTGATCCTGCAAAGCTGTCCTCATCTGGTTTGGCAACACGTCCCATTGGCTCATTTCCCAGTCATGGGGCAGTGCCAAGCCAGCCCAGAGCGGCCTTGCCCCCTCCCCTCCAGGGCCCACGTGGTCTGGCCAGCCTGTGGCAGGGAGGCAGGGGAAGCAGCAGGGCGCCCAGCACCACCCTGGCCTCCAGAAGGCAGCTACCTCTGGCCCGGCCTGGGCTCCCGAGGAGTCTCCGCTTCTGCTGGCGGCCGGCCGCCTCCTCCTCCAGGTCCTGCAGCCGCTGGGCTATTTCCTGGGCAGGGGAGAAAAAGCAGAGCCGGCTGGAGGGAAACAACAACTATTTATATTCCGCTTTTCAACAAAAGTTTCCAAAGCACTTTACACAGAAAAATAATAAATAGAAATAAGATGGCTCCCTGTCCCCAAAGGGCTCCCAATCTAACATTGTGAAACATCTTTCTAACGCGAGGAGTCTTCAGGCAACAACTGCTCCATAGACCTGCAGAATCTGCAAGTGTATTATTATTATTATTATTTTATTATTATTCTTACATTTATATCCCGCTCTTCCTCCAAGGAGCCCAGAGCGATGCACTACATACTTGAGCTTCTCTTGCACAACAACCCTGTGAAGTAGGCTAGGCTGAGAGAGAAGTGGCTGGCCCAGAGTCACCCAGCAAGTCTGAATGGGGATTTGAACTCAGCTCTCCACGGTCCTAGTCCAGCACTCTAACCACTATACCACGCTGGCTCTGTCATCACCACCACTTTAAAGTTGCGTGAAGATCCCTTTTGAATTCTGAACAGCTAAGAGGCAGAGGAAGGACCCCGTTCCTCTCTTGGGCTCTAGGAATCAAGAATTCCAAACGAAGAGCTTTGGGCAGACAGCAAACCACCCTTGTGAAAACAGGTTTCTGAGCTGGACAACCCTCATCATGCCACGAAAGAAGAGACACCAGGAGCTTTCCCAGACGGGCAGCTTTACTATGGCAGGAAGTTCCACAAGTTAAGCCGTTCTGAGCACTGCACCAAAGTGCTACTTTTTAAGGACGCACATAACTGTGAATCGTCAGCAGCAAAGCTGAATAATGCCGTTGGCTGTATGAGCAGCACCGTCCGTTGGCCGTCTTGACGTCGCAGTGAATGATTCCCTCGTATGAACTCCCCTCTCCCCCCAACACACACCCCTAAGTGTAGTGAAGTTCAGCTGCCACTTGGAAAAGCTCCAGGGAGCAAAAGACGACCAGCACAGCTCACCACTGGGGGCTAGTAATGGTTAGCCAAGAACTTCCAGGGCATTTTCCAGATTACACGCTGCAGATTTTGCAAGGTGTCCATTAAGCACCCCTCTGCATTTCTCATGTTGTGACATCACGGTCGCTGTGCGGTCACCAGGGCGCCGCCAATATTTCCGATGCCTTGATTCGGGTTTTATTGGTGTGTTTGGGCCCTATAACATTGGGCCTTATAGAATGTGCGTTTGGACCCTATAGAATGTGAGCCCTTTGGGGACAGGGAGCCATCTTGTTTGTTTTATTTCTCTTTGTAAACCGCCCTGAGCCATTTTTGGAAGGGCGGTATAGAAATCGACTAAATAATAATAATAATAATAACAACAACAACAACAACAACAACAACAACAACAACAACAACGTTGTAAAACTGTTGCAGGGAAGTGCTGTGTTTTTCCATTGTACAGAGGCTTGCCCCGTGTTTGACGCGGTGTGGGCTGGGCAGTTCACTTGGATTTGCCAATTTTTACTGCCCCTTTCCGCTCATTCCTGAAATAATGTTGCCACTCATGTAGTAGTAGTAGTAGTTGCTATTATTATTAATAGTTATTATTCTTATTTTCCGTGTAAGTTCTTGTGCAAGAGTGCAATCCACACTGATGCAACTTGTTTCTCATTTTCTTTTGGCTTTTGATTTTGATTGCTCATGTTTTTCATTAAGACTTTTTTTTGTGTGTGTGGACACATTCATGCTGTGGATTTGCTTGCTCATTCGGCAGATCAAGGAGCTGTTGATATGTAAAGCCACACAATAAATATTTTTGCACAACTGAAAGTAATTGTAAATTATGTTTGTAAGCTTGTTTCAATTCTTAGCCACCTGAAAACTAATGATAAATATTTGACAATGCAGATGTATTTTGATACACTGAAGCTTACTGTGCCCAACATCTGCTTCCTTGGTGTTTAAATTTGTGTTAAGACTGCTTTCAATGATTGTTTATGCCTGTTACTTTCAAGACCACACCTTTGCACAAAAGCACTGAGAAATGTTTTGGGTTTTTTTTTTAAAAAAAAGAGTTTGTTGTGTCAGCAGTTCCCCACTCCTTCCATGACCCTATTGTCCCTGGAATCTGATATGTCAAGCCGATTTTTCTTTTTACAAATATAGCTAATGTATTTCTGCTCGATTTCCACTTTCATCCTTGGCTTTTGATCCCATGGGTCTCGTGGCCCATGGTACTTCTGCTTGCACAAAAGCACCAAGAAATGGGTTTTTTTGTTATTTTTTTAAAAAAGAGTTGGTTGCGTCTCCACACTCTCCGCAACCCTATTGGCTGGAAATGGTAGAGGAGGAGGGGGCAGTGATTGCGATCCAGGTGGAATATGGACACCTGCCTGGAATATCCGCTGCAGTGGTGGGCAATATGAACAGCCCAAACCCTGCCATGTTGCATAGAAAAATGCATCAAAGCCGCTGCATTCATGCTTTCAAACTGCTGCCTAATTCCGCTGCACTATGCAACACTTTAACCGTTGCAAATCTCGTCATCCGGAAAACGCCCTGGAGCTTTCCCAGACAGCTGGCTTTCCTGCGAGTTTGAAGTTGCCCCCACAAACTGACGCAAAAAGTGGATTTTCTTAACCCCAGATATAAACCGGGCCACACTCTTAATGTGCAGTGAAAAACCCGAATTGTGTGTGAAGTGCTCCCCGAAAGCTCTCAGGGACTTCGGGGTAAGTTTGGCCGATATATGAACGCCCCCCCCATCCATTCTGGAGGAAATGAGAACGAAAAGCCGAGCATGAAAAACTTCCCTAGCATGCACAGGAGTCCTTGTGAAATGAATGCAACACATTCCATCCCCCTAGACAGCTCCCATCTAGTCGGCGCCCGGAAGGAATAGGAAGCCCCACAGAGACGCGGGACGCCCAATATCATAGGAGCCGGGCTCTCCCAGCCCTGAGCCTTGCTAAGAACCGGAGCCTCAAGCAGCCTTGCGGGCGGCCTGACACCCGTTGCCTGACGGAGGAGGCTGCCCAGACATTCGGAGCCTTTGCTCTCCGTGCTGGCAGCCCCTCCTCCTCCCCAGGGCGCCCCCCCCCCCCAGCCTCCACTTCCTGCCTCTGAGCTCTCTGCTCAGCAGCCTCTCTTCTCCTTCCGGGCTGATCTCCTGCAGGCCGCCGCACTCTGGATTCCAGCGTCATCCTTGGCACAGGACTGTGGCCAGCCACGAACTGCAGGGAGCGGGCAGCGGTTCTGCAGGGGCTTGGAGCAGCCAGGCCGGCAGCTCTCTCTGGGTTTCAGGGATGCCCCACGGCAATGTGCCCACTCCGCAGGGGAGGCGCGGCTCCCACACCCCTTGGAGGGGCCCCCTGGACCCCCTTTCGCTCAACTCGCACTTGAGCGGTCCAGAGCCCCAGCTGGCTCTCGGGGTGAGGCTGGGACAGGACACCGGGGGGGGGGGTGGCGGCACAGGGGTGGAATTCATCCCCCCAGGAAGGCCCGTCAGCTGCTAGGAAGCTGCCCCTTGCCAAGGAAGGGGAAGGCACGCCGGGCTCACCCCTTCCCTTCCCTTCCCACCTGCAGGCCATGTCTCTGACCCCCTCGATTCCCTGGTGCATCCTGGCATCCGGCCACTCTTGTAGGGCCACCAGCAGCAGCCCGACGGAAGAGACAGCCCGGCCTGCCCCTCGGAGGAAGGCGCAGGGCGGCCCCACTCCTGCCAAGTACCTGGTCTCGCTCCTCCCGCTGCCGACTCGCTCCGGCTTTCCTCCGAATGTCCTCCTGGACGGCGGCGCGGGCCGTGTGGGAGTCGCTCTCTTCACTGGGGAGGGAGGGAGCTGTGAGGGCGGCAGACCGAGGGGCAACCCAGCCAGCCCTGCAGGGCAGATCCCCAGCTCTGGCGCCTGCCCCACGGCCTGCCGCAGGGTGATTCTCCAGAGTGTCCAGCCGCAGCCCCGGAGGGGCCCACCAGAAGCAGCCGGACCCCAGGAGCGGCCCCCCCCCTCTGGCCTCCGAGCTTGTGCTCCCCACTGCCCCCAGGGGCTGGCAGGTCTGTGGGGCTGGGAGGCAGGCCTGGCCGGCACTGGGGTGACCCCAGATCCCCTCGTCCATGTGCACCACGAGGAACAGCAGCCCCCAAGAAGCAGCAGAAGCCTCCACCGGCTGCTGCCCAGGGAGATCCCAAGGCAACCTACATCTGCTGCTGCTGAGCGCTGTGCCGCTGGCTCCCTTCCTCCTCCTCCTCCCTGCCCTGAAGCTCTTTGGCGATCCGGATGTCCTTCTGGACCAGCCGGCTCTTCTGGACGTTGGAGGCATAATGCTGTTCAACTGGTGGAGAGACGAGAGGGACGGAAATCTCAGGGCTCCACCTCCCCTGCAGCCCCACTGCTCCTGCTGTGCCCCCCGCCCAGCGCCAAGAAGCAGCAGCCCCCTTCCCCAAAGGGACTGGATGGCAGCCCTCCCTGTCTGAGGTGCTTCCGACTAGGCGGAGTGGGGCGGGGGGGGCACCAAGGGGGAGATGGAGCCGGCCTCGCTTCGAGGGGGCAGCCAGCAAGGCAGGGCGTCCACCCGGATCACGCTTGTGCCCAGGCTGGCCGGGGCAACCCGTCAAGGAAGCTTGGAGGCAGCAGGCGCCCCGGCAGGAGGAGAGGGGCGGCCTGTTGCTCCGTGGCAGAGCCTCGGCCTGGCCTGCAGGACCCCCCCCCGCCCCCTCCAGGAAGGGCCCCCACCTGAAAGCCCAGAGAGCAGAGGAAGATGCTCAGGGCAGGGGGAGGGAGAGGGAGAGCCTCCCTTCCCAGCCCCACGGCTGGAAAATGGCCCCCCACTCAGGAAGCCGCGGGCTCTGCACGACCCCTTGGCCGGCAGGGAGCCCAGAGAGGCTCCTGCCAGTCCAGGGATGGGGCTGCCTCTGGGGCCCTTGTGCCCTCTGGAGGGGCCGGCAGGGCCAGATCGTCCCCTCCGGGGGTCATGGGGCCAGTCTGGGAAGAGCATCCAGGGGCCAAGTTGTTCCCTCCCTGGCAGAGAGAGTCCTGCCTGCAACCTGGGGAAAGTCGCTGCTGCCCGTCTGTGCAGACAAGGCTGAGCCAGAGGGACTCAGGGTCTTATCCTGAGGCAGCTGCCGCGGTTCCTCTGGGGACAAGATGGAGCAGCCGGGCCCCCCTTCCGCACCCCACCGGGACCCTCTGGCTGGACGCAGCCCTGCAGCCCTGGGCCTCGCCTGGACTCCTCCCTCCCACCCTGCCTGTCCACCCTCCACTGCCACTCACTCATCCCTGGCAGTGGGGGGGGGCGCAGGGGGGGGCAGAGAAGCCTCTGGGCTTTGGGCACGTCTTCCCTCCCTCCCTCCCTCCCTGCAGAGGGGAAGTCTTGACGTCAGGGGATGATTCACGAGCGCTGGCCGTGGCCGCCCAACCTGGCTGAGATGCGCAAGGAGACACCTCTGGGCTGGGGCCACGGCGGGGGGGGGGGGGGCGGGCCGGGATGGATCCCTGCAGGCAGCTGCCAGGAGAAGCCCCCACCCCGCCCTCTCCACAAGCAACCTTGAGAACGTCCCTCCAGGCAGCCCGACCCCCCTCGTTAAAACTCACCGGTTTGCGTCACAGAAGCGCTAGACTCCATTTAATTAACCAAAGTAGGATCGTAAAAGGACAGGAGCCAAGTCCCCCAGGCAGGCAGGCAGGCAGCCCCCCCCCCCCCGGGCAAGCAGGCGGTTTCCAGGGCAGCCGTCCTCCCTGGTGCCTCCTTGGCTCTCCGGGGCAGAGGCCGGGGCCACTGAGAAAGAGGCCCAGGCCAGCCCAAAGCAAGCCCACCCGACCCAACACCCATCCTTACTCTCTTGTTCCTGCAGGGAACAGGCCAGCGCTCCGTCTTCCAGGACAGCAAAGTCACGGCGGACTGCAGAGAGGAAGAGCAGGCAGCAGGAGCGACCAGGCTCCGCTCACAAGGAAGACCCCCGCCGCCCTCCCCCTTGCCCCCGTGGAGGCACACGCACACTCCCGCCCTCACACACAGGGCCTGGCCCTCCCTCGCACGCCCAGCAGTTTCCCTCCCGCCGGTCCTTCTCCTCCTGTCCGAACGTGCCCAGCCTCCAGCTTGCAGCCACCGACCGGCCCACCCCACCCACCCACCCACCCACCCTGGACACCCCGCGGCTGCCGCCAAGGGGGCTTCCCCATGCAACACCCAGCTCTCCACCCCCAGCTGGGGAGACCAGGCAAGGCTGGAAAGCAGAAGCAGCAGGGGGAGGGAGCGGGGCTCTCGGTGGCCATGGGGCCGCCCCACACCATGCCTTATACCCCCTGGGGTTTCTGGAGCACCTTCTGGAGCAGCCCCCTACAAGCGCCCCGGAAGCCAGTTCAGCAGGGCGATTCATTCCCATTTAGAGTCACTCAGCATTATTGCTGCATTCAGTAGGAGCATTACTCCCCCTGAAATGTCTTTATAGTTACCTTTATTCAGTGGGATTCTTATTTCCACATGTATTAATGTGAGACGCAACACAGGGGCAGCTCACAAGAAAAGAAACAACCACAACAAAGTGCGACAAATGTTGGGAGGTCAGAGAACCAGCACTCTGAATCTGGCCTGGAAGTCACCTGTTGCTGCAGGATTGGTGCCGTCCTGGTGGAGACCGCAATGCCCACAGGCTTCCTGAACCTGCTGAAGTTTTTGAACGGTCTCTGTAGGCAGCCCCACAGAGAGGGCACTGCAGCGACCCTCTCTGGATGCCACCCGCGCTGGGCTCAGGGGACCTCCGGAGGCGTGGAGGAGAGGGCCTTGCCTAAAGCAGTGGCCAGGGGTGAGAGTCATAGGAAGATAGGGACATAGGGAGCTGCCTTCTACCGAGTCAGACCCTTGGTCCATCTAGCTCAGGATTGTCTTCACAAACTGGCAGCGGCTTCTCCAAGGCTGCAGGCAGGAATCTCTCTCTCAGCCCTCTCTTGGAGATGCTGCTGCCAGGGAGGGAATTTGGAACTTCCTTCTGCTCTTCCCAGAGCAGCTCCATCATCCCCTACGGGGAATATCTTGCAGTGCTGCTCCCACATCAAGTCTCCCATTCATATGCAACCAGGGCAGACCCTGCTTAGCAAAGGGGACCAGTCCTGCTTGCTGCCCCCAGACCAGCTCTCCTCTCCTGGGCTGGTCTCCCCTCTGGGCTTCCCGGCTGACCCTCTTCTGAGTCCCAACGCGAGACCTCCCCAGGGGCAGGCGAGGGCTTTGCACACCACAGTGAGAGCCAGGAGGGCTTGACTGAGGCAGGGGTGGTCCGGGCTGGCTGCTGTGCCCCAGAGCCCGGCTGCTCCCCTCCAACAACCTGGCAACCTCGGCAGGCACCACACCAGGCATGGAGCCCGCCCAAGTCAGCAGGGCCCTCCCTGCAGGAGTTTGAGGGGTGGGACACACTGGCGAGACCCCGGAGACATCTTGGCACCGGCAAAGCCCCGCCCGCCTCCACACCCTGGCATGCAGCAGCAGCAGCAGCATTCCTCGGCCGCTCAGCTGGCAACAAGAGGGTGTGGAAAGCAGCGCCCCATCTGCCTGGGCTCTGGCAAGATTTATGTAACACCAGACGAGGGAGGGAGGGAGGGAACACGGAGGAGGCTTGCACACCTGAAGGCGATGATGATGCCGGGCCTGTGCCAGTGGGGCCTCTTGCAGAGCGACCCACAGCTCAGCCACGCGCCAGAGAGATGCTGGCCCACATCTGTGGGTTGCAGGAAGATCTCCTGCAGCTCAGGGGGTTCAGCCCAAAACAAAGGCCAAAAAAAGGGGCCAGAACTCCCCAGGAAATCCTGGTAGATTTACTCAGAATGTTTTTATTGGCACCTTCCGTAAAACTAGTTCAGTGTGGCCTGACACGTTTTGAGGGAACGCCTCTGAAGAAGAGCATTGCCTCAAAAGGCGCAAGGCAGCACTGAACCGATTTTATGAAAGGCTACCAATAACAACATACTGAGTCAATCTACCAGCACCTGGGGAGTTCTGTGCCCCCCCCCACAGCAGTCCGGATGAGAGCAGCAGTGCAGACTCACCCCACTCTTTCTGCCCCCAACTTGTGGGATTGATTACCCAGGAGAGTCAGTGCTGGGCGACCCCCCCTGCTCAGGGGATTTTAGGCCACACCCCACCCCACATGCCGGCCATAATGTCTAAAAGCAGAACATCCATCTCCAGGAGCAGGAGACCCCCCCCGAGGATCCAATGCTGGGGACATCTCCGTCACCTTGCCCTCCTCCGAACAAAGAACCCCTGTGACTTTCACCCCTTGAGGATCTGAATCCCATCCCGCCCCCCACCCCAAGCCCGCCCCAACAAATCAAGGCCAGGTCTAGGGAGGCTGGGCACCCAGCCAGATCCACGGCTTACCTTCCTGAACCGGAGGCAGACGGGAACTGTCCACTTGGACGTCGGTCATCTTCAGAGCCACGCTGCCAGCCAGCCAGCCCTGCTCCCTCGGGGGCCGCGCAGAGGCACTCTTGCGAGGAGAGAGGCGCCCTGGGAGGAAAGGCAGCCAGCTGGGACCGCAAGGAAGGATCCCCCGAGAGCCAGCTGGGTTTCCAAGGGGGCGCCAGAGGCAGCAGGCCACGGAACTGCCCGACCCCAGCAGGGGTGGCCTCCCTGGCAGCTTCCTGGCTCCCACCAGCAGCCAGAGCTGCTCCTCCCAAAAGCCTCTCCTGGGGCCGAGGGAAGAGGAGACGCTCCAGTCCGTGGAGATGCAGGCAGGGAGCCCCCAGAGAAGCTTCTCCCTGCCTTCCCAAGGAGAGGAACTGCTGAAGGCTCCTGCCACCCCCCAGCTCATGAGACGGCTGGGATCCCAAGAGCAGCCTCGAGTGGTGTCAGGCCCCCAGTGGGGGGGGTGGAGGACACGGGCTCCCCCCTCCAGTCCAGCAATGTCACCGTCGGCTTTCCAGGGGTGATGTGCTGTTCTTAATGGGCAAGGTGCCCTTTTCTCCCTGGGACTCCCAGCTCCAGAGCCCTGTCAGGAGACGGGCCCCTTAAGGAGAGACTCCACCCAGTTGGCAGCTGCACCAGGTGCTGCAAAGGAGGCTTCCCTCTCCCTTCCCAGGAGAGCCTGGAGCTGCCCAGGCATGCCGGGGCCCGAACAAGCCTCTCCCGGCGGGGGCGGGGCTGAGCACACCTTGGGTCTGCCAGCTGTCTCTTGGACCACAGCGCCCATCACCCCCAGCCAGAGGGGCCCACAGAGGGGAGTTGTAGGCCAGCATCGGCCTGAGGGGGAGTCGGGGTCTCCCGGCTTGCTCAGAGCTGTCTCCAAGCAGGAGCTGGGAAGCAGCAGCTTGGACCAAGTAAGGGCAGCAGCAGCAGCAGCCGCTCCCCCAGCGGCCAGCTTTCCCCGTCTTGACGGAGGCCAAGGCACTTCTCCTGCCCAGCGCCCAGGCGTCAGGCTGCAGCCGAGCAGGGCCAGACTCCAAGGGGGGGGGCAACCATGTCCCCTCTCAGGTGTGTGTGTGCACACGGTTTGTGCTGTCCGCACAGGTTGGATCAGGGAGGCCCCACCCTGCAGGCGCATGGTGCGCGCACACTGCCTGCATCCTGGTGCCCGGAACGCAACACACTCTGTGCACAGGCGGTGGTGATGGGGGGACCCCCAAGGAAGCCCTGGTGGCCCCCTGCCCCTCCATCCAGGCCAGGGTTTGGCCAGGACAGGACGGCACCAGGGGGGCCCCCTCCTGGTCAGAAGCCTCTGCCCCTTGGTCCAGGCCCAGCACAAGGCTCCTGCGTCCATGCCAGGGGGGCCCCAGCCAGGAGAGTTGACAAGCAGCCTGGCAGAGGGCAGTGGGCTCAGGAGGACCCCCCCCCAGTGCCACCCCAGCACCCAGGAGGGTGCTGCCGGGCTAGCTGTTGACCTCCTGGCCTGGCACCAGCAGGGCATCCTTTGAGGGCTACCCCTCAGGAGCACTGAGCCCCTCTTTCTGAAGAGACAAAGGAAAAGCAAGCGCTCTGCGCATGAGCAGAGGCACACTGGGTCTTTTCCTTTCAAAAGGGCCTCTGGGGGTGGGAAGCCTTTGTGGGGTGGGCTACAACTTGGGGGGGAGGGTCTGCAGAGGCGGCAAGCTGGCCTTCCAAAGATGCAAGAGAGAGGCACTCTGTGCATGAACAGAGGCACTCCTCAACCCTCGCCTCTCAAAAGGCACTTTGTAGTGGGGATGCTCCTTGGGGCATGGCCTTTGCAGACACGTGCCACAAGCCCATATGCCAAGGTCCCACCCCAGGCTGGCAAAGGAAGCCTCCTGCACCCCCAACCAGCCTACGCATGCTGCGGCTGCTGCCAGCCAGTATCTTCACCGCCCTGGGCCTGGGGCCTGACTCTGGCCGGCAGCGGGCCACCCTGACACCTGGCAGAGAGCCTGGAGGAGACCCAGGGAGCTCTGCACATGCACCCCAGTGCTTTTGCTGGGGAGGGGTTGGAGGGCGACAGAGAGGCACTCTGTGCTCCCCGGGACGGGGGAGGGGAGGGAATGGGAGAGGCGCCCCCCCCGCGAGGAGGGGAGGCCCCTCGCACGGGCGGCGGCGGCGGCAGTGGATCCTTTTACCTGGCAGGTGGGGGGGGGGGTGTGGAGGGGCCGCCGCGGCCAGCCCTCGGGCGGGGGTCTCCCGGCCTCTCCTCCTCCGCCTCCCGCGGCTCGCCCGGCTCGCCGTCTCCGCCCCCTGCAAGCAGCAGCAGCAGCAGCCCGGCCCCAAAGGGCTGGCCGGGGCGGAGCCGGGAGGCCGGCAGAGCGAGAGAGACCCTCCTCCCTCTTTCGCGGGGCGCCCCCCCCGCCTCTGCAAGGCACCCCCACGCGGGCTCGCCCTTCGCCAAGGACAGCCGCCGCAGCCGCAGCCGCAGAGGGGTCGCCGGCCCGGTTCCTTCCTTCTCTGCAGCCAGCGCCTCCCGCCTGCCCCACCGCAGCACCACTGCTGGTGCGCACCGGGAATGGGGCTGCTCGCCCGCCCGCCCCGCCCGCCCGCCGCGGCGCACCTGGCCCGGCCCCTGCAGGCAGCCCATCATCACTAGCCTCTGGGCTTGCTTTTCTCTTTCCCTCCGTCGTCCCCACGGGAGCCCAGGATGGGAGCTGCGCTGCCTCCTCCGCCGACCCAGTCAGACTCTTGGTCCATCCAGCTTATGGTTGTCTACCCAGACTGGCAGCAGCTTCTCCAAGGCTGGAGTCTCTCTCTCCCCGCCCTCTCTTGGAGATGCTGCCACGGAGGGAACCTGGGACGTTCTGCAGGCGAGCAGGCAGGTGCTCCTCTTCCCAGAGCGGCCCCATCACCCCCTGAGGGGCATACCTTCCAGTGCTCACACTTCTAGTCTCCCATTCAGATGCGAACCTGGGTGGACCCTGCTTAGCACAGGGGACCATTCATGCTTGCTACCACCAGACCAGCTCTCTTCCCGGCAGAGGAAAGCTGGTCTTGTGGTAGCAAGCATGACCTGTCCCCTTAGCTAAGCAGGGTCTGCCCTGGTTGCATATGAATGGGAGACTCGAAGTGTGAGCAGCACTGGAAGACCTTCCCCTCCGGGGATGATGGAGCCGCCACTCTGGGAAGAGCAGAAGGTTTCAAGTTCCCTCATCTCCAAGATAGAGTTGAGAGAGATTCCTACCTGCAACTTTAGCTCTCCGGAATCCTGATTATTCCTTCTGAATGAGCCCAACAAACTAGCTCTGTACAAACAAATCGTTCCCTCCCTAGCAGCGTTCCCTCCTATGGTTCTTTGGAGTAAAGCATGCTGAATACTGGAGGGAATGCTGCCTCCATGAAGATTTGCATGCATAAAGCTCCAGTTTATTGGGCTCATTCTGGACACTGGATTCCTCGGAAGAAGGAAGGTTTCTGAAATGGGCTTAGCAAAATCCCGGGTCAGCCTATTAGGATCTTGTCTGCGGCTCCCAGACAGAGGAGAGGAGAGCTGGTCTTGTGGTAGCAAGCATTGACTTGTCCCCATAGCTAAGCAGGGTTGCATATGAATGGGAGACTTGATGTGTGAGCACTGTAAGAGAGCAGAAGGTTTCAAGTTCCCTCCCTGGCTTCTCCAAGAAAGGACAAGATTTATTTATTTTTTACTAGGACAAGATTTTTTTATTGAACCAACAAACTACCAAAGCATACAGTACATTGCCAAAGCACAATTATATACAAAGTGGTTGTTTGTACATGATATATCTACAAAGATTTACACACAAGGATTTGGAAACCCACAAAGTTATGAGGTATATGCAGGTAGTACTGTAACTCGGGGGGTGGGGAATTTCCAGGCACATCAGGTAATGGGGGGGGGTTACGTCCGACATCCATTTCCACAATTTGTCCCATTGCTGTTTAGAAGAGATACTCTTGTCTTTTTGCACATAACCATACAAACTTTTCCAGAAGAGATTAACTGTCTCATCTGCGTGAACCTCTTGGTCGCGTCTTCCCTCCCTATTCCTATGCAGGAGCATTGCATAAATGACATACAGGTTTCCTAACCTGATTACGAGAAGGGGAACGTTCCAATTCCCTAGTATGAGGGCACCAGTTCTGTCCTGTTTCCTTGAAGGTTTCTTTCTGGGACCTCGAAAGGAGGTTCTATCGCTCAAACCAGAGGTTAGTTCTTCCCAAGTCTGTTTTTCCAAATCAGGCCACTCTAACAGCTTGCTTACTCCCTGCCACACTCTTTTGGCTACCACACACTCTTTTAAGAAATGTGAGTGGGTTTCCCTGAATGTTTTGCCTAGCTCACTAGCTTTCTGTTTGCAGGTGATTTTAGGGCACTCTTGCTGGTCCTCTGGGAGCCATGGCTTAGCCGCATTAAGTGGTAGTACTTGATAGGGCTGAGAGAGATTCCTGCCTGCAACCTTGGAGAAGCCATTGCCAGTCTGTGTGAAGACAATACTGAGCTAGATAGACCAAGGGTCTGACTCAGTATACGGCAGTTTCCTGTGTTCCTATGTTCCTATATGTTCCAGTATATGAATGGTTTTCAGCACAACTTGCAACTGGTTTCTGGAACTGTTACTAGTATGCTACTGTGCATCTGAGGACTGGAATTGCTATAGGTTTTGGTCTAAAGGGCTTGTTTTCTGCAACTCAAGGGTTTACTTTTGTTAATCCGTACACATTGAAAATATTGTTTTAGGATATGACAGTTTGTTTACAGAATTTGTTATTGTTTCTTGGTTTTTTGTTTTTCCATGATGCTATATACAGCCATTCATCATTTTTGTTGATTAAGTTTTGCAAAAAGCTGGTTTACTCAGGCTGTTATATATTATTTTGATTGTCACGTTTTATATGGGTTTCAAAACAGCAACTCTATTCAGTAGATAGATGGTATGTGTATTTTGTCAATGGGAACAACCTTAATTCCCCCCCCCCTATATATTGATACAGATTTTCAGGTTGCAGTTCTATCCATGGCATTCTAGCTTCACATCAAATTTATTTTTTTCTTTACCAGTAGTGTGCACGTTATTTCCGGCTTTGGTTTGCACTCTGTTTGTTTTTCTGAAAAAAAGGAGACCAAGCAGGACCTGATCCCCCCCTCGGCCCCTTTGGCTGCCTTGTAGCATCTTCAAGCTCAGCCAACTGAACGGGGCCAATCCAAGACTGGCATTTCGATCTAGAAACGGGATTCGACTGCACACATTCCTTGCCAAAGCTTCACACCTGGGAGTAAAAGCCCAGCCAGGGTGTCAGGGACTCCCCCCCCGCCGCCCCCAGCCACTGACCCAGAAGACCAGATCTGTCATGCACAATGTCGTCCTGGCACAACTTGTCACTTCTCTGCCTTTTTCTTTTTCCTTTTAATTGAATCCCCCCTTCGTGCAATCCTCATTTTATTGACTTTATCATTGGATCCAAACTCACTCCTGTCAGTTTAGTCACTTCCTCTGTCCTGGGCAGGCTCCTGCCTGCTGGTATGAAAAATGGCAGGGCGTCCAGCCCAGGGCGCCTGGCTGCCGCTACGGCTGTGCAGCCCCGGGACGGCCAGGCTGACAAAGACAAGGATGGCTTGGAGGGACCCCTCCAAGGAGAGAGCGGGGGGGGGGGGCAAGGACTTTGGCCACCAGCGGAAGGAGGGCTTCCAGAGATCCCGGGAGAGTTTCGGGTGGGCTCCTGACAGCCACATGCATGTCACTGGGGACCGGATGGCCTCCCCTTGGCAGCTGCCTGCCTGCCTTTCCCCACATGGTCAAGGTCTTTAGGCACGGCTGCCTTTTACACAATGAGGGGCAAAAACGACTCATGTTCACAGCCCTCTGTGGCTCATCACGCTACCAGGGTGGTCACAGGTGAGCCAGAAAACCGCTTCCTCTCCCTCCAGATGGCCCCCAACATCTCTTTGGGCCCATAAACCAAGACGTTACCTGCAGGCAGAAAACCCCACCACTACCTCCCTCCTCCTCTCCCTCCCTCCCTCCCTCCCAAAACTGAGTTGCCTTCTTTTAAAAAACCGTGTTGTTTACATCCATGTGGGATGCAGGCAGTGGAAATTAGGTCCTTGGAATCAACAATACTACGGCATTCCCAAAGGAGACACCCCCGCCTTCTAGAGGCTGCAAAGTCAAGACCCTCTTTGAGAAGCCCCCACACCTGAGAGCAACTCCATTAAGGAGGAGGCAGAGAGGAGGCCGATTCCACAGTCCGGGCACCAGAATCTGCTTCTTCAGGACATCCCCGTGAGAAGCGGGCCTGGCTCACACATGCATGTTTGCTGGTGGTGGTGCTGGGAGTGGGTTTGCAGGAGAGCTGCTCTGGTGGTAGCAAGCACAAGTTGGCTAAGCAGGGTCTGCCCTGGTTTTCATTTGGATGGGAGACCACAGGTGTGAGCACCACAACAGCACACACCTGTCAGCAGCACACACACTCCCTGGCGGGGTCCTCCACCGTGGCCCTGGAATCCTTGCCATTTCTGCTGCTTGACACCTATTGCATGCCCAAAGATGCCACCACCAGCAGAGCGTGGTCCCAGCTGACAAGGAGCAGAGGGCCTGATCCCCCCACCCCAGGCCACCACACTTAGGAACAGAGGCAGCTGCCATATACTGAGTCAGGCCCTGGGTCTGTCTCGCTCAGTATTGTCTACCCAGACTGGCAGCAGCTTCTCCCAGGTTGCAGGCAGGAATCTCTCTCAGCTTGAGCTTGGAGATGCCACCAGGGAGGGAACTTGGGACCTAGATGCTCTTCCCAGAATGGACCCATTATCCCCTGAGGGGCATCTCTTCCAATTCTGCTCACGCTTCTAGTCTCCCATTCAAATGCAAACCAGGGCAGACCCTGCTTAGCCCAGGGGACCAGCCATGCTTGCGGCCCCCAGACCAGCTCACCCCTTCCCTTGCTTCCTGAGGCTGCTGTGCCTGCTCTGGGAAGGGCTCTCCTCATTAGATTTCCAGGGAGGCGGCCGGAGCGCTTGTCATTGGGGATCTGCTGGAGGAGAAGGCAGAGCTGGAGGCCGCTGCGAGTCACGCCAGACCTCATTACTTGGAGGGGCTGATGAGTCACGGGGGAAGCGGGGGGGGGGGAGAGCTGGGCTGGTCTTCTGTCTGGCTGGGGGGGGCAGGGGGGTTAGGCTGGGCTACCAACCAGGGTCAGGACTCTGAGCTGGGGGCGCATCTGCTTCCTCCTGGATGAAGGAGCCCATCCAATTTAGATGAATCTGCATATTGCCAACACCTCAGCAGGGGGTCTTCCTGTCGCCCCCCAGTGGAGCCGGAGAGCCCCTGCCCTCCACCCTCCTTACCGCCAGGCCTCCCCATGGATGGAGAGGCAGCCTCACCAGGGAAGCTGCTGTGCACCACCCAGAGGACGCCCAGCGGCCCCCCTCGCCCCACCTCCGGCATGAAGGGAGGGAGGACTGGGGAGGGGCAGGGAAAAAGGGCCTTGCATGGAGACCCCAGGCTGGGGGGCTGGGCCGGAGCACCTTCCTGAAGCACCTGAGGCCCCGTAGCAACCTCGGAGGCAACTGCAGGAAGCAACTCCAGCAAACAGGGTGGGGGGACGCCATGGGGCCAAGGTGTCGAAGAGGATGCCTCCAGTGGAGAGAGCGATTCCTCTTCTTCTCTCCCCACACTAGATCCCATCCCATGAAACAGGAAGGCCCGGAAATTTAAGGACCAACAAGAGGAAGTCTTTTTCCACCCAGCCCATCATTCATTGATGGAATTCTCTGCCACTGGATGGGGTGATGGCCACCACTTTGGATGGCTTTCAAAGGGGCTGGGACAAATTCACGGCGGGCAGGCCCATCCGTGGCTACTGGTTGCCAGCTCCAACCCCAGAGGCCAGATGTTTCCAGTTCCAGGGGAGCAGCAGCAGGAGGGAGGTCAGACCCCCTTCAGCTCCCCAGAGGCATCGGGTGGGAAACAGGGTGCTGAGCTGGATGGGCTTCCTGGGCCTGATCCTGCAGGGCTGCTCTTCTTTCCTGGGGGAGACGCTCAGCCGGAGCCTTTGGAGAGCTGGGCCAACGGTGGGCCAACGGGCCGACTCCGGGTTCGGCAGAGGCTGCCCAGGATGCACACCCACACCTGCCTCACCCCCTCCCCCGGCCGGGGCCCTTCCTTTGCCCCCCTCCTTCGCAACACCAGTCAGGCCCCAGTGGAAGAAACAGACACCCCAGGCTGGAGCTGGGTGCCTCCCAGCCACTTCCAGCCAATGAGCAAGGCAGCCGGCTTCCCCTGCAGCCAGCCCTTGACAGACAGGCCTCCTCAGGACCCCTCCGCAAACACCACCACCCCAACACACAGCCAGGCCATGCGGGGCCCCACTGCTGCCCCACTGTCCTGACAAAAGGCTGCTCTGGGTCCCCTTTTCAGGCGGAGCAGCTGTTCCACCGGCAGGCCGGCCGGCTGGCCCGGGTTCCCTCCCTTGGCCTCAGGCTCTCTCCCCACCACCCATCCGACTAGGACACGCCTGGGCAGCAGTTCAGCTCCAAGGGGTTGCCAGCACAGCCACGCACCCCCCACCCCACCGGCCTCCGAGATCAGTGGGGCCCCATCCGCAGTGGATACGCTCAGCAGGAGGACCAGGCCGGGGAGGGCGGTGTGTCCTGCCCCCCCCCCCCCCGTGCTGAGCCAACCGAGGCATGAGCAACACGGATGGCCCGGGAGATGAAAGCCAGGCTGCTCAGGGCCAAGTGGCGGTCTCTGCATCACCCTTGAAAGAGGCTTTGGCAAGCAGGGAGAAGAAATAAACAGGCCCGGGAATGTCTGCCAGCATCCTTGCCTCACCTTCCCTTTGATGAGTCGGAGGGGTTGGGGGGGGAGGACAGAACGGAGCCTGAGCAGGATTGGATCTGGCATTGTCGTCCTCCCCCCCCCCCGTGGCCGCTCTTCCCTTGGCACACGGGCGCCTCCCTCGCCCCAGGACGTCTCCTCCATCCATCTCCCCCCCCCAAGGTGGGGGGAGGTCGCCCGCACCTTGCTCGCCGCGGGGTCTTGCGTCAGGCCCGCCCGGCTCCATAAATCAGCCGTTCCACTGCTCAGGTCACCGTCCATGACGTCCAGCCCTTCCGTTAGCTCATGATTGATCACGCCAAGGTGCTCTCCTCTGTTTTATGCCCAATTGATAAACTTTCTGCCTGTTCTCACCCGCCCCCTCTCCGAGAGAGCATGCTTGCCCACTGGGTGCACCAGGCAATGATGAGACAGGAAATTTATTGTCAATGATCATCTGCTCTTGGGAAAGATGACATCAATGCAAACGCGCATTTCTGTGGAGCGTCTCTGGGCCATCAATTCATTGGAGAATCCTCCTTGGGCGTCGTGAGGTCACGGGTGGCTCCCTTAGAGATGTGCGTGCGTGTGTGTCTATATATGTGCCCCCACACACCTGACAGGACTGACCACCAGCCAGGCAGCAGGCAACCCGAGGGTCTACTTGTTGCAGCTGGGCAGAGATGAGGGTGCCGCCGGGGACAGCCCGCTGGGGGCCATGGGGCAGTGGCGGCTGCTGCTGCTGCCTGCTGCTGCTGGGCCTCTCTGGGCCCCTCTGGGCTCTACCCCTGGGCAGCTCTGGGGAAATCGCCTCTTGGCTTGCAGGTAAGATGCCTCCCCCCTCCCTTGCTGCTCTCTGGCTCAGATCTGGGCAGCAGGAGGGCCCTCCTTCCCCAGCTCCCACCCCTCCTGAGCCCGGGACAAGGCTGGTGCCCGCAGAGATTGCTCCTCCGCTGCAGACAGCATTGCTCTGGGGCTTGAGGGGTCTGGGTGGAAGTCCAGCTGGCCGGCCTGCCTGTGGGCTTGCTCCGAGATGGCCTCTTCATACAGGATGCCAGCCAGCCAGCCCTGAGCAGGGACCAGGCACTGGCCAGAGGGCCCCTGCTGAGGGCATCCTCTGGCACAACAGCTCGCGCGCGGCCAAGCACTGCCTTCTGTAGGCTGGCCCTTGGGGAAGGGAGGGAGGCCGGCCGCTGCCCCCTGCGGCCAGGAGAGGCTTGCTCTGCTCGCTGACACCCCCCCCCCAGAGGGGGAAAAGCTGCAGGCAACAGGAACCCAGCAAACCAAGCCCCGGGGCTGCGGGGAGGAGAAGTGCCTCACGTTGAGCCCCTGGCAGTGGGACTTGGGTGTCAGGAGCAGGCAGCGAATGCCATACGAGGGACCCCCGCAAGCAAGCAAGGCACGGCTTTGTTTACTTCTCTCTTTTGGCGGGGGGGGCAGCCAGATATGAGCTGGCTGCTTGGGGGGGGGCTCTGCCGCCTGCATGTGTATGGGGCATTGAGCCGATTGGAACCCCCTTTCTAACTAAGGGCTCCCCCCCTCCCTCCCCCACCATGCCCCAGCCCACCAGCAGGGAGGATCTCTGGGCAAAGTGGGCCATGGACAAGCCAACCATGGGACCTCTTTGTGGTGCTGAATCATGGAAGATTTGCAACCCTTTGGGGGAGAGAAGTTCTCTAAAGGGACATCCAAATGCCGGCTTTGACGGTTTTTTTAACCTAGGCAATTGTTTGCTGTCTGGATGGCTGGCCTGGCTGGATGGTTTTGCTCTCGGCAGCAGGCTCTGAGAACAAAAACCAGAGCATGTCCCCGGTCACTTCTGCATGTCCTGTCCTCGTCCTTCCTTTGCTGCAAGGCAGAAAACACCAAGACCTGCCCACTCTAGAAATACCACCTCGGGGGAAACGCCATTTGCATGTCAGCCGTCAAAGAGCCGGTTAGGGTTAGTTTCCGGGTAACTCTGGAAGCACCTCAATTAGGAGAAGAGCCGGACAAGAGCGCTTGCACCCCCTCCCCCAAATGCCTTCCACTGCAATGTGCAGCCAGGCGAGGGGCTCGGGGATGTTGGAGGAAGACGAGGTCTCAGCCCCCCGTGGGGCAGGAGGGGGGGGAGAGCAGCATGCAGAGGAGGGGGGCTCCCTTCTGCTGCCCCTGTAAACCACATCCCCCCTCAACGTGGAAGGATTCTGTGGGGGCCATGTGAGGGAGTCCACTTCTGCAGGCATCAGTGCAGGAAGCATTAGCTGGAGGGAAAGCGTTTGTCAGCTGCTGCTGCGACTCGTCTGGTGGCTACACAGAGACGGGGCCTTCTCGGTCGCTGCCCCAGATTGTGGGATGCGCTCCCTGCTGAGATACAATCTTCCCCATCTCTGGCAATTTTCAGAAAACACCTGAAAACCCATCTTTTCGCCCAAGCTTTCTCAGCTTCCTAATATTTTGGGGTTTTAATTTCCGGTTATTTTAAAATGGTTAAATTGCTCTTAAGTTTTTGTATATGTTTTTAACTGGTTTTATGTTATTGTAAACTGCCCAGAGATGAAAATTTGGGGCAGTATACAAATTTGATAGATAAATAAATAAATATCAATACGGTCAAATACTACATTCCATTGCATGTTAGCTAACAAAAGCTGAAAACTGTCGACAGCCGGATGGGCTGGGAGCCATTCTGGTGGGCTGTCAGATCTGCTTAACTCACACTTGGAGGGTCCTGAAGCACCCCAGGACTATCTGAAGACCTTTGCAATCCCAGTCCCTGGAGGACACCCCTCTCTTGTCTCTCTTGTCTCTCCCCTCCCCTCACAGCAGCCGCCGACGCCGCCGATGCCAGGTTGAATCTGGAGGCACTGAACAGCAGGAGCGGAGGGCCCCAGTGGCAGGCAGTCCCGGGGCTGCTGGGTGCCCAGGCGAATGGCAGCCCAAGCAAAGCAGGTGAGCCTCCACACACCCATGAGAAGATGGGTGCTTAGGATGCAAAGCTCTGGGTGGAGAAGCAGAGGCCCCCTCACCCTCCCCGGGGATCTGCTGCACTTCTGAGGGAGGGAGGGAGGGAGGGAGGGGCTCTCTGAACATCTCTCCGTTTCCATTCCAGGTCATGGGCCCAACAGCTTCACCCCTAGGGAAAGCGTGAAAGAGGTAAGGCTGGACCAGGGAGCTGGTGGTGGTGGTGGTGGGGCCTTCCAAGCTGAAAATGGCTCCCCCCTCTGCCTCCCGGATGCTCAGGGGCAAGGGCGCACCCACCTCCCCCCCCCGGCCAGTTGGGTGCTCCAGAGAAGCCAGAAGGCAGCAGTGAGGGACATCCATCCCCCCCCAGTGCAAAATGGCTCTCTCTGTTGCCTCTCCTCCCCCCTCCCCCTCAGGAAACACGGCTTGCCCCTCTGTCCCTCCCTCAAGCACAGCCAGACCCACATGGGGGTGGGCAGCTGTGTGGGCTCATTGTCCAGCCCCCCCCCCCACGGCAGCCCCCTTCTCCACTTCCTGGTCCTGTCCAGGGCAGCCGAGTGACGGGGGGGGGTTCCGTCCAGGCGGCCAGAAGCTCCAGGCCAAAGCCGCCCCCCCCGTTTGAGATGCCAGCAGGTGGATCCTGGGCTCTGCCCACTGGGGCTGTGCTGAGGTCGGCAGACATCTGGCCACTTCCCTGCAGGAGCCACAAGCAGCCCCCCACTCAATTCCTGGCGTGGCGGCAAGGCTGACCCAGGCTGCACCCACTGCTGGTGGCTCCCCGCTGAGGCTGTGGCCGGGGGGTGGGTGGCGGGGGGGGGCTTCCCCAAGCCCATGACCCACGGTGAGGGTTTTGCACTGGGGCTCAACCAGGGCTTCCGGCCCCCCAAGAAGGCTGCTGGACCCCCCCCCCCCCCGGCATGCCCAGGCAGAGCCTTCAGTCCCGAACCACCAGAGCCAGCCAGGAGCTCGGCCAGCGCAGCTGCAGCCTGACACTGAGCGGCCAAGGGGGTGCCCCCCTGCCTGGCCTGCTGCCCCCCGGGGAGAGGAGTCCGCTGGCTGCAAACGTGGCAGGTCTGGATGCCCTGGGCCCTGGGCTGGCCGCCCTCTTGCACTTCTGTTCCCCCTCCTGGTCCTCCGCCCCCCCCGCCTTCTCCAGACTGCTGAGCGGCCTTTCTCCCCCCCCCTTTCCTCTGGCCCAGGTGCTCTTGGGAAGCCTTCCCCGCAACACTTGGCTGAGCCGCTTGCTGGGAAAGGAGAGGAAGCAGGACAAGAAACGAGGAGGCGGAGGCAACCTCCCCGAGTGCTTTTGGAAGTACTGCGTGTAACTGGCCCAGCTTTCTCCCCCCCACCACCCCCCAGCCCGGCCCCTTAATTTATGATGTGATCCAGGAGGGTCCCAGAGCCCTGCAGACAGAGGTGTGCACACTCCGACATGATGATGGTGACGACAGCAGCGAAGCAACATGGAACTGGCAAGAAAACCCACGTCCCCCTCCCTGGTGGTTAGAGAATAAACCAATCCTCCTTTTGCAGAGATCCGGTGAGCAGAGTCGTTTCTTCCGTCGTGGGAGGGAGCACAGGCTTCGGGGCCAAGGAGAGCCTCTTTCCAGCCCAGACCCCCTTGTTCCTTGGGGGAGGCCCTCACTCACTGACCACCCGCTCCCCCCGCAGGGTCCAGCCTCAGGGAGGCATGGATGGAGACCCTCTCCCCCTGGAAGGAGCCCCTTCTGAATCAGGACTCAGAGGGGTGCTCAGTCCCACCGTGTGGGGCCTGCCCACGGGGACCCCTTCCAGGGTGCAGTTGTCCTCTCACGCGCAAGCGCCCCAGCGAGGCCGGCTCTAAGCTGAGAGGGCTCCGATTGTGGTCCAAAGGGCTGCACAGGAGAACAAGTTGCAAAGCGGATCAAAGTGGCACCTGCGATCTCTCTCCGTACAAGCCCTCCCCGCTGAAAGAAGAGCCTCCCCATCTCTGACAACTCTCCAAAGACACAGTTCTTCACCCAAGCTTTTCAACTTGTGGTTTTGAATTGTTTTAGGGTTTTGATTTCTGTGTTAATTTGCTTTATGTTGCCATCAGCCGCCCAGAGATGGACACTGGTGGCGTCTCCTGGAGGTCACGCTGGAGGGCGGGCAACACTTTATACCTGTGTGGGTGGGCGGCGGATGGAGGAGGAGGAGGAGGAGGATCCCCCCTTTGCTGAAAAAGAGCCCTCCAAGTTCTTGACATAGGAAAGGGAATGACACCGAGACCCTTCCCTGGCCTAGAAGGGCTCACCGTCTACAAAGAAACACAAAGGTAGAGACCAGCAGCAGAAGTCACTGGGAGAGGGATGCTCTGCAGGGCTTCGGCGGGGGGGGGGGCTGCACCCCCTGCTAAATATGAGAGCCCCCCCCGCAAAGGTGCCTCTTGGGAGGGGTGGGAGCAGCCCCCCCACCGCAAGGCCGCAGAAGAGGAGGAGGAGGAGAGAGCGGCTCCTCGTGAGTTGCTGCGGATGAGTAGGGAGTCGTAGGATGAGAAGTGGTGTGGGAAGGGGCCGGGTGGGACATCTTTCCCCTTCTCCGCCTCCGGCTGCTGCCGCCGCCTCCCAGCTGGCTGTGTCCAGCTGGCTGCTTGGCTCCCCTCCTGGCTCCCTTGCTGTCCAGAGCACGGCACCACCCTCCAGGATTGGCTTCTGGTGGAGCTGGCTGTCCTTCCTTCCCAGCATCCCACCCTGACCCCATCCCAGCAAGACAGGAGGCCTTCCCCAGGAGGGACCCCCGTGGCCTGTAGGGCTTGCCGCCCCCACCACACGCAGGGATCCACCTTGTCACAGAGACCAGCCTGGCCACCAATCTGGGTCTTGTCTGGTAGACACCAAGGGGGGTCGGGGGGTGGTTAATCTTAGGAGTCCTCTTCTTGAGGTTGAAGGCAAACCCCAGGCTGGATCGGGTGGGGGCTTCTCTTCTCTTCTGGCAGGATCAGGTTGGAAGGCAGAGAATGGACCTCTAGGCACCCAGAAACAGGGCAGAGAAGGACGCCCCCCCCCACCGCCAGAATGGAACCCGGGGCCCCCAGGCCAACCCTTCGAGCCAAGGCCAGCTTCTCAGCACCCCCACCTGCCCCCTCCCGCCGTGGGCACAAACAAGCTTGCCTGCCCTTCGGCCTCACGTGAAGACGGCCGCCGCTGGCAGTGACGAATGGGGGGCAGCCCCCTCCCTGAAGCCCGCCATCCATCTCCATCCAGCTGGCCCAGAGCCCACTTCCCAGTCATATCAACCACATCCCATTTCCATGCATCCGAAACGAGGAAGCCACTACAGCGACGCGGCTGCAGCTACGACACTTGGCGAGGCATCCCAAATCTGCCCAGCAAACAGGCCTGTTGTCCTCAGACGCTGCGGAGGCCAAGGCAGGGCACGGAAACCCAGCCTGGAGGGGAAGGGTCCTGGGCCGCCATCGGGTGCACCCCCCCCCAGGACAGGCTCTGCCTCTCTTGTTATGGCTTCGTTAAGACCACCGGCCTCCAATCGGATGCTGCCAAGCCCCAAGTAGCACTTTCCACTCCCAATGCATGACGGTTCAGAGTGGCTGCAGATCCCTTTTGGGGCGGGGGGGAGGGAGCTTCTCTGGCTAGCTCCGTGGCCTCTGTCCCCTCTCCTGCTCATTCTGCCCGTCACTGCGTGCATCTGACTGTAGGCCACTCCTCCAAGTTGCTCCAGGGCAGGGTCCGAGCGGGCCGGCCTCTTCCGCCACACAGGCAGCAGTCAAGAGCAGGGGCCGCCCCTGTTGTGGGCCGAGGTGTTGCTGGACAACAACTCCCAGCACCCCCAGGGGGAGCGGCTGGCTGGCTGGCAGCATCTGGGCCCCCAAGGCTGGGAAGCCCCCTCCCCTCCCCCAAGCACGGAGGCTGGTCTGGGCCTAGAGAGGAGAAGCAGATCTCGCCTCCTCCAAGGGGGCTGCAAGTTGTCCCTTCGTGGAAGAAAGATGGGAGAGGGGCCTGGAAAATGCATCTTCTGGCACCGACACATACATTGAGAACGTCTTTGTTGAAAAGTGGTGTGTATGCACACACACACACACACACACACACTCTTACTCATAACCAACTGGGAGAACGTAAGCACGGCAAGGTGGCCGCTGCCCAGGAGCCCCCTGGGACTCCTAGCGGGTGGGGCAGCCCCACTGAGGGCATGGCCCTTTCCGCTCGGCCACGTGGGTCGGAGGCTGCTTGTGGCTGCAGCCAAAGTCCAAACCTGCCAGCCTGGACTCTTCGCTGCCCCTCAAAATGAGGGAACACGCTTCAGTGCTGAACCCCAGGAGGCCACGTGGAAGCGGGAAGATTTCCAGACTTTATTGTAAAAGGGGAGAGAACAAGACACACAACAGGACAGCTTGCAACACACCCCCCCCCCCCCAGCAGCCAGGCTCTCCTGGGAGGAGAAGGGGCAGGGGCTTCTGCAGCCGGGCGGCCTCCTCGTCCCCAGGGACTCTCAGCGCCTCCGACGGGGGCAGCAGCGGCCACTGGCTGCTTCCACAGCACATGACACTGGGGAGGAAAGCCAGCCCTGGGGGCCCACAGCGGCACATGGGGCCCAAGGCAGGCCAACCAAACAGGCCCCCCCCCCACCCCCAGAAGTTCTCCTCTGCGAGGCCCACTGACTGAAAGGAGCGGGGCCTGCTGGTGGGGGCTGCCCCAAGGGCCAGCCCCGTGTCCTGCTGGGGCTCTGAAAGCCACCTGCTCTCTCTGCTCCGTGCCCAAAACGCAGCGGGGTGCGGACCGGCCGGGCCAAGGCCTCCGGTTGGTGCCAGCGATGGGCGCAGCTTGCTTTGCGGCTTCCCTCCGGGGGGGGGTCTCCAGCTTCAGGGGTGGGGGTCCTGCAGCCAGCCAGCCCCCCTGCTGATGTCGCACGTGACGCAGCCCGAGGGAGGGGAAGGGAGCCAGGGATGGAGACGCACCTGCAGACCCCGAGGAGCAGGAACCCGCCCGGGCCAAAGCGCCAGCAGCCGGTCAGCACCTCGCCTGCAGCCAGGGCCAGAGAGGCCTTGCCGAGAGAGCGTCCCTGGCTGGGAGGGGGGGCTTCTGGACGGCCCAGCCAGCCTCACCGCTGGGAAGAGGAGACCCGGCACCTCTCGGCCCCCAAGAGCAGCTCTGTGGCTGGGGGAGCCTTTGTGCATTGGCCTCAAGCTCGTCCCCAGACTGAGAAGAGGCCACAAGAGTCGGTGAAGCAAAGGCCGCCAGAGGCAGCAGCGGCACCAGCCCTCGGCCAGAAGGCGGCCCTGGCCAGGAGAAGCCACCCACCAGTCGGGGTCCTGGGATTTCCACACGGATCCGAACCCCACCCAGCCCTCAGCAGCAGCCACGGGGGGGGGGGGGCTCGGAGAGCAGGGCGCAGGCCCCGGCTCCCTTACGTGGGCGTCCATTTCCTGCGGGAGGGTCTGGGTGCGAATCCAAGGGTGCACTCCAGCCAGCTCCTCCTTCTGCTCCTCTGTGAATCAGGGCTGAGGGGCCCCCAGGGCTGCCAGCTTCTCCAGGTCCTCCCTCAGCACCTCCTCTGTAATCCTGCACATGGGGTGGGGAGGGAGGCTGCTCAGCAAGGCAGGGCCCCCACACTCCCCGGGAATCCTCATAAACAACCCCCCCTCCTTTTTTTTGGTTAGCTGCCTCAGTGTCCCCTGCATGGCTTGCAACAAAGCATTAAAACATCAAGTAAAAATGCATCTCATGTAATAACCACCCCACCCCCCGCCCCACATACAAAGTAAGACAATTTTATTTAAAGTCAGTTTTAAAAATCAGATTTGAACATCAAGATTTAAGAAGCCCGAGTGAACCAGGTCTTCACCTGGCATCTAAACGAACAAAATGATGAACCCCACTGGGGAGGCTGTTCCAGGTGTGGCTTCAAAGGGTGGTGCGCCATCTGAGCTGGGGCCCTGCCTCGCCCCCAGCGAAGTGGGGAGCCGGCTTCGGGGGCCCCCAGGACTCTCCGCCCACCGGAAAGAGAGGGGTCTGCAAGGCAGGCAAGGAGCCAGCCCGACCGCCCTGGGCCCTGCAAGTCCAAGAGGAGGGCAGGCGTGGCCCCTGAACTTGGGACAGAGGGAGCTGCTGCCATCAGGGGCTGAGTCGGGCCCTGGGCCCCTCTCGCACAGGGCCGCCTGCCCAGGCTGGCAGCGGCTTCTCCTCCCAGGTGGCAGGCAGGGCAGGAGTCTCTCTCCCAGCCCCACCGTGGAGATCGAGATGCTGCTGACTGGGAGCCTTCTGCAGGCAGGCAGGCAGGCAGGCAGGCAGGCGGGCGCTCTCCCCCCCGCATCGTCCCTTGCAGGGCTCACTGATCCAGCAGTACCCCATCCAGATGCAAACCAGGGCAGACCCTGCTTAGCAGAGGGGACGTTCCACGCCGGCGGCGACCCCAAGGCCAGCTCTCCTCCCGGGGGGGGCCTGCAGACCCCCGGCCGGCCAGCCAGCCCCCATCTTCTTCCGCCCCCAGGTTGCTGCCCCCCCCCCCGCGCAGCCGCAGCTGCCTCCTCCTCCGCCTCCTCCTGCAATCTGCGGGCCTCGCCTCTCGCCTCGCTCACCCGGCGGCCCAACGTGACAGCAGCCCCGCCCCCCCGCGGGCGTTGGCCGGCGCGCCGTGCACCCGAGCCTCCGATTGGCCGCTGGCGCGGAGGGGCTCGGCCCGCGCGCTCCTATTGGTAGGCCGCGGAGAGGCCTACTCTCCAGGCCACACCCCCGCCTGCCGGGGCCAGGCCCCCCTCGCTGCCGCGCATGCCCGAGAGTCGAGTCCACCCCGTCCACCCCGGGCAGGCGGGCTCTCGCCTTTCCGGATGCTGCTGGACTACAACGCCCATCACCCCGTGCCATGAGAGAGTCGTTCGCCCGTTTGGCAGGGGATGATGAGAGCTGTAGTCCTGCAGCATTTGTGGCTTGACTTAAAGTAGTTTGACTTTGTAGTCAAATCACAAAGATACCCGCCCCCCAAGAGGGGCTGGCTAGGGAGAAGCTCCCCCCCATCACCCAGAGCTAATAGCAGAGCCCCTGCTGGAGCACCCCCCCACTGCAACACATGATGTGTGCTTGCTGCTGGGGGTGGGGGAGACTCCGGATGGGATAGGATACCCCCCCACCCCAGGCCAGACTGCCCCACCCAGAAGCAGCACCCTTGGAAACCCCAGGGGGTCTTTCTTGGAGGAGGGGGGTTGACCTTTGAAGGGGAGGTCCAAGACGCTTCCCTCCAGCCCACCATCCTCAGATTCCCCCCCCCCCCCCACAAGGGGGAGACTCCCCTTTGAGAGGCCACCACTGCACACCCCCCGCCCAAGACGCCAGCAAGGAGGAGGGAGACCTTTCAGAAGCCACTTTTATTTATTAGCTGTCCCAGGGTGTGAAAAGTTACCCCTTGCAAACACAACCAGGGGACCAGTCATGAAAGCGCGGTGCTAGTGACAATACTGACAAAAGCAACGGGGTGGGGTGGGGCTAGAAACAGGTTTGGTTAAAGCTTTTTTACATTTAGCCAAGTGGCAAAGTAATGCTTTGCACAATCATCCTACTGACAGTTGTTTTGTTATCAACAAAGACCAAAACTTTAGATATTGTTAAGTCAGTAAACAAACATTCTCAGGAACCACAGAAACAAAAGTGTTTCTACAATCAAGTCGGGCGAGTTATACCAATAAAGATACCGCAAAGACACAAATGTGAAGGAAAACCTAGTAAAAGAGCCTGTCCACTGATGGACCCCTGCACGCCCTTTTGAAATGTTCTTCATTCACTTTTACCACCTCGCCTTACCAATCGGATTTTCTAGTGATTTCCACCACATTATGAATAGGGGAGATATCCTAAGAGTACAAGAAAAATTTGGCCAGCTTTCTTGAAACCATTTAAACCCGCATAGCATGTCCCTAAGCTGAGGGAGCAAGAAAAAGAATACTTGAGATGGTGCAAAAAACCAAAAACCAAATAAAGGAGGTGTGGGGGAAGAAACAGCAAGGCCCGTCAGCATGTAAGAACTGCCGGAATGCCGAGGTATTTTACCTTCTGAAGTAGGGAGAAGAGGCAGCCACCTTCGGCCACCAAGGCTTCTTAAAACTGGTGTGGCAGGGTATCTGGACAACCCAAGCATGCTTTTGGGGACCAACAAGCACTCTTGAGCTCATGTCTATAACATCCTAATGATTTGGTCTAAGGACCGTAATAAATTTACTACTACTCCCAATGATATGCCAAGGAAAATCTTTCTTGCAGGGCTCGTTTTGCCAGAAAAGCCCAGATGCTTTTTGAATCAAATGCATCCAGAATCACAGAAGACAAACACAACTTTGTGGGGCTTGTGCTGATCCAAGTAATTTAAGGCACCCCTGTAGGGCAGTTTTAGAGCAAATGCCTCAAGCAATAAGTGGCTGTGGTTATTTTTTAAGTGCTCAGCAGCATATACAACTTCACCACAGAGTCATTAAAAAGCGTTCAGTGTGAGGTACAAAACGTTCAGTGTGATCTTGCCCACAATGGCCAATTTCCCCCAAATCAATCTGAAGGCACAATCTAACAAAGGCAACAACTGTTAATATATGGCATCGTTGTGGGAGGACGTTTCTCCCAGGAAGGCACAAATAAGAGCACTGACTCCCATCCCTGCAACAGGTCACGAGGGAAGTGGGCTAGAAGCAAGGCACTCGGGATCCATTAAAATGCACCCAGAAAGCAGAAGTTTCAAAACACTCCAGATCATGAAATTCTGAGGTTTTTCAAATGTTCTCTTTCTAGTTCACACAGATCTTAGCAACCTCAACTGCATCTACAAATCGGAGTGCATCACTTAAATAAAGGCACGAACACTTCTATCCAAAACAACATTTGGAAAGCTGGGCATTACTGCAGGTTAGATGTAGGAGACTGAAGTTTTTTGGGGTTGTTTGTTGTTGTTGTTGTTGTTGAAACAGCTTCATCAAGTTCAGGGTTTCTTCCAGCAACTCACGAGGACACACTCCAAACTATATTTTAAAAAAGAAGAAAGAGATGGTGGGGGAAATTTATAAAATTTGCCATCAAGGAGAATCATACGTTCTGCAGCTTTGAAAAACTAGGCCTGGTTTGCATTGTGGGTGGGGGGAGAGCTTCCTCCCTTGCCCTTTCTGTGGGCAGGGGGCTGCTGGAGGATCTGCCAGACCTTTAGTGGTGTTTTTGGCCACACTTGCCTCTGATCTTGCAAGGGAGTTTTATCACTATTGTGGAGGCGTTGCTATTACAAGAGGTGTCTGGGAGGGCATGTCCCTTGGGAGGGGCCCTTCCGGTCGAGGATGTCTTTGGCAGAGGGCGATCTGGAGGGGAGGGCAAGGCGGGCTGGCCATGCCAAAGCCATCACACCTTGCGGACCTCCCCTTCCACCCAAGAGAACTCCAGCAATGACCACAACAGCCCAGCTTGCCTGGAGCTTGTGCTACTGAACCCCAGGTCTGCAGGTGCAAAATCTACGGCTGTCCGGGTAGCTTTCCTTGGTGAGGATGCTGACCAGGTGAGTATCACAGAGACCTGGCTGGATGAGGGAGACAATGTTAATCTCCCCCAGTTGTGTCTGTCAGGTTTCCAGGTACAGCACCTGCCAGGTGGGGCGAGCAGGGAGGTGGGGTCACCTTGGACCATCGGGGAGACCAGCCTCCTCACCTTGTGCAACACACACACAATAATGACAGCCCACCCCCTCCTTTTAGAAAATGTAGGATCTCGCAGTTTCTCTGTTCTGCCTCCAGGCAGCACTAATCAAAGCACACACATTCACTGAAAGGTGAAGCGCAACATTTCTTTGTATCCAGCAAACCTGGATGTTAATTTTAAGTGTTGTACTAGATGCAGAAGGAAGGAGGAGGTGTTCGGGAGAAACTGACAGGCTCTGCTCCTCAAGCTGGCTGCAGTTCTCTTTGGCTGGTCCCAGTAAAGATATTTATTCCCATGGGCTAACCAAGGGTTTTAGGACTGCAACACAACTCTTGATTTGTGTCCATAGCAGCTGAAGCCCAGCTTTGCTGAGTCTCTCTCCAGGCCCTTTGCAGCCTTAAGACGCTATGAAGGAGAGGGAGAGAGAGGGCGGTGTGTGTGTGTGTGTTTGTGTGGGTTTCCATTATGTTGTTTCATGCCCAACCATCACTCACCAATGATGATGATCAAGAGGACGACCACAACCGCTATCAATATGGCCCACATCTGGGGAAGACACAGAAAAAACAGTTACGCCAATCTAGGAGGCCTCCAGAATTCGCAAAGATTAACCTATGGCCCCAACTGGGGTTCAGGTATGCCGAGAAGTCCAGCAAGAATTCAGAAGCTGCATTTTACTATGGAATCGGATCTTTTTTAAAGCACACTTTTACAATCTCAAACACTGCTTTTTCTGATGCCCAAATGGCCCAAGATACACAGCACTAAAGTTTCACGATTTGTGTCTTGGATTCTTTTCTCCTCTTAAAAAAAGAAGACGACACCAACAAGGGGCATTGTCTAGGAAATGAGAGCACACATGCGCCCATGAATGAGACCTTTAAATCCTTGTATGCAGTAAAGTAAAGTGTGCCATCAAGTCAATTTCGACTCCTGGCGCCCACAGAGCCTTGTGGTTTTCTTAGTATAATACAGGAGAGGTTGACCATTGCCTCCTCCTGAGAAATTCTGGCATCAGTTAACACAGAGTGAAACAGAGTAATCTTTCTCCCTGTACATGTTTCTTTATTGTGAAGATGGCGATGTCCAGATGGGAATGAATGGGCTCCACTGGATTTTTCTAGGGGAAGAAGTGAGCAAGGTTGCAGTCTGGGGCAGAGGACAGGTCTCAACTTCCCCACACCAAGAGGTTCCTCCCAGACCCTGGTCACTCCGGAACTTTCAGCATGGGCATACCAGCGACGAAAGAATTCCTGAAAGTTTGAGTCTGAAGATCTGGCAGAAACATTTCTTGATAGTTTGCCAAGGTCCTCGATGGAGGTAGTCAACTAAGCACGTGTTAAGTGGGTTCCCACGGATATAAAAGAACCAGCTTCTAAATATACCACCACCACCCTCCTTTCTGTGTAGCTCACACAGGCCGAAAGATGCGCCATCGACTACCTTGCAGTTCTTCCACCAATATTTTCTCTTCAGCTTGGCAGCGCTGGTCTCAAACTGAGCTGCCCCGGCTTGCAAAGCATCAGCCCGATCGTCCAGCTCAGACAGCTTCTGATCTCTTTCCAAAACCTTGTCCACATTGACTCTCATGATGTCCACCACCTGAGAAACATCAGATAACCCAAAGGGGATAAACATGGGTTCTTCCACACACCCAAAAACAGACTCACAAAACAAAACCAGCACATTTTCACAGGGCACAAAGTTAATGGGATCTCTGGATGGCTGAGAGAGCTTTTGGAATTTCTTCAAGATAGCAAGAACCCCAGTCAGCCGGGCTTAAATCTTCAGCCTGGATCACCCAGTCACTCTGCTCTGAGGCTTGTCAGCGGTCAGCGCACATCATGGAGCGAGATGCAGAAAGGGTCAGCCGCTTGCACTTGAACTCGGAGCCAGCCATCTCTCGCCCATCCAGCTTTCTTAGATTATAAGCTTAGTGTCCAACATCCCAAACAAGGCAACCTTTTTATCACCATGCGAAGCGTTTTCAGGATCTTGTAAGTGGAATAATATAAGGAGGCTGTTCTCATGCACAGTCAAAACTGGGTTAAGGAAGCCCAGCCCAGTTTTGCCTGCACATGAGAATCACCGAGAGCCGCCTGGCAAACCCGCCTCCAGAGCCCACCTCCAAAATGAAGTTGAGAGAGAGCAAGCACCCCCTTAGCCCCGTTTTCTGGTTCGTCTGTCAGCCCTGGCTGCTTGCAGCCTGCGGAGCTCTTGGCTGGCATCGGTGGAATCCCCACAATGCACTGCACACTCGTGTGGTGCACTATGGGGTTTTTTTTGGGGGGGGGGTGACACTTCCCGGCCCCCGTCGCTCCACACTGCCAGATGCAGCCAGCAATTGTCTGGGCGGGCGATCAGCCAGTCCAGCAAAGTCCGAGGGATCATCTGCGGGGACAGCACACCTGGACCGCCTTGCAGGGTTAGGCACTCTTGGCCAAGGCACAGATCTCCCCCGAAGGCACAGCCAGTGGCCTCTGGGGCCACCTTGTTGCAGCTCCCCGGAACAAGGCAACTGGGAAGAGAAGGCCAAGGAGCATTTGTGCACACACTGGAGAGGAGACAGAGCCAAGACTTCCCAGCTTCTACGGACGGGCTCAATGGAAGGAGGCGGCCACACTCACCTCATCGACTTGGTGCTGAGTCTGCTGCAGGCGGCGGTTGCTGCCAGGGGCAGCTCCAGCTGGACCACTGGTTGACCTGCAGCGGCAAGAGAGCCAACATGGTTATTTCTGGAGTGGTATCTAGCAAAGCCAGGCTGGAACCTGACAAAGCCTAGATTGCCCGGACGCATTAGGGCAACCCAAAGTGAACAGAAATTTGAACAAGATGTACACCCTGAAGTAGGGGGTCTCTAACCTTGGGACCCCAGAGGATGTTGGACTACAACTCCCATCACCTCCAGGCACAATGGCCTTAGATTGGTTCACTCAGAATTGCTGGTGTCTGGTTGCATTAAGAGAGGACCTCCGTGGGCACCGAGACTGTTCCATTGCAACCAGTGAAGGGTCTGTTGACTTGGCTGGCTCCACCTTGGTCTGCTTACGGGCTGTCGTTTGGAGGGGCCTTGGTGGTGGAATCCTGAGCCATCCAGGAGAAGAGCCCCACCACAGTGGAAAGGTCTTGTCCAACCCCAGCAGAGGAAGTTCTGCCAGCGGAGGTTGGGCCAGTGTGAAAGGCAACAGCATTGGCTACCGGCCAGGCCTAGCTCAACATTCTGAGCGGTGGGGCATAAACAGAGGGTCCGGACAGGCTCACAGGTCTGGGAGGGCTCTGCGGGGAGAAGAGCTCCAGGACATGAGCTGCAGCAGATCTCTCAGGGCCATAATAATGATAATAATAATAATAGTAATAATAATTTAAAAAGTGACGGTATCTATAGTAATAACAGGAACAATACTGATAATAAAATTCAGCCATCCCAGGTCCTTGGGAAGGACTCGATGTCTAGAAAAAACAAACCAGTCAATAACACCTGTCTGACTGTGTAAACAAAAATAATAATAGAAAGATCTACAAATTGAAATTGAAAGCCTGTGGCAGAAGACCACCAAAATAATCCCAGCAGTAACTGGCACCCTAGGTGCAATTCCAAAACATCTTGAAGAGCACCTCAACACCATCGGGGCCACAGAAATCACCATCAACCAACTACAAAAAACAACTTTACTGCGAACAGCCGACATTTTGCGGCGATACCTATAACAACAATATTTATAACACAATTCTGGCATCGCAGGTCCTTGGGAAGAACTCGATGTCTGGATAAAACAAACCAGTCAACAACACCTGTTTGACTGTGCAAACAAGAAATACTAATAATTTTGAGGCTTGGGTCACCAGGGGTGTGTGTGTGTGTGTGTGTGTGTGTGTGTGTGTGTGTGTGTGTGTGTGTGAGAGAGAGAGAGAGAGAGAGAGAGAGAGAGAGAGAGAGAGAGAGAGAGAGAGAGAGTAAGTATGTGTGTGTGTGAGAGAGAGAAAGTTATGGGAGATGCAGAAAGGAGATAGGGACCAGGTTTTGGTAGGATCAGGATGGGCTTAAATAAACCCTTCATGCTTTTAAGATGTATTTTAAATCCATGTAGTCTTGATTCACCCAGTTTAAATATATTTTTAATTGTTCCCTTGATTAAAAACAATTCTTTGCTGTTTACTTCAGCATTCTCAAAGCTCTCAGTGTGCAGGACCACCCCACACCAAAACTCCACATACTACCAGGGAGGAGAGGAAATTCATCGGGGTGAAGAGAGGCTCCAAGGGGTGGCAGTGGGGAGGTGGTGGTGGACTGCCCTCCTGCATATCAGTGGGGTGGTGAGACTTCACAGGGACAGCGTCAGGCTGGGGAGCCCTGACCTATAGCCAAGGTTACGTTACAGATATTTGCTAGGACAGGATGAGAGAGAAAGCCATTGCAGTGATGTGTCCTCCACTCCATTATCAACTTAACTCCAGGCTTAGGAGTAGAGAGATTTAAAATTAAAATATTTAAATCCTGCTTTTCAGTTTAGAGTCTCAGTATGAACCAATATATACAAGATCAATATTGCATTTTTGTGTATATACACACAAGATATACCAGATCAATCTTCTCTGGCTGAAGAGTGCCCAACCCTCTTGGTCGCAACAACATCTGTGCCGAGGCTGCCGATATCGCACCTAAGATCCCAGCATCCCTACAAGGATCCTGCCCGCGAGATCAGTGGCAGCCTCAGACACAACCCAGAGACACCTTCTGCAATGCGAGCGGTTGAAGCACCGGCTGGCATTTTGAGCAGGGAGATTTGGGCTACTGCTCCGGTTTCTCACTGCCACTGAAGCCCATTTAAATAACTGTGATTCTGTGCTATTGCCTGGCTTGCAAGCCATCGATTCTTTTTTACTAGCTACCTTAAATCCACCACAGCAAAAGTTGTTCAATGCCAGGAGATCCCACAAGGGGAAACGGCTTCATTCTCTACTGGAAAAAAGCCATGTGCTGAGGGAGCCACCCAGCAAGAGAACAAAGGCAGGATGTTTTCGTGGCCCAGGTACCCAGAGCAAGGCGCTAGTACTCGGAGCCCAGTTTGCTCAGGGGCTGCGTCACAGCCACAACTTTCTGTACACCAAACACCCAGGCATGCCCCCTGTGCCAAAGTCACACCCGTGCCAGTTCTGCAAGGGGTGCACACCTGGCACAGACACGGCTTCACCCACGGCCCAGCAGCATCCAGGTTTCTCCTCCTCCTCCACGCAGCACAATTGCCCTCTTCCTGCTGAGCACAAGAGCTGCCGGGAAGGAGGTCAACAGCCCCCCCCCCGGAGTGTCTCATCCCAGATCACTTCTACGGAGTCCGATACCAGCATCTCAGTTTGCATCCTCAGAGCAGTCCACGGCTCAAGTGTCCCCACAATGCATGTCAACCGCGCCTAAAGGGTCTCCAAGAAGGTTGCAGTAGGGAGCCCCTGAAGGGTCCCAGCCAGGCAGGGCTTTAAACACACACAAAAACCAGCCCCTTGAAATTGACTAGGAGCCCGCGAAGCTGTCTTGAGGCCGGCCAGTGCTGGTTAGTATTCTAGCGGCTGGATTTCGCACAAACGGGAGTTTCCAAACCATCTCTCAGGGCAGCCCCACGCACAAATCCAAATGATTCCCTGTACACAGCCATGGTTTCCAGCCTCTCTGTGGCGTTTTGCTTTTTTAAGAGCACAAAATCCAAAACGGACAAGTCCTGCTTGCTCACCCACCCACTGCTCCGGGTGTGCTGGAAGCGACACACACAGGGGGACTCCACACCCACCCACCCCCCTGGCCCAAGGCTCCCTTGTTAAGGAAAGAGGAAGCAAGCTGATCCTTGCCCCCAGGCGAAAGTCCCAGGTCACCGGCCTGCCAAAGGTGGCGCGGGGAGAAGTGCCAGGTACACCAGACCCCCCATGGGAAGGCCCCAGAGAGCCAGGAGGGACAGCAGGCGGGCCAGGTGTGAGACAGGAGGGCGGGGTTTTTGCACTGTTCACCGGGGAGGAAGAACAGAAAGTGCTAGAGAGAGCTGCAGGCCTTGCAGGGAGCCCCATTTCCTGCTGGGACGAGCCTCCAGCACCAGCGGAGCAAAGGAGGCCCCAGACTCAGGGTCCTGGGCGCAGGAAATCCCCGGTGCAAGAAAGAGGCAGCCTGGTGTCGATCTGGGCAGGAGGGAGACCTCAGCTAAGGACCCTCGAGGCGGGGTGGGGTGGGGGGGCTGTTGCCAGACAGACTACAGCTCCCATCAGCACAAGCTACAACATGCTCAGGGCTGATGGGAGTTGTAGTCCAGCAGCAGCTGGGCGAGCCTCCGGTGTCCCGCCCGCCCAGTCCAGAGAGAAATAAACAGAGCACACCGTTACTCATTCGCAGCTGCTGCCTGCCTGGGGAAGAGGAAGGGCCTCGCCAGCCGCCGCCTCCGGGGCAGCCTCCGCCCCCCTCGCTTGGAGGGCCCCGACCCACAGGCAGCAGCGGGGGCGGCGCCACTCCAGACCCAGCGGCACCCCCACGGGCTGCCGCCTCCGCCTCTGGGCGGTGGGGTGGGGTGGGGAGCGCGCGGCTGCCGCCCCGACCCGCAGCCCCGAGCAGGAGCCGCTCCCCCCGCACCTGCTGCGAGGAAGAAGCAGCCCCCAGGGACGCGGAGGGGGCGAGAGGCCGGCGGCGCTCTGCACAGGCCCAGGCGCCCCAGCGGGGCTCCAGGTCCCGCCGGCGGCGCCGTCACCCCACGCCGCGCCCTGCGGGGCCACAGCGGCTCACTCGCCCGCTCGGCGGGGCCCGAGGCCGGCCGGGCAGCCAGGCGGCAGGAAGCGAAAGCAGCAGCAGCAGCAGCAGCAGCAGCAGCTCCGCCGCCGGGCACTGGAGCCGGAGCCCGGAGCGCAACCGGCGCCCTGCAGCGGGGCGCGCCCGGAGAGGAGCGCAGGGAAGGGGCAGCCCCCGACTCACATGCTGGCGGCGGCGGAGCTCCACGCGAGGCCGAGCGGAAACTGCGCGGCGCGATCCTGCTGCGGCGGGGGCTTTTTGCGGGCGCGGCGCGGGCGGGGCGGGGCGGCCCCGGCAAGCCCCACCCTGGGAGGCGGGGGCCGGCGGGGAAGGGAGGAAGGGCTCGGCGCTGGCGGCAGCCGCGGGCAGGCAGGGCTCGCGCAGAGGGGCCGCCGCCGCCGCCGCTTCGCCCCTCCCGGTGCCTGCGCCTCCCCCCTGGGCGAGCCCGGGCGGTCCACAAGGACAGAGGCCGCTCCCCGTTGGCAGGCTGCGGTTCCCCAAGCAGCCGCCTCGCCTCGCCCCCGAGTCCCGGCTCCGGGCGCAGCCGGGCTGGGGGCGGGGGAAGGGAGGGGGTGGCCTGCCGCCCGGCCGCCCAGGAGCAAGTCCCCTGGAGTTCCACAGGTCCGTCCTGCGGCTGGAAGAGAAGAGGGCAGCTAAGTGGCGGCAGCTTGGCCATTCCTCCCTCGTCGTGTGCCTCCCTCCCTCCCCCCCCAGAAGCCCACCACCCCGCAACTCGCAGCACGAAAACAGGCAGCTCGGTGGGAGGACTGGGCGAGAACCAGCGCCGCGTTTTCTTCCTTGGAGCGCTTTTCGCCTGCAGGTAGGCTGGCCTGGAAGGCCGCAGGAGATACTCCTCTAGCGCCCCCCCCCCCCGCTTACACCCTCGTTAGCTGCGTGTATTTTATTTATTTTTATTTGTTTGTTTGTTTTGTATACCGCCCTTCCGAAATGGCTCAGGGCGGTGTAGGGATCTGGGATGCATTTTGGAGAGTTTGTGGGCGGATTTGTTTTTGCGAAATAAAGACAGACTTCCCAAGGACCTACAGAGTCCAAACTTGGCATGCACCACCCCGCCACTGAAATGAGATGAATGCGCTACTTTGGATGCCTGGCCTGGCTGTGCTCGCTGAAAAGCTCTTCTTCTGGATCGTTTAGAAGAAATGCTGAATAGAAGCCTCTTTGCACTGATATTAGCAACAGTTTTTTTTAAAACACTCACTCAGTACTCAGATCAATGATTCCAGAACGTCGTGCCCCAAAGAAGTAGAAATTTTATCTTGGATTCAAAGTTGCTGTGATTCAAATAGTGAATCATATATAGCCATTATTCAATAAAGCGAGTAATGTCTGAAGTTGAAATCCTACACGTTTCAAAGTGTCTGTTTACTTCCCTTTTGCAAGCACTTTCATACAATATTATGTTGCCTGGGTGACATTTCTTGCACTTCTCTGCTGGTGTAATCTTCAGAAATGGACTTTGCCCCCTCCCGGACAGGCCTGGTTTCATTTGCTTTTCCCCCCAGAGGGGCTTCCTCTCAGGCTGCAATTGGGGGGGCTCCCATGAAGCGGCCTAGCCCAGATGTGCTGGACTTCCTCCGTGCAAAGGACTCTGGGGCAGTGGAGAGCCATTGATTTAGCACAGGCTCCAATCTCTCGCAGTCTCAGGGAGTTCCGAGGGCTGGGTTAGGCCTTCTGCGCATTCTTTTTTGGGGTAACCCAATACGGGTCAAGAAGGTGGAGTCCAATCACAGGAAGCTGCCTTATACTGAGTCAGACCATCTGGCTCAGTATTGTCTACCCTGACTGGCAGCAGCTTCTCCAAGGCTGGGACTCGGATTCTCACTGAGCTCCTGTCCCAGGAGCCCTTCATGTACGGCCTGAAGGAGCCATCTCGCCATCCTTGTTCTGCCTACACACTGCTTTTGCATTCAATTCAACCATGAATGTATCCCGGGGGTGGGTGGGTGAGTTTTTTAAATCTTGCTAAGAAGCCCCCCCCCCCCGAAATAGCACTCCTGCATTTCAGGTAGCCTGTCCCTGAACAGGCAGGCTCTGTCTGGCTCTGTCACAGCTGTTTCTGAGTCTTCTCCCGCCACTCAGAGCTAGCGGCCAAAGGGCTCTGGGCCCTCCCTGGCACGTGAGACCCAGCTGCGGCCAAGAGGGCCTCTGTGTATTCTCCAGAGTTCCCTGACGTGCTGGGGGGGGGCGGGGGCGGTGCATGGCAGGCGCATCTTTGCGCTCCCCTCTGTGGGTGCCACTCGTGGCTCTGCCAGGGCTGGGCAGGTGTCAGTGTCTCCTTCTGCATTTTACTGGCAGGGGAGGGTGTGTGTGTGGACCTGCTGGCCAGCAGCCTGGCTACAGCTAGCCAGATGTGCTCAGGCAGGAGCTTGTGGGGCAGACCAGTGTGGTGGTGCTGCTGCTGCTGGCACAACCCCGCTTGCCCTTGGCCTCCTGAGGTGAAACCCTCGCGGGTTCTGCAGACAACCTGAGCACAAGAATGCAGCCTTGAGCCCCCCCCCCCCCCCAATATGGCTAGGCAACTGTCTCGTAACTTTGGTTGCCCAAGTGCAGTGTTTGCCCGGACTTTGGCTTCTGGGTTGTTTGACGTTTTCCTTGGCTTGCCTGGCACATCTTAATCTTGAACACGGCAGTAATCCTGGCGCTGAAGTCGGTGGAGTTGCTTCCTCTCTCGATTGCTGGGTGGCATCAGAAGATCAGGGTCCGTGAGCTGGGATCCTGTCTCGCTCGTCAGCTTTTCCTCCCTCGGACTTCCGTCTCTGTTTGACAGACGGACACGCCTTGTTGGGTCCGTGTCGCTGCGATGGAGCAGCCTGCCCGATTCGGGGGGAGCGGGACGTGTCACGTGGCGGTGGTGTCTCGGGGCCATCCTGCTGGGCGGCCGCCTCCCCCGGCCCTAGGCATGCAGGTACACCTGCCAGTGCTGTTGACTCTCTCTTGACCCGGACTCTCGGAGCGGGGTGGTTGGGGCAGAGCTGGGTGCCGGGGGCGGCCGGTGCGTGGGGCCCCATGACTGTGGCAGGCCCAGGAGGAGTGGGAGATGAAGCGGGGGCCCGGCTGTCTTCGCGATGCAGGCTTCAGCGGGGGCTCTGCTCCGTGACCCACCCCCATCTGAGGAGGGCTGTGGGTGGGTGGGCACGAAGGCCAGGGCCTTCCTGGGGGTGGTGCCCAGGCTGGGGAACTTGCTGCGGGCACGGGAGGTCCAGCCAGCAAGAAGCCCAGGGCTGCTCTTTGGGGGCGTTTTCCGGCAGCGCACCTGCTGTGCCTCTGCTGCCCGGCCCCAGGCTTTTCTCTTTGCGGGCCTGGCTGTTTCCACCAGGATCCTTTCAGGGCAGCTCTGTGGGCTGCCGGGAGGGTCTCTCTCTGGAGGGGCAGCAGCGGCAGCGATGGGGGGGGTCCCCCTTTGGGTAGACAGAGGCCTGCATCGCCTCACCGGAGTCCGGCCGCTGGGCTCGCTGCTCGAGGCCTTGAAGCCCACCGACGGCTGGCGAGTCCACAGACCCCGCAAGCAGGCTGGCCCGAGTGGCCGTTGTGCGGGGCCCCCGCTGTGGAATTCCGCCCGTGAAGCCAAGCAGGGCCTCGGATGGATGTGCTGGGCCCCTGGGAGCTTCCTCTGGGTTGCTCGCCCAGCCTTGGCTCCTTGCTTCCAGGGAAGGGCTGCAAGCCCAGATGGGGGGCCGGCCGGCCTCCGGCCTCCCTCCCTCCAGGCCCTTTGCAGGTGGGCCTGCGCCCCACTCCAGGGTTGGTGGCGGCGGCCCTTGGAGGCAGAGAGGCAGCCGCCGGGATGCCCTTGCCTGGTGAGCATGGCGGTGCCACCAGGGCAGCAAGCGAAGGCAGCTCTCCTTCCTGCCCGCCTGCCCGCCCCCTCCGGTCCCCTTGTCATAAAAGAGTCTCGTCACTGCTGCTGGTGGCGGCGGCGGCAGCAGCAGCAGTGGCTCATGGGCTCTGCAGTGCCGGGTTGCTGGGGATCTGAATGGGGGCGAAGCGCCTCCGATGCCGCAGCCACAGAAACCACCCCACTGAAAGGGACGCCGGGAGGAGGGCCTCGCGGAGCAGCAGGAAGCTCTGATCTCAGGGGTTGTGTCCCCCCCCGCCCCGTACATTTGACCCAGCAGCAGGCACCTGCTTGGGCACAGCCAGGGCCTGGCATTTGAGGCTGGCATCGGACGGGCCGATGGGCCTGCAGAAACAGGGGAGGCATTTCCAGCCTCCCCGGAAAGGGAGGCTCAGGCCAGCTCTGGCCTCCCTAGCCTCATAAGGCAGATGGCGCATCGTGGCTCATTTGTGCAACAAATGCCTCTTCTCCACCTCACATAAGTTGCACCCAGAGAGGCGACTCAGGCCTTGATCTGGAGCATCAGGGAGAGCGAGGAACGCCTTCGCTCTGACATCCCAAGCCCTGGCCAAGGCCACCCACGCCTGCTTTTCCCATCCCACCCCACCACGGAGACTCAGTGCCTGGATGTGCTGTACTGTCTTAGGCTGCGGGCTCAGGGCCTGGCTCCTTTTGCACGGAAATCACTGAGTGGCCCTGACTTCTTTTGCGCTGAAATCGGCCTGATTGTTCCACCCTGTAAGGCAGGGCCTCTCAGCCTTGGTTCCCCAGATGTTGTTGGACTACAACTCTCACCATCTGCATCCCTTCATTGGCTAAGGATGATGGGCGTTGAGGTCCTGAGCACATCTGCGGGTCCCCGGTAGGGTGCCTCTGTGGCTGCAAGGGATGTACACAGTGCCTTGGATCTCCGCTCCCCTCCACCCCTTCAGACGATGCAAAAAGCACAGGCTTCCAATGGGGAAATTTTCTTCATTTTTAATTTACAGCAGAAAGAATAGAAAGCATTCAGAAAACATTTTCCATATTTTAAGGGCCATTCAAACATTTTGCATGGTTCCAGCAGCTGAGTTCTTCAACAGATCCATTGATTCAGTGATGCTTTTCATGCAGTTACAAAAATAAAACTTACAAAAGAGACATCGATACTAGTTTGACATGCAAGTCCTGGAGACCCCCCCCTCCCCTCTGTTTGGGCGCCAACTACTGTGTGGAACTGCCATGACGCGTGCAGCCGCAGAGGGGGTTCATGTTATATTTCTTATTTCCTTCACACATGGGATGTCACACAAAGGAGCAATTCCAGATTGGGGGAGACGCAACAGGATCTTGTTCCCTGGCCCAGGGTGGGGGGAGCTCAGCTATCCAGGAAAGACGCCCCCTTTGGCCCCCCGCCCCGTTCCTAACCGAGTCCTCCAATTCAGGTAAGGGCAAGCAAGGACACCGGGGCGGGGCGGGGCGGGGCGGGGCGCTCTCTGGGGAGCATGTCTGAATGGATCGTGCCAGAGGCCACTGATATGTCCAGAAGTGATGGCCCTGATTCAGGAAGGCATCACGGCACACGTGTCAAACTTCCATAAGCACACAGGTAGTTCCAGCAACGAGGCCCCCCCCACTCCCCCGGGGCTCTCTGCAGGACTGGGGGAGGGAGGGTGGCCGTGACCCTCAGCCTGCCTTGCACAGCACCTTGAGGGCCAGGCTGCCCGTTGGGTGACGCACCACCCAGCCTGTGGATCGGGAAGGGTTAATGGCAAAACCCCCCCAGATCTCGGAACCCCCTTGAGACAAAACAGAAATGGCAGCAAAGTGTTCCTCTGGGGTCACGGCTCTGGTCAGGTGGGCAGGGGGAGCAACACTGAGGACACGAGGAGGAGGAGGAGGAGGAGGAGAGAAAAAGCACATCTTTTTCACAATGCCAGTCTGGAGACTGAGCATGCCAGGCCAAGCCAGAGGGCGGCCCTTTCAGCTTCCGAGGGAGGAACGAGAAGACGGCCTCTGCGGCCTCCTCCTTCCCTGGCTTATCCCACCCCCACCCGCACCCCCGTCTTTCTCCTGGCTGCAGCCCCTCAGCCCCACGGCAGAGCGTGCTGAGCACAAGCGGCAGCCCAACACAGTCTTGGCAGTGACAGGGAGGAGGACTTGCAAAGAGAGAGACACTTCGAACGAGAGAAAAGGCACCAAGAGCAGGGATCCCGGCGGGCTGGGTCTGTCTGTCCTCCCTCCCTCCCTCCCTTCTTGGTGGTCTGTGGCTTTGGTTTTGGCCACACACCCCCCCCCGCCGTGTGTTTAAACCTTCTTTTAAAGACACCAGTTTAAAAGCTTCACAGAATTGTGAGTATTTTTAGGCTTCACAACAAGCCTCTGAGCAAGACTGGACATTTCCTGGACCTGGATGCTCCTCAAGCACAGCCACAGGCCCTGCACCAAACATCTCTAGAAATGGACGACCCACCGACCCACCTGGAGCGTTTCAGCTGGCATTGAGCAAGAGCCACGGGGGGCCGGGGGGGGGGGCAGGCGGGACCCAGTCCAAAGCCCAAGAGGCCCCCCTGACTCCTGGCCTGGCAAGAGGCAGGGGGGCCTCCAGCGCTGCTGCCCCCCCTTCACATTCGCTTCCCTATTGAAACGGCTCATTTAAAACAGATTTCTTTGGCTCCTCTCTATGTGGAAATAGCAATATACCATGACACCCCTACAAAACCTGTTTGCATCTTTTAATTTTTTTTCTTTTTTTAAAAATTTTTGTGCAATTTTTAGTACATTGTCTGACTTCCAGCAGGAAACATGAACATGTGAAACGTATTTTTCTACTGTCATACTATTTCTTTTTATTTTGTTTTTTTTTAAAGTTAATGTTCATTCTAAGTGTTCTTTATTGGAGTGAGTGTATGGTGTTACGCTAGATACAATTTTGTATTCTTATGATTATCTGCTTTGCAAAATAACTTAATTTTTTCTTAAGCAATATTAGCATTCACTTTACTTGGCACCATTGGCAGAAAAGGAGAAACTAAATCAAAAATTTAAAAAGATAACCAAGAAGGTTAAAATCAATTTAAACAAATTCCTGGTAGCCAAAATCAAATGTAAACATCTCTTTTTTTAAAAAGTAATGTTACTTTGCCTTTTTTTCCTAAGTCTAAATACATTAGCTCTTTTTGTTTCTGCAGTTTAGTCATGCTTTAGCAAAATGTTCTTCTAAAGAACATTTAAAATAAAGTTTCTTATAGTGAAATAAAGTTTTTTTTTGTTTCATTTTACAGACCGTAGCCACTAATGCTTTGCTTTTTCATTTCTTTTTTTCCTGGAGTTCATGCACGTCTGCTTTAATATATACAATATGTACAAACATCCACACTCTGCGCCTTCATTCAGACAAAACTATACAAATACGCACATTTCTCTCGCCAAGTTATTAACCCTTTGTGAATAAAATACTTAGCAATTAATCAATATATTCCCTTTCAAATATTTATTTCTCATTTCCATTTCTACCTTCTCTCTATATACAGAAACTGCCTAGATTTTCATTTTTATTTTTTTGATGAAATAGCCAAAACAAGAAATTTACTGGCCGGGAAGCAGCACAACGCCGCTCCCCACCCCCAAATCGGTGGTCTAAATGTCCAGTCAGCTTATATGCATGACATGACTCTTCAATCGAACAAGAGGTCTGCAGGTTACTAAAATGCTTTACAAATCATTGTTAAGTAAATAAGTAAAAATCTTGTGTGAAGTAAGGCCAGAAAATAAAGTGCCAAACATGAGAAGTGCATTATGGCAGTTGATAGACTTGAAGGCTCGAGAGAGAGAGAGAGAGAGAGAGAGAGAGAGAAAAGAAAGACACCAAAAAAAGGAACTTTTTGCGTGAGCTGCTCACCCCTTCTCTCTCCCCTCCCCGCCCGCCCCTCCCCACCGCAAATACCCGTTTGCCTTAGAAACACTGACAGCTTTCTGGAAAAACTCCCACGGGATGTGTTGAAAACCAGCCGATCTCAAAAGTTCCATGAAAGTGGGTTGTAGAGATTCCGATGAAGAACAGAAAGACAGGCGTGCAAAGGAGATGGAGGAGGGAAGGCCTCCCCCTGCCCGCGCGGTGGAAAGGGACCAGCACCTTTCCGCGGAGAATCCTGACGCTTCCAGGTCTTGGAGATGATTCACAGGTGCAAGAAGAAGAAGAAGAGCATTCTTGGGTAGTGGCGGGGTTTTTGCGTTTTTGGTATAAGATTTGTACAGTTCCACACGTTGGTATTTTTGTTTTGCTTTTGTAATACAGCCCTATATGACAAGGATCGTTGCTTTTTTGGAGAGGAACAAAGCAACTCATGAAAACTCCTTTCGGGTGTCACTTTCCCCCCCCATGATCCAACCAAAGATTTGAGTTCCGAGATGTCTTGCTGAACAAATTAAAAGTTGTCCATGAAAGTGCAAATGTAATGACTAAACATTACCGTTAAAATCCTGCAGCTGATACTCTTGGTGCTGCAGTCAGTTTTTTTTTTAAAAATAATTAAATCATTTTTGTAATTGTTGTTGCATGTTTCTGCTAAAAACAGAAAATGAAAACAGTCTGAAAAGCAACGTCACATTGCTACGGGATGCTGCCGCCTCGCTCTTCAAGTTCCTTGGCCTTTTTCAATTCTTTCACTCTGAAAAGACAAAGAAGGAGAAAGGGAGCCCTGTCAAGCTTCCGTCCCCAAACCTCTCGGCTGCTAAGCATCGTGGAAGGTGCTCCTCCCTTTCTGGCCACGTCAGGTGCCCTGTGCAGTTTCTGAACCCTCTCATTCTCTCCCAAGTTTCCGCTCATGTTTGAACAGCATCAACTGCAAAACTGCACAGCCGTGAGGAAGAGAGAGGCTTGCAGGTGGGCACGGCCAGCAGCCCAGCAGAGGGGGCCGTCACCAGCCTCCTGGTTCGGGGTGCCTGCCTGGGCCTGCCAAGGCAGGGTGTGTCCACCAGCTCTGGGGCGGCCACAGGCGGGTGTCCAGCTCCCCAGGCTGCAGTGTGTGCAGGCCCTGATCCGGCTGACAGACAAACACGTGCTTGTGGGCAGGCAGCTGAGTGCATGAGAGATTGGGGTGTGGGAGAGACCTTGCTCAGCTTCCCGCAGGATGACCACCAGCAAAAGGAGGCACCTGGGGGGAGGGGGCCTGTGGAAGGCAAGCTGGGTGGCCGGAGGGAGAAGGCCAAGGCCCTCCTCGGCCACCTGCTCCTGGAAAAGGTCCTCCAGGAACCCCTCCAGCCTCGCAAGGTCACTCTGTCTCTTGGTTCCTGAGACTGCAGCGGAGGGCAGCCGCCTCCTGCCCCACCACAGGGCTGCCGGGAGGGCAGGAGGAAGCCCAGGGCAAGTAGCAGCCCTGCGCCCCTGACTACTACTGTGCATCTCCCGCTATTCAAGGGGGAAGGTCTCCAAGCAGTTTAAAGGGAAGAAGATGGCCGCCTGCCTGTCCCTCAAGGGGTCCACAAGGAAACATCAGGTCCACACCGGGCAGGGGCATATCTAGGGTAGGGCAGACAGGGCACATGCCCCGGGCGCCACTTGAAGGGGGGCACCATTTTAAAAAATTTAATATATTTTTTTTTAAAAATGGCCACCAAAAACAAAATGGCCACTGTGCATGCTGAAATGGCCTCTGTGAGGCCCAGGCCTCACAGAGGCCATTTGAGCATGCACGGCAGGCATTTTGTTTTCAGCTGCCATTTTGGACTATATATATATTTAAAATGGCCACCGCACATGCTCAAATGGTCCCTGCAAAGCCCTAGAGGCCATTGAGGGGAGCGGGAACCTTTGCAGACCCACCCCACAGCCTTTAGGAAGCCCCCGGAGGGGCTACAGGTGTTTTTTTTATTAATATAATATGTCACTGTACACATATTCAGTTTGGCACTATGTACAGAGAATAAGGGCTTGTGAATAATGAGCGGAACCTTATGAGCTAGGATTGTATTCATTTGCTCTTACTTTGCTTCTTGTGAGAAGTGAGTTAAATGTGTCTTTCTGAAATACTACAATATATTCCAAGCAGTGACACAGTTTACTCTGCATATCCTTTAATTATTTTCAGAGTATCTGGGAAAAGCCAAATTCTCCATTTATTTTTAAAACTTATGTAATAGTGATGCTACAATGCATAGTAGAGAATTAGACATTAGTTTTCCAAGTACACCTCCACATAGTATTGGGTATTTCATGAGCCCCCACATACTGAAATTTGTAGTTTTCCAGCATTTTTTGGTCTGGCTACGTCCACTGCTAAATAGTTTTTGAAATATTAAAAGATTAACGAACTTGACTTGTATTTTTTAGCTGATATGATGGTAAAGTTATCTGAAAGATGGGTGTCAGATGTCTGGCCAGGGGGCGCAATTTCAGTGCTTGCCCTTGGCGCTATTTTCCCTAGATACGCCTCTGACTCCGGGGTCCTAGCCACTGAAGGGAGGCTGTGTTGGGGATGGATAGGGCCAGTAGTCCTCCTCCAGTAAACAGAAGGGAGTCCTCTCTTTGAGAGGGGTCTCCCTGCCTAGTGAGCAGCAGGGGTCAGAGGGGCTCTTCTGTGGCTGGAGCCATTCGAGGTCTGGGGGAGAAGCCCTTTGGGAGGCAGGACAGGGAAAGGGGCTGCCTCCCTCCCACCCACCGACTCCAAATGCCAAAACCTCAGGGTGGATCCAGAGCGTCCCAGTCACCTCCTCAGCCTGGGAGCAGAGCCGTTAGGAGGTGAAAAAGCCACCCAGCAGGGAAATTCCGCCAGAGGAATCCTCCCATCACGGTCGCTGGCCTGATACTCCCGCCCCCCCACCGGCTGCCCTTTGCTCTGGATGCCCATCAGAGACGTGGTGCTCAGGCCTGCCTCCCTCCCTGGGGAAGCCCCTAGCAGCGGCCCACAAGCGGGGCACGCTCCACCTCCCTGCGTGGCCAGAGCCCCCCCCCTCCTCCAGCCGTGGCCTGGAGACGGCCCCAACCCAAGGGAGGCAATGCTGAGGTGGCGACGAGGAGGACGACGGAGCAGCCGCCCGGCCGCCATGCAGGGCCCCCCCCGCCCACCTCTTGTTCCGGGGCTCTTGTGGAGGACATGCATGACTGGCCCAAGCTGGTGGCCGCTGGGCGGGCAGGTGCCAAGGCATGCAAAGTCTAGGCTAGCAGCCCTTCTGCTGGGGCGGAGATGCAGGGCATGCTTGGCCGGGCCCAGCGGCCTTCACCATGCAAGCTCTGGCCAGGGGCCTTTCCTGGGGAGACGCATGCTTGCTGGTCCTTGCCACGTGCCACCCTCGCCTGAGCACGGAGGCTCCCTCCGGACAGTGACGCTGCCGCAGCCCTCTTGAGCCCTGGACTGTGGAACCACCCAGCGGCTGCTGGGCTGCAGTGGGGCCAAGGGGCCGCTGGGGCCACAGACTCCGGCTGTGTGGGCCAAGGCAAGTCGGTTCCAACCCCTGGCGCCCCCAGAGCCCCCCCCCGTGGTGTCTGCAGGGCCCAGTTCAGCAGCATCTCTGCCCCTGTGTTGGCCCGCCATGGCCTGGGGGGTGTTTCTCACGGCACTGCCCGTGGGCCTGGCTCCAGCCCACCGAGGCAGTGCCCAGCCAGACCCCACTGGCTTCATGGGCGCGGCTGAGACCTCCAGCCCCATGAGTCTCCCCCAGCGCGGCGTGACTGGAACTGGATCTGGGCCTTGGTTGGGGCTGAGGGGCCCAGACTAACTCGCTGGCTTCCATTTCACACACGGCTGGGTTTGCGATGCGGGCTTCCCAGGACCGTTTCAGGCGTGAGAGTATTGGTGTAAGAGGAGAGCGGTGGATCGAGCCAGACAGGCAGGCGGAAGACAGAGACCGCATCCAGGCAGCACAGCCCACCGCCTCGCCCGCCGTCACTCCAAAGCAAGCCCCGCGGTGGCCAATGGGGCTTCCTCCCGGGAAGAAGTGTGCAGAGGGCGGCATTCTGGGCTTGCCAGGCAGCTGGCTGCATCAGCCAGTGGAGCTCGGAGAGCAGAGCGAGAATTGGCCGAGTGCGGAGGAGGGTCCAGGCAAAGCCCAGACGGCTGCAGCTCCAGTCCCCCCAGGGCAAGGGTGAGGCTCGGGGCGGGGGCCTGGCTAGCCCCTCCCCTGAGGGAATGTACCCCCTAGAGCATGTCCCCAAGCCTGGCTCTCTGGTGGGAATCCCCCAAGGGCACCTGAAATATGGCACACCCCTAGGAAACAACGGGACACGGGACACTCGTCCGCCTCTCTACCATACCGTGCGTTGGGTGGGGTGGGGGGCCTTGAGAGTGCTTCCCCCAAATGTTTGACTGGGCACAAGCACCCCGGAGGGCAGAAAGGCTCCCTTCTGCTCACGCACTCTTGCTACAAGGCACTTGGACGTGACACACGCGTCGACCGAGAGGCCTGCAGGGGCATGTCTGCATCTTGCCCTCCCCAGCTGGTGGGCCTGGAGTGTATCCCAGAATGCTTGCCGTATCTCGACCCCACACAGAAAGCCTCTCTCGCATCCAGGAAACGGATGGTTATGACTAGAGAAGTCTGAAGTGGGCCACACGCCGGCTCCCCCCTTGCGATGGGAGGCCTCGGGACACCCCTCGTTCCCAGATGGCCACGGGGCGACTTCCCGGCCACGCAGAAAGGCCGAGGGTGTGCCGCTGCTTGCTGGGGAAGTCGGGAAAAGGGGCCGCCGTTTGCACTGCACGGCTAACACTCGGGGGCCCGGAAGACGACCACAGAGCGGAGTTTAGCATCCCAGCCCCGGAAATGGTTGGGGGCCGTGTTGGCCTGTGGGGATTCTCCACCCACTTCAGTCTGACATTTCGAGCCGCGGCCAGGAGCAGGTGCCCCTGCTTGCCGGCCGCAACCTCCACCTCCTATCGCCACAGCCCCTCGGCGCCTGAGGCCTCCCTGCCGCACCCGTCCCATCACGTCGCCTCTCGGCAAGAACCACGACCGCCCCCCCCGGCCCCCCCAGGTGGCGTCGCCTTCTTTTGCCAACTCAAGACACAGCCAAGGGGGTCGGTGCACACTATGCATCTTTGAAGCAATGGAAGAAGCAGAAGCCCTGGACAGCCAGTGGAGGGCGGGTGGGCAGAGGCTCTCGCGGGAGCCTTCTCCCCAGATGAGGAGCTGGTGAGCAAATGAGTCAAGTCGGGTGAGGACGTTCTGGTTGGGAAGAGCAGACGATGGCTGAGTGGGGGGGTGGGGGGGGAAGCGCATGGCCAAGCTGCCAGCCCACTCCTCCCAGAGGCCCAGCCAGAGAAACGCTGGATCATGGCGTGTGGCCAAGGCAGGCAGGCGGTCAGCAAGAGACCTGAGAAGGCGGAGCCCGGAGGCAGGGCTTCGGAGTCAGTTACCTGTGGCTCTCAGAGCAGAAATGGCTCGTGGGTAATTTAGGGAAGGGGGGCTCCTCCCTTTTTCCAGAGCTCTCATTTGGGGCGCAAAGCAAAGAGAGAGAGAGGCCCAATGAGAGAGAGAGCCCAGGGCAGCATGCGGCCTGCAATTTAACACGCAGCATTGTGCTTCGGAAGCGTTCGGCTCCTGAAAGAGGCAAACGGAACAACGTTACTTTGGAAACTCTGGCCGCAGCCGCACCGTGAGGACCACGCACGGTCCGCTCCGCCCTCAGCACGGGTTGCCGGGGGGCTGTGGCCAGAGCAGCCCCACGCCTTGCCTCCTGAAGGCACCAGGGCCTCTTACCCAGCACTGCTCCCCGGTCCCTGCTCGGCTGACTCTGCTTGGGCAATCGGAGACGGCCTCCGACAGCCAGCCTCTCTCCAGAGGACGGCAGCTGTAGCACCAGCTCCCTAGGCAAGGAGGGTCCCAGCAGCAGCAGCTGCTGCTTGACCCCCCATTTGAGGGGCTCTGGAAAGGCCAGTGCCCCCCCCCGCCTGGTGCTCTGCTTGGCACCTTGGGCTCTGTGCCCCCTTGTCTCCCCCCAGCTTGGCTCTCAGGCAGCGGCTCTCTCTAGACTAGTCCCCCAGGAAAGGAGCCTAGTAGCAACCTCTCCAGGCCCCTCTGCAGAAGCGGAGACCGGTGGCAGTGGCAGGCGGGCCTTGGAGCATGCATGTGCCGTGGCAAACTCCGGCTTGCTCCTGGGGCACGTCTGCCAGGAAGGCTCAAGCACCAGCCTCGCCCGGCCCTCCTGTATCTTGGCAAACTTGGCGGAGGAGCCGACTGGATTCTCCCCGGCCCCCAGGGCAGTTGCAGGCAGGCCGCGGGTTCTCACACGCCTGGCAGGAGAGCTCCTCTGGGCCTCAGGAGGCCACCGGTCAGGGGTTTCTGCTCCTGGCCAGCCCACCGTGTTGCCCTGAGGGCGGCTCGTGTCTGGAAGCTGCTGCCTTCAGCAGCCTTTCCGAAGGTTTCCTCTCTGGCTGGGAAGAGAAGGAGCCAGGAGACTCCGCCTCGGAGTGGGGCTGCCACTTGGCTCCAGCCCCGACTTTGTCTCTGGGCCTTCCTGGCCCCGCCCAGCGGCTTCCCTTCCTGGCCAGAGCAGCGCTTGTGCTCCTCTGCTCTCCCGTCAGCCCAGGGGGGTCTCCCTGCCCCCCCGCTTGAAACCCGCCTCTCCCCCCAGTTCCTGCTTCTACCGTCCCTTCCGTGAGTCTCCCACCCTTCCGGGAGAGGCTTCCAAGCTGTGCTTTGCAGACCGGACCCTAAAGCTAAGCACAGGTTTCTGTGCCCCGCGGAAGAGTCTGTGGAGAGCCCAGCAGGAAAGGCCGTTGGGGGTGGCCCTGCCAGCCGAGCCGCCACATCCCAGAGCCCTGTGTGGTCAGAGATGCGCCTGGCCTCTGGGGTGTCCAGCAGCTGGACTGGCACCAAGGGGAGCAGGGGCTTCCCCCCGGGGCTCATCCCAGCCAGGCCAGGCCCTCTGTGGACTCCCCTGACCTGCAGACCCCCAGACCAGCTGCTGCTCACCAGAGAGCACCAAAGCCCAACGGGTGGCTTGGCCCCACGACCGCCCCGAGAACAGGGTCCCTGCCGAATGGCTGCCTTGGCTGCTGCAGGGGTCTCCTCCGAGCAGCGCCCACCACTAGGCCTGCTGCCCGCCAGTGCCTCACGCTAGCTAGTCTGGACAAGGTGTGCGTTTTAGGACTCTTCATTCTTGAGAAGAGGCTGGGTTGTGCCCAAAGCGGAGAAGCCTTCGAGCTGCCAGCGGCTGGGGGGCCAGCCGGCTCAACGGGTGTTCTGGGGCCACCATGGAGAGCGTGTGGGGCTGGGCTCTTCCTGGAGATCCCGGGGTTGGGGGTCGAACCTGGCATCCCACTCACGAGCTCCCCCACGATGCCGCCTCCTCCCCACAACTGGGCCCACCATGTTGCGGTAAGCAGTGCAACCCCCACGGGGAGAGCCACCAGCCCCCCTTCCCGAGCAGGCCTGGTCTTCCGTGGCCTTCAGCCTTGGCGTTCCTACGGGTCCCCATGAACCAAATCGAGCGGCAGCCCCATTCAGGGCCCACAGGCAGCACTGCGCTGATGGGGCTCCGATGCGCAACGGGAGTGGGCCACGGTGGGCCAGGTACTGAAGACTGCCCCAGCCAGAGCGGGCGGACAGGTGGGGTCTGCTTGCCACCCGCTGGGGGGTGGGGTTGCTCTGCAGTCCGTGGCTTGAGCTGGGCAGGTCTTGCCAGGCTCCCCGGATGCCGCCGGGTCCTGGCCAGCGCAGAGGCCCTCCGGGAGCCAGGGCGGACGGGGCGCTTTCCTGGCTCCTCCGAGGCACACGGCAGCTCCCACCCCAGAGACCTTCCCGAGGCCCCGCCCTGGCGCCCCTGAGCACAGGGGCTTCTTAGCTGGGAAGACTCAGCGGGTCCCTCCAGCCACTGAGGCAGAACTCAGAACAGAGACTTCGGAACGTGCCGTGATGCTGCAGTGGAGACTAGTGGCCAGGCTACAGACATTTGGAATTGGGGGGCGGGGGAACAGGTGCCCCCCCCACCACAGATTAAGCTGCGAGGCACGGCAAACTCCGTCAACCTCCCAAGGTGGCTCTTTTGGTAATAAGGTTTCCTGCCCCATCCCCACCCCCAATTCCTCCGCATGCTCCATGATGGATGTAAAGACCACCCCTGTGTCCCCCCCCGACCCCCACTCGATTCATGCACCTGTTACAGCTACTGCAGACCGTCCCAAGTGGCAGCAGCAGCGGCGGCGGCAGCAGCAGCCGTGTTAGTAGCCGCCACCGAGTTAGTCAGCTGGCTACTCTGTTTCCGAGATTCCCTGGTGTCATCGCAGCTGCAGCCCCATGCAAGCAAGCAGAAAGCAAAAACCGAGAGAAAGGTACATATATATGTATATATGTATATATTTCGAGATATATAGATATATTTTAAATGGAAGAGAAACGGGCCAGCAGGCAGCTAAACTCACCCGTTTGTACCTCCTATGGTCCACCAGAGGGCTTTAGATGGCAAAATGATAGCAAAGAGCTATTAGCATACAGACGGCAAGAGAGACCTTATTCACAGCTTCAGACTGGGGGAGACCGATGGCTTGCCTGCTCTGGAGAACTGGGCGGGGGGGGGGTTTCCCCCACACAGGGCTGTCCTTAGGGCAGGGCAAGCAGGGCAACTGCCCCGGGCCCTACTCTTTTAATCCCCATTAAAACCGCCTTGGCTGGCATGCCCCTCGAAGGGCAGTCCTGCTCCCGCCTCACTCGGGGACTGCTGGTGTGCTTCCTCACACCAGCCCTTCTCCTGCACAGGCCGTCCCCTGGAGGCGGGGTGGGTGGGGAGATCAACATGGCCAGGAGCGAACCTGAAGGAAAACCAGTTGGCCTGGGTGGGGCAGAGGAGTCCCATGCTGACGCCGCTGTCCTGTACGGGGCCAGAGATCCCACCGCTGTGCTCGGTGGGACCTGCTCCTAGGCAAGGTCTGCGCAGGAGGGCAGTCTGAGTCTCCCCAGCCCCTTCTCCTTGCCCCCCACCCCCACCGCAGACAGGCTTAGTTTATTCACAGGAAGACTAGGTGGCAATGCCAGGCTGCAAACCCTGGAAGCAAAATGGACCCCCCACCCCAAAGATCAGAGCAGAGTATCTTCACATCACAGGCAAACATCTGATAGCCACATCAGTCCAGACAAGGAATGCCACTGCCCCATAGAGGACTCTCCAAGAGCCCATTCCAGTGATGGCTTGGCCCAACAAACCTCTTTGTACCCAGTTTAGAAGGCGGAGGGGCCTTTGCAGGAGGTTGCTATGTGCAAGATGGCAGCTGGGGACCCCACAACGCCCGAAGGACATCTCTGCAGCCGGCCAGACACACGATGCAACGGTGACTTGCAACCCACAGAAATGCTGCCGAGGAAGAAGCAACTCCACTGCTGGTGCCATGGAGGTTCGCTGCCCAAATGGCCCCCTGCCCTGCCTTCGGGCCACCAGCACAGGAGATTTGGCTTCTCTGCCTCGCTCAGCAGGGAGGGAACTGTGCCGACCTCGCCAGCAAACCCCACAGAGGCCCAGTGCAGATACAAAGCTGGCATGGGCCGGACTGGGTGCCTCAGCAGGTATTCGAGGCCTGGGCGTCCGAACAGCTTTCGGCCAAGTCCCTCATCGAAGGTTCCCGAGGAAGCTTCGTGCTCCGGGGATAAATAAGAGGAAGGGAGGGAGGGAGGGCAGCAAGCAAGCGAGCAGTAGGGGGTCCCCTCCCCCCAAGGATCTGGACTGGGATCGGTGCCTGCTGCTTCTTTGTTTGGGGTTCGTAAAGGATTCCACATAAGCAAAGTCAGCCCCCCGCCCATTTCTACTACATTTCGATTTCACTGTAAACCAAGTTCTTTCCACTAAAATTGAAATGTGAAAATAAATAAATGAATTTTCTCGGTATGTTTTAAAGAAACCACCCCAGGGTTGGCATCAGGGCGCCACGTATTTTGCAAACCACAGAACATGTGAGGACAGGGGAAGCTCCTTTGGGGAGGGGCAGAGCAGGACGGAGCCCAGGGGCCAGCGGCCACCCTCACTTGCCAGCCACCCACCCAGCCGGCCCTCCCAGCCAGTGCTGGCTCTGCCTGCCTGCCTGCCCTGCTCACCCACTACGAGCCCAGAGCGGGGCAAGCCCAGTCCCACCCACAATTCCGGTTTGGCCCTGTAGTGGCTGGGGGCGGGGGGGGGGGCTGGGGGTGTCACCTTTCCGGCCACAAATCCCTAGGCTATCCAGAACCCCCCGCCCTAAGCTGCAGCCTCGCTTGGGCTCCCAACTGGCTTCTCTCCCCTTCACCCGTCTCCAGCCAGGCCTGAGAAACCTCTCCTGCTTTCCCACCACTCTGCAGGAGGCGGGGGCCGGCCTCTCCGCTGCTGCGTGCCTTCAGACGGAGAGTGTGTGCTGATGGGGGGGGTCATCTTTGGGGCCTGCTCCCCCCTGCATGACCCTTCCGGCATGTGGTCATCTAGCACATCACCGGGGGTGGGTGGTGGGTGGGTGGGGGGCTCCCATAAACCTGACTCCTGGGTGGGGTGGTTTCTGGCAAGCAGGGGGGGTCTTGTCTTGTGCTGGGAAGGTGGGCTGCCATGCCCAGCTCTGACTTCACCCCCCATCCCCACCCCACAGTCTCCCTTCGGGGCAGGATCCAGGCTGTGCACTGGGGGCCCCCCAAAGGCCCGAGTCTGCTCCCTACAGAGCCCTGACCCACCTCCATGTCTCCTGGCCACCACCTGCTCCTGGCCACATCCTTCTGCCTGGACTTGAAAGGACCTGCAGTCTGTGTGCCCGGCAGAGCCACTTCTGGGAAGAATATGACCATGGGGCGAGGAAATACAGGCCCCCCACACATGGGCAGGCAGCCAGGGGTGGGGGTGGGGCTGCCAGGTACGATCCGGCTGCCCTGGGCTCCCTTCCCGCCCGGCTCGTTGATAGACAAAGAGGTCATTCACACAATCGAAAACTGTGTTCTACCCAGGTTTGAAAGCTGTGTGTGCGCCCAATTTTTGATTGTGTGGAAGCAAGGTAGGAGAAAAAGCTGGAGGGCATTTTCACCCCGGAGGCAAATGCAACCCCCCACCCCGCCCCATGCCTGTTGCCTGTCACTGTGGCTCCTCCAGTGGTCTTCTGTGCATTCACACGGATGGGATTTTGTGCCTGTGCAGACACCAGCTTCGGAACCTCCCAGAGGGAGAGATTTGGGGCGGCAACCTTGCCCCCTGCCTGTCCATCTGGTGCCCCCCTCCCACCCAGACACCTCAGTCGGAGCTCACTGGATGGAATGATGTATCAAAAGTGGCAGTGACTGAGGATTGACGGACGTTGTCCAGCAACCACCTCTGCACGCTTCTCATTCTCAGCCAGGCACGAGGAATGAGAAATGTGGTCCATGCCAGAAGCCCTAGGGATTGTCATTGCCTGTTGGGCCATCCAGGACCAGGACACACTGAATGGTGGGCAGCCAATGTAAGGTCTTGAATGTGATGCACAGCCAGGGAAGCAGAGGGGCTCTCCTGGAGTTGATGGTGATGACCTATGAACGCTGTAGACTGAGCCAGATCCGAGTTTGATTTTTCAGGTTCACACAAAATCCTAGGTAGGGACTGGAGAAAGATCCAGAGTGAAGGAAACATCTTCCTGTACACAGTGATGAGGCGACAAGAAGCCAATCGTTGATGTATGGAGGAATTTTCACCTGTCAGTGCAGACAAATCCATGGCGGACAGGTCTACCAATGGCTAATGGTCTGATGGCTATAGGCCACCTCCAGCCTCAGAGGCACGATGCCTCTGAATCCCAGTTGCAGGGGAGCAAGAGCAGCAGGAGAGAGGGCACGCCCTCCCCTCTTGCCCGTGGGCTTCCCGGGGCATTTGGTGACCCGCTGTGGGGGAAGCAGGAGGCTGGACTGGCTGGGCTTCCTTGGGCCTGATCCAGAAGGGCTGTTAGTACATTCTTATATGTTTTTAAGGTTGTGAACCCCTTCACTGCTGACATGAGGCTGAAAGGTAACACCCTAGAGCACAGTTTCAGGACCCGTTCCAGGGTCTTGTCTGTCTTGTCACCAAATAAGGCAGATGAGACCCATTCTTTTGGGGCTGAGCCAGATGCTAAGTCTGCAAGTTCTGATTGTGGCGCATTTGGGATCAGTGTCACAATTGGGGTTATCCTTGGGTTCAGTGCCCCAAACCTTTTAAGCATGCAGATGGGGCTTTTGGGTTTCAACCCACGCCCCAATTCTAGAACGAAGTCAAATATTATGACAATATTGGTAAGGTCTAGGGATATACTGCTGAGAAAGACTTGTTAGGTTCTATAATGCACCACTGAGCACTCAGATAAGGTGAAGCATAAGTTAGGATACGTTTTAGCTATGGATAAGGATAAAACTGGGAATGAGGATCCCTCTCTCGGTATTTTCTTTGCAAGCTGAGGTTTGGATGCACCCAGGCCCCCCCCAACAGGAGGTGGTTATGGGGAGCGCTCAATTTGGGGTGGCTGTCTGATCTTCAGTTGGCAAATAGGCCTGAGCAGAGCCATCTGGACACGAGAGGAACCAGTGTATGCTTCTGAGAGCAACACCTGGGTGCTTTCCAGAGTAGACCCTGCAACGGGGTCAAGATGTATCTTGGAAGTGGGCTTCCACACTTCCTTCATCGTGACACTGCAGTCCCTACGCGGAGAGCAGGGGGCCGTTCACATTTCCAATGCCTTCTTGCGAATTTAATCGCTGCGATATAGAACTAGGACGTCGTATTCCGGCGTGGAAAAAGCTGCTGTTTTTTCAGGTTGTTCGTTTGCTCGAGACGGCTCCCTCTGCTGTTTATGTTTCAAATGTGACTTGCCCCAAAAGAGGCATTTTGCTGCTGATGAGCACCTAGTCTGGAAAGCGCCCTGGTGTTGTGCACACCATGCCTGGCCTTGGTCTCCCCGCCAGGACAATGCTTGTTTTGAATTGGGGGGGGGGAGTGAGTGTGAAGCTGCTTATCAGAGGCCTGGACAGTGTCCTCAAGACAAGAAAGGAAAGATCTGGAGTGGCTGTCAGAAGGATTCGGTCTCGGAAGGTGATTTTTGTGCAAGTTGTTCCTGTGCTTTAGCAGAGAGAAACTGTTTTTCTTTCTAAAGCTTGCTTTCTGTGTTTTCTTCTGGTTCTGTATTTTAGATGAATATGACAAATATGACAAATAAATATGACAAAATATTTATATATGCCACTTTTCCACAAAAGTTCCCCAAAGCGGTTTACCAGGAAATAAAGGTAAATAAATAAATATGGAATGGCTAAAATGGCTCCCTGTCCCCAAAGGGCTCACAATCTAAACAAGAAACACAAGGCAGACCCCAGCAGCAGCCACTGGAAGGAAGCTGTGCTGCTGGGGACGGAGAAGGCCAGCTGTTCTCCCCCTGCTCAGTGAAGAGGACCACCAATCTAAAACGGTGCCTCTTTGCTCAGTTAGTGGGGGACAAGGATTTTGTACTGGCTACTGTCTTTGAAACGGAATACCTCTCTTTGAGTGTGTGTCTTGACCGTAGGTCAATGTTGGGTGATTACTCCCGTTACTGTTTTTCATTCTTGCAACAAAAGAGATATTAGGGGAGAACAGAATCTTCCTCCTCCTCCTCCTCCTCCTCCTCTATTTACCTGTCTGGACAATCTTTGGCCTGGCTTAGCCCAGGACCAGAGGCGTTCACTTTGTGGATGAGAGGCCCGCTTGGATCAGGCCCCCCAAGGAAGCCCCTCTAGTCCAGCCTCCTGTTTCACACAGTGGCCCACCAGATACGCCTGAGAAGCCCGCAGGCCGGAGTTGAAAGGGGCCTGCCCTCTCTCCTTGAAGGAAGGTGGGGAGCCAACGGGGGTTTCCTTTCGCGCTGGTGAAGGTGGTTGTGGGGCAAAAGGTCTCTGGGAAGTGATGCTGACCCACTGCGGTGGGTCCTGCCATGAAGGGCATGGGGCTGGGGATTGCAAACGGCCCCCTGTTGCCGGGGGAGGCCAAGTGCGGCCGGCAGCAGTGGTGGAGGCAATGTGGGGGACGTGATCTCCCTCTGGAGTGCCGGAAACGAGAGGGAAGCGCCCGTCCCTACAGGGTGGGGGGGTCCCCGTCTGGACACTCGGCTCCTTCCTGCCTGCTGAGTACAGTTCAGGCAGAGGGAACAGGAAGCCCTGGAGGGGCCCTCGGCGAAAGGCCACTGGCCGGCACACAAAAGGCATCTTTCAGAAGTTCCAGCCATCGGCTGGCCGGAGCGATCAAGGAAAGGGCTTGGGGGGTTCCTGGGCGAAACGAAAGGGCAAAATCGAAAGGAAGGAAGAACTGGAAAGGGACCGTCTGGAACAAAAGGCAAACAAGACGGGGAAGAAGGCTATTGGTGGGAAGAAAGAAGGCTCTTCTCCGTGAGAATAAATCTTTCCCTTTCTTGCAGGAGATGAGGTTTTCGGGTGTGGCACTTGATGAGCAGGTGGGGTGGGTGGGGGTGGGGTAGGGGGGTTACCTTCAATAATCTCTCTCACAAGCTGTGGAAGGTTTGGAAGCTGGTCTCTGGGCAGGCACGAAACCCCATCAGTGTGATGCGCAGAGACTGTGCGGGAGAATGCTCATTTGCACGACAAATGCTCCTCCCTCATCGCTTCTGTACGTCACAGATACAGGGCGAGAGGCAGACAGGCAACCTGAGTCTCACTTGTGGAAACGGGCACAGGAGGAGGCCAAGGCCCTGGCTTGGGACCCTCCTGGATTTCACGGGAGGGGACACACACACACACACACACACACACACACACACACACACAGCCCAGCCTCCCTGCTCACGAAGGCAGGTCCAACCGCTTTTCCAAGCCAGCAAGCCAACGCTTCCCAGCGAGAGAGGACTTGCTGGTCTTGCCTCCTTAACTCTCCCCAAGTCAGAGTTTGGCACGGCTTGAGGAGTCAGGACGGAAGGGGCCTCTGCCCACCCGGGAAACACAAAAGAACAGATGTAGGCAGGCAGGTCTGAAAAGCAGCCCACTCCCCGCCTCCGTGGCAGGGACCCACCACACAAGGGCCAATGCCAGCCGTGGGCTGGCCAATGGGCGGGCTGAGCGGGTCAGGCTGGGGGTGAGGGACGGCTACTGTGGCCACATGGCCCCGGGCGGTGCTCTGTACCCATTCCAGGTTCCAGCCCTCTTTGAAATGCCCCCCCCCTCACCCGCATTCATGTGTCCCTTCCTCATCTCTGAAGGAAAATAAGTGAGGCTGGCCTCTAGGAAGGCGGCAGCCACAGCAGCCCCCCAGCAGGCCAGGCGGCCGAGAGGCCTTCCCCAGCCCTGGAGTCAGAGACCCCTTGGCCAGGGATCGGGCTGGGGGAAGCCGCAGGGGCCCGTCCCACCCCCCCCCCCGCTTCTCAGACCAAGGCCCCAGCGAGCCTGGCAGGGGCCAGCCAACTCCCTTCCTCTCTCCTTCCCTCCCAGAGAAATCAGGAGCCGGGCTCTCCTGGGGTGGCCCACCTCAGGCTGGGCTGCGGCTCACGGGATGGAGTGAGGCAGGGATGGGTGGCAGCCTCTGCCTCTGGCAAGGGTGGGGGGGGAGGCACCCTTAGCGGTGGGGGGGGAGCAAGAGCCTCCCCCCACCCGCCCCACAAGTCACACGGCCTGCCTCTCAAGCATGGCGGAGGTCCTTCCCCGCAGGTGAAACAATTGCCCAGAGCCCCGTTCTGGGATTTTCCCCTCTTGCTTCTGGGTGGAGGGTGAAGGCAGACAAAGCTTCTGAATGGGGGGGGAGTGGCTGGAAAGCACACCAGCATTTTTCCATTCGGGAGGGAGCTCTGGGGGGGGGGAACAAACCCCTTCCCTGCACATTGCTGGTCTTTCAAGGAAGGTTGACCAGGCTGAGTACCTATTGGCTAGTGTCCGCAACATCACAAAGGACACCTTCCCTGGGCAATGAACTACCAGAACATTGGTTTTTGAAATGCTGATGGATTTGTTCGGATAAGGCGGAAGGATGGATGCAGACGCCTATAAATGTGTCACCTCCGCTAAACCAATTAAACTGGATTAAAAGGCAGGCAGCTTGCCTGAAGAAGGATGTGGCTCAGGACAGAGAGCAGACCCCCCGCTTGGGCAGAAGGCAAAAAAGAGCAGCCCCCCTCGCGCTGGTCTGGGCTCTCACTCACGAAGCCCGGCTCCCTCAGGCCCACACCAACCAGGCGAGGGTTTCTGGACTTCCCTGCCTCCTCCCACCCGAGGCCCTGCCTTTCGAGCCAGACCCCTTGCTGCGTGGGTGCGTTGGCTGGGAGCCAAGTGCCTGGACCTGGCCACTGGCCCTCGGCGGCCTCAGCTGGAACTCAGAGGAGGCCGAGTCCCCCCGAATCCTGGCAGCCGGGACCCTCCCTGCTTGCCCCAGGGAAGCCCACACGCTGGCGATGGCATACCTGTGGCGGCAGCGTCGTAGGAACCGCATGATTTTGCGTGCAGCTTGGTCCTGCTTCTTGGTGAGCAGGCTGCTTCTGGGGAGAGAGAGGGGGGCGGAGTGTCAGGGCGGGAGGCCACGGGCAGGCCACCCCGTCTTTTCAAAGAGGCGTTTCAATGTCCCGTCTCTCTTTCTATCTGGCAGGTTCTTTATAGTTTATAGTTCTCCGTTTTTAGCTTTTGAAACAACTTTTAATTTTAACTTGAAACTTTATTTTTTTTAATTTTCAATGTGGTTCTAGCTTGGCCTTTTAACTTGCTTAAATTAAATGTGGTTAACTTTGCTAGCCTCATTTTACATTGTCTCTTTTTATTATAAGCTGCCCTGAGCAGCAGCGTACTGGAGGGGCGGGCACTTTAAACCATCAAACCTCTGCACACGGTGCCCAAGACTCGCTCATCAAGCCCTACTGCGGCTGCAGAAGGCGACCACCCCAGGGACCCACATATTTAGAGTCGCCCTGCCCCCCGGAATTCCAGGTTTCACCCAGATTTTAAGCATCTCGCCCAGATTGCTTGGCCCACCCAGATTCTCCCAGATTTCAGATTTCATTTAAAAAACAGCCCCCCCCCCCACTAAGCTCTAGCCCTTGCAGAAGCAGAGTTACGGAGCAAAACGTGCAGCCACTCCTCTGCTCCACCATTATTTCCCAGCCGGTTGACGTCATATGCCAATGAGACCCTCGGATTTGGAAAGCCAGGCCACGGCCACCCTACACACATTGCCAGGCGGTGCTGCCGGGAGCCGAGAGTGTGGCAGCATCCAGGGGCGCAGCACAGAAGGGCTTGGGAGGAGAGGCCCCTCCGCTCACTTCAGGCCCAGAAGGGCCCGAGACTGGCAAGGCTGGCTCTGGCTGGGGCGCTGGCTAGCCTGGCGTCCTCTTCCCGCAGCGGCCCAACGGGGATCTCCCAGGCGGGGCTCCCAGGCCAGCGCCCTCCTCCTTCCGAGGAGCTCCTCAGGAAGCGGCATTCAGCGGTGCCTCCCCTGGGAGAGAGAAGTTGGTCCCTTTGGAAAACCAAGCAGTGCCGTGGCCTTGGCGAGAAGCACGCAGCCACGTTCTGCGGAGGACCCCTTGGGCGTTCCTCCCAGGCCTCCTGCCGTGCGGCCGTCTCCATCCCTGCCTCCACCCGGCCGCTCATCCCGCCCCCTCGCCTGCCTTCCCATGGGCCGCTCTCCCCACCCCTCACTTTCTGGGACGAGGGGGTTGCAGGGCTGCAGGCAGCAGGACCCCTCTTCAACTGTCCTCAGGGGGCTGCACTGGCTTAGAAAAGGACGGACGGCCATCCTTTCCATCCCTGTCGCCTCCTGCAGAGCTCTAGCCCCACCCCAAGGGGGCAACCGGGACACCACACAGGCCCAGTCAGGGCTGGGGCTTTGGTCCTGTGTGGGGCAGTTCCGCTGCTGCCCAGACACGTCTGCCGGGTGGATTTGGGGGGGGCAAGCCTCCCCCCCACCCCGCGGGGGCAGCATTTCTGCCAGCACACGGACAGGCCTGCCCTCGCCTGTCCGGCTGGGGCTCTCCAGCCAGCCAGCAGCAGGGCCGCCCACAGCCCCGGACGGAGGACTCCCGGCCTGCCCACCTGAGCTTCTGCTGGACGAGGGCGGCCGTCCTGCGACTCTGCCGCCTTTGGCCGCACTCCTTGTAGCTGCGGTAGAACTGCTGGATCAGCACCGCGGCTCTCCGGCTCTGCTGGAACTTCTTCTGCTCGTAATAGCTTCGGAATTTGCTCTGAATAAGGATGGCAGCTTGGATCATCTTTTTATAAAGTGCATACTGCAGGGGGGAGAAGGGGGGAGAGAGAGGGAGACTGAAGCCTTTCTGCAGCCAGCAGCGATTCCCCAGGCAAGCCGCCGAGCCGTCTCGGGACCCTAACTGGAAACACCCTTCTTTTTCTCTTCCCTTAAAGGTTGCGGGGGGAGACGAAGGGGGAACAACCAGAAGTATCCCTCCTTGCCCCCCCCCGTGCCCCCGCTTCCTCCTGCCCCCTCCCCCATCTTTCTCCATCACTGGCAGCGGAAGATGCCCACCGGCTCCTGCCAGCCAGCCAGCCAGGGAAGGCAGCGGCCACGGCCGGACTAGCAAGTCCCTGGAGACGGCTTCTCGAGAAAGGCCACTGGCACTCAACGGAGCGCAGGGGGCACAACCTCCGAGCGTCACGGTCAAATGGATGGACAGGCTGTGTGTCGCACCAATCCTGGCTCCAGGCCTGAAGCGCTGAGCCCCCCCTCCCCCCCCATTTTGTGTTCCTGGCAAAGCCGCCGGCTATCATGCACTCCCCGCATGGGGCGGCCAAAGGGTGGCCCTGCCCTGCAAAGACGGGGAGACGCGGGTGAGCCCCGGGGGGGGGGCATGCGTGCATTATTCATCATTACCTTCAAGGCTATCCAAGTCAGCTTGGGGGAGAAACAGAAAATACAAGATTAACGCTCAATGCCGGGCCAGTGAAGTTGGCATATGCCCAGAGGGCTGCTCCCCCCGCCCCGCAGGTCCCGGGCTGCTCTCCAACAGGGGAGCCGGCTCCGAATGCAAGCAGGTCCCCCCTTGGGTGCAGGGGCAGCAGCGCCCCCTGCTGTGAAGAGAGCGGAGAGGGGGGCTCCCGGCAGCCCGGCTGGGGCACGGCCTCCTTCTGTGGCAGAGAGCCCGGCACTCTGAGCACACACCCCCCCATGGCAACGGTGACCTGTTGAGTTTCAGCCCACAAAATGACTGGGACCGGAGCGCCACGCTGTGCTTCAGACCACGGCTGCTGGAGAGTCACGGGACTGTCTCCCCTCTGGCAGGGGTTCCCCACCTTGGGTTCCCAGATCCTGTTGGACTTCAACTCCCAGAATCCCCAGCCACAGGGCACTTGGGCGATCGGAGCTGGACTCTGACGACATCTGGGGCCCCAAAGCTAAGAACCCCTGACAGTGACAGGGATCCCCAGAAGTTGTGGACGACAACTCCCAAAACCCCCGAGCAAAAGCCACTGCAGCCGGGGATGCTGGGAGTTGTAGCCCACAACTTCTGGGGATCCCTGTTAGAGGGGACACGGACCCCTGCCCTGCGGGGCAATTCCTACACATGGAAGACCAGCATGTCAGGAGGAGGGCCAGACTCGAAGGCTCCTCCTTGAGACCCAGTTCTCTGTCGCCCTGTTCAGATGTCACCACACACACACACACACACAGCGAGCACCTGGAAGTCTCGGCCTGGCATGTGAGCGCCAAGACACACCCCGCCTTCCGTGCTCTCCCCACTCCTGGCATTTGAAGAGGAGGCAAATGCCGTGCAGGCGAGGGGTTGGAAGATGGGGATATCCCAGAAACGGAGGCCTTCATGCTGACGCCTCTTCGGATGCGGCAAGGGGGGAGAGCACACACAGGGGTGGCGTGCCTTGGGGGAGACTTCCAGGCTCTCTCTGGGGTGCTGTACACGAGTCCAGCATCCTTGTTTAAAAAATGCCCAAACAGGGTCATGCGTTGGAGGGCTGTTTTTTGCAATGAAGTGCCCCCCCCGTCGGTCATGTGCCGTGTGCACATGATGTGCCGTGTGCAGAGTTGGTGACCCAGAGCCTGCCTGCCTGCCTGCCTGGCCTGCTTTCAATGTCCCACAAAAGCGGGGAACCAGGAGGCAGCAGCAAGCTCAGGCGGCCTCTCTCTCTCGCTGCTTCTGGGGAGACGCGGGGCTGAGCCAGAGGGCCACCCCACCCCGCCCGCCCGCCCACCCAGCTTCAGAGTAAATCCCCACAAGGGAAAAAGAGAACAGCAGGTCCAGGTGGCGTTGAAGGACTGCTTGGGGAAAGGCTGGAAAAGGTTCCCTGTGGAAAGAGGTGGAGCCTCACTGGGGGCCTCGGCCTCCCCGGTGGCTTCTTGGGGGCGCTGAGGCACACCAGCCTGATGACGCCCAGAGAGTCCGTCCTTCTCCGGAGAGGAGTCGCCTCTGCATGGAGCGAGGGAGGAGGCCAGCCCAGCTCAGCCGGGGCCAGCCAGGGCCACTCCCCACAATGCTCACCTGTTTGTATTTTCGGTAACAACGCTGAATGACAGCAGCGGCCACTTCCTGTTGCTCCCGGAGGGGACGTTCCTGCAAGGGAAGGGGGAAAAAAAAAAGGTGGCAGAGCCCTCTGGGTTAGGGGGCCATCAGCACCACCACCACCACCCACCACCATGGGAAACTGGGTCCTGAATGCCTACAGGGCGCTTGAGACAGAAACAGGGATGGTCGCCACACGCGACACGAGGAAACAAAATGGCGAGGAGGACGAGGGGGTAGCAGCGAGGGGCGGCTACGGCAAGGCAGTAGCAAGGGCAGCCCACAGGGAGGCGAGCCCAGAAGGGGTGCAGCTGGAGGCGGGGAGTCCATGGCCCAAAGGGCTCCTTCCAGTAAAGATCTTCTTCAAAGGCAATGGCGGAGATCGGATTCTCTGTGAGAACTGGATCTACACGTGACCAAGAAACGTCTAGGGCAGCTTAGCCAGGGTGCTTTCCGGATCCAACCCTGCAACAGGGTCCTCCTCACCAGGGTCCCCTCTCACAGAGTTTCCCAGATGTCGTTGGCGACAACTCCCAGAATCCCCAAGCAAAAGCCATCGCAGCTGGAGATGCTGGGAGTGCACAACCTCTGGGAACCCCTCCGAGAGGGGTCAGGATGAATCTGCAGAGTGTGCTTCTTTGCTTCATGGGTGGAACTACCATTAGGCAAGGGGAGGCGGTTGCCTGGGGGGCCCCCAGAGACCCCTCACATGACTCCCCATTGCCCCCTGCCCAGCCCCAGGGCCCCTCAGCCACTTGCCCTGTTCGCCCTCCTCTCTCCTGCCTGCCCTCCTGGCCGCAATCTAAGCAGGGGACAAGCTGCCTGCAAAGAGATCCTTTTCTCCCCACTTGAACTGGAGTAGGCCTGCAGGCCCCAAGCAAGCAAGCAAGGAGGCAGGCAGGCAGGCAGAGTGGCCCCTACAGCTCTCTGCAGCAGACCCCCTGCCCAGCCCAGCATTTGCCAGGTAGGATGTGAACTCCTTTTTGTGGTCCCCCCCCCCATATATAGGGATCTGCTTGCCATAGGGTTTTGATATGGGGTGGGGGAGACTGAGAAGTCTCTGAATATTTAATTTAAAACAGCTTGGAAAATTTGCTGTCTTAAAAAAAAACCTGTCTAAAAAGTCCTATAAGTGGCTTGTTTCACAGCAGAAAATTATAAACACTTCTGGAACAAACAATATTATATTTATTCATTCATTCATTCATTCATAAATGCACTTATGTTCAGGTTGTTTTGCAACCCAGAAGGTCTGAGTGAGAACTGTGAAGCATGTGCTGTGCTCCTGTTTTATTTTATTTTTCTTGTGTGTGAACTGCTCCCCAATAACTTGCAGGGACTTCAGGGTCAATCTGGCCAACATGTGAATGCAGGACCTCCATAATTCCAGAGGAGAGGTGTGTTAAAGGGCCTTTAAAAGCCTCCTGTGAAAAACCTCCTGGAATCAAACTTTACTGAATTTCTTCAAAATTCTGAGAAAACATACATAGGCTCACCCTGCATGGTTGAAAGTCTCCTTTGCTAACCTGCAGCGAGGGGGCCATTGTAATAATTAGCATTGCTAGTGTGTTCTAGGCATTAAAAGTAGCACAAATATATAGTACTCAGTGTCTATCACTCTATATTGTGAAGTGTGTGTGTGTGTGTGTGTGTGTGTATTCAGTGAAATGTATTTCCAGGCAGCATGCTTATTTCAAAATATCAGACTTGAATCCTTGGGGGGGGGGCTGGGGTATGCAGAGGCCCTGGACTTTGAGGGGGGGGCCCATTTTAAAATCTCGTCTCTGGGCCCACTCCAGCCTTGCTACGCCCCTGCTTCCCGTGTTGTGACCCTGCGCTGACAGCAAGGGGCCGTGCACATTTCCGAGGCCTTACTTCGGATTTTATCTTTGTGTTATAGCAATACAACAGTTGCAAGTCTGTTGCAGAAAAACAGCCGCATTTCCCCTGGCAGGAGTCTGAGATTCTGGGGATTGTTCTCAAGAGGGTCCTGCCAAGCCGGAGCATTGCAGACAAGGGATATCCGCAGAAACCCAGAACAAGCAATGCCTTTAGCCAATCCTATAAGATGTAAATCCTCGTGGCCAGTTGAACTAGACCTGGTGTGGAGGGGAAGGCAAGGAGGGGAAGGCGGGGAGACTCCACGAGAGGCTGCCGGATCTGGGGGTGCCTCCATGGTTGGTGGCGCCTCAAGGGAGCATTGCCTTGACATCCGAAAACGCATCGCCAAGATGTTCGCTGCCGCTGAGCTGAGCGGGTGAGTGTGTGTTCTGCAAACATATTCACACCCCTCGAAAAACAGTGGCCATTTTCGGTGATTTTACGGCCGGGGGGCGGGGAGGGGGCAGTCAAAAGGATGTTGAATTATTCAGGGAGGGGGGAGAGAGCACGAGTCCTCGTTGCCTGGGCGACCCAGTGCCGTCCTTGGTTTCGCCACCCTGTGGGGATGCAGCCACCCGAGAGCAACACAGCCAGTGCTGGACCTGCTGCAGCACACCGGCCCTGCCCGACATGGCTTCCCAAAGGATGCGTCCCTGAAAGGGCCTCCCTGCACGCCCCCAAGCGCGTATTCTGGTGCGCCTGGAGCTGGCAGGCAGCAGGCTGCCACCCGGGTCCCAGAGCGAAGGGGCCTCTCCTCCCCAGAGATGTCTGGAGTCTCAAAGCGGGAGTGCGGGCAACCTCCTGCCGGCATCCATAGCCGGACGGGACTGGGGATTCTGCTATGGGTCAGCAGCAGCCGCCACCCCAGTCTCGTCCGGGGATGGTATCTGGAAGCAGCTCTGAGGAACCCCCCCATGCCTGGGGGCCCGAGGGACTCTTGGTGGCCCTGACCTTGTACTTCCTGAAGACGGTCTGGACGAGCTTGGCAGCTTCGTAGAGCTCTCTCTGCTCGTGGTCGGAGAGGGTCAGCTGTGCAAACTCGTTTTCGACCTTCTCGCTGGTGGAGGCGCTTAGGAATTCCGACCAGTCTGTTGCCGAGGGGAGGCTGGGCTTCTCAAAAGCCATCTCACTGACGGGCGGGCTCGCAGGGCTCAGGCTGGTGTGGGAAGAAGGGGGCAGGGGTCCACTGTACAGGCTTCTGCAAGGAAAGGCGCCCCCAGAGTCCGTCAGGACAGCACCTGCTGGAGAGAGGCTGGCCAGAGACACCCGCCGAAGCAGGGCCACACGTCTGGCAAGGGACGCCCGGCCCCCTCCACTAGATCGGAGCGGCGAGGGAGATCTGGGGCCACAGCAAGACATGGGGGCCTTGGGAAGGTGGGACGAGGAGCCCCCCCCCAACCCGCTTTTGCCTTTGTGGCTATTGCTCACTGGGCAAAGAGGCCCCTTTCTCACGGGGTGGTTGTCTCTAGTGAGCAGGGGGAGAGCAACTGGCCCTGACCACCCCCCGCCCGGCATCCCTCCAGGGGCTGTGGCTGGTGTCTGATTTTTGGTTCTTTTTAGACTGCGAGCCCTTTGGGGACAGGGAGCCATCTCATTGATTTATTTGCTGTTTCTCTATGTAGACCGCTTTGGAAACTTTGTTTGAAAAGCAGCATAGAGACATTGGTGGTGGTGGTGGTTGTTCTTGTGAGCCTGCGCCTCCCAGAAGCCTTGGAGGCCGGCCTCATTCGCCTCCTGCTCACTGCCGGAGCAGCGCAAGCATTGCACAAGAATGGCTGCCCAGCACCCCCCGCCCCCTGCCAAACGGGACGGTGTCATTGACTGGTCTGTTTTGTCCAGACATCGAGTCCTTCCCAAGGACCTGGGAGGGCGGAATTTTATGATCAATACTGTTGTTGTTATTATAGACGTCATCGCAGAATATAGGCTGTTCCCAGGAAAGGTGCTTTTTGTAGTGGGTTGGAGTTGGCGGCAGGGTGTGGGCCAGAGAGGTCAAGGGCAGGGGGGGAACCGCCCGTCTGAGCCAGCCTCTCCCTGCGAGGAGCCCCACAGACCTGATCTGAGCAGCGCTTGGCAAATGATCCACATCCGCGAGGTAACTGGCCAGCCAGCTCATCGAGGTGCTGATGGCGGCGCTCTCCGTCCTCTCGGCCAGCGGCGTCTCCATCGGCACAAAGTTTTCCCGCTTGATCCTCTCCGGTGTGGCTTCAATGATGTGCTCCGCCAGAGTCATCATGGTCACCTGCCAGGAGGGAAAGCTGTTACTGGGGGCTGTGGACACCCCCGCCACCGCCTCCGCCTCCGCCCTCCCATGCCAGGCCCAAGACCCAGCAAGTGGCAGGCGTTGAAGCTGTTCCCCATTCCCTGCCATTGCTCCCCCTTGGAAGGAATCCAACACACCCTTCCTTGGAAGTATATCCCTTTGCAATCCATGGGACTTCATCCCAGTAAACGCAAGGACGCTCAGGCCTAGGGGGTGTGCGTGTGTGTGTGTGTGTGAAGGTATATTGACACTTAATGGGACTTATTTATTTCTATATTTCTATCTTGCTCTTCCTCCAAGGAGTCCAGCGCGGTGTACATGGTTGTGTTCAGCCTCACAACAATCCTGTGAGGTAGGTTACGCTGGAAGATAAGTGACTGGGCCAGAGGCATCCCATGTGTTTCATGACTCAGGAACCACCACAGACCACACCACACCACACGGGCTCTCCGTTAATTAATGAATGCTTAATAATGACTGAAGGAATTCAATAAACTTAAAGGATCGTTAAAAGAGTGGCATGCTCTTTGGGGGTCTAAGAGCGACACGCGCTTCCAAGGAGAAGAACGGCTGCTGCAGCTACTATGACAAGTATTTGGGAAGCAGGAGCAAAGTACGAGACGTCCAGCCCAACAGGGCCGTTCTGGAGCATCTGCCAAGCACAGGCTGCTTTAAGCACAGCTCAGAGGAGAGCCGGTCTGGTGGCCGCAAGCAGGACTTGTCTCCTTAGCTAAGCAGGGTCTGCCCTGGTTGCATCTGAATGGGAGACTAGAAGTGTCAGCACTGGAAGAGATTCCCCCTCAGGGGATGGAGCCGCTCTGGGAAGGGCATCTAGGATCCAAGTTCCCTCCCTGGCAGCATCTCCAAGAGAGGGCTGAGAGAGATTCCTGCCTGCAGCCTTGGAGAAGCCGCTGCCACTCTGTGAAGACAATGCTGAGCTAGATAGACCAAGGCTCTGACTCAGTCTATGGCGGCTTCCTATGTTCCTACCACATCCCACAGCCGCTCTTGTCACGTGGCAAGACTTTGGGGCGTAGAGCGCAGACACGGCTCCTGCTCAACACCAGGACACAGGCAAGCTCCTCCACCCGCACCGCAAGCCATCCCTGGCGGGGAGCCACTGATAAGGCAGGCCCCAGCCCCCCCCCCCCCCACTGCCGATGCACGTACCTGCAGGTCGTCCATGTGGTGCAAACAGTCCTCGCCCTCCGTGCTGTCCCGGAAGGAGAGCAGCTCCGGATGGGCCATCTCCCGGTCAGCCATCATCAGCACCCCCATCTGCTCCCGCGGATGCAGCCGCTGAACCCCTGAGTCCTTCTTCCCCAGCGCCAGCCCCTTCGGGCTGCCCGTCCCCGGCACGGCGGAGACGCCGATGTAGGCCTCCTTCGGGCTCCACTTGAGCCCCGCCTGCCCGCCAGAGCCGCGGTACCCAGCCACCTCTGGGAGCAGCTCCCGGGCCAAGTCCTGCCCCCCGGGCCGGGGGCTGATTGTCTCGGGGAGGGATTGCTTTGCGCCGGAGCTCGCCTTCCGGGCACTGGGCCGCTCCAGGCTCAGGGCCGGGGAAAGAAGCTTCTCCTGCCGCGCGGAGAAGTAGTCGGGGTTCAGTTTGTGTTTTTTGGGCGCTGGGTAATCCTTGGGACTCTCGCTGCTGCTGCTGCTGCTGCTGCTGTAGTAACTGGAGGGCTCGGAGCGCGGCCGTCTCAGCTCTGGAAGCAAAGAGTGCGGAGGTCAGGGCCGGACCCGGCGACACTCCGCGGCTTGGCTGCAAAACCGATGCCCTCCTGCGGGCTCAGGTGGCTGGGAGGCCTCACGCAGAAGGAGGCAGCAAGCAAGTGGAGCCCGCCCCCCGCCCCCAGCTGGGTACTGTATGGGGGAAAGAGCCCTCGTTCCGCCTGCTTCCTGCCTCCAGCCCTCTGCCGCCTCTCCTGCCCTGCGCTGGGAAAGTCCTGCGGAGCGCCAGGCCTCCACCAGCCCCTCCGGACAGAGGGGAGAGCCGACGAGGCCGGCTGCTGGGCTGCAGAGGCCGGTCCGGACAGGCTCTGGAAGCTTACCTGCGTTGGCGCTGGGCAGGACGGTGACTCCCTTCTGGGCCTCCTGAGAGGCGACCATCTCACTGGGCCACTGGGCCATCCAGTTCTCGCTGCTGGGCTCCTCGCGTGAAGGGCAGGGGATCCGGGGAGGTGGCCTGAGTTGGGCTTGCTCTTCCCGCTGAAGCTGCTCAAGGCACTCGGCCAGCTTCACGTGGCCTCGGGACCGGGCAATGGCCAGGGGCAGCCTCCCCAGGGAATCGGGGATGGAGATGGCCCGGCGGTCCCACTTGTACAGGACCACGGCAGCCTCCAGGTGGCCCAGGGCGCACGCCCACATCTGGGGGAGAGAAGAAAGAGGGCCCATCACTAGGAGCTGGACCCAGACCCAGCCTCCCTGTTTACCTTACAGCCAATGGAAAGAGAGAGAGAGAGAGAGAGTGTGTGCGTGTGTGTGTGTGTGTGTGTGTGTGTGTGTGGGAGCTCCATGGGGAGAAACACAACCTTGCCTTCCAAACTTCTTGCCCTAGACTGGGAGTGCTTGCATACTCTAACAGATTCCCAGCCCCCATTTTTCACACACATGCGCGGTGGGCTTTACATCAGTTTGTTGGTAAAACTTCTTCTTTAACCAGCGAAAACCTTAAGCAAGCAGACTAATATTGTTCAAAAAAGTCAACTTGAGCATACACAGAGGTTTTGTAGCTAGAACTTGCAAAGAGTTTGCTTCCTGAAAACTGGTTTTTCCACTCTTCCACAGTGAAGCAAGCCAGCTCGATTTGCATTTCTAAAGAGCGATATCTGCATTCCCAAAGAATGTTTCCCTCTTATCATGTTAATGATTCTACCTCAGTGCCTCTCCCTATTTGCTCCAGCTTTTTAAATATCCAGAAATACATCGAGACAAGCTAGAATTTGGAAGACAAAGCCCGATTTGTGTGTGGGGTGCTTCCAAAGGTCTCAAATGGAGTTCGGGGTAGGTGTGGCCTGGTGTGTGCACACACTCTCTTCCGGAGGAGATTCGAGGTACCAGCCCGGTTTGGAAACGCGCCTGGAAATGGAGCCAACATGAAGCTTCCCAACTCAGAAAGTGGCACTGCTTTGAAATCAGGGACTCAATAGTCAGGAACTCCGCTGACAGGTGTATGATTGCTTACATATTTCCCTGTTTTCAGCCATGTTGAAGTATTGTGTTTGTAAAAACATTTAAAAATAACAAACTGCTTCAAAAAAATGTTTTTGTTTATAAACCATCTGACATCGCTCTGAATGAAATGTATCTACATCGATTCGAAACCATGCCAAAGTTTCTGGAACCAGTTTAAAGTTAGCGTCTGGACCAGAGAGAGTTAAAAAGAGACTGCCATGAAGAATAAGAATACAGCGGAAGTGGCGAACCCAACAGCAGCGCGCATTCAAGGGCGGCCTCCACCCCAAACGCTCAGAGGCAGACAAGCGTCTATCAACACAGCTGAATGGCTGCTCCCAAGGTTTTCCAGAGGGGCCCTTCAGCCCTCCGCCCCCCACAGGTCCCCACAAGCCCAGGAGGAGGCAGCCCTGAGCATCCCGTGGCCTTCGGCTTTCTAGGGCGGACGCAGCCTCGCCACTCACCAGCGGAGTGCAGGAGAAATGGTCCACATTCAGGGGGTCAACTTCCAGCTCCAGATCGATGCTGTCGGCCTGTTTGGTGCTGGGGGTCCAAGGAGGAGAAGAGACACTCCAGAGCTTTTGCCAAAGGGAAGCAGGGTCTTACCGGGGGAGGGGGACGAGCAGGGGGGCAAAGAGAGACCCCCCCCTCCGGGGAAGGCCGCTACACTGCGGTTGGCAAACAGGCCACCCCTGGGAAGCGCCACAAGCCCAAACGGGCAGGAAGTGCAAGGGCAATGGGGCAGGTGGCCGGGGTGGTGCCCCACCCTCTTTGGAGACCCGGGCGCTTTCCAGACTACCAAGGGGCCAAGTCGGATCTCGGAAGTGGGCTTCCACACTTCCGGCATCGCGACACCTCAGTCCAGATGAGGACGTCGTCTACCCGGCATGAGAAAGTTGCTGTTTTTCTGGGTTGTTAGTTCCCACAAGACAGCGGCCCTCCCTGCTGCTCACGTTCCAGATGCAACTTGCCTGAACGGAGGCATTTTGCTGCTGTTGAGCAGCTCGTCTGGAAAGCACCCAGGACGTGGAAAGGGGGCGGCCCCACCACAGCCCTGAAGCCCCGGGGGAGAGGGCTCACCCTCCCCTGTCCCATGAGGCAGCGCAGCTGCTTCCTCCCCCAGGCCCGCAGGCCCTTACCGCCACTTGAGGAGGGTCTGGATGAGGGTGGCGTAGCCCTGGGCGGCAGCCAGGTGCAGGAGGGTCATTCCCCGGAAGGTCTTGGAGTGGATCAGGTGCTTGGACTTGACCCAGCAGGCCCGGCTCATCATCTTCTCACACACCACCACCACCCGGCTCTCGAAGCAGTTGCCCAGGGCGGCGGCCTCCGAGACGCACTGCGGGGGCCAAGCGAGCCGGCTCAGGCCGGGGAGTGCTGTGGGCACATCGCCTCCTCCCCACCCAAAGGCTGCTGCAAGCAGGCTGCTGGCCACACTCCCTGCTCCACACAGCCAGCACCTGCCAGGCGCGGGGGGGGGGGGGCTGGAACCTGTTGGGTGGGGGGCCCCACAGCCAAGCGGGACCAGAGCAGGCAAGGCTGCCGTTCTGCGGGCCAGAGGAAACGGGGCAGGCCGTCTTTGCCAGCGGCAGTGACCCCCAGGAGGAGCCCCAAATGTCCCTGGCGGCCACACACACACACCACACACCACACACGATGTGCTCTGATGGCCGGAGTGGCCAACGCTGTGGTGGGCCAAGACGCAAGAGCCTGGGGCGCAGGGGCCAGGACGGGCCCCAAGGGAGCGGGGCAAGTGGGTAGAGCAGGGCCTGTGGCACGTACCTGTGCTTGGCTGCCGCCGCCGCCGCCGCTGCCTCCGCCTTGCTTGTGCTGCTGGGAGCCCGTCATCTCGGCCATCCGCCTCTCCATCTGCTCCAGGCGCTCCAAGATCGACATCCTGAACTGGTTGTCTGCATTGGAGGCAGCAAGACAGGGAGTCAGGCAGGCCGGCCGGCCTCAGGGGCCTGGCTGTGGCTACCCCACTGCAGCTCTGGGGGAGCCTCTTGCCGCAGAAAGGAGCCTCCATCGGCCTGCATGGGGGCTGGCAGGGGGTGGGGGGGGGCGAGTTTGGTTTCTGGGTCCGAAACCTGCTTTCCTTCCGCGGTGGGTTGGGGAGAGGCCTCTCTGTTTGCTCCCCCGCCCAAACCAGGACAAAAACACGTCGGAAAGGCTGCTCCTGTGTGCCGGAAAGACGGCCTCCCGCTGGCCTGTGCTTTGGCTACTCCTTGCAGCTGGCCCGGATGGCAAGCTCAGCGGACAGGCGGCTGGGAGCCATCATTCCACAGGCAGCCCCCAGGCAGAGAGGATAGCAACCTTCTCCAAGGAGGGCCCGTCTCCTCCGCAGAGGAGGCTCTGGCTGGACCCAGCCCACCCCCAGCAATGGAGGGAAGGCTCCTGGGGACCCCCTCCGAGGGCTGGGGGGGTTCCTGGGGGGGCAGCTCCCGATTCGCAGGCAGCCTGGGGGTCCAGCCCAGCCCAGCCCTCATTCTGCAACGTGGCGCCTGCCTGGCAAGGCTGTTGCAAGGGCAACTCACCCGGCACGTCCAGGGCGCGGAGTGAGCACCGTTCTGCCCGGCATTTCGACGGCCCGGGGCTAGCGTGGCACCCCGTGGAGGCAGCTGCCACTGAGGGGAAGTCTGCAGCCGCACAAGGGAGTCTCGGGAGGGGGGAGAGGAGAAGAGCTCCCTCTTGCCCTCCCTGGGGGGCACCATGGGGTGGGGGTGGGGCAGCCAGTGGATGCTCTCTCTCCTCCGCAGCAGGCACACGGCCTCCGCTCTCCGCGGGGGGATTGCCAGCCCGGCACTTCTGGGCCTCCAGCAGCTGCGCTTGCTGCAGTGCAGTGGAGCATCTGGCATCCGCCACCCAGCCCTCTCAGCTCTCCAGGAGGGAGGGCAGCCCCACCTCCCCGGCCTGGCTCCAGGGGGCCCTTCCTGGCTGCAGCTTGGCTCCCTCTCCCAAGCCCCTGTGGAGAGTCTTTGGATCTGCTCCAAGGGCAGAGACTGCCCCCATTTCATCTGTGAGGAAGAGCGTTGGTGGAGAAGGAGCAGCGTCTGCACACAGCTTCACGGAGGAGCAGCAGACGCGCTGCCAGAGCCGCTGGGCCCCTCCCCGGCCCAGAGAGCTCAGCGCCCCCCCCCGTGGCCATCTTGCTCCCCCGCCTTGCCCAGGAGCAAGAGGGCCTGCTGCCTCAGCCCACCATCATGCCCTACAAGAGCCAACGGCGAGTCTCTGGGGAGGTCCTGATCCTCCCAAGGCCTTTGCCCCCCAAGTGGGGGTGGGGATGGGAGAACCACGCCTGCTGCATCCCCACAGGGCCTGCCCCCTCCTTGCCCTGGACTCAGAGGCAGAGGTGGCGGAATAGCCCCGGGGGGGGGGTGGGAGTCGGGCCCCCCTTTCCATCCCCAGCCTGTTGCAGGGGGCAGCCCAGCTGTGCCTGGGAGGTGCAGCGGGGAGGGGGAGGAAAGGGGGGCGGAAGGGCGGTCTGTGCTCCAGGCCTGTGTGCATCTGCTGGAAAGACAAAGCAGCAAGCCCAGCACAAAGGCCCTTCTGGGTCACAGGCAAACACCCCCCCACACCCCCCACCCATGCATGTCCGGGGCGAAGGGAAGGAGGCAGAGAGACCCCCCACCCCAGACCTGCGAGGACGTCTTGGCCACAGAACTCCCAGCATCCTCTGGCAGCCATCAAGGACTAGAGACTTGCCCACCTCAAGACAGAGAGGTTCCCAGGAAGCCCCCCACCCCACCCCACCCCGGGGCCCAGGGCCTCATCCGGGGCGTTGTCTGCCCTGGCAGAGCGTCACAGCCAGAGAGTCTGCTCCGGGCCAGGGAGGGAGGCAGACAGAGGCAGGGGAGGAGGGGCCTTCCTTCCTCTCAGCAAGGGCGGGGTGGGGCCACATTCTCTGCCACGAGCAAGCCTGGGGCAGGAGCTCCGCTAACCCGGGGCCCACGTGTGGCCTCCGGGCTGGGCCCCAGTCCAGGAGTCCGGAGCACAGCGGGCAACTCTGGGATGGGGGACAGGCACCATGGCGTGCTTGCCACGTGGAGGGCAGGCAACAGATGAGGTGCCACCTCCAAAGAATGAAACGAAGCCAAGTGGAAGGCCAGAAGGCAGCTTCCGCTCACCGGCTGCTTTCTTTTCTGCCACGGCGCCTCCTTCCCTGAATATGTGTCTGAATTGAAGCATTCCACGCTGGCGCGAACCCCCACTCCCAAACCCCGAACCTAACCGGAGCTGTTGCTGGTTGGAGAGGAGCGAACCGAAGGACCCAGAGCCCAGAGAGACGGGGCATTTGGAGCTGCTGCGAGAATCCTCCCTCCCTCAAGACCTGGCAAGGGCACCTTCGCAAGTGCTGTGGGCACGCCCAAGACCTTGGCCCAAGGGAGCAGCACCAGAGTCAGGATCCGCCCCATTCAGCCCCTGAGAGGAGGAGGAGCTCAACCAAGCCCGGGGGACGGGGGGGGGGATCCTTGGGAGAGGATTCTGACATGACACCCCCCCCCGGTGGTTTCCAGAAAGCAAACTTCACAGCGCAAAAAGTGGCGTAAACTGCTTCGTGTAAACGAATTCTTGTGTGCCGAATTCAAACCACAGTTGAGATCCATTGTAAGTGGCAACGGGGAAATGCAGCTCTTTTTCTGTGATGCATTAAGTGACGTTCTACGGCTACAACGAAGCAACAAAATCCGAACGGCAGCGCTGCCAATAGGAACAGCATCTGGCCGGCAGCACCGGCAGTGTGGAAACACCCTCCAGAGAGAGATACCTGGCGACCCGGGGGTAGCGCACCTTCTGAAAGGGCCCCGGAGGGCCTCTGGCCAGGGAGGAGGGCCCGACTTGGCCCCGGAAGAACCCCGGCCCAAGGGGGGGTCCCCACAGGGCTCCTGAGGGAAATCCCGGCACCGCCCCTGCAGAGACCCAGGCCAAGAAGGACCCCAGCGGAGGCCCCCCTGAGCAAGGGCACCCCGGCCCCAGGCGGAACCCTGCGAGCCCAACGGGGGGGAGCGGCCAAGCCCCCAGAAGCTCCGTCGGGCCCGGGCTGACCGGCAGGAGTGGTGCGGAGAAGGGCGCGCCTGGCAGCGCTTACTGGGAAATGCCCTCCTCGGGAGCAGGAAGTCTACTCCCGAGGGACCCGTCTGGGCTGGAACGCCCTCCGAGCCTCCAAGGTCTCCAGGTGGCTGCAGGCAGGCCCAGCCGCTCTCCTGCTCCCCAGCACCCGTGCTCAGCTCCACCGCAGCATGGTTCTGAGCGCCTCCTTTCCTGCCCTACGGCCTCTGCACCTGGCGCCCTCCGGGGGACCCTGAGCAGCACTGGCCGGGCAGCCAGCGCTCCCTTTGCTCTCCCCTGGTGAGTGGCTGAGCCCAGGAAGGCAGGCAGGCCAGCCAGCGGCTCCCTCTGGGGACCCTTTCCCCGGCCCTGTGACAGATCCGTGCCACATCCACTTGGGCCCAGCAGTGACCCCAGTTGTCTCCCTACTCATTAAAAATGGGTCCCCAGATGGCCACATGGCCCCCCTTCCAGCAGGAAAGGGCCAGTGCATGTGGGGAGGGGGAACTTGCCTCCTCTCCCCCTCCTGAGAAAGGCCAGCTGTGAAGAAGGGCCCTCCGGGTCTGTCCTGCCCTACAAACAGAACTTGCCCCATTCCCGGGCCTTGGATTCCCCCCAGGCCTGAACAGCCCAGGCCAGCTTCCCCCCCTTCAAAGGCTTCCTTGGAGAAACAAAGATTCCCACCACCACTCCCTGGTGGGGCGGGTGGGGGGGGGAGATGCCACCCCTGGTGATTATGGCCCAGACCCAGGAGCGCCGTGGCCGGGGGTGGCCTTGCACAGGCTGCCCACTTCGCTCCAGTTCCCTGGTAAGCGTCCTTCGGAAGTCAGCCTGGGTCTGTTGACCCCCTCTTAGGGCCAGCAAGGAGGGGCCAGAGGCCAGAGGCCGGCTCTGTGGCGTGACTCGCGGGGAAGCCAATAAAACGGGGATTGAATGAAGGGAGATTTCTGTCCAGCTGCCCGACTGAGTCTTCTCCAGGTTTCCTGGATCGGGCCGTGCCTTCGTTTCGCTTTGGTTCCGCAGCAGAAAGCAGCCCCTGGGCTTTCAATGGTCCGAGCAGGGGTCGCTCAGCGCAACCAACAGCCCTACGGAGCTGTGCAGGAGAAGGTGGCGCTCGGCCCCCCGAGCGAGAGGCCTGGGGTCGCCCTGGTTCTTTAGACCCCCCTGCCTTTGGCCATTGCCTCTGGGGACGATGGGCATCGTAGTCTGACCGCATCTGGGGACGGAAGGCCGGGAACCTCTGCTTCAGAGGACTGGTGGCCCCCCTCAGCCAAAGCCCCCCCCAAGGATGCGAAGAGAGGAGGGGCATTTCTGAGCCCAGATCTCAGGCCAGAGGAAGAGCCCTGCTCTGCCCCCAGGGTGCTCACACTGCAGGAGAACAAAGGAACAGCCCAGCCGGATCAGGCCAACGGCCCCTCTCCAGTCCAGCGCCCAGTTTCCCACCGTGGCCCACCAGATGCCTCCGACAAGCCCCCGGGCACGAGCATCGCCACCACCGCCATTCAAGGTGGTTTGAAGAGGGTCGTAGACCAACCCACAGTCATCTATCAACGACTACTAGTGTCTGATGGCTACTAGTCCAGACCCCTGGCACCCTCTCTTGGAAGCCACAGAGCTGCGTCGAGAGGCTGCTTTGTTCTTGCCCCCCCGCCCCCCCCCCATGCTGTGTCTCTTCCCACCTGGGACCTTGGCTCAGAACAGCAGCCCTGAGAAGGGCAGGAGGCACCCCGGGGAGGGAGAGCTGAAATGCCAGCCGGGCCGTTGCAGAAGGAACCCCCCCCCGAGCAGGAGTGCCCGAGTGGGGGCCCCCCCGATGTTGCTGCCTCCCGCCACCCCCATCCACAACAGCCTTCGGTAGTCCCATGGCTTCTGGGGACCCCGGTGTGAGCACTGCTGCCCTAGAAAGTGTGGCCTAGTTCACACAAACACACACCGACACGTCTGCCTTTACTGAAGTTTGTTACACAGCTGAGCCCGCGTGTGGGCCCGCCCCCAAGGTGGCAAGTGTGGCCTGTGGCCCGATCCCACAGAACCACAGAACAGAAGGCAGGAGTCTCCTTCTCCGTGAGACTCTGTCCACACATGAGGCCACGCAGGGCCTTGAGGGCCACGAGCCACTAAAGCAGGCCCGGAGGAGGGTGGTGCCCATGTCTGGTTCACAGATGCAGGCTGCCTGCCTGACCTCTCCCCACAGCCTCCAGGGGCGAGGGGCAGAGGCGAGGCCGTCTGGGGTGGAGAGGCGTTGGGGTGGCTCCCTCCGGCTGGGGCCCAAGGGCCCCTGCAGAGACACTTTGCACCTTGCAGGGAATGGGAGCCGTAATAGCCAGGCAAGAGCATCCCCTGCCCCGACCCAGCACACACCTGTCTCTAGACTAGAAGCCCTCCTGGCCCTCGGAGCGCACACGGGACACCTCTTGGGGGCCTCTGCTACAAGCCAGGCAAGGGGTGAGTGGGGGGCTTGGGGGCACCCAGGTACAAAGCGGGCCTCGACTCTGCTCCTTGGAACAAAGACGCGCCCTTTGAGGAGGGGAACGGGTGCCTCCCCTTTCGCTGCCTGCCGCCTCTGCTCCCAACCGCGCCCCACGCCGAATTTCACGGTTTGGCCCAGGCACGGGGGTGGGGGTGGGGGGAGGGATCTCTAAAGGACCCCCTGCCGGTTCCGGCCAGCAGGCGCCCCCCCCGGAACCCCCCGCCCGCGAGGAGGACGGGCCCCTCCGGCACTGCACACCTTCGCACTCCGGCGCTTGCCAGTCTCCGCGCCGCGAGTTCCCACATTCCAGCAGCAGCGCGGAGCTCAGCGCGCGAACCTACGTGGGCACCCCGGGCGCAGCGACTTACCTGGGCCTCGCCCGTCCCATCTGGGGCGGCGGCGGCGGCTGGCGGCAGCCCGGGGAGCGGCGCCGCGGCGGCGGAGCTACGAGCCGCCCCGCCGCGTCCAGCCTCGCCCCCCGAGCCCCTGCCTGCCTTGCCGCCCGCCCGCCCGCCTGCCTGGGAGCGGGCGGCCAATCCGCGCCGCCGAAAGTGACATCAGCCCGCGACGGCTGTTTACACGCGCGCCGGAGCCGAGCAGGAGCCGTCGGAGAAAGCGGCGGCGGCGGCGGCTGCAGCACCAGCAGCAGCAGCAACAACAACAGCCGCGCAACAGGTGCCGCCGCCGGCCCGGGACGCCCCGTCCTGCGGGGCAAGGCTGGGAAACCGGGCAGGCAGGCAGGCAGGCGGATCCTCCCAACCCCGCCCCCCTCCCGCGCCGCGAAAAGGTCCCCGCCCGCGCGCGCGCGCACGCCTCGCCTCGCCTGCACTGGCCGCCGCTCCAGTCTGGGCGCCTGGGGGCTGCGCCGCCCCCGCCGGGGACATGCCCGGGACAGCCAGGCGCTCCGCTGGGGCCGCCCGCTCCGTCCAGCAGCTGAGGAGGAGCCCAGGCAGCGCCGCCGCTCTGCGCCCGCAATGCAGCCGCCGCCGCCGCCGTCGGGGGGAGGCGGGCGAGCGCGCTCCGCATTATGACAAGGCTCGGCCGGGCCGGAGGGCGCCCGCCGCGCTGCCACCTCGGAAAGCCGGAGCGCGCGCTGGCTGGCTGGCCGGCCCTGCCCGCCCCGTCCAGCCCCCCCCCACGCCCAGGCACGTCGCCCGGACGGCGGGACAGCTGCGGCAGCCTGGCCGGGCGCGCCCCGCCGCTGCCGCCACCCCAGCCCGCCTGCTTGCCCCGCCCGCCCGCCTCTGTCTCCCCAAGGGGGGGGGCTCGCGCACCGAGGTGCAGGCTGATCACCCCCCCCCCACCCGCCCGCTCCTTCCTTGGCATTTGCGGAGCCGCCCACTGGACCGAGCTCGCCCCACCAAGCCGAATGCCTGGATCTCCCCGCAGCAGCAGCAGCAGCAGCAGCAGCAGGGTCTTCCCTGCCCCCCGCCCCTCCGAGACCCCTGCGCCCACCCAGAGCCCCTCCTGTCCTGAACAGAAACCCCCACCCCAACCTCCAGGCCCATCATCGGGGAGCCGCGGGCAGCAGACGCCCCTCGCCCGCAACAAGACTCCTCTCCGCGGTGCTGTGCATGTGGGTCAGGGTGAGGGCGAGGCGCGCCTCCTCGGCTCTGTGCTCAGGAGAGCGGCGCTTCCCCAGAGGAGGAGGCCGGGCAGCTGCCCAGAGCCACCTGCTGCTTTTTTTAGGTCGGAATCAGAGCGCCCCCCCCCCCCGCCGATGGGTTCATAGAACTGCCCCCCAGCTCCCGAGGGCCCCCAGCCCACCTCCACCCCTCCCCATTTGCTTCATTCAATATCTCCTTCACTCCAAGGGGCCACCAGGGGGAGGAGAGAACAGGGCCCCCTCTCCACTAGCTATGCCCCTGGGCCCCCTTTCTCCTCCGCCCGGACAAAGAGCATCAGCCCTGCAGGAGAGCTGATCCTGTGGCAGCAAGCGTGAATGGTCCCCTTAGCTAAGCAGGGCCCACCTTGTTTTTTTAAAAACATTTTGTATCCCGCTCTTCCTCCAAGGAGCCCTGAGCGGTGTACTCCATACTTAAGTTTCTCCTCACAACAACCCTGTGACGTGGGCTAGGCTGAGAGAGAAGTGACTGGCCTAGAGTAATGGCAGGTGAGAGGGCCTGCCCTCAACTCCTGCCTGTGGCTTCCAGCGGCATCTGGTGGGCCACTGTGCGAAACAGGATGCTGGACTAGATGGGCCTCCTTGGGCCTGATCCAGCAGGGCTGTTCTGATGTTCTTATGTTCTAGAGTCACCCAGCAAGGATCAGGGCCAAATGGGGATTTGGACTCGGGTCTCCACGGCCTAGTCCAGCACTCTAACCACAACACCATGCTGGCTACACACTGGCATTTGAATGGGAGACTTCATGTGTCAGCACTGGAAGAGATTCCCCTCCTTAGGGGATGGAGCCACCGCTCTGGGAAGAGCATCTCGGCTCCAAGTTCCCTCCCTGGCAGCATCTCCAAGATCGGGCTGGGAGAGAGATTCCTGCCTGCAACCGCAGAGAAGCCGCTGCCAGTCTGTGCAGACGATACTGAGCTAGAGGGACCAAGGGTCTGACTCGGTCTATGGCAGCAGCTCCCTATGGAGGATGCAGCCGCCCCCCACCCCGCCCAAGCCACCCTCTGGGACACTGGAGGCTGCCGTAGGCCAAGTCAGGAGGCCCTCGGCCCATCCAGCTCAGTCACGTCTGCTGGGCTCAGGCTGGTTGGGCCCCTCGGAGCGGAGGGCGCCTCCTCCTCCTCCTCCACCTCTGGGGGCTGGGGGGGGGCACGGCGAAAAGCCAAACCTGGACTGCTGCTGGCCTCCCTTCCCACCTGCCCCCCCCCCCGACATCAGGCAAGCTCTCTTTTCCTCAACCCCCAGGAAGGTCTCCTGCCTCAAAGTGGACCCATTTCTGAGGTTTGCAGAATTCACGGTGCAAAGCAGTTGTGCTAAGGAGGAGAACTGGTGGTACCAAGTATGAAACTGCCCTCTGTGCTAAGCAGGGTCCACCCTGGTTTGCATTTGGATGGGAAACTACATCTGTCAGCACTGTAAGATTGGGGCCGCTCTGGGAAGAGCATCTGCCTGCTTGCATGCCGAAGGTTGCAAGTTCCCTCCCAGGCAGCATCTCCAAGAAAGGGCTGAGAGAAACACTCCAGCCTGCAACCTTGGAGAGGCCGCTGCCGGTCTGGGTAGACAATCCTAAGCGAGATGGACCAAGGCTCTGACTCAGTATATGGCAGCTTCCTCTGTTCCTAGAGAAGAGAGCTGCATTTTGTAACGGCAGTGGTGGGATTCAAGAGGAAATGACTGAGGCAAGGAACAGCGGCAAGGGGAATCCTTGCATTTTGCATCACCTGGAACTCCTAGGCGAAAAGCTACCAAGGGCACGGCATTTCTCACTGCAACTGGAGGTGGGAGAAGCGCCCCCCCCAACCCCTCAGTATCCTCTCACTTCCTTCTAGAGCTGCTGCGAGGGTTTCCTGGTGCCTGCTGTTGGGAGCCGTGTGGCTAGAAGAGTCGTGTGTGCCATGCTGGAAATGCCCCCTTCTGCATCCCCAGGGGCACCACTGCGTGGCCAGTGAGGGGCTGAGGGGTGCCCACGGCAGTGCCAGAAGCAGGCGGCTTAATGGGGCCTGGACCAGGTGGGGTCCTCTGATGTTATTGGACGATGACTCCCAGCATCCCTGGCCCAATGGATGGAGGGCTACAAAGCATTCCTCAGGACCCCACGGCTGGCTGGCTAGCGGGCTTCCGTCTCTTCCCGTCTCTGCCTCTTCTTCCCGGGGGCCAGTCCTTCTCCTTCCAAGCTCACCCAGGAAGTTTCCCACACCTGGCTTTCAGATGGCATCTTCTCCTTCGGAATCTATTTTATTATTTATTTATTGCATTTCGATACCGCCCAAAACTTGCGGAATGGAGCGGGCGCGTCCACATATTGGGCAGATTTATCCCGATGTCCCTGCAAGTTCTCGGGTTGCACTTCACACACACACGATTCGGGTTCTTCCTTGTGCATTTGAGTGTTGCCCGGTCTATATCCAGGGTAAAAAAAAAAATCCACTTTTTGCATTGGGTTTTGTGGATAGCGTTGAATTGGCTGCAAAGCCTGGCAGAAAACCTGTGGTCAAGCCTGCTGTGTGGAGAACGCCCAGCCATTCGGTCAAAAGCTTGGGGGAAGTCCGAGGATCTTGTGGCTTGGGAGGTTTTCCTGGTCTTGGTTCTGCTGTGTGTGAATCGTGATCCTTTTGTCCACTGCAAACATTCACCCTTGTCCGTCCCCTGCCCGCGAGACCCACAACTCTGCTCCAATGAATGCAACCACCAGGAGCACCCTGCTGGCCTCTGTGGGGGAAAGGGAGCCGGGGGACTGCTCTCCATTTCTCCCCGGCCCCCCACGTCCTCTTTTGTGAGCCTCCATCTGCCCAGGGGTCCGTGGGCCTGGCCAGCCCAGCCTCCTGGAAAGCGCCCAGGAGGGGGAAATCTCAAGGGTCCTGCTGGGGGAGGTGAGCTCGCCCCCCCCGGCACCACAGGCTCCATTTTGAAAAGGTGTACCCCATCTTTTGGAGGCAAGCAGAGTCAGACATCAAAGCCATAATAAAACCACAGCCAAAGCCCAAACCAGCCAGCCTCAAGATCACACAGGGCAGCTGGGTGGGGGTCAGAGCAGAGCAGATTCTTTGGGGAAGCCAGGTCAGTGGGGCAGAGGGAGGGACACCCGGCCCCCAGGCTCCTCAAGAACTCCCTTGCCCACGGGGCCTCAGCCTGCTCCAGCTGCCAGCCGGACATGGAGCTCTGTCTGGCCAGGAGGTCTGCTCCCTCTGCCCTGGGTTGGGGGAGGCCACCGGGCCCCCCCTGCTTGCCCCCACTAGCCCCGCGTGTGGGGAAGCACCCCAAAGATCTGGGCCGCCTGCTGGTGCTTCCTCGGGAAGAGGACAGAGGGACTGGCCGCTCCTCGGAGCAGACGCCTGCCAGAAAGGCAGGGAGGGTGCCGCACTCCTCCTCCTCCTCCTCACATGACCGGCCTCCGTTCTCTCCTCCCCAGGCCGCCTCGCTGCATTGCAGCTGACTGTCCTTTCTGTGTGTGTGTGTGTGTGTGTGTGTGTGTGCAGTGCCCTAGTTTGTTCTCTGCTGCATTCCTCACCCCCCCCGTCTCTCACTCGCTCCCCCCCCCGGCCTGGGTGTGCTCGCCTCCCGTTGCTTCCGCTGCACAACGGAGCTGGAGGAAGATCACAACATGCCGGTGGGGGGGGTGGGGGGCAGCCCCGGGAGCCATTCTGGGCACCGTGCCACTCCTGCTGGCTCACAGCTCTCCCGCCGCCCGGGCCTCACCCCTCTTCCCCCTCCATGCCAGGGCCTGGGAGGGGGCTTGGCTGCCCTGCCTGGCCCTGCCCGGCTGTCCCGGCGCCTGGCCCGCTCACCGCAGCACGGAGAGGCGGTGGGAGACAGGCCCAAGCTTGCTCGCAGGGGCGAGGGCTGCTGCCGCCCCTCTGGCAGGGCTCTGTGGCCCCCCATCGCCACACACAAATGGATCAGGTAAGCCCCCCCCCACGGGCTCCCTCTCCGGGGACACACAGCAGTGGGGCCCTTTCCGTGGGGCCTCTGTCACCGCCTGACCCAGCCCGCCTGTGGAGCTTTCTCTCCCAACAGTCGCTGAGTTGCTGGTGACCCTCCTCCCCACCCCCTCCACCTGCGCCGTCACCAGCACCAGCCTTTGGCTCCCAAGCAGGATACGCTTGACCATCGGACGGCTGCCTCCCAGAAGACCCCACCAGCTGCATTTTGCTTCTGCTTCTCTTTTTTTGGGGGGGGGGTAGGGGGGTAGGTTTCCCGATTGCATGGGAAGCACGTTCCGGCCTCTGCTCCCACATCACAGCAGGTGTGCAGCAATCTGAACGCGCCTGAGCAGGCTTGGCCCTCCACACGTTCCCTTCGCCCTGCAAGATCGTAACGGTCTCTCCCCCTCCGGCATCGGACACATGGCTTTGGCTTGGTTTTGGCTCCGTCTGCAGGGCTGCCCCTGCCACTCCAACCGGCCCTGCCGCTGCTTCAGCCTTCACAGGCGGCTCACAACAGGCGCATGAATCAGCCCCCCCCTCCCGTTCACACATGCCAACCTCCCCCTTGAATGGCTATGTGAACGGACGCTACAGAAAGACATCGCCACATCTGAAGTGGCCCTTTTGCCTGTCTGGCCCAGGAGGGATCGTTTCCACACACGGGAGGTGCTCGCCCAGCCACACAGCAAGCCAAGGAGCCAAGGAGTAGAAAGGCCAAAAGGGGGAGCAGGGGGGGACCCCGACATTCCCCAGTTATAGCTGGACCTCCCCCACCCCACCCCCCAACCAAGAAATATCACGGAGGGCCAAAGCACTCTCTCAAACCGCCACAGGCATTTCTCTCCTGCAAACGAGACATAATGGATACTCGGGCGCAGAAGAGGATTTCTTAAACCCCAGACATAAAGCGGGCTAGGTTCCGAGAGGGAGGGAAAAACCCGAAGCGCGTGCAAAGTGCCCTCTGAAACATCGCACGGACTACGGGGTAAATCTGGCCGATCTGTGAACGCAGAGCTACCCTCCCCAAGTAAAGCCGCAGTAAAGTCGCCGTCTGAAAAAGCCGCCGGGGGCCTTCCAGGTTTCACGCTGCACCAGGGCTTGGCAGGATCGCATTGAAAACGACCCCCAGCATCTCAAACTCCTCCCTACAGCTATTTTCCTGCCACGGACTTGCAACGTTGTAGCGCTAAATCGCAAGGACAAGATCCGGAAGGAGGCACCGGGAACGTGCACGGCCTCTTGCCGCCAGCACAAGGATTGCAGGGTCGCAACCCAGGCAGCACGGGGCCACACGCAGCCGATCCGTAGCCCCGGCCCTGCGGCGAGGGTGGGGTCTGGAAAGCGCCCGGCCCTCTGCACAGCTCCCCTCTCCGCTCTGCGGCTCAAGGGAGGGCCCTGTGGACCCCGCCTGGAGTCCCCTGGAGGGAAGGGCGGGAGGCCAATGGGGCGGCTGCTCTCCCTCATCCTGGCCTCAGAGTCGGGGGCGAAGGGGGGCCAGGCTGGGGCAAAGGGCTGCGGAAGATTCCTCAGCCCAGTCAGTGACCTGCCGACTGCGGTGCCTTTTACGAGAGAGAACGGAAGGCGACTCCGCCTCTCTCTGGGCCCACCTGCGGGTATCTTCACCCAAGCGGAGGGCTGGAGAAGGCAGGCCTCCCTCCGCTCTTGAGCTGGCCCCTCCCCACCTTCAGAAGACTGCCCCCCCCAGCCCAGCCCAGCCCAGCGAGTGGGGTGTCTCCAAGCCTTACCGTCCAGGGACAGCCAGTCGTGCTGGGAGGAGGGCAGGGTGGGCAAGGCCCGTGCTTTGTACTCAAAGACCACCGAGTTGGAGATGATCTGGTTGTCGAAGGCCACCTGCAGCGTGACGAGGCCCGTGTCGTGAGCTGGAAGACAAGCAGGGCCTCAGGCTGGGAGCCGGGCCGGCCCAGGCCACCCCGCTGGCTTCGGAGCAATGGCTGCAGCAGGCCCCGTGGGGGGGCAACGGTCCTCCCCAGCCCTGGCGGGCATCCCAAGGGGGGCTGGGCCCCCTTTCTGCCTGGGAGCCAATGGTGTTGGGGGACGCGTGGGCATGCATGGAAACCAGAGACCTCCGGGTGTCTGGACTTTGGACCTGAGCACACAGATCCGTCTCCATGCAGGCTCAATGGAAACCCACCCACCCCTCCACTGTCTGTGCAGGAGGTACTGGGGACAAGCCCTTTCCCAGAGGCATCTGGCTGTCTGCTGCTGGGAGCACAACTCGGCCAGACCAAGGTGGGGCACTCCGCCCCCCCCCCCCGCGCCTCTGGATTTTCTCCAGCCAAGAATCTCCTCCCTCCCCCTCTAATAGGAGTGCTGAGGGGCCTCACCTGGGCAGTAGCAGCGAAGCACTCCTGGCTGTATCAAGGAGGCCGGCACGGAGATCTGGTCGAAGAGGCAGCTGTAGTTATTGCTGGCTTCCTGCCAGGGGCCAGTGATCAGCACTTTCACGCCCCCCTGCAAAGGAAGCAGAGCAGACCATGATCCTCGCCTGTGCCTCGCCCGCCCTCCGGGTCTCGCTTCTCCTGTCTGCCCCACAGGATGCTCGCCTCTATGCCCCACAGAGACAGGAGAACAAGAGCCCCCCCCCACCCCACCCCGCCGCCTGGGCTCCCTGCACTGCAGGGCAGTGGACAGGCTGTGCCATGCAAAGGCGACCGACCCCCAAGTGAAGAGGGCACCGAGACATCGGAGCGGAGAGGCTTCCCTGTCCGCAGGGCAGCTTCTGGTCCTCCCAAAGCTGTTTCCAGCCCGGGAAGCAGAAGTGAGGGGCTGCCTCCTTCCCTCTGGGGCCTCCGATCTGCTCTGTGGTCAGAGAATGGCTGTCCCAGCGGCCAGGGATTGCACTGCCTGTTTCCTCAGATAATTTCCTTCAGCTGAGATTGTCCAGTGGGCAAGACGCTGCTCTGGGATTTGGCGGGTCTGGGTTCAGATCCCGCCTCTGCGGTCAGCTCACTCTGTGGCCTGAGTGGATGGCTGTCAGTCACAGCTTCTCACCAGAAAGAACAGAATGGTGGCCCCCATGGACTGACCAGCAGCTACTGTGTGTGCCACTCCCCAACCAGGAGGCTCCCGGAATGTTTTATATAGCCCCTTCTAAAACAGCAACATCGAAAGCCAATTGACTTCGGTCCCAATACAAGCTAGACTGGAAGCAGCAACGAGGTGCAGCCGGCTGCCCCGAAAGCCCTCCCGAAGCAAACACAGTCCCTGGAAGGGGAAGAGGAGGCTGGCTAGTGGCAGTGAGTTCTGCAGGGAGAGTGCCAGTGCTGAGAAGGCCCCTGTGGAGCCTCTCTTAGGAGTCGTCTTTGCGGCCAAAGTGGTTTGCTGAGCCCCAGCGTGAAAGCCAGCTCCTCTGATCCTCATCGCCCCCAGCCAAGCCACAGGCGCTGAGCACTCGGGGCGGAGCTAGACGCTGCCTGTCTTTTTTTGGAATGATGGATAAGATTACTTTGGAAGGCTAAATAAAAGTGTTCCACACACCCCCACCCCCCAGCTGCTTTTCTCACTGGTGGAAAAAGATACTGGCACTCATATTTCCTCCCCAACATGGATGGAGAAGCAGAGCCGGGCCGCGCCAGATTCAAGTGACAAATGGCCAGGAGGAAAAGGGCCCCGCAAGACTCAAAGCTGCAGCAACCCCTCCAAGCTGTTTCCCATGAGAAAGAAAAGGCCGCGGGGGGGGGGGGGGCAGCCTCCCCCAGGCCGTGATGAAGGGCAGAGTGGGAGGCAGGCAGGGAAGGTTTGCTCCCCCTGCTGCTGCTGCTGCTGCTGCTGCTGCGTGTGGGGACAGGTGCACTCCCTTCCCCGCTTGGCCTCCGGCCTGACGGGGGCCCTGGCATCAGGAGAGCCCGCCTGGCTCCTTCTGGACAGGGAAATGCACCTCTGGGAAGGAGAGGCAGAAACCCAGCAAAGACCCGTCTGGCGTTAGCTGCTCTTGTGCTGCCCCCCCGTGGCTCAAAGACTGAAGGACAGAACACCAGGCAGCTTCCCCAAAGAGTCTGCAGAGCGCCGGGCCTCGCCTGAGAGCCGCTCTGCCTGCAAGAGAGAGGAGCAGCTGACTCCCAAGTCAGGCGCGGACCGGCCCACTGGGCAACAGGGCACATTCCCGGTGCGCCCCACCTGACGTGTGAGCAGCCCTGTGAGCGAGTGGAAAAGCCAGAGCAGAGTGAGGGCAGGAGGAGGGAAGCTGTGGCCACGCTCTGAACGGGCTTTGTGACACCATCACATAGTCAGATCGCATTGGCCGGGTGGTGCTGCCCTGCCAGGAAACCTCGGTTCTTTCCACAGCCAGTTTGGCCTTCATCCAGCTCCTGGGTCCTCTCCGGAGCATTTCACAGGGGACCGCTGTGCTGGATGTTTGCCCCTGGAAAGCTTCCGAGCAAAAGGGGTCAGTGGCGGTCAGGGTGGGCTGGCTGGTTCCAAGCAGTCCTTCTGCGCAGCCAACATGGGGCCATCGGCCATTCTGAGCGAGGGAGGAGGGGGACCTCAGAGGACCCTACCCACCAGGCAGCTGCGGCTCTCCCCAGCCCCCTCCCCACTTTCCCCTGGATTACCTGAAATGGGGAGGAGGGCTGCAGTGGGGGTGGGCGGTGGGCAAGGAGCTGGGCAGCAACCCGAAAGGGAGGCCTCCCCCCGCCCCTCTTGGCCAGTCTCCCCTGGCTGAATCAGAGAGGGGCTTCCCCACCTTGGCTCCCTAGATGCTGTTGGACTACCACTCCCATCCTCCCTAGCCACCCAGGCCCCTGTGGCTGAGGGTGATGGGTTTTGTTGTCCAGCCACCCCCTCCCTGGCTTCTACATGGACAGACCCAGCCATGTACACTCCTCTGGGCTCCTGGGAGGAAGAGCAGGCTATGAATGGGGACACCCACACAGCCCCCCCCCCCGATCTCTTGAGGCTCTGTTTCCCGCGGCTGCCGCCCAGGAAGGGCTCAGTGGCCGGCTCACCTCCGGGTAGGACCACTCCGGCGAGTAGTCCGTCACCAGGAAGAGGCGCCCGCTCTGCTGGAGCAGGCCCAAGGTGTTCTGGGCCGCCGCGGCCGACACCACCTCGGTGACGTGCATGTAGGCCATGGTGCCGGCCCCGTTCTCCGCGCTGCTGAGGTGCAGGCTGGCCTGCTGGGGGCTGCAGCAGGGGATGCACATCTCGGCCTGGCTGTAGGGCACCCGGCTGCCGTCTTCGGGCGGCGCCAGCCCCGCCCCCTCCCCCGAGACCAGCTGGTGCCCGTAGAGGGCGTTGCCCCCGCCCTCCACCGAGATGAAGTCGTTGATCAGGTCGGAGAACTGGTTGCTGAAGGAGATGTCGAAGTGGTCCAGGCTGAGCTCCATGTTGGCGGCGTTGCTGAGGCCCGGGTGGCCGGCCGGGTAGAGGCCCTGCGCCATGTTCCCCTGCAGGACGGGCAGGACGCTCCCGTTCCGCAGGCCGCCGCCGTTGGCCTCCGGCTGCAGGTAGTGCTCCGCGGCACAGGCCTGGAGGCCGCCCGACTTCAGCAGGTTCTCGCTGCCTTCGGCCTGGGGCGAGGTCTCCATCGGGACTTCCCCTTCGGCCGCCATGGCCTGGAAGCTGGCCTGGAACTGCATGAGCTGCAGGGAAGAGCTGGGCTCGATCCGGGCCTCCACCGCGCCGTTGCAGTTGGAGGCGCTCTGGGAGGAGGCCTCGGTCTTGACGGCGGGGAGCCCCAGGGGGCTGGCGAAGGAGCTGCTGGCCTCGCCCAGGCTGCTGTGGGCGTTCGGCTCCAGCGGGAGGGCCTTGCTGGCGTCCTGCAGGAAGAAGCTGGGGGAGGGGGTCTGGTGGACGTGGTGGGGGCTCTGGACGGCCTGGCCGAAGCCGGAGGAGTAGTCCTTGTTGGAGTCGATGGCGCTGAAGTCCATTTGCTCCAGGGTGGTGCTGGGGCTCAGGCCCCCGCCGGACGGGAGCAGGCTGGAGCCGGCCGTCAGGGTGAGCGAGTGGGACGAAGAGGAGGCGGAGGAGAAGGCCTCTTTGGACAGCTGCTGCTCGAAGGACGTGTCCTCGGTCTTGATCTCCTTGGTGAGGGCCGTGCTGAAGTTGAAGACCCGCTCCGTGGTGGGCGACTGCCGGAGGTTGGAGCCCAGCCCGTCCCCCTTGGGGCCCCCTCCGCCGTAGGTCTGGCCCTGCTTGGGGTTGTTCAGGAAGCAGTCCGGGTCAAAGTTCATGGTGGTCTCGGGGATCTTCCTGCCGCTGTCCAGGGTCGTGGAGAGCACCAGCTCCTCAGAGACGCTGGCAGGCAGCATGGACAGACCCTCCGAGCTGCCGGCCGTGGGGAAGGCAAACTTGTGGCCGTCGGAGCTCACGGCCAGCACCAGCCCCTGCGCCGCCGCGTCCGAGGCGAGGAGGTGCTGATTGGGGCCAGTGGTGGGCGACATGGTGTAGACGGCCTCGCTGGTGACGTCCGACATGAAGACGGTGGCGCTCTGGGGCAAGCTGCCCATCACCGAGGCCACCGCCATGCTGGAGACCCCCGTGACCGCCGGACTGTCTGCCACATCCGGGTCGCTGTTCAAGCCGCTGCTGATGGACACGGGGGAGTTCTGGGTCGTGTCGGGGACCTCCACCTGGTTGGTCGAGGAGACCTCCGTGCTGTTCTGATGGAGCAGGACCGGCTTGGCCACTTTGCCGTTCCGCTTCTCCCGGCTGGAGGACTTGCTGTGGCTGTGCTCGTTCTTGCCTTCGGAGACGTCGTTGTTCTGCACCTCCGAGTGGGCGCTGTACCCGCCCGACCGCGGCTCGACCTTGGGGGAGATGATGCGGTGTTTGGCACTGTTGCACTTGTGGTGCACGCTGCTCCCTGCCCCTGTTCCGGGAGAAAAGAGACCCTGCGTCAGCCCAGACACCCCCAGCCCAAGACTGCCTCCGCGGGAGGGCGGCAGGCACAGAGCTCCCCGGGGCACGTTCTGCAGCAACGGCTGGAAGCGGCTCCAGAGGGCGAGTGGAGTCACGGCCCACTTCCGGAACCCCCGGCCAGGGCTCCTCCTGCGTCCGGACCAGGAGCCTCGTGGCTTGAGGCCGCTGAGGACTAGGGGGATGGGGGGGCCCTCAGGCCTCCAAGGCTGCAACAGCGGCTGCCTTGGGGCACAGCGACGAATGCCGATGAAGATGATGAAGATGGCGAAAAGAGCTGGTCTTGTGGCAGTGAGCATGAATTGCTCCCTTTGCTCAGCAGGTTCTGCCCTGCTTTGTGTCTGAATGGGAAGCAACACGTCTGGGCTCTGGGGAGAGCTCCTGCATGCTCGAATGCAGAAGGTCCCAAGTCCCCTCCCTGGCAGCAGCACCTCCAAGAGAGGGCGGAGAGAGACTCCTGCCTGCAACCTCGGAGAAGCCGCTGCCAGTCTGGGCAGACAGTACTGAGCTAGATGGACCAAGGGTCTGACTCGGTAGAAGGCAGCTTCCTAGGTTCCTATTTGTTAGCTGCCCAGTCACAAATTGGCCTCTGGGTGGGTTACAACACAACATTAAAACATGAGATGAAAAACACCCAACAAATTAAATCATAACAAAAGCTGGGGGAAAGGAAATACAAAATACAATACAAAACCATTTAAAAGGCTTAAAAAAAAATCCAGTTAAAACCAGGTCCAAATTTAAAATTTAAAAGGCCTGAGTGAACAAAAAGGTCTAAAAGAACAAAGTGATGAAGCCAGGCGAACCTCACTGCGGAGGCTATTCCATCAACAAGGAGCCACCACCGAAAAGGCCTTTGCCCTGGCAGCCACCGGCCTCCCCTCGTTTGGCAGAGGGGCACTCGGAGGAGGGCCTCTGAAGAAGACCTAAAGGTCCGGGTTGGGACATCTGGGGCAAGGCGCTCTCTCAGGTAACCCGGCCCCAAGCCCCCAGGACTCCCGCCTGCCTTTCCCAGCCCCGCAGCGCAGGACCAGTGCCCTCCATGAGGCCTTGCCCCCCTACTTCTTCTCCCCTGGGGCTAAAGATGCTCAGCCAGAGCCCCGCCAGTCTCACTCCAGGCAGAAATGCAGCCTCCCGCCCTGCACCCCTATCCCGGCTCTTCCTTTTCTGACCAGGAGGCGCCTTTCCAATGTATCCCCCCCCCCCGCATGGAAGGTTTCCTTTCTTCTTTTCCTCTCCAGCCTCCCTTCCCAGGTGCAAAGGGCCCTCCAGGGGTTTCACGTGCTACCCCCCACCCCCCGCCCAGCTGCTGGCATAAGGAATGTCTCTATTGGGGGAAAGACGGAGCAAAGGAGAGTCCGGCTGGAGCAGGGAGCCCCCCTCCTGCCCCCCGTCCAGTGCTTGGTCCCCGGCAGCCGCCAGAGGCCTGCGAGGTGCTTCCAAGCAGCCCCTGGGAGAGGCAAAGGCGCCTCTGAGCCTCTGTGGCCTGCCCAGTGCCTGGGACCTCCGGGGGCTTCCCTGGTGGCAGGGGGCCCAGCCCCGGCGTCTGTGCTCAGGGCCAGCTCCCAGCCCTGCGGCCAGGCCTTCCTCCTGGGCAACTGCAGAAGGTGTCTCCAGGTCCTGGAAGGGATTCCCAAGAAAGGACATGGTGTCTCCAGGGCCGACTGGCGTGCCAGCCCCTCTGTCCCTAGAATCTAGGCACGATAGCCTGCCTCTGTAGCTGGAGGCTCCCCGAACCGAACCTTCCCCACCTCCACCTTCCTCGCTCCTCCTCCTAGCTCCGCCGGGCTGCCCCCTCACCCCCCTCGCCCTGCTTACCCAAGCTGCCCGTGCAGAGGCAGTTGTGCGTCCGAGGCTGGGGCTTGGTCTGGTGGCTGTCCAGGATCTGCTGCACCAGCTGCTCCACCGAGAAGCCCGAGCTGCTGTTCCCGTTGCTGCATGTCCACTTGATGCCATGAACTGCGGAGAGAAAGAGAGTGGTGTCGGTCTCGGGGGCCACTCCGCAGGTGCCCTGCCGGGAGGGAGCCCCAAGCAGATCTCAGTCCGCGCAGCGGCCTTCCTGCCCGCTCAGGGGAGTCTAGCTGGCGTGAGAGGAGGTCCCCGCCCCACCCCTGGATGGCTCCCCTCTGCCCTGTGCGCCACGCCTCCCAAATTCCCCTTGGACGAGAGCCCTGTTGTTGAGTTACACCCCAACCAGGTTCAGAGGTGTGCACACAAGTACTACCCTGCCCACTGGGCCAAAAGGCCCCCTGTCCAAATTGGTTTATTCTCTTCTGTTTGGCAGGAGGAGAGCAACTGGCCCTATCCAGCCCCCGCATGACATCCCTCCAGTGGCTGCTGCTAGTGTCTGTCTTGTATTTCTTTTTAGACTGTGAGCCCTGCAGGGACAGGGAATCATCTTGACTGACTGACTGACTGACTGACTGATTGATTGAAGTGCTGCACTGGCTGCCAATTGGTTTCCAGATCCAATTCAAGGTGCTGTTTATTGCCTTTAAAGCCCTCCATGGTTTGTGCCCTGGATATCGGAAGGCCCGCCTGCTGCCAGGGGTTCCTGCCCGCCCAACCAGGTCACCAGAGGAGACTTTGCTCCATGTGCCGATGTTGAGAGAGGCTCAATTGCCCTGGAGGCGGGGCAGGGCCTTCTCGGTTCTTGCCCCCAGGCTCTGGCAGGCTCTCCCTGTGAATGTCTGCTCATTGACATCGGTGGCTGCTTTTAAAAAAAACAACTGAAGACCTTTATATTCCTTCAGGCTTTTACCCCTTAAGGGCTGCCAGGTCTCTTCGCTTTCCTGTTCCTGTTTGTCTTTTTTATGGCAGTTGTTTTTGGAGTCTTTTTACTGTTTAACTGATTTTAAGGTTTTAAATGTGATTTTTGTGGAGTTCTATTGTATTTTAATTTTTGTAAACCGCCTTGGGATGCCTTACGAAAGGCAGTAAAGAAACTGAACACAAAAGATAGATAGATAGATAGATAGATAGATAGATAGATAGATAGATTTACTGTTTGTTTTTCTAGGTAAACTGCTTTGGGAACTTTTGTTGAAAATGTTTGTAGTAGTAGGGGTGGTAATACAGGTTGTTGTGTGAATGACTGTGCCTGTGTCCATGTTAAAAGTGAACCTGGTACAGGCCCCTTGAAATGGAGGATACAGAAAGGAGGTGAACTGCGAGACCTGCATCCAACCTAACATGTGCACCGAGGTGATTTTGGCGCCTGGACCTCAATTGGAGGGAGGAAAAACCCTCTTTCTAAGCTTTTAAGAGATGTTTAAGCCCTGGAGATGTGAACTCTTGTGCAAGAAGGGAAGCGGAACCCTGTTCAATGAAAAAGAAAGTGGAGATGGCGAAGGCATAGCAGGAAAGACAGCTCTGTTAAGCGCAGCCATGATGAGACTGCCCCAGAGATGGGGAGGGAGTGGTTATTGAGCTTCCCTGATGGTACAGGCACTGGCCAATAGGCGCCCACCTCAGGTACTTGCACATCTGTGGACTCAGCCTTGGCTGCCTGTTGGGTGTGTGTGTGTGAACTGAGGTTTCCCATGTGCAGCTCGAAGTGCAGTGAACACCAGTCAAAGAAATCAGTGTAAGCAGAAACTGGAGCAGGACTGGGGGGGAGCATCACGTGTTCTGTGAGCGTCTACTATTATGGAGCCCGCCCCGGCAGCCTCCACTGGCCTTTCCTGGTCTGGATTGAGCCCTGGGTTTGAATCTCCTTCTTGCAAACATAGAACTGGGGGGGGGGCTTTCTAGGACGCTGCCTCTGCCCTCCTGGGGGCACTTCCTGAGGGTCCCTCCTTCACTCCACTCCTTCCTCCTCCTTGGTAGAGCAACCAGGGCTCTTGCTGCAAGTTCTGGGCCTGATGCAGAAGTGGCCAAAGCAGTTCCTGGACTATGAGATTTGTGATGGTTAAAGTGTTGCAAACTGCAACGGTATGAAGCAGTGGCTGGAAACCACGAGTACAGCGTTTCTTGATGCGTTTTTTCAATGCACCATGACAGGGTTTTTAAAAAATAATTCTCGGTTCCTTTGCGCAAAGCCGCCAGCAGGCGAAAGTGCAGCTAGGGCTGAAAGCTGACCCTTGAGCAAGAAACAGAGTGATTATACTGTGTGTGGTTTTTTTTTTGTGTGTGTGTGGCTTTACATATCAACAGATCCTCGATCTGCCAAATAAGCCAGCCAACTCACAGCACACAAAAAAAGGAGGAAACATGAACGTGTCCGAAAAATAAGTCTGATGAAAAACAAAAGCGAATGCCATCAAAATCAAGAGCCGAGAGCAGATGAAAACTGAGTTGCACCTTTGTGCAAAAACTTGGGTGGAAAAATTAATTTCATGGAAAGATTATTTCATGAAAGGGGCTGTAAAAATCAAGAAATCGTTGTACTGCGATTTGAACCGTCCACGCCACACCACGCTGCAACGCATAAATCATGGAACAAGCCTCCTACAACGGAAAATCACAGCTACTTTCCTGCAACGCACATACAACATTATAGGGCTTCAATGCATCAATAAAATCCGAAGCGAGGCATCAGAAAATATGAACGGCACCTGCTGACAGTGCAGTGACCACAACGTCAATAAAATCCGATGCTGCAAAATGTCGCAACACGGGCAATCTGGAGGAGCCCTTTGCGGACACTTAGCTGCAAAACTGTTGCAGCGTGTCAACGTCCAGGAGGGCTGCTGCAGCAGGCCTGGCCTTGGGAAAGAGGGACCCTGTCCCTGGCGGCACACACACTCGCCCCCTTGGCTTTACTGTCCCTGCTTTTGCAAGCTGGTCTCCTGGCAGTAGTGAGCACGAATGGCTCTCTTTGCTAAAGAGGGTCTGGTCTGCTCTGGCCTGCCTGTGTGAGTGCTGCAAGATCTCCCCCTGAGGGGATGGGGCCGCCACAGACTCCTGCCTGCAACCCTGGAGAAGCTGCTGCCAGTCTATGCAGACAATACCGAGCTAACTGGATTAAGAGTCTGACTCTGTCTAAGGCAGCTTCCTCTGCTCCAAGGAGAGGAGAGGAGAACTGGTCTGGTGGTAGCCAGCATGTCCTGTCCCCATAGCTAAGTAGGGTCCTCCCTAGTTGCATATGAATGGGAGACTTGATGTGTGAGCACTGCAAGAGATTCCCCTTCTTAGGGGATGAAGCCTTTCTGGGAAGAGCAGAAGGTCCCAAGTTCCCTCCCTGGCAGCATCTCCAAGATAGGGCTGGGAGAGACTCCTGCCTGCAAACTTGGAGAAGCTGCTGCCAGTCTATGAAGACAATACTGAGCTAGATAGACCCAGGGTCGGACTCAGTATATGGCAGCTTCCTTTGTTCCTAGGTTCAGACACATGACAGGAAAACAAGCCTAACCCACTTTTCCTAGAGAGGGCAGTCAGAGGAGAGGACTGCCCCGCTCAGCTCCCTGGCCAACAGGAGGAGGGTCTGGCCGCCTCCCGCTCTGCCCCCCACCCACCCCCCGCTCTGGCCGGGTCCTGGTCTGGAGCCAGGTTGCTGCTCCAAGTGGTGCTGCTGCTGCTCTCCCTTCTGTTGTGAAGGTTATAAAATGAAAAGCCACTGAAGGGTGACAGATTGCAAGGAGAGAATTTGGGGATGCTTAATGTAAATTACCGAGCGCCTTGGCACATCCAATATGTAGATAGTCTCGCTTTCCCTTGTGCAGCCGCCCCCCCCCCCAACCCGAAAGCCTCCTCTGAGCCAGCGAGCTGTTAGCACTGAATATAAAATACTGGCAAGATGGCTTTTAACGTGTCATGCTTGGCTTCTTGACACATAATGAATCAGCGGGAAGGGGCGGGCGGAGGGGGGGGGAGAGCATTACGGAGGGAAGGTTAGTAAAACAGCTCGCCCCCCCCTCCCCGAAAGGCTGAGAGACCAAGCCGGCTGGAAAAGCACACCCAGCTCCACTGGGAGCCCTGGGAAAGGCCAGCCGCCCGAGAAGGGGACTCCAGCCTTGGGCCCGTTGTCAACGCTACCCCTGCAAAGGGGCCCTGCGCTTCCGCCCCTCCTCTCCAGGGCCCAAAGCCCCCAAGGGGCGGCCCCCAGACCCCCAGACCTCTGCCAGGCAGGGAGGAGCACAGAGGCTGCTCCCGGAAGCCAGGCTGGGAGGAGGGGCGGCCCTCCCCGCCATCTTGCAGATCCGAGGCCCACACTGGACGCAGCGGTGAGCAGCCCGGCCTCCGACTCAGTTTGCCATCTGTGCAATGGGAAGGCTGGTGGTGGAAGGCCACGTGGGAGAGGGGGCCGAAGCCTGGGGAGGCGGGTGGGGGAGTTCAGGTCGCTCCCTTCCCCAAGTGAGAGCTGCCCCAGAGCCTCCCCTCTCTCCCTGGGGGGGGGCATAGCTCCGTGGCAGAGCCCCTGCTTGGCACGCAGAAGGGCCCTGGATCAACCTCCGGCTTCATCTCCAAGTAGGGCTGGGAAAGGCGCCTGGAGCTGAAATGCTGGAGAGCTGCTGCCAGTCAGTGTGGATGATGCTCAGCTAGATGGACCAAAGGCCTGACTCGGGGGACGGCAGCTTCCTATGGTCATCTAGGATGGCTGTTTCGGAGCTGGGGACGCTGCCAGGACCCTGAAGGGGGCCAGGGCCGGCTATGGACAGGAAGCCGGAAAATGTGGCTGTCCCTGGAAAACTGGGGCTGTAGAGAAGGACCCGGCCAAGCCAGAGGGGAGCAAAGCAGCCCTCACCCCTCCTGACTGCGTCCCAATGACCTTCCCGTATCGACTCAGTGGCTGCTCCATTCACGAGTCTGGTCAGGCATTTCGGTGGCCATCCGCAGCCCGTAAGAGGCAGAAAAGGGTTTCCGCTCACCGGCCAAGGAGCTCCCGACGGGGGCCAAGCTGGGGCCCTTCTCCTCCAGGGCCCCGCCGGCTTCTCCAGCCACTCCCAGCCCCCAGCGCAGCCCCCTTTCCGCAGGGCAGCCTTCTGTGCCCCCCAGGCCCCCTCCTGCTCTCCCCTGCTGGCAAAGCCCCTCCTCACTCCAGGGAGCCCAGAGAGGCCAGCCGGGCTGCCTTCCTGAGAGTCCCGCCAGCCACAGCTCCCCGGGCTGAGCCAAAGCGACTCCCACCAAGACTGCTGGGAAGAGGCTGCTTCCTGGTGGGCCCAGGGCATGGTCCACGTGGCGAAGGGCCACAGTTCTGCGGTGGGGCACCAGTGCAGGCCCCACATCTCCCTGGGCCAGAGGCAGGGTGTCAAATGCTGCCCCCCTCCTCTTTCTTCCTCTTAGGTGGTGGGTAGGAAGCGGGGGCAGAAGGGGGGCTTTTTGTTGCCCTGGCAAGCTGAGGTCGCCCAAGGAGAGCTGGTCTGGTGGTCGCCAGCAGGACTTGTCCCCTTAGCTAAGCAGGGTCTGCCCTGGTTGCATCTGAATGGGAGACTAGAAGTGTCAGCACTGGAAGAGATTCCCCCTCAGGGGATGGAGCCGCCACTCTGGGAAGGGCATCTAGGATCCAAGTTCCCTCCCTGGCAGCATCTCCAAGAGAGGGCTGAGAGAGATTCCTGCCTGAGACCTTGGAGAAGCTGCTGCCAGTCTGGGAAGACGATGCTGAGCTAGATGGACCAAGGCTCTGACTCAGTCTATGGCAGCTTCCTATGTTCCTATGTTGAGGGAGGCCGGCATCTCCACAAAGACCATCCATTGAGGATGGCAGCCCCCCCCCCCCCCCCACACACACTCTCTCTCTCTCTCTCACTCTGACAGAAATAAAGGCCTCACTTCTAGTTTTTCTCAGCTCAATTGGATGAAATTTTCATTCGATTTCTCTTTTCATACCTCGACGCCCACACAGAATTCAATTTTCACATGGCAGCTCAGTGTCCACTCCTCCTGCAGGTTAGGAAGGCAAATCTCTCTCTCTCTCTCTCTCTCTCTCTCTCTCTCTCTCTCTCTCTCTCTCTCTCTCTCTCTCTCACACACACACACACACACACACACACACTTCTCCCTCCCTCCCTGGGGGAACCCGAGCACCCCCCCCCCCCCGCTCTAGGCAACTGTGTGTGGATCCAGAGTTCGTTCTCACCAGCTAGTCGAAAAGGCAGAGCCGCAGAGGGTGGCTTCTCCTGGAGAGGAAAGGGTGCCTTCGGAGGCAGCTCCAGGGCGGCTCTTCCACGGCAGCAGGCGGGCATTCCACAGGGCAGGAGATTCCGCTGGGCTGCCTGCTTGGGCGAGTCCAGTGCCTGCCCGGGGGTGCTGCTCCCTTGCTCCCACGGAGCCCGGGCGCCTGGCTAAGAGCTCTGGGCTGGGCTGGGCAGTGGCCCCTCCTGGCTGCTCTTCCTGGGCTGACCTGGGCCCCGAGGCAAGCCCCCCCCCCGAGGCCTTCCCTGGGCCGGAACGGGCACCTGCCCCGGACCGGGAGAAAAGCTGCCCAGTGCCCAGTGCTGAGCCCGACAGCCCAGGAAGCTGCTGGGTCCCTCCAGCGCAGCCTGGCCCACACTGACTGGCAGTGACTCCCCAGGCTTTGGGGCAGGAGTCCCTCCCAGCCCGACCTGGGGGCCCTTCTGCAGATGCTCCTCCAGGGCGCTACAACGGAGCCCCCCCCCCTGTCTGCGTCCCCTGAGGGGGTCCTTGCGGCCCCTCGGAGGCTCCGCCCCATGCTGCTCCCGGAGCAGGCCGAGGGAGGGCTTCAGCTGGGCCCTTCTGCAAGCCTGGCAGGGAACGCCTCCTCCGGGACCCCTCCCTGCCCCGGGACAGGCCACAGCGGAGCCCCGGAGTCTGCTCTCCCGATAGGAACTCGCTTCCTCCCCACAGCCGGACCCGGAACGGAGCACCCAGCGCCCGGCAGAGCGGACCGGGGCCTGCAGCCTCCCACAGCGAAGGGCATCCGGCCACCGACTGCTAGTCCCCGAGGAAGCCAAAGCGGGGAAGTGTGTGTGTGTGTGTGTGTGTGTGTGTCACCTTGGACGGCCTGGAACATGCCCAGCAGAAAGGGAGGCTGCAAACGCCTTCCGCGGACGGACGGCCACCCGGCTGGAGCAGGAAGGCCCTGCAATCTCCCTCCTGACCCCTTGGGAGGCCCTGCCCCCCAGGCTGACGATGCCCCCGTGCAGATGCCTGAGGAAGGGGCAGAGAACTGGGGTCCTTCTCTGAGGAGCAAGGGCGTAGTAGACAGGGTCCTCTCTCACTCTCTCCATCGGTGCAGGGAGTGCATTTTGTTCCGGGCGGCAGGATCCAGGCAGCGCATGCCCGCCATGTGTATTCGGAGGCGGTGTGTGCGTGTGGGAGTGTCTTCCTGATGCCACCTGGACTGGGCCGACATCCAGAGATGTGTGACCCCGCACGCACACACCTGAGAGGGAACCCTGGATGCGACCTCCCAAATGCAGCCCTGCCCTGAGGCCAGTCCAGGGCCCCGTTGTTGCCTTCCAGGCTCCCCAGCTCCAGATTTCCAGGGCTGGGGGGCAGACCACCCTCTCCAGCAGGCCCTCCTGCTCACACTCCCCTGCCCCAGATCATCAGCCCTGGAGGCCCCACCTAGCCCCCCCCCCAGCCGTAATTTCTCAAGCTGACTAAAAATGTCAGGAACGACAGCTTCTCTCTCCACCGGGAGGTTTCTCCCCCCCCCCCCATGAAGGGCTATCACTCAAGGGGGCATTTCCCAGGCTGGAGCCTCTCTGGGGAAAGGGGCTTATCCAGGGAGGGGGAACTGCAGCGTTTTGCTTCTCCAGCACCCTGGACCCACGGGGCTGGATCCTGGCGTTCAGGGAAGGGCCACGGGGTGGGGAGGGGGTGCCCATGTGCAAGAGAGAGGGGACGCATGCGCATGCACAGAGGGGCCATCCTTGGTGGGGGGGGGGTGATGGGCTGCACTGCTCCTTCGCCCTCCTGACTGCTGGCTGCTGCATATGCTCAGGCAACCTGCCCCCCCCGCCCCGTCCTGGCCCACCCTTGGAAGCAGGCGACTTGCCAAAGTGACACCGTTTGGGAGGCTGCTCGTCCACACCAGCCACTCTCCCCATGCATGCAGGTGTGGCTACGCCTGTCACGCAGCCTCCCCCCCCGCCCCTCCTCCTCCTTGCATCGGGAACCTGCTCACAAGCAGAGTGCTCTCCAGACACCTGCCGGCGGGCTGATTCACACACACACACACACGGCCCTGGACTAGCCTCCTCGAGAGCAGGAACTGTAGCTCCGGGGGGGGGATGCACCACAGGCAGTGGGTCGGGCCTGGGTGCCCCTGGACTCAGGGGGCCTTTCCTCCGAGGGAACATGCCCAGCGTTGGTCTGTCGGAGAGCTGTTCCAAGCGCGCTGCCCCTGGAGCTTCCTGGCACTGCTGAGGCGAATGCCTGGAGGTTGTCCGCATCATGGGAGGGGGGCGCCAAAGAGGGGCCCTTGTCTTCGTCACTGGCCACAGACAGAGGCGCTTGTAATGCAGATGAGCACTCTGGCCCACGCAGGGTTGGCGCTCACACTGGAGAGTGGTCAGAGCGCGGACGGCTGCTTTGGAGCCTCGTGGGTGAAAACAGCCAGAGTGGCTCATTGGACTCGATCCAGGGTGAACCAAGAGGGGACGGACCGACCGACAGACTCCCTCCTCCGCCCCCTCACACTGGGGAGCCGCAGCCCGTGGAAAGGCACCGTTTGGGTGGCAGGTCTGGGTGCAGCCACGTGGAGGAGGAGGAGGAGGAGGCGGGCAGCGTTTCCCGCCTGCCACACGGTGGTGCTGTCTGATCAGGGAAGGCTTGGCAAGGGAGCGAAGGTGGTTAGGGGTCACCCCCCTTGAAACATTCCATCATCACCCAGATTACTACGGCCTGAAGGATTAGGCCGGCTGTTTCAGGCCTGCGCTTTGAATAATGAGGGGAAAGCAAGAACTTGCGGTGATTGTAGATCAGTGGCACAGAGGCCTGAGGCGGGAGGAGGGAGATGCTGGGCGGGAGGGCCGGCCAGCCTCCCCTTGAGACGGGCGCTGTGCCCAGCAGCTGCCTTAATGGGGCGCCTCACAGGGTGAACTAGCTGGAGGGGGTCCCTTTGTGAAATGGCTGGAGGTCCTGCAGGATTTTCACCAGCGACAAAACCAGCTCAAAGTGGGGACATTCTCTCCCCAGTACAGGATCATTGCCTTCCCAGATTGGGCCAAAGGTCCCCCCCCGAACAGCAGTCAACCAGAGGCCTCTCCAGCCCCCCCCCCAGCAGGGCACGGAGGTGGTGTCCCTGGCGCTCAGCATCCCGTATGTCCGCCTGCCCCTGGACACGGAAGGGGGCTCCATCCAGCTCAGGGCTGGGCTCTCAGACTTGAGTCCACAGAGCTTGTGGCCAACCTCTCCAGCGGTTGTTGGAGTGCCACCACCCCCAGCCAGAATACATTGTGCCTGGGGGTGATGGGATTTGTAGTCCAGCAGCATCCAGGAGCCCCTGATCTAGATGTCACGAAGCCCCATCACTCTGGACAACGCCTCCATCGGTGGACCCCTGGAAGCCTCGAAGCTGCCGGCTGCCCCCACCTCATGTAGAAATGCTGATGGGAAGCATTTGCTGTGGGGCAAGAGAGAAGCAGTCCCCGGTGCATGAGGGACAACCTTCGTTTGGGACTTCCCCAAAGCAGACACAGAGGGGTGCTCTTCTTTTGCGGCACCTCTGGGGGTCTTTCTTGGCTGCACGACTGCAACGGACAGAAAAGAGCCAACTGCTGGGAGGGGGTGGGGTGGGTGGGGGTCCTGCCGTGTCTCTCCAGTCCCTGCCGGAAGCGCCAGGCTTTGTGGCATTGGCCCCCTCTCTCGACGGGGGAAGGAGCAGAACAGGGGCAGCAGGCAGCCCCCTGCTCACGTGCAAGCAGAGGAGGAGGAGAGCAGGGATGCCCCCCACTCCAGGTCCCCCGTGGGGATCAAGCCACTGGAGGTGGAGGAGCCCAACGCCAGGCTGGTGCAGGCCATGCCGGAGGCATTTCCCCGACCCTGCTCCAGACTCCTTTGGACCTCCTCGGGACCCCCCAGATCCTTCTCATGCCCCTCCAGGGCTCAGCCAATCAAAGTGGCCTCCGGGTTCTGCTGCAGCTGTCCTCCGGTGGCCATCGGAAGACCCGCCGGGCAGCGTGAGTGAGTGGCCCAGACACCGGCCTGGCAGGCCAGGCACAAAGGTCAGGGCTGAGAGCGGCCCCCGCCGCCCCCGCAGGAGCTACGGACGCGCGAGAGGACGGGGACGTCCCCACCCAGAACCGGCACCTCTCTCCGTGTCTCTGGACGGAACCGGAAGGCTGTGGAGGGTCACCGCCACGCCAGCCCCTTGGTTCTCCCAGCTCAGCTGCCCCGACGTTGCTGGCCAGAGGGTGCTGCTGTCTCCTCCGAGGACACCCACGGATCTGGCTGGGGGAGCCACGAAGAAGGCCGGGGCCACGCACCAGGGCAGGCGCCTGGCTGTGGCTCCCAGCTGCCTCCGCAGAGGACCAGCAAAGGCTTCTGGGAGAGGAACCCCTGGCGCGCGGCTCCATTTCCGGCTCATGGGGGGCACAGATGCCCTCCCTGGGAGGGTGACGTTGGCAGCTCGACTTCACTCTTGGGTGGCCGGCCAGAGCGGCCGGCATGGGGGAGGCGCGGTGGAGGGAGGCGTCGGAGGACACAGCCAGGGCGGCGCCCGCCAAGGCCTTCTCCTTGCTCCCGAGCATAAAGGGTGGGGCCTCACAGCGCTGCCAGGACCCCTCTCTGCACCCCCCTGGCCTTCCTCCGCCCCTTGCAAGCAGCATCTCCCCGCTCTCGCGCTCCCCCTCCCACGGTCAAAATGGAGCTCTCGGGCCGAGGGCTTCCTTGCAGGGTTGTGGGCGAATGGGACCGAGCCTTGGCAAGGCCAAGGGCACCCGCAGGGCCCGGCTCCCCGCAAAGGGTGGAACGGGAGCTCTTCCTCCTCAAGGAGAGCTCCATTTTCTCAGCTTGAAAGGAAAGCCAGGGCGAGAGCAGCCATCATAAACCCTCCTCGAATCTGTCCCCAAGGAGATGGCATCGCGCAGTAATTAAGTGGCCGGCCAGGAGGTGCAGCCCCCCTTCTTGCGACCAGAGGCCTGCACTAGAATGCGACGGATGCAGGAACCTGGCGGAGCGAGAAGCACTTTGGCTCCCGGACGGAGCAGCCCGGCCCTGCCTTGGCACCCGAGCGGAGCCTCTGCTGGTACGGAGCACCGTGGCACACACACCCTGCCCCGGCCAAGCGCCCCCCGTCCCCCCCGTCCTGATCAGAATGGGAAGCTTCTCTGCACGCCTGCCCCACTTCCGAGGAAGCTTCTCCCAGGATGTGCGTCCATAAAAAGGGACGTGCAGGTGCCTAAGCAGGCTGAATAATTGGGCCGAACTCTGAGCTTCCCTCCTAAGGCATAGAAGAGATTTAGGGCCGGCTTGGGGGGGGGGGCGGTTCTCGCCTCCTGTTCCTGACGCACCACACACTTCCCAATGGCTGCCGCCCTCCTGGCCTCCTATGCAGCGCCACAAGCCTTCGGGGCTTGGATTGCCAGGATGCCCTCCACGGTCTTCACATGAGCTCTCCAGCCCGGGCGAGCCATTCTCCCCAACGTCTGGGTGGAAGCCTGCAAGAACGCAGGACCCCCTGCTCCTTCACACAGCCAGGGTCTGCTTGGGCTGTGCCCTGCCCAAGGCACCGGATGTGGCACTGTGGAGTACAGGATCCGGCCTCTGGCTAAACAGAGGCCAGCGTCTCACCCCTCTGGGCAAAGGCACGTGCAATGCCAGGGACAGCAGAGCAACGGGAGAGAAGTGCAGCGGGCAAGAAAAGGGCCTGGAAGCAACCTAGGTGGGGAGCTGGGCGAGAAGAGCCACCCGATGGATTCCAGACTTGCCCGATCGGGATCTCCCTTCCTGAGGACCGAATGGGGTGCCCTGCAGCACCCCATTAGGGGTCTGGACGCTGCTGCTGGCCCCCTTTCTCAGTAGAATGAGCTTGTTTTTCAGGGTTGGCCGCCTCTAGGGAAGGGCCGCCCAAGCCCTGACACAATCTCTGTCAAGATCCCAGACCCTAAAATCCCATAGCTGAGGGACGGGGCAGAGAGTCCAGAGGAGGAAACAGAAGGGGAGGCCCCAGCCAGCGCCCCTGCCGAAACCCAAGGACACTGCCTGGCCAACACTCCGCACGGTCACAGCAGAGGCTTCCCGGGGGCTGCAGAACTGGGCAAGGCCCCTTTGACCACAAAGGCCTGCCTGCGGAAGGGTCCGGGGGGGGGGGGCGGGAGCCACCCTGCCTATGAAGCCCAGCAGGCTGCTGGAGCAACCTTCTCGGGCTGCAGTGCTCAGCGCTTGGCTAGCTCTGTCCGTGGTGCTGGCCGGCCGCCTTGCGAGCTGTCCAGGGTGCTGAAGCATGCCTGGCCTTTGCCTCGAAGGAGATTGCAGTGCTGCCCGCAGCAGGAGAATTCTGCTCTCCTGGCATGAGCAAGAACAGCTGGGAGGAAGCCATGCTGGTGGGTCGCATCCAGACCACAGACCTCTCCAGAGGTGGCAGCGCATCCGTCCTAGCACACCCCTGAAGCAGAGCTTTCGGTTCTGATACTGCCTCTCCAGGGAGGGGGGGGCAGGGAGAGCCGAGGCAAAAGGCCACACATCCTGTCTGGCTGGTCAGAGTGGGACTTGTCAGACCGCAGCACTGGTTCCTGGACAGAACATGCTTTTGCGAGGGGAGCCAGGCTGTAATCCTGCCCCCAATTCACCCCGCTATCCTGGACATGCAAAAGGGTGCACTTCTTCAAGCAGCACACCACCAGCCTATGGAACTCACTGCCACATGATGTGGCAAGGGCCACTGCTTAGGCAGCTTTAAGGAGGGAAGAGCGCTTGACCAGCGGCTCTAGGGCAGGATGGCTAAATGGGACTGCCAGGTTCAGGGCAGCCACCCACCCCCTGATGGGGAGTGAGCACCGGGGGAAGGCTGCCAGCTTCCTAGAAGCCTCTGGCTGGGCACTGCAGGGAGCCGGAAGGAAGCAGGATGTGATCCAGGACCCACCTGGCCTGATGTGGATCTGCTCTCCCCAAGTGATCCTTGCCTCAGGCTTGGACCAGGCAGAAACCCCTCCCTGCAAGCCCCCAGGACTAGCCTCGCTCCAGGGCCTTGTGCAGTTTGGCCTGATTCAGTCCAGCTCCTGGCTGTGCACCACAGCTGCCCAGAGTTGTAGGAACAGAGGAAGCTGCCTGGTACTGAGCCGGACCCTCGGTCCATCCAGCTCAGTCCTGTCTACACTGACTGGCAGCAGCTCCCCAAGGTTGCAGGCAGGAGTCTCTCCCAGCCCTATCTGGAGATGCTGCCAGGGGTTGAACCTGGGGCCTGGGGACAGGCAGATGCTCTTCCACTGAGCTACGGCCCCATCCCCGAAGGGCTCACGTCTAGTCTCCCATCCAAATGCAAACCACAGCAGACCCTGCTTAGCAAAGGGGACAGTCAAGCTCGCGACCGCAAGCCCAGCTCTCCTACCCATAGATGGCCCTGTGGCCTGCCCTGCGCTGTGCCTCAGCGGCAGCAGCAGACCAGAAGGCCCGCACCCTCGGTCCTGTCTCTCGTTCCACAAACCCAGCCAGCCGCTCAGCAGCAGCAGAGGAGGAAACAAGGGCCATATCCCCGGAATAGGGCTCCCAGGTCCCTCCCTGGCAGCATCTCCAACGAGACAGGGCTGGGAGAGAGACTCTTGCTGCCTGCAACCTGGGAGAAGCCGCTGCCAGTCTGTGAAGACAATACTGAGCTAGATGGACCAAGGGTCTGACTCAGTATATGGCAGCTTCCTCTGTTCCTATGTTCCATGTCAATCAAAGAGATGACTTGTGGGCACTGAATCTGCGTGTGAGCGGGGAAAGAAAGTCAAGGCCTGGAGTGTGTTTGTGTGTTTGTGTGTGTGTGTGGGGGGGAACAGGCTGCTCTTCAAGCCACAGCCCTGGTTAGAGCTCAGGAGTCCCTGCATTTCTGGCTGACTGAAAGCCACATTAGGCATGAGGTGGGGAATGTTGCAAAATGCGGCAGCTGGGGTTGTATCCGGAGCTGCCTGTTGGGGCCATATCACCCTCACCCTGAAAGAGCTGCACTGGCTACCAGTTTGTTTCCAGATCCAGCTCAAGGCGCTGGCTTTGACCTGGAAAGCCCTAAATGGTTTGGACCCTCGATAGCTGATGGGCTGCCTGCTCCCAAGGGTTGCTGCCTGCCTGGCAAGGTCATCGGATGGGGAACTGCTCCACATGCTGACGGTGAGGGAGGCTCGGCTGTCGGGCATGCGGGACGGGGCCTTCTCGGTCATTGCCCCCCCCCGGCTTTGGAATGCTCTCCCAGCAGGCAATCACTCCTCGGCTCCTATGGCGGCTTTTAGAAAGCAAGTAAAAAGCCGGTTGTTTCTTTTAACCCAGGCTTTTAGCTGAGTGTTATGGTCTCTGCTGCTGCTGCTGCTCCTTCGGATATTGTTGTGTTTGGCTGTTTTACTGTGTATGTATTTTTAATGGATTTGTTTGATTTTTAACATTGAAATTTAATATTTGTATTGTTTTAAAGATACTGTAAACCGCCTTGGGATTTTTCAAATGAAAAGTGGAATAAAAATCTGACAACCAACCAACCAACCAACCAACCAACCAACCAACCAACCAACCAACCAACCAACCAACCAGCTGATCTTTTTGAAAAATTAAAGTCAGAGGTCAGAGCTGCTGCAGCCACACATCCCCCCCCATTCAGCCTGGGGCCAGAAAGCTGGCGGAGGGGAGCCTAACGTTCCTTTGCACCACTTTCCTGCTTTAAATCAAGGCCCCTCCCCAAACCACTCTTTGCCCTGGCTGGGGGGGAGGGAGGACGACCTCCCAGGACCCCCAGGGTGCCTGCATGCCTCCCTCCACAGTGCAAGAGGCAGCCGGCAGGCAAGCTTTGATCAGCATGGCTGCCCTCCACCAGTCTCTGCCCAATGGCTGCTTTTTGCCTCTTTTCATTTTCCTTGCTTTGAAGGTAGGAGGTCTGACCATGGATCTCCCACCACGGGTCATCTCCTGTTTGGCACGCGCCAGTTGCCAGTGCTCTGGTCACAGTGGAATGCTGCCCCCTGCAAGGCTCGTTCACAAGGCCTTGCTTAGCCAAGGGAACGTGGAGCCTGTTCAGCCTGGGTTCGTGGCCTGGCTGCGGCTACTGGAAGATGGGGATGGCCACCACTGTTCTGGAAATGCAACGTGGCTATTTTTTGCCATGAAATCTGGAATGGATCCCAGAGCAAAAGGAAGATTCTGCCCACCCCCGGCCCAAATGGGAAATGGCCCCTGATGGGACAGCCTCAGAGAATCACCGTGGACAGAGTCCGTTCAGCCTGGGACAGTTTGCGTTTGACCCGGAGAGAAGATGCCCCCCCCCATCTTTGGGCTTTGATAAACGGGCCCCTGGCCTCTCCCTTCCCCGGACACGTTCCAGCCCCGGAGGTCACTCACACATGGGCTTCAGCTGGCCGATGAGCTCCTCCTTCGTCCATTTTGCCCACTCCTTCTTGTCGGTGTTGATGGAGCACAGGATGGGCCCACACGGCTTCCCACAGTCCTCGATGGCGGGTACATTCAGGTAGTGCACCAGCACGATGTCGGGGTTCTGCAGGGAGGAAGGCAGAAGAGACGACATCAACACCACCACCACCATCATCATCATCACCACCACCGCCCTCCTCACCCTCCTCCCTGTTCATGGTGGCAGAACTCCTTCCAGCCACAAAAAGGAGGTTTGGACTAGCCAGACAGCAACGCCCGGCCATCCAGTTGACACTCAGACGCACCTACCCCGACCCCCACGATGCACTGGCTAGCTTGGTGATTACGCCACCATTCAAAGAAGCAGAAGCCGAAAGAGCAGCAGAAGAAGAGTGCGGCCAGGAGAGCCGTCAGCACCCTAGAGAACCGCCATCCTCTCCAGTGGGGGGGGGGGGAGAATGGCTGGGAGTGGGGTGGCAGTCTAGAACGTTCCTAGGTTTAGAGCCAACTTCCAGGACATTAGGGCCACCCTCTCCAGAAGACGCCCAGCCGCAACAGAGACATTGGGGGGGCCCTAATTCCCGACAGGAAACCGCGTGTCCACGGTGCGCTCGCCAGTGGCGTGCCCCACTTCCGAATCAAATCATCCGAGGATCAAGCCCTTTTCCAGCAGAGGAGGAGGATGCCTGCTGCAGCTCTGCATGGCTCCGTGCTTTGGTCTTGCCTCTGTCCTGCCCTTTCCCGACCCCGCCAGAGCTGGCAACGCTAGGCTGGGGCCCTTCTCCCTCCCTTTCGACATGCAGGGAGTGGTCTGTGCCCTGCCTGCAGCTGGCACCAACACCGCCGCCGCCGTGTCCTTGTGGGGGCTGCAGGGCACCTTGGACCCAGACAGCGCCCCCCCCGGCTTCTGGGCAATGGACTTGCTCCCTCCCACCTTGCAGGGGCCTTTGGCAGCAAGTCCACTGGCCGGCGGGAGCGGGAGGACCCCAGGACAGCGGTGGGAAGAGCCCGGCCCTTCCAGCCAGGGATGCTGCGTCCTCTCCTCTTCGGCGCCGTCTGCATGGAGGAATTCCAGACTCCCGACAGATCCCCCCCGGACTCCGAGCCGTGTGCGAACAATCGGAGAGATACACAGTCACCACAGACAGCGCCCGCAGATGGGTCTCCCGCCATGGATCCCAAAAGCTCTCTCGGGATGGGCAGAACGAGGAGGTCTCCGGCCGTGGGGGGTGCACTGCTCTGACCTCACAGAGGGGCAGGGCAGCAGTGAGCAGAGCTGGCTGCCAGGGCCCGAGAGACGGCGAGGGGCCCAAGGGGCGCTGCATGTCCGGGACTGGCCCGGACAGCCCAGGGCTCGGAGGCTCCGTCCAGTCGGGAGGGGAAACGCCACCCTGAATAAGACAAAATCTCCGGGAATTGGAGCGGGGAAGGTGGCTTTCACACCTCTGATGCAAATGGAGAGACAAAAGGCCCACAGTGCCGTCAACTGGTTTATTTAGGCCCCACGTGTATCGGCCGAAGCCTCCTTCGGGGGCCAAATATTCTCTAATGTCTTCAGAAATGGGTAACACTAACTCAGACTAGCCAAAGCTAATGGAGCACATTTGCCGATCTCTTCCTTGGGCACCTGGGCTCCTCAGTGGCTAGGTTGCCCTCCGCTCTCGCTCTCTCTGGCTCAGTAAACCTCTTCCCCGCCTTCTTGGATCAGCCCTAGAGCTTGCAAGCCCCCCTGGCTGGTTTAATGGGCCTCTGGGTCTAGGGGCAGAGAGAGCCCCCTTTTCTCTAGTGGTCTCATTGGAGTCCCACCGCTCTCTCGGACCCTCATTGCCTGATGCAGCCCCTGAAGGCCTGGGGGGGGGGGCGGTCCTCTGAGCCCACCGGAAGACTCTCCTGTGTGGGGCAGCAGTGGGGAGAAATGTGAGGAGCCCCAGGCCTCATGGGGTTTTATTAATTCAGGAGGGAGTGCAATAGTCCAGACTAGGTGGAATTCTAGAGTGTGCAATATTCTTGGGGCTTTTTTGCAGAGGGAGAGTCAACCCAGTTGTAGGCAATCAGTAACGCAATGACTTGAATGATGGCGGCTATGTGAAATATGGAACTCTGTTTTGTTCTAGTAGCGAATTGGTTCCAGGGAAAAGGGCAGCCCTGAGCAGTCTGTGCAATGTCAGTCTCTCCGGTATGTTTACAGCCAGGAAGTTCTAGGCAGGATCCGGCAGCAAGCGATGGGGCCGCAGACCCTGCCCTGCCCAAGGCCCTGGAAAGCGCTGCTACTCCAGATGCCGCTGAACTACAACTCCCATCATGCCCAGCTCCAATCCATTGTGGTTGCAGGTGCCGGGAGTCGTAGTTCATGCCACAGGTTGGGAAACCTCGGCGGAGAGCTGCAAGGCCGGACGGACCCCGGACAGCTTCCTGTCTTGTGTGTAGCGTGTCTAATCCTTGGGAACCAAGTAAATATTCCGCTTCTGTGTACAACGCAAATGTCTCTGTTTTGCCATAATATTTGAGAAGAGAGTCTTCGGCAATCAGGAGCAAAAGTGCTTAGGAGGGAAGCGTCTGGCATACTTAATCCACGAGTTGCTTTGAGAATCTTCCAGGCCAGGCGGAAGAGGTCTCCCGTCACTGCTTCATCGTATTTGGATTGCGGATTGTGGGTTGTGGAGTAGTAAGAAGCCTTGGCGATTTCTACTATGTCCCGTGGAATATGTATGCATGTGTATTACGTAAGGAATGTAGAGGTTCGGTGACGTGAAATGCCAGTGGAACAGAATTCACAACAAAAGCCAACGAAAGCCAAGCGGGGAGTCAGCGGGTTGAAGTCACAAGGAAGCAGATTTAGCTTAGGCATTAGGAAGAAGTCCCTGACTGTAAGAGCTGTTGGACCGTGGAACTGCCTGCCTCATGCCAAGCTGGGCTCTCCTTCACTGGAGGCTCCCAAACAGAGGCTGGGTGCCAACCTGCCAAGGGTGCTGGAGCAGATCCCTGCTCTGAGCAGGGGGTGGACTAGAAGACCTCCAGGGACCCTTCCCCTCTAACAGGCAGCCTCAGACTGTGCCAGCAATCCAGAACAGTCCGAACATGTGGGGGAAAGAAGAGGCAAAACCCAACAGGGCGAGGAGCGGGAAGTGAACCGAATGTCCCCGGGGGGCGAGGACGGTGGGTAGTCGTGAGGCCTGTGGGGTGGAGCCTGTGGTGGCAGAGGGCCAGCGTTGGCCACCCCCTGCACCCCCTCCGTTCCCCCCACGCCTGGGGAGACCACCTCACCCTGCGCCCTGGAAGGGCTGTGCCTGAAGTGGGAGGGACAGGAGAGGCTGTGGCGGCTGAGCACCCCAGCGGTGGCGAAGGGAGGCCTCTCCAAAGGGAGAAGGGGGCTGGGAGGCAGACGGGCACGGGGACCCCTCTCTCGGGGTAAGGGCAGCCTCCTGGCTTCGAAGGGGGAGAGGCTGCCTGTCTGCTAACTTCCCGGGGCGGCGGGGGGGGGGGGGTGGGATTAGCTGGGCTGTGTGTGTGTGTGTGTGTAAGAGTAGATGAGCTCGTGCCCACTGGGGATGCATAAGAACCGCCTGCTGGACCAGGGGCCCACCAGCGGCCTCGGAGAAGCCCACAGGCAAGAGGTGATGGCATGCCCTCCCTCCCGCTGCTGCTCCCCTGCAACTGGTATTCGGAGGCATCCTGCCTCTGAGGTTGGGGGTGGCCTTTAGCCATCAGGACTAGCAACCATGGATGGCCCCGTCCTCCATGAATTTGTCTAAGCCCCTTCTAAAGCCACTCAAGTTAGCGGCCATCACTACATCCTGTGGCAGAGAGTTCCGTGGGCTAATTGGTGAGCCCTAAACTTCTTGGCAGTCAAGATCCCGGGTTCTAGTGTTGTGGGAGAAAAACGTCTCTCTGTCCCTTTCATTGAGGCCTCCTTGCTCTCTCTCGGGTGTCTTATTGCTGCCTTCTCTTTTGAGGTTTCACTTGAAGAGAGAAGCCAGGCATGATACTACAAAACAAACTAGCCATGGTGGCCCTCTCATGCCCCTGTGACTCCTTCACCGAGTGCGGGGGCAACGGAGCCACGGGCTGGTGGAGAGCTCAGCCTGCCCACCATGAAACCCCCACAAAATCCTCCCAGAAGAAGCTACAGGGGAGCTGGTGGGGCCTGACCCCCGTCCTTCCCACCGGGGGGTTTGCTATGGGGCAGAGAAATGCGGAATCTTCCACACGACAGCCAGAAAACAGCCCCCACGACAGAGGACAGGAAGACGGGAAACTTTGAGTTCTTCTCTCCCTAAAGCCATTGACTCCTAAATTCACCAACTTTAATGACTGCTCTGGAATTATTTATAAAAATAAATAGGATAATGGTGTAATTAAAACTCTAATGTTTCATTAATGCCATTGGAGAGGGCGGGGTGCGACCGGCAGCAGGAGCTGCTTCCCTCCTGGCAGCAAATGAGCTCCGAGGCGGGAGAGGAGCTCTTCCCCGTGAAGGAGGAGAGGCCGCCCGGCAACCCACGGCTTGCCCTTCCGGGGGGCGGGGGCACCCGCCAAGGACCCAAACGAGCCATGGGGTGGCAGCGTCCGGAGGGCCAAGGACCACGATGGGGCCACCACGAGGGTGGGGAATTCGGGGAGGGACCCCTCCTTCCCACATGTCCGGGCACGGTCTGCTTGTGGGTCTGGAAAGTCCCCCCGCCAGGCGGGGTCTGGAGCCTTTTGGTGGCCCACCTGAGCTCTGAGGCTGGAATGCCCAAGCCGGCTCCATAACCCCTGGGATCTTGGGTCCGTCCAGCGCAGGGCTGCCTGCACAGACTGGCAGCAGCAGCTCTCCAGAGCTTCAGGCTCAGGGCCAGCCGAGCAGAAGGCCCCGGCGTCCCCCTAACCGCCATGGCGGTGGTTGAGGGCCTCCACCGCTAGGAACGCGGCTAGCATCGGAGGAGCCCTGGTGGCCCAGGCCAGACCAAAGGCCCACCCAGACCCTCCTTCCGCTTCCCCTGGTGGCCAACCAGGCTCCTCCAGGAAACCCACACCCGTGGGGCGTGAAGGCAGCAGCCCTCGGCTGCTCTGGGGAGTCCAACTGTCCTCCAGCAAGGAGGCTCCAAGCGGCCTCCACCACGGCACGGCTGGGCCTGGCTTCCTCCGGCCCGGCCCCTGGCAGGGCCCCCCCCCACTCCCACCATGGGGCCCAGCCTTCCTCCCTCATCGCCTTCCGCTCTCAGGGCCTCTGCCACCCAGAGTTCCCTCCAGCCCTTGTTTGAAGGAATTTGCAAGGGCATCTGGCGGGGGTCTTCTGGGCTGGTAATGGGCCCATAAAGCCAGCAGAGAGTCCCAGCACGAGGGGAGGGGCCAGCCGTGAGCGATGCAGTCACGGACCCATCGCTTCAGTAGAACTGGGAAAGTTCCCGGAGGCAAAGGCGCTCCTCTTCCCCTTGCTCGCTCCCACCGTCGGACTGTAATGGGTGTTATTAGGAATGTATCATATTTATTGTCCTATTATTGTGAATTAAGCCTGCCCTGGATGTCGTTATTTCAAAAATCTCATTGAGCACTTCACCCCAATCAGCTTTTATGGGAGCCCAAATGCCTCGTCCGTGCGCAGAGCCCTCCCTCTGCTCCTTCTGGCCACAGCAAACGTGGTCAGCTTTGCTGCTGCAGCAGCGCAGGATCCAAATGCAGGCATCCCACCCCCCACCCCCCACCCCTTGGTGCCGGGATGGATTCCAGCAAAGACGACACCAGGCACTGCTTACAAACCGAGCAGGAGAGAACATCTCCCAGCTGGACACTTCACCTTGCAAAGGCCCAAACAGGCAAGACCTACAACTTTGCCCCCTGCCCCAAAAGCACCGACCTCCAGAATGTCCACTGCTGGGGTTGCCTGAAGCCCAATCCTTGCACTCACAATCTCACTGAATGATGGGTTGTTCAGTTTTAAGGCTGTGTGATCGCACACGCTGAGTAGGCAACCCCTCCTGGGCGCTTTCCAGACTAGCTGCTCATCAGCAGCCAAATGCCTCCGTCCGGGCAAGTCGCATTCGGAACGTAAACAGCAGGGGGAGCAGCCTCGCGGAAACTAACCACCTGAAAAAGCAGCAGCTTTTTCACGCTGGATATACAACGTCCTAGCTCTATATCGCAGCGATTAAATTCGCAACAAGGCTTTAGAGATGTGAACGGCCCCCTGCTCTCCGCACAGGGACTGCAGTGTCATGATGCAGGAAGTGTGGAGCGCACGTCCGAGATACGTCCTGACCTCACTGTAGGGTCTAGTCTGGAAAGCGCCCAGCATTCCTTCTCCATTGTAAGAAGTCTGGGAAGTGGGGGTGTGGGGAGCCGTTGGGGCTGGAAGGAGAGCCCACTCCTCCGAGGGCTGCTGTCCCCATGGGGTAAGCCCCCAGGGCTACAGGGTGTGGCACATCGCCTGGGGGGATGCAGAGATGCCAGGGATGCTGGAGGCGACCCATGGACTCTTCTCAACAGGAAGGGCGAGGAGGGCTTCGTCTTTGCCTGAGCTAGAAGAGAATTCCAGGCTGCTCTGGACTCCGACAAGGGTGAGCTGAGAGGGAAACACCCTTGGCATGGGCGATGGAGGTGGGGCAAGAGGGGACAGTTGCCCCCCCTTGGTTTGAGCCATTCCTCACTGATTTCCAGTGGGGCATACTCCCAGGGAGGGGGCTACTGGATTACTGGCCTTAACCCCGCCCCCCAAAAGTCCTGTGGATGCCCATGGCACACAGTCGGGGGGAGGCAGATGCCCCTGCTCAAAATCTGTGGCTGTGGGGCTGTGGGGAGACTGCACTGTGTGGGGTGGTGGTGGTGGGGACTCAGCGCCCACCCACACTGGTGAAACTCTCTCTCTCTGGAATGGCAGCTGAGAAGAATTCCAAGGCATTCGTGGCTGCTCATGTATAATTCAGGCACAGGCCTGGTGATAAACACACACACACACACACACACACACACACACACACACACACAATTAGCTACCGCCTCCTCAAACCTGCCTGCATCAGCTAATTTCAGTTAATTAGTTATTGGGACGGTCTAGTTATGTAAGGCTAACGTGTTGCAGGAACGTCTCCTCAAAAAGGTTACTTTGACGCGGGGCTCGTGAAACAGGCAGGGTGCATCTCAGCCTGCCGACTCCACCCTCCGGCTGCCGCTCAGCTCAGGAAGCCTGCTGGGGGTCCCCGGGGAAGGCGATGCTATGCCAGCCCCCCTGCCTTTCCCAAGCACTGGGCCGGAGGGGTTCATCTCCATGTGAATGCAGGAAACCGGGGAGCCAGGCCAAGGGGAGATCCTGGCTGCTCTGGGCTCACAAAAGACCCTGCAGGTTCATTGGGGGGGGTGCAAGCTCTATGGGGTGGAGCCCATGGGGCAGAGCCTCTGCTCCTTGGCATGCAGAAGGCCCCAGGTTCAGCCCCACCCCCCGACTCTTACTGGGCATCTCACTCAGCCCCAGCTGCAGGGCTGCTCCACCACTTGGGCCCTCCCGCTGTTTGGGGACTCCCACAATCCCCAGCCACAGAAGCCAACAGCCAGGGGTTCTGGGAGTTGTGGGCCAGCACCTGCAGGAGGGCCGAAGTGGAGCAGCCCTGCCCTCTTGCCTTTGGCTTCGGAGGCGGCAGCAGGGCCAGGAATCCCGCCCTTTGGGAAATGCAAGCGGGAACACGCCGGAAGTCCGGTCCTGTGGCCAGGCTCGGCTTCCGCTCCACACGCCTGCAGAGTTCTAGCCACGGCGGCAACGGAGCCCCAGAGCCGGACAAGGCGGAAGGGAGACACCAGAGCCCAGGCATAAGGGGGTCCTCCCGGGGATCCTGAAGCGAGCAGGGAAGAGGCCGTTCTGCTGCCGCCAAGGAGGGCGCCTCCCTCCCTCCCTCCCTCCCTTGCTGAGTGCCACAGAGACAGCGAGCCCTTTCGCGAAGGAATCCACGCTGACGAGGAGTGTCGGCTTCCCTGCCACGACCGGCTCCAGGGCTGGCTCGCGTGGCCCAATCCAGCTCCTCCCACACAAATCTCTTCTGTTTGCGCACACCTGATATCATAGCACACTGACGCAGCTACCACCCCGCCCCCCTTCCCCTCGTCTGCTCCATCTGAAGAGCAGCCAGAGACCACAAGGGTGCCGCTGAGCTTTAGCGGAGAGCAATGCACTCCCTCCACCGGCCTAGCCACGCTCTCCTCCCTCCCACCATGTGCCACCTCTCGGGAACCAGGGAGAGGCTCTCCTCCTGCCTTACGGGGTCAAGATTCACCCCCACCTGTTCATGAGCAGCTGACTTCCAACTGGGGCTCATGACTCCCACGTTTGGCTCCCGCGTTCTACTCGGACGGACAAATTTGCTATTGATGTAAACGCTGGGAACCATAGGCAGCTGGGCCTCGTTTGACACCTCAGGCTTGTTAGCACGAGCCACTGCTGGTTCCTATCAAGAGCCCTCATTCTTGGGTCCCCAGATGTTGTGGGACTACAACTCCCATCATCCCCAGCCCAATGGCCTAGGGCCTGTCGGATGCTGAGCCCACCCTGGTCCGTTCCAGGCGGGTCGCTCTCTGGAGGCTCTCCTGTGTTTTAATGGCATGGCTCCATTGGATGTTTTCTCTCTCTCTCTCTCTCTTTTTTGGGCAAACCTGGGGATTCTGGAGGAGCTGGAGGCGGATCTCGCCGTAAATCCCTCCATGGCATCTTTATGCATTGACTCATCATCCAAACATGTTATGCCGCCCCCCCACCCGTGCACCCGGCATTTACTAGCTGTTGAGATCTGCTCTGTTGGGTTGTATGAGACAGTCATATGGGTGCCATGGGGCAGTCGATATATGACTCTGGGCTGCCACCTCCTCAGCCCTTCCCGGTGACAGGAGCTGAGCTGGGCTGAAAGGGAGGCCCCTCGGACTGTGGAAGGCGGAAGAGCAGTGGCTTGACACCGGTTTGTGGGACTGTCCTGCACAGAAGCCCCTCCTTGTTCATCCAGAGGAGTCAGGGCAGTTCACAACGCCCGACTGAGATCCATGCATAAAAACAGGATCCACTCGAACAGTGAAAGCAAGTTGCTGCCGCCTCTTAGTGACACTGGACTTCCTCAGTGGGGTCATCACAAATTAAAAGTTCAGGCACTCCCCATCCCAACTATGGCCACCTCGACAGCCATGCCCCATAGCCATACCCACCCCAATGCCCCCCCCAGATAGAGGCCATAATTTCAGGCCGGGTGGGTGGGTGTTCTGTTACAAGAAGGCAAGGATGGTTTCCTGACTCTACAGAGCTTGAAGCTCTTGTGGTTATCCACACCCAAACTGTCATCTAGATTGCCAGCCACAATGGGTTAGGGTTGTAACAGAAGACGGGGAAGATGTTGTTTGATATTCAGCTATGCAACAAACTGTTACACTAGCAAGAGAAGCATATTATTTCCCTTTAGAAAGCAAAGGGCTTTGTGTCCCTGCTGAGACCCTGGAGGGAAGGAGAGAAAAACAACTGGGATCATCCCAGCGGGCTGCTGCGGAAAAAATCCTGGCTGCTGCATTTCGCACTAGCTGCAGCTTCCAAATATTCTTCAGGGGCAGCCCCACGTAGAGCGTGTTACAGTAATCCAACCATGACGTGAATAAGGCATGGGTAACCGTGGCCAGATCTGCCTTCTCGAGAAAGGGATGCCGCTGGTGCAGTAGCCGAAGCTGAGCAAAGGCACCCCTGGCCTCTGCCTCCCCCTGAGCTTCCAAAAGCAGAGCTGGGACCAGTAATATGCACAGCATTGATGGCCACATTTGCACATAAGGGGGAACTGCAGGTCCGATGCACCCGCGGTTCCACTCTCCCCTCCAAATTAGGACGTTCAGCGGAGCAGTCTTTCTGCAGTCAGTAAGACTGCAGAGAGGCAGGACAGCGGGCAGTGAGGGCTCCCTTCTTTACTGAAGGACAGCCCCCGCAGCCAATCATGCTGGAGATGAGGGAGGCACTTCCCTCCTCAACTCTGGTTCCAGGGCCAGCAGCCTGAGGTTCCGAATCCAGACATACCGCAGGCTGCCTGGAACCTCAGTTTGCGGCAATGAAATCCACTACAGCCCGAGGGTTCAGACTGGAGTTCAAATTCGGAACCCTTGGTTTTGTCACCGTGCCGGACTCCAGTTCTGCACATCTGGACGTAACATCCGTGGAACTGCAGGCCTATTCAACTATGGCTCTGCAACGTGCGAACGTGGCCATGGTTGTTTCACATGTCTCAGGACTCGGCTTTGGCACAAGGCTTCTGGATCCGGCCATGCCTGGCCCCCAAGCCCCCAGGGCTGAATTCTGGCGGTCCCCACCGCAAAGAAATCAGCCCAGCTCTGTGGCTGGAGGTTGTCTGCCCGGTTACGCACAGCAAGCAGAACCCGGCGCTAGCAAGTGGTTAAAAATGCAAAAAGCTGTTGGTTTTGATAAAGAAAAATGCAGCTGCACCAGCTGTTTGACTCGTGGTTGCAGCTTCATCAATGCTAAGTGGTCAATAAATCAAAGCTGGCGTGGCGTTACGTTTCTTCTCTGGCTCCGTCATTAATCTCGTGCCGGTTCTCATGAAAAATGAAGGAGAGAGGCTGGGTGCTAGTGAAAATGTATACATTATCCAGAAAGTAATAATGGGTTGTAATGGTGCTGTGGACCTCCCAGCACGGGAGCCAGCGGAGAGACGCATGCGCCCGGCCCTCTCGGCTCTCGCCGCTACAAATTAGGCAAGTAAATCAGCCATTGTTTGTTCCAGCCCTCCCCCCCCACTTTATTCCCCATAGGAGCACCATAAAGGAAGACTCTTCTCCCAAGGCCCCAGGCAAGCCAAGTGCTTTCCCCAAGTTTTCAAATAAAGCTGGGAAAGAGCCGCATGAACGGAAGGGCAACAGCTGGCCCAAGCTGGCGGGCATGAATCAAGGACACGGCAAGCACAGAGGCTGGCAGAGGTGGGTGGCTCAGGAGACGGAACTGAAGGGAGCCCCGTGGTTGTCTTTGGTAGAAGAATACAGGAGGGGTTGGCCGTGGCCTCCTCCCACACAGTGTGAGATGATGCCTTTCAGCATCTTCCTATATCACTACTGCCCGATACTGTACCAGCAGGGATTCGAACCGGCAACCTTCTGCTTGTTAGTCAAGCATTTCCCCACTGGGCCACTTAAGGCGACATACATGAACTAGAGAGAGTGATATCAACTCTAAGCAATGTTTCCACCAAGACCTCTTGATTATGCAAAGATAAAATATGAAACAAAATTTCAATTTCTCTTCATCAGAAGAGAGTGCATAGAGAAAATCCCCCCCCCCTTCCTCACAACACTAGAACCAGGGGTCATCCCATGAAACTGAAGGCCAGGAAGTCTAGGACCCACACAGCACCTAATTAATCGATGGAGTTCTCTGCCACGAGAACTCTTTGGGATGTGGTGATGGCCACCAGCCTGGAAGGCTTTAAAGGGGCCTTAGACAAATTCATGCTCTATCCATGGCTACTAGTCTGAGGGCTACAGACCACCTCTCCAGGCTCAGAGGCAGGAGTCCTCTGAACACCATTTGCAGGGGAGCAACAGCAGTCGAGAGAGGGGCATGCCCTCCCCTCTTGGCTCCTGGGCTTCTCGGGGGCATCTGGCGGGCCATTGTGGGAAACAGAGGTTGGACTAGAAAGGCCTCCTTGGGCCTGGCCCAACAGGGGTGGATAATGGTCTCTTTTTTAATGCTTTCATTTTCATTTATCTAGAACAGAATGGATAGAACATGTCTCTGAAATATTCTCTTCAATTCTAATTAATGCATTGGCGGTTATTCTTTCCAAGTACGTTTTGAATGCAATAGGATTTTGTCCCAAGCAAGCACCCATATCCTTGCAGTCACACTCCCTGCAGCCCTGGGTCAGGGTGCAAGAGGAGGGAGTGGACCTCTGCTGCTCTTCAGCACCACCACTGCTAATGGTGGGAAAGGGTATTGCAGCTCTCAGCTCAGCAGGGGTCAGCAGGCTCCAGGGGCCCAGAAGGCTTTACTTGGCCAAGTAAAGCTGCTAACTTGGGCCTGGTTCCTCAGCAAGAACTGTTTCATTCCTCTGCTACGGACAGAGATGCTCTGTCTACCTTCCCGCTCGCTTCCAAACCAACAGCCCTTAGGGGGAGATGGGCAGGATGTCAAAAGGCCTAGGTTTGCTTCAGGCACAGAGTAAACATCATTGCCACTATTAAACAACAAAAAGGTTGCCCCTGGGGTCAAAAGAATGCCTGCCGAATCTACGTCCAGAGTTTGCTAGCATGCACCTTTGCTGGTGTCTAGAGCAAACAGTAGCAGCTCATCCTAAGGAGTTAGGGAGGTGCCAAAGGAAGCAGCTCAAGTTGTTCCTCTCTTCCACCCCACCTGAGAGCTGTACTGCTTGCAGGCTGGCCATTTGTCAGGTAGAGCTGGGCAGTTAACCATGCAGCTCTACCCAACGAATGGCCAGCCTGCAGGCAGCACAGCTCTCATAGGAACATAGGAAGCTGCCATATACTGAGTCAGACCCTTGGTCTATCTAGCTCAGTATTGTGTTCACAGACTGGCAGCACTTCTCCAAGGTTGCAGGCAGGAGTCTCTCTCAGCCGTCTCTTGGAGATGCTGCCAGGGAGGGAAATGGAAACCTTCTGCTCTTCGCAGAGTGGCCCCATTATCCCCTGAGAGGACGATCTTCCAGTGCTCACACTTCTAGTCTCCCATCCATATGCAACCAGGGTGGACCCTGCTTAGCTAAGGGGACAAGTCATGCTTGCTACCACCAGCCCAGCTTTCCTCTCCATCACCAACTCTCCTCTCTTTTCCTCTTGGGAGAGGCAGGGGAGAGAGAGGAGTAAGCAACCCTAGTTGCTGGGAAGCAGAGGCAGCTGCACCTCCTTGGGTCCCCCCCCCCGCGGATCATGAGGATGAGCTGGTACTGAGAGCACAGCAGCCTTTGCCTGGTGGAGGAGACCAGCACCTGCTGGATGGCCCTCCCTCCCTCCCCTGGCCCCAGAAAGGCAGGCAGCATCCGCTGCTCTCCTCGGAGGCCGGCTTATGGATGCCTGGGCCAGCCCACTCTCTGGAGCTGCCAGCGATGAATTGTAGAGCTTCCCAGGGTGATTTTTATGCCTGGGCCATGATAATAGCACCATTGCCTGCAATTGTTTTAAAGGGAATCATGCTTCAATGACACTGGATGCTTTTTTAATGTGCTCCCAGCTCCGATTTAATACCTCGGTAGGACAAAAGAAAGCGTGACCCCTCGCGAAACATTTGCCGGCCGGAGGGGGACAGCCTTGAATGGGCCTCCTTGTTCACGGCCTCCTTAATCCTCCTTTATCTCTGCTCTCCTTCCAGGCACTCCTGGCTCTCGCTGATAACCTGTCCGCTGCTGCCTCCACACAATCGGCCCTGTCTGTGGCCCACCTGCTCACCCACACTCTGGGCAAATTCCAGACGGCTTTGTCTTCGTCCTGCTGCCCTTCCTGCAGGAGGGGATGATGGCAGCGTCCTTCGCGGCTTGAGAAGCCAGCGGAGCCCAGAAGCTGCCGAGGAGGCCAGTGCTGGGGGCGGGGGGGGGGGGGGGAGAGCTCCCTCTGCAAGAGCATGGCCAGCAAGCGCTCTCCCAAGGCACGGAAGGCCCCTTTCCAGTCAATGGAGATGCTTCACCTGGACATTTGCGGGTGGCACCTGGGCCCTTCTGCACAGAGCCACGTGCTTTGTCACTCACCAAGAGCCCCCTCCTGACCAAGATGAATTCTACTCTCTCTTCGCCAGATGGAAACTTGGCCGAAGTCATCACTGTATGTGCGCCAGCACATTTATAGCTTTGGCACAAAACCCACACGTTCAGTGAATGCGGGGGGTGGGGGTGGCAGTGAGGAGACCTGGGCGGTCACAGCAGCAGGCTCTCCCTCTCCCTCCATACCTCCCGCTGAAGGGGGACCACAGCCAGGGAGCCCAACACATGGAGGTGCTGCCAGTGCTCTCAGGGACCCTGAGGAACATCGGAAGCGGCCATATACTGAGTCAGGCCCTTGGTCCATCTAGCCCAGTATTGTCTTCATAGACTGGCAGCAGCTTCTCCCAGGTTGCAGGCAGGAGTCTCTCTCAGCCCTCTCTTGGAGATGCTGCCAGGGAGGGAACTGGGAACCTTCAGCTCTTCCCAGAGCGGCTTCATCCCCTAAGTGGGGGAATCTCTTCCAGTGCTCACACTTCTAGTCTCCCTTTCATATGCAACCAGGGCAGACCCTGCTTAGCTATGGGGACAAGTCATGCTTGCGACCACAAGACCAGCTTTCCTCTCCTAAAAAGATCTCAAGTACAGAGCCAGGAATGATCTTAGGGAATATAGGAAGCTGCCATATACTGAGTCAGAGCCTTGGCCCACCTAGCTCAGTGTTGTCTTCACAGACTGGCAGCGGCTTCTCCAGGGCTGCAGGCAGGAGTCTCTCTCCCCCAGCCTTATCTTGGAGATGCTGCCAGGGAGGGAACTGGGAACCCAGATGCCCTTCCCAGAGCAGCTCCATCATCCCCTGTGGGGAATATCTTACGGTGCTCACACATCAAGTCTCCCATTCATATGCAACCAGGGCAGACCCTGCTTAGCTAAAGGGACAAGTCATGCTTGCTACTACCTTTGGCAGCCCTGTGAGCTGTCTGGATGGGGCCTCTCGTCAGCTGCTCTAAGCAGGGTCTCAGTACATGCCATCCATAAAGTGGTGCAGCCAAGTGCCAATGGCCAGATTCTCACAACACTCTCACCATGTACTGGAAACTGGAAACTGGTGCAGGGGTCGAGCACACATCTGATGATTATTATTATTATTCAGTTATTTATTTGATCTCTATACCGCCCTTCCAAAAATGGCTCAGGGCGGTTTACACAGAGAAATAATAAATTTCTCTGTGTAATAAATAAATAAAACGAAATGTAAAATAAATAAAATGGAATGGCTCCCTGTCCCCAAAGGGCTCACCATCTAAAAAGAAACAGAAGCTAGACACCAGCAACAGCCACGGGAGGTCCTGTGCTGGGGGTGGAGAGGGCCAGTTGCTCTCCCCCTGCTCAATACAAGAGAACCACCACGTTCTGATCCTCCTGACACAGAGAATTGCACCCACCTTTCAGTCTGGCCCTGAAGGGAGCGATGAGCACACAACATACCTGTGCAATGCCAGCCAGGTGAGCTGGGTGACAGGGCTTGCTTTTTGCAAGGCTCCCCCCTCACACCACCCCAAGGACACCAGGCTGGAGATGGGGGGGGGGCTGGATATGGGCCCAGAGTGGCCACCACCAGAGCAGTTGCGGGGGCTGCGGGGGGGGGCTCTGTCGAGTCTGCAAAGCCGGCTTTTGTCTGGAAGCTGCTTCTAAGGCAAGAGCACTTGGGCGAGGCAGGCGCACACGGTGTCTGCAGCGGGGGCAGAGAGAGAAGGCTCTAAAATCTGGCAGGGGATTGAAAAGTGCCTGTGAGGAATCCGAGGTGATGAGAAGAATGCGATTAAGCCGGGATTCAAGAGGCGCCGAGGGAGGCGCTCAAGGTGGCCTTCAGCAGGCAGTGCTGCCTCGCCTCGGGGAGGGTGGCACCGGGGGCCACCTCCCTTCCAAGCAACCTGCCGCCTGGTGGTGGCTAAGCGAAATGTGGCGTGGGTTCGCAGGAGGGGTGCTGGAGGTGGAGGAGCAGCAGGAGGAGGCTTGTGACCAGGCAGGGCTGCCCCTGATGATCTCACCTGCGGAAGAGGGGCAGGCAGGGTGGGGAGGCAGCAGTGCAGAGACCCACCCCTGGGGGCGCCAGCAACCCTCTGCCTTCTCTCCCCATAAGGAGGTGAATGAGCCTCTCCCCACTCCTACGGAAAGAAGAAAACGGAGGAGAATGGAACCCTAGAACGTTAGAATAGGGAGGGGACCATGGAGGTCATGTAGCCCACCCCCCACTCAGAGCTGGAATCTGCTGCAGCAACGGAGCCTCTCCAGGCTCCAGATGCCAGTAACGAGGATGGTCTCGTGCCGGCAATTAGGTGCAGCCTTGTTTAAACCACTGGGCAACAGGGCTGCATTCTCATGATCTCATTCTCCCAAGGGGAGGTGAAATGGATGTCAATGGGGGGAGGGGGGCAGACCTGGGACCATGAGTTTTTATCGTAGATTACCCACGATCCACCTGGGCTGGACAGGCAAAGGGCGCATTCCTCCCTCTTGAGGTGGTGTCCCCCATTGTGGGACCTTCTACTGCCATGGCGGAAAGGCAGGGAGTCAGGAAACCATGATGAAGTCAGCAAAGGCAGGTGCTGGAAGGAAGCGTCTCTCCCCCCCATCCTTCCCAGCTTCCAGGAGCAGCAGCCTCCAAACTGTGGAAGATGCCAACGTCGGGCTGCAAGGCCTGGCTGGAGGGGCAGGGAAGCCGGAATAAGAAAGAGACGGAGGAGCACTGGGAGAAGCTGAGGTGGCAAAGGCAGGAGGCCTGGTGGAGAGGCGAAGGCTGCACTTACTCGGAAGCAGGTAAGTGGACACTGAAGGCCTGACTTCTGCATAGACCTGCTCAGGATTGGGCTGCAGGGCTTTTGCCCACATGGTATTTGAATTATAGATCCAAATATTCTTTTCTGGATTAAGATGATGCATTATTTTCCCTGGAGGGGGAGCATTTATGTCTGGAAACATGGCGGGAAATGTCTAAATCCATCTGTCAATACATCTTCTCATCCTGATCACTTTGGTCTTTTTTATAACAAAAAACCTTTCAACAAAAGCCAGAAAAACACCACACAGGTAGGAAAAGAAGACGGCCCGGTCTTCTGCAGCTTGGCTTCCTTTTAGGCCCGCATGCCTGTCCCACGTGCCCCCCTCCCCAGTCAGCCGGGGAGAACAGTCACTCCTCACCTGGTGGTTCTGAGGACAGATTTCCCAGTTCCCCATTTGCATGTCAGACAGTCAGCAAAGAGGGGGTTACAGAGGGCAGATCAGAAGACCTCTACCTACAGGTGGTTCTTCTTCTTCTTCATGCTGGCCACTTCCTTCCAGGGCTTGGTCACAGAAGCTGAGAGATGGCCCAGGTGATGGCTTGTTCCCCAGGCTCCGTGACCACCCACCCCCCGGGCTGGCTCACAGTTACCTCTGGGGGTGTTTGCACAGTTCCAACTGGGCTATGGATGGCATCTATGACCCCCGCCACACATTTTGAAGGACAATGAAAAACAAGGGGGCCAGCAGGTCCCAAGCATGGGGACAATGGGGGCGTAGCTCGGAGGTCCTGGGCCCCACAGCCCCAGCTGCAACAAGAGAGCGTCTTCTTCACTACGAGCCCCACCGCCCATTGAGGTCACTTGAGGAGGTCCGTCTCCAGTTACCGCCAACTCGTCTGATGGCTACACAGAGATGGGCCTTCTTGGTTGCTGCCCTGAGATTGTGGAATGCGCTCCCCACTAAGATACGATCCTCCCCATCTCTGGCAATTTTTTTAAAAGACATCGAAAAACCCATCTTTTAAACCAAGCTTTCTCAGCCTTATAAAATTTGTGGGTTTTAATTTTGTGATGGATTTTAAATTGTTGAATTGTTTTAACTTTTTAATTAAAAGTGTTTTAATTGTTTTATGTTAACCACCCAGAGATGAAGATTTGGGTGATATATAAATGTGATGAATGAATGAATGAATAAGTGCACTGCCATGAGAAAAAGACCGAGGCTAAATTGCAGATCACGCCACGGAAGACAACGGTAGTGCAAACTTCCTTCCCTGTCTTCATCCGGCGTGTAACGTTGGCTGGAGCCAGGAAGCAGCCTTGGCAATTTGCCAGACAGCAAGCTGCCAGGATGGGTGCCGCACTCACTCGGTTCCTCAAACGCAGGCAGGCCGCCTAATTGGAACACTACACAAATTGTTTGCTAATTATGCAAAGCAACCAACTGTTGCATTGCCCAGTTGCTCCTGGCAACCATCTCAAACTGTTGGGGAAGGATCAGAGGAAGTGTCTTCTTGCCTGAGCAACTGCTCATGGGGGGCGGCAGTGGGGGGCGGATGTGCCGGTGCCTTCTTCTGAGACCCCGGTGGGGGAGAGAGCCTGCCGTTCTGTTCTGTGGCTCCAGCCATCCAGAGCTTTGCATTTGCTCAGCTAATGCACAACTCGAGATTCCAAGCACTCGGAGGAGGAGGCCCTTGTTTCCCTCCGGCCTCTTGAACTGCATCCACCAAGGACACGGCATGGGTTGTATGCTGCTTCTCACCCAGACTCATTGAAAGTTTAGCAACAGGTGAAGATGAAAGGCACAGTCTGCTGCCTAGCGGTGCCCTGTCACCATTCATCCCCCAGTATTAGACCGATTCAGACATGATGCTGTACAAGTTTACAGATGCCTGGGTTTGGGGGAATTACTGTTCACTGTACCTGTGTTCATTTTAAAAGTGAACCTGAGTCCAGGCCCTTCAGATGCCTGGGACATGCACCGGCACCTGTGCTCACTGTAACATGTGAATGGCTGTTCCTCAGTGCAGATCTATACCACTGGACATTCACTGTATGAGTGTTGAGCATAATGTGTGAATGGGTCTATAGTTTTACTGATCCTTCTTAGGACGCTATAAGGGCCATGAATTAATTCATGGACACTTATATGGTGTCCATGTTCTCTGCTATATGGGATGCTACCAGTCCACCCACTCTGCCAAACTGTTCCCATCAGTGGACCCCAACAGATCAAGCTGTGGGGAGGCCCACAGAAGATGTCAAGAGGCACGATAGGCAGTGAGGGGCAGGAATAAAGGTCAAGCACGCCGTCGAGTCACTGTCGACTCCTGTGGTTGTCTTGGGTAGAATCCAGGCGGGGTTGACCATGGCCTCCTCCCACACAGGATGAGATGAGGCCTTTCAGCACCTTCCTAGATTGCTGCTGCCTGACAGCGGTCTGGGAAACAGACCAGCGGGCATTTGAACCGGCAGGTGTACATCTAGGTAATTTTGGAGCCTGGACCTACAGGCCTTTGGAGAGCCCCCCTTGCCCCCAGCTGCAAGTTAAACACCCTCCTCCTACGCACACAAAACACCATCTGGAGGGCACAAACAGCAACTGGACTCACAAGAATGTAAGAATATAAAAGACCTATATGCACGCAAATACGCATTAGCAGAAACATTCCGACACGCAACATATCCCCATCCCACGCCTTTCTTTCCCCGCTCCCCCCTCTGTCTCTAAAGCACCCGGCACAGGTCATAATCACACTCAGCCACCTGGCACAGTACAGGCCAGCAGTGACCACACCACCTGGGGCAGATTGGGGGCCCCCCCAGGGGGTATGGAGGAGCTGGACCTTGGCCCCAAAGTCCAGGGGTAAGAGCGCCACTGGTGCAGGGCCACCATGCTGCCCTCACTGCTCTGCAAATGTTGTGTCTGCATCCAGCCTGTGTGGTGCCTGCCGTTCATTGCCACTGGTTTTCCTCACAAGTGAGGAGCCTCCTGAAGGAATTCCCCGGGGTGCTGCCTGCTTCCATCAAACTGCCTCCGTTTTTAATGCTAAGCGGGCACCTCCAAGTTCATCTCGAAGCTCCCCCCCAGCCGAAATGGGGCACCAGCTCTGCTGAGGAGCATGGGTGTCCTTTGTGGCACATGGCCACGTGCGCGCCTCCCGTTCCCCACCAAGGGGCTCTGGGGCCACAGGAAGGACTTTTGAAGCAGGCATGAGAAGCTGGCAAGCCCTGGAGCCCCCCAGGGGACCCCCAGACGCCTCCTTGTGAGACCACAGCCCCATCCGCCCAGAAGTTCCAGCTCTGGTGCATGGCTGCCCCTCGCTCTTCGTCTGGATAAAGAACCCACCCGATAAGACGACCACGGCAAGGCTTGCCTTTCCTCCCCACACCCTAATTGAAAAAGGCCTCCTTACTCTCGTGGGGCCCTCCACTGCATTTGCATCAGGAATCACTCCCGGATAATGGATTCTTGGGTGCACATTGTCCCCAGCCTGCCTGCAGCAACTCGTTTTGTAAGGGTTTGACTTTGAAATGTCTGCAGGGCGAGCGGCAATGCACACAACTTTTGGGTGGTGGGGTGTAATCTCCCACCCCTGATGAATGCTGGCAGCTGGGAGGTGCTGTGGTTTCCCTCTGTGATGCTTCTTGCCATGATATCTTATGGCCGGGTCACAATCTAAAAAGAAGCATAAGATCGACCCCAGCAACAGCCACTGGAGGGGGACCGTGCTGGGGGGGGGGGAGGAGATGGGGCCAGTGGTTCTCCCCCTGCTCAGTCAAGAGAATCGCCACGTTAAACAGGTGCCTCTTTGCCCAGGTAGCAGCAAAAACATTCCCGCGGGCTGAATCTGGGCAGGCTTGCCAACAAGGGAAGCAAAGCTGGGCTCTCATGATGGCCCTATGAAGAGTTTATGCAGTGGCAGGGGAGAAGTGCACCAAATGCCTACATGAAATAACCTCATGAAGTAGTTGGGCTGAGAGATGATGATGGTGATGGTGGTGGTGATGGATATTTATATCCTTCTTTTCACATTAAAAAAAGAGAAAGGAGATGGTTCTCTGTCCCAACAGGCCTCACCGTCTAACAAGGAACACAGGGCGGACACCAGCCACAGCCCCTGGGGAAATGGGGTGCTGGGCTCGGAGAGGGCCAGTTGCCAAACAGAAAAGCTGGGGGAGATGACCCCTGCTTACCTCTTGGCCCAGAGAGAGCAGGGGTCAGGGGTCAACAAAACAGCCCTGGCCCAAGGTCACCCAGTGAGCTTAGTGGGGCTTTGAGCGTGGGTGCATCCTAATGCATTTCTCCGGGCCAGGGATTTCAAGGTGCCTGGGCTGAGTGGGCAAAGGGCGGAGCCCCACCGATGCCGCAAGGAGTCCGTGTTCTAGGGACAGGCGGCTCCTCAGTCTCACCCGCCCTGCAGACTCTGCTGGTGCCTGCAGTGCCGCATCAGAGCCGATTTGCTGCTGGCATTTTGCTCTGCAGGTCTGCGGCTGCAGGGCAGGGACCTCAGGGGACCCCGGAAGGTGCCTGCCCCCTCAGGCCAGCCCCTGGGGGGAAATGGACTGCCGGTCCCAGCCAGTCTAATCCTCAGGAGCCAGAGAGGGAGAGGAGCTGCCGCCTCCAGGGGCCAGCGCCTGCCTAAATGGGCCAACTCCGTCCATCCGGGCCCTTTTCTGATTTGGCCATTCAGCCACTTCAGGAGTGGAGCCCACGGCTAACAGGCGAGACAACCTAGAAAGGGAGCAGAAAGTGCTGAACCCCAAGCAGAGAGCGCCGCCAGGATGAATGTTTAAGCAGGGAGCAGCGTGTGAAGCTGGGGGGAGGCAAGGGCAGCTGAGCACAGATCAAAGGCGCCTTTAGGCTTCTGACGTCCAGGGAATCCAAAGGAGCAGCATCTCAGGAAAGGGCGATGCAGAGGAAGGAAGAGACGGCTGCCTGGAATCCGGGGGGGGGGGCAAGCCGGGGAAGAGAGGCACCCCTGGACAGGGAAGCTGGAGAAAAACGGGACAGACTCTTTGGAAAAGCTGAACCCCAGATTCACTAGGACAGCCACGTCAGAGCCACACCCCTCCCCGCTCCCTTCCTCTTGCCCATTCCCAGCTGAGGAGGCTGGAGAAAGCCGTGGGGACCAGGAGGGCCCATCGAGACTAGCTGCGCACCCCCCTGGACTGCTGCAAAGGAGCTGTTTGCTGCCATCGGGATGTAAATTAGATATTTGGGGAACTGAATTAATGGCGACATTAACTTTCTTAACAGGCTTATTCACATGCAAAGCACTGGAAAATATTCACAGCTAGCACTTCCTTGGCTCCCCAGACGAAAGGAAATAGCATCTGTTGGTTTCAAAACCCTCTTCTTGACACCTCCCAGAGGGAAGAGGACAAAGGCACCGAGTGGTTGATGGACCCCCTTGACGTAAGAGACGCTGCTGCCCTCGTGGATAATGCTGTGTCCTTCCTGTGCAGAGAGGCCATGGCTGTGGGCCAGAGCCAGGGGGCACCAGAGACGGCCCTGGGAGAGCCCCCCTCAAATCAGGCCAAGGGGTGGCCTTAGGCAAAACCAAGCCCTAATTGGTGGGGAAGCACCGTGTCCGAAGGGCCATCCCTCCCAGGGGGAAGCTACCAATCCACTGCTCCAAGGAGGTTCTTCTACTCCCAAGGAGGGCAGTCAATAGCCCCTGCCCTTAAAATATTTCAGGGCAAGGTGATATCACAGATGTTGTGTGGTGTCAAGATCTAGGAGTGGGATGTGAAGGTTATTGATCCAATGGTCAACACTTTCCAAAGGAAGATTTTGGTCCTTCCCCTGCGCACTCTAAGTATGGAGACAGGGCCACCTTCAATCTCCGTCAGACTCCATCTAGCATTGCTAAGGTACTTTAAGAAAGTAGATCACCTCCCAGAACATCACTCAGCCAAATTTTGTTATTCACATTACAGTCGCCCCTCACCAACCGTGGGTTTCCCAACCGCAGATTTGTGTATCCGCGACTGGGGAATTGTGACTGGTCTTGCCAACCGCAACCCGAGTATGTGGTTTGGCGAGATTTTTTTTAAATTTGGAGTTTTTTTGTGGGGGATTCTGGGGGGTCATTTCTGGGGGTCAGGGGGCAATTTTGGGGGGACAGGGGGGATATTTCCTATTTCCTACTGTATCTTTTGGTGGTTTCGTGACCACGATTCCCCTAACTCCCTGTTTCCAATGATTCCCTATTGCTTCCCAACTGCGAATTTGCAAACTGTGAGGGCTTCCTGGAATGGAACCCGCATGGTTGGCGAGGGACACCTGTATATGGGCGAGAATCAATGGCCTAAACTTCTGTCTCATATCCTACAGTTGTGCTCCTTGCCTCCAGTGGGGGAATTTAGATCTTGGAGCAGGGGAAATATTGGAGATCGGCTCCTTGAACGGAGTGGCAGTAGAGATGCTGCTGTGATGCAGTCTTCAAAGTTTTCACCCTGGTACCACTACTATAAGGAAGTATCTCATGGTGTTTTGTTAATATTACCAGTGCACCACGGAGGAAAGCTTTCACAACATTTCACTTCAAAACTATTCCCACAGCATATCTTGAAGGGAAAATCCGCAAACTCCCAGTAGAACAGCGCCTTTGTCCTTGTGGTGCTGGCCAAGTGGAGGATATCATCCACTACGTCTTACAGTGCTCTAGCTAGGATGCGATCAGGGAAAATAGGAACATAGGAAGCTGCCATATGCTGAGTCAGACCATTGGTCTATCTAGCTCAGTATTGTCTTCACAGACTGGCAGTGGGTTCTCCAGGGTGGCAGGCAGGAATCTCTCTCAGCTCTGTCTTGGAGATGCTGCCAGGGAGGGAACTGGGAAGCTTCTGCTCTTCCCAGAGTGGCTCCATCCCTTAAGGGGAATCTCTTCCAGTGCTGCTCACACTTCTAGTCTCCCATTCATATGCAACCAGGGCTGACCCTACTTAGCTAAGGGGACAAGTCATGCTTGCTACCACAAGACCAGCTCTCCTCTCTGAGAACAATACACGGAGACAGATTATAGATAAATTTAAGGGTTGGGATGCAGAATGTTTGGCAGCTCCTTGTGGATGCAATTCTGTCTGTCAGTGGTCAAGATGCCACCTTTGTCTTGCTTGCTTTCTGATGGCAAGTGGGAACCTGCTTGTCCTCTTCCAGCACCTCCTTGAGAAGCTGCTGCCCATTCAATGGTTCCACCCCAATTCAGATCCACTGTTTTTACTCTGTTGTTGCTGGTTCAAGCTCTGCAGTCATGGATGTGTTAATGATTTGATGTAAGTGGCCTCCAGCACACCGAAGAACAAGGTGAGATAGAGATTTCTAGGGACAAATCATGCTTTTTTGTATTGTATTTTGTATGGAAAATTTTTGTTTTGAAAACTTTGTATTGAAAATGTTTGAAATGTAGTTTTTCTAAATTTTTGAATAATAATAAAAAATAATGATGATGATGATGATGATGATGATGATACTAATACTAATAATATCATGCCTCCATAAAAGAAACCAGTCCTGTCAGTTTGATATGGATCACCTGGCAAGATTCTAGAACAGATGATTAAGCAGTTGATCTATGATCACATAGAAGGGATCTGGTGATTGACAGGAGGCAGCATGGATTTGTTGAACAAGTCAGCCTAATCTCATCTTGTTTTCTGACAGTTACTAGTTTAGTAGATCAGAGGAATGTTGTGGACATAGTGTGTCTTGATTTCAGCAAATCATCTGACAAAGTCTCCCCAGGATATGGTAGTTGACAATGTAGGCTGGTTGATGGCACTGTCAGTTTACATCTTGTTGAATAAGCATACCCAGTGAGTGCTCATTAATGGCTCCACGCCAATTTGCAATACACGGGGAAAGAATTTAGGTGTCTAAATGAACTGCAAGTTGAACATGAGCCACCAGTGTGACGCAGCTGCTAAAAAGGCAAATGCCATCCTGGGCTACATTAGCCAAGGCTGAGCGTTTAGATCATGAGAAGTAACCAGTCCACCCTTTTCTGTGTTGGTCAGACCTCACTTGGAGTACTGTATCTAATTACAGAGGCCATATTTTTAGAAGTACATTTATGAACTGGAACTGATGCAGAGGAGGGCAAGCAAGATGGTGAGGGGTCTGGAAACCAACTGCACCCAAAGAGGTCACCTTCAACCTCTTCCCATCAGAGGGCAGCGGTGCATGCGCACTGCACAGCTCGTGACTTATTTCATGACAGCACCCTGTATGCACTTGGGACTTCCTGCAAAGAAGGCAGGCCCCTGCCCCAGGGAGATTCCAATCTGTACTTCAGTGGGAGAGAAGGAAACACAGGGCAGCGGGCAGCAAGGGTGAGAGGCAAGAGGCACAGCGGAGGTGGGATGGATCTGGGTGTGCTCAGTGTACTGGGACCAGCCCCGCACTGGAAGGAAGGGGGAAGAGGCCCCTGGTGTGTGTGTGTGTGAGTGTGTGGGGAGGATGCTCTGTGTCAAGCAGCAAGCAGGGAGGTGGATCAGGAAGGGAAAGGATACATCTGGGCAGGGTGACGCTAGCCAGGAAAGCTCCAAGCAGGCAGGAAGGAGACCCAGAGATAGCACTGGGCTGGATTCGAGGCAAAGTCTTAAGAAAAGGGCTAGCGGGAGTCAGGGAGTCCAAGCAGGCTGGCTCAGGGGTGGCTGCGCAGCGAAGGGGCCCCACACTCAAACTGCCCTCAAGCCTGCCAGCAGCACTGCCCTGCTGCCCTTTGTGGGAGCTGCTGGGAGGCTGGAGCAAAGGAAGCACCCGGGGAGTCTGCCCCACAGGGTAGGCCACCAGCACCAAGGAGCCACCCCCACCCTGTTGCCCCCCCCCAGCAACCGGGCCACTTCTCAGGCAGCCCCGTCTCTTTGCCTCGCCTGGCTTCCTCTGGGGGCCTTCTCCCCCAAGCCTACTCTTGGCCCTGACCCTTTTAGCGCTCTGATGTGTACATTTCACCTGCAACCATTGTCCGTGCTCTGGGCCTGATCCTGTGGGGAAGAGGCCTGTGCCTCTTTTCCAGACCCAAAAGGGCTCCTTTCCCAGGTCCCTCGGGGCTTGGATGAGTGGAGTCTGGGGCCCAGCTGGGCGAGCTGCTAGAGTGCCTCCAAGCCCCCTCCAAGCACAGCTGGGGGCGGGCAACGTGCAAGATGGGCCTCCAGCCTGCAGCTGGACTTCAATGGCCAAGCAAGCAAGCAAGGCCTCTTGCCAGCTCCCACAACCCACAGCCAACACCAGCGCCTTCCCTTCCCTTCAGACCAAGATCTGGGTGCTGCTGTCCTTGGTGCTGGTTTCTGCCTAAGAGTGATGGGTGCTGCTGTCCATGGTGCTGAAGGGCTGTGGGTGCGGCTGTCCATGGGGCTGGGTTGGTGCTGAAGGGCTGTGGGTGCTGCTGTCCATGGGGCTGGGTGCTTCCTGGGACCTCCTGCCTTCTTTCCTGGCTCACCAGCTCTGCTCCTGACAGTGGATGATGGGACGGCAGAGGGAGGCAGGGAGGGTGGCAGATAGGTGGCGTGGAGTGCACCCCCCCCAATGCTGTGCAGCCTCCTGCGAGGTAATGGAAGCACGTAGACAGTTCCAGCTTCAACCCCATTTTGGCCTAGTTTCAAAGCTGGGGGAAGGAAGGGGGAAAAAACCCTCTCACTGTCTATGAATAAATATTTAATGGCGACAGAACTGCAGGTGTTAGCCGAAATCCTCTCTAAGATGCTGGGAACGGAATTGCTTGGCTGACTCTGGGATTTTCTCTTCCCCCGCCGTTTGCTACGTGGATTTCATTTATTGATTTCAATTTTTAAGCCTGGCCCAGATGAAGCCGCTCATTTCAGGTGGCAGGTTCTGGCAGGGGGTGGGCGGGTGCCACATTCCTGCCTCTGACCCCATTTCAATGGGGCACTAACTATAAGCAGTGGTCAAAAGCAGGGAGAGGGGAGGGCCTCCCTGTTGTTGCAAACAAAAGTAAGGCCGCTCTGGGCCCCAAGCACTGCATGCCTGGGACTGGAGTTTTTTTTCAGGATTAAAATCAGACAGACGCTTCACTCCTGCTCTCAAGAAGTGCAGACAGATATTCCTCTGGCAGAATTTCCCCTCCTACACAACTTGTAAAGGTACCAGAGCCCTTGCAAGGCCCAAACCTCCCGACATTTGATAAGGTAAACAAGACAGAATCCTCGTTCCATCATGAAATACTTAGTGAGGTGCTTCTGACCAGCAATCTGTTACATGTTTGTGATAAATGCGATCTGCTAGAATCCCAACTTCTGCACACATTCCAGTGGACTAGAAGTTCGGTTTTCTGTTGCATGCTGAGAGTAGGCCCGTTTTAGCTTCCCAATAGCCAATCGGTGGTGCTTGTGGGCTCTTAACTTGAGGAGATGTATTTGCAAAGCTATCAGAGCTGGCCTCTCGCCTTGATCTCGGATAGGACCGGTGAGTGGGGGACGGGGGGAACGGGGAGGAGGCTGGTGGTAGAGGAGGGAGATTTGTGTCCAAACCCCTGTCCCGGCATGCAGCTTATTGGACAACTGGTCCTGATGGCTATAGGCTACCTCCTAGCTTAGAGGCAGGATGCTTCCAAATACCAAGTTACCAGGGAGGAGAGCTGGTCTTGTGGTAGCAAACATGCATTGCCCCCTTTCGCGACGCAGGGCCTGCCCTGGTTGCGTATGAACGGGAGACTACATATGGGGAGAGCACCTGCCTGCTTGCATGCAGAAAGTTCCACGTTTCCTCCCTGGCATCTTCAGAACAGGGCTGAGAGAGAGAAGCCACAGCCAGGCTGTGTGGACAAGAATGGGCTAGATGGACCAATGGTCTGACTTGGGATAAGGCAGCTTCCTATGTTCCTGTGTAACAGTTGCAGGGGAGCAGAGGCAGGAGAGGGGACAGGCCTTCATCTTCTGGCTGTGTGTCTTCCCAAGGCATCTGGTGGGCCACTGTGGGCATCAGGGTGCTGGACTGCAGAGACCTTGGCCTGATCCAGCAGGGTTCTTCTTACGTGAACTGTATTCACATGTCCGCTATGGTAACTATGATAAAGGGGTTGGCCAATCCCTCTCTCTCAAACTGACCTACCTCACAAGCTTGTTGTGAGGATAAAATAGGGTGTGGAAGAGAACCAAGCATCCTGCCTTGAAGCAGGGAATTCTGGAGGCACTTGCTTCATAGGAACACAGGAAGCTGCCATGGACTGAGTCAGTACATGGGTCCATCTGGGTCAGTATTGTCTACCCAGACTGGCAGCGGCTTCTCTAAGGTTGCAGGCAGGAGTCTCTCTCAGCCCTCTCTTGGAGATGCTGCCAGGGAGGGAACTGGGAAGCCTAAATCCCCTGAGGGGAATCTCTTCCAGTGCTGCTCACACTTCTGGTCTCCCATTCACATGCAACCAGGGCGGACCCTGCTTAGCTAAGGCGACAAGTCATGCTTGCGACCACCAGACCAGCTCTCCTCTCTTCCCAGGCAAAGGGAGAGGGGAGGAGACAAAGGGAACGCTTCCTGACTCTGGTGCTCCTCTTTCTCTTCAAAACAGACATACACATCAGGAGGTGGTGGTGGACTCTCAAAAGCCACGTCCAAGATGAAGGATTTCCGCGGCGGCGGCTGTCACGAAACCACCGACACCCTCCCGAGATGCAGCCAGGCAATAAAGCCGGGGAACTCATCAAGGGGAAGGAGGGAGGCGTTTGACGGATCTGAACGGCCCTGGCAGCTGACACTCAATTCCACCCAGGGGCACGTGGAAGCTGTGACAAGCGTGGCGTGTCCATGGAGGCGGTGACCCTGAGCCAGCCAGAACCGGCCGTTAATCTAAGGAGCTGCGGAAGTCGGCTCAGAGCGGGAGAGGAGAGGAGGTGCTGCTGGAGGCGGCTCGCTGGGCCTGGAGCCGAGGCTCTTTGGTAAGCCAGGCCTCGCCCCGCGGGAAGCAGGCGGGGGGCTCACAAGAACCCCTGGGGGTGGGGTCTGTAGCCCAGTGGCAGGGCAGCTGCGTGGCATGCAGAAGGCCCCGGGCGCCATCCCCAGCGGCAGCATCTCCAGGGAAAGGCCTCCCTCCCCCTCGGCGGTTTACAGGAGAGAGATGTGTTAGCACGGACTGACCTGGCACCCAACAGCAGCACCCTTGGCCCAGAGAGGGAGTGTCTCCAGAGTTCCCTGGGGCTGCAGGGTTGGGAGAAGAGCCGGAAAGAAGAGCAGGCCTCAAGGGCCTGGAGCGTCCCCACCCCCGTCACGGCCTGCCCAACTCCCAGCGCCGTCTCTCCCCTTGCCCGCTGCCCATCCCCACTCCTCTGTTCCCCAGCCCAAGCACCCCCAGCTCCTCTGGGGCAGTAACACCGGGCCCACAACCTCTGGCAAAGTCCTTGTGGGAAGCAAAGGGGGTCTCCTTGGCGCTTTCTGCTTCCGGGGCCCCAGTCTGCTCACTTCCAGGCTGGGAGCTCACTTGCACTGAGCCGGGGTGGAAGCGCTTCTCAAGCAGCCAGCCTTGCTGCTCCCTCTCCACTTGCGGGGGAAGGAGGCCAGACGGGCTCCCCGCCCCTCCTCAAACCCCCTCCAGGCTCTCGGCTTCTATGGAAGCTCCCCTTTCCCACCCCGCCGTCAGCCTCACTGCTCAGTCCTTGCCCCCCCCCCCAAGTGAAGCAAGGGCACCTGCTGACACCCACTTGCTTGGCCGGATCCTCGTCCCTCCCTCCCACTTCCCTCTTCCTCACTGCTGACAACTCAACTGCAAGCTTCTCAGGGCAGAGCCCTTTCCTCTTGCGCAGGCTAGCCTGTAACGTCCCTTGCCCTCTGAGGGGTTCCGGGGCGGAGCGGGCGGCTCGCCCCGGTGAGTGCCAGTCTCGACTCCTCTCTGCTCAGTCATTCAGCACTCGAGGTCGCTTCGCTTCTCTCCATGCACGCGGCCACTTAACACCCAGCCCAGCCATCGCTCACTAATTGCTCCTTAATTCCCTTTTGGCAAAGCAATAATAAAACAAACCCGGAACGCAGGCACCGCGCTCCCGCCCCGCACCTGCTCTACTCCACCGGCAGCACCTGGGCGCAAGAGCCGTGGCTTGATTAGCCTTGGCAGCTTTGGGGGCGGCAGAAGGGGGGAGTGTGTGGGGTGCACCCACTGGAAGCCGCCTCTCCCCCCCCAGTGCTTGGCTGGAGGCCTGCGGAGAGCTAACGAAGGGCAGGTTCTCAGCAACTTCTTCCTTTCAGCTCTCACAGATGGCCACTTGCACGGAGCAGCAACAGAGGCCCACAGGATCAGAGCCAAACTGCCCTGTGAGAAGAGGCGAAATCAGTTCCTCTGTGGAAGAGCAGCGGATATAGCAGGTCTTAACACAGGGACACAGGGCGCTGCCTTTTACTGAGTCCAACCCTTGGTCCATCTAGCTCAGTACTTTCAACACTGACTGGCAGCAGCCCTCCAAGGTTCCAGGCAGGAGTCTCTCCCAGCCCTGCCTGGAGATGCTGCCAGGGAGGGAACTTTGGACCTTCTGTATACAAAGCACCTGCTCTTCCACTGAGCGACAGCTCCTTCCCTTAAGGGGCATATCTTACAGCAGACAGTCCTCACCAGAAGTCCCCCACCCAAATGCAAACCACGGCAGACCCTGCTTAGCTCCCTCATGCTTGCTACCACAAGACCAGCTCTCTCCCCACTAAATCTGAGCCCGAAGTGAGCAGGGGTCCTCTGCACATGCTCAGGTGGCCCCCAAGGAGCTGGTAATGGGAGCTGAGGAAAAGGCTGGAGAGAGGGGTGATTTCATAGCACGGAAGGAGCCCTGGAGGTCTTGCTCAGGGCAAGAATCGGCGACAGCATCCCTGTCAGGTGGCCGCCCCGCCTCTGTCTGGAAACCTCCCATGAAGGAGGGCGCGCCACTGCAGGAGGCTCTTACAGTCCGGAGATCCCTCCAGAGCCTGAACCGGCTTCCTATTCATTTCTTTGGAATGCATTTCTTTAACCCTCCCTCCCTCCAAGGACCACCCTCCTTTCATCCTCAGAAGAGCCCTGCAAGGCAGGTCAGGCTGAGGCATGGTGACTGGCTCCCGCTCAGCCCCATAGCGGCATCTTGTCTGAGGGGGGATTTGGAACCCGCCTGCTGGCTGTTCTTGGAGTTCAGAGTTGGGCTCCTGCTCTACCTGCTGTTTTACGGCTCTCACAGCTTATGCCGTAATCCTGGAGATGATTCTAATATTGTTTTATATTTCGCCGCATGGTGAGCCACCTTGAACATGCACAAGAATTGTAAGGCAGGATAAAATATTCTTTAAATAAATAAATACCTCCCTCCCAACACCCAGCTCTCTCAAGTATAAATCCAGCACGCTCCTCACTATCTATCACACGGGCGCTTTGATTTAAGACACTTCTCTCCCGCCTTTCTTCCACACTGGGCATCCAAGGCTGCTAACAACTCAATTTAAAAGCACCTTCAATTGCCACAAACGAGGAACGAGACAGCCTCAAACCCGAGGAAGTAACAGCCACAGCAGGCAGGAAAGGACAGTCTCATGTTTACTATCAAAGGTCTGGAAGAAAAGGACACTTGTAGCCAGGCGCCCAAAGGAAGGCAGTGACACTAGGTATCCGGGAGGGAATTCTACCACGGGGAGCCACCACAGAGAGGGCCCTGCCAGATGCAGGATTGATGAAACTGATGGGCAAAAGGAAGCACACTGTGTAAACTTCATGATGGAATTCTCTGCCATGGAATGTGGTGATGGCCACCAGCTTGGAGAGCTTTAAGTGGGGCTTGGAAAAATTCAAAACCTGGGGAAAGACCTCTGAAGATAATATTGTCTGGAGGGGAGGTTCCTAGTGGGAGGTCTGTCCTTTAGACACCCTGGTCCAACATTATTTAGGATCTCCGCCATATGCACAGCAAGGAACTGCTCTTCTGTTGCGTGCAGGCCACATGGCAGTCTGGGCAGAAGGGAGGGGGTCGATAGCTCCCCTCTCCAACCTCAGGACAGGATTTGTGATTGGGAGTCAGGGCTAGTCCTGCCAAGAGGCCAGCTGTGAGAGACTGGCCCCAAGTTCATCCCGGATGTATCACCACCATCGTGGCGGAGCAGGGCCGGGTGCCCAAGCGTGGGTCTCCAGATGGTTTGGGACTAGAGCCCCCACCGTGGAGGGGGCTGGTGAGGGGAATAGGTGCTCTCGCGGCCCAGCATTTGGCCGAGAAGTTTCTGGTTTAGTGCTGTGCCGGCGGCCGAATGAAGTTGCCCTTTTTATAATGACAACCAAGAGAGAGGATTTGGCTGAGGACAAGAACGATGCTCACTGGAAGACTCCGGAGTCCGGGCCCATCTCAGGAGTCCCACAGAGCCCCAGACGGGCAAGACCACACAGGCAGATGCCCAGCAGCAAATGCTGTGGAAACCTGTGAGCTGGGCCAGCTTCTTCCTTACCTCCGCCACCTCCCCCCCGCCCTACCGTTGCTCCTGGAGATGCCAGCAGACAAGATATTCTGGGGCTCCAGGGAGCTGGATAGAAACAGACCTTCAGATTCAGGAGCCCGCCTGCTAATCCTGGACAAGTGGGGACTCCCTGGTGAGGGAAATGCACCCCACAGATGGTAAAAGGAGCCCCCCTCCTGTGCTCTTGCATCTATTTGCCACTCAGAATGGGGTTTATTCTCCGTAAAAAAAACCCCAAAAACCCCTCTTCAGATTGTTTTATTATCACTGTGCTTATATCCTTGAGGGGTTTTGAGTCTGTTGACTTCGTTGTTGTTTTTGCATTGTGTCTGTTATTTGTATTTATGATTTCATTGTGAGTTGCTTTGAACTCTGGTAAGAAAAACAAGATGTTTTGGAAATAAATCCATGCCAAGGCTGAGGCATTAGAGTCCAGGCTGCGCCGTGGAGGCCCAGGTTGACTGATCCGTTACATTTCAATCCCCGCTTCAGGGCGGCAGCATGTGGCTCCTCCCTGCCCATTTAATGCTGACAACCACCCTGTGAGGTAGGACAAGCTGAGAGACAGAGACTGGCCCAGGGTCACTCACTGGGCTTCAGGGCTGAGGAGGGGCTTGAGCCAGGCTGGTCTGGAGAGGGGCAAATCACGGGCTCCGCCACTGAGCTCTCCACTCTCCCTGGCCAAGTTGCTTAAACAAAACGCACACCAAGATATTTTAAGACGTGGGGCCGATTTTTACCGGCCCTCATCCTGAAGCAACTCTGCCCACTCCAGCAGCTCAGAAACACCCACAGCCTGAGTCAGACCAGAAGGAGACACAGCAGCACAGAGAGAGAAGCAGCTTCAAGGGTTCCCCAGCAATGAGGCCTGCCCCTCACCCCCACCCTGGGAGGAATCCACCACAGGGGCCCCCCAGTTGCAACAGGGGTTTCCAGACCAGGGGCGGGGAGGGGTTCCTCCAGTCACCCACAAAGCCAGCAGGGAGCTTGTGTGTGGGGGGGGAAATCCTGCTAGAAGAAAGGCTTGCTCCCAAGGAGTACTGCCCAAGGCCCCCTCCTCATCTGCATTTCTTTAAAGCCCCCAAAGAACTGATTAGAAGTTTTAATTGTTTCCCGAAACTTTGAAGCCATAAAGCTGAGTGGCAGGCCCGGCTCTAGACGCACGCGCAGGGCGATAAAAGCCGGCTCCCAAATCCTAGACTTAATTTATCCAAGAACTTGTTAAGATTCCCTCTGCGCAGTTGCTGAATGAATGCACTTTTGAAGTCATTTACTTACTAATAAATTACAATGGTCTGAAATCATTAGCAACAAAGTAAATTGTTTTAATTGATCTGAACTTCGTTACGACCCAAGAACCTCGTTTCTGTGCAACGGCACTTTCCAAAGGACTGAAATAACAAATTAATCTCTCTTGAAGCTTGTCATTTTGAGACTGTGCCTGTTCCAGAGGAACAAAAGAGCCGGATCAGCAGTCCAGACAGCAATCTCTCTCTCTCTCTCTCCCCCCGTGGAGAGAAGGGCGGCTCTGCACACAGCCGGGGTTCCTCGCGGCCGAAAGGCAAGCGTGGCGCAGCTCGGGGGGCCCCCAGATGAGGTGGCCGGCCGCAGGACGCACTGGCTACGTCCTGACCCTGACCCTGACCCTGACCCTGACCCTAGCTGGCTCCTGCCCACTCACCCTTTTCCTGGGAATGGAAGCATTCGGAGAATCTGTACCTCTGTTTCCTCTGCAAAGTGCATTGTCAGTATGCTTACAAGATTTCTGTGAAGGAGACACAGAAGCCTCAAGAAGGTCAGGATGGAAAATAAGGGCTGCCCCAGGGCTCAGAGGAGGGCGACTGGGAAGGGAACCAAGTCCTAAATCGACCCATCCATTCAAACCTATTTACACTCCTGCTTGGGGGGGGCGGGGGGGACATTAATAATGTAGCTACAATATAAAACAATACAAAATCAATGAAATTAAACAAGTTAAAAGACCAAGCTAAATTTGAAATTTAACCATATTTAAAATACGGTTAGACCACCATATTTAAAATTACAAATTTTTAAAGTTTCAAATTAAAAGATATAAGTAAAAGCTAAAAACTAAGAACCCCCAAACCTACAGATATAAGCAGTAGATAAAGCATTAAAAAGTCCCTCTACAAGATGTGCCTTTAATTTAATTTGGGGGGGGGACCCCCTCGGGGGGAGGGAGCATGGAGAAGCACTTCCAGGAGGGCGTCCCAAAGACAAAACTTCAGGAAACTTTAGCTGAAGAAAATAAGACTTCAGGGGTGGGGTGAGATACTAGGATGGGTTTCTTCAAATATTTGGAGGGCTGTCTCAGAGGAGGAAGAGAGAGGACCTGTTCTCATTTGCTCCTCCTGTGGGCAGGACGAGCTCCACCAAGGGGTTGAAATGGAAATAGCAGGAGGTTCTGCTCAACTGTGAGAGCTGTAATCTGTGGAACAGCCAGCCTCATACAGTGGAGGGATCTCTTGGCTAGAGGCTTTCCAGAAGAGGTCAGGCAAGGGATGCCACAACAGATTCCCGCACCAAGCAGCCGGGGGTTGCCTAGAAAGGCCTCCAAGGTCCATTCCGACTCCAAAATGCGAAGATCCCAGGAGCATCATCCGGCTTGCCCCTCCCTGCCTAGGAACCCAGGAAGCTGCCCTTCTACTGAGCCAGAGCCTTGGTCCCTCTAGCGCAGTCTTGTCTACACTGACTGGCAGCGGCTTCTCCCAGGAGTTGCAGGCAGGAGTCTCTCTCTCCCAGCCCTCTCTTGGAGAGGCTGCCAGGGAGGGAACCCGGGGCCTTCTAGCACTGAGTATCGGCTCCCCCATGGCCATTTCCCAACTCTCCTGACATCCCACCACACGCGGGGGTGACCAAGACATGGGGCCTGGGCAGGGCTAGGCAGCAACAGGACTGGCTCCCTCGGACATGCACCCCCCCTTGGATTCCAGGGGGCTCTCTCTGGGGCACGGCTGGGCAGGAGAGAGGCAGTCCCTTAGCTCTGGCATGGGGCTCACCTGGGCAGGCGACACCCCTCCAGCCCCACCTGCGTGGGGCCTCCCTTTACTTTCCTGGCATAGAAACACAACTACAAAATAAAAATGAAACAAACCCCTGGCTTCCACTCATTCTTTAAGGGGGGAACCAGCAAACAAGGGCTGTCCTTGGGCATACCTGTGCCTATGGGTGTGGGGGGGGGAGAATGTTTTCCCAGCATCAGGAATCCTATGGGGTGTGGAGGATTTGCAGGGGTCCGGGCAACATATGGGGCCTTCTTCCATTCACGCCCCCAAAGAGTAACCACTACCCGCCCCATCACATCTTGGGGGGGGGGGTCTCCAGATAGACCTGAGCCCTGGCACCTCTCTGGCTAGAAACCCACAGGGCGCAAGGCAGGGCCGTTTGCTTCCTGTGAGAAATCAAGGCCTCCTTCCTTGGGGCAGGGGCCACCAGCCCCCCCCGCCCCCCCACCAAACCAAAACGAAAGCGGAGCCAAGAGCACCCCCCTCCCTTTCAAAGCACTTCCCCTCATCGGCAGTTTTGCCCTGGCGGCTTGCAGACACTTGGCTACCGGCAGGATGGGGGCCGCATTAAATCCCCCGTCCTCCTCCTGCTCTGCGTCCTTTTACAACCAGGACCTGCCGTGCCTGCTGAATCTGTCCCAGGGTGGGGTGCTTTTACGGCAAGGGCTGTGAAGAGAGGAAAAACGAGGTGGGGGGGGGGAGGCCGAGAGGGGGCAGATTCCACCCAGGAGTGTCTGATGGAAGAGCCTCTCGCCAACTGCATTAGGAATCCGCCCTCCACAACGCATGTGGCAGCCACCGGAGGAGGGGAGCTCAGTTGCAGTCTGCCCCTCCCAACACATGGGCACCTGCACGTCAGAAGTGGGGGCACTACGGCTGTGTGTGTGTGTATGGGGGGGGCCTCCTTTCACTGCACACCCCCCGATTTAGTCAGGATGCTGTCCAGCAATGACGAAGATAGCCTCTCATCCTCTGCCACATCCTCTGAGCGGCTTTCAAGGTAACTGAAAACAAGGTTGTATAATCACAAGCGTGATCACTTGCTCAGTCGGCAGTGCTGCCCAGGGGGGGAGTCTGTGCCACAGGCTCCTCAGACCTTTTGTGTGTGGCCCACTTGTTCCCAGTCCAGGTTTCACGGGAGGACCCCCCCCCCCCGGTTCTGGTGTTGTGAGAGGGGGAGATCTCTCTCTCTCTCTCTCTCTCCCTCTCTCTCTCTCTCTCTCTCAAGACCCCTGTCATGTCTCCCCTCGGTTGCCTTTCCCCTAAACTAAGCCGGCCCAGATGTTGCAGCCTGGCCTGGTAAGCAGGGTGGTCCAGCCCCCTGGCCGTTTGGGTCGCCCTCTTCTGCTGCCGCCCCCTTTCCATCTCAGAGCTGCCTCCAGTGATTCCAGGCCCCCAGCTTCTCCTCGCTCCCTCTCGGCAACACCAGTCCAGGTGTCGGCATCGAGGCCACAGCGCAAAGGAGCAAACCCAAAGAGGTCGTAGGTGTGGCCGCAGTCAAGTCCGCACCGTGTGGCATTTCAGCCACTCCCCACGTGTACGTAGCTCTCGCACACATGGCCTTGGGGGAGACACTGCAGGAAGACGTAATGACACAGACAGCCACCCTGAGATGGCATCTTTGGAGTGTTTTCTCCATGCACATCAGTCTTTGGGGGGGGGGGCAGACATGAAGGGACTGAAGGCTGCTGCAGAGAATGCATGCACAGTCAAAGCACCCCAGAAGCAAAGCAACCGGCCAACGGAGCATTCCGAACGCACCCGTCCCACAAGACCAGAGTGCCAAATTCTGGAGAGACATTCAGAGGAGGAGCATTTCAGAAGAGCCCCTCAGCAGAAGGGGGGGGGTCTCCCAGAAGCAGCACAAGGCATCACAGCTCAGCCAGGCGTACTTGCTGACTTACTACTGGACAATAAATCTGTCCACACCAGGGAGGAGGAGGAGGAGGAGGAGGAGGAGGAGGGAGACTGACTGTGTGGGAGGTGGCTGGGCCCAGAATGTGGGCTGCTGTGCCCATCCTGCCCAGCTCCCAGCCCCCAGCCCGTCCCTCTCTTCCACTCCTACCTTGCTTGATGCATTCACCCGCCACCCCACCCACCCCCTGTCAGGAGCGCGCATGGGCTCCCACCCTGGCTGGGTGCTCCTCTGTCTCTGTCCAGGATCATGTGAACAGTCTGGATAGGTACACAATCCTATCAAGTGCTTCTCCACCCAGAAATTCTCAACACGGTTTGCAAAGCAAAGGTGTAATGGCCATAAGATGGTTCCCTGTTGCCTGAAGGGCTCGCAGTCCCGAAAGAAGCCCAAGGCAGACCCCAGCAACAGCTGCTGAGAAGTCTCTGTGCTGGGGCTGAAGAGAGATGGTTGCTCTCCTCCTCCTGCTCAACGGAAGGGGCCTCTCCCCCTCGGGAGTGAGCAGAGAGGGCTTGCCTTTCTCACGGCCACCCCGATGGGACCACCGCTAGGACAGGCTGGGCCCACGACCGAACAGCCCACTGGAAGTGGGAAGCCACTCTTGGGCCTCCGCTCTTGTTGCAGAAGCCCAAGGAGCCCCTGCCAGGAATTGCCAGCCCCCTCCCCTTTGTGGGGACTCCTGGCTGCAGCCTCATCGCACAGGGGATGCTAAGATCAGCAGAGGTGGCCTGTTCATCAAAGCCACTGCTGAGGTGGGCCAGGAAACAGGGAGACCAAACAGGGGGCTCTTGGCAGCTGGAGGCAGCCTTCGGAGCAGGCGCTGGATGAGGGAGGGAGCTCTGCCCACTTCCCAGGGACTGAATTATTCAGAGCCCAGCTGAAGGAGCCAGCCGAGCAGAAGAGGGAGCGCTCGCTGGCACGCCTCCTTCCCCACCAAGGTGAGATGCCATCCAGACTGGCATTGTGTGTGGGGGGGGGAGTGAGCGGCCCTGGAGTGGGGGGAGGCAGGCAGGCCTCCAGCAGGACGGAGAAGAGCAGCCTCTGCGCCTCCCCAGAGGACCGTGGGCCGTGCTCTGTGGCTCTCCCCAGTCGTGAGCAGGCGCAGCTCTCAGCCGTGGCAGGTTCCACGGCTGGAGGGGCGTTTCCCAAGATGGCGCAGGGTCCTACTGTGAAGTAGTGAAAGACTGAAGAAGTGCAGTCAAAGGAACGATTCCCGCTCCCCCCGCCCCCGTCTCCAGCACTGCTCAGCCATTTCATCGCCTTCTAAACGCAACTATTTTGTTTTCTCTTCTTGGCCACGGAAGACCAGAACGTTCCTCAGGGAGAGCTCGGAGCGGGGAGCTGGGCTGGGCTGAGTCAGTGCAGATGGATGTGGCGCAGTTTGTCCTGGACTGTACCAGTTCAGAACGGAAGTGTGAGTGTGTTTCATAACTGGATGCCTCCCTTCACACGACGCCGGTCACAAGCACAGTGTGTGTGTGGAAGTGAGGAGAGATAAGTAGCTCAGAAGTGATTTGGGAAAACTGTGGAAGACTGCTTGTAACTCCACTCTGGCCGTCTTTCTGCCTTTGATCAAGAAATCCTGGGTGAACTCTTAACCACCCGATTCCAGGGTGATAATTTCGTCACATGCCGTTCTCCAGAGCTCTTAACAGATGAAAAGGTGACCCAATGGGTGAGCAAGTATATGGTGGACGTTTCAGGAGGCTGGGCCATCATGATGGGATCATGGCAGCCATCACAAGAAGGAGAGGATTTCTACACACGACACAGTTGGGGCCACACTTGGCAGAGAGCCAGGCTTCCTCAGTAGGGTGTGTGCATGATTAGAGGAGAGCTGGCCTGGTGGTCGCAAGCCGGACTGGTCCCCTGAGCTAAGCAGGGTCTGCCCTGGTTGCATGTGAAGGGGAGACTTGATGTCTGAGCACTGGAGGAGATTCCCCTCCGCAGGGGATGGAGCTGCCGCTCTGGGAAGAGCAGGACATTCCCAGTTCCCTCCCTGGCAGCATCTCCAAGAGAGGGCTGAGAGAGACTCCTGCCTGCAGCCTTGGAGAAGCCGCTGCCAGTTTGTGAAGACAATCCTGAGCGAGATGGACCAAGGGTCTGACTCCATAGAAGGCAGCTTCCTATGTTCCTATGATTGATTGGCCACAACGCAATCTGGTGACAACACAACTAGGGAACGAAGGCATCAGTCCCAGTAGCCACTGGTTGCATGCAATAAATACAGGAGATTTTGCATGGTGGGTGTTGAGGGGGCATGGTTGGTGGGGCAACGCTGGGGTGCTCCTGGAATTCACTGATCAGCCCTGCGGATGATCAGGGAAGGAGGGGAGCAGCCGGGCAGACAGAAAGCTGAAGCCCAGTGATTGCTCCACACCAGCTCCTCTTCGCTTCTGTGGGGCTCCTTCGAGGACCCGGGCTCTGCTGGCATACTTGGTTCCTGAACTGCTGGACAGCTCACGGGCCTCACCAGCAATCTGGGGATCTGAGCAATGGTGCACAGCCCCACCAGGCGACCCCCACATGCTAGCCTTGTGTCCGAGAAAGAAAGGCTTCTCTCCATCTCCTTCCTCCACACGGTGGGTGATTTCCCCGCTCTCAGAGTTGTCTTTTCTCTACACGAAGATGCCCCGTTGCCTTCGCTTCCCCTCGCAGAGCAAGTGCTCCAACCTCCTGATCCTTTGGGTTGCTTTTCCGGCACTGTCTCCAGTTCTGCCATTCTATCATTTTTGTGAGAAGTCCACAGAATCCCAACTGCAGCTGCCCCCGAGATTTCTATCAGGGCATTACAAAGACAGGGTTTTTCTATCTCATTCCTACTAGGTCCCAGCGTGGAGAGATCCACCACGACCCCAAGAACTCTCTCCTGGCCAGTCACCTTTCTCTCAGCCTCAGAGGGGTCTATGTGAAGTTGGGATTTCTTGCCCCAATGCACATCCCTTCTGCTGTATTTGCACTTTGGCCATTTTGCTGCCCATTGACCCAGTCCTAGGAGACAGACCTGTCCTCCATGAATTTATCCAAACCCCTCTTGAAGCCATCCAGGTTATTGGCTGTCACCACATCTTGTGGCAGAGAATTCCAAAGGCTAATTATGCATTGTGTGAAAAAGTACTTTCCTAAATTTCATGGCGATCCCAGAGGCCAGTGAGGAGCCAGGAAGAGTGATCTCAGGCCACCACGGATCTGCAGCCACTGCAGCCACCACTAAACCAGGCAGGGAAGTGAAAGGAGGGGGGGGGTGGGGAAGGTGCCGGTGGGGTGGCGGCGGCTTGCAGGGAGGGTCACCTGAAGGGCAAATTCCTAGCCGGGCTTGGAGAAACCAAGCTATTTCTCCACTTTTCAGCTGACCAACCCTGATTCCAAATCAAGCCCAGGAGAAGATTGCCCAGCACTCAAGGGGACAGGCTGCAGTTGCTAGATTTGCAGCTATTTATATTTTAAAAAGGAGCCGGATTCTCCGGAAGCTGGACTCTGTCCCCACAACCACACCTGCCCTTTCTGAGTTCTCGGGGAATCCCACAGCCCTGCTTCTAGCCTGCAGATTTAGCTAACGCGCTTGGCTCCCACGGCTTGTGGGGCCAGCACCTCCTCAGCCGCAACCATGCCGTAGCTTCAAAAGGTTCCCCACCCCTCGGATCTGTGCCTCGGTTCTCTCGGCTGGAGAGCAACACGGAGCACGTCTGCCTCCATGGCTGGCTGGCCCCTTCCTGTTCCGAAGCAGAGTGTTGCTCGTTAAAACAGAAAATGCGCACAGACACACAAATGTTTCAGAGACACAAGTCATAACACACGGGGTGAATAAATTCTCTCTCTCTGACAAGGGGGATGATTCCCTTCATTAGACTGCTTAGCTTTCCAAACACACGCCGTCCTAATTAGATTTTGCATTTAATTTCTTGGAGTAGGTTGTGATGGGGAGACGTTATTTGTCCTAGATAAATGTATTCATTAAGAGAGTCTATTACAGTCTTCCCCACTCGGATTCCTTCTGGTAGGAGAATGGCAATTAAACATGACCTTGGTTTTCATTTTTAAGAAATCATGCTGGATTGGTCATAGCTTGCTTCTCCTTTCCCTGCCAGCCCAGAAATCATGTTGGCCATTTCATGCACCAGGGCCGTCTCTCTGCCTACCTGGGGCGGTCGCTCAGGGGCAGAGCTCTCGCTTTGCACGCAGAAAGTCCTCCCTGGTCACATCGGCAAGGCTGAGAAAGACCTTTTCCTGATTGCATCCCTGGAGAGCTGCTGCCAGCCTGTGCTCACACCGAGCTAGATGGACCAAGAGCCTGACTCAGCATAAGGCAGCTCCGCGTGGCAGCTGCCATATGTCCTGAACGCTTGGGCAGAAGAGTGTGCGTTCAGGGGAGTTGGATTCACAACCAGAACCTGATCCACGGATCAGGGATTCTTGTCCTAGGATGGCGGGAGAGGTCCCTGGGACCAGTACCTGGGGGAACCCGAAGGGCTGGTCAGCTTCCCTGCTGCACCATGACCCTAGGGGTCAACCCACAGTCGTAGGGCTCTCAGGAGCGGTGCCATCTTTTTGTGGGACCCCACGAAGCACGGAACGCACGAGCACAGAACTGGTTCACTCACGGTGTGACCTCACGCCAGGTGAGGAGATCGAAGCCCAGGGAGGCCCAGGGGGCCTGGGATGGCAGCCTCCCCGCACTCCTGGTCTCCCGAGTGCAGGGGGAGGAGGGGGCCATAACCAGGCTGGGGGGGGGGCAGAAGCACAGCCTTGCGCAGGAGACGCTCTCCTTGCCTGGACGGAAGGCAGCTCTGAGTCTTCACCCATGGCTTCCCAGAGGGAAAGCAGCATGGAAGGGTGGCTGGGCCTCTGTGGATTGTGCCAGGCTTGGGACTTGGTCGGTGGGTGCTCCAAGCCGTTTTGCCGGGTGCTGGCTTTGGCACGCCGTCACCGGGGGGGGGGAGACTCGGCAGCCCACCGAGGCGAAGGAGCCCCCAAGAGCACCGACTGCGGACGCCAACTCGGAAGACGGATCGAGGGGAGAATCAGCCCCTTTGCCTCCTCTCCGTGTAAAGACGCCGCCGACGCCAAGGAAGCCACATTAGGCCTGACACGAGGAAGCTGGAAGGCATCCGTCACCCTGATCAGTTCAATGGATCATTTAGAAACCGATCATCGGGGGTGGCGGGGAGAGAGGAGCCCTTAAATAGCTCGGAGGGGTGCACGGCTCAGGGGCCGCACGGCACCGTGTATGTTCCACGAGAAGCTGCTTGGCTGGCGGCACCAGCGGAGCCTGTTCCTTGGGAGCCTGCAGCCCGAGGGGGCCCGAGGCAGGCACCTGGGAGGGAGCTCTGCAAGTGCGGTCCTGGGCTGTGGGGGGTTTCGGGCGGGTTCCAGCCGTTGCTTTCAGAAGCCGAGGCTGCGGAGATGGCGGCAGGAGGGGCAGCCCCTCTCCCCAGCGAGCTGTGCGGCAAGCCAGGCGAGTCCTTCAGGGGGGCAGCCCCCTCCCCATCTCACCAGCCCCCTCCCCCCTCCGGCAGAGAGAGCGACTCCTGGCCTCCCAGGCTCTCTGCGGCTTCTGCCGCCATCCGTCCGGCAGTCTCAGACTCGGAGCTGTAAAAAACACAGTCAGGCTTGGGGGGCACAACTGAGTGTAATTACCAAGGGGGAGGGGAGGGCTGTGGGCCCGGCTCTTTCGAGCCACGCCCCCGCTGCAAACACCCCCCTCTCCAACTGGGGCAGAAGAGCAACTCCTTTGCAGGGCACATGGAAAAGCTGCTCAATGGGGCACCGGCTTAGGGACAGGGTGAGGGTGCCCTCAGCCCCTCAGTGCTGCTTCTGGGGGTTGGTGGCTAATCAGGGACAATCCTTGCACAGTGAATGAGAGGACATCGTAACACGAAAGAGCCAACCAGGTCAGTTGTAACGAGGAGGCCACGGAGGGCCAGTGAGAGCCGCTGAGGCCGAGAAAGCAAATGTTTTGGCAAGCTGAAAAAAGGCCTCATTTGAGGTGGCCAAAAAAGTTTTCAAAAGTGGTGCTTTGGCTCCACTTTCATTTTTGTCTGGGAGGGGGAGGAGGAGGAGGAGGAGGAGGAGAAGCGCCCAGGCCTTATGGATCAGACCCCGCTGCTTACCCCTCCCTTGAAAACCTGCTTCTTTGACCCTGACAGCATCGATCCCAGCCAGCCCCCAAGCACAATCCTCTCCTCTCCTCTGCGGGCAGCACTGACGCAGTTCACCGTTTACGGAAGGAGCTGGGGAGAAGAGAGCCTTATCACGCCGCCTGCTCTGTGAAGTGCTTTATCGCATTTATTTATTTATTTATTAAGCCCTGATAAAACCCACTCTCAGATAAAGGAAGAGGATTGCGGGGCACTGGGTTTAAAACCAAACCAAACCAAACCAAACCACAATGCTTCTCTTCTTCTGTGCACCCCAGACTCCTGGAAAGAAAATATTTGGCAGCTAATCTTCCCAAACCATCAATATATTATCGCCCCTGATCCTTGCCGCATTAATGAGCAGTGGAGCCTTCAGCCTCACTCAGCCTCAAAATGGTATCAGAGGAAATGAGATCGTGGCAAGTATCAGCTAGGAAATGCGGCGGGGGGGGGGGGGCAACATGCTGAGGCTGAGACACCTTCAATCCTCCCAAAGTGAGAGGCACCACTATCAAGAAGAAGGGATCAGACTGCTGGGGGCTGCTGATGTGTTAATTTGCCCATGCAAGAAGGAGAGGAGGTAACGTCCCTCCAGGTGAGGCTTCCTTGCTTGCCTAGGTTACAGGGGATGGAAAGGTGGATGTGGGGCAGAGGAACGGGAGGACGCAGCGGGGCTGCCAATAGCCAAACCATCTCCTGCTGGGGCAGAGCAATGACCTGGACAGGAACCTGCTTTGCGGACCTGCTCCCTCCTGGGGCCCCCAAAGCAGTCCCCGTTCTGCCCCTGGGCATCTGGCTGCTGCCCAAGTGGCCCCCAACTTCCTGGAGCCCAGGATTCCTGCAGCATGCTCTGCTGGGGGCCTTGGAAAAATATTTTGGAAGTGCAGCTGGTCCACCACGCTGTGGCCAGCTCCTGCTGGGAGCCAGGAGCAATGTTCCCTCTCACAGGAATTCCCAGATGTTCTTGACTACAACTCCCATAATCCCCAGCCAGAGGACATTGCAGCTGGGAATGCTGGGAGTTGTAGTCAACAACATCTGGGAATCACTGGCCAGGAGTACAGGGCTGGCTCGTTGTCGTGGGAATGGCACTGGGCCCCAACCCAGGTCTGGGCACAACACCAAGGGCTGGCTTTGACCTCTGCAGCCTTCAGCTGGGGGACCTCCAAGCGGAGCCCCCAGACGTGGCTGGCCTCCAGCTCCATCACTCCCAGCCACAGTGGCCATTATGGCAGGGGATGATGGGAGTGGAAGTCCAACAACATTTCTGGGGCCCCCGGTGGAAGATCAATGTCAACTGCAACAAAAACACATAGCGACAAAAGCCAAAGCAGCTTCAGAACAAAGTCCCCGAGGAAGATAGGGACATAGGAAGCTGCCATATACTGAGTCAGACTATTGGTCCGTCTAGCTCAGTATTGTCTACCCAGACTGGCAGCGGCTTCTCCAAGGCTGCAGGCAGGAATCTTTCTCAGCCCTATCTTGGAGATGCTGCCAGGGAGGGAACTTGGGACCTTCTGCTCTTCCCAGAGTGGCCCCATTATCCCCTGAGAGGAAGATCACACATCAAGTTTCCCATTCCTATGCAACCAGGGTGGACCCTGCTTAGCTACGGGGACAAGTCATGCTTGCTACCACCAGACCAGCTCTCCTCTAATCATGCACACACCCTCTGGCACCCTTCACCTTGGCCACCAGACCATCTGTCTTCCCCTTTAGTCTTTAGTCCACTTTTATGTTGTTCACCACCTTGAGTGTTTCAACGCACCGTGGAAAGGTGAGAGAGGACTAGTTGCAGCTAGCAAGTCAACGGCCTCCTTTCCGAGACTGTGTAGAGCCACAGAGCCAGCCCAGGCCTTGCCTCCCGCTCCCTGCTAGATGTGAACCAAAACAGGACCATGATCATGAATTTTAAGGCCATTGTGTGGATTTCGACCCGCTGGGTTCCATTCAGTTCTTTCACTCCTCATTTCCCCCCTCAACAATTAAAAAAGGTGTGAGAACATAGATTGAATCTTTGCAGAACAATTCAGTGGAGGGTGATTGCTTTGGGAAGCCACCTTTCCGCCCAGATTCATTTCAGCTCTAAGGCGAAGGCAGAAGAATGCTGGGATTTGGACGCTGCTCCAGCCTCAACAGCCCCCTGCAGCCTCTCCAGCGTGACAGCAGCAACATTTCACTCCCCTCTCGGCTCTCCCTCCCTCCTCCTGCATGCCTTTTATTTGCCGTTTAATGTCCAGGATGCTGCAGAGGCCACCACTTCTCCCTTATCTTTACAAGCCAGAGGGGGCCGGGGCCTCCTCTCATTTCGCCTGGCAGCGAAAGGGCCTTGTGGCCCAGACCTCCAGGCAAGTGCTGAAGGCCCTGAGAGGCCTGAGCTGGTGGCACCACTCGTGTGAGGCGCTGCTGGAGGAGCAGAGAGACCCACGGAGGGGAGGAGACCTTTCTGCTCACTGCAGCCATGGAACGTGTCCGAGGCCAAAGGGAGATCAGCTTGACTCGCAGGGATCAGGACCATGCTGCCCCTGCCGCTCAAGGTCCACCCCAAACCCGGAAGGGAAGTTCATGCCAGCCAGGATCCCCCATCACGGCAGTCCGGGACCATTCCAGAAGGGCATGGGCAACTCTGTCTCCGGGCCCATCCCATAAGCAGCCCACTGGCCCCCCACTTTGTTTCCAGTCGGGGGTCAGCTGTGCCCCTTGAAGCTTGGCCCGTCCACAGTGCTGGTCCCCAACATCAGGCACCTGGGCGGGGGCGGGGAATCCCTCCTACCCTCGGCCAAGCCAGGGCTCCAGGAGGGACACAGACCTCCTGCAGCTCGAGGGGAAGAGAGCTGGCACCACCCGACGGGTTAGGCCTGACTCTGTAGGGCGATGGCGGCACAGAGAAGGGCTGGGCCTGCCTGCCTGCCTGCCATTGGAAATGGCCGCGGGAAGGTCCGCTCCCAGCCTAGAGAGGACAGCATGTGCTGAGCTGTCTGGCCAGGGCAGGGCCTCAGGAGGGTCCGCCAAGAGCAGAGGTGGGTGTTCTGCCTGCCCGGCCTCCATGAGGCTTGCAGGGTCTCCGGCCGGCCTGCTGGCCCAGGATGCACCCAGGCTCAGGGGCAGCTTATGCAGTGGACCGAGGGGTCTTCACACCGAGAGCGTCAAGGAAGCCCCAGGGTTCCCGAGCCGGAGGTCTGGGGACTGGCAGAGCCATTGTGTCAGCAGCCGGTTGGAGACTCCGGTGGGCGTACATACATCGAAGTCTGCAGCTGGGCCTCGAGCCCCTGATCTGTTGCTGCTGCAGCTCCTGCCTTTGCCTCTGGCGGCCTTGAGGTGGTGGCAACCAGGCACAGCACGGCTCTTCTCATGCTGCTGGGGCTGATTTCATCTCCTACCACCAGCAAAACAGCCGGCAGAGGATCCCCTTCTTGCACAGGCGTAAGTGGCCCCAGCAGCAGCAGAGGAGGTCCACTTGCTTCCTCAGGTGTGGCCAGCTGGTGAGGGTGGCCCTGGATAAAGCTAGAGGCTCAGGATCTGGCCTTGGGTTTCAGCTGCGGCTACGGAGAGTCAAGATGGACTGGACCAGACCGACGGCTTCCTCGTCTGCACTGCTGTCATCTGGGCACACGGCACTTCCAGCCAGGGGGTGGCAGCCAGGGCCACTCGGTGCGGAGCTCTTGTCTACCTGGAGTGGGCTGACGGCCCGAACCACTTCCGCCTTCTGCCGCCAGACCCGTGTCTGCTGTAGCCATGCAGGGGCCTGTCCCCTCCCTGGAGATGAGCCAGGATTGCTTCAAGGCGCTGGTGGTCCTGCTAGCCCATTCCCTGGACACCGCAGACAGGCGACCTGGTGGAGCTTTCTGTGGCCACCACAGTGGAGAGCAGCCTCTTCTGCATGGGTGCCACATTCTGCTGTTCTTCAGTCAAGGCTGGGTGGGTAGGACTTCAGCACAGGCGCCGAGCTCAGCGCCATGACCAAGCGCCTTGCAGTGCCTTGCTTTGCCCCCAGCCAGCACCACGGACCCCTCCCTGGGGCTCATCGGGCAAAGTGGCTGAACACCTCCAAGATTCCTGCAGGGCTCTCCCAATGGCTCGGTCTCACCTGCTGCCCAGCGGAACTCCTCCGGGCGTGATTGCGTGGGCTGTGCCACAGCTTGGACCTTCTCCAGGTGGCAGCTGCTAGTCTCTGCCCTGGCCCTTCTCCACCCCTGCCCTTTCATGCCGGCCCTCCACTCCCGGAGGCTGCCGAACGGACGGCCTGCTTTCCTGGCAGCCTCTTTGTGTCTGCCTCAGAAACCTTCCCCCTGAAGAAGAGCTTCTAAAACCTGTTTCAGCTGCAACAGGAAGACATTTGGCAGTTGATGGAGCGGCCCCAGAAGGAAATACTGGCCATGCTGTGAGGACAACCACAGTGTGTGTGTGAGAAAGAAAGCGAGAGGGCGGGAGGGAGGTTGAAGATGCCGGCCAAGGGCAGTGGAGCAGGGAGGCCTTGGAAACTGTTCAGAGGATGGCTGCAGCAAGCAAGCGCTGGGAAGGACCCGTTTCCGGGAGATAAAAATAGGAGAGATTGCAATTGGCTTCTTTCCTGTCCTCTTTTTTTTGGGGGGGGAGCAGAAAACATGGATGCTTCTTCTTGGCGAGAGCCAAAAGGCAGCATTCTGTGGAGAACCAAGGGGAAACTTGCTTTGGTCCACTAAACCCACTTCACAGCACCTTCAGGAGCAGAAGGCATTCACATCTGATGATGTGGCCCTTCAGAACTCAGGCGGGCAGCAGAGGGCACAGTCCCAGCACCCTCCGGGCTTCAAGCAGGCCTCAAACTGCAGAATTCAGCTGCCAAACTTTCCCCAGACCGGTATGAGGTGGTTTGGGGGGGGGCACACTGAATGCTCCAACAGCTTCCCTTCACAGACAAAAGAGCCCCCCCCCGGCACATATTAAAAAGAAAGCTCCTCCATTCCGGAGGGGATGCAATGGTCCGTTAGCCGGCTGGGCGACTTTCTTCCCGATTGTCTAGGTGCAGAGAGATGTTTCAGTATTGGAGAGAACTCAAGCACTCGGCCTCCATGTCCCACCCCCCCACCCCCGTCCCCCTGAAATGGTAGAGTCCAGGAAAAAGCACCCCTTCTTGAGCCGAGGACGGCACAACACATTGCGCCTTGCACAGCAGAAGAAATGTGGGCAGTTGGGGGGGGGCAAGGGGAAGGTGCTTGCTAGGGGAGTACAAGAAGGGGGCAAATGATCCCCCCCCGCAACTGAAGTGTGACGTCCAGCAGTATTGATAGGAAACCTAGGAAGCTGCCTTCTACCGAGTCAGAGCCTTGGTCCATCTAGCTCAGTACTGCTTACACTGACTGGCAGCGGCTTCTCCCAGGCTGCAGGCAGGAGTCTCTCCTAGCCCTACCCGGAGATGCTGCCGCTGCCAGGGGCTGAGCCCGGGACCTTCTGCAGGCAAGCAGGCAGGTGCTCTTCCACTGAGCTCTGGCCCCCTCCCCTCCGGGGCATCTCTTCCATCAGCCAGTGCTCCCATGTAGTTGCCCATCCAAAGGCCAACCAGGGCAGGCTCTGCTTAGCAAATGGGGCAATTTGTTACTGACCGAGAACCGGCGACACTGAGTCACATTCCGTCTGTAGGCAAAGGGATGGGGAGGATTTGTTGGGCGACGCTGATGAAGAAGGCGGCTGCAGCAGCAACTGAGGTTTGTGGTCACGGCAAACCGGGTGCCTTTGCATCTGTTTGAAAAAATGGGTTGTGTGTGTGAATCATTTGCTGGGGCAGAAAATATGCCCCAGGAGACGGACAGTCCGGGGGCTTTGAGGGAGGGATCTGTGAATGGGAAGAGCGCCCCGCTGGGCACATTCCGCTCCATGCTTTGCTCTTGGCTGCTGCTAGACAAGGTTATGTTCTGACCCGATGCAAAGCGTTTTCAAAGAAACCTGACACATCCCCCCCCCCGTTTCTCTCTTCTTTTCCTCTCTCACTCGGTACACCTTTTTCATGGAACTGCTCCGTATAATACAAATGTCAAGACGATGCTTTCCTGCCTCGGGGTGCCCCAGGCGCTAATCAAACGCCTGTCGCTCCTAAGCCCCACCGAGAGGGCTTTGCTATCCTGCTCTTGGGGACACGGGGACAGCAAGGGCAAATCCTGCCTGCCAGTCCTGGTGCTGGTCAGGGGAGTAGCGAGGGGAGAGGGGGACCTGTGTCTGGAAGCCCCTCGGAGTGAGGGAGATCAAACGGGGAGGGTGGAGCTGGGGGGCCCGGGTTCTTTGAACCCCTCCACTCCATGATAGCGACACCCCTGCGCTGGGGGGGCTGAGCCCTCTAGGCATCAATCCTGCTGGGGGTGCAGAGCCTTTCTGTGCACAGTGAGAGGCGTGAGGCCCTCTCAGAGCTCCTCGCAGTGTTCAAGGCCCCTCTCTCGACATGCCCACCAGAAGAATTATCACCTTGGAGCATTTCCAGATGGCAGGCTTACTGCGAGGATTCTTTGAGAGTTCAAAGTTGCCCCCCCAAAAACCCGATGCAAAAGTGGATTTTTTTTTTAACCCTGGATGTAAATTGGGCTACACACACAGTGAAAAACCCGAATTATGTGCGCACTGCAGACTTCAGGGTAAATCTGGCCGATCTGTGAACGCATTCCGGAGCAGATGCGAACTAAAAGCCCCGTCTGAAATCCTTCAAGGACACGGCATGAGTCAGTGCTGGTGGAAAGGAAATGGAGCGCTCAGCTTTTGGGGGCGCCCGTCCTGGCCTCCATGGAGGACCGTCTGGGGATGTTGACGCTGCAGGCTATTCTCACCAGTCCTTGTGCAGAAGAGATGCTGCCCCAGCAGCTGGCCCTCCCCTCCCCGCTCACCTCCCGGCCTGAATTTCTTATTTCGAGCACATCTGCCCGGCTGCCAGACCAGTAAACAACCTCACACTTCATCATCCCTTCTCCTCTGGCAGCTAAACTGTCTTGGATGTAGCAGCGGCCAGAGCACCATCCATTTGGTGCGGCCTTAAGTGCTTTGAGTGCCTTTTAAGAACGCATCTCCTCTGGGGGGTGGCAGCCGCCGCCACGGAAGGGCAGCTGGAATGTGTGGTGAGCCTGATGGTGGGGTGAACTCAGGATGCGCCCAGCTGCCTCCAAATTTAGCAGGGATTAATTATGGACACTTCCCTGAAGAATCGCTGGGGGAAACCATCACACCTCGGCCCATGGCTCAGGGATAACGAGCAAAGTGCTGTATTCTCTCTAATCTTCTTTGGTCTTTTGTTGTTTGGACGTAGATAGCGTCTGTGTGGGGTCAGAAAGAACAGGAAGGCGAAGGAGAAAGTGGAGTCTGAATACTATCTGAATAGTATTACTATCTGAATAGTAGAATACTATTCAGAATACTAATTAGAATACTATTACTATTACTAATACTATTAGAATACTAATAGAATACTATCTGAATAGAAAGTGGAGTTCTGAATACTATCCCAGTTAAATCTACTTAAGTTGGCTTTGTGTTTAGGAGGGAAACCGGCTTGGATGGCTTGAAAAGGGGCTTAGACAGATTCATGGCGGACAGGTCTGTCAATGGCTACTCGTCTGGTGGCTGTGGGCCACCTCCAGGCTCAGAGGCACGATGCCTCTGAAACCCAGTTGCAAGGGAGCAGCAGCAGGAGAGAGGGCATGACCATATCTCTTGCCTGTGGGCTTCCCAGGAGCATCTGGGAGGAGGAGCAACGGAGAGGAGAGCTGGTCTTGTGGTAGCAAGCATGACTTGTCCCCATAGCTAAGCAGGGTCTGCCCTGGTTGCATCTGAATGGGAGACTTGATGTGTGAGCACGAAGATATTCCCCTCAGGGGATGGAGCCACTCTGGGAAGAGCATCAGAAGGTTCCAAGTTCCCTCCCTGGCAGCATCTCCAAGAGAGGGCCGAGAGAGACTCCTGCCTGCAACCTTGGAGAAGCCGCTGCCAGTCTCTGAAGACAACAATGAGCTAGATAGACCAAGGGTCTGACTCAGTATATGGCAGCTTCCTATGTTCCTCTCCTCCCAGGCAGCCCCGTGGTGGCTTCCCTTTAGCCAAATTCATGCTGTAGGCTGTTTTCAGGATGGCAACATTACCTTCCTGGATGGAGGGTGATTGCTGGGAAGATTGAGGTGTTCTTGGATGAGACTGATGATCGGGCCTCCTTCCAGTCTGGCTTCAGGTCCAGACACAGGAGCTGCTTGCGTTGCCCTGGTGGCTGACCTAGGCTAGGAGAAGGGGGTGGCGCCACTCTCCTTATCCTCCAGGAGTACCATCAATCATGGCATACCTTTAAGGAGGCAGTCTGAGTTGAGAGCTGGGGACACCATTTGTCAGCAATCTCACTCCTACTTGGACACCCAGAGGCTCTTTCTGCTCTCCCCGAGATCCCTACAGGGGCTCTGTCATGGCCTAGACGTCTGAGTCAGAAGAGTCAGAGGAGGAACGGGAGGACTTGGTTGGGAGTACAGACTCAGAGGCACAGCAGCAGGATTTGGCTGTGAGAACAGAATCTGAAACTGAGCTGGAACAGCAGCAAACAGGGGAATCTGAACAGCTGGTAGAGATGAGGGCTGAGGAGACTGATCAGGAGGAAGCTGGAATTTCACCTGTGTTAAGAAGACATCTCAGGAGAAAGGCTCAGTGGGAGACACGCAGGTGCAAGATCTCACAGGAGAGGGAATAGAAATGCTGAGTCAGGAAAGCCTGATTGGCTGCTGGTTATCTCGAGCCCTATATTAAGCAGATGCTGTTCCTGAGACAGATTACTGTCAGCAACATCGCCTATTGCAGACAGTGTTCCTACTTAAGAATTATTCAACCTTTTGTTCTACTTAAGAATTATTCAACCTTGAACCTGTCCTTGTTCTGTCCATTCCTTGCTCCATTATTTTCAGTTATTACTCAGTTATCATAGAGGGGGGTACCTAGTTCAGTTCAAGGGACTTTATTTTTGTTTATGCGACTTTTCTTTGTGAGTCATTTTTCGCTTTCCTTCGTGCAGCTAGGCTGCTACTCTTATCTCCAGACTTTCTATTTAACTCACAGAAGTAGAGCTGAAGGGATTGTAAATTCCTGTCAGGTCAGCCAAGCCAACAGATTTATGACCGGCTCCAGCTGAGCAGGTCCCTCCCACTCAAAGGTCACTTCGAGGGAAGGCACTTCCAGTCAGAGGTGCTCTTACCCCTCCACAGCCCCTGCCCCCCCCAATCCTCCTTAGTCTATCCTGGGTGGTGTGGTCCCCTGGTGGAGCATGATGATGCTTAATTTGCAGCGGGCGGGGGGGGGGGCTCCAAAGGTCTAGGCTCCCAAATTCCCTAGGTGCTCCTCTGCTTCCAGTTGCCCCCATTGAACCCCTGCGGATTTCCCAGCCACAGTCAGAGGTATCCACAGTAGAGACACTCATCTCTCATGTCTTGTTCTGCTGAGTTTTGTTCATTGTTATGGATGTTATTTTCACTACATTGCCTTGGAAAGGTGGTTAAGAAATGATTGTACATTTTTTAATTTGTCTTTTCTTCTTCCCACCAACCCCACATCTTCCTTCCTTCCCAACGGTGCTCAAACAACTGCTTCCAAATGTGTGGATATGTGCTTTAGAGCGGGCCCATTACAGGACAAACATGCATTTCATCCTCCCGGGCTTGTCTTGATATTCTTTTGCTTGGTCTACAAGAGACCTGGCTAGGGAAACCATCTTCTAAGAAATAATTCTTATATGACTTGTGTAACACTGATTTAATTTGTGAGGAAATTTTGCCCTGGCCCCAAATTGTCCATATTTTATCGAACCATAACTCAAGGCTGGCTGCTTTTTACTCTCTCAAGTGCTTTGCTATCGCATTCTTGATTGATACCAAGAGCATCATTGTCCATTATTTAACTACATTTTAATTTACTTCCAAGTGATGCAGAAATAGGGTCTCTGCTGATAACTCTGTAGCCTTGGACATAGCCACCACAGGTGGATGTACACGCCTATCTTGCCACATCTCCTCCAGCATTTGGATGAACATTCTGAATTCAGCATTTATATAGCACAGAGATAATGTTTTTAGGGGAATCTCCCCCCCCCATGATGATCAGTTGTTCTACCAATGTTGGGTGTCCCGTTTCCCCCAGATATCCGTTTTGTTCCCTGAAATGCTGAGTCTGCCACTATTCAAACCAGGGGACTGCACATCCAAATTCAGTTTCTAATTCAGCCTTGGATTTTCACCCTTCTTTGCCAACCATTTGGCTTACTTTACTAATAGTACTAATAGTGTGTGTTCTCCATACCCTCAAAGCTTTAGCACTTTGTCCTGGCATCCGAGGTTTTTGCCCTGAAAAGCTAGCTAGCTGCCATAAATATTTTCCTAGATGATTTGTTTATCCATGTATCCCATATTGCTAAGGGAGAGGCCAAAATTAAGTTTTTTTGGTATGGTTGTAAGCTGGAATGTTTGAGACCTGACTCCTGTCAAATGGTGTGTGTAGGGGGGGGGACCAAAGGGAAGGTTTACCTTCCAGGAGCAAAAAAACCCTTGATCAGCGAGGAAGCCCCACTTTTGTAGGGGCCAAGGAAGATCACCTGATGTGCTCTGGGTGAAAGGAGGAAGCCTCCTTGAATGGTCTCCCTGCAGTCTGTGGCATCCTTTAGCGTTCAGCCTCCATACTTGGCACATGAGCATCCACGTAAAGTCAGGACTGGCCCCACCAGGATCGCAATGACCACACCACACAAAAGCGGCACTGAGCCTTGAACTCACCCTCTCCCTGTGCCCCCCCCCCCACTGCATAAAGGCCTTCTCCCTCCTGCCTGCACTGCACGGGCAAAGTGCAGCTGCTTCTGGCTGATCCTCAAACGAAATGCAAACTCCACGGACGCTCCTTGGCTAAAAGAGTTAATTTCCAAGCCGAGCAGGGGGGGAGGGTTTCCCCAGGGAATGCAGTAATGAAGCCACTGGTGCTGGTTGCAAAACAAATAGATAAATCAATGTTCTCCGTGTGAGAGATGGGGCCGCGGTTGCTTAGCAATTCGAAGACCATCCTCCCTGGGAACTTTGCACGCGGGGAAACCAAAGTGGCCAGGCCACAGTGTGTGTGTGTGTGTGTGTGTGTGTCTGTGTGTGTGTGTGTGTGTGTGTGTGAGAACTGGGAGAGGCAGTGGATCCTGCATGTCCCCAGCAGGAGGATGGGGCTTCCCAACTGGCTTGAAGGGCTGGCCGCTGCAGAGCATGCTGGGAAATGCCAGGAGACACCCGTTCCAAGATGCTAAGGCACGTTTAATCAATGCGATCACCATGTTTGGTTTTAGAACAGCACTTTACTGAAGTGCTTGAACTGAGCCATCCGGGCACATTATCTGAGCAATCGGAGCAGCTCTGTATGGCAGCCAGTCTTCTTATCCTTCCATCTTACAGGCTCAGGCTGCTAAGCGGAGGCGCCCCCTGGCTTGACAGCTGAGGCCGGGAGCTTGTCTGCGATGAAACCTCCTTGGTCATGAGAAGCCAGTCCCTCCAGGAGAGGCCATGAGGACCCGAGGAGGTGGCTCTCCTCGCCTCCGCCACAGCGCTGCCGGCAGGCTTCCCGCGAGCTCCGGCCTTGAATTCCTCCCTGGTTCCAAATTACATGGTCTTGTTTCGGAAGTGAAATCCAGGCTTTAGGACCCCACCGCCATTCCGTTTTCCAAAGATTTCTGAATTCTGTCCAGAATGCTGCGCCCTGCTCATTTCGTGCCTCTCCCTGCTTCCTGCTGTGCTGGAGTGAGAGGCTGTGTTCCTAAGGAGGGTCCGGGGTGGGGGGTGGCGTCTCCCAGCCCCAGACCTCTTTCACCTCCGCAAGGTGGCTGCCTCCAGGGCCTGCAGACCAGACTCTGTCTGGTCCTGCTCCTTCCATTCATTTGCATCTTTGATCCCCTCTGTTCCCAAGGCGGGAGCCCAGAATGGCAAAACACAGCAAAAAAAAGGCAATCCTGACGCAATCATTGACTCGCCGCCCCTGGCCACCTGTCACCAGTGGGGATTGCCTGCCTCCTTTGGCTTCCTTACGAGGGAGGAGCTGCCTAGCAAGGCCACCCCGGTCCAAGGAGTGGCTGGGTCCAGGCCACGGATGCAAGCAATGAAGCACACCCCTCGCACCTGCCAACGCTCCCCCACAAGAAGCAAAGCCCAGTCTAGGAGCATCCCTTTGGAGAGGGGCCACACAGGTCCCTCGGGTGGTAGAGGCATGTCCATGAGAGGATTGGACGAAGAAGAGGAGAGACCCATGCAACTGGGGCAGGGGCCTGCTCTGGGTGGGCTCTGCCCGCCTAGATCCTGCTCACTCGCACCCCAGCAGCAGACAAATCCAGCCGGCCAAGCCCCTCTGCTCGCAATCCTCACCCCCACCCCTTTCCAAGCCCCAGGAGGATCCTGCGCTCTGCAAATGCTCGACCAAGTCCGCTGGCTTTGAAGTGTGTTTGCTGCCTCTCCCGCCCCCGACTGCAAGTCGCTCGGTGCCAGTCAAACGCCGGAGGAGGCTGTGCACAGCCACCCAACTCTCCCGGCCGGCCCTGCCAATCTGGCCTTCTCAGCGGCCTGCCAAGCTCTGCGCCTGGCAGCTGGCAACGCCATCCGAAGGGCAAGAGGGATTCTCAGACCTGACCGGCGGATGAGTGATGTCCTACAGACCCCGATAACCCCCTGCTTTGCTTTGCACAACCGTCTTTGACGGTTCTTTCCAGGGAAGAATGAGACTCTGCCACAGCAGGAGTGGGGAGGAGCAAGGGGGCCAAGCAAACTCAGAGGGAGCCCTCTGAGACAAGCCAAAGGGACTGGAAGAGAGCAGAACACCGGTGGGTGGGGGGAAGAGAATACGGCCATGCAGGTTGAGTTAGCTAGTCGTTTTCTGACGGGACCTCCCTTGCTAGAAATGCAACACCGTGGATTCTCCGACCATCCTGTTTCCACCGAGTGGACACCAGAGGGTGCTACGCCTTTGGCTAGAACACAGAGCGACGGCTCCTTTTTCTTTGCTGAGAGAGACAGCTCCTTCCCCCTCCGCCCCCCAGGCCACTTAAGCAAAACCGGACTAGGAAAATCCCTCCCCACTATGAAGGGTTCCGGCAGGCACCCCAGGTCCTAGCTGGTCACTGATGCAACTGCTGCTGCTGCTGCCACCTGGAGTGCTCAGGGTGGGATTTGGGGTTCCCCAAATGGAACAGTATTTTGGTTCTTCACCAGAGCAGCTTCCAAATTCCCAGGGGAACCCATTTTCATCCCACTGGGGAACCCCTTCCTGTCCAAAGGTGACTCTGTGAATGGCAAAAAGGAACCCCGTTAGCTGTGGCTGGAGAGAAACGTAGTCAGAGGCGCGAGTCTGCTCTTGAGACAAGTGGACCCAGGTCCTTTCTAAATGCTCAGAGTGACTTGATCATGTGCTGAGTTGGAAAAGGATGAAAAGGCAGGTCCTCCTTTGCCTGTTCCAGGAGCTTCACCAGGATAACTCCATGTGGTTCACTCAAGCACATTCATCACTTGATGGCCAAAGCACCAGGGGTGTCTGGCATGTGTGACTGGGCCGTCACAGCTCAAATATCATGACAGACCTTTAAAGCAACGGGAGACCCACTTGCTTTTTAGTGGGGATGAAGCACACAGTTACGGGGAAGAAGGTGGTGGCACCCTGCATCCTGTCTGGGTTAGAATAGTGATGGCGGGTCTAGTGACGGGGGACCTCCGTTGGGAATCAGCTCCCGAATTCACGTCACTCTTGACTTATATCCCACCTTCCCACTACTTAGGTCTTCAAGGAGGCTTATAAACATATTTAAATGAAGTTGTTTTCTGTTTCAGCAAGAACAAGCTTCCACAGGGAGATCTTCCACCCTAGAACAAGCCAGCAGATGCCAGACGCTCAGATGTCTGCTCTGGATGGCAGCCAAAAGCTTTATAGGAGGGCATGTGTGTGAGTGAGTGAGAGAGAGCGAGAGCACAGCCCTACTATTACTATTACTTATATACCACTTGTTAACAAACATTCCACAAAGCCTTTTACACAGAAAAAGAATAACAATAAGAGGGCTCCCAGTCCCCCAAAGGTTCCCAGTCTAGAACATAACATAAGAACAAATGATTATAAGAACAGCCCTGCTGGATCAGGCCCAAGAAGGACCATCTAGTCCAGCATCCTGCTTCACACAATGGCCCACCAGATGCCGCTGGAAGCCACAGGCAGGAGTTGAGGCCATGCCCTCCCTCCTGCTGTTACTCCCCTGCAACTGGTACTCAGAGGCATCCTGCCTTTGAGGCTGGAGGTGGCCTTTAGCCCTCCGACTAGTAGCCCTTGATGACTAGTCTCCTCCATGAAGTTATCCAAGCCTCTCTTAAAGCCATCCAGGTGGTTGGCTGTCACCACATCTTGGTAATTATGCGTTGTGTGAAAACGTACTTCCTCCCCCCCACCAAGAAATCTTTGCTTTTATTAGTAATATAAGTAAAAACAGAAAGGTTACATCTCTGAGATCAACAATGTCATATATGAGTAAGAGCAAGGGCTTGTCCACAGCCAAATGAACAGGAAAAAAGCAGAATAATAATATTTAAGTGAGTAAGGATAACCTGTAAGAACCTCTAAAAACTAAATCTAATTGTCACAGAAGAAATAGAATTTAAGCCTCTCACAGAACACTCCCCCTGAGTTTAATTAGTTATTAGGCAACTAAATATTCAAATGATTCAAAACAAGATTGATCCATGGAGAAGAAAATGAAAATAAAAAAACACTAGTTCTGCCATAACGGAAATAGTATATGTATTGTATATACAAAACCACATATCCACCAATATATAATCAAAATTCCCATCTCATCACATACAGGTGTACAACACGCCATAATAAAGTAATTGAAAAAAATCAGCTAAACCTTTAATAGTCCTCCTCTTCATATAACAAAAAAACAAAAACAAACCAGAGAGATAAATGGAAAAGTATTCTTTCATGAAGAGGAAGACTAAATTCAGCCGAAACTGATCTTTATAACCTGCAGCTGGGAGAAGAGGCCACCAAGCTATGACACTAAGATCTCCCCCCACCATACATATATATAATCCTTCTCAATTTCCTTCTAATTGTTTGCATCACAAATTGTTCATTCAACAGTTAAACTTCTCAAAGTATTATTATAAAGTATTCATAACGAACAATAAAAACCCATAGGGGAAAATGAAGGAAATAAAATAAAAATAATAATAAAAGCAACAATGGAAATAATAAAGAGCTATATTTCTGAAAAATTGAAGCTAAAAGCAGACAAAACAAAAAACAAAAATCTTCAGATGATTATCTTTCTTATCATTTTAAAACTATAATGTCATATAATAGAATATAACCAATAATCTTATTCCTTAAATTTGAAAATATTGTCAATATTGCATCCATTTATTTCTAAGGGTTAAATTTCCAAGTATATTCTCAGTTCTTCCCTAATTTCCCCATTCTTAATACATTCTCGTTTCTTCCATATAAAGCAAAGAAAAAAAACAAAAAGAAACAAAAGAAAGATACATGTGACAATTCCTTCAGTCATTAAAACTATCGGGTTTTTCATACAGCATCTTAATTCCTGATTAATTCCGTTTGTTGGTCCTAAATTTCCTGGAAATCAATTTCATGGGATGACCCCTAGTTCTCGTGTGATGGGAGAGGGAGAAGAATTTCTCTCTATCCACTTTCTCCACACCATGCATGATTTTATAGACCTCTCTCATGTCTCCTCGCAGTCATCTTTTTTCTAAATGATATAGCCCCAGGTGTTGTAGCCTTGCCTCGTAGGGAAGGTGCTCCAGGCCCCTGATCATCCGGGTTGCCCTCTCCTGCCCCTTTTTGAGCTCTACAATGTCCTCCTAAAAGTCTAAAAAGAAACAGAAGGCAGGCACCAGCCCCAGGGCCCCTGGAGGAATGTCTGCAACTATTCATGGAACACCCCCCCCCCCGCCCCCGCTATCATGCTATGGAAATTCCTAGCCTTGCTTCCCAGAGTCATAGGAGGACTGCTGGTTCCTGGAGGGTTGGCACCTGGGCATTCATGCACTAGTGCTGTACATTTGCAGGAAATGTCTCCTCCCCCCAAGCTGCATCACGCAAGAAGCACATTTCTCAAAGAGCCACGTCTCTGGACAGAGCAACCCCCACAGATTGTGTCTGTGTGGGACACACACACACACACACACACAGCACGTAGGCACATAGTCCGGAGGCTGCTGCGGCCACCTAGGAGACCACCTGCAGCCTCCTTAGTTCTGCTTCCCCTTTGGCTATGGCCCACAGGCCCCTCCCTTTCCCAGGAATTGCCCCACCACATCTCTTCAGGTTTTTGTCCAGGGCCTGGAGATGAAGACTCACCCCTCAGGCAGGGCTGTGCGGAAGTCCCCCAGGCATGTCCCTCCCTCTTCTTCAAGCTCCAGGAAACTGTGTTGCCTTTGAGCGACGGACTCACCAGGCAGAGAGGCTCCAGAGCCTGGGGAGCAAAGGGGGATCTGGGCAGCCCGGACCCCCACCAAGCTCAGGGGACCTTCTGCAAGAGACCAAGCGAAAGCTTGCCCAGGGTCCCTTGAGATCCTCTCTGCAAGCCAGGGATGGCCAGCCAGAGATTCTCCAGCAATGACTGGACTACAACTCCCGTCATCCCCAGTGGCAATTGCTGGAAACCCTTGGCTTGGCCACCCCTGCTGTGAGCCCTGGGCCACATGACTAGCAAGAGCTGGCCCCTTGAGTCGGGTGGCGTGGGCTAGGGACATGGGCCTGCCCAGAGGAGATGCAGGCATTTGCCCCTGCTTGAGGCAGTGGTGCTCTTTGGACCGGACTCCTAGGTGGAGGGCCAGTCCGCAGCTGGCCTGGGGGCCTCCAAATGCTGAGCGGTCCACTAATTTAAGTGGCAGGATTGTCCATGCAAAATGTGGCATCTCTCTGCAAGTCAGTGGGAAGTGTCTTATTCAGAGTCTCTTCTAAAATTAAATCAAAGTTTCCAGCTTTCCCTGAGCATGTTCTGGTGTAAAAAATTGAGCATTGCAGCTTCTCTGGTGGCGGCAGGGGCGGTGGTGGTTGGGGCGAGACCGCAAGAGGCCTTTCGGTCCAGGCTCCAAAATGACCCGGGTGCACCTCTGGCTTGAGGTCATCCCAGCTGGGCAGGGGCACTGGGGAGCGTGTGAGAGTAGTGCCATCAGCCAGGTGGAGTCAACGGTATGAATCTGGTCTGAATGAGACCGCCCTTAGCCCTGATATTAACTGACTCCTCTCCAGCACCGATGAAAGTGTGCTTTACCTGGCATGGGATTTAGGCCCCCTTCTGAACAGGGCTTGCTTTCACCACTAAGCACTGCAAAGAAACCCCCCTTAACAACTGGCAGCCGGCAGACCCACAGGACTCTCTCTTTCTGCTATATGCACACAGATCGCCCCATCCCTGTGCCCATCGGTCCTGTACACTGAGATTTCAGCAGTATGCAAATATATTCAAATGTGATTGATCCATTAAAAAGCAGATGATTAATCAACTAAACTTTTTCTTTAATTGGTTGACAGCCCTAATTTAAGCCACGGGTGCATCAAGCGATCCTTCACCTGCACGGCGGAGTCAATGTGCCAAAGCAAAGCTAGATAAGACATCAAAAGAGTGTGGGGGGAAACAGCCGCTGAGATTTGTTTCTCACGTCTCCGAAAGGAAGGCGATAACGTTGCTGGGGGTGCAAGGAACATGACAGGGAAACAAGCACCGCCTGTCAGGCAGGCGCAGGTAGGGTGGGGAGGGGCTGGGGAGGAGAGGGGAGGGGGGCGCAGCAAAGCTTGGTGGCATCATGGCAGGAAGCCTTTGGTCTCTGAGGCAACCAGAGCATCAATTATCCAGACTGCTGCAGCAGCTTCCGCTCAGATCGCTGCCGCGAGGAGGAGCCGGAATCAGGCTGAGTGATGCCCAACTGAGTTAAATACCTTTGAACATTGAAACACAATGAACTGTCCCCCCAACAATCCTTTGGATCGGATTCCTTCGCAGGGGAAGAGCTCCGTGAAAGACACATGCATGGGAACAGGCTCCAGATGGTGCTTGTACCGGGGTGGCAAAGTTTAGTTGACAATCACACCAATTCAAAACAATTTGATGTGCTAAAAGGGCACCTTGGAACAATCAGTCAGCAGATTGTCATGATTCCAGCCCCAGGACCCCCCCTCCAAACTGTGGGATGAGATGAACAGTGCAGGGAATGAGAAGACACTATGCTCAGGTGCCCCATCAGGAACCCACACATTAGGTGTGTGTGTGGGGGGGGCCAGAGCCAGCATGCCCACCATGACCCATGGGCACAGCCCTGCCTTCATCCTCACGGCCCAAGGAAAAGCCCCCCAAGTGCTGTCAGGGCCTGGGCCTAAAACGCAGAGCAAGGTCCCTTTAAACAAGTGAGCCTTCTCCAGGGAAGGGGAGTGGCCCATCCACGCCACCTGGGCAGCAGCTCTGAAAAGCAGAGAACAAGCTGATTCTCTGCTGGCCCCTCAGGGATCCAGGGACATTTGCCCCCCATCCTCTTCAACTATGGCTATGCCTCTGCTGGAGGACAGGCATGCACTGTCTACACACAAAGCAAGCTTGTTTTCCATCACAATTACGTGGTGGTTCTCAGATGCAAACTTAGCCCATTAATAAGGACACACCACTTCCTGGGGTTGCAAAGAGGACCCCGGCCAGCCCTGCACCATGCCTGGTTCTCTCCCCCAACGCAATACAACAAGCCGGAAATGGTGTGTGTGAGAATTGGAGGCGGCGGGGGGGGAACAGGCCAGAGAATGGAGAGCTGGACTCCGAGGCAGCAGGACACAGGTGAGGGCACATGGCTCCAGTTCCACAGTGAGTGAGAGGCCGACAGCTGTGGGCGGGGAAGGTGGGGGGGGGTGACAAGAAGACCCCTGGCTAGGAGGAGCTGAAAGCAAGGCAGAGGAAGGCAGAGTCCTCCTCCGCTGGGAGCTGTCCTCGGTCCTGTTTCCTGCCCTTGGATTTCCTGCCCTAGGGCTCAGCCACGGACTCAGAAGAAACCCCCAAATTCGAGAGCGCCACCTTCTGCACCATCCCCACCACACCTGAAGGCCATCTGAGGAGGTCCGTCTCCAGTTATCACCAGTACATCTGGGTGTGACTCAGAGCCACAACTTCTCTGCAGCTGCTCCTGGGTTGCAGAATGTACTCCCGGCAGAAATCCGCAATCTGAGTTCATTATTGGCCTTCAGGAGAGCCCACAAGACTTCTCTGTTTGGCCAGGCCTTCCAGAGTTGTATATGTTTTTAATCTGCTGTAACCTGGTTTTCCAGGGTTTTTAAACTGTGTTGAATGGTTTAATTGTTAATTGTTTTAGGGTGTTTTATAGTCTCTGTTTTCAACTCTTAATTGATTTTAATTGTTTTGTTTTAATGTGAGCCTTGAGCCATTTTTGGAAGGGCGGTATAGAAACTGAATGAATGAATGAATTTCTAAATTCATTAGAAATTGGCTGATTGCCTGATTGGTTTGTGGGCTGGGTGGTAGGTAGCACCCATCATGCCCTATTGCCCAACCCACGTGGGTATCCCTAGGCACTACCCATGGGGAATAATGGGCTGATTCAAGTTCCCATTATTCCTTATGGCCGAACTGGTTCAAACTGGTTAGAACAAATGAACCGGGCTGCCCAGCCGGTTCTAACAAGCCAGCCTGCACCTTCTCCCTCCACTCCACAGGGGGGACTACAACTTCAATACGGTTTTTCAACCAAAGTCCTCAAAGTGCTTTGCATAGAGGGAGCTGGATAATAACTAAATAAAGATGGCTCCCTGTCCTCAAAGGGATGTTTCCATCGCAGGTCTTGCCAGCAGTTTAGGGAAGAGTTCATTTCAGGGACTGCAAGGGGAGAGGGGAGGGCTTCTTTGGAGGCAGCAGGCAATCTGAGTGGCACAACTCTTTAGTGGAGTCAATGGGGTGGGGGACTAAGCTTGCGGATCGAGGCCAGGAGAAAGCCGGAGGGTCTGCTTGCTAAGGGAAGCCACTGTGCAGCTGAGGGAGGAGCCCAAAGGCAAAGTGAACTGACAATGTTCTCTGACAATTTTTAGAAAGCATTTGAAAACCCACCTCTTCACCCAAGCCTTTTCCGTTCTTTAAAATTTCAAGGTTTTAATTTGTCTATGATTTTAAATTGTTAAATTGTTTTAAGTTTTTGTATATATTTTAACTTGTTTTATACTATTGTTAGCCATCCAGAGATGAAAGTTTGGGGCGGTGTACACATGCAATAAAATAAATAAATAAATAATAAATAAACAAAAGTGGGCAGAATCACTCCCCTCTTCAAGGGCCTCCTTCCTGCATGGAGCAGGGGTTGGTCCAGAAGAGCTCCCGGTTCACTTGGGCCTCTAAGATGTGCAATGCCTGCACTTTTCCCAAATCCCCCTCCCTGCCCTGGCAAGACTGCCTGCCTTGCATGCTCTTCCATGCCCCCCCCGCTCTCCTCCTCCTCCCCCTCCTCCCCCCCTCCTAGGGGTGTAAAGGTGCTGAGTGGATGCTGGCCACTCTCCTGAGAGGACACTTGGGGGTGTGTGTGTGGCTGCTCACATGCAAAAGTGGGGGAGCAAGCAGAGGCCCCCTCGCAGCCCTCCTCTGCGTGGCCTGAGAGCTGGCAGGGAGTTCCCTGCTCCAAGGAAGTCTGGGGCTGGAGTCCGGCCTCGGTCTGCCCCGGCTGGGGACCTTCGCTGAGGACCTTCCCTCGGCTCCGGCTCCCCGTCTGCCCAGCACAGGCACACCCCCTGGTTTCCCTCCCAGAACCTTTGCCAAGGTGCACGAGAGAAGCAGCACAAGGCCTTGTGACAGACTCTGCGAGGCACAACTGGATGGGTTCTCCCGATGGACTCCTCAAGAGGAAGGGCAAGCAGAAGGGCAAAAGGGGGCCGGGGAGCTCAAACAGAAACACCCTGACTCAAGATGAATCCCGGAGCGGCAGGGGGCACGGGGTGTCCCAGCCAGCCCTCTGCTGGCAGCTGGGGGAAGGCGCCCACCTGGCTGACCCTTCCCACTTCTGGCCACCAGCTGGGTCATAATTCTGCAACCTGTGGAAATGGCCCATTGCAGAACCAACTCAGGAAGCAGGAAGGGGGCGCTGCTCAGTGGGCGCTGCAGGAGTGGATTTGGTCTCCAGCGGGAGGCTAGTCGCCAGGAGCCCCAAGGGAAGCCCCAGGCCCAGTTGGAGAGAGAAGCAGGCAGGCACGCCCTGGGGCAGGAGCTCAGGCAACCAGGCAGACGCCCCAGCCGATGGGCTCCCCCTAGAGGGAGGAGGCTGTGGGTCCAACAAGGTGGCCCGGAGACTACAAGGGGCGCCCCAGGCAGCAGCCTGAAAGGGAGCTCTTGATAGCCAAGTCAGCCCTCTCCTCACACAGAAACAGGCAGCTGCCTCCAGCGGAGCCAGGGCATGGTTCACCTGGCCCAGGGTCTGCCCGCACAGGCAGGCAGCAGCGCCCCAGGGTCTCAGGGAGAGGCCTTTCCCAGCCAAGATGCTTGAGGCCCCTCCAGCATCTCACTGTTCAAGGTGTTAGAATGCTTCAAACACACACACCATCTTCTAAGGGAATCAAAAGACACAACATCATGAGATGTTAGATGAAATCTCGAAGGACAAATACCCAGGTGAGCCTGGAAAGATCAGGAGGAAACCTGTATGGCACAGAACGAAACGAAGAAGTAAAATGGCAGTGATTTAAAGGGAACCGGAGGCAACGAGGATGAACCGCTCTGAAACGAAACAAAACGCAAAGCAAAATGCCAAGTAGGCAGACTTCGGCTTCCTCTCTGATGAGGCTGACCGTGCGCAGAAAAGAGCCTCAGATATGGAGCCCGGCACAGAGAACCAAGAGGCTGAAGCAGCAGGGAGGCAACCTGGGCTGCTTGGGACACACCAGGAAGTCTCCTGGGAAACCCTGGGAGGCCCAACTCCTAGCAGCCGGCCACCTGCTTTTGCAGGAAAAGGACGAGGGTCACTTGGGGACATGGCTGTGCGCACAGGGGAGGCCTCCCCTTGCTCCGGAGGAGATCACGATGGCTCAGACCTGCCCTGAGGCCTCTTCCCTGTTCCTCAGCTGCAGTGAGGCAGACGGTTGTGAGCTGGGCTGGCCTTTCCACTGGATGGCGTGAGGGTGCACCTCCTTGTCCCCCTAGCTAAGCAGGGTCCACCCTGGTTGCATGTGAATGGGAGACCAGAAGTGTGAGCACTGCAAGAGATTCCCCTCTTAGGGGATGGAGCAGATCTGGGAAGAGCAGAAGAAGGTCCCAAGTTCCCTCCCTGGCAGCAGCATCTCCAAGAGAGGGCTGAGAGAGAGATTCCTGCCTGCAACCTTGGAGAAGCTGCTGCCAGTCTCTGAAGACAACAATGAGCTAGATAGACCAAGGGTCTGACTCCGCAGATGGCAGCTTCCTCTGTTCGAAGCCTGCTCCAGTGCTAGTTTGTGCCAGTCTTGGAGGGGAAGAGCAGAGGGTCTGTTCAGCGCCGGCATTTTTCATTTGCAGTTGCAGGACGGAAGCGCCTGTGTGGATTTGCATAAACACCTGGCACTGAGCAGCTGTCAGGGCCATAATTCTTCCTGTCCCACATTTCATTCCTCCTGGAGTGGGGAGGCAGTGGGAGAGTGATGGATGGCCTCCTGCTCTGGAAACGGGGCCTGCTTGCTCCGCCAGAGGCTGTGGGAGCCCGGCAGACGGGGGGCTCTGCCTCCCCCCCCCGCTGCTTTTGCTGACTGGCAAGTTCGGCTTCCCCCTCCGGCTGGCGAGGTTAACCTTGCCCTGCTGCCCTGAGCTGCCAAGGGGCCTTCTTCTGCGTGGCCCCTTGCAGGACTGGCGCAAGATGCCACAGAGAGTGGGGGTGGGGTGGGGTGTTACGGTCTGAGCTGCCCTGGCCCTCGCGAGGGGGGACGCCGTTCACAAGGGCTGTGGCCCCAGGGAGCTGCCTTCTAGCCAGCCCGACCCTCGGGGCTCGTCCTCGGCCAACAGGCCTGGTGGGGCGGAGGGCTGGTGGGCGGCGGGTACCCGCCTGCCTGCCTCCCAGCACATGCCTGGACTCGGTGGACGGACTCGGCTTCTTGCACGGCGGCTCACGGGCTGCGCTGCGCTGTGGCGCAGCCACCAGGGGCTCCTTAATTTAGTAATCCCTAGCCACAGCGGCCGAAGGCCCTGATGGGAGCAGGACAGAGCTGCTCACCTTGGCCACCCCCCACAAGGAGCACAGGCCAGGAATGTCAGCAGGACATTTGACATTTGTCCAGGGCTCTTGAGGGTCCTGTGTTCTTGACAGGCACGATCTCGGTCAAATCCTCACGACACCCTTGCGAGGGATACCTCTTTGTCCCCACATGGCGGTTGCTGGCTGGGAGGGGCTCTGGCAGAAGGGAGACGGCAGTAGGACGGGAGGCTTCCCGAGCGCGCCTCCTCCTCGCCGCTGGGGGGCTCCGCCAGGCCTCTCCAGTGGCCTCCCACCCCCGGCGGGAGCAGACCCGAGCTTGCTGCGGCCCCTGGCGAAAAGGCCCACTTCCCTCCTTTCCCGGGAAGGCGTTTCAGAGGCGCCCAGCGACGGTTCCGCGCAGGTCCTCCGTGTCCAGGCACCACAGTGTGCACCACATGTCAGGACGCGGTTTCTTTCTCCTGCTTTTCTCTTTTCTCCTTTTAAATCCAATTAAATTAGGATACCAGAACCAAGTAAGGCTCTGCTCATTAGTGGGCCTTTTATCTTAATGACTACAGCGACTAAAATTACTCTCTAATTTTGATGGTATTGTTTTGCTGCCTGGCTTCATATCAGAGGACATTAATTTCAACCTGTGACAACAATACGTGGCCCGTGTTGATGTGAGGGGTCTGGAACGCAGCAGGGCAAGCGGAGCAGGAGACCGCCCTGGCAGAGACGGTGCCTGCAGGTCCTGGGTGGCCACCTACACCTGGCCTCCCTCCCCCTGGCTCAGGGTCCTCAGCACGGAGCTGAGGTGGTGGCGGACACCACCGACATTCACCAGAGCTGGTCTGGTGGCAGCAAGCAGGACTTGTCCCCTTAGCTAATCAGGGTCCGCCCTGGTTGCATATGAAAGGGAGACTAGAAGTGACAGCACTGGAAGAGATTCCCCCCCTCAGGGGATGGAGCTGCTCTGGGAAGAGCTGAAGGTTCCCTCCCTGGCAGCAGCATCTCCAAGAGAGGGCTGAGAGATTCCTGCTGCCTGCAACCTGGGAGAAGCCGCTGCCAGTCTGTGAAGACAATCCTGAGCCAGATGGACCGATGGTCTGACTCAGTCTATGGCAGCTGCCTCTGTTCCTATTCGGTTCTGGAAGGATAGAGTGGAGCCACCTGCAGCTCATCCAGGGGTGGCTCTGAGCACAGGCTGCCCTGCTGCAGAAAAGGGAGAGGTGTGGGGGGGAGGCATGGCGGGCATGCCCTGGAGGGTGTCAGCGGGACGAGCAGGGCTTGGTCTTTCCTGCCTGGCACAGGGTGGCTGCAGGTGCCCCCCAGGTGTGCCAGCTCTCTCCCTCGGAAGAGCTCGTGGCCTTCTTCCTTCTGCGGGGTGGGGGTTGCCGGTGCACTCAGGAGGAGGGTAGTCCCTCAATGCACGTCCTCCTCCAAGGAAGGGGCTGGCCGGCCACCCATCAGAGGGGCAGGGCCTGCACTCCTCCTCTGTGCCTCTGCAGGAAGGTACGGGGCGCCTCTGACTCTCTGCCTCCGCAAGGGAAGGAGAAGCCCCGCCAGCATTTGCCCCGAGGGGACCCTTTTCCGCTCTTGCCCCACTCCCAAACGGGGCCTAGCTGAGCTGTCTGGGCCAGGCTGCTCCCCAGGCTCAATGCTCGTCATCTCTTCCATCCCCGAACACTTCAGGAATGGGAGGGAGGAGGGAGGGAAGTCCTGGGGAACGGAGCGCGATCATCTCTGAGGAGGAGCCCTCATTTGTAACAGCTCCACGAGGAGCAGGCTGCCCCGCCGGAAGACATCTCCAGGCGCAGGAGTTCTGGAAACGGCAGATAAGAGGCCCCTCGACAACCGGGGGTGTTTCCAGATGGAAATTGGGAGGCTCAAGGTAGAAATGCACGGGGGGTGGGCGGTGGGGGGTGTGTGGGGGAGAAGCAGGGAGCTGCTGCTTTGCTGTGCAGGAAAACGCCAACACCAAACTCCACCTGGGTTCTGCTTGCCTGGAGCTGGCGGGGGGGAGCACGCAGGCTTCTCCCAGGAAAACACAAGGAGGCCTTCCCCTCCTTCCTCCAGCCAGAGGGTTCATCCAGTGGCCATCCGGAGGGCCTGGCCAATCCTACATTCCAAGGGGCTTAAGCCCGGGTTTCTCCAGCTCGGCCCCCCAGATGCTGCTGGACTTCCAAGGCAGCTGTGGCTGGGCTCCAACCACCTCGGGGGACCTCAGCTGGCCGAGCCTGGCCTTCAGTCCGAGGCCCTTCCTGCATCCGGACATCTTCCCAGCTTGGCCTCAAGGCTTTGCTGTAGCCCCGTGAACAGGCGCGGATGCACCCGGATCCCTTTCCTTGAGCAATGCGTCTGAAAATGTGCCTCATTCAAATGTCTTCCTGGATTTGGGAGTTCCAAATTTCCTGGTCTTTCTTGTTCTCGAAGTGAAACCACCCTATTGGGAACACTCCTCCCCCCCATGTTTTAATTCTGTGTATGTATCGTGCATGTGCCCTTTGCTGCTGTTTCCCAGGGGCTGAGGCCGGGTAGACCGGGCCTCCAGCGTCGGGGAGACGTGAAGCTCGCGCGCGATGCCCTAGCAAAAACCACGAGAGAGGCCCCTCCCTGAGCCACGCCTGGCTTGCCGGTGAGGGAGAGCAGCCTCTGCCTTCCAGCCTCTCCCACCGGCTGCAAGTGCTGGGAGGACACAGACGCCGCCGTTGCCTAGGGAAGCGTCAGAGGCATGAGCGGAGAGAACTTCACCAGCCTGTGGGCGTGGAGGCCTCACAGAGTGGGATGGGAAGAAGCATCTGACCAAGAACAGCCACACGTGACTCTGCTGGCATGCTGTGTCCAGACAGCCACGGGCCAAGGAATGGGAGCCAGGCAGGGCAGCCTGGCCGAGAGAGAGGCCGCCACCACCCAAACTCTGCACCCAGACAGAGCGGACGATGCCCACGGCTGGCTGACAAGTCATGAGCTGCAGCCGACACTTCCCATTCCAAAAGAGAAGCCCAGCCCTGCGCGACTTCTCCGAGGAGCTGCTTCCATTCACCAGCCGCAGGCTCAGGACACACAGAGTGGCCGTGCTTAGCCCCAGGAACCAAGAGCCACCCCGTTCAGCTTCTAGAGAAGGGGAGAGAGGAATTAAAGTGGCCCCCCTTGTAGTGGCTGCTGCTGCTGGTTGCTGGGACTGGGGTGCGTGCGTGCGTGAGTGTGCGTTGGGCAGGGCTGGTGATGGGTGGAGCCATAGGGAGTGAGGGGTGGAGCAAATTGTGAGCAGCTGCAGAGGTGGGGCCAGGACTAGGCGGGTGCCTGAGCAGTAGCTGGCAGAGGGCAGATCTGTCGCTAACAAGTCGGATCAAAATACAAACACAAGCACACAAATCTCAGTTGCTCATCAGCGGAGATGCAGAAAAATAGAGAAAACATCAGCTGCTTTATAGTGCTTAACAGGGCTAGAGTAGTGTGTAGTTTTGCATCTAACACGGCAGGATCAAAACACAAGCAAACACACACATGAAGAGAACTGTACAAGCCACAAGTCAAGCACAGACCAGCTACAAAAGGCTGCTTCTGTGGAGAGTTGATGCACTCCGAAGGCACCAGAGCAACTCTGTCTGCCTGGTTATTATTTCAAAAATGAACACCTCTAATAAATAATCACCACGACCACCAGAAAGAACTCTGAGCCAGAGTGGTGCAGTGGTTAGTGTGCTGGACTAGACTGGGGAAATCCAAGTCCAAATCCCCATTCAGCCACGAAACTCACTGGGTGACTCTGGGACAGTCACTTCTCTCTCAGCATAACCTTCCTCATAGGGCTGTGAGGAGGAGAAATGGAACCATGAGCACCACTCTGGGCTTCTTAGAGGAAGCACAGGCTATACATGGAAGAGCAAATAAATCTCTAGAGAAGCCACAGGTAAAGCAGAGACCAGCTACAGAAGTGGAGAGCAAATGCATTCTGAAGTTACAAGGCAGCTCTGCCTGCCTACTTCAAAAATGCATGCATAAATAATAGAAAAAGCACAGGTTTTTCAATGATGCCTGCTGCAGCTCCTGTCACTTAGAGGACACCATGGGGAGCAAAGATGCACTCTCTGCCCACCTTGGGTGTCCACCACTTAGCCTGGGTGTCCCATCCTAGCAAACAACAAATGTTTGTTTGTTTTTAATAGAGTTCACTTCCTTAATCCTTGCCCAATGAATCATAACCCCCAGTGGGCATATTAATGTTACAGTTACTGGCCACAATCCAGAGAAAAACTTGGTTAGCTCGCTGCATAGCAAATGGATTTTAAAAATTATTTTCCTTCCAACAGAATCCATTCCTTCTTGACGTACACCGCACCCACATGGAAAGCCACTTCTGCAATTATTTGAAAAGCAGCTTAGACTCAGAAATCCAGAACTTTCTGGCTCCTTGTGCCAGCCTCTAATCTAATTAGTCCAGTCTTACTGTTTGCTGTTCCTTCCAATGTTTTATGGCATGCCATTTTGAAAATGGGCCACAATGCTTTGCATACAGATCAGATCAGATCAGAGAGCAAGGGAGAGAAAGCAGAGGTTGCATTCCTCTCCTCCAAACAAACACAAAGAAGCCAGCAAAAAGTCAGATTTACCAACAGCCAGAAAGCCCACCTGCTGTCTGACTAAAATGGTGATTGGAGTCTTCTGAGTAGCTAAAATAAAAAGACTTGCCCACCCTCTGGGTGCTCTGATTGGCTGCCCGAGGAGTCAATCAGCCTTGCCTTTATCTGATTGGTTTATAAGGCTGTTTCTAAGACCACCCACTTTGCAAAACAAAAGTGAGCATGTTTATTGGCTCCTGCCTTATTGATATTAATATTTTTAAAGATCTGGGGCTTTTCATTTGTTCTGTGCTACCATCACCCACCCTCACAACTCATAAAGAGGCAGCAAGCTGCAGACAAGAGCAGAAGGGAACAACAGAGCAAGGCAGGAGGCCCACAAACGGAGGCAGAGACAACGTGGCTGACTGAGAAGTTCACTTTGCCCATAGATACGATCCGCTCCTGTTTCCCAGCCTTACCAAGCGAAGCTGCCACGGATCCAGCCTGGGACCTTCTGCATCAAAGCAGATGCTCTTCCACTGAGCTACAGCCCCATCTCCTCAGAGGAATATCTTACAGTGCTCACACGGGGTCTCCAATCCAAATGCAAACCAGGACAGACCCTGCTTCACCAAGGGGACAATTCATGCTCGCTACCACAAGACTGGCTAAGAGACTGAGGCAGAAGGAATCCCCACTGGGGAGTGGTTTCCAAAGCCTCAGAGCCCCTGTTCAAAAGACCCTGTGCCAAATCAGCCTCCATGAAATCAACCCCCGGCAGCAGAGAAATCCCGAGCAGGCCTCCGAAGACTAACTTGGAGGAGGCCAGGTAGGCTCCGCTGGGAGAAGACAGTCCTCCTGGTTTCCTTTGGATTTTACCTCAAGTGTCCTGAATCTGGACAGGACTGGGAAAATCCATAACTGAATGAGGACTGCGGAACGCTCCAGACCCCCACTCCCACCACTGAATGCAAAGTGAGAGAGCTCAGCTTTATTTACTACACAGCTCAGTCCAACTCCTCTGAATCTGCTCGGGGTTCTCTTTCATTATCATTCCTGAAGGCTCAGATCTTTGGCTGTTTGAGCTGCGGTGGGGTTCCTCCCCACCAAGTCCAAACCAAGTTGTAAGGCTTGCTATCTTTTTTTTTTTTTTTTGGTACGTGCATCTCTAAAATAAAACAGTGTCTCGCTGCTTCTTCTATAAATAGAAGCTTTTAAATTAAAAAGCTAATCCACTCCCCGGACGCCTGTACAGTGGGAAGCCAGGCTGCCAATCTGGGAGAGATTCGAGTCGGGAAGCCAAATTGCATTTGTTAGGCCAAGGAGGAGAGAACGACCCCCGCACTCATGCTGTGTTTGTGGGGAACCAGCGGGGTGTGCAAGTCCAGAGAGGCAAGGCTCTGCCCCATCATTGTCCCAGAGCGGCAGAGACATTGGGGTCACCCAGACTCCGTTCCTCCTGAACAGTTCACTCAGTATATTCTAGGGGGCTTGATTGGGGGGGGGGGAGGAGCCAGAGCAGAACCCCGTTGACTGAACCGGCAGGTGTGACAAACGCAGACCTCCATCATCTTGAAGGGAGAGCATCACTCCACACAGAGGGTCTCACACAGACCCTCCCTGCACCAATCCCCTAATCTTATCTGACCCAGGAGATAGGGCCACTTTGCCTCTCACCGCCCAGAGGGGAGGAAATTAGAATCCTCTTTGAACTACGGACAGGTGTGAAGCCCACAGTCCAGATCACCCCCTTCCTCCTGGCTTTAAAGCGAGAGGAGAAAGGCCTGGCCAGGGCTCACCCTTTCCCATCTGCAAATGGGTGTTCCCCAGGCGGCTCTTCCGCACCCGTCCCCTGGCTCCAATCACCCCCCGGCTCCAATCACCCCCCCCGGCTCCAATCCCCCCCCCAACCCACCCACAGTCCCAGGGGCCCCACTCAACCACCCTGCCAGACCCCCAGCAGGAGCCACCGGAAGCCTCCTCAGAGCAGGGCCCCTGTGGGGTCCAAGGGGCTGTGGGCACAGTGAGCTCTCAGTGGCCCTGCCCACTCCCATCTGGCCAGAAGCCCCACCTCCCATGGGCCCCAGCCAGGAATGGGGGACTCGGCCGAGGCTCACTCCCTGATGCCTTTCCCTGGTGCTCTTTAGACAGACCCTGTTTATTATCTAGATGTATCCTCTCTTTGTGATCAATAAAATAAACAAATATGGTTTTCTATCTAAAGTGTGGGATGCCAAGACCTGAAACTGGCTCAAGGCTTCAATGGTGGGCCAGCTTGGACCCCGAGAAGTTCTGAATGGCAGTCTGAGATGCAGCTGTGGGGAACAGCACCCTCCATCCATCCATCCATAGATACACACATATATCTACACATAGCTGGGTTCAGCACGCTGGAGTTGCAGTATTCTCTAGGCCACTGGGATGAAGAATACAAGGTGGTTTTGGTGCACTGTTGTTTGCGTGCGTGTGTGTGTGGTGGGAAGACTCAGCCATACCGGAAACGGTTCTCCAGAGAGTGGGGATATTGGGCCCTTACTGGTACGGCGCTCCGTGATGGACAGGCGGTGTGATTTATTCCACTCCTAGGCCGGGCACTGCGGCCTTGCAGAGCACACAGGCAGTGTAACAAGATGGAAGGCTGCCTTTCATCCCGGCCTTCTCATCATCACCTTGAATCAGAGGCCAGATTTATGAAATCTTCATGAGGCTCCAGAAGCAGCCTCCACATCTGTGAGGCCATTTGTTTTGAAAGCAGACAAACAACCACAACAAAATCATATTAAGGAAGCCAATCAGAGCCGCTGCAGACTCACCGATCCAAGTAGCAAAACCCCACGAGGCTACCCAGGAGTCCAGCCACTCTTCTCAGCCTCTCTCTTTTCAAAGGCAGCCAGCCCATCAACAGCCAGAGGGGTGTGTGGGTGTGTGTCTGCACACACTGGCCACGTCCAGTCCCTGCTCTGAAATATAGGGCTGGAGTGGGGAGAGAAGCAGAGTCCTGCCTAGCAAACGGCAGGGGTTGTTCTTGTGGGGCAGCAGTCTGGCCTGCCCTCTGAGGACAGATGAAGGGATGGAGGCGGGATGGGTGGGGAGAAGATACAGAGGCACACAGGAAAAGTGAGCGATTCTAGCACAAAGCCCATAGCCTAGTTGAGCAAAGAACAACGACCCTCAAACATTCTGAAACTGAAGTTGCAGGCAGGAGTCTCTCCCAACCCTACTGGAGGAGATGCTGCCAGGGAGTGAACCTGGGACCTTGGGGATGCAAAACAGATGCTCTACCACTGAGCTACGGCCTCGTCCCCTGCGGGGAATATCTCACAGCGCCCACATATGGTCACCCATCCAAATGCAAACCAGCATGGACCCTGCTTAGCAAAGGGGACAATTCATGCTCACCCCCACAAGACCAGCTCTCTTCCCAGCTGAGAAAATCCTCTGATGTTTCTCCTTCAATGAACCCTGAAATTATCTTTTGAAAATCACCTTGGAGAAATTTCTGTTCCAAGCACTTTTCAGCTCATGTCCAACCAATAACTTCTGGTTAAAGTAACTGACCCCTGGAGAGGTTCGGAGGCCAGAGCCCCAGGCCAGGTGGAGGCTCAGGGGCCCAGCTTGGGCGGGATCCAGCACATGTGGGGCGGCGCCAAGGGAAACATGGCGGGTCAGGCGAAGACGCAGCTGATGAGCGGCGCCTGGCATGGAATGGCTTCTGGCGCCCCGTAGGGGTCACCGGGCAGGACATGCTTTGGTCGAGGATGGTGCAGGGCTACCTCTCTCCGATGCCATGGATGCCTGTAAGCAGAAGCACTTGGCTTGCCACAGCCAACTGGACCATTGGGCAAGTGAAGGCCAAGGCAGGGAGGGCAGAGGAGAAGGAGGAATATGGCACCGAGGAGCAGCCGCCCCCGCCCCCAGGTGGACAGAAGGGTGGAACCAAAACCAAGTGGGCTGTCCGGTCAGGCGAGTGGCGTTTTTCCTGGCAGGGGGTGTGTGGCGGAGCGACTTCTGAGGCCAGCCTTTAAAAGGAGAGCTACTTGGCACCGTGGTGGATTGGACGGGGTGGGAGGGGAGGCGGCTCCTTGTGTGAGCAGCACCCAGTGAGGAACGGCTCTGGGATGATGAGATCTCAGGGAGCAACCCCGGGGGGGAAGGGGCCGCGAACCAGAGAAAGAGGGGAAAATGGGCTGTCACTAATTATATCCCGATGTTTTCACGGCGTGTTTAAATCACAAGTGACAGTTGCAAATCAATCCTGCTCTTTATTGGAGAGCTTTCCATGAAATATTCAGGCTCTAGGTGAGCCTGCATTTACTCTGATCAGTAATTTGACAAGCATCCATTAAAATAAACTGGGGGGTTGCTCGGGCCCCCTGAGGAGCTATGTTAGGCCAAGTGCTTTTCCACAGTGGGTGGCTTTGGAGAGAGGGGGGAGGAAGCTGTGTGGGGAAACTCATTTGGGAAGTTTATCTACTACCCGGAGGAGCGACCCCTGCCTCAAACGCAAACGCTCTGCAGTTGGGCTCCCATTTGTCAGCACACACCGCCCCCCCCCCGTCCCACCGTCAATCACAGCTTGGAATTCCAACTGGAAGGAGTCTGACACACCACCAGGGAGGAGGGAAGCGCCTCTGAAGTCACGTCTCCCACAGAGGATCCCTCCCTCCCTCCCACCCACGCGGCCGGCGGCGTGTAAACTGTCAACTCCAAATGCAGGCAGCTTTCCAAAACCCTCATCTGAATTTTCCCACAGTTTTTGAAGTTCTGAATGCATTTAGAAGCCTCCATCATTTACATTTTCTGCCTTTTCTTCTTTTTTTAAACAGAGTGCTCTGTTTTGACTGCTGCACACACATGCTAACAAACACTGGCAAAACCCCACCATCAAGCAAAGTTGATGCGATTCTACAAATGGTAGTATCAGGGGTGTGTGTGTGTGTGTGTGTGTGTGTGGTTAGGGTCAGCAGTCATATGTGAACACATAAAGATGGCTTTCTTTGCACTTTTTAGCAATACAGACGTCCGTACTGGTAATGAACTGGAGCAACCATAAGCTGCAGCGAATGGCTTAGGCTCCCATTCAGGAATAAATTTTTAAAAATGCTTCTGCTGAAACTGGAATCCAGGAAAGTGAAATGTCAGGCAGAGTGACCCAGAGGAGGAATTGGGCCCCCCCCTTTCCCTACAAATGCACAGCTATGGCTGAAACCTCTGCTGGATTTTCCGGAGGTTTGAGCCACGCCCAGCAGTACCTTGACGCCTGAGAACGTCCACACCCCAGAGACTGCAAAGAGAGGGACCCCGGGCCATTCCATGGAGGCAGGCATGGAGATGACCCCCCCTCCCCGGTGATTGGGGAGGGGGTTTGTGGCCCAGCAAGCAGGGAAATGCTGGCGCCAGATCTCCAGGGCTCCTGGGATGAGCACTGTGGAGCCAGGCCTGGAGGTTGGGGCTGGTGCCCGTCCCTTTCTGCCCCAGACAAGGGCTGCTGCCACGCGTCCAGTCTGGCACGAAAGCACAGCACCAGAAACAGAGCCTCGGAGGAGGCTGTCCCCGGACCCTCCCGTCTATTGCAGCATCGTATCTTCTGGCTGCTGTGCTGAGCGCACACAGGCAATGCTTTTAATGCATCACACGCAAATAAGATGTGTGATTGAGGAAAATGTGTGGACTTGGCATAATCAATAGCTCGCTGCAATCACGGCGGCAAAGCGGGATTTGCATTGTGCTTGCGTCAGATCAAAATGACTTTATTCTCCCAAACGTGCTCGAGACTGTCACACGGGTTTCACGGAGAGCAATTTGGAACTATTGGCCACATCAAGGCCCATGGCCGCTGGCTCAAGCCTGCCTCCAGCTCCTGCGACAGCCCCCATCAATAATTATGACAAGGGCTGCGGGTTCTTTCTTCCTGTGGAAGAGATGCCTATTGATGAGATCACTCGGGGAACAGAATGCCGTTGGAATCAGACGGGGTGGAGGGTCGTTCTGAAGGGGTGTTTGGAAGAGGAGTGTCTTTCTGGGTAGTTAACCCTTTCAGGATACCTGGATTCCAGCCATAGGCAGCACCCCCCCCACACACACACTTTCTCTTGGTAACTGAGACCCTTCTGGGGCTCCAAATAGTACCTAATGATCCAGGGACCAATTTCCTGCTGGGAAGTCGCTCTAATTGAGCTGGACAGACTGCCAGAACTTGAATCGGAATTAGATTGCACAAAATCCAAAACCTCTGCTTGCGTTAGAACAGAAGTCATGTGGCCTTAGTTGTTTCAACTGTTGCTCTGTGTTTACTAGTAAAAGCCACTGTTCCTTTAGGGGCAATGGCAAATTAAAGTAAATATTTGGACACAAAACCACGTAACACAATAATAAAACCATAAGACACTAGAAACCAACGAGCAATCTAGCTCAGCTTTATGGGCTCTACGGCCATAAAGGTTCAGGGAAGCAGAGCACCCTCTTGTCTATAGAGACCGGACTAAGATTCATAGGGAGTGCAGAAAGCCCCCTTGAGGTCTAGAAACAACAGAAACTCCATCCAGGGATTTTTGCCAGGAGGCAGAAGGACAGAAAGCAATGGAAAGTGGGCAACAGGTGGACAAAATGGAGAGAGGAGAGAGAGAGAGTTCCTTCCATCTCTAGGATGAACGCTGAGTCTTCCCTCCAATTTCACTTTTCCAGAAATGCCTCGTCCCATCCCAGGCTGGTCAGCCTGTCAAGCGGCACAGCCCCACAGGGGCATCCCCTCTGCCCCTGCTGTCCCTAGCTCCCACCTCCCTCCTGGCAAGCGGAGGAAAACGGGACGGGATGACAGGATGGGCACTCAGTGCTTTTCTCCCCGAGAAGAAAGTGACCGTGATGTATCTTCACAAGCACACACACACTCCAGGTGCAGGGCATAGCAAGGCTGGAGTGGGCCCAGAGACGAGATTTCAAAATGGGCCCCCAGACCCTCAAAGTCCAGGGCCTCCGCACACCCCAGCCCCCCCCCCAGGATTTAAGTCTGATATTCCAAAATAAGCATGCTGCCTGGAAATACATTTCACTGAATACACACACGCACACGTCACAATATATAGTGATAGACATTGAGTACTATACATCTGTGCTACTTTTAATGCCTAGAACACACTAGAAAGACAAATTATTAAAATAAGCCCCTCGCTGCAGATTAGCAAAGGAGACTTTCAACCCTGCAGGGTGAGCCTGTGTCTGTTTTCTCAGAATTCTGCACAAATTCAGTCAAGTTCGATTCCAGGAGGTTTTCCACAGGAGGCTTTTAAAGCCCTTTAACACACATCTGAGGTGCTGCATTCACAGGTGGGCCAGATTGACCCTGAAGTCCCTGCAAGTTATCGGGGAGCAGTTCACACACAAGAAAAATAAAACAAAATAAAAGCACCACACAGGCTTCACCGTTCTCCCTCAGACCTCCTGGGTTGCAAAACAACTTGAACAGAAGTGCATTTATCAATGAATGAATAAAATAAATATAATACTGTTTCTTCCAGAAGTTTTTGTAGTTTTCTGCCATGAAACAAGCTACTTATAGGACTTTTTAGGTAGTTTTTTTCAAGCCAGCAAAATTTCCCAGCTGTTTTAAAATAAAGAGTCAGAGACTTCTCAGTCCCTCCCCCCCCCCATTTCAAAGCCCCATGGCAAGCAGATCCCTATATATCTGGGGGGTGGGAAAGGTAACCACAAAAAGGAGTTCACACTCTACCTGGCAGCAAGGGGTCTTCTGCTGCAGGGAACAGGGGTGGCCACTCTGGCTGCCTCCTCCTTCCTTCCTTCCTTGCTGGCTGGCTTGGGCCCTACTCGAGTTCAGGCTTCACTGAGGCCTACACGGAGGAGGCCTCCCTGGAAGCCCCGCCCACCCGCCAATCAGCGGAGAGGCGGGAGGAAAGCAGCTCTTGGCAGCTGGGCTGCTGCCTCCATTGCCGGCCAGGAGAACAAGCTGGAGAGAGGAGGGGAAACAGGGTGAGGGGCTGAGGGGCCTTGGGGCTGGGCAGGGGGCAATGGGGAGCCACGTGAGGGGCCTCTGGGGGGGCCCTCCAGGCAGTGGGGCCCCCAGACAACTGCCTCCCCTTGCCCCATCCTTGTTACGCGCCTGTCCAGGTGGCAACATCAGCAGGGAGGGCACCTCATCACCGCTCCGGGAGGGGAACAGTTGGCTTGGCAGTGGTGTGTGTGTGCCCAGGGTCGGGTTTAAAAGGCAGCCATAAGCAGGGATTTGTCCCTTACTTCAGTCACGATGGCAAAGAAGGATTTGCACTGTGCTTGCGTCGGATCCAAATGGCTTCATCCTCCCAGACCATGACCAACCAATTTATATTTTGTGCACAGATATGTTGGGGAAGACCCTTCCCCTTGGGGGTATCTGTGTGGCCCCTGGGCTTACTCATGAGAAGGGCCGGGCAGCAGGAGCAGCACTGCCAACAATGAGAGGGGAGACTCCTCATCTGGGATGGCGATGGATGGTCTTCCTGAGCGGTATCAGGCCATGGTGACACCCTCTTACAACTCACGAGAAGAACCATCTCTGGGACAGGGGTGTTGTTGCGTAGAATCACTCACACTGTGTGACGGCATCCCCCCTTCTCCCACGGAGAGTGTCAGGCCACAGCAGCAGATGCCAGGTTGCTCTATAGTGGAAAGCCGCAGGGATGGGCATCCCAGCCACTGCCCTCCCTGTCTTCGCGACTGCCACCGAGAAGCGGTCAAAGCGTGCCCTCTGCCTACCCGTTTGCCCATTTGGACATGTGCGCCCTTGCTTGTGCCCCAAAGCAGCAAACCCGATCTCCTCCAGTCGCTGGAAACTAGGGCTCCCCTCTCCCGCAATTCCCCACGGCAGCAGATCTGCATATGTCACAACGCTGGCCCAAACCTGGGAATTTTGAACGAGAGTAAAGATCCGTCCCCACACCTGGTGTTCCCCTTGTCTGCACACGCAGCTAGGCTCTGACACGTGGAGCGTCACAATCTCCTTTGGGTCCATGCAAGGGTCCCCAAGGGAGGAGGGGGCTGCAGTGCAAAGGTTATCTCATGACCCGTAGAGAGTGGGGCCCCCCTTTGTTGGGTTAGCTCAACTCATGAATGCGAAGACTGAGGGTGTTTTACTCTATGGTCCTCCCCAGTAGACTAGCCCTCTCATGAGAGGACTAGTCCGCTGGCAGCAAGCTGCCAGGAGAGCAGGAGACTGGTTTGGTGTCCATGGGCTGCACAAGAGCATCCTAGGTCACAGTGGGACAATCCCCCCCCCAGATCCTTTGCCCTCTCTCATTTAAATACCCCCTCCTAGGGAATCATCATATTCCTTTCCCTTTCCAGAGTGAAAGCCAAAAAGTGTCCCCCAAGAACACCCTCCCCATAAATCGTGCTTGTGTGGACGGTTCTGTTGCAGGGCTCTTAGGAGGGTGGCAGTACAATCACTGTCAGAAGAAGCGTTGGCACGGCACGGCACGGCATGGCATTTAAATGCCCTTTCCATGAGGGCGGGCATCCGAAAATGCACAATCGCGCTTGGCACGCCCCCTTTAAGACTGTGGCCAATGGCAGCCACTCTGGTGACATGCTGATGCCTTGTCTACAGTCTGGCGACACAAGCGGTATCGAGCTTGGGGGGATGTGGCTTCGGCAGAACAGGAAGAGGGAGGGCTCCCCTCTCCTGAAACCAGAGGTTACCGGACTGTGGTTGGACCAACATCTTTGCTGTTATTTACGGCTTCAAATTGAAACGGTGGGTTTGTCCACCTCCAGTTCTTTGTTATGTGCAAATGCAGCCCATTTTCTGAGCTTTCTTCCAGACAAGACATTGTTCGTGCATTTGAGGGCATTGATGGTGCCAAACACCTCCACCACTCTTGAAGTCTCAGGTGTGCCTTCACCCCCCAGATAGGACAGGAGGGAAAGCATGGAGTTCCTGCAATATACCAAAAGCGGGGAGGAGGAGGAGGGGAAAGGGAAGCAGGAAACGGGATGAGAGCAAGGGAGAGAGAAAGAAATGCTGTGACCCTGTGTAATGATGATGTTGCCATGCAAAGGAAGGCCAAGGGCCACTTGAAGGTCATCACGTTTCCTTCCCGCTGCGCTGTCTAGAGCGCTGATGCTTCACTTCCCCTTCCAGATTTCGAGGTTAACACCAGCTGAACTGGCCGGGGCGTGAAGCCAAGCCGTTCCGTGCCTGGCTTATTTGCGAGACAGCAGTGACCTTCTCCGAGTTTCTGCAGAGAAGCAACTTTCTGTAACTAATCAACTCATTCATTAAACTTCCTCGAGGCAGGCAAAAGCTCATATGATCCAGTCAATTAATCACATCGCTAAAGTTGCGTGCGGTGTTTAGGTCTTAACAATCATTTATGTGACCTTTCTGACCGCTGACGCCTCCCTTGGTGGCCTTTAACCTGATGCATTATTCATGACCAACTGGCCAGCTGCTTCCCCCTGCACCGGGGACCGGGCAGAGGAGAGGAAGACCTGGCGGCTGGAGGCAGTGGATTCCAGGCGGGGCACGCAAGGAGGATTCCAACGGAAGAGCGCCGAGATTCCAGCTGCCGAGATTCCAGACACCACCTCTTGGCACTCCGTTCCCAGCCCCCTCGAGTCACCCAGCTGCACTGCCTCGGTGGCAGGCCTTCTAGGTCGTTGCAGAAGTCCGCCAGATATGGGGCTGCAATTTATGGCTTTCTAGAGGACGATTCCTCTAACTACCAAGGTGGGGAGGAGGAGGAGCGGAGAGGCCCCTTTGCCACCGCAGATCAAGTTAATGTGATGGGACTCTCTTCCAGAGCCATTCGCTCCTGCTGCTCCCTCCAAGATGGCAAGAATAGAGGAGATGGCACTCCCCTTTCCTCCAATGACGGCAGAGTGGGATTCTCCCAAGAAACTGGGCCAGTTGTCAAGTTCAGAATAAAAGGAACTCTGCTCACTGCCCTTGAAAATCCTCAAACGTTGCTCACAAGGTGGAGCCTTTGAATTCACCTGGCAATGTTGCTGGAAGGGGAACTGGGGGAGAACTCAAGCCCCAATTCTTGCCAACTTTGCCCCACTGCGTGGAGAGTTGCTTGACCAGCTCCAGACTCCCAACTGGACCCCCCCTTGTAGCAAGTGGGAGAGGACCAGGCCTGTGGCTGAGTCTGCCTCACAAGCTGCTTCCTTGTTTTCTGTGGGTGCCAGAAGGAGACGTGCCAAAGCCCACCCAAGGCATTTCACTAGCCTCGTTGAAACTCTCCTCCTCCTCCTCCTCTTCTTCTCCTTCTCCCCCCCCCCTCATGTGTTTGACCTAAGACTCAACATTCATTGGGAGGGGACATTCTGGGGCACTTCCAATTCATACAGGGATGTCTGAGCCTTGCCCCACTGTTCCCCTAGGGATGAGAGGGTTTCTCTCCTTCTGCAAGTTCTTCATGGTTTCTCTGGTGTGCTCTGCCCGGCATTCTCTTTCTCCAGAATTCCAGCGGAACTAGGAGCATTTCTACAATCCATTCATTGGCATGTGCAGAAGGCCAGTTTGCAGCTCCTTCGGTCTCTTGGCATCACACCAATCCCACATTGCTGATGTACTCCACAAAAGCAACCCAGCTGTGATGGTACACATGATGGCACCACCAGGGGCCTTTTTGTGTGGTGTTCTGTTGATGCTCACGTGTGCTCCTGCGCTTTTGGGAAAACACCACACAAAAAGACGCTTGACACAAGTGCCTGTGTAATCCCATGAACATGGCTTTTTGTAGTATTTTATGAATTTCCCCTTGGGCACATGTGGATCGGAAAAGCCCTGGAGGAAAATGGTCTTGATGGAACCATGCTTGCTGCAATCTCACCAAGATTTGTTTTTGGGATGCTTTGTTGGCAAAATGAGTGGATGGAAGGAACAACTCACTTCTGCAGCAGACTTCTGTGCATGGGCAGAACTCTGTACCAAAGAAGAGGGTTCTGAATGCCTTGGTTCTACTTCATTGGAAACAAGAGAGCAGGGAACCTGGTGCTCCATCATTCAGGGAGAAATTCAGAGGGAGGCACCTCTGGAGAGGCCGCAGCAAGAGAGACCATGGAGCAGGAAGAAGGCGAATTTCCTGAAGTTGAGCCGAGATGGAAGAAGCTTTGTTTGCAGCCCGCAGGGCACCCCAGAACAGAACCCTCGAGGCTCACCGGTAGGTGCCCGAATCCCGTGTGGCTGCCTGAAGGGGTGGAGCACCAGAGTGCTTTAGAACTGGGAGGGACCTACTCAGTGCAGCTCCAGGAAGGCCGTTGCCCCCAAACCAGGTCATGGGGCCTTCTCGTGATTTGGTGGCTGAGACCGGAGGCACAGAGAAGCAACATTCAAAGTGGTGATTCTCTTACACTGAGCAGGGGGAAAGCAACTGGCCCACTCCAACCCCTGCACAACATCCTTTTCAGGGGCTGATGCTGGGGTCTACCCTCCATTTCTTTGCTAGGCTGTGAGCCCTTTGGGGATAGGGAAACATCTGGTTATTTTTTAAACAAACAAACATTTTTTTATTATAATGTAAACCATTTTGAGAACTTGTTGGAAGTGGTATAAAATATTCATAATAATGGTCATGCTAATAATGTGAAATTTGAACGGCTTGGCTCAGAGTCCCCCTTCTCGGCTTGTAAGGCGAAAGCAGGCTCTGTGCCCAAGGAAACGTGCCGCCATCACCACCAGCAAGCAAGCAAGCAAGCACTCCAAATGGTGCTGAAGGCATCTGCCTCTCTCTCCTCCTGCAGGGACCCAGGTATCGGTCATGCCTGGAGAGCAACATGTCATTCCGCAGCAGACCATCCTGGGTGGCAATTCTGTCCCCAGAAATGAACCGGAAGGCACCAAGCCATTTCTCCAGCAGCCCCTCTGAAAGACACGGGGTTTTGCCTTCCGCCTACAGCCCCCAACCCCCCGCCCCGCCCACCGCTGAAGCCTGCACTTTCCAAGAGGAAACGGCGGATTCGCTTCCACCTCTGGGAGCCCAGTTCAAACTGTCCATCTGGAGTATCCATTTCCAAAGCCGTCCTTTTCTAAAGCTGCGTTTCCGTTCTTCGGCACAAATGGCCTGACGTGTTGCCTCCAGCGGATTCAGGCCTGATAAATGTATCACAGCGAGGAGGAGAAGGTGGTGTTTTATTAAACAGCCCTGAAGCTAGAAGTGGCCGCTTCTCTCCCCCCCCGCCCCCCCCCCCCGCCGCCTCCTGACGAGGAGGACTCAGATTCCACACCTTGATGTGGTGAAACCAGCTGGCACACTTGTCGGAGCGCATTAGTGTTGCCCTGAACATGGGGGTGGGGGGTGGGGTGGGGGGGAGGAGGAGGAGGAGGAGGGCCAGAGCAGATCCATCTGTGTCACACTTTTTGTTTTGCATCCACATTGATTCACTTCTAAGAAGCCACATGCCAAATATTATCTCTGTTAAGGACACTAGCGGGAGGGGGAGGGAAATCAATTCTCTCCCATCCGTGTTCTCTCTCTCTCTCTCTCTCACACACACACTTCCGATGCGCTTTGTCACACTCCCGGATACAGAACAGGGATGTGCACACAGGGGCGGCAGATCTAGTTCTGGAGGGTCCCAGGCCCAGGGAGAGGCAGCCCAGCAGTGCGTGGTGCTTCCCCAAGGACACCCCATGCGCAGACCCCCTGGGCTGGCTCCTGAGGGGGCTGTTCTGGGGTTGGGGGGGGTGTCTGTTCATTGCTGCTTTGGGGCCTCTATTCACTTAGGAAGCAGCCCAGGTCCCGACAGACTTGGGGCAGCATCCAGGGATTGGCTGAGCTGGGGTCCAAAGGGCAGTGGAGCGACTGTGGCAGACCAAGTCCCTCCGCACGGGCTGTTTCCTGGAGGCCCAAGCCAAGCCCTCCCCGGCTCCTCTGTGCAAAGCAGAGTCAGCCCAAGAGGACCACGGAGCACCTGTGAGGGGTGGGTGAGAAGGAAGGACGAAGCGAGGGACACTTTCCATAGGAACACAGGAAGCTGCCTCCGACCGAGCCACTCAGAGACTGGGTCCATCTCACTCAGGACGGTCTGCACTGGCTGGCAGCAGCTCTCCAAGGTTTCAGGCAGCTCTTCCCCAGCCCCACCTGGAGATGCTGCCAGGACGTGAACCTGGGACCTTCGGCATGTACAGCAGGTGCTCTTCCGCTGAGCTACGGCCCCATCCTCCAAGGGAATAGCTTTCCGCCCTCACATGTAGTTCCCCCATCCAAATGCAAATGAGGATGGACCCTGCTTAGCAGAAGGGACAATTCATGCTCGCTAGTACAAGATCAGCGCATGTGCTCTCTCTCTCACACACACACACACCCCTAATCCTTCAAACTCTCACTATTTGGGGGAGGAGGGCTGCCAGAGACCCTGAGACTGAACCCAACCACCTTCAGGGCATGTGGCTGGGATCAAGCCTGGCGGCGGCGGTGAACTCCTGCAAACTCAGGTGCAGAAGGGAACAGGGCGTGTGCCCAGAAGCCCCTCAGGCTGGCAGGCAGTGTGGAACGTCTGGGCAGGCCTGGCATGACCCGTGTTGGCCATCTGGCCCCCTTGTGGGCTTTCCTGGGGCTCCAGAGCTGGGCTCCAGTTCCGCTTCTCCAGCTCCTGAATTGCAGGACGCCCATTCCAGTCCTGCCTGGATTTGGGAAGGGGTACCCCATTGTGGCCAGAACCTAAGGGTTCATGAGTCAAATGGGCCGTAGCCCAAAATTTGGCTTTAAAAAAGCCAGATCTGGCAACAGAGGTCTACACCTTCCAGAGATGGACCCAGAGCTCATATAGGAAGCTCAGGCCCTGGGTCCATTTCGCCTCCTGCCTGGGACCTTGGAGAGCTTAGGCAAGACGGAGCTTTTAGTTCACTTCTCCTCCGGGATGGAGTTCACATATCGGCCAAATTTACCCCCACGTCCCTGCGAGCTCTCGGGGAGCACTTCACACACAGTTCGGGTTTTTCATTGCGGGTGAGAGTGTAGCCCAGTTTATATCCAGCGTAAAAAAATTCCACTTTTTGTGTTGGTTTTTTGGGGCAACTTAGAATTCACACTAAAGCCTTGCAGAAAACCTGTGGTAAAACCTGCTTTCTGGGAAAGCTCCTGGGGATTTTCCAGACTATAAGATTTGCAACGGGTAAAGCATTGCAAAGTGTGATGGAATAGTCCAAAGTTTTAAAACCGAGAGTGAAGCATTTTTCAATGCTTCGTTGTAGGCTGGTGGCGATTCATATTTTCCATCCACTGCAACGTGTTTTCAAGGCAGGACTGTTCATATTCTCCTTGAAACATGTTTATCTGCCCCTCCTCCTGCTCCATTTGGGCCAATGGAGTGGCAGGGGGCGGGGAGTGACATGAATTTTTTTGGGGGGGGGGGGGACTTCTTGGCTGCCGCCTTGCGCAAATCCGCCAGCAGGGGGAAGCATCGTTCCAAAACAAAAATCTAACGTTGTCTTGCATCATTCCAGTTTTGTGCAAGGAATAACCCGCGTGGGGGAAGGGGTTAAAAAAAAAGAAAAGAGGGGGAGTGGAGTGCCTTTGGAGTGACAAATATGGGAACTGCTTATTGGTAGTGGTGGAGAGCCCTGTGGTGAGCCAGGAAGGGGGAAAGAACTGGTGTGCCTCCAAAGAAATAGCTAGATGGATGGATGGATGGATAGATAGACAGATAAGAGGGAAGAGACAGAATGGGAGGTGAGTGCTCCTCCAGTGAGGGCTGTGGAATTGCACAAAAGTAAATGAATCATGATTCTGTTCAATAGGCTTCCTTTTAAGTAAGTGGCTGTTCTCTCTCCCTGCCCTTTGCCTTGTAGTATGCAAGTGGGATTGCACAGAAGTAAATGTTTTATTTCAAAGGGCTTCCTCTTCAGTAAAAAGTGCACGAGAAAGGGTTGGATTCAGAAATCTGCTCAGCTGCTCTCCCCTCCCCTTCTGTGTTGACAAGCTTAAGTTATATTGGAAGCAAGTGGAGGAGGAGAAGGGAGGTGTGGGGTTTGGGATTTTGGGGGAGGAAAGGCAGAGAAAGCTGAGATTTCTCCCTGCCTGTTTCGCTCCCTGAAGGGAGGGGATGGAGGATGCAAGCACGGGCAGCGGGGGAGGCACTGTCCATACTGCAACACGCTACAACGCATAAAATGCGGGGCAAGGCTCCCTACAATGGAAAAATACAGCGACTTCCCTGCAGCGCATTTACAGTGTTATGGGGCAAAAACGCATGGCTAAAATTCGAATCAAGGCGTGGGAAATATGAACGGCACTCTGCTGACAACACAGCGATACCAATGTGGAAACATGGGTAATACGGAGAGGCACGTAGCGGATACATTGCAGCGTGCAATCTGGAAAATGCCCTGGTGACAAGGAGCCAGCCTGATCTCTTGGGCACACACGGCAGGAGCGATTTAAAGGGAGAACCACCCAAGGACCGGCCATGCTGCAGGCTCCTCTCTGGCTGCTGTAGGTGATATCCATGGACTCCCTGCCACCTTCTTCCACCCAACCCAGGAGAAAGTTTGTTCTTTGGGTCAGAAATGTTCTAGGGAAGCACAGCAACTAGACTACTTTATCGATAGTCCATAAGATACCCCAGAAGCTGCCATGAATACGACAACAGGCTGCACATGGCGTTGTGCCTTGGGGTCCATGTGCCTGCAGCCGGACACACATGCCCTGGAGCCGAAAGGTCTCTCTCTCTCGCTCCTCCACACCCAGAGACTGAAATTCCAGAGACTCTGAGGAGGAGTGGGGATGGGCCAGGACTCAGGGGCAGAGCATCTGCTTTGCATGCAGGGGGTCCCAGGCTCACTCCCTGGCAGCATCTCCAGGGGGGCTGGGGAGGATCCTGTCTGGAACCTTGGAGAAGCTGCTGCCAGTCTGTGTAGCCATAGACAGTTCCGAGCTAGATGGACCGAGGGTCTGTCTCAGCAGGAGGCAGCTATATATCTGTCCATATATGTTCAAAGGAAGCTGAACCCCGAAGAATGAACACACGACTGCAAAAAGGGCAAACCTGATCCTCACAACAACTCTGGGCTGGGCACAGCGAGAGTGGCTGGCCCAAGGTCACGGGGTCAGCAGACGGGCCAGGCAGGAATGCGAACCCAGGTCCCCCCCCCCACTGTTTTAGTCCAACACTCAGAACGCCACATCACGATGGCAAACAACCACCAGCACAACGTCATCAAAATAATTCACACGTGGTCTCGGTAAACTTTACAACAACCTGGTAAGGCAGGCCACTATAATTATCCCCATATTGTGGACAGCATAACAGTTGGCCTGACTTCTGTTCTTCCGTTGTGCAGGAGGACCACAGACTGAAAGAAGCTCCTTGTTGGCAGCAGACAAACACACCAGCAGGATGGCCAGGGCACACTTCTGCCTTTCATGATACAGGCAGGGCAACTGCTTTTGGGGGTGGGGGAGCATTCCAAAATATCCCCCCCTCACTCACAGCAGCGGCCCCAACTGGAATCCACAACCACGACTGCTCTGAGACATGCTCCTAGAAGAAGCCACTGCAGGGAAATGCAGATGTGCAGAAGGGGCTCAAGGCGAGGGAGGGCCGGAATGGGGGGGGGGGCGACGGTGGCACTGGGGTGAGGAGTGAGCAAGAATGGCTGGCGGGGGGGCAGCCTCCTGCAGTTGGGCCTCTCTCTCTCCTTTTGCCCTGGACAACTGAGGCAGCCCCCCTTGGCCGGCAGCACCATCAGCAACAGCAGCGGATGCGTCTGACGGTGTCCTTCCAGCCGCCATCCCTGGCCCTCCCAGCAGGGCCCAGCAGTGACACCCCCTCATGAAGCAGAATCTTCCCAAGGGGACATCCAAGGGGGGGGGAAGGGGCTGGACAGAGCCCATCTCTAGGAAGAGGCAGAGTGAGTGGGCTGCACCCACTAGCCACAGGGACAGTTTTGAAAAGACCCCTGATGTAGGGAAAAAAGTTTTTAAAAAAGATAGAAGGAAGGACACATGACGCTGCCTCCACCGGCCAGGAGTGAATGACCCTAACCCCAAGGAACCAGAAGAATTTTGCACCCCACCCTTGCAAAAAACACAGAACGTCACCCATTTTCACCAGCTGGAAAATGAAGGTTCTGCAGCCATGGGCAGAAGGTATTTATTCATGGAACAATGAAGAAATACCTCTGTTTCTGGTGCTGTTTAATCTGCTGTGCCTAATTTTGCTGCTTTGTTATGTTAACTGTTTCCATTGTTTTTAAATTTATGTTGCTTTGTGTATTTCTAAATAGAAAAACATCCCAGAAACGCCTTGCAACAAAGAATGCAGCCAACAGGCCACCCCAACCAGGGCACCACCTCCGGCACGATGCTCTGCAGCATTTCCTCCCTGAATGGATTCCGTCCCACCGGGATTCGTCAGTCTACCAACCCCTCTTGGGCTTCCTGAGAAAGCGCTTTGGGAGGTGGGGTCATCACAAAGGGGCGGACCCACTTTAGATCTTGCCCGCCATTTCTCCAGCAACAGCAATTCGAGGCTGACCTGTTTTCTTTTTAAATAAACAAGCTACATAGGACATCCATAACAAAATGTCCCGGGGGTGGGTGGGGGCTGCAGTGTGGCCACACAAATGGGGCTGGGGGCCAGGTTTCCTTCCTTCCTTCCTTCCTTTTCTTTCTCATATTTCTATCCCACCTGGCAGTGTACATAAAACACATATAAAACAGGATAAAACAATTAAAACAATTTTTTATGATCTAAAACAAGCCATTTAAAATTAATTAATTAATTTTAATTAAGAAAATTAATTTCTTGTTTTCCTGAGAAAACAAGTGACTTAAGGTTTGTTTTTTTTTTTAAACCACCAGAGATGAAGAAGCTCTTATTTTGACAGGGAGCACATCCCAGGGCTCTGGGGGAGCCACAGAGAAGGCCTGGTCCCAAATAGCCACCAGATGAGCCGGTGGAAACTGGAAACGGAGCTCCCCAGATGATCTCCATAGGCGGGAGGGCTCATGACAAAGGAGGCGCTCTCTCAAATACCCTGGACCCACGCCGTGAAGATTTAAATCTCTCTATTTTAGGATTGGATGCTTCCGTCTGAACGTCAAAATGCCACAGCAACTCAATTCTCGCGCCATAGGGAAATTTCTGGCGAACATTGATTCTCTCTTTTCCTTTCCTTTCCTTCTCTCTTTAGAAAAAGAAAAGTGCAAAGAGAGAAAATGTTCTGTTCATCATCTTCAAGAGAAAAATTAGTTTCCAATTATCGTATCTAAAATTCATGATTCCTCCTAAATTTCTGGCTAATCAGGGATATCATAAGCCTAATCATTTAAGGTAATTATCTAAAAAAAATGTAATTTGTCCTATATTTCAAAACATAATGAGCTCCCAGGCGTATCTGAAAGGGAGGGATGGTAGAAGTTACAGATGTTAGAGAGAGAGAGAGAGAGAGAGAGAGAGAACAAACAAAGATTTTCTCTCTTCCGACTGCACCGATAGAAAACCTGCACAGACATCGGAGTGCTGGGATTCAGGTGAGCTGAAGCCCTGAAGGGAACAGGGGCCCCCGTGAGCTTATCCAGTCTGCCTGCTCATGTCCTTGGCTCCGAGGCGCGACTCTGGCCCCGGAAGAGCCCTCAGGAAGCTCCAGCAGGGATCCAACCACGGCGAAGCGGAATGTGCAGCACCAGCCTCATTTGCAACCAGCGGCAGAGGCACTGAACCTGCTTTGGGAGCGGACCGCTCCAGGCGGCAAGTTCTGTGCAGCTCTACCTGACGGATGGCCAGCCTGCAGGCAGTCTGGATCTCCTTAATGCGGAGGCAGGGCAAGATGGGGAATGGAGCTGCCACAAAGTGGGAGCAGCTGCGTCTTGTTAGGGTGAGTCGCTACTGGTGGGAGACACCTTTTGCTACCTTTATTCAGGTGATTTTTGTTCCCTCAAAACGCCCCAGGTGTTTCACCTGCCCAAGAAACCACACATCCACCTCAGAGTTTCACGTTAGGTTTTCCGCAGCGGCCAAATGCTCCTCAGCAGAGACCTCTTTCTAGAGCCTCTTTCCTCCATCCCTGAAACATCCTAAAGGATGCAAAAGTAAACTTTGCTTTAAGAGTGCTTGGAAATTTACTCATGAGCCTTTTGGCATGGACATTGTAAGTTAAGGTTCTCAGCCTTAACTTCAGCACCACACAAGCAGGAAACAAGTTCTCTGGTCTCAGTTTCATCTTTGTTGCCAGAAGAGAGTAGAATTTTATTTCTCACTAAAAATAATGGCCACTTTAAAAGACAACAACTTCGTGAAGGCACAACAGACTTCTGCTATTCCCTTGAACTTTTGGACATATTTAAAGCGGTATGGAAAAACAAAGGTGTGTTTTGTGGGGGTTAAAAGAGTCAGACTCAGGATAAAACTGCACAGAGAAGGAAATTTTTTGAGACAGCTGTATCTCAACCATTTTTTCAATTGATCTGTCTGAAATTCAGCCAGCTTATGGCACTCGATATGCAGATCACTGGTGTCAAATTTCAGGCAGTTTCAATGAATTGCCTGGATTTTATTAACATTTAGAACATCCAGGGCTCATAATGGCAGAATGCAATTTGATCACACTCAGGCTTCACTCTACTAATGCTACTGTGCTTGTATAACGGTGAAATGAAGATGGGGGGTAGAAAGTTAAGATGAAGAATGCTCGAAAGATTGCCTTGATGGATCTTCAGATGCCTCTCATTTGCCCGACCCACTTATTGGGGACAGCCTCTCCCTAACGCTGTGATGTGCAGCCCTACAGGAGACGACTGTGTCCCACTCAACCCCTCCCCTGACTTCCCTTTCCACTTGGTGATTCATGTATACAAAACACATGGAGGTGGTGGGTTTGGGGTAGGGATGTGCACAAAATCGGTTTGCCTGGTTTGGTTTGAATCTGGTTCAGATTCGAACCAGATTCGAACCAGACTGGGCATGTTTGATCTCTCACGGGCCATTTTGGCTCTTTGAGTGCACGTAGTGGCCATTTTCGAGGCCTCTGCGCATGCGCATTGGTCATTTGCGTGGCCGGGTCCTGACCCGGTTCAGGTTCAGTTCGGATTGAGGTCGAACCACTTGAACTGAGCCAGTTTGATTAGAACCAGTTTGCACATCTCTAGTTTGGGGATGGGGAGAGGCAGTTCAGTTTCCACCCCCAGCATGGATTTCTCAGGTTGGATTTTGATGCAAACTGAATGGGGCCACAGAAGCGGCTCAGGAAGGACCCCAGCCTAGCCCAGAGCACAGTTCCGGCATGCCGAAGCTCCCAAGTTCGATTCCTGGCATCTCCAGTCAGGTGGCCAGCTGGGCAAGTGCCTCCACTCTGCCTGGGCCCCGGCTCCCGTCAAAACAAGCGACAAGGTGAGGCTGGGGGGACAGAGAGGCCTGGCTGAGGATGAGGCAGCTCCGGGTGTGCCTCTAACCCCACTGACGCCCAGCTCCCATCCATCTTGCGTTTAGCTGGATGTTATTATGATTCTCACGTAAAGAGAAGACTAATGGATTTCTTCCTTGAGGCAATTAAAAAGTGATTTGTCACCCGCCAAGATGTATGGCTCCGTATTGGCAGATATTACTCTGCTGTGCCACTGACTGAGGCAGGGGAGAGAGAGAGAGAGAGACATTAAGGGGTGACAGGAAAGTTCAGCTAGTTGCTGACAACCAGGAAATGGCAACTTCCTCAACCTCTGAACATTGGCCAAGGCTGGATAAAGCAGATCAGTGAAGAAGGAGCCGGGAAGAGGGGTGGGGTGGGGTGGGGGAGGCGGGCCTTGACCAGGAAAGCCGGTGAGCAGTCAAGGTCTTTGCATTCATGGCCCAGCCTTGGGAGAGCAGCACCACCCCACTTCACAGCCAGTCGCGGGGTGCGGACCTCTGCCAAGAGCCCACCGGGGCCGGCCTGCCTGCGCCTCTTCTGTGGCTACAAGTCGTCTCCTCTCCCGGGCTCTGGCGCTGGCTGCTCTGCCCACCAAGGCCGGCCATAGACTCTCCTCCACAGGGAAGGCCGTTGTGGCTGGGGAGGAGTACGCCAGCCCTGATGGGGCTCTGATCCTTGAGAAGGGTCTCAGAGGGTGATCCTTATTTCCGGTTCCGGTTTTCTTGAAGACGTGGTCAATGTGTCTTGCCAATGAGAAAGCAAAGTAACGGGAAGGGGTCTTACACCCAGAAATGGGGGCAGTTCAGTGACTAGCATGGTGGGAACTGTTCCAGGCACAGGGAGGAAATGGACTGAACCGGGCCCCGCTCCGCTGCACAGGGCTGCCCTTTATCCTGACCACTCTGGAGCTATTTAGGTCGACAAACGTTGACTGTGGGTTTGTTCTCAGCGCTGGGTCTGGGCTTCTCCACTCCACCGAGGCCTCCTCAGGGGCCAGCTGCAGGAGGGTGAGATTCGGCCAAGACCACCTTTGGCCCTGGAGGGGCCCCACCGACCACCCCTCAGCCGGAGACGCCAACCCGCCTTGCCAGTCCTGCGAGGTGGCGCTGCCCTTTTGCAGATCAAAGGGGGCCTCGTTAATGCACATGGTAACCTTCCATTTCAAAAATCCTTTGATCCCCTGAAGGCTCCCAGCTCATCAAACTTTAAAGGACTGGTGTTATTTCTGAACACACAACAATACCAAAGTTCAAGGCGCGTCTTTTTCATCTCTCCTTTCAAAAAACCTCCTCCAAAACACAAAACACCCAAAAACTTTAAATCCCAAAGAGAGCGGTGAGCATCTCCGGGTTTCTTTGCCTGCTAATGGTTCCTGCCGATCATTTTAAAAGGGGAAGGGGACTCCTCCCGGCTCCCTCCCCCCCTCCCTCCCTCCTTCTGTAGCAGCTTGTGGCCTTCCGATGACCTTGGGAGCCCAGAGCCCCCCTCCTCATCCGCAAGCAGCAGCCTCCTTGGGGGGCAGATGAAAGACTCTCCTTCATGACTTGCCGTTGTTTCAGGGAATTTCCTGGGCCTTCTTTAAAAGGAAAAATTGACTCCGCGGAACATCAAACCCTTTCCTCCCATGAACAGAAGCTGCAGACATCACTTGGTATTCACACACGGGCTTGTTGAAGGTGTCTTTCCTTTATACTCCCGGGCAGGACTGGATCCCGTCTTCACTCTGCTTCTCTCAACCACCACCCTTGACTGCAGAAGAAGGCAGAGCCGGCATTTTCTGGGAGGGGGCTACACCTGGCCACTCCCGAGGCCAGAGTCAGACCTGTGCCGCTCCTGCTGCGGGTCTGCTTATGAGCTGGACGCAGGGCAGGGGCTGGATCCCTCAATCCATCCATGGCGGGTCTTTCTACGGGGGGCTGGGGGGGCTGGGGGGGGGGCTTCCAAAATTTGCCTCATTGGAATCTCGCCCAGGACTTGGAGCTCTGGACAACCTGCTCTTGCTCCAAAGTGGAGCAGACACATGGGCCCGTCTCCATTCCTCTGGTTCTTAGCTCTGGCTGGTGGGCTCAGCACGTTCAGGTCCACCCTCCCTCCAAGACTACCTTTATGCGCATGTGCACAGTGGCAACGCCCGGCCAAAAAGCAGCCTCGATGCAATTGTCCATAGGGTCGTATCCTGCCAAGGTGCAGCAGTCCCTCGGTATAGAACACCACACTTCAAGACTTTTCACGCAATCATAAGTAGACCGTGAGCTCCCCTCAGCCCGGGGCTTCCCCAGCACTGCAACCCGAGATCCATTGTCACTGGAGAGGCCACGCAGACTCCACCCCTGAACGCCAAGCACGTATTCCCCAGTGAGTGGCTGGTCTTCATGGGCCAGAGGGGCAGCAAAGGAGGCACAGCTGCCTCTGTTTCCTGGCAGCAGCTTGGGCGTGCTGCCTGCAGGCTGGCCATTCGCGGGTAGCTCAACCTGATGAATAGCCAGCCTGCAGGAAGCACGGAAGAGAGAGGAGCCGCCCAAGCTGTTGCTGGGAAGCCGAGACAGCTGCGCCTCTTTGGCGTCCTCCAGCTCACTAGGAGGAGCCCCTGTTGACCTTCCCCCAGAAATGGGCGGATGGAAAACCACTGTCCTGATCCTCAAGCTTCCCTTCCACCGAGGTCCAACTCCCCGAGGAAACCCTGCCGATCTCCCCTGCCCGCCACTCCGGCCTCAAATGTCCCCACATCTCCTCTGCACTCCAGTACTGGGGCTTGGATGGAAACCCATTGGTAAGACATATTTCTAATTCGCGGGTCTGTTTTTCAGCAACTATTGTTTTCCCGAACAAAAGACATTTATTAAGATTAATGCCAGGAAAAATCAGATTCTTCTTTTCTCTGATTTCCCCGAGGTCCTTCCTGTACTTCCCAGTGTATTGATGGAACGCAGGGCCCGCAGGAAACTCGCCGCTTCTCATATAATAGATCTGTGTTCTAGATAATGTACTCGCGGAGGGCCCGCCAGTGTGACGGGCCATGAGTGGTGTCAGCCCGCGCCTGACAGCCCCCACACACCCCTCCTCCAGCGTTTAAGTCAATTTATGCCCCAGCCTGAAAACGGAAGTACTTCGAAGGCAGTATCACCCACTCTGGCAGGCTCCTCCTGGGCCACGAATTTCTCCTGCCTGCCCCGGCCCGGAGTTCTCTGTTTTCCTGGGAAGTGCTCTGGATCCGCCTCCCGCTCTGAGGTCAGGCACCCTCGAGCCGCCATTGGCTTAGCTGCTCTGATGTCACGAGAAGGTCTGGGCTGGGGTCCCAGGCTGTTTTGGATGTTCAGGGGGAGATGGAGTGCAGAGCCGCGGTTTCCTCCAAGGTCTGTGAGCAACTAGTGCACCTAATGAGCAACCCTCCCCCTCGTCCATATTCTACAGCAAGAGGCCTTTGGTTTTTGAGCGGGGAAGTTAGGCTGAGTAGCCTCAGAGAAGGACATGCCCCCGTGCCGTGAGCCGGAGGAAATGCCAGCGGCAGTTAGGTGGTGGGCGGGGAGGGCAAGAGAGCAGATGCGGAGCCAGGCGAGGTCTTCTCTGGGGACAGAGGCTGTTCCGACTGGAGTGTGCCCGGAATGGTTTTATAGGGCCTGGTGTGCAGGGATTGGCCCTTGCAGGTCAGCTGACCTAGTGCTCAGCCAAGCGGCAGGGCAGGCATTGCAGGCTAGGTGGCGCTCTTGAGCTGTTCCAGTTAGGCCTGGATTCGGGCAAGCGCACCAGGGTCCCAGGGGAGGGCCGGGCACTGCAGCTGGGAGCCCTGGATTCTGGAGGCCCCCTTCCTGGCCCCTTGCAGAGACCCGCACTCCGAGACCTCCTCCCTGGCGCCATGCACTGTCTGAAGGGAGGGCGAGAGGGAGGGGCCCCGGGCTCCTTTCAGACCCACTCACCGCCCTCCAAGGGGTGGCTGCCCAGCACAGTCCCACCTGCAGAGCAAACGCCTTCAATGAGGAGCCCAAGAAGCCCGGTCCGGCTCCTTGCTCTTTTAGGAGGCCTCTTAAAAACGAATCAAAAATCAACACGCAGCACAAGCGGTTGGTAATTTCAAGACCGGGGGGGGGGTGGGTCTGGCGGGGGCCGGGAGGAAGCGCCAGGGATCAGCTGTCTGCTCCGCTGGCGCTGTGAAGGCACCGTGGACAGGCAGCTGGCCTTTCTCCAGTGCCGGCACGCCAGATGCCGACGGGACGGCCGCCTTGATGGGCAACAAAAGAGCCGGCGTTTTCTGCTTGTTCTTCTCATCATCTCCGCTCCACACAGAGCCGCTTGTTTCTCGGCAAACAAAGCCCCGGCCTTAAAAGCAGTGGCACACTGCCGCAATTTGTCTCCTTTATTGCATTTGGGAAGAAAGGCGCTTCTGTACGAATCCGGCTCCGGCAGAATCAATGAATTCCCAGGCTGTTGTTTTGTTTATGATTAAGCTCTTGAGCGTGATGTTCTCTGCCATGCCCTGGGCCACCAGCTCTTTTTGTTTCAAGATGAAACCCGTAAATGAGGAGGCTGGCGTGATCGGCAGCGTCTGTGGCGGCGGGAGCTCGGGATGCCGCTCTGCCAGACAGCGTTGCGTGCCGGGCGGCGCTGGTGGAGATCCGCCAGGCTTAATGGGATACCTACACCATTATATCGGTTCTTAATCACTTTGGAGGTTCTGCGCAGCCAGGCAGGCTGCAAAGTGGCCTTGTGACCGCCAGTGGCTGCAAGCCACCTCCGCGCTCCCTGGCTGGCTTCCTTAGCAGAATGAAATGGTAGAGTCCTCCGCTGCTAGAAAGGACTGTGCCAGTCCGGTCAGTAGATAAGGGGGTGCATGCCACTTTGGGCTGTTTCCCCCCACTTAAAGAAAAACCCTCTGTGCAATGTACACAGACAATTAGCACACCAGGGAGAAACATGCTGGCCTCTCCGTCTCTTCTACTTGCAGGAAGTTTCTTAACGGTTCCTCCACCTTAGGAACAGAGGAAGCTGCCTTCTACTGAGTCAGACCCTTGGTCCATCTAGCTCAGAATTGTCTACGCTGACTGGCAGCAGCTTCTCCAAGTTTTCAGTCTCTCCGAGGCCTACCTGGAGATGCTGTCAGGGATTGAACCTGGGACCTTCTGCATGCAGAGCAGATGATCTTACACTGAACTGTGGCCCCGTTCCCTAAGCGGGGGGGGGGATCTCTTCCAGTGCTCACACGTAGTTTCCCATCCAAATGCAAACCAGGGTGGACCCTGCTTGGCAAAGGAGCCGATTTATGCTCACGACCACGAAGACCAGCTCTCCTCCCCAGCCCTCTCCCTTTCTGCATCCAGCCTTCCCTTGGGCTCAGGCAGAGCCGTCTGAAAGGAAGCACATCAGATGCCTCCTGATCAGAAGGCCGAAAGGCTCCTCGAAGAGAGAAGACCCATCTCAGTCTCTCCAGGGAAGAGAGACTTTACTCATTACTTGCTCAAGTCTGTAGCACTAGCATCGCAAACTACCCTCCAGGCTGTGATGGAGTAGAAATGCTAGAGGTTGTGGTTTTTTTAAACTATTCCTTTCCTAAATTGCCAGTCTTGTCGAGGCTTTTGTCTGCATTTCATGAGCAAAAATAGCATTTTTGTTGTAAAATGCTCTAGACTGGAGAAATACTGCAAGCTCAAGAACACCCAGCTGCCAAATGTTCATGTAAGATTACTAGTATGAAAAGAGAGAGGCGGAGAGATGGGGAGGCAGCAGGAATCCATCCCTAAACACAAAGAGTTTCTCAACAGGCCTAAACATGGGCCACAGGCGGCCTCCTGGACTATCGCTCAGAGGTGTCCCATGACTTGGGAGGTGTTCGCGAGCCTGTAGGAGAGTCACTACCCTGTGGTGCCAAGCTCCGAAGAGGCACTTGTGCTCAGACCAAGGAAGGCTGAGGCAAAACCAGCTCAAGGCAATCTGGAGCCCTGACAATGTGAATTCCTGGCAAACAGGAACCAGAATGGCTAGCGCCAAGTTGCCCAACGTCAGCCCTCCAGTGTTGGTGGACTACAACTCCCATCATCCCTGACTATAGGTCACTGTGGCTGGGGAGATGAGTGCTGGAGTCCAACAAGAGCTGAAGTTGTGCAGCCCTGGGTTAGAGGGTAAGCCTACAGCCAGGGAGACCCAGGTATGGGTTCAAATCCCCATACAGTCATGAAATCCATTGGGTGGCCAAGCACTAGCTTCTATCTAGCCTATCTCAGAAGCTGTCATCAGGATAAAAGGGGGGAAGAAAATCATGAATGCCACCCTGAGCTCCTTGGAGGAACGTCAGGCTAAACATAAATATAGACATACTAGGGATGTGCAGAATGTCTCAAGATCGAAGCATTCCAACTTGAAATGGGCCATTTTGAGTGTTTCAAGCTCGAAACCGAACACCCTTCAAATTAATGACCCTGTTCTGAGTCTGAATGTTCTGAGCGCCATTTTGGAGGTATGTTTTCCCCTTGCTGACTGGTTTTGGCACTGGCTTCTGATTGGCTTGCAATCTCCTTCCTTCTTGGCTGGCCTGTTATCAGAGCTGTTTGGATGCGGCAGTATATAAATGTATTAAATAAATAAATACAAATCAACTTGATTTGTATGATAACAGGTCAACCAAGAATCAAGGAGATTGCAAGCCAATCGGTGCCCAAACCAGTCAGCAAGGGGGAAACATGCCTCCAAAATGGTGCCCGGAACTCCCAAAGCTTGTTCCATCGGAACAACCAGCTCGACCCGTTGTTGTGACAGAACATTCCAGGCCAATCCCATTTTGTGCACATCCCTAATAAATTCAGAACACAGTAGATACCACTAGCTGACAAATCACAAATTCCACCAGTTGACAAATCACAAATTCTATTTGCCCTCTTCTTTTGGACCAGAAGTGCCCTTTCTCCGAGACCCCAGGGCTGGGCTGTGTCCCCATCTTTTATTTTTCAGAGGCTCGTGGCTTTCTGGAGCAAGTTCCTTCCCCTCACACCCATCCCAAACATCCTCTTCCTAGTTCCAAATGTCTTCAAAATTAATGTTTTCAATAACCCCTGCTAACTGGGCAAAGAGGCACCTTTTACCGTGGTGATTCTCTTTATTTAACAGGGGGAGAGCAACTGGCCCTATCCACCCCCAGCACAGTACTTCCAGTGACTGTTGCTGGTGTCTATCTTATGTTTTGTTTTAGAATGTGAGCCCTTTGGGGACAGGGAGCCATCTTATTTATTTATTATTTCTCTGTGTAAACCACCCTGAGCTATTTTTGGAAGGGCGGTATAGAAATCAAAATAATAATAATAATAATAATAATAATAATAATTATTATTATTATTATTTATTTATTTATTTATTTATTTATTTATTTATTTTCCAAGGGGACTCACTATCCCCTCTATTGTTTGTAATCGCCATGACCCCACTTTCACAAATACTAAACAAAACAGGCCTCGGATACCAAACATCTAAAACATCAAGTCAAATCAACCATCTGCTGTACATGGACGATCTGAAGTTGTATGGAAAGTCCCAGTCAGAAATCGAATCACTGCTAAAAACTGTCCGTATATTCAGTAGTGATATAGCAATGGAGTTTGGACTAGACAAGTGTGCTGCATTAATAATGAACAGAGGGAAAATAACAAAAACAGAAGGAATAGAACTGCCCAATGGAAGCAACATCAAGAACCTGGAAGAGAAAGAACATTACAAATACTTGGGCATTCTCCAGGCTGATAACATCGCACACACTGAAGTTAAAAGAAAAATGGGAAGTGAATACATCAGGAGCGTTAGAAAAATCCTAAAGTCCAAACTCAATGGAAGGAACCATACAAACCATAAACACCCGGGCTATACCTGTTATCAGATACACTGCAGGAATAATAGACTGGACCCAGGCAGAGCTAGAGATGCTGGATCATAAGACCAGGAAAATAATGACCATCAATCATGCTCTGCACCCCCGCAGTGATGTCGATAGGCTCTACCTCCCTTGCAGCTCAGGTGGAAGAGGAATGCTGCAAGTCCATCAAACAGTAGAGGAGGAGAAAAGAGGCCCTGAAGAATATATCAAGGACAGTGAAGAAGATGCACTTAAAATGATCAATAACGAGAAACTATTCAACACCAATGAAAGAAAGCAGGCCTACAAGAAAGAACAAGTTAAGAACCAAGCAGAAAAATGGAAAAATAAGCCCCTGCATGGTCAATATTTGCACAATATAAGTGGAAAATCAGACATCACCAAGACCTGGCAATGGCTTAAGAATGGCAACTTGAAGAAAGAAACAGAGGGTTTAATACTGGCTGCACAAGAACAGGCACTAAGAACAAATGCAATAAGAGCAAAAGTAGAAAAGTCAACAACAAACAGCAAGTGTCGCCTTTGTAAAGAAGCAGATGAAAGAGTGGACCACCTAATCAGCTATTGTAAAAAGATCGCACAGACTGACTACAAGCAAAGGCATGACAAGGTAGCAGGGATGGTACACTGGAACATCTGCAAAAAATACAAGCTACCTGTAGCCAAAAATTGGTGGGACCATAAAATTGAAAAAGTTGAAGAAAATGAAGATGTAAAAATATTATGGGACTTCCGACTACAAACAGACAAACATCTGCCACACAATACACCAGATATCACTGTAGCCGAGAAGAAAGAAAAACAAGTTAAAATAATCGACATAGCAATACCAGGGGATAGCAGAATAGAAGAAAAAGAAATAGAAACAAATCACCAAATACAAAGATCTACAAACTGAAATTGAAAGGCTGTGGCAGAAAAAGACCAAAATAATCCCAGTGGTCATTGGCTCCCTGGGTGCAGTTCCAAAAGACCTTGAAGAGTACCTCAACACCATCGGGGCCACAGAAATCACCACCAGCCAATTACAAAAAGCAGCTTTACTGGGAACAGCCTATATTCTGCGAAGATATCTATAACAATTGGCAATAAAATCCAGCCATCCCAGGTCCTTGGGAAGGACTCGATGTCTGGATAAAACAAACCAGTCAATCACACCTGTCTGAAAACACAACACACAAGCATTCCTGGCCATTTCCAGTTTTGCATTGCAAAGAGGCGCCTGGCAAGGCCATTCAAACGGGATCTCAGAGGCTACAAGCCACATGGGTGCAGACCGCAACTCACAGCAGAAAGTCAGCATGGCCAAGGAACTGGCAGGATGAGGCCCACTCCCCACATTACACAAACCTTGCAGCTGTGAAAGAGCCAGGAAGGGAAATGGACAGCCTGGAGAAATTAGCTCCCCTCTTTGCAAAGGCCCATGGGTTGTTCACCCTTTTGACTAACTCTTCTGCTAAGGCCAGCATTTTCCTTCTTTCAAAAGGAGGCCCGGCTCTTTGACCAGCACTTTCTTATCTTCCCTTTGTTAACTCCTGCTTAAATCTTCTTGGCACCTCGTTATTATCTCCCCTTTGTTGAAAGTCCTTGGCTTGAAAAAGGGTGCCACGAGGCCAGGGCAAAGTAACCCATTAGCAAAAGGATCAGCCTCCTCCCTCCTCCAAAGACTAACCGTCACATTTCCCCACTAAATCCTTCAAAGCAGTCCAGTGCAGGGAGCCCTTTGAAGTCCACGCCAGACACGTGCTCGCCTTTGTTGGGAAGGAGGCATTGCATAATTTATGGTGTGCCAGAGGTTGGCCATTTATGCTCCAACACAAGAAACTCTTCCCTGTTTTGGACGAAAGTGCCCTCTGTTTGGACTGCATGTATTTATTCCCAAGGCAAACTGAGACGGAGAAAGAAGCCTTTGCAGTCTCCCTCCAGAATTAATAATGTGTCTGGCAGCTAATGAGCGACGTACTGGACAGTTTGCGTGCAATCCTTTCCCTGGAGAGGAGAACTGGTCTTGTGGTCGCAAGCATGCCTTGTCCCCTTAGCTAAGCAGGGTCTGCCCTGGCTGCATATGAATGGGAGACTAGAAGTGTCAGCAGTGGAAGAGATTCCCCTCAGCAGGGGATGGAGCCCCTCTGGGAAGAACTGAAGGTTCCCAGTTCCCACCCTGGCAGCATCTCCAAAATAGGGCTGAGAGAGCTTCCTGCCTGCAACCTTGGAGAAGCCGCTGCCAGTCTGTGAAGACAATACTCAGCTAGGTGGACCAAGGGCATATGGCAGCTTCCTCTGTTCCTGATGGAAAAGACTATTTCCCCTGTCAAAATCGACCTCACAGCTGCTGGTCTCTCGGCAAGAGAAAGGGATAGATGTACCCAGCACCTTTTGCCTGTGGGAAGAAAAGCATCTGGGATGGAGCTTCAGTGAGCAAAGGGTGCATGGAAGAGAAGCCGGACGGATCCCTTGGATCAAAGGGGGAGCTCCTTGATGCACCACTGCGGTAAAAATCCATTGGGAGACCCTTCAAATATCCCTCCCATAAAGTGGGCTTGCCCCTGAGCCCACTTCTACCTGGGGAAGTGGCTTTCCACATGTTTCCCCCCCGAGGAATGATTTCCATCTGCCACAGAATAACAAAGGAATCTGGGGCCGTATTCCAGGGCACACGCTCTGCTCACATGGGGCATTGGGCAGGCCTGTTGGGTTTCCATGTTGGCCCTAACATGTGGATGGAAAAAAGGAGGACGTCCCAATATGCCCCATATTCTCTTGTGGCTGAACAAGAGGGAAAGGGCCCATCGGTGAGCGGTAGAGCCCCTGCTGGGCCCCCAGAAGGTCCCAGGTCCCCTCCCTGGCAGCATCTCCAACGAGATAGGGCTGGGAGAGACTCCTGCCTGCAACCTTGGAGAAGCCGCTGCCAGTCTGGGCATTCAGTCCTGCGCTAGAGGGGCCTCGGAAGAAGGCAGCCTCCCATGTCCCTCTCTAACTCTGGGAAAGAAGACCGATGGCAGCAGTGGGCACTACAGCCCTTCCAGGCTCACCGCGAAGCCTGCTGCCTCTCCTGACCTCCTCATGGTGGAATCTCCGATCGACCTCTGAGGAGCCTGAACGGGCTCCCCAGAGCACAGCTTCAAAACCACCCGCCTAGTGGGTAGGGTCTCAACCAGGTTCCATCTCCACGTGCTCTCCGATGTCAATCAGTTCATTGCCACACAGGTATCACCCCCTCCCAAATACACCAGGCGGTATTTCTACAGGGAGTGAGGGAAGCAGGAAGGAAGTGAAGCAAGTGGGCAGGTCATGAGAGCTTGCCATTGGGGCTCCCCTCTCCACCCCATAAGGCGAGGAGGAGGAGGAGGAGGAGCCCTGTGGATGTTGAACGCCAGTGCTAAGCAGAGGGGGTGGCCTTCTGGAGGTCATGCTTGGGGGTGCTCCTTAAATGCAGCTCCCTGCTTTTCAGCTAGAGGACAGCGCCCTTCCAGAATGCCACTCCGTCCTCCAGAGCTCCCACCCCATCAGTGCTGGTGAAGTGACTTCTGGGGGTGTCTGACCCACGGAGACCTTGGGGTCCAGGCTGGAGGAGTTCTGGCCAGCGGAGCCAGTCTCAGCTGGCAGCTGGTTGTGCAGGCGGAGAAGGCCAGGGTTTCAGCAGCGCCAACACTCCCGGACGCGAAGTCAGGGGGAACCAGACACCCCGGAGGCTCTCCCCACACCACTGGGCGGCCCGGCGAATCCCTCCACATCTGGGATCATGGGGGGCAAAGGTTTCCATGGGGCTCAGAGGGAGTTTGGCACTCCATCCCCGGTTTGCAGTGCTGCCTTTGAGTTTCCTTTCAGGGGAAATCCATGGATCTTGGAGACCCCTGGGGGGGCTGGCGACCTCACCGCCGGCCCACCTAGCCTAGATCTGTCTGCTCCCCCTGGCAGCAGAGGGGCCTTTCCCGTCACTCCGGACAGCCCTTTGCCTGGAGAGATCTGGGGCGGAACCTGGCTGGGTCGTCCTGCAAGCGGGCAGGAGCTCTTCCAGGCAGCGAAGGCCCCTCCCAGGCGGTTTAAAGGCACACCCCAGCCCGTACAGTGCAGATGCCCCTGAGATGCAGCGGTGACGGACCGTTTGAGCAGGCTTCTGTGTCCTGTGCTCAGTGCAGCGATCTCACAGCATCCGTAACGGTGACTCTGGCTTCGATCTCCTCATGCGTGGCCATCCCCCCACCCCCGAGAGAAGGCTCCCCCCCCCGCCCCGGCCAGCCCTCTGTGGAGGATCATGGCTCCCTCCTGCCTCCCTGATGACTAATGGCTGGCTGGGATGGACAAAGTGGTGCTGGGCTCCGTGGCCCCTTCCCTCCTCGGCCCTCCACTTCTGCTGTTCTTTGGAGAGGAGGCCTCATTCTGCTGCCCAGGTTGCTGCTAACTGGACGGCAATCCGCTCCAGAGGACTCCGCCCAGCAGCAGCCGGTGACTATGAGGCCTGCTGCAGCCCCTTTGGAGGGAAGAAAGACCACAAAGCCAGGAATGCAGTGCCCACCTTTGCCGAGGCAGGACCTGCCTGGCAGCACCTTTGCTCTTTCCGCTGGTTTTCCAAGCTGATTGTTGTGTTAATGAAGACAAGTGGCTTTGGCATTTCGGAGCTGGCCAGCCTGGAGGTTTGCCTCTTTCTCCCAAGCAAGACGACCAAGTTTTAATAAGCGGAGGCTTTGCTACTGATCTGCACAAACCTGCCCCCACCGCTGCCCGCACCGTCCCATCTCCCTCCTCAAATGTCAGGCTTTGTACCTCGCTTCTGAAAAGTCCCTCCTTGCCCCTAACTCAACAAATTGGCTGACTACGGCAGCAATCCTCTTCATTCTTACTTGGGAGTAAGCCTCACTGAACCCAATGGGACTTCGTTCTAAGGAAGCACAGAATGTCCCCTCTTGTCTCTTAAGCGGCTGGTCTCTTTCCTATCATGCTGCATTTCTGAAAGACTTAAACGTTCTTGCCAGGGATTAGGAAGAAAAGTATTGCAGCCTCCATTTAAAAAGCAACCCAAAGAACACCAACGATTTGTTTGGAAGGAAACCTTGCAGTCCATCCCTCGTGGAAGACAGAGAGGTGCCCGGACTCCTCCTCGGCCTTGGAAGCCCTGCTCTCTGGCCCCGGAGGGATGCGGTGGGGCTGCCCAGCTTGCTCAGCGCAGCCAGAATGGGGCCTTCTGCAGGCTTGTGGGCCGATCAGAGAGGCTCAGGTCACTCCGGCAGAGCAACAAAAGGGGTCTTGCCTATTTTCAGCTTGCTTCCCTAAATTACTCCCAGGAAAAAGCATTTGTCTGAACAACTTTTTGAGATATAGGAAACAGCCTTCTACCGAGTCAGGCCCTGGGTCCATCTAGTTCAGCACGGTCTACACAGACTGGCAGAGGCTCTCCAGGGTTTCAGGCAGGAGTCTCTCCCAGCCCGACCTGGAGACTCTGCCAGGGGTTGAACCTGGGACTTGAACCTGGGACCAAGCAGATGCCCTTCCACTGAGCTCTGGCCCCATCCCCTATCAGGAATATCTTACGGCAGACAGCACTCACATGTAGTCACCCTTTCAAATGCAAACCAAGGTGATCCCTGCTTGGCAAAGGGGACGGCCACATTCACATGCAAGATGGAACTGCAGGTCCAATTGACTTGTGGTTCTGCGCCCCCTCCCCATGCTCTGCCATCCGAATTTGGACATACAGGAGAGCTCCCTCTCTGCAGTCAGTGAGACTGTAGAGAGGAAAGGGAACTGGCTGTGTGGGCTTCCTTTGTGACTGAAGGCACAGCCAATCACACCAGAGTTGAGAGAAGAGCTTCCTCCCTCAACTCCGGTTCGAGGGAACGCAGCCAGCAGCTCTGCACTCAGACATACCACAGGTTGTGTGGAATCTCAGGTTGTGGTGACAAAACTCACTCCAACCCAAGGATTCAGAATGGGTTTCCAAATCTGAACCTGCAGTTTCATCGCCACACCAAGCCCCATTTGCCCGCATTCGGATATAATGTCTGCAGAACCGCTGGCCCATCCAACTGCGGTTCTGCGTTACATGTGAATGCGGCCCACCATTTATGCTTGCTTTCCAAAGTACTCCCGGCCTCTCTGATTTTTGGAAGAGTTGATTTTTGGAAGAGCAGCCACTGGTGGCCCCACTTTCCCCAGCTTGTCTTTCTTGCAAAGAAGGAAGGAAGGAAGGAAGGAAGGAAGGAAGGAAGGCAGGCAGGCAGGCAGGAGCCGTGGAGTGATTGCGAAGAAAATTGCCTCTCTGGAGCGGCGCTGGCGCCCCGACATCTCTTGTCAAATTCATTAGAATTGCAGAAGTCTGGGAACGGCTGTGACAAGGAGGAAGGAGCCGGCTCCGCTCCTCTAAACTGCTGGCCTTGTCTCGGTGTCAACTGTTTAGCTTCCGTTGCTATAACGACGGGAAACATCTCTATATTGCCTGCGTGGCCCACACTGCCTGCCGCCCCCTCCAGCCCGCGTCTCACTCGCTGCCTCCGACTGTGATTTGATGTGATGTGGGAACAATGAGCCCCACTCCCCAGCAAGGAGATATGCCACGGGGGGGGGGCACAGATAAGCCTCTCACTGGGGCTCTAGAAGGCCAACTATGAGCACCACCACCACACACACACACACACCCCGCCGCCAAAAAAGAGGAAGCCCAAATGCTTGAAGGCATCTCTGAGGCTGGGAGGGCCTTTCCTTAGGGAGCGGAAGGGCCTTCTCTGGCTCTGTGAGAGGGACAGAGGACGCTGCCTTCTACTGAGCCAAGCCCTTCGTCCATCTAGCTCAGTACTGTCTGCACTGACTAGCAGCAGCTCTCCAAGGTCTTAGACAGGAAACGTTCCTCCAGCCCTACCTGGAGAGGCTGCCAGGGGTTGAACCAGGGACCTTCTGGGGCAAAGCAGAGGCGCTACCTCTGAGCTGCGGCCCCATCCCCAAATAGGAAGCTGCCTTAGACCGAGTTGGACCTCACCTTTTCAGCTCGGTGTTGTCTGCTCTGACTGGCAGCAGCTCTCAGAGCTGAAGCCTCAGGAGTCTCTCCTTGGCTCTCTACCTGCAGATGCTGCCAGGGACTGAATGGTGGGGGGGGGGGCTTCTGCATGCCAAGAAAGGTCTCTCTCCCTCCCTCCCTCTCTCTTGCTTTCTCCCCCACTGAGCCTCAGCTCCTCCTGCCCATTCTAAAAGTGTTCAGAACTTCAAATCATCATCCCAGCCATTCTTACAGTCACACTGCAGGTGATATTATTCTCCGTGTATTGCCGGTGCAGGGCCGAGAGGGGGGAGAGAGCGAGAGCACAGCTTGCCCCAAATTGGCCGGTCCATTCATGCCAGAGGCAAGAGTTGGACTGGGGACCAATCAGTGCCCCCCTCCGTCTCTGAGCTGCAGAGGGGCTGCCGTTTCTCTCCGCTGCCTGGTCCCCATAAGGTGTGAGGAGAACCATGGCCAGTCACAGGCTCCCTACAGCAGGGAGGGCGGAAGGCAGGAGGGGGCACTCGGAGTGTGAGCAGGATGGAGAAGGCGAGGAAGCGGCCATGCCCCCCCCCGGCCCTCCCTTCTCTCCTTCCGAAGCCCGTCCAGTTTCCCAGAGCAGGTCTGCCCCCCTGCCCCCCGGCCCGCCACCCCATCTCTGCCAGAAGGTGGTAACATGCCGACAGTTCATGAGCAAAATGCACCAATCTCTAGGATGAGGGGGTGCATTAAAAGGGGCGCAGAAGGCTGGCCTTGCTGGCAGGCTGGGCACCGTGTTTCCTCTGCTCATTTCGTCCTCCAGGATCTCCTCCAGATCCCCCTCAAGCTCCTGCCAGGGAGCATCTCCATCTGGTCTCTGCACCACCCAGTGTGGCGCTCAGTCAATCAATCCGCTCCCCCAGGGCTGGAATGCACCAGCACCTGCCAAGCCTGAGCCTGCCTTCGGATCTGGGGAAGACCAACTTCCCTCCCCCTTATTTTAAGATGAGAGAGTGTGGGCGGGGGAGAGAGATCTGTTCCCAACTCCCCCAATATTGTTATTCAGGTGTCAGTCAAGAAATGACAGCTGCAGAAATCAAAGTAGGAAACCTGGGGGGCGGGGGGGGGAGAGACAGAGGGATGTCGGCTGCCACAAGTCTATTCCCAGCCTCTCTCTGTGCCTGGGGAGTTCTCGGCTAATCTTCCGGCAGAAGCTTGACCAAACATTTTCGCGCCCAAGGAAAAGAGCTCCAGCCGATGGTTGCGGAAGGGGAGCCCCCTGTCCTTCCCAGATGCCAAAGCGCATTCCGGCCTAGAAGAGGGGTCTTGAAGCACTCCTTTTAAAGAGCCCAAGCATTTTCGGAAGGCAGGGGGTAAGCCGTGGAGCACAGGAGCCAAGGGGGCTGCAGAGCGGAAGAAGAGGCGGGTTGCCTGCCAGGCTCGGGTTGGGGGCAGAGTGTCCAGGCCAGAGGACTGGGCTTCCAGGCCGATGTGTGCCCCAGAACCTGTTTGCGGCGGAGCCTGGAGCCTTCACCATGCAAGTCCTCACAAGCCGGGCACAGTCAGCGTGGATGCGACAGGCTGGAAAGGCAACATTTTGCATCGCTTTGGAATGGCAGCTGGCGCCGCCTCCTCCTCCTCCTCCTCCTCCTCCTCCTCCTCCTCCTCCTCCTCCTCCTCCTCCTCCAAAGGGCTCCGAGCAGCTTGTGCCGGAGGGGGGGGCAGTGATTCCATGTCATCCTCACAGCAGCCCTGTGGGGTGGGCCAGGTGAAGAGAGCGGGCTTGGCCCAAGGGGCCCCCGTGAGCTTGAGGGCCGAGAGGAGACTGGGGCGCTGGCCGCCGTCCCGGATGCCCAGCCCTTGCCCTTCAACAGTGCTGTCAGTCAGCGGCTGCCAATGTCACTCCTGCACCCCACGATGCTCTTCGGGCCCTGCGGCTTCTTGCTGGGGTTGCCACCTGGGCCGGGCCGGGCCAGGGCCGCTGCAGGGAGGCGTTGATACCACAGGGGCTGGTTGAAGACGAGGGCAAGGTGGTTGCCGGGGGCGGAGGGGGGGGCTGTTGTTGACATGCTTCCCAGGTAGGCGCGGAGAAGCAGCCCCCACAAAAAACCCCACTCCATCCGTAAGGACGAACGAAGAGGCAGCCTTGGCGCTGGCAGCAGCTGATGATGACACAGGCTGCCTCTGTCATTACATTTCCCTGATTCCCAATGATCATGAGGAGGAAGAGAGAGGAGAGAATGTGCAGGCAAGCAAGAACCCCTTCAGAGGGCCCGGCTGAGGCACTGGGAGGCGGGTGGGCTGCTTGGCGCTGGCCCAGACGGAGGGCGGTGCCTCGGTGGAAACCGGGCACAGTTCTTCTGCCCCCCACCCCCCAGGGTCTGCTGCTGCTGCTCCGGATTCTGCGTGCCAGTGTCAGTTGCGCTGTGGGAGGAAGAAAGGAGAGAGCCGGACCCACACGCTCCCTGCAGACTGTCTTTCAGGCTCACTTGCAAACCCACAGGCCCTGTTTTAATGGATCCTGCCGCACCTGGAGCCACAAGGTAGCATTCTGGAGGCAAAACCAAGGCAGCACTCAGGGCCAGGCATGCACTTCCCGGCACGAAGAAGGATGGGGAGGAGATGGCAGCCTGGTTCTCCACCCCCCCAGCAAATGCAGTGGAACCAAATGAAGGCCCTGAGCTCAGGGAGGGAGACGTGGGGGGGGCACCTTCTCTGCTCCCCTTGCCCTGGATCACGGGGTCTCCCGATAAGGCGCTGCGCTCCACACGGCTGTGCAGCCCTCGCTTGCAGCAGAGCCTGCCGGGGGGGGGGGGAGCCGTGCCTGGCAGGATCTGGCTGTCTGTGGGGGAGCCTGGCAAAACCAGTGGGGTGTGGGCCCCACTGGCTTTCCAGAGCCCTGGGAGGGGACCTGCTCCTGGCAGGAGGCAACGGTGCTAGTGGCACCCGGGCAAGGCTGCTGGTGGTGGCCAAGCTGGATGCAGGTGCCCCCTCCACACCACTGCCTGGGTGCCCGGAGAGGCTGACTCCTGGGTGGGCAGCCACAGAAGAGGCCTCTTCTGGGGAGAGGAGCGCTGGTGGTCTGGTGGCAGCAAGCAGGACTTGTCCCCTCAGCCAAGCGGGGTCCGCCCTGGTTGCAAATGGGAGATTTGCACTGTAAGAGAGTCCCCTCCGGGGGTAATGGGGCCATTCTGGGAAGAGCATCTGAGGTTCCCAGTCCCCTCCTCCCTGGCAGCAGCATCTCCAAGAAAGGGCTGAGAGAGAGAGACTCCTGCCTGCAACCCGGGAGAAGCCGCTGCCAGTCTGGGTAGACAATCCTGAGCGAGATGGACCCCTGGTTTGACTCAATCTATGGCAGCTGCCTCTCTCCCCCTCTCCCTCTTGCTCAGATCCTCCAGCCCCCCATGCTTGCTTGCTGCAGAGTCCCCCTCCGTCCACCCACCCTTCCTCCCCGCCCCCTCCTCACAGCACCGGTGGGGGGGCTTCTCTATCCCCATCACTCTGCCCAGTGGCTTTCTTCCTCAGCTGCTGCCTCTGCCTCTGGCTCCGAAGGGCCGGTTGTGTTGAGGCAGCAGTGGATTACTTGCTCCCTTGAGGTTTCCACGCGCAAAGCAAGGCAAGAGCCCGAGAACCCCCAGCTGCCGGGAGTGGGCGCTGCAGCCGCAGCAGCTCCAAAGGCAACCCCCCCCCCACCCCAACTTGCAAAACAAAGACCTGAGTTGCTCTTTCTCTGGCCAAATCCAAAGGGCTCCCCTCTCTCGCTTTCCTGGCACAAACACTTCTCTTTCAACCCAGGGCCCACTGAGTCATTACCAAGAGGTAAGCCCAGGTAGGCAGCATGCTGAGGCGATGCTCCCGAGGCGGCAGCAGCCAGTCCTGGTTTCCAGTCCTGGTGCCACCAGCATGATACAGGCATTTCCAGACACCCTTCTTGGGTCTCCCCACACCTTAACCCTTTTCTGTGTCTACGTGTGAACATGAGAGCGTCAGGAAAAGCCCGGCTGGGTCAGGCCAGAGGCCCAGCTGGTCCGGCACCCGGCTTCGTGAAGTGGCCGACCAGGTGCATCTGGGAAGCCGGCAAGTGAGGGAAAGGGCAGGGCAGTGACTGCCTCATGAGGACAGGCGGACAGCCCACCAAGGAAGCCCATCGGGTCCAGCCTCCTGTTCCACACAGGGGCCCTCCAGGGGCCTCCAAGAAGCCCCCCCAGGCAAGAGCTGAAGGCCGGTCCGGTCCTCCTCTCCTCCGGCAGTTGCTGCCCTGCCACCGGGATGGAGAGGCATCCTGCCGCCTCTGAGGCTGGAGGGGGCCCACAGCCACCACCTTCCTCCCGAGCACCTGGCCTCTGACAGAGGTGTATCTAGGGAAATAAGTGCCTAGGGCAAACACTGAAATTGCGCCCCCGTCCAAGCATCTGACACCCATCTTTCAGATAACTTTACCATAATATCAGCTCAAAAATGCAAGTCAAGCTCATTAATCTTTTAATATTTCAAAAACTATTTAGCAGTGGACTTAGCCAGACCAAAAAACGCTGGAAATCTACAAATTTCAGTATGTGGGGGCTCATGAAATACCCAAATACTATGTGGAGATGTACTTGAAGTGCCTGTCTAATTCTCTACTATGCATTGTAGCATCACCATTACATAAGTTTTAAAAATCAATGGAGAATTTGACTTTTCCCAGATACTCTGAGAATAATTAAAGGATATGCAGAGTAAACTGTGTCACTGCTTGGAATATATTCTAGTCTTTCAGAAAGAAAGTTGAAATGAGAGAAAGAGAGCAAGAAACTCCCAGTGGGCCTTAATATTAAGGGTTTCACACTGATTCAAAGACAAACTCACCATTAATAGCCATATTAGCAAGACATCACATTTAACTCACTTATCACAAGAAGCAAAGTAAGAGCAAATGAATACAATCCTAGCTCTTAAGCGTCAGCTCAGTATTCACAAGCCCTGATTCTCTGTACATAGTGCCAATCTGAATATGTGTACAGTGTCTTATATTATATTTTTATTGTTATTATTTTTACCCATAGCCCCTTTGGGGGGCTTCCTAAAGGCTGGGGGGGTTTTGCAAAGATCCCCCCTCACCCCGCTGGCCTCTAGGGCCTCGCAGGGACCATTTGAGCATGTGCAGTGGCCATTTTAAAAAATAATCTTTATTTTTAAAAAGGCCACTGAAAACGAAATGGCCACCACACATGCTCAAATGGCCTCTGCAAAGCCTGGCATGACCTAGAGCCTCACAGAGGCCATTTGAGCATGCACGGTGGCCATTTTTTTTGGCAGCCATTTTTTAAAAAAAAGTAATTTTACAAAATGGCGCCCCCCCTTCAAGTGGCGCCCGGGGCATGTGCCCTGCCTGCCCTACCCCTAGATACGCCCCTGGCCTCTGATCCTGAGGGGAGAGTTCAGCTTTCCAGTCTTGTAGCCATTGATAGCCCTGCCCGCCAGCAGGAATCGGAGTGTGTGTGTGTGTGTGCGCACATTCCATTTTCAAGTGTCATGTGGAAAGCGGCCCTCAGATGGAGCCAGACTTTTCCATAGTTTCTCCCCACCTTGCAGGGGAGGATGACTGCATGAGAAAAGAGGGGAAAGGGTCCCTCTCTTCACTTGGTGTTGCATTCAGAACCAAATCTCTCTCCCCCCACCACGTACACACAAGCCAGGCCCAAACCCCCACGGAACCTGAGCCCCCCCCCCACCCACCGCGCCTGTGCTCCCCTCTGCACTCCCTTCCCCTCCACTTTTTGATATTGTGGGAAGAGGAAGGGGAGTGGGGAGGGGCCGGGGTGGGGAGGTGGCGATTGAGCCTGGGGGTGTACGTGGGGTGCCTCCAATCGGCCGCCTCCGCCCCCTGAGGGGGCTGCCTCACTGTGTCTCATTAGCGGCCCGGCCCAGCACGCACACCAATTATATGGCCAAAAGAGTTTTATCCCTCCCCCCAAAAGATGCAGTTGGTCTATTTTGGGTCTCCGCACACGGTGAAAGTTTTATAGCCAAGTTATAAAGCTCTGAAAAATGGGGTTTATAATAGAAACTCTGACACCGTCTAAAAATATAGCCACGCTGTTGGGTGCAGCTATAATACAGCCCTAATTTATAAAGCACTCAGGATTCCTTTGCTGTTTCGAAACTTATGGATAATAATCCAGCTAAAAAAGAGTAAACTGGAACACAAAAAAATGGCATTGGGGCCTGTGAGCGATAACACTCGGGCCGGCGAGCAATTTGGAAATCAGGACGGATGCCACGATACGCTGAATCCCCGGCCTCCGCGCAATAAAAACACGAGGTTGCCAAGAACGCAGGTATATTTTACCCAGCGCTCCATGCCATTTGCTTCCCTGGGTGCTGTATTTCTGCAGCCCGGAGTTGATCTAAGCAGCTGCAAGAGAGACGGAGGGGGAGGGGGAGACGCTACATTTTCCGGCTTGATGTAATCGGGGCTTCTGCAAAAGGACTGCAATGCACTCTGGTCTCAAGCGAGGGGAAGAAGAAACGGGGGCCAAGGGAAACCAATGGCTTACTCACGGGCGGGGGGGGGGAGATGAGTGTTTATCACTGAAGGTTAGCCAGAAGCTCTCACTGCTTCCTGCTAAGGGGTCTTGGAGAGGCAAGAAGACACAACACTAGAAGACACAACACTCCATCTCAGCAGTCGAGGCCCGAGTGCTGCGGGAGCTCAGAACTGGTTTCCTCCCATTAGGTTCGCCAGGAACCTGTTTCCAAAAATCTCCACAAGGATGCTGAGATGCTAAAAAACACCGAGCAGCTTTTCCGGCCGGCTTCACGGGCATTGCCCCGCCGTGACGCTCCCCGCCAACCTCCGCCCTGCTCTGGGCCCTTCACTGGGCCGCCACCACCACCCCGGTCTCAGCACCTGACTGGCACCCTCCAGCTGCCGGTAGGGCCACATGGCATCGGAGTCATGGGGCTGCCACCAGGTTTGGCCTCAGGCTGGCCCCACAGTGAGGGCTGACCTCTCCATGCAGGCAAAGCAGAAGTGGGATGAGAGAAGTGGCAAGGTTTCCCGGTTGAGCTGGGCTCCTCTCGAGGAGCCGCCACTGAGCGTTCACCGAGCTGTAGTGGGAGGAGAGCTGACCTTGGGCTGGCCAGCATGAGTGGTCCCCTTGGCTAGGCAGGCTCCACCCTGGTTGCATTTGGATGGGAGACTAGAAGGGGGAGCAGTGTGAGAGATTCCCCTCAAGGGATGGGGCCACTCTGGGAAGAAAGAGCCCTTGCCTGCTTGCCTGCAGAAGGTCCCAAGTTCCCTCCTTGGCAGCATCTCCAAAGAGGGCTGAGAGAGAGACTCCTGCCTGCAACCTGGGAGAAGCTGCTGCCAGCCTGGGTAGACAACACTGAGCCAATGGTCTGACTCGGCAGGAGGCCGCTTCCTAGGACTCTAGAATTCAAAGGGAATCTGGCAAGTCCGGCTCAGATGAAGCCTCAGTAAGAAGGCCGAGCAGCCTCCTGCTGTCAGGGTGACCCGCTGCTGCCAGAGGTCTCCGCCCTGGGCTCTGTGGCGAGGAGGAGCTCAGCTGAAGTCTGGTTCCTAAACAGCCGCCTCACTCCGGCAAGGCCCAGCTCTCCAGTCCACCAAGGACACTTGCTCCACTCTTCCCTCTGCAACTGGCTGCTAGTGGGCTCCCCTTCCGGGCTATAAGCCTCCTCTCCTCCTGGGCGGAGCTCAGACACTGGTGCGGCTAGATCCCTCCTCCGCCCCACTCCAGACTGGGACCAACGCCTCTCCTCTGGCGTCCTCCTCTGGCTCAAGCTCCCACTCGCCCTTGGATTCCTGGTGGCCCAACGGCCTCCTCCCTCAGTCAGGTGCCTCGGCCACTTGGGAAGATCCAGCCAGGCGGTATTCTCTGCCCTGCTTGACACTCCCAGACCTTGACCCTGCAGGGAAGCAGGAGCATCCCGTCCCAATGAGCGGGTGGCTCCTCTCTCTCCTGCCCCGTTTGAGAGCTGTGCTGCCTGCAGGCAGGCCATTCATCAGGTAGAGCTGCATGACTAACCACACTGCTCTGCCTGATGGGTGGCCAGCCTGCAGGCAGCACAGGGGGACAGGACAGAGAGGAGGCACCCCAGCCGGCAGCTGCCTCCTTGGTGGTGCCCCCTGCCTCATTAGGACCAGCCGCTACTGCAGAGAAGCACCACACGCCTGGGGGCAGGACAGCTCCAGGGACTGGAGAAAGGGGGCTGAGGACCACAAGCCTATTCGGGGAGGCCTGAAGCTGTCATAACGAGGAGCAGTCCCTTTCCAAAGGCAGACGAAAGCAGACCCCACAGCTGTGGCTGCTGAGGGCACATATTGGCTAGTACCCGGGGCCTCAGGGGAGCTCAGTGACACGCGCCTCTTTCAGGCAGAGATGCTACAGTTCCAGAGCAACTTCCTGCCCTCACTTTTGCACAACAGGAATTTTAGCCGCGGCCTGTTTCAGGAGCTAGACAGCCATTAAAACATGTCGAGGAGGTCAGGGGGCCTGGCCGGGGAAGGGAGGGGTTTGCTTTGAGGTGGGGGGGGAAACAACTTATTTGCTCATTTTACAAAAAGAGATGTCAAGTGCCTGGAGATATTAGGCCTTCTGCTCAGAATGGGAGGCGGAATGGGAGTTTAGCGCTGGCTGGGGGGGGGGGAGAGGAGAGAAATGAACGCTGTTTTCCATGACTCCCCCCGCCCCCGCAAGAAGACTGTAACGTGATCGTGAAACAGTGGGGCAGTGTGGGGCAGGGGAGTGGGGTGAGCAGGTAGCCTTGCCCTATTGTCTTCCCTTTCTAAGAGCAACCTCTGCATCAATGTGCACATCTGGTCTTGGTCCATCTTACTCGAGAAAACCTAATAAACGTCTTTTGAAACAGTTGCAAAGGGCACTCTGGGTCTGGGGACAGTGGTGCAACTAGGGGGCGGGGCGATCACAGGAGGTGGGGCACTTGCTTTGGGTGCACCCTGGAGTACAAAAGAGGGGTCCAAGTGGTCCAACTGGGAGGCAATGTCCTCCTTGCTCAGAGGCTTAGTGGGAGCAGCAGGCCAGACAGCGTGGCACAGGTGCCGCTCCGCTTGGGCTGGCTGCATGCAGCCTCACACAGGACAACACACTCAGTCCTGGAGGTCGGCTGGTGGGGAAGGAGCTCATCGAAAACTCTTCTACAGAGGCAGCAAGTAGACGCTTTGCACAACAGTTTCTGTGGGGGGTGGGGAAGCATTCTGAGTTGTGAGCATGAGACCCACTGCCATTATGACAGCCCCAGCGCTGACTCTGGGGAGACGGTAGGGGTGCATGACCCAAGTGCAAAAATGGCCAGATACAGCACTGTCTGGGGATATGTGTAAGAAGTGCGTTACTGAGCTCCACTGATGTTCCGGGCACTAGCCAATACGTGCCCACAACAGCCATAGCTCTGGAATCTGCCTTCCTCTTCCTTCAGGAAGAGGAAAAAGAGTTTAGCCCTCGGAGAAAGGAAACCAGGTTGGAGAACGTATCAACAAATATTTTCATCCTGTACCACTAATGCAATCCCATCAAAACATACCCCCAGAAATTAAATGTGAGATCTAATTAGGATGGATTGTGTTTGGAAAGCTAAGCACTCTTCACAAAGGGAATTGCTTCCTCTGTCAAGCAAGGGAAAACAGCCAGTTGGCATATTCTGGGGCTTAATGACTTATGGTGGTTCAGAGATGTGAATGCAGATGAAAGAGGGAAGCAGTCCGGAGTTCCTGAGGAAGCGAAGAGGCCTGCATTGGAATGACGGCCAGAGAGCCAAGCAGTCGAAGTCCTGTGGCTCAAGGAGGCCCTGGGGGGGGGGGCACAACTGGGTGCCGGCTTGCCAAGTTTTGGGGATGCACACACACACACACACACACACACAGATGGACAGCAAGGCAGTCTCATACGAGTACTTTCCCCGCAGAAAGTAGGCTCATTTTTTAAAAGGTGGGGAGGAGGAAGATGGAGCAGCCAGAATTCTGTAAGCCCCTTGAGTCTGCTGGGCCCTTGATTGTCCAAAGAGCTGTGCTGCCCCCAAAGAAGGTGCTAGCTCTCAGCACGGCTTCCCCTTCCCGGCACATGTGCCTGATTCCCTTGCAAAGCCACCCATCCACCCACGCAGGAGGCGGTATCCCTGCTGCCCCGGCTGTCTCTCTTGAAGGAAGCTCAGAGCTGGAGAGAGAGAGCGAGCGGCAAAGCGCGTCACGCAAGCTGAGGACGGCTCCTTCCTCCCTGCCCCGCCGTCACGCCAAAGGCTGCTGCCTTAACCACCGAAGTGGACTGGGGAGGAGAAGGGCTTCTCAGAGATGACCTTGGCGAGCTAGAGATGACCGCAGAGGAGGCCCGGCCTGCTCAGACCCAGGAATTCCGCGCGGAAACGCAAGGAAAAGAAGACTCCGGGGGCAGGGAGTCCCCCGGGGGGCGGATTCTGCCCAAAGAGTCGTGGGAGAAGACAGGCCTCTTGCCTTCTGTGCAGAGGAGCAGAGCGGGAGGGAGAGCACCCACTCTGGGCTTGGCATGGGCATTCATTGCCAGGGGCTCCAGGCAGCGAACCTATCAACGCGGTGCTGCTTTCAGAGCTTCTCTGAGTGTGTTCTGGGGCGGGGTGGGGGGCCACGTTGCAGCCCACGGTCCAGCTGTCCAACTCAGCTGATCAGGGGCAGCCTGGATTTTCAGGTCTCTCTCCTTGGCAAATACCTTCTCTGTCTTGTGTTAGTGAATTGTCCCCTGTGCTAAGCAGGGTCTGCCCTGGTTTGCATTTGGATGGGGAACGGCATGTTTCCTTTTGACTGCAAGTTCAAAGTTGCATCCCAAAACTGACGCAAATAGTGGATTTTTTCTTTTTACTCCGATATAAATCGAGCTACACTCTAACGCCCAAAGGAAAACCTGAATTGTGTGTGAAGTGCTCCCTAATAGCTCGCAGGGACTTCTGGGTAAATTTGGCCAATATGTGAATGCACATATTCATTCAGGGAGGATAAGTGAACTAAAAGATAGGTGTGAAAAACTTCCAGGAGAGGAATCTTGGGGTCCTGGTGGACAGCTCATTGAAAGTGTCGGCTCAGTGCACGGCCCCTGTGAAAAAGGCCAATTCCACGCTAGGGATCGTTAGGAAGGGGACTGAAAATAAAAATTCTAACATTATCATGCCCTTATACAAGTCTACGGTGCAGCCACATTGGGAGTACTGTGTGCAGTTCTGGTCACTGTATCTTAACAAAGACATTGTAGAACTGGAAAAGGTGCAGAAGAGGGCAACCAAGATGATCAGGGCAGAGGCGTATCTAGGGGAAATAGCGCCTAGGGCAAAAACTGAAATTGCGCCCCCGTCCAAGCATCTGACACCCATCTTTCAGATAACTTTACCATAATATCAGCTCAAAAATACAAGTCAAGCTCGTTAATCTTTTAATATTTCAAAAACTATTTAGCAGTGGACTTAGCCAGACCAAAAAATGCTGGAAAACTACAAATTTCAGTATGTGGGGGCTCATGAAATACCCAAATACTATGTGGAGATGTACTTGGAAAACTAATGTCTAATTCTCTACTATGCATTGTAGCATCACCATTACATAAGTATTAAAAATCAATGGAGAATTTGACTTTTCCCAGATACTCTGTAAATAATTAAAGGATATGCAGAGTAAACTGTGTCACTGCTTGGAATATATTCTAGTCTTTCAGAAAGACAGTTAAAATGAGAGAAAGAGAGCAAGAAACTCCCAGTGGGCCTTAATACTAAGGATTACACCTGATTCAAAGACAAACTCACCATTAATAGCCATATAATTAAGACATCACATTTAACTCACTTCTCACAAGAAGCAAAGTAAGAGCAAATGAATACAATCCTAGCTCTTAAGCGTCAGCTCAGTATTCACAAGCCCTGATTCTCTGTACATAGTGCCAATCTGAATATGTGTACAGTGTCTTATATTATATTATATTATATTATATTATATTATATTATATTATATTATAATTATTATTATTACCCATAGCCCAATTTGGGGGGCTTCCTAAAGGCTGGGTTTTTTTTTTTGCAAAGATTCCCCCTCACCCCGGTGGCCTCTAGGGCCTCGCAGGGACCATTTGAGCATGTGCAGTGGCCGTTTTTAAAAATAATCTTTTTTTTAAAGGCCACTGAAAACAAAATTTCCACTGCGCATGCTCAAATGGCCTCTGCAAAGCCTGGCATGACCTAGAGTCTCACAGAGGCCATTTGAGCATGCACGGTGGCCATTTTGTTTTTGGCAGCCATTTTTTTAAAAAAAAATAATTTTACAAAATGGCGTGCCCCTTCACGTGACGCCCGGGGCAAGTGCCCTGCCTGCCCTACCCCTAGATATGACTCTGGATCAGGGGCCTGGAGCACCTTCCTTAGGAGGCAAGGCTACAACACCTGGGGCTTTTTCGTTTTTGAAAAAGACGACTGCTGGGAGGCACGATTGAGGTTCATAAAATTATGCATGGAGTAGAGAGACTGGGCAGAGAAGAATCTCTCTCTCTCTCTCTCTCTCTCCCCCCCCCCCACAACACTAGAACCAGGGGTCACCCCATGAAGCTGAAGGTCAGGAAATTAAGGGCCAACAAAAGGAGGGACTTTTTCACACAGCATGTAATTAATTTGTGGAATTCTGATGTGGTAGAAGGCAGCTTCCTATGTGCCTAGATTCCCGTTCAGGCTTTCTCTCCAAGACACCAGCAGGCATCTTGTTAGCCACCAGAGAGGAGGAGACAACCGGTTTGTTCAGGGGGCCCTGGCCATTCTCAAAATAAAGGGCTGCAGCCACATGGAGCCCCTCCCAGAGCATGCAATCCTGGCTCACTTCCACTCTCACTAAGCCCCCCCACCCCGATAACAACTTGAGCAGATGGGCAGCAGGGGCCCAATTCAGGCTGGTCCACATCCTGCAGCCAGGAAACGGCCACGCTGAAGAAGGGCCCCCCTGAGGAAAGCCCTGGAGGCAGCTGGAAATCAGCCTCCCGCAGAACACCCCCCCCCGCATGCACTTTTGTACAGGAGACCCAAGGGGGCGAGGCAGGGTGGGGGAGAGAGGCCTGTGGCCCCCCTCCCTGCCACTAACGGCCTGCAGAAACATTTCCCCAGTCAGCCTTGGCCATCTGCAGTGATGGATCAGAGGAAGCCGCCGGATAATGCCCCCCAGAGCCCCTCGATGCAGGGCCATCACTCTCGGAGGTGCCACAAGCAAGCCTCTCTGGTTCGAAGCCGGCGGCCAGTCAGGGAGCTCAGTTCCCGCAGAGCACCCCCCCAGCTAGGGAGTCCCCCTCACGGCCCCAGAAAGTTCTGCTGTGGGAGCGGCACAAGCGGGATATTTCGCCACCCAAGCGGACATGCCGTTTTCAGCAGGACAGGCCTGGAGCACCTGAGCGTTCCTGCGTTCTGCTGCTGGTCTTCCACGGAAAGGGACGGAGTCCGGATGAGAGGCACGGAGGCACGGCCGTTCATTCGGCACTGTGTCTATGCGACAAAGCCGGGGAGGGCGGGGGGGGGGGGCACCAAAGGAGACAAAGCAGCATCTGGTTTCCAGCAAGCCCCCTCTCTCCTCTCCCACCCTGGCAAGCGCTGTGCTGCCTGCAGGCGGGCCATACGTCAGGTAGAGCAGCTCCACCTGATGAGTGGCCAGCCTGCAGGCAGCACAGCTCTCATTAACCCTGAGGAGGAGGGGGAGAGAGAGGAGCAGCTGAGTCTCGTCCCTCCCACCCCCCCTCGCCAGTTTGTTATGAGGAGCTGCTATTGCTCAAGGGAGTTCGGGGGGGGGCCCTCAGGCTGCCTTTTTCGGTGCCCCCCTTTTGCCATTCCTCCCCACTGGCCTGCCGCATTCCTGGGCCCCCACACGGCTGCATTTTGCATTCCAAGCAAATGCGAGCATCATAAGACGATAAATCAAAATTTATTGCACTCTCACCCACTAAAACCTGGCAAATTTATTGTGATTTCTCAACAGGCTCCACAACGTAACATAAATCAGGTGCACTTGGCTTCTCAACAGCTCCCCGGCTGCCCCACAGGGCCACAACTCCCCCTGGGCTGCCTTCACGTGGGTGAAGAAGCCGAGCCCGTGACCTCCGTGAGGAATCTGAGGATCGAGGCAACGGGAGGCACTGGGGGAGACGGAAATGCGGGGAAAGAACTGGGGATTGGGGCCAGCCAGGCCTGGAGCAGGCAAAGAGTCCAGCGGAGGATCCCTCGAGGTGAACAGCCCCCGCGTGGGAGGCGAGGGATTACTTTCACACTTATATCCCACTCTCCCTCCAAAGGGCCCAGAGAAGTTGACATGGTTATGTTTATCCTCATAACAACCCTGTGAGGTAGGCTAGGCTGAGAAAGGAGGGACTGGCCTGGGTCACCCAGCAGGTTTCATGGCTGAAGAGGGATTTGAACTCGGCCCGGTTCCCTTCTAGGATTCCCTGGCCTCAGCACACACACACAGGCGATGGGGATTCATCGGACCAGGCCCCAGCTGCAGTTCCCAAGACGCCCCCCACCGGCTCACACCCCAGGGACCCCGACACAGAGGGAGGCAGCCTCAAGGGGGAGACCAGCCCGTGGCTGCCGCTGCCCCCCTTCCGTCAGAAACTCCGGGGAGAGGAAGGGCCCCTTCTTCATATACTGGTTAACAAGCTAAGAGTTCATTTGCAGTGGGAAAGGATGTACTAAAAACGGAAAATACTCCCGAGGAGGAAACCTTAAAAAGATGATTCTGCTGAGCTATAGCACCGCATCAAATTTTTATTGGATGCATTTCTGCCAAGAACCTCTGCCCTAAAACCAGCCAGAATCCTGGTAGCAGGGAATAAATTCAAGGCGGCGGCAGCTCCTCGGCAATCCCTCACAAGGGCAAAGAGGGCACCCCGTTGGGAAGGCAGGCGCCCCGCCCCGGGCCACCCCGCCCTGTTGTAAAGGAACCGCGAGGAGATGCCAACCCTCCAAATGGAGGGGTGGCCTCCAAAATGGCCCCCGCGAGGGAGAAAGGCTATATATATATATATATATATATATATATATATATATATATATATATATATTTAAAAAACACTTAAAAATGACCACGAATCCCCCGAACAGCCAGGTGTGTGAGTGAGGTTTGGGTCTGAGGTTGAGCCGAACCGGGGGTGGTTTGGCTTGACCCTGAACCGTCGAACCGAACCGGTTCTATGTGGAACCAGTTCAACATCGAACCAGTTTGCACATTGTCTCTGCGGACCCCCGGCCTGGGCCACGAGGCCCCAGGCTGTCTCCAGCGCCTGTGGGGCTCTCCTCCAGGTGTGCCCCAGCCGTGCTGTACAGCCCCGTCCCAGCCTCTCATGCCCGGTCACTTCCTTCTCCTTTACAAAGAAGAAGGGGTTGCGATAGCGGGAGGGAGAGGCCGCTTTTGGTGCCCAGAATGACGCCAAGAAGACTGACCCGCGTTGCCTCAACCGGAAGAGCTCTGAGGGGATCCTGCTTTGCTCTCTCGGCCCCTCTGAGGCGCCACGGAACAAAATGTCTGCCCCTCTCCTCCAAGCTCTTGAACAGAAAGTCACATGGGTGGCTTCTTCTAAAATGCTATTATCGGGCTTGAAAGCGAGAGATAAAGGGACGCCTTAGCAAGAAAATGATATTTGCTTAAGCTGCTGCTCTCTCGCATTTTGAAAACATCACCCTTCAACTGGGTTCTGCAATCAGAGGGCTGGAAGGGACCTCGGAGGTCTTTGTCCACCCCTCCCCGCTCAGGGCAGGAAGCTGCTCCAGCATCCCTGAGAGGTGAATGTCCCGCCTCTGTTAAAAAAAAACCCAACAAAGGAGAGCCCCCCCCACACTGCATGAGGCAGGCTGTTCCACTGTCCAACAGCTCTTGCAGTTAGGAAATTGCTCCTAATGGCTAGGCTGAATCTGCTTCCGGGTCAGGTCAACTTCTTGGTTCTAGTGTGGCTCTCAGGAGCCACAGAGAGCAAACCTGCACCTTCCTCTGGGCAGCAGCCCTTCCAGTATCCAGAGAAGGCTCTCATATCCTGCTCCCCCAGGGGCGTAACGATAGGGGGGGCAGGCAGGGCACATGCCCTGGGCGCCACTTTGGTGGGTCACGTGGGGGGCGCCAAAAAGTGCCACGACCCCCCGATCCCCCCCTGGATCGCATGGCGCGCGGCGGTGGATCGTCATGCCCCTGGGTGGTGGTGAGCGCGGCAGTGGCGGATCGTGCGGCGGCGGCGGATCGCTGAGTGCAGCAGAGCGATGCCGAGGCCTGCCGTCTGGCCTGGCGTTGCTTCCCAACAGTGTGTCAATGCCTTCCTTGAAATGTGGTGCCCAGAACAAGATATTCTTGTCCCTTCCAGAGATCTGCTCTTAAAAATAAAGAATCCTCTTTTAATTCCTCTGGTTTCTAAAGTATCTCCAGTGAATTATTCCCTCCTCCCATCAAAGGATGTGCAGCTTTGGCCCCCTCGGACCCCAATACCCAAGGAAACGTGTCTGGTTTCAGTAAATTGCCTTTTTTACGCTGCTTCTGCGCCTCCTCCCAATGGCGACAGCTTTATATGGATCTGAAGTCCAGTAAGCACACAACCACAATGGATGCAGAACTGGAGCCTCTGGCCTTTTCTGCCGTCCGGCGGGATGACAATTACACCCTCCCCGACCGGTGGTGGATTTCTCCTGCCTGCACCATTCCCTTGTAAATCCACTGGGGTTGCCAACTGTCCCTCATTAGGCAGGATGTCCCTCATTCCCAGGGATGAAATGTTGGTCCCTAATAGGGACAGCACTTGCCCTTCATTTATTCAGCCGCAGATCATCCCATGACATCGACGTCCATGAGACTCAGGCTCTCAGTCCCCACTGCAGACGCCTCCCAGCCCCACCAGCCAACATCCACAAACTTGTGTCCCTCATTCTGGCCATGAAATGTTGGCAGCCCTAAAAACCATCCTGTGGATGCTCCTGTCAGGCGTCTCCCACCTCCTTTGTGCCTCCTTTGCCACCCCCACCCCCCCTCAGCTCGCTAGGACCACCCACGACCCGCAGAGGCTGCGCTCGATCTATACGCTCACAAGCAGCCGGCTATGCAGACACCACCATGGGACCCCAGTGCTCCCCCAGTGAATCTGAGCCCGTCAAGGCAGCCTGGAGAAGAGGACCCGGAGGCAGGGCCGGGGGGGGCGGGGGGAGACGAGTGCTGATGACAGGTGGCCCCCTTCTTATTTTAACAGCCCTCCACAGGACGCAGGGATTGGCTCCCGGAGAAGCACACCATTTCATAAGCCATTTACTCAAGATCCAAGGTGGAGTCAATTTACCGTGCACAAGGTCTCAAAATAGCATTCGAATTCAATTTAAGTGCCACCAAAAAAGAGCGCGCGAGAGAGCAAGAGAGCGAGCGAGCGAGCGGCTAATCTTTGGAGGAGAAGAACACAATAATGACGAAAAGAGGCCCTACCTTGGATGTGATTGTGCTCCCCACTGAGCGGTGCTTAGTGCTCGCCTTGACTCTTGCAGGGAGGAGAACTCAAGGGAAGCAGCCGGGATTCTAGGGAGGGGGCACCCAATGGAGCCTGTAGAACAAAGATGAAGGAGCAGGGGGTGCTTAGCCTCGAGAGGAGGAGGAGACTGAGGGGTGGGGGGGGCGGCGGGGGGGGCTGTCTTTCCAGGTCTGATGCACAGAAGAGGGAACGGGCCTCTTCTCTGCGGAGGTGGGGTGGTGGCCAGGGAGCAGGGGCAGCCTAGAGCTGTTAGACAGTGGAACTGTCTGCCTCATGCCCTGCTGGACTCTGCTTTGCCAGATATTTTCAAACAGAAGTGGGAGGGCCACCTCTCAGGGCTGCTGGAACAGTTGGATTTGCAGGCAGAAGGTTCCTTATTCCCTCCCTGGCAGCAGCATCGCCAAGAGCGGGCTGAGAGAGACTCCTGCCTGCCACCTTGGAGAGTCCGCTGCCAGTCTGGGTCGGCAATGCTGAGCGAGATGCGCCAATGGCTCGACTCGGTAGAAGGCAGCTGCCTACGCTCCCAAGACCCCCAAGGTCCCTCCCCAGGCTAACAATGCATGAGGTCAGAGAAGGGTTTACTGTAGTTCGAAACCCAGAAGTCCAGAGCTGCCATCAGTCTCTTTTATTGTGTGTACCCAGAGGCCATAACCAGGGAGCTGGGAGCATCGCGCAGGAGACGCCCCCTCGCAGCACTTCTCGGCTAATGATGAGTCCAGCCCAGCACAGAAGAACAGAAGGAAAGCCCTGCTGGGTCAGGCCAAGGGAGCGGCCAGTCCAGCATCCTGCCTCACCCGCGGTGGCCAACCAGGGGCATCGGGGAAGCCTGCACGTGGAGGAAGGGACTCAATTGGGGCTCAACTCATAATTCATGCTGTGGGAGCCAGCAGGACTCGTCTCCTTAGCTAAGCAGGGTCCGCCCTGGTTGCATATGAAAGGGAGACTAGAAGTGTGAGCAGAACTGCAAGATATTCCCCTCAGGGGATGGAGCCGCTCTGGGAAGAGCTGAAGGTTCCCAGTTCCCTCCCTGGCAGCATCTCCAGATAGGGCTGAGAGAGATTCCTGACTGCAACCTTAGAGAAGCTGCTGCCAGTCTGGTTAGACAATACTGAGCTAGAGGGACCAAGGGTCTGACTCGGTAAATGGCAGCTTCCTCGGTTCCTCTTCCCCACTAACAGACCTCGTGGTGGTTTGATGGTTATAATCAGGAGAGCTGCTTCTGTGGAGCAGGAGAACGGGAACCGCACTGGGTACTGTTGTTTCCCTGGGTATTTTTTTCGGGGTGGGGGGTACTTTGTAAGGACCCTGAGGAACGGCCATTGCTGGCAACCCCGTCCCTTGCAATGTCAGTTACGTCAGCCTCCTGCAGACTGACTCTGCTGCACGTCTCTAGAACAGCAGAAATGCCATTTTCGCCAACTGCAGCTCCCAATTCCCTGTGGCTCGTGACCGGCCCGTTAATTCTGTGGCTTTATGCCTTTGCTCCCCACTCAAAAGCTCAGACATCTCCCGCTCCAGGATAACCCAGACCTCAATCATGGCTGCCCGCTGCGGGCTGAATTTAGGGCACCACCAAAGACAACTGAACCACTCAATTTATTAGGGGCTTAGGGTTCACACAGAAGCCACCTAATGGCGCAGGGGGAAATGACTTGGCTAGCAAGCCAGAGGTTGCTAGTTCAAACCCCCGCTGGTATGGGAAACACCCAGAACGTGCAGCAGCAATCTAGGAAGATGCTGAAAGGCACCATCTCCTACTGCCATGGCCAACCCCCCCTGTATTCTACCCAGGACAACCACAGGGCTCTGTGGGTGCCAGGAGTCAACACCGACCCGAGGACACCCTTTAGGGTTCACACATTTGGCTGAGCCACCGAGTGGCAAAATCGAGTGGCACAGATGCACGTATGGACTAGCTCTGCGCCTGTTCCGCGGTGCCAGTGGGACCAGACCACAGATGTTCCTGCCATCTAGCTGTGCTTTGGGCCAAGGCAAGTGGGATGATGAGCCGGAGTCCTCTTCATGCAGCCTTTGGGGGGAAGTGGGGGGAGCACAGCTGCTTCAGAGAACAGCCGCTGCTCCTGGAGGAAGCCTGGCCGCATGGCCCATTTGTCACTCCCACGCAGGCCAGATTCCCGCCCCCGACTGCTGCCCGCTGCCCCTCGGCCTGGCTGCCGTTGCTATTTTGCCTTTTGCGAGCTGGGCCAACAGCAAATGGCAGAGCCGTGGTGACTATAAAACGACAGATCTGCTTCTCTCAGCCCCCTGAGTCAGATGCAAAAGTGCGAACGATGCCTCCTTTCCACAAAGAGCCAGAAGCATTAAATCTGCTTCTCATTTTTTCTCCAGCACAAACCGGCCATGTTCAGAGCTCTCCGTTTTATGAGTCTCTGATAATAGACTCCCAGCAATTAGCAACAGAACCACATCCCAGGGCAGAGTGGGGAACACAGCCTCCCCCCCCACCCCAATGGATTATTTAAGCAGAAACCGGAGGCTTTGGGCTGCTTCTTCCTTTTCCTTGCATTGATGTCGGTTTTCCCGTTATTCCCAGGGAATGACTCTTTGCATTTCTTTTCCATCTGTGTGCACGCACGTGTGTATGTTTAAAGCCAGCAAGGGAAAGGGTGCTACAAAAATTTAGGCATTGCAGCACAAATGAAGTTGTGCGGCGGGGAACTTTGTTTCTGCATCGTGCAGCCAGCCTGGTTTCTTTCCTGGAACGGGAATCTTTGCACTGGCTGTTTGCAGAAGGAGGGTCAGGCAGCATCAAATAAATAACAACTCCGGACAGAACCTTGCCAAAGATGTCAAAGACACGCGACCTCCTGGCAACACGTTCCCGGCCTCCAAGTGGCAGCTTGTCTGCAAACCCGGAGACATTCTCCCTGAGCCCAAATGTCAGCAGAAGGTCGATGGAGCCTTTTGAGGCCAGCCGGGCTCTGCTCTTCCGACAGGCGTCAAGGGGCCTGTTACCTCGGGAGCAACGCTGGCTGCCTCGCTCATAACAGGAGGAGGATCTGCAAACTCTGACTGCGGCCCCTGAAAGAACAAAGGCTTCTCGGGGAACCTTCAGGGCACCCCCGACTATCAGCAACAAGGCAGCCGAGGCAGGGCTGGGATGGATTTGTGGTCCTGGGAGATTCAAACAGCTTCCTTGTTTCAGGGAAACTGCCCATCCCCACTGCGCAAGGGGTGCCCTCCTGTTGCTAGGAAAACCAAGTGCTGTCCCAGATGCGTGGGACCCTTGGAGTGTTGGTTGGAATGCCCGGCCCTCATAGGAACACAGGAAGTGGCCTTCTACTGAGTCAGACCCTTGGTCCAGCTCGCTCAGGATTGTCTACCCAGACTGGCAGCGGCTTCTCCCAGGTTGCAGGCAGGGGTCTCTCCCAGCCCTATCTCATTGGAGATGCTGCCAGGGAGGGGACTTGGGACCTCCTGCAGGCAAGCAGGCAGGTGCTCTTCCACTGAGTGTGCAGACTGTAAGATGCCCCCCTTTGGGCATGGGGCACCAACTCCTCCATGGGGTGGAGCCTCGGCTTGGCATGCAGAAGGGCCTGCGTTCAATCCCTGGCAGCATCTCCAGGCCAGGCAGTGGAAGACCCCTGCCTGAAACCTTGGAGAGATGCTTCCAGCAAGTGTAGATGATACTCAGGACCAAGGGTCTGACTCGGGATGGAGAAGCTTCCTATGTTCCCGTGACAAGGAATCCAAGCACGCCCCCTCTCCTCTTGGTGGGGCTGGGGCTTCCCTGGGATGCATCTTTTGTGATCGGGGCTCAACCCCTCTTTGTCCTCGGGGCTCCCTCCAAGGCCCCTAACTGGCCCCTGGGCCTCAGCCAGGTGCTGACCTGCTGACTGCAAGTGCCAGCCGGCCCGATCCTGCTGGGCCTGCCAAGAGGAGGAGGAGGAGGAGGAGGAGTGTGTGGAGGCTGAATCCCAGCAGGCCAAGTGTGGAGAAGCCCCTTGAGGGGGCTGGGCAGGAAGAAGGACGCCGCAACCAGGCCCTGAGGCCCCGCATGGGGCGCTGGGTGCAGCAAGGGGCATCTCCCGCCCCGGAGCCAGACCCAGCCCTCCCCAGGACGCCGGCCTCTCCTCCCACTCCGGCCTGGGAGCGGCACAGTTTCCCCGAGGTGGCACAAACGAGCGTGTCGGAGAGAACCAGAGGAGCTGTCGCGGCAGGTGACGCTCAGTGCCCATCACGCGCCTTGGCAGAGACAGCTGGCGGCCTGTCCCCTCGCTTGCCTGAGCCAGACATGATGGCCCGGCGCGCCTCCGGCAGACGCTGGGATGAGCGGGAGGGAGGGAGGGAGGCTGACACATGGCAGGCCGGCAGCAGCAGCCAAGCCCGTCCACAACCGGCAGCCGCGGGAGCCGCGCTGGAGCCCAGCAGGCAGCTCCCGAGCCCGCTCTGGGAACTCGCAGCAGCTGGCCACAGTGGACCGCTCCCTCCTGACGCGGTGCAGCAGAGAAGGCCAGCAGCCACACTGGCCCAGAGGCTAACGGCGGGGGGGGGGGGTTGAACAAAGAGGGAGCACAATACAGGTTGGCAATATGGGAGGGAGGAGTTGCAGTGGGTTCAAGGAGGAGAGCTGGTCTTGCGGCAGCCAGCGTGAATTTGCCAAGCAGGGTCCACCTGGTTTGCATTTGGATGGGAGACTCCCTGTGTGAGCACGGCAAGGTCTCCCCCACAGGGGATGGGGCCGCAGCTCAGTGGAAGAGCCCCTGCCTGCTTGCCTGCAGAAGGTCCCCAGCTCCCTCCCTGGCAGCAGCATCTCCAATGAGAGAGGGCTGAGAGAGAGACGCCTGCCTGCAGCCTGGGAGAAGCCGCTGCCAGTCTGGGTAGACGACCCCCTTCTGGCCTGCTGCTTCTGGGCTTCCCGGGGCATCCCACTGTGGGAAGCCGGCGGCTGGGCCAGATGGAGCCACTCGGGGTCCTCCTATGCCGCAGGGCTCTTCTTGGGTAGAAGGCAGCGTCCGGGTCAGGCCAGCTTCTCCACTGGCGAAAAGGACCAGAACCCCCCACCTCTCTCCCTTCCCTGCCCGTCCTATCTGGCCAGCCTTTGACTAGCGGCAGGTGCAAAGGCACCAGCGGGCCAGAGGCAGCCTCCCAAGATGGAAAGATCCAAGCCCTGCTTCCCCGCCTGCAGCTCCCTCCGGTGTCCAGCCCTCCTCGTGTGCCGCTGCACAGCCCTGTCCGGAGGGGCGCGAGGGAAGCGCTTGTCTGGCCTGACAAAGGGAGGCGGCAACGGCGGCGGCGGCAACCCCGAGCCCCTCGCCTCGCGCGTCCCCTTGCTAAGCAATTCTTTCGCAAAGCTGACAGAACCAGCCGCCAGCAGCACAAAGCCCTGAGCATCGCCGAGGATTAGCCAACTGACAAGCTCTGGATAATAAGCCTAATTAATAATTTCCATCTCTAAGGAGGCCACATCTCATTCTGCTTCCATTTGTCTCCTCTCTTTATCTTGGGGCTTAGCAGTCAGGTCCTCTAAATTATGACAGACGACTGGAGACCGTAATGACTGGAGTAAACAAACGGCCGGCAGGGCTGCGGGCTTGGAGTGGGGCCGGGGAGAGGGCGCCCCTTTCTTGGACCGGCAGCTCCTCCTCCCCACCTGCAGGCTCCTCCGGGCACCTCCTCTTCGGCTGCGTGCTGGATGAAGTCCTGCCACCCCCCCACCCTTTCGGAGACGTCTCAGTTGTTTGGGGGCCCAGAAGGCCCCGCAAGTGGCGGGTGCACAATCAAGAGGCAAACCGAAAGCCCCCCTCCCAGCCCCAGCCTGCCTCTGGACTGGGGTGGGCCGCCAGGAAGCCAAGCCAGGGGCCGGGAGACGACCCCCTCCTGCATCGCTCCGCCCCATTCAAAGGCGGCAGCTCTCCAGCGAGGCCCAGGGCAACGCAGCACCCAGCCCCTGGCCACCCACTCCTGGGCCCAGCGTGCCTCCACCTCCGCCGAGCAGCACCCATGCAGGAAGGGTTAGGGTAACTAACCCTAACCCTGTCCTTGAGTGGTGCCCCCGAGGCAGCAAGGAGGCCTTTGGCCTGCAATCCAGCATCTCATCCTGCGCCTGGCTGGCTCCACAGGCTGCCTGTGAGCAAACAAACCTAAGAACAGCCCTGCCGGATCAGGCCCAAGGAGGCCCATCATCCGGTCCAGCCTCCTCTTTCCCACAGTGGCCCACCAGACGCCTCTGGGGAGCCCACAGGCAAGAGGGGAGGGCAGGCCCCATCTCCTGCTGTCACCCCACTGCAACTGGGATTGAGAGGCATCCTGCCTCTGAGGCTGGAGGTGGCTTATAGCAATCAAGACTAGTCGCCATGGATTGGCCTCTCCTCCATGAATTTGTCCAAGCTCCCTTGGAAAGCCATCCAAGCTAGTGGCCACCACCACATCCTGTGGCAGAGAATTCCGTAGGTGAATTATGCACTGTGTGGAAGAGTGCTTCCTTTTCTTGGTCCTCAGTTTCCTGGCCCTCAGTTTCATGGGGTGACCCCTGGTTCTAGGGCTGCGAGAGAGGGAGGGATTTCTCTCCGTGTCCACTACGCTCTCCAACCCAAAGGAGCCCCCGACACTTCCACCCTCAGACGATGCCCTGGCCCTCAGTCTGAGAAAGCTGTCTCCACAGAGAAGCTGCCCCAGCGCCACCCTCTCCTTGCCTGGCCTGCTTGGGGCCTGCCCTGCTCCACCCTCCGCTCTCCCTCCTCCTTTGCCCCCACGGCTACCATCTGGAGCCTTCCGATTACAAGGCCTCCGTCAGGCTGAGTCCAGACCTCGGCATCACCCGGCCAGCTCAGCCGAGGATTAACGCCGTGCACGTCCTGTCTCCCTGTTCATCTGGGACGGGCATCGCAACAGCTGCCTGTGCTGAACTGCTGCTGTCGTTACATTCCTCGTGCAATGTGCCCTTGCTGTTGAAGCCCAGGGAAGGGGGTGGGGGTGACCTCAAAGGGGCCTTCCTGCAAAGCGGGCAACCCTGCTGGGCTGATTGGCTGGCTGGATGTACAGCCACGTGCATCATATTAAGAAATAGCATCACAGGCAGGCTGGAGGGGAGGTTGCACTGATTCAATGCATGTTTTTATCAACCACAATAAATATCTCCACATATCTCTCCGAGACAGAGAGAGCGAGAATAGTTGTGTATGCCTTCCAGTCCTCATACTGCAGACATATAACAGGTAGTAGCTATTAGGTACACACACCGCACTCATTTTTCCTTCTTCCTTGCTCCGAAAATGAATGGTCTGCCGGAGGCCAGCTTGGCTCGCTGAGTTCCAGCACCACGGCCAGCTCCCTGACCAAGCCGGGAGAGAGGGGCCACGAAGAGACGCTGGAAGCCAGGCGGCTGCTGATTCAGGAGCCCGGATTCTGGGGCCCGTTTGCCAAGCCCACTGGCCTCTTGCACAGATGGCCCCAGTGGATGTGTGTAGCATTTGGTAATTGCCCCACTCAAGATTCAGTCCACACGGATCACAGAATCACAAAGCTGCCGGCAATGGCTGGACACTTCCCCCCACTGATCTCACTGAAGGGAGGCTGCAGCTGACTGGCCGTGGGGCTGGAAAGAGTGCAGGCCTCAGGACTCAACCCTGCTGTGTGTGTCCTGAGCCTGGAGCCTCGAGGAGGCCAGGTGGTTTCCTGGGCAAAGCCGGATGCTGCAGGGAAGAAGCCAGACCAGCCAAGCTGCCTCTCCGGATGGGCACCCTTCCCAAATCCATCTCGTCCCAACTTCTCCCTATTTCTCATTCCCAGTTTCTGCACAGGGCCCTGTCCATGTGCAGCTTACAGCTTGCCACAACTCTCTGCTCCTGGGGCGTATCTGTGACTCCCCCAGACAGTGGACCTGGGAACATGGATCAGACACGCCCAGTGCCAACCTTGATGTGATCCTCAAACACACGACTGAGTCCATCTACTTTTGGTGTGGTCTCTACCAATGCCTGTGTGCATTGGTGTGTACTGATAGGACACCACCAAAAGGCAGGCTAGATTGGGCTGCACCTCTGCCCCAGGGCGGGCCAAGCTGCGGCTGTCCAACTGGGAAGGCTGGCTGGCCAACAGCCGTAATAAAAACTGATTGCACTGGGAAGGCTTGACGCCATCCTAGCAGAGTTCTCCCCATTGCGGATCAGGTCCCCTGACTGCTGGTGGGGAAGTTGCTGCTGACGGGTCTGATTTTTCCAGCCACATTTGCTCCTAAGGTCTCTCTCTCTCTGTAGGGTTTTTTTAAAAAAATGATTTTGTTAATTCCATATTGATTTTTATTGACATTTAAATTGATTCTGCTACTTAGTCACCTTGGATCTCTTTGAAAGACGGGATGCATGTCTTTTATTTATTAAAACTCCCGCACATGCACTGACGCAGCAGCGGACTTTGTGTGCCTGATCTGTGGCACGTGACAATGCATGCGCAGAATCTCATTTGCTCTTCCGAGCCGAGGAAAGGTCCCTGCAGGAAACCGAAACCGAGCTCGATCCATCATGCAGTGGAGCGGGAGAAGCAGTACGCGTTGGCATATTGAGCCAAGATCCTTGGTGTTATCGCGAGATGAGTCCATGGATGCCACACACACACACACACACACACACACACACACACCCCACACACACACTGGTCAGCCCTTTGCACTGTCCCACATGCCGCAGTGACTACTCCTAGGACAGATGCATCCCTGTGCCCACATTTGCAACCCTCTCTGGCTGGCTGCAAACCTTGTTGCTCCGAAAAGAAAGGATCCCTGATGTGGTCAAATCAAATCACCGACACGCTCCCAACAGCTGGGGAGGTTTTTATCGGAATGAAAATTCAGCAGTTTCATTTCCTCAGCCTGGCTGGCCTGCGCTCTTGTCAAGGAAAAAGGTATTACTGACCTCCCTTTGTTATGACGTTTGTCGTCACCTTATCGGCTGAGCGCAGCAAGCAGGAAAGATAGTTTTGAAAAGACAAATAATTAAAAGGATGAAATGTGAAGGGAACAAAAATCTACAGTTCAGCTCCATTTAAGATACTGTGAAGTCAACACTCAGAGTCAAGGTGCCAATTTGAAAAGCTCTCTCCACCTTGTTAGAAAGCGATAATATGTTGCCACGGGCGAAGTTCACAAGAGCTTTTAACACCCTCCTATACATCAGGCAGACATATATGGCCAGGGCCTACTTGCTAAGCATGATTTCCAGGGGAACAAGGCGGGGGGGGGGAGAAGTGATTGGAGGAGAAGCTCCCTACATACATCCGAGGGTTTATTGTACATTTACGGCTAGGAAAGAGCTCATGCTCATCCGCAAGGCCTCTTTTATGGTGCAATAATGTCCTTCTCTCCCAAGGGGCCAGAAATTAACACACGCCATTTAGGGGGCGATCCAAGAGGTGTCTCGGGGAGTGGGGGGGCGGGGGGGGGGGCTGGCTGCCCCAGGACATCCTCACCTTGGGGCAAGGCAAGTGTCCCCCTGGGGAGAGGAGAGTGTTCTCCCCCCAGGGACTTGTGGCCAGGGCTTGAAGACCTCTTTCCTCCAGGGCTTCCGACAAGGAGCTCAGGGCAGTGTGGGCGGCCCCTCCCTCCGCCCCCCTGTCCCCATTCCACCCTCACAACCACCTGGGGAGAAATGTCTGGGCAGAGACAGTCCCAAGGTCACTGCCTGCTTCTTGTCTCCAGACCGCCAGCAACAGGGGACCCCCCCCCGATCTGCCCCCTCCCCTCCTCCTGGTCCTGCCTGACCCCCCCAGCTTTGGTACCTGCCCTCACCCTCCTTGCATGGGCATCCCACAAGGATGACGGCTGCCCGTTCTCCTCCAGCACGGACCAGTCTAGTCTGTCAGCAATCCGGAGAGGCTGGGTGGTGGGCTCATCTGACCGAGGGGATCCTGCAGGGTCCTGAGCCAGGCGGGGAATTTCCCCTCTCTTTGGTGTGCTCCTGATCCTGCAGGGAGAGGCCGCGGCCCAGGCTCTCTCCTTGCACCGCGCCTCCCTCTTCCGGGCACATTTGCACCCCAAGGCTTGCAGGGTCGTGGTTCTGTTTGCAGCAGACGGACTGTAAGGCGAGGGGTGCTTGGGAGGCCGGGAGGGTGGGGTGGAGAGCTTCTGTGGGGCAGGAGGGGGCTGCCTGGAGGCTGGTGCCAAGTGGGCATCAGAGAGACTCGGAGGCAATTTTGGAGCCTGGGCCTAAAGGCCTTGGGAGCCTCCACCCCCCCCCCACACACACACTGCTGCAAGTTAAGCGTCACCCCTCTACACACACACACACACACACACACGGAACACACAGTATTTTCAACACGTGGGTTCTTGAGGGCACAAACAGCAACTGAACTCACACGAATGTAAGACTTTCTTAAAATAATAAATAAAATAAAGTAAAATAAAAACAATAACAGGTCTATTTATGCCAATCTGTATGAGCAGAAACATTTCAGCAGGCAACTGAGCATATCCCCACCCCACACGTTCCTTTCCCCATTCCCCGCTCTCTCTCGCTCTCTCTCAAGCAGAGGTCACCCTTGGCTCCCCCTCATCCACCTGGCATGGCGCGGTGACCACACCACCTGGGACAGACTAAAGAGCACTTGGGGGCCCCCAGGAGGTGTGGAGGCCCTGGACCTTGGCCCCCAAATCCAGGGGGAAGAGTGCCTCAGGCCCAGGGCCGTGGGGCTGTCCAGTGCATTCCCAGAGGCCCAGCACCCACGGCGCGATCTGCTTGTGGGTACAAGTGAGCAAGTCCACAGCGAAGGCACGGCCGTGCACAGCTCCAGGGCACTGGCCCCCAGCACCGCGCCCATTCCCAGAGGCAGCGGCTGGGAGAATGCAGCCCTTCCTACTCGCGTTGCACTGGGAAGGCAACAGCAGCCTCACCTGCGGCTTCCGGGAGCCGAAGCGGCCCGGCTGGTGGGACAGGAGCCCTCTCTGGACGGGAGGCTCCCTCTCTTCTGGTGGCCAAGAGAAGGTCCCGTCCCCGCCTGGTCTGGGGGCAGCAGCGGCCGCGCCAGGGGGAGCGGGGAGCCAGCCCAAGCCTCAGCCCCCCCCAGCCAGCTGTGAGTGAGTCTCCCAAGCTGCTAACTGTCAGCAGCAGAAGGGGAGCGCTTCTCCTCTCTGCCATTCAACGGGGCCCAGGTTGGCAGCCAAACCAACTCACATTCCTGGTGGCCTTCATCGCTGTAGACACAGGCTTGCTCTGCATGGCTCGAAGCCCGGTACTGTCTAAACACAGCCCCCCCCCCAGTGGGTGCACAGCCTCTGCACGCGCACACACACACCCCAGCCCACTTTCCCTGGGAGCGGAGCTGGGGATGGGCAGGCGCTTCCAAGGCTCGGAGAAGGAAGGCCCCAACACGGACAGCCGAGCGGAAGGAGAGAGCCTCCCTGGCCGGCTGCGTGGGGAATGGCACCACCAGCAGCTTGCCGCTCTGCACTGGAATTCAGCTTTCGGAGCGGGATGCTGGCGCTGCCCCCCAAGCAAGCTTCCTGGGAGGAAGGACATTCGCTTGCAAGCCGGGCCTCAAAGCACCGAGAATGCCCTCCCCCCCCGCCCCCCGGAGAGCAAGACACGCCCCACCGCATGACCAAGAAAGGGAGTTCTACTCGAGGGATGCAAGTGCCCTGCACTGAGGCTTCAGCCAGCTCCATCCAGCTCCGTCTTGGCCACACTGACTGGCAGCGGCTCTGCAGAGTTCCAAGCAGGCATCGCGCCCAGGCCCACCTGGAGATGCTGCCAAGGAGTCAACCTGGGGCCTTCTGCCTGCCAAGCCAAGGGGCCGGTGGCTGACAGTGCTCACTCCAGGGAGTCCCCGGCCCCAGTGCAAGCCAAGGCGGACCCTCCTCCTAACAGCGTGGCCAGAGTGAGGGAAGGCAGGGCTCCCGGGGGCAGAGGCCTCACCCAGGATCCCCCGCGCCCACTTGCATGTCTGAATGGCCAGAGTGGCGCAGACAGCAGCTGCACACACGGAGGGCTCTCTCTACGGAACTGGAAACCCGGGAAGAGAAGGGGCTCCTAGCCAGCGCCCTCCCCTCTGAGCCCATCCTGTGGTGCTTTGGGATGGCCCTGACGCAGGGCAAAGTTCTCCCGTCCAGAGACATGGGTTGGGGCGGTGCTGGCGGGGAATGAAAAGGAGCCTTTCTGATAGCTGAAGAGCACATATTGATCACCAGCCTCATCACTGCCATCGGTTATTTGTCCAGGACCGTCGAGACAGCTGGCCCAAGACAGACTTCCCAAAGCACAATGTAGACCTCTGCCCCATGGAGCATACAGTCCGAATGCTGACGGGGCGCCTTCCAGATGGCAAGCTACCACAGTGTCACAACGGAGCCCTTGAGTGCGCCTCCTGCCGTTCACATTTCCAATGCCTCCTTTCGGATCTTGTTGCTGCGTTGTAGCCCTATAACGTCGCATGTGCGTGTCACAGGAAAATAGCTGCATTTCCCTGTTGTAGCTTACAGTGGATTTCAATAGAGATCCAGCACAGTGTAGTGGTTAGAGTGTTGGACTAGGACCAGGAAGACCTGAATTCAAATCCCCATTCAGCCATGAAACTCACTGGGTGACGCTGAGCCAGTCATGTGTCTCTCAGCCTAACCTACCTCACAAGGTTGTTGTGAGGAAGAGCGGGATATTAATGTAAAAAACAACAACTGACATGAACTGACATGAACCCCACTGCCCATTGAGATCATCAGGGGAGGTCCGTCTCCATTTGCCACCGGCTCGTCTGGTGGCTACTTCTCCGCTGCTGCCCCAAAGCTTTGGAACGCACTCCCTGCTGAAATAAGAGCCTCCCCATCTCTGACAATTTTGCAAAAAGCTTTAAATATGCATCTGTTCACCCAGGCTTTTAATTAAATACAATTGTAATCGTTTTAACATGGTTTTAACATTGTTTTAAAATGTTAAATTGTCGTAAATTGATTTCTCTGCCATTGATTTGTTTTAACTAATGTTTTAACTTTTCTGTGGTCATTTTTTGTTGCTGTAAACCACCCAGAGCCGTATGTTTTGGGCGGTATCAATATATTTTAAACAAACAACCAAACAACTGCGGTTTGAATTCAGCACACAAAAACATTGCCGTTGACACCACTTTTTGCACCTGGAAACCAACCAGCAGGAGAAATGGGAGCCAGAGGCGGAGAGGCAAGGGTCCGCCCCAGGAGCGCCAGAAGTCTGGGCCAGGGAAGCCTCACTCCGGTTGCCTCTCCTTTGACTAGAGCTCCCATCATCCCGGTGGCTGGTGGGAATGATGGGAGTTGTAGTCCCCGAAGAGCAGGAGGGCCGCAGTGGGGCAGCCAGGGTCTAGAGGGTCTCACGGAGGCTGTCTGGGTGGGCCTGCCATCCCTCTGTCCCTCCGCAAAGCCAGAGGCAGCTCCCATCATTAAAGGCATCAGAGTAGCAATCTCAGACCACAAGAGGAGGCAAAAGCAGGCTCCCCACGAAGCAGCCCAGAGAAGAAGGTCTCCCAAGAACCCCCAAGGCAGCAGAAAGCAGCCACTTGATGGCTGCCGCTGAGCTCTGTGGCCCGGCCTCTGCATGGACAGGGGTGGCGCTGAAAGCTCCCTCCCCCCCCACCTGCCAGCGCCTTCCTTTGGCCCTTCCTCCCTGATGGAACTTGCAAATGGTTCCAGATTCAAAGTCAAGTTGTGCCTTTGAGTCCTGGAGGCTTGGCAGACAGGGCTTCTGCCCCGAATCTCCTCTGGGAGAGAGAGTGTGTGCGTTCACACACCAGTCAAACCTACCCCAAAGTCCCTCCGAGATCCTTGGACCCCCTCCACACACACGTCAGGCTTTGTCTTGCCAATTCTAGCTTCTCTCAACATATTTCTGGGTTTTAAAAATGCTTGTTCTAAGCTACTTTTTCTGAAAACGCCGGAGCAAATAGGGAGAGGCACTGAGGTAGAATCATTAGTGTGATAAGAGGGAAGCTCTCTTTAGAAATGCAGATGTAACTCTTTAGGAAGCTCCCCCACCACCACCACCCAGCCTGCAATTGGCTAGAAGACGGGGCATGCCATGTGAACTGGTTTCAAAACAAAATCCGAGAGCAGTGGTGAGGAGATGCTTCCCTCAATGCTGCGAGTGTAGTCTGAAGTGGCTTTGCTCAACATTTACCCCTCAGCATGACACCACATGTGAATAATTCCCTGGCGAGGACAGAGCCCTGTGGTTGTCTTGGGTAGAAAACAGGAAGGGTTGACCATTGCCACCTCCCATGCAGTATGAGATGATGCCTTTCCGCACCTTCCTAGATCGCTGCTGCCCAGTAGAGGTGTTCCCCATAGTCTGAGGAACATACCAGCAGGGATTCGATCCGGCACCCTCTGGCTTGATAATAAAGTCACTTCCCCGCTGCGCCATTAAGTGGCTCTGTTCTCAGTACCCCTCACAAATGTAGCAGTCCTCTTCTATTTAAAATATCCATCCTTAGCCATTCAGTGGGACCTCCTAAGACGTGCCATGGGGCAGGCCTAGAAGGGGCCCCCTCTGTGGTCCCTTGAGATGCAGATTGCCAAAACCCAATTTGCAAACTAAAGCGGGCAGGAGAGAAAATGCAAGCTGACTCTGTCTCTGGAAGATTTAGTGAGCTGCTGAAAGGTTCATTCACCTGAGGGAACTCAGTCATTCTGGAAAACAAGCCTGCTTCAGAAATGCAAAGAAACTACATTTGCAAGTGTCAAGGACTTTTGAGGTAGCTTTGTCAATTACAGGGAATTGCCCAAGTTCTGGAACCAGCAGCAGCAGCAGCCTTGCTTGCTTGCTTGAGCAGGCCAGGAGAAGAGGCCTCCAGGGGTGTAGCTATAATTGAGTGGGTGGGGTCAAAGAACCCAGCCCCCCAACTCCTGAGGGCCCCCCAGCTCTACCCCTCCCTATTTTCTTCATGGTCTCCCTCATGTGCCCCCTTCTCCCCTAGCGACCTCCCATCACCACTCAGAAGCATCCTAGACCAGGCAGCAGAGATGTCCTCCGATCACTCTGGAAGCCCTTCTTACATTAACTCCAGGAATCCCTTTTCCCGAACAAGGGGGAATCGAGGTGGGGCCAACAGGATGTGGAGCCCAAAGGTGGACGCTGCTGCCGAGGCTGTGGAGTCCAACGCGCGGCTCATATTTCTGCGCACAGAGCAGCTGCCTCTGGAGGGCCCCGGGAAAGCGACCCTGAAACTCAACACCCACTCCGAGATGGTGTTTCCATTTGGTTTGGTGCTCTGCAGGGTGTTTGCCCGGAGCCAGACTGCTCACCGGTCCAATCCAAGGAGAGAAACAATCTCGGCTGTGGCGGATGGCAAGACGGCCGTGAGATTGCTGTCCTCCAGCTCAGGCAGATAATTATTTAATGCCCAGGTTCATTATAAACAAACCGGAGAGTGGAGCAGGCCTGGGAGGGCAGAGAGAGAGGGGAGCCTTCGGTTTTGCATCCTGAGCGGAGACCGACAACCCCACAGCAGTCAAGGCCTCCGGACTCCAGTCTGAAGGAATTCTGCCCGAAAGCAGCAGCACCAGATTCCTGAGGATGCCACTGCTGTGGCAGCCAAGAGGGGCAGACCAGGAGAAGGTCCGGAAAGAAAGCCTGGATGGGACGCAGGAGGGGTCCCTTCCAGCCCACAATCCGCTCTGAGCATGTGCAGCTGCCCCAAGGCCTCTGACTCAGCAAGGGGGCAGCTGAGGTGGGGAAGGCTGAGGGAGCCAGGAAGGTCGCCAGGCCCCAGCAGACCCCTCCCCGCAAAAAGCTAGTGTGGGAGGTGGGCTCATCTCTTCCCACAGGGAACGGTTCCAGCATCCATCCTCCCCATCACCCGCAGCCGGCAGAGGGGAAGTCTGCGAGGGCTTCTGCTGATCTGCCACCAGGCCTCTCCCCTCAACCCCACCAGGGCAAACGGGGCTCAGAAGCCAGTGGAATATGATGGGCTGGGGGCCGGGGGGGACTCTTTCATCCAGAAGGGCCCAGGTCCCTCCCTGGCAGCAGCATCTCCAGGCAGTGCTGAGAGGGACTCCTGCCTGCAACCTGGGAGAAGCCGCTGCCAGTCTGGGTAGACAACCCTGAGCCAGATGGACCGAGGGTCTGACTGGGTAGAAGGCAGCTTCCTAGGGGTTTGGGGACCTCACTTTTGAGACACCTGTCCCTGCCAGGGCATGGCATTCTTGGCCTGAGTGCACCCAGAGGGTCTTTCATCCTGCAGTGCTCCAACTGGGATGCAGGTGTTGGGAAGAGAGAACCGCACACGTAGGGTGCCAAAGCCAGGGTGTTACTTGTGCCGGCAGAACGGCTGCCTTTCACAAGCCCCCACAGAGAAGCCTGCCAGACAGTCACCCCCCCCTAAAAAGACCCCGCTGGGGAGGGCACTGAGAGTGCGGCTAAAGGCTGGTCCGCAAAGGGCCCGCGTGTTCTGTTCAGGGAGGTGTGAGTGTGTGCGGTGGGGGGGACCGTGGCAATGAGGGCAAAAGCGTTTGGGAGTCGGTGTAGGAGGCCTGTGTGTGAACCAAGCACGGGAGGGTCACGGTGTGGGAGGAGGTGTGGGGAGTACATGGGGCGGGGAGCTCTCTTTCTTTGAGTACACGCAACATCCCTCGGCTGTAGCCCACACATGCCCCACATGTCAGGCGCATGGGGACTGAACACAGCAGCTGCGGAGGCGGGGAAGGAGGCGCACCACCGGGGTCCTTGGAGCTGGTCTCGTGGGAATGATCCTTTACTAAGCAGGATCTGCCCCGGTTTGCATTTGAATGGGAGACTACCTGAGGGGAGGGGGCCGCTCTGGGAAGAACCTCTGCCTGCTTACATCCAGGAGGTTCCCAGTTCCCTCCCTGGCAGCATCTCCAAGAAAGGGCTGGGAGAGAGAGACTCCTGCCTGCAACCTGGGAGAAGCCGCTGCCAGTCTGTGAAGAGATGACACCGAGCAAGATGGTCCAAGGGTCGGACTCAGTATATGGCAGCTTCCTCTGTTCCTAGGATAGAGCCAGAGATGCCGTCCCCAGGACCGGCAGGGAATTGTCTTCACGTGCAGGAGCTTCCAGACATTTTAGCCCACCCTTCAGTGGCACAGTCCATCCCGAGATGTGACCACGGCAGGCTTCCGGTCGAGCGCTCCAGCCCCCGGCCCCCACACATTTGCAGCTGGCCCTGGAATCCCCCCCCCACTTCTGTGCTGGCATGGATCACCTTTGTCCTGTGCAGAGGGGAATTCGGGCACTAAAAGCATGAATCCAGAGTGATTAATTGATGACCGCATTAATTGCAGATTAAGCTGGGGATTCTTAAACCGGAGTTTAATTGGCGCTGACCTTTTGTCAAAGGGCCTTCTCTTCTGATGGCATTCTGGAGAGGGAGCCGCCTCTCCCTTCCGGCAGGGCACAGAGAAGGGCTGGTGGAGAAACAGCCACACGCTCTGACTGGCTTTCCAGTTCAGGGGGGGGGGCAGATGGGCAACTGGCAGCCTTTGTGTCTCAGCAGGGATCGGGCTCCAGGCTGCCACTGGACACCCCAGGAGGCAGCTGGACATCCCAGCGGGCCAGCGTGGCACAGTGGTTAGAGTGCTGGACTCGGATCGGGGAGACCCGAGTTCAAATCCCTGCTGGGTGACTCTGGGCCAGTCGCTTCTCTCTCAGCCTAATCTGCTTCACAGGGTTGTTGTCAGGAGGAACTCAAGTATGGAGTACACCGCTCTGGGCTCCTTGGAGGAAGAGCGGGATATTAAATGTAAAATAGTTTTTTTTTAAAGTGCATGGTCCAAGGTAGGATTCGAGTGAGTGGCCAGAAGCAGGTGTGCCCTCAAAGCGAGTGGTAGCGAGCAAGGACTGCCCCCTTAGTTAAGCAAGGTCTGCCTTGGCTTGCATTTGGATGGGAGACTACTGCTGAGCATTGTAAGCCGGCATTTCCCTGAGGGGAGGGGGCCAGAGCTGAGGGGAAGAGGGTCTGGGGGGCATGCAGGAGGTTCCAGGTTCACTCCCTGGGGCTTGAAAGGGGGGGAAAGCGAGAGGACCTTTAGTGTCCGGTTGTGCTGCAAAATTTGGGCCCCTCCCCACACACCCCATAGAGGTAACCACGTGCAATGCAGCCCCATCGGGAGGTGCGTGTTCAGGGACAACCCTCAGGGGCGGGCGGGCAGAGCCCCCTCTGTGGCTCTGGAGCAAGCGGATGCCCGGATGCCCGGCCCTGCAGCAGAAGAGGCCGACCCAGCCCCTTCAAGAACCTGCCTGCAGGCATTAGCAGTGAGGAGCCCCACGCGGAAGCCGCTGAGGGGCAAAGGCCAGGGGGAGAATTACACCGCCCCCCCTCCCCCCGCCACAGATGACAGAGGGCTGAGCGGCTCACAGGTCACCGGAGGTGAAAGCCTCCCTGGGAATTGCTCTGGTTTTAAAGAGCAAACCCAACAGCAGCCGAGGAAGCAGCCTGCATTTTTAATGTTCTTGTCTAATTTTAACAAGCAGCTGCCATGAGCCAGGAACCCAGTCCTGGACAAAGGAGCCCGGCTGGTGCTGATCCCGAAAGGAAGAGCGGAGGGGAGGGGCAGGGGCAGGCAGAACAACCGTCTTTAGAGGGAAAGGTGCAGAATTCGGGGCAGGTAAGGTCAGGCGACCAAAACTCAGACTCCACACGCACCTTGAGAGAGGAATATGGGAAGCTGCCTTCGACTGAGTCAGACCACTGGTCCATCTAGCTCAGTATTGTCAACACTGACTGGCAGCGGCTTCTCCAAGGTGGCAGGCAGGCGTTCCTCCCAGCCCTTCCTGGAGAGGCTGCCAGGGATTTAATCCAGGGCCTTCTGCACACAAAGCAGACGTCCTTCTTCCCCTAAGAGAAATATCTCACAGCGCTCACATGTAACCTCCCATCCAAATGCAAACCAGGGCAGACTCTGCTTCGCAAAGGGGAGCATCCATGCTCACTACCACACAACCAGCTCTCTTCCCCACAGGGGTTTCTTGCCGCTGCCTCCGCTGGAGGAAACAGAGTTCTGGGGGTTAGGGATAGGGTTACTACCCACCCCGGGGGCCTCCGGGAGGCAAGGCTGGCCTTGGCAGAGAGACCTGGTCCTCCGATGCCAGAAGCCAGAGCAGCGCAGGTGGCCCTGAGCATTCTGCCCTGGAGAGGACGGTCGGCCGGCCAATGCTCGGAAACCGCCCCTCTCCTTGCCACGCTCCGAAACAGAGGCGGCAGCCGGTGGAAACGGGGCTTCCTCCTCAGCGCCTCCTTGGGCCCTGCCTGGCTCTCCACCCTCCTTCCCTCCCTTGACGTGGCAGAATGGATGCCTCCCTTCTCTGGAAGCGGCTCATCCCTCCCTGGCCGCCACCGTCTCCCTCTCGCTCTTTTCCAAGTTGCCTGACCTTGAGGACAGGCTCCAAGGACGCCCAGGGCAGCCGAGAAGAGGCTCCTAGGAATCACAGGCCCGGCCTGGAGACGCAGCCCGTCCCTGGAGCGGATGAGGGGAGGCTTCCTTCAGCTCCCCCCCCCTCGCCCCCCTCTGCCACCCCCCATGAATGGGCTGCTGGAGTAATGGGCTTCCCACCCGCTCGCCTGCATCCCAATCCATTCTCCGGTCTGAGGAGGAGAACCTTTCGCAGGAGCTGACAAGCAGATATTTCCACCCCAGGCAAAGATCCGTGGATGGACGGGAGGCGCAGAAGCCGACTGGCTGCCTTGCCCTGTGGAAGGAGCAGGCATGAAAGGGAAGCAGGGAGAAGAGTCTGAATCTTTCGCCAGCCCTTTTCACACCCTGCAGCGATCGATTCTTTCTTTCTTTCTTACACGGTGCAACTGCCCTCCCCAGTGGCTGGCCTGGCGTGTCCCCCATGGCACAGGATTCTCCCTGCACTCGAGAACTCCCTCCATCTGGAGAACTAGGAGTCAGAACGAGATGCCATTTGTCCCTTCTTTTCAGAGAATGGGAAGAACCCACAGCTCAGTCAGATCCACCCAGTTATTTTCACGAATGATGGGAAGAATTAATGGGCTCCAGCTCCTTTCCCTTCTCCTTCTTCCCTAGCAGGGATTACTCGGTGGGGCTGCAGGGTTAGGGCTGCCAACAGACCCCTATTACAAAACATGGACAGTCATCCATGATTGGCCAACTCCGCCTCATCCCGGTATCAGCAGCACAGAAGTCATGCACAGGTTGGTGGCTGCCAGAGAGTGCTCCTGTGTGACACCTATTCTTTTTTTTTACTGGCTATCCGTGTTTCTCTTTCTAGCAAACAAAATGGCACCACACCCAGTTGGGCTAACCATGGCTCCATCAATCAGCAGAGGAGAACCAAGCGAGGTTGTACTTCAACCGTAATGCCAGTTGGAAGTGGTGAAAACACAGACGGCACTCAGGCTCCCAATGACTCCCACCCACTCCCTGCCTCATCCAGAGGACCTGCTCTTTCCGGGGGTGGGGTGGGTGGGGGGCTTTGCCAGCTTCCCAGGCCCAGACAGACCAAGGAGCTGCTGCCCAGCAGGGAAGGACTTGCATGAACATTTCCAGGGAGAGTTGCCATCAAGAGGCAGCAGAATCGGACTCCAGCTGGGCCAAGGTTTAAGCTTCCCGCCCCCACAAACAGGTTGAAACCAAAACGAAACCCAACGGAGGAGATGGATGTGTAGGGAGAGCCAAGACCTGGCATGATCCAGACCCCCACTGTATTCCGAACCATTCAGGAGGGTTGTCAGAAGAGAGGACTTGGGGGTGCAAATGCTCTTCCAGACCTAGGCCAGGCCACTGAGGGAAAATGCTCGCCCTGTGAAGCCCCCCAGCAGAAAAGATGTCATTTTCTATTGACTTCAGAAAGACCAGGAGAGCTTGAAAGTGGGACTCAGTGGACTGTTTGGTGGCTTGGAAGATGAAGAGAGGCCGGGAGGCAGGAATGAGAGGAAGAGAAGAGAGCCCCTCCTTCCTTCCGGGACCCTCCCCACTCTCTCTCCCCTCCCCTCCTTTCAGAGCCCCAAAGTGGGAACTGTCACACCCCAGAGTCCCTCTGACTCCCCCGGCCCCACCCTTTCCCTGGGCTGACGCAGAACAACACACAGCTACCAGAAGTTACCAGAATTAATAGGAATGTCCCATTAATCTCAATGGACTCTATAGATTTTCCCTGGATGTTGACCAGGGACTTCTCCCCCCCCGCCCCCCCCCGCATCACCATCCATCAACCAGCTGCAAAACCTGGATCTGGCCTCCCATGTGGAAAGAATCTCCAAATCGTGTGCCACTTTCCAGCACACCATCATGAGAACGGGTTTCCCTAACAATGGACACTTTTAATTTTGCTCCACTCTGGAGAAATGCAGCGGCCCATCAGCATCAGGCCCGCCTTAGTCCCCTCTTCACTGAGCCAAGCGGCCCCTTTTCAAAGGGGCGATTCTCTTGATGGAGCAGGGGGAGAGCAACTGGCCCTCTCCGTCCCCAGCACAGCATCATCCTCCCAGTGGCTGTTGCTGGCGTCTCTCTTATGTTTCTCTTTTAAATTCGGAGACCTTTAAGGACAGGGAGCCATCCTGTTGGTTTGTTGGTTTGTTGGTTTGTTTGTTTATATCTACGTAAACTGCTTTGGGGACTTTGGTTGAAAAGCAGTCTATAGATATTTGTCTTATTCACACACTCCTCAACACACTGGCATTTCCTTGCACACTGCCAGAACCTCCCAAATGCAAGCGGAGACCCAGAAATGCCCCAGCCCGGAATGAGGCCCCTCCTCTTTCACCTGGGACCACTTTGCTCACTCTGAACTGATGCACAGACCCCCCCCCTTTTTTTTACACACTGGCGATTTCAGCTTCACACATGACACCAAAGACACCACACCACGCTAAAGCCTGATCACAATCCATCTCATCAGAGCCATAAGCCTTCCTCAGTAGTGTGCGAATGAAGCAACAGCAAAGGAGCCACAAAACCCTTTAACCAACAGTGCTTGAATGACAGCCAGAAGCTCTGCAAGGGGGCAGAAGAGGGGCTGGCCCGAGAGACCACCCATTGGTTGAGAGTTGAGTCCAGGAGTGTCTGTCAAGCAGGGCTCCATCCTGCACCCCACCAGCCAGGTTAAGGGGGGAGCTGAAGGCAGAGCAACCAGGCCAATGAGAGCACCTCTTCCTAAGCCAGAGGCCAGGTGGTCCTCCCGGGCTCCCATCAGGGCTTCTGGGTGAGGCGAGGAGGAGGAGGAGGAGGAGGAGGGTCTATTCTGGTTGCTGCTCGCACGGTGCAGCCACCCACCCACCCCTTCATTCTGAACTTGTTTCACTTCCGCTTCACCCCCAAATTGGAGGAGAGCTGCATCCTGAAGCCACAGGAGTCCTTTACTTTCTTGGCTCAAAGGAACCGCAGTCAATCCGCTGAAGAAACGCTGCTGCCCCCATCCATCCATCCATCCATCCCAGGCCCCCTTGTAATTCAAGCACTGTTGGCCAATTTGCCCCTTGGCCCAAGGCCAACCCCTGCCCATCCACCCAAAAGCCGTCCGCCTGGAGTTCCTCTCCCCTCCTCGCACGCGCCCACCGTTTTCTCTCCAAAACACCGCAATGATACACAAGAACCAGACAAGCCTTGGCTCACTGAATCACTTCAGCTGGAAAACTGGGGCACACACACACACAGAGGCACTGAGCAACATCATGGAAGCATTTGTCGCGTTCCCAACCATGGAGAAAAGGAAACGTCCAAGAGGCCAAAGCCACGGCCCGGAAGCCCACGCCAGCCGGAGCCCTCCACAACCCGCACAGAGCCAACATAAGAGACAAATGCCACCAGGTCTTACCTGCAGCAGCCAGTAGCACCTTCTGTGGAACGTGGGGATGATGGAGGAATGGACGTAGCAGCCGTAGAGGCACTAGAGACAAGGGGGAGAGAAAGAGAGAGGGGAGGCAGCGTTACTGGAGGAAATCGCCAGCGGGGTGGCCTTCATCATGGACCGGGTCCACTCACTGACATGGAAACCCACCATATTCCGCATCACTGCAGGCACAGGACATATCCAGGCACCAGCTCTGGGGGCGGATGTTGCTTGTCAACATCTCCCGAGGACATTTGCTTTTGCATCCATTCAAATGGGTCGGTTCTCATGGCTTGTGGATCTCAGCACAACCTCGTCCTTCTGTGGACAACCCAGGTCCCTGTTTCGTGGCTGCCAGTGCTCTGAGAGGGCTGAATCCATGGGGGTCCACAGGACCTTTCCCGGGGAACGGGGGCAAAGACTGCAGCCCTAGGCACACTTACCTGGGAGTAAGCCCCATTGAATTCAATGGGATTGGCACAATCTGGGTAGGGGCAACTGTCCCTCTAGTCTCTGCTTGGGATGCCACTTAATCAGTTTAAAAGCTTCAATAAGACCCAAGGGACTCAACCTGGGTGAAGAAATGTGTGCTTGCTTGGGGCTGAAATGAGAGGTTAAAAGGAATGTAGGAAGCTGCTCCCGCACAGTGTGAGATGATGCCTTTCAGCATCTTCCCGCTGCTGCCCAATAGAGGTGTCTCCCATAGTCTGGGGAACACACCAGTGGGGATTCAAACCAGCAACCTCTGGAAAAATCAAACAGAGACTCAGGAAGCAAGGCCAGAGGCCCCGAGGCAGACGGCTTTGAGTTCCTACCCAAGCCCCCTGATGGAGAGGAGGATGGGGTCTACAGCATCACCGGGGGAACGGGGCCAACTGGCCTGGGTCTGGGGTTGTCCTCCACAGACCCCCTTCAGCCAGCAAACAGGCCACCCTTCGGTGCCCAAGCATTTTAAAATATTAACGCGATTAAGAGCCACACACACACACGGCCAATCTTTCAAAATGAGCTGCTCTGTGTAAATATTCGCAGCACCCGGATGCCATGAGCCAGAGGATTAAGATAAAGCAGTTTCCAGATAAAGCAGAACTGGTGCGCCCGGCTTCTGAAATAAATACCAAGCCTGAATAAGTGATGAGCCGGGCTGCCCTCTTCTGAAGACGCTGGCTTTTTTCTCCGGGAGTATCATGGATTGCTTAAGAACACAAAGCCCCCCGATGGCAGAGGGTGTGCCATTCACAAATAGCCTGGAAAGCTATGGGGGTTGGAGACGATCTGCCTCTGTCTCCTGAGAAGCCGAATCCCAGTGTTGCAGGGGTCCTCAGAGGCCATCTATTCCAGCCCCCGCTCCGTGCTACAGCGCCCCCAACAGGCTACAGCACCCTTCTACATGAATGCCTCCAGTGCAAAAGAGCCCACCCCCTGCTCTACAGGTAACCGGTTCCATCCAGAATCACAGAGTTGAAAAGATTCTGTGATCCAAAGTAGACAGTCTTTCCGGGTCCCTTGACTGCTGTGGCAACTTCCACCCTCTCATAGGAACACAGGAAGCTCTGCCTTCTACTGAGTCCGACCCTTGGCCCGTCTAGCTGAATATTGTCCACACAGACTGGCAGCGGCTTCTCCAAGGTCACAGGTCGGGATCTCTCTCAGCCCTCTCTTGGAGATGCTGCTGCCAGGGAGGGAACTTGCCAGCACGGTATCTTCAGGTAGCCTTGCCATGTCCCCCGGGATTTAGGACAGCCCCCGGATTTCGGCTCCTCCACCTGGCTGCTAAATTCCACCCGGATTGACCAGGATTTCAAAGGCGCCGCCTGGTATGCCTGGATTTTACTTTGGATCTGATCACCTGGGAGGGAAGAGGAGGAGGCAAAAGGCAGCGTTGCCCTTTGCCATTGGCTCCACTGTTTCTCCGCAGGCATTGGTTTGTGTTATGGTTCTAAACCACTTAGAGACTTGGGTAGTGGCAGGCAGTATAAAAATCTGTCAAATAAATAAATAAATATGCACATTAGTTGCAACATAATTTGCATAATATGCAGATAATCTGCACAATATGCAAATAATTTGCATACTATGCAAACTGGGCCACCGGGATGTGGGAAGCTCGAATATGGCAGCCCTATGTTCAGGACACTTATCCACACAAGTGTGCGGTGTTTGCAAGGCAGATCTGAATCCCTGCTGGGCACCACGTGCAACGCTGTTGCCAGCATCGTGGCCACCTCACGTGACCCACTCCAAGCAAGCCCAGGCAGCTCTCGAAGCCCAGAAGCGCAGCGCGGAATCCTGGCTGCACATCGCATGCGCACTGAGCCTGGGCTCGGCCCTTTCCCTGGGCAGACCACCCTCCACACCACAGGGCTGGCTGGGGAGAATCCGTTGCACACCCCCAGTGACCCCTTTGCTCCATGGGCAAGCAGAGCACCGCCTTGCTTGCGCATGCCATGCCCACCGATCCTCTGCCTCGGGCACCACCATGCTGCCATGTCCGGGCGCCTTGCTGAACGGGTGCCTGAGCATGCCCGAGCCCGCCATGAAACTGCACCCCAACTCACACCTCCTCCTATCAACCACCCTCAGCCTCAGTTCACCACTACAGCACCACCCACCTGCAGGGAGCTGCACAAAGAATGTTCCCAGGGACCTGCCACCCAGCAACCGACATGGGAAACCACAAAGGAAGGGGAGGCAGAGCAGAGGCCTGCTTCAGATGCCCATTTACTTGTTTATTCAAAGAGTCCATATACCGCCCCATCCACAGACTCAGGGCGGTGTACAAAGCAAGAACAGCTTCTGAGATAAAAAACTTAAATTAAATGGCAAATGCCTGGTGGAAAAGAAATGTCTTCAATAAGGATTAAAAGGCTGAAAGGGAGGAGGCAGACCGAATCTGGGGGCGGGGAAGAGATTCCCAGAGTGAAGGGGCAGCAACATCAAAAGCCCTTCCACGGGCCCTAGTACTATGGACCTCTCTGAGACCAGGGGCCAAAAGAAGAACCTGAGAAGATCTCACAGGACGGGACAGAATTGGCCAGGAGAGGCGGTCTTGCAGGTAAGCAGGTGCTAAGCTCTGAAGGGTTTTAAAGCTGAGAACCAGCACTTTGAATTGGACCCGGAAGCAGATAGGTAACCAGTGCAGGGACCGCAAGAGAGGAGTCACACGGTCTTCTCTCCTAGCGCCCATAAGCAGGTGAAGTTTCTGGGTCATCTTCCAAGGCAACCCCAGGGAGAGCGCATGGCAGTAATCCAGACGAGAGATGACCTTTGCCAGGTCACTATATAAGCTCAGATATTGGGAGGTGGGGCTGGGGGTGAGGGGGTTCCTGTGCCCAAGGTGTCAGGACGGGAGGAAGGGGGAGGCCTCACACAGGGCTTCTGGAAGGGGCCACCAGGGAGAAAGGCAGCCAGAGGGCTGCGAGTGGTGGAGGAGGAGGGGCAAAGGTGGGTCCCAGGCAGGAGTGGTCCAGGAACGTGAGGTCCTGAGAGGGACAGGAGAGGGAGAGGCAAAGCCAGCAGGGGCTTGGGCGGGAAGTCGTTTGGGCTGGATCGGAGAGCAGATGGGTAGCCAGTGAAGGGACCGAAGGAGGGTGTGACGGGGCCAGAACCATGAGAGAGGTGAATGCTTTTAGCCACCAAGTGTGACATGGAGGTGAGAGGACCACCATGAGCCAGCAGAGACCTTATCGCAGACCCCAATGACGAAGAGTCCGAGCGGAAGTCCAGGCAAGAAGGCACAGTGCCCAGCCTCAAGCATGAGCCATTCCACACCTGAGCCTGGAGAAGTCCGAACATAAGCAGCCTTTGGATCGGGGCCCTAATGATGCTCTGGGGGGGGGGGGGGCGAGGCAGCCAGGCCAGCTAGGAAGCCTCTCGCCTGCTGCCAGGCTGCTGCCGGCACAACATCTCACCCAACTCTCAGGAGGACAGCTCCCTTGCGGATTCCGCACACCAGCTTGCCTGGGGCCACTTCTTGCCCTGCGGAGCCACTTCCTGGCCATGCCAGCCATCTAAGCCACGCAAGAGCAGCAGAGACGGGGCAATCTGCCAGCCTTGTGACAAGCTCCCCGATGCCGGATTCCTGGCTGCTGCATCCCCACACAAAGGCCTCCACCATCGCTTCCAAAGGATCATTCTTCTTCAGCACCAAAGGCTCCTTTGGAAACCCAAAGAAAACACTCTCCGGAGAACAAGGAAAGCCTCCCTGGCCTTGCATCATTAGCAGGGCTCACAACAGGATCAGCAGGAGGAGGGAAGATGTCGATGCAGGTGAGTCATGAAAAGGACCCCCTCGTCAGGGAGGGCGCTGCCACGAGAGGAGACGCGGCTCGGGCCGCTCCAGATAATCACTCACAAGGTTGACTTGAATTAAGGAGGATTTTCAAGGCTGACGGCTCTTCTGTTGCAGAGTTATTTTTGCAAACATGAAATGCCAGCACTTAATAATGTTTTCAAAATATGTCTGGGGGAAGAATTGACACCCCCTGCTGAAAAGGAGGAGGAGGAGGAGGAGAAGACAGAGGAGAAGTCAAAGGAAAAAGGAAAGTGTGGCATGTTAATCCCACTATTCAGAGGCCAGCTCCGTGGATCCTTTGCATAAGCTGCAGAAGTAGCCGGGCGGTTTTCATCTGAAGGCCCGAAAGGGCTCCGTCTAACGGCCTGACAGTGGGAGCAACACTTGGGAGCCATCTGGGCCCCCCAACGCGGTGCCGGCACTGAGGGGAAAGGGGTGCGCAGCGGAGCGTGCCCTGTGGAAAGGTATCCCCGGTGTGGCTTAGGACAACTCCCAGCACCCCCAGAAGACCATGCTGGGAGTTGTCGCCAACCCCATCGAGGACGCCCGGCTGTCCCAGGAAAGACTGGTGGGCCAGAACAGCGTCTCCAAGGGCAGCTTGAAGCCTCTGGATTTGCTCAAGGGAGCAGAAATGGCGGGGAGGCTGGGCTGGGCCTGGCTGGGCCAAGAGAGAGCTCTGTCTTCTGCTTGCTCTGCCCTAACACGCAACCCAGCAACGGACCTGGGGGGCCCCAACCTGGAGAATACCTGCTCTGCCTGGATTTGGGTAGCGTCGTCTACCCCCGGGGTTCTCAAATCTGGGCCCCCAGGTGTTGCTGAACTACAACTTCCATCACTCCCAGCCACAACGATGGCCATTGGGACTGGGGGTGGTGGGAGTTGTAGTCCAACAGCATCCGGGGACCCAGCTTTGAGAACCCCAGATCAACAGCCTGGACTGGCCCTCATACGGGGTCACTTTCTGAACTTCCTTTCTGGGATTCTTTGAAATGCTTTACGGCATGTATCTTGTGGCGGGGGGGGGCGCTCTGTGGGGCCCCCCTCTCCCCCCACAGATGCTGGGCCGCTTACGCCTGCAGGCTGTCTCCTGCAGGGACCCCGGGACTGGTGGCTCCAACTTTGTGCTTCAGAAGAATTAACACAGTTGGAGCAGGAGGAGGAGGAGGAGGAGGAGGAAACAAATCTTAATAAATCCAATTGCTGGAATAAAGACGGCATGAGTGAGGACTGCAATAAAAATTAAATGCATTTCCAGATAAAACGACATAAAATTCATGTTGGAGACATAAATTTGGGAGGAAGGGAGGGGCCCTTCTTTTCTTTGGAAGAGCAGGAGGCCGGATTTCCAAGATTAATAATAGAGCGAGGGCTATAAAGTGAAATAACAGCTAAAAAATTGATAACATGTTACCACTGGATTTGAAGAAATCAGGGAGTGGTGAGGGGGGAGGCAGGTTTCATTGGCACGGGGCTCAGGGCGCTGTTCTCGGGAAGGCCCGGCCGGCCGGCCAGGAAGCCCTTCTGAGAGAGGGCAGGACCCCCCTCTGCCCCCTTCTCCCAAGCAGATCTCTGCCCCAGCAGCCGGGCGATGAGGGCCCGATGCAGAAGCTAAGCGAGGCTGGGGTCTCCACGCCTTGGCCTTCCACAACTCCGAGGCTCTTTCTGATGGCCACAACCTTTCAGTGGAGCCTTTCTTGGGGTCAGTGTGTCCCCCACATCTGTCGGTCACCACTGGCTTTTGCACAACGGAGAGTGAGTTTGGAGGGCCCCCTCCCCCAAGCAAAACCCCTGGGGAATACGGAAGGAAGGGCGACAAGACCCCGACAACACTCCGCAAGGGCTTTGCATGGAAGCTGCCGCAGCCCCCTGAGGAGATCCAAAGAGAACCACCATCACCAGCCAGCCACATGGACAAGGCCAAGTAGCCGGGAATTTCCAACCCAACGGCACCCTGCTTCCCTCCCTCTTTCCCAGGCTGGTTACGGGGAGGCGGCAAGGGTGGGCAAGCCCCCCCGGCAAGAATGATGCCCCCCCACCTGCCCCTCCATTTCTGTTTCAGAAATCTAACATCGGGCACAGCCCGCCCGCCCACCAACACACCTTGCCCATTCTCTGACACCCTTCCACTTTTGTATGGTGCCACCCTCCCCCCGCCCCACCCAAGTGGGTGCCGCAGAGCAGTTCCAAGAGACCCAAACATTTGGCCCTGAGTGTCGGGTACATGACACACATCTTGTTCCTGCACGGAGTATGTATTTCTCTAAGACACGGATTGCCCTGCCTTCCACATACAGTGCCTCCCAAGGCAACTCGCAATAAAATAAAACAGCCCCACAGGGAAGCGCTCCACACATCCCACAGGGCCCATCTCTCTGTGTGTGCAGCACATACATTGAGGGGACATCCGAGGTCACTCCGGTCGCAACTGAGCAGCGTACGGAAACTCAGGCAGAGACTCACACGGGAAAAAAGCGGCTTCTGCTGGCTGCCACGGACGTCCAGAGCGGGCTCTCCTCCAATGGAAGCCGTAGCTTTTTGTTACTTTTTTTTTACGACAGCCACATTAATGCTAAATGAGTTGATTATGATCAGTTTATCACAATGAATTAATGATAGGGAAATGAAAGCATTTCCCTGTTTACTGCTGCCGCCCTTGAAACACTGGAGTTCCCATCACTGTGACTGAAGAGCTGAGCGCCCACATTGCTGAGTTTTTCCGTTGGAGGAGGGTTTAGGGGACCCTTCCGAGGGAGGTCTGTAAGTGCCGTAGTAATGAAGCTGAAGACGCAGCCCACTGGGAACCTCTCGGAGGAGCAACGGGCGCTGTGAAAAAGCACTTCTATTTCAGTGGGCCTCTTGTGCAGGAAACCTTCCCGGGGCGGGCGGGCGGGGGGGTGTCTTCCTACACTGCCTACCAACCCTGACCTGGATGCATAATCAGCGTTTGGCATTCACTCCAAGGCGCAGTGCTATGGCCACTAGCTTGCAAAGATATCCGAGCAGGGGTCCCAAGAGGGATCTTTTAGAAATGTGCAACCAGACACAAAATGTGCACTTCTACAAGAGCATCTGTGCAGTTCAAAAATCCAAGCCATGCGAAAGTTGCACTATGTAAGAAGTGACCGACACGAATGAGAAAAGGGAAGCAATTCTAGTCCAGGCTCCTCTAGAATCCAGTCCCAGGCCAAGCGGCCCCATTTCTCTCCCTCCCCTGCCAAAGAGGCTTCCTGCAGACCCCACTGCTGATCCCCACAGACCCTTCCCCGACTGCTCTTCTACAGCTGTGCTGTCAAATCCCAGAGCAGGGGATTCCCCCACCCGCCCCGCCACGCTGTGTTGGCTTCCAAATGTCTGGCATGGCACTCTGGGCCAAAACATGAAGGGGTGTGTCGTGGCAGCCCTCACTCACACACCATCACGCAGCTCTGAGTTTTCCTATCTAAAAGCTCTGATTCTCAACCCTGAATCCCCAGATGTTGTTCAACTACAACTCCCATCATCCCCAGCTGCGACAGCCTTCAGCACTGGTGAGTTCATGGAGGAGAACGAGAGGAACCTCGGGAGGAGAGCAACGGGTGCTCCTTCACCTGCCCCTCACAGACCTTGGTTTCCAGTGCTTGTGCAGCAAGCAGCGGTGGGGGTGTTTTGTCTTGTCTCGTTGGAAACTTACTGCCCTGGTCCATTGCAGTTTGCTTCCTGACTCCTGTTCTCTTGTGCTAGCTGCAGTTTGAATCCCCGCCCTGCCCAAAGCAAAGAACCACACGTTTACTCCCAGCAGTGGGTTTGGTATAAGACCTGGTGAGAGTCTTTCTTGCAAGGAATGCAACCGGGGCCCCACCGCGGTTAAGGCGCCGGCACACCACACCCTCCCCTCAAATATCGCCACCTCCACAGCTGCCCCGACTATCTCATTGCGAGCCAAGAAGCCAGGATCTGGCTCTCTGGCGGCAGCGGGATTGGGGAGCCACCGCACCCATTTCCCAATCTGCCCCTGCCCAGGCCAGTCACTGGCCGGCTAGAGGGTCAGTGGAGCCCTCAGTGGAGGGAGCAAGGAAATCCACGCATGGCAAGCAGGGTGACCACCGTGGCGGGCCCCACCCCCATGAGAATCCATGGGGCCCTGCACTGGCTGATTGGCCCTAGGCCCTGGCGCCCCCTGCCCGGGCTCTCTAAGGACCGCCCTGGCCTCCAAGAGCTGGCTCCCCAGCCCTGCCGAGGCAAAGAGCTTGGCCGGCCTCAACCCGAGACCCGGCTGCTGCCCGGGCCAAAGGGATCCCCGCGGCCGACTCCTCCACACGCCCAGCAGGAGACCCTGCTCCTTCCCAGAACACAACCGAGCCCCAAGCAAGCGTCTGGCCAGCCCCAGGGCCACCAAGCCACGCCGGTGAGAGAGACCCCGCCTGGGGTAGTGCTGAAGCCACACATCTCACCCGCCACACCCAAGCCGCTGACTCACAAGAAAGCACCGGGGATGCACAAGGCACAGAGCTGAGAGGCAGGTCTCCGTCCAAAGCAGTTGACATGCAGACAGCCCAGGGAGGGAAAGGCAAGGTTCCCATGGGACGGCTCGGGGTCCAAGGGTCCAGAGTGGCAGTGAGATGCCCTCCACCGCGTTTACTCGGAAGCGAGCCCCACGGATCCCAGAGGGACCTCCTTCCCGGGGACATCCTGCATGCTGCTCAGGGCTCAGCTTTAAGCTGTGCCTTGGCTGAAGAGGCCGGCCAAGGGCTACGTGAAAGGGGTCATGGGGACAGCGGCTCTTGAGGAGGGAGGGGTTCGGTCAGGGGCAGCAGCAGCAGCAGCACCCCAGTGTTTGGGGAGGGAGTCCCAGGTCTTAGTGCAGCCAGGGAGGGAGACGGTCACAAGCCATCGGCAGCTTTGGGAGGCCAGCCCTGCCTGCGGCTGGAGCAACGGCCACAATTTACAGGTCGTTTATTTTCCCTCCAGCAGAAAACATCCTATTGTGGTGGCGAAGTAATATCATAAAAGGAAGCCTCACATCTCAGCATTATTGATTCCGGCATTGAAGATGGCAAAAGCGTCTCCCCTTTCAAAGCCAGACCCATCATGGCCAATAACATTTCTTCCAATTGCTCGCCAGATTCTGCCTGCTGCTCTCAGGGTTCTGGGCCTCGGGATAGACAGCAAAAGGCAACCGAAGGTTTATCTTGGATTAACCCACCATGAGCTCACGATCACCCCCCCCGCTCTAGTTTCCAGTCTGGGTCCGTCAACAAACCTACAGTGACGTGGCCACTGCTTGTTGCTGAATGCTGGGACAGGCGGTTATGGGAGCCAGGTGAGGAGCAGTTGAGAAGCATCCTGAACTGGGCAGGGGTTGTAGGGAAGAGAGGGGAGAGCCAGGAGGTGGTGGACTTGCTGCCTGGAAGGGAGCAAGAGACCCGTCAGGTGGCAGCCAGCCAATGGGATCGCCATTCTGTCGCAGCATTCTGTTACTTGAGCCACTCCTAAAGGAAAGGTGAAGTCTGCCGTCAAGGCGATGTCGACTCCTGGCGCCCCCAGAGCCCTGTGGTTTTCTTTTGGGAGAATACAGGAGGGGTTGGCCATGGCCTCTTCCCGTGCAGTCTGAGATGATGATGCCTTTCAGCACCCTCCTAGCAATGCCAAAAGGCCTTCCCAAAGACATTTCCCTGGAAGGGATGCACGCCCACGCCTCCTCCTCCTCCTCCTCCTCCTCCTCCTCCTCCTCCTCCTCCTCCGGCCTCTTTGCAGCCAGGGAGTGGCAGCCCCCCCGCCATGTGCCCAGCAAGAGAAATGCTCCTGCTTCTCCCGCTACAGGAAGGCCCCCCTCCACACGGTCCCTGGACTGCACAGGCAGGAGGGAAGCCACGTCCAACCGCAGGCCTTGGCCTAATGGAAAAATCCATGCCCATTTGCTTCTGCGAGGCCTCGTGGCTCGACTCCTGCTTACCATAATTTAATATTTCAATCAGGCCCTTTGGGCGGGGGGGTCGGTTTCCGCTTTAGCGGCCTGAGCAGAGTGGAGCTGCTCCTCTCCGCAACGGGATGCAAATGCTTGCGCTCCCTGAAGAGGATGTAATTATTCTCACCGTGGGCTCCGCGTCCTCCAGCCCAGAGCCCGGCCACACGGCAGCCAGCGCCCTTGGGGGCAGACTCTGGCAGAGACCCACTTCAAAGGGCGGGGAAGAGACGTGGCTGACCCCCACGGCGCTGGGGGGAGGAGGCAGTGCCCGTCCCAGCTGCCATATGGCTTGGCGCTCCACATTGGCCCGCTGGGGACCCACATTCCCCGGAGAAGCTCCCCGTCCCTTAGGCTAGTCCTCGGCTGCAATCCGAAGGGCACGTCACTGGCAAGCAACCAGTCAGCTCGCTGCAGCAGCCCTGCTCAGCGGGGACAGCCCCTCTTGGTTTTTGGGCTGGGGCGCGGGGTCCCTGGTGCTCAGCCCAAGAAAGCCATGCTCAGGACCCCACGGCCAGGAGAGATGCAGTGGGGGGGGCATGGGGGACGGAAGGGGCCTCGGCCAAGGGGTGCCGAATCAGTGCACCCCACTGCCTAGGGGGACCCGCTCTCCTCTTCTAGGGCAGATGCCCCCCTCAGGTGAGGCTGGGCAACACAAGGCTCCTGCCCAGATTCTGGCTTTGCAGCAGACCGAAGGGGGCTGGCCCTAGAGCTGTGAAGTGTATGTGTCTGGGGGGGGGACCATCCCCCCTGAAAACAACCTCCCCCCCAGGCTTCCCCCCCACACCCTGGCCTTCATCTCTAACTGGCCCACAGGCTAACAGACAGGACCCAGAGGGGGCTCAGCTGGGGGGGGTCTGCAGAGCAGCAAGGGGGTGGGCCAGTCCCCGGGAGGTGCAGGGCTGCAGGGGGAAGTCCCACCGCCCCAGGAAGGTGGGAGCTTTGGCCTCAGCAGGGAGTTTGTGGGGGGAGGAGGAGGAGGAGGAGGAGGCAGGTCGCCGGCGGACCCTGAAGCCCAAGGGGGGCCTTGGGAGCCCCACAGCCTCCGCTGGAGGGGTGCACCGTGGGGTGTCCCCTGGTGAGCAGGGCTCCCACGTGGCGGCTTCCCTGGAGCATCCTCTCTGCCTGAGTAGCTGCTGGCCTCAGGCCCCAAGTCAGGACGGATTCTGACGTGTCTGCCGGGCTCCCTTCGCCATATCGCGGCAGGCAGCTAAGAGACTTTTCACGAACGGGGCGGCTGCTGGGGGGGCAGATATTGGGCTTTGTGCTGCTTGGAGCCCAAATGCCTTCTTGCAGTCAGCTGTGATCTAGGAGGGATTCCAGGGATTCCATGACCCGTCTGGTCTTCTTGGTGAGCGGCTTGGGGAACGGCCTGACAGCAGCATTGGCCTTTCCCTGCCAAGGGGATCTCCAGACTTCCAGCCTGTCGGGAGAAATCGCAGCGGCAAGGCAGCTCTGGAACCTGCTTCCTGGAAGAGGCGGGGAGGGCTCCCAGCTAGCCCACACCTGCTGCTCCAACCCCCGGGGAAGCCAGCTGCCTTCCCATAACCCGGCGTTTCTAACAGGATCCTGCATGCTCTGTTGGACGTCGGAAAGCCCTGGCTCCTTTGGCATCTCATTTCTTCTCTTGGGCAACCAGCCATCCAGCACAGAGGAGGAGGAGGGCGACGGCAGGGAGTTGGCATGTCTCTTGCAGAGGCCGGGGTCACCCGAAGAGCCCAGGCTGGCTTTCAACCCTATCCTTAATGGGGGGAGAAGAGAAGGGGACCCTTGAAAGCGCTGCAGTGCAAACTCCCTTTTTCTGTGCCAGTTCCTGGCAGAGGAGAAACTCTGGCCAAGGCTGCTGGGAAGCGGGTGGGACACACACACACACACACACACACACACACACACACACACACACAAAGCCGCTGCTTAGCCTGTCCACCTCCTTCCTGCCACCGAGAGTCCTTTGCAGACACACAGAACAAAGACTGGCGCTGGGCTGTGGGGACGCAGCCTTTCACCTCTGGGTCGCGTCTTTGGGTCTTGGCTCTTGCCTGGCTGGAAGCTGCTCTCAGGATGCCATGTGGCCATTCATGGGGCAGGACACTGACAATTAGATTGGGGGGGGAGGAGGAGGAGGAGGAGGCGGCATTTCCAAGACCGCCGGCCTAAACACTGCTCTGCCAGCAGCATTTCAAGTCAAGGAACCCAGCTGAGCCCCAGGGCCCAGGGCAGGCCACCAAGGGGATGATGAGGGCATCTCCCTTTGGCAGGATGAGCCCCGCCCAGCAGACAGACTCTGTTGGCAGCAGAGAGGGGAGGTGGGGAAGACGCCTCCTCCTCCAGTGGCTCCGCCGGAGAATTGAGGCTCCCCTTTTGTCTTCTTCTTTGGGCTGGCTCTCTTGAGCGTCTGGCCACCCTCAAGGTGGGATGTGCATTGGAAAAAGGAACCCCTCCGCCAGCAAGCAGCACAGGCTCAAGACTGACCGTGCACCTCCAAGAAGGGGCCCGTCGACCGGCAAGCCCGTGTGGCTGCCAGATCCCGGTGGCGGATCTCCCCCCTCGCCCGCAAAAGGTGCTTTGCAGAGCCTGGGAACAACGCCACTTGGTGACCCCCAAGGACGAGCCAGGAGCCCGTGTCAAGACACAAAGGAGGAGGAGTCATGCCCGAGCCAGGCAGGGGGCAGCCAGCCAGGTGGCAAGGAGCTGGCTCTTCTTCAGAGGCCCCCAGAAACCACCCGGCGGGGAGGGTCCTGCTTCCTGGGCCTGAGCACCAGGATTTGTGCTTGCCGGCTTCAACGGCCTCTGGCCACTTTGAGGGGGTGGCTTTCCATGCAAAGGGTGCCAGAGGCCAGCATAAGCAGTCTTTGTCACGGGGAGACTCCCAGCGAATGTCAGGGGCGCGCCCAGGAACATCTGGCCGCTGGCGCTGACCATGCTCCACATTGCCTGGGTCTTTGCATGAGGCCAGCAGTGGTGCAGGATGTGCCCCCGGAATGGGCAACGCCAGGCAGGAGCTGTTTGATGCAGCACCAGACCCCGGGGCCCATCTAGCCCGAGGGGCCCCAGCTGTGGCCAGACTCCAACACCAAGGCTGAAGGCCATTGTGGCTGGGGATGATGGGAGTTGTAGTCCAACCACATCTGGGGACCCCGGAGCTGGCTCAGTGGCTCTCGGACAGGGGGAGGCCTTGCCTGGCTGTCCCTGGAGACGCTGCCCGCGACCGGGGATCCCAAGGCCTTCTGCATGCCCAGCAGCCGCCACGGCCCCTCCCCAAATGCGGAGAGCAAACCCCAGCAAGGTCGGGGAGAAGCGGCACAAAAGGGCATCCGAGAAGACGGACCTTCGGGGAGGTGGGGATCCTTTCCTGGCAATGGCTTTGGCTGCACGCAAGAGGCTAATTTCCAGGCAAATCTCCCGATGAGCACATCTCTGGCACCGGCCGCTGCTCCCAAGCCACCAGGCAGGGGACTGGCCAAGCTCTTGCCCAGGTCCCTTGCATCCCTGCTCCCGGCCGCCTCCTTCTCTCCCCGCCTTGCCAGGCCAGCGGCCAGGAGGCCCGTCTCCTGCCACGGCCACAGGGAGCCCGTGCACTTTCTCGCCAGGCCTGCCTCCTCCTTTAATGCACTTTGTTAAAGGAGTTCTTAAAATGGATTCGTGCTTACAACATGCAAAGGGGGTTCATTAGCCTGGTTTTTTTTTAATTGAACGGGGGCGGGGGGGGGGGACACACACCAGAACCCAACCAACCAACAACAAACAAAACAGAGATGCTTGTGTATCTGTGGCCATGTTAATGCTACGCTGGGCTGAGAGCCAAAGCATTAAGGGAAATCGAATTCCTAAAACCAGCTTTAATCAGCAGATTTTTATGGTTAGAATTACTCTCTCCTCTAGAAGGCTCTGCCAAGGTTAATTCTGTCCTGAGCATGCAGAATTAATGGGCTGGACAGAGACGGGTGGAGTACCCCACCCCCACCCCCATCACCCTCCTGTGTCCACAGCTTTCTTTTAACTCTGTGTGTGTGTGGTGTGTATTCCCATGATAAAGAAAAGCTGTGATGTTTCTGAAGGCAAGGGGAGCACTACTCAGGCAGAGGAAACCAGGGCCTGTGGTCCGTCCAGGTCCAGAGACACTCCCACCTCACAGGAACAGAGGAAGCTCTCTTATGTCAGACCCTTGGTCCATCTCGCTCAGTACTGTCTGCACAGACAGGAGTCTCTCCCAGCCCTAGCTGGAGACAAGGAGACCCAAACACCAGAGCAGCCCTTCAGGAGCCGGCCCAAGGAAGCCCACCCATCAGCCCAGCATCCCACCAGATGCCTCTGGGAGGCCCACAGGCAAGAGGTCTGTGCCTGGCTTCTCTCCTGCTGTGGCTGCCCTGCAGCTGGTTTTTAGAGGCATCTGCTTCTGCGGCTGGAGGTGGCCTACTAGTCACCAGACTAGCAGCAACTGATAAACCATGAATCTGTCTAAGCCCCTTTTAAAGCCATCCAAGCTGGTGGCCATCACCCCATCCAGTGGCAGAGAATTCCATCGATGAATGATGGGCTGGGTGGAAAAGGACTTCCTCTTGTTGGTCCTTAAATTTCTGGGCCTTCAGTTTCATGGGATGGCCCCTGGATCTAGTGTTATGTGATAGAGCTCTCTCTCCACTCTCTCCACACCATGCATGATTTTATAGATCTCTGTCATGTCTCCCCTCCTCAGTTGTCTAAAAGGCCCAGGTGTTGTAGCTTTGCCTTGTAAGGAAAGTGCTCCAGACCCCTAATCATCACGGTGGCCCACTTCTGCACCTTCTCCAGTTCTATGATGTCCTTTCTGAGGTATGGTGACCAGAACTGTATGCAGTAGTGCTCCAAATGTGGTTGTACAAAAGATTTGTTTAACGGCATTATGATATTAGCAGTTTTATTTCCAATCCCCTTCCTAACGATTCCGAGCATGGAATTGACCTTTTCCACAGCTGCTGTGCACTGAGTTGATACTTTCAATGAGCTGTCAACTATGATCACAAGATATCTCTCCTGGTCAGTCACCAGCAGCTCAGACCCCCATGAGTATATAAATGACATTGGGGTTTTTTGCCCCAATGTGCATCACTTTACACTTGTTAACACTGAACGGCATTTGCCACTCTTTGTCACCCACTCCCCCAGTTTGGAGAGATCCTTTTGGAGCTTCTCACAATCTCTTTTGGATTCCACTACCCTAAATCATTTGGTGTCATCTGCAAGTTTCGCCACCTCACTGCTTACCTAGAGAATTTATGAATAATTAAAGATCACCGGTCCCAGTACCAATCCCTGGGTGACTCCACTTCTTTCTTCCCTCCATTGTGAAAACTCTCCATTTATTCCTACTCTCAGTTTCCTCTCCTTCAACCAGTTACCGATCCACACATGAAGCTGTCTCCTTATCCCATGACTGCTAAGTTTGCTCAAGAGCCTTTGGTGGGGAACTCTGTCAGAAGCTTTTTGGAAGTCCAAGTATACTAAGTCAAGCAGATCACATTTATCCACATGCCTGTTGATGCTCTCAAATAACTCCAAATGGTTAGTGAGGCAAGACTGGCCCTTGCAGAAGCCCGGCTGGTTCTCCTTCAAGAAGGCCGGCTCTGCTATTTGTTTAACAGTTTTATCTTTGAGAAAGATGCTGCCAGGGAGGGGACTGGGAACCTTCTGCATGTAACCTTCTTCCCAGAGCAGCCCCACCCCCTGAGGGGAATCTCTTGCAGTGCTCACACATCAAGTCTCCCATTCAGATGGAACCAGGGCGGACCCTGCTTAGCTAAGGGGACATGTCATGCTTGCTACCACACGGCCAGCTCTCCTCCCCATCCACCCCTGACCCGACGTGGCCATAAATACCTCCAGGTCCGCCTGGGCTAGCAGCCACACCCCGGCTTGGGGAGTGTGGTTCCCTCTCCTCTCGCAGCAGAGGCCTGCCCAGGCCCCCTCCATCTCCCTCCTTGACAGTTTCCTTCCATACTTGCTTCCGCCTTCCTTTCTGCCCCCTTTGGACAGACCACCCTCCTGTGGGCCTGCCCCAAGCCCTACCAGGACTTGCATCATCAGCACCCCCTGTGTAGGGCTGCGTACAGCCGGCTTGGGGGCTTGTGGCTCACGTAAGCGGCACACTCGTTTGCTCCCAGCCACTGGCCAGCCGGGTGTGCACACGTGCCTGCCCGCAGGGGTCAGTTTCTGGCAGCCCTTCACCCCCTGACCTTTGGCAGGTTTGGAGCACAAAGATCTCGCTCGAGCATTCTCCTCTCAAAATGTGGAGACGGTCAGGAGGGGGACCCTCCAATGAGCCCTTTGGGCCCAAGCCCACCCTGGGCTCAGTGGCTGGGCCACAGTCCGTTCTCGGTGGTCTTAAAGCCAGGAGGCTGGTGGTCCTTGGGGTTTAAGAGAGAGAGAGTGAGAGCAAGAGAGGGAGAGAGGGAGAAGTCACTGCCTTACCAAAGGTTGTCATGAGTCCCAAAGATCCCCTTGCAGCTGTGGCTTGAAGGTGGCAGGTTGCATGTCACCTGCGGCCTTACTAGTGCCCATGTGCAGGCCTATGTGCCCATGTGCCCATGTGCCCAGGCCAAGGCACAGCTGCTTCCCACTCGGGAGATTGATCTTCTAGGGCTGGGGGCAGTGGGACGGGGCGGGGAGCGGGATGCAAACGGAGCCTGGAGCGATCTGGGGAGGAGTGTGAGCCCTGAGACACGACAGCGCTAGCCAGACAGAAAAATGGGCACCACACTCCACCAGGGTGGAGGGACCAGGAATTCGTTGACCAGCTCAGTCAACGGGCCTGTCCACACCATTGTTTGCCTCTAGGCCTAACGCTGGGTATCAGCACTGAAGTCACGGTGTGAACCCATGCCAGGGTGGGAACCTGGGGCCATTGCCCAGTTTGGCCTGGGCGCCCCCCCGCCCCCCTTCTTCAGTGCCGGCTCCTCGTATCAGGAGATCAGCAGCAACAGCCAAGCTTCCCGGAAAGGGATCCTGCTTGCCACAGCTGTGGGCTGCTGATGGCTGGGCGTGGCAGAGGCCAGCCCCAGTGTCCTCCCCACTGGGCAACCGGGAGGCGCCCCGAATCCTCAGCAGAGAGCCTGAGTTCATCGCCACCAGAAACCGCATGTGGACTGAGACCCCAGGGGATGTGTGTGACGTCCCCCGCGCCTGCTGCCTCCTCTGAGCAGCTCCTCTGCTGGGATTCTCCTCTTGCGGCAAATTCCCCGTCTCATGTGGCCACCCCCTCCGAAAGCTGGGTGAGGAACCTCCCCCTCCCCTCCGATGCCCTCGAAGTTGCGGTGGCTTATTTAAAAATCACACACCAACGTTGCAGAGGTGCCTTCCCTTTAATGAGACCACCTTGGGGGATGCAGGGAGGAAAAGCAAAGCAAAAGAAATCAGGCATCCAAGCTCAGGTTGGACAAGCTTTGAAATCTACTCCCTGCTGAATTACGCCAGCGGCGGGGGGCGGGGGCGGGGAGAGAAATATATATTTAAATAAAATCTATTTTTTTCTTCAAACCCCTTCTGGATTTGGTTAAGTTTTTTTCCACATGCAATCCCCCAATTCCCCTAACAAGAAGCTAAATCAATCTTTAGAGAGAACAAATCACATAAAACCCTCTGCTCTAAAAAGTTTATATATGCATATGTGGATAAATTAAGGTCCTGGGCCTCCGCGTTCTTGCAGCGCTTGCAAAGGTGACAAAGGATTGGGGTGGGGGGCGGAGGCTGGTGGGGGGGCGGTTGTTGCTTCTCCGGCTTCAGCACTGGACAGAGCAGGGTTGTGGGGCTCCTTCCTCCGGAGTGGAAGGTCACACCTCCTATTTGCCAATGGGGGTAAATACTCCCTCTGGCAGCAATGAACTGCCCAGAGCCTTTGGATGGGGCAGTCTAGAAATGTATTAGATAGATAGATAGATAGATAGATAGATAGATAGATAGATAGATAGATAGATAGATAGATAGATAGATGCAGAGCAGCCATGGAGGGGCAATCCAGATCAGAATTGTGGGCGGGGGGGAGGGTGAAAGCCCCCTGCCCTGGCCCTGATCCATGGGGGGCCTAGCTATCACTATGGGTCATTGCATCATGCTGGGAGTTACATGAAGTTAGTTTGGCTCTTAGTAATCTTTCCTCTAAACAAAGACACACACCCCCCCCCACCCGCTTTAGTTTTTTTCTTAGGAAAAGTTCTGAACTTGCACATGCCGATCGATGGGAAAAGGCAGGAAGAATTCTGCCCTGGTCTTGTGGCAGCAAACATGACTTGCCCCACTTGCTAAGCAGGGTCCACCCTGGTTTGCATATGGATGGGAGACTACATGTGTGAGCACCGTAAGAAATTCCCCTTAGGGGATGGGGCTGCTCTGGGAAGAGCACCTGCTTGCTGCATGCAGAAGGATCCAAGTTCCCTCCCTGGCAGCATCTCCAAGACAGAGCTGAGAGAGACTCGGTGAGTCTCTAAAAGCAGCTCCTTTAAAATATGAGCAGCCGGGCTTCCAATGCAGCGCTATTGGATGTTGCAAGGCTAATGGAGAAGCCGGCTGGCCGGCCTCTGAGCGCCCCAGGCACGTGCCAGCAATTTCGTCCCCCGTTTCCGCGATGCTGACCAAGAAACCCTGGTGGGGAAGCGGGGGAGGGTGCCGCACGGATGGATTCTCCTCTCCCGAAGCCCTCCGCCTTCATGACCGCTTCACAGAGACCTGTCTCTCGGGGCCAACGGCTCTGGGTGCCAGAACTCACTAGGGCTTCAGTTGGGGAGCCCAGCCTGGGGGGCCAGAGGCCATTGGACTGCAACACCCATCACGGCCCCACCCCACGGTCTTTCTCCCAGACGTCTCCATGGGGTGGTTGGCCCTTACTCTGCTGGGCCCCACGAGCAGCTTCCCAGAAGGGTCTCGGCACACCCTGGGGGGAACCTGCACCCCAGTGCTGTGGGGAGTCCTGCTCTCGTGCCGCCTGACCCCACAGACGTGCCATGTGGCCTGAAGGGAGGGTGTCTGGCCCCAGGAGGAGGGGGTGCACAAAGCCCCCCCCCCGGCGATGCTTCCCTGAGGCCGGCCCTGGGAGGCTCTCTCCTTCCGGCAGCCGCCCCCCCCGGCCCCCGCCACTGTCCACTGCAGCTGCTCCTGCGGGAAGAGACACGGCCTCTCCAGCGGCATCAGCATTCACAACAGGTTGGCCGTGGCTGGCCGCTTGCAAAGGATTTTGCACACAGGGGCCATTTCCCCCCATCTGTGTTTGCAAAGCAATGCCGGAGGAAAGAAACCCCAAATGGGAAGGAGGCCAGGAAGGAGAGAGGTGGGGGACCAACGGACCCCCCCCCCCGAGGACACCAGCGAGCCTCTTGCAGGCAACCCCAGGCTCTCCTCCACCCCAAAGCGGCCGATGGTCTTTGCGGGAAAGCCCAGGACAACCCCCCCAGGCCCCACCTGCGACAGCAGTGTCACCGGCCTCTCTCTGCACAGAGCCAGGACTGGCGCCCGCGGAGAGCCAGCTATCATGCAGCAGATGGTCTTTCCTTCAGGACTCGGAGGCTCCAGCCACAGACACATTCCAAAATCCATTTAAACACCAGATTACCCTCATTCCTGTCAGCTAAAGGAGCTGGGAGACATCAGCAGTTCCAGCCTGCTCCATTAATCAAAATTCAGTGAGGAAAGCCAACACGTAGCTATAACCACCACCACCACCCCCGGCCGCCCGACTCCCTGCCAGGGCCATGCACAGGCAAACAGACCCATCAATCTTGATTTCTCCAGGCCGGAAGAGCCCCGGGGCCAGGAGGGTCCTCCTCGTGAACACAGGGACCCGGAAGGTCCCCGGGGAAGGCAGAGCTGCATTTCCCCAAACGGATCCTCCTGGGTCTCCCTCGGTGGCTCCCCCCCTCCATGCTCTCGCCACGGCTAAGCTGCCGATTGGAAGCTCCGCGGGGCAGAGAGCTGCCTTTTAAAGAAACTGAAGGGGCCACAGCCTTTTCACAATCTAGGCTTGCTGTTTGCCTCAATGCATTTTGAAGAGGTGTGCTTTCAAGGCGGAGAGCCGCTTCTTGGGGGGGGGGAGGGAGGGAGGGAGCTGGTGTGTCTTGATGGGACCATACCAGGTGGGAGGGGACGCTTCCCCTACAGAGTCGTATCCTGGATGGAAGCTGCCATCTACTGAATCAGACCCTGGCGCCATCTAGCTCAGTGTCATCTACACAATTGTATACAAAGGGGAAAAAGAACCAAGTGGTTTTAGTATAAAATGCAGGGGGGGGGACGCCACAACACCTTTTTTTTTAAAAAAAAAAATTGTTTGAATAAATAATATTGTAAAAGCAGCTTCTCCCAGGCTGCAGGCAGGAGTCTCTCTCAACCCTGTCTGGAGACGCTGCTGCCAGGGAGGGAACGTGGGACCTCCTGCATGCAAGCCTCCTTCCCACAGCAGCCCCGTCCCCAAAGGGGGCCCCTTGACAGAATATCGAAGGGGAAATCTCCCAGGCCCACCTGGAGAAGCAGCAAGCAGAAGCACCAGTGGGAGCTCCATCCCCATCCCCCAGGAGTCACACGTGTAGTCTCCGATCCCAACGCAAACGCAGGCAGACTCTGCTTAGGAAACGAGTCCATTCCTGCTTGCTACCACAAGACCAGCTCTCCTCCCCTAGAATTGCCCCCAAAGCGGAGATGAGAAGTAAAGCAACCATCGCTGCTGCTATGACCAGGCCATGTCCAGCTCACGCCCCCCTTTTAACCGCAGCAGATCCCAGCACCGCCGCTGGAGAGAGCCGTCAGGAACAGGAGCTTCCTCCCTGCAAGGCCTGCCCAAGAGAGGAGTTCCCTGGCCCTGATCCCCTTTCCCTCCACTGCTCGCCTCCTCCACACACGCCACGCTCAGCACACGGCGACAGCCACACTCAGGCTGGCTTTCATCTATCAAGCACTTAAACTTTTACGACAGTAATTCTTTTAATAAGAGTTCTTTAAATATTTACGACACAAAGCTATGTGAGTCGCTTGGTGAAAAATGAGGACTTCAATCGAGGTTCCAGAACGCTCCCCGCCCCCCCCCCAGTCCCCGTCACGCTCTTGCCCCGGAGGCTGAAGGAGAGGCATTGCGGGAGCCCCTCTGATTCATCCAGGGGGTCTGCCGTGCTCCCAAGGGGCTGGGTATATGAGTCTTGTAGGGCAGAAGGGAAGATGCAGAATCAGCCTCTGGGATTGGCAGGCAGGACGGAGACCCTGGATTGGACAAGGCTGGTCCAAATCCTGGGCACCTGACCTTTTGCACGCGCTCTTGCATATCGCTGCTTGCGGAGGAGGATGGATAAGACGGTAATCATCATGACATCGTCCTAACATCATCATGTCTTCAGACTTAGCACTGTGCTTTCATCACCAAAATCACATGGGGCTCCACAGCCAATTGGGTGGACCAACAAGGCAATGGACTAGGGGTGTGCAAAATATTTTGACATCAAAACATGTCGACTCAAAACGGGCTGTTTTGAGTATTTCAAGTTTCAAACAAAATTCCCTTGAAATAAAGGGCCTGCTTTGAGCTCAGAACAAAATGACCCTTTTCCGAGTCGAAACGTTTTGACGTTTCCAGCACCATTTTGGAGCATTTCCCTTGATGACTGGTTTTCTACAATCCTATAGGATCCTATGGGAGTGAGGTTAAGCATTTGTTTAAAATCGGGCTGCTTGCCCATTTCTTTTGTGGGCTGGGTGATAGGTAGCACCCATCATGCCCTACCACACAACCCACTTTGGTGTCCCTAGGAGCTACCCATGGGGAACAAACAGTGTGGTGTTTTGAATTTCCCCATTGTTCCCTATGGCTGAAACACTTGAAACGTTTTGAGTTTTGTTTCGCCAAAACAACTAGTTTGACCGCTGTTTCGAAGAAATGTTTCAGCCACCCATCCATCCATTCAGCTCGAAACAAAATGCAAAATCCATGTTGTGCACATCCCTACAATGGACTGTGAGGGCGAAAAAGGAGGAAGAAAATGGAACAGAGGACGACAGCCTCAGAAGGACGCAATGGCTTTGGCATGCCAGCCTGGCCATCTCAGCTGGCTGGAGAACAGCCACCTCCCTTGTTAAGGCCTTTGCCCTCGCAAAAGGAGACCAGGTCAACCTTGGCTTTAGGCCTCTGTTTCAAACCTCGGTGGCACCAAGGCAGAGAGAGCAAGACCTGCAGCAGATCTTCTGGGAGTGGAAGATTCCCAACAGTGTGATCTCTTGCTCTTCTTTCCCCAGGACCAACATGGACCAAATGAGCCTTGCCAAATTGCCCGGGAGCTGCAAGAGGGAGACCATTCCAGGCATCACACAGCTAGGAGAGAGGGATTCGCTTGCACCTTGCGAGAGCCCCCAACTGGTACGCAAGCTCCCCCAACAACAGCAAGCTTATTCAACGGGGATACTTTAATCTCAGCCTAATTTTTTCTTGGGAGAAGCTGCATTCCTCGGCTGCCTGCAGCCAAAACCTGCCGGATGCGCCCGACCAATTTGTATTCCAGGCGCTGCACCGTGCCTGTCAACATGTTTGCCTCCTGTATCTACCATCTCTTATTTATAATCTGGCTGCGATTAATGAATGACAGTGGTTCTCATCACAGGAAATTTGATTAATCAATTTAAGTGCTTAATCACCACAGTCTTGGTGCGAATACGACAGACGGAGGGGATCTCTCACTTTGATGTACAGGAATTGGGGAGCAAGTGGGGAGGGGGGGGAAAGAGGGAAGAAAGGAAGGAATTAAAACTTTACCAGAAAAGGAGTTAGAAACGAGCCCCCCCCCGTTCCATTCCTCTATTGTTCCTCTGGTTCACTCTGTTTTGAGTTCCTCTCCTCCTGAATTCTGCTTTAGTGGTGGGAATTTGTAATATGAATTATTGAATGGAAGCGTGCACCATTTCCTTCAGCTTTCCATTCTTTGGGTTCGTTTGCATCTTTATTCCCCTCTCTGTTACTGGTCTGTGTTGACACACACTGACAAAACCCTGCAAAAAAGCCATTCTGCTCTGATCGTACAGAAGCAGGCATCAGAACTCTCCTTCCGCAGTGTTTCAGTGATGCTCACATGTGCTGCTCCTGCTAGAACTGATCCACAGTGCCCCTTCCATACTCTCTGGTGGAGAAAAGAGGGAAGGCAATTTCTGCAATTTGGGGTGTGCCTTTTTAATTTTTAAAAAAGAAATTTCGAGACATTTCTCAGTCTATTGGAAGCTGCCATTTTTGCAGTGCGGATGACGGGAGCTGTCACCTCAGGTTGTCCCCTCCCCTGCAGTCTAATCTATTCTGCAATGGCAAGGAAGCGGAATAGTCAGCACCATGGTCTGTACCACAAAGGATGTGCCATGTGGGAGCAGCCAAGTCCAGAGACCAGCTGAACCTTCCTATATCCCAGGCAAGCCTGATGGCCACCTGAGCAACTCGGCACACACTCAGCTCCAAATCATGGGGTAAGAGAATTAGAGGTATGCACCAAACTGGAAAACCCGGCTCAGCACGAATCCAACCAGACTCGAGACGAACTGGGTCCGGTTCAGTTTTGTGCACACTTGAGCTGGGCCCAGTTTGATTCAGACCAAGTCTGGCTCAAGTCAACTTGGAAATTAATGGTAAAGGGGAATCTGATAAGGAAGCTTTACCTCTGGCTTGAACCAAACTGGGGCCGATTTTGCTGGAATTTGGGCCGAAGCAGGCCTGGTTTGGTTTGAGTCGAGATGGCTCTCTCTCTCTCTCTCTCTCTCTCTCTCTCTCTCTCTCTCTCTCTCTCTCTCACACACACACACACACACACACACACAAACACACACCCCTGGAAAAAACCATGTCTTTGGGGGAGGTCTTACGTGGATTACTGCAATATTCTCTCCATGGAGCTGCCCTTAAAAGACAATTTTGAAGTTTCAGCCAGCCCAGGATGTGTTTATGAACTGATGCTCTCTGTTGAGCTCTAGCTCTGCTAAGATGGCCCATCAGGCTCAACTTATGTTGCTGCTACCTTGAAAGCCCTCCATGGCCTGGATCCAGGGTATCTTGGGGGATCCCCTTTTCTCATATGAGCCTCCCAACCCCAAATACTTAAGAGGACACCCTTTGAGGTCCAGCTCCAGGATCATCCAAGCCAGAGCGACCATTTCAAAGGGAGAGACTTTCTCTGTGGACCTCTTTCCCAAGGGACGTTCCCTCCTTTCACCTTAGGAGACCAGCTGCAACCCATTCATCCCAGAATCCCTAGCTGGCAATCTTGGCTATCATATGCTCACGTCAGGACAGATTCTTGAGAATTCGAGGTTGTGTCAACAGTTTTAATTAGGTTCTATTGGTGCTCTTAGGTGGGTTTCCCCCTTGTATCTTGGAGAAAATTCTCCAGTTATAGTCAGAAAAGTAGAGTCTAAATTGCACAAACAAAAGAACACCATGTATCAAGAGGCACCTTGAGATGCAGGGGAAGCTGGGTGAGCACGTTTTTAATGGGAAGAAATCAATGTCCAGCCACGTGGCCACACATTCCCCGTGGCTCAGCCCTTGCAGCCTGGATTTCCGACACCCTCCCTGCCCTTCCAAACTTGCCTCGGCAGCGACACGCCTGACATCTTTGTCGGAGCCAAACTCAACATCCCGTCTGTACCTGCGAGCAAAGTGGGCCTTAATTGACCTTGCATCTGCCTGCCGCTTCGGTGGTGGCAGCTCTTTTGTGGGAGAAGAGCAAACAAAACCCACAGACTACAAAGCTGCAAATTCTCATCCAAGTCATTTTGCAAACTGCCTAATCCAGGCAGAGAACAATAGGGGGAGAGAAAAGGAATCTCCCCAGCCTGCTTCCTCACCGACCAGCAGGGAGGCGTCGGGAGGAGCCAGCCGGGGGCCTGGCTGCGGGTTTATGAGGACTCCCTCTGCCGCCTGCCCCTGCCAGCCCCATGGAAGCCATTGCGGAATGAGAAGTCCCTCTCCTCACCCTGTTGTCTGTGGCTGGGGTAAAGATAAATTCTAATTAAAAAGGGAAATAATCATTAAAAGATGTATCCACGCTGAACAGCGTAATTAATCAAGCACGTTGTTAATACATATTCATATTTGTTGCCTCACTTTTGAGTCAGGAAATTGGATGCGCCGCACGCACCACTGAGGCAGGGAGCCGGCCATGGTGGGGGCCGTGCACAGCCTCTGCCTCCCCTCGGGAGAGGGACCCGGGCTGGGCTTCGCTGCCGCCGCCGCCGCCTCCCCAGTTTTCCCTGCTCCTTTGCCAATCATGGGGGAGGAGGTTTGCCACTTTTTGGCCGGAGGGGGGGGGGTTGCCCATCAAAGTGGTGGAAACCATTGGGGGGGGGGGGAGGAGATTGACCAGCAGCAGGGCGGCCGATCTCTTCCTCTTTAAGCAGAACGACGGCAGCATCTCTGCCCAGCTCCGTGCCTGCTGGCCTTTCTTTCGGGCAGCTGCTACCCACCACGTTCTTCCCCAGCATGCACTGGGAGCCCCTGCGGCACCCTGGGAAAGGAAACGGCAGGCGGCAGATAATGGGAACATCGGCGGCACGACTCGGGGTCTCTGCTGCAGTCGCCACCCGCAGAGACGGCCCCGTTTCCTTGAAGAAGCTGCTGCCAGTCCGTGTAAACAATCCTGAGCTAGATGGACCAAGGGTCTGACTCAGTAAATGACAGCATCCTATGTTCCTATGTTCACCAAAATGCATTTTGCGGTCTACATTCAGCAGAATGGCTGGTTTGTGTGGGTAGGAGAAGGCCCTTTATCGACTGCTGTGTTTGCGGAGGGGCCCACTTGACAGCAGAAAGAGATGTGCTGCACACCTGAAAGGATCCTTTGGCCAACTGTGTAATCCTAGGGAGGCACGATAAACACCAGCCTACTCAGTCTCCTGGGAGCCTCTGCAAAAACAGACCGGAATTAGCAACGCCAAAAATACCAGATTGAAGGTGCTTCACAGCAGTTTAGCGGGAGTGGTGCTGCTGCCCTGACAGCTGATATCCATCACTGCCAAGGCAAAAGGAATAATTAAGTTCAAGAGGAGTCAGGTAATTAGCCATTGAGGAGGAAACCCAGTGTTCACTCTGACAAGGCATGCCGCACAACCCGGAGAGCCAGGTCTCCCACGGATCCCGGGATCCCTTCTGTGGAGAAAGGAGGTGGGAGGCGAAGGGTGGGGGCAGCGAGGGGAGGGAGGAGAGAGGAGTCCCTCCCTCCTTCCACCCTTTCCCGGTTCTCTCTGCCTTGGGTGCCACTCTGCCAGCTTCAAGGAGGCTTTCGAAAATGAACTGTAGCTTCGGAATGTATGCCATTCGCCATCACATTCAGTTCCGCCAGTTCATTTATATCCCCCCAATTGATGATGATGATGATGATGATGATGATACAAACTTATGGCTCACACCACAGCATTAAGACAGAAAATTAAAACACACAACTCATTAAATCATAACAGACCAAAAGGGAAAACAAATAACAAAACACGATACAAAGCAGTATAAACACTCCTTCAAAATCAGTTTAAAATCCAATTTAAAAATCAATATTTAAATTTAAAAGGCCTCAGTGAACAAAAAGGTCTTCACCTGGCATCTAAAAGAACCAAGTGATGAAGCCAGGTGAACCTCACTGGGGAGGCTGTTCCGTAAATGAGGAGCCACCACCGAAAAGGCCCTCTCCCAGGTAGCCACCTGCCTTGACCCCACGTAGGGTTGCATCAAGATACTTTTCACACCTTGTTACACTGATGTAGAGATGCCCTCCTCAGTAAACCACCACACAAAGAGCCTTGACACAGCCATGTGCACGAGCCAATCATGGTTCCTAGTTATTTGTTTGGGAGTGTGCAATCAACGTGTAGGTGCATCTGAGAACACAGAAGAGCAAGAGAGGCCTGAAGGAACGGAAAGGGGCAGGGAGTCAGGCATGCCATGGGTTGCTCACCAAGAAACACACCAAGAGCAACTCACGCGTTGCTTCCACTTCAGGAGCAAGACCAGGTAACCTGGACTGCCAAAATCCAGGGAGAAATACGACAAATACAGCATGTATTTATGTATTGCTTTTCAACAGAAGGTCCCAGAGGTTTACACACATTTCACCACCTAGAGTCTTTGGAGGAGGCGGTATATAAGAAAATTTAAATCCTATATAATAAAGTGCTTGGCGTGCGTCCGTGCCTCCCACGGCTGTTCTGGGCATGCGCGCAGCGTGGCCACCGGCATCAGGCAGCCATGTTGGCCGGTTGGTCGGCCCAGCTGCTGGGATGCCAGCTGCGGCAGCGGTGGGTCTGGGCTGGCCGTGGGGAGGGCAGAGGCGGCGGGGTATCCGGACCGGCCGCGGGGAGGGGAAAAATGGCGGCGGTGGGTGGCATTCTGGGTGGCGGCGAAAGTCTCCGCACGAAGGCCAGAGGCGGCGACAGCGGGTCTGGCCCGCCCCTACTAGCGTCCGTTATTTAACAGGCTTAAAAATACTAGTAAATAAATACATAGATAGATAAATAAATAAATAAAAGAAACAGAAGGCAGACACCAGCAACAGCCCCTGGAAGGATGCTGTGTTGGGGCTGGAAAGGGGCAGTTGCTCTCCCTCTGCTCAATAAAGAGAATCGCCACTTTGAAAAGGGGCCTCTTGGCTCAGTTAGCAGAGGGCTATATGGAGGAGGGACATTTGGACGACGACGACTACAGATATTTATATAACGCTTGTCAACTACAGTTCTCAAAGTGGTTTACATAGACATGAATGAATGAATGGCAGCTCTTTGTCCCCAAAGGGCTCGCAATGGAAAAGAAACATAAGGCAGACACCGCCATGAGCCACTGGAGAAGTGAGGTTGTGATGGGGTTCCTGAAGCCCCCCTAGAGAAGGGAGGCTCTCCAGGCTCAGGAGAAAGTCTCTGAGGGCCAGAAATGATGGCTTCCTGTATTTCCAGCAATTCAACGTATTGGCAGCTGCCTGCAGAAACAGGGGTACAGGTTGGGCTGAGAGGACACCAGCAGCAGACGAGGGATTCCCAGATGCTGTTGACTACCACCATCCTCAACCAAAGGCCATTGCAGCAGGGAATGATGGGAGTTGTAGTCAACAACCCCTGGGAATCCCTTGTTCACTTTAAGCAGGGGCAATGCTTGGTGACCCCAGGGAAGGAGATCTGAAACTCAGGGTCAGGTTGGACCAGACATTGAACAGGGGAGGGCTTCTAACCAAGTGCATTTCCCCATCTGAAATAGCAGCCATTGCAGGGGGTGGGGGGGAGAAGAATCCAGATGGGGAGCACAGCCTCAGTGGGGGAGGGGCTCCACCCCTTTGCCCCGTGGCCGTTCTCCCAACAAAAAGAGCTCCTTGCCCTCAAAGGCAGCAATGCAAAAAGAGCCAGTTTTTGGTGGGGAAAGGGTTCAGGTCTTCACACCACTACCTCCATCTCGGACCCCCCCCCACACTGTTGCTGCCACCCTAAACAGGAAGACACACACACACACACAGGCGACAAGACCCACCAAAGGCTCCCGGGGCCACGCATGTGGGGCGTTCCCTAGAGCTGCGAGCTTCAGGGCCAGCTGGACATGAAATGGGTCCACATGGAGGGCCCTGCCTGACTGCCACCTCTGGGTTATTTTGGCAGGCATCCCTGGCAAATGCTCGCAACTCTCCTCCAAATGCGCTTGCATGTCTCTTCTTGAATACTAGAGTTCGCAACGCACAGACTCTCCAGTTCTACTTCATGTCAGCTAGGAAATACTATCAAATATGAAAATACTACTGACTGTGGGAGACAAATATCAAAAATCAAATATCTCAGTGTCAAAAAACAGATAAAGGGGCAATTGCCCCCCCCCTTCTGCTCTCCCCAGAGCGGCTCCATCCCCTGAGGGGGACATCTTACAGTGGTGCTCACACATCGTCTCCCATTCAAATGCAACCAGGGTGGGCACTGCTTAGCTAAGGGGACAAGTCATGCTTGCTACCACAAGACCAGCTCTCCGTTCCACATTATGCACATGTGGGGCATTATATTACAGCTAGGAAGGGGCAATAAACAGAGGCAGAGGAGAAAGAGGAGAGAACACGTGGTGACTGTAGTGATATGCAATGAGTTCGGCTTGGATAACAACAACAACAACAACAAAAACATCAGGAGAGTCAGAAAAATCCTCAAGTCCAAACTCAATGGCGGGAACACCATACAAGCCATAAACACCTGGGCTATACCTGTTATCAGATACACTGCAGGAATAATAGACTGGACCCAGGCAGAGCTAGAGACGCTGGATCGTAAGACCAGGAAAATCATGACCATCAATCATGCTCTGCACCCCCGCAGTGATGTCGATAGGCTCTACCTCCCTCGCAGCTCAGGTGGAAGAGGAATGCTGCAAGTCCATCAAACAGTAGAGGAGGAGGAAAGAGGCCTTGAAGAATAGATCAAGGACAGTGAAGAAGATGCACTTCAAATGGTCAATAATGAGAAACTATTCAACACCAATGAAACAAAGCAGGCCTACAAGAAAGAACAAGTCAAGAACCGAGCAGAAAAATGGAAAAATAAGCCCCTGCATGGTCAATATTTGCACAATATAAGTGGAAAATCAGACATCACCAAGATCTGGCAATGGCTTAAGAATGGCAACTTGAAGAAAGAAACAGAGGGTTTAATACTGGCTGCACAAGAACAGGCACTAAGAACAAATGCAATAAGAGCAAAAGTAGAAAAGTCAACAACAAACAGCAAGTGCCGCCTTTGTAGAGAAGCAGATGAAACCGTGGACCACCTAATCAGCTGTTGTAAAAAGATCGCACAGACTGACTACAAGCAAAGGCATGACAAGGTAGCAGGGATGATACACTGGAACATCTGCAAAAAATACAAGCTACCCGTAGCCAAAAATTGGTGGGACCATACAATTGAAAAAGTTGTAGAAAATGAAGAAGCAAAAATATTATGGGACTCCCGACTACAAACAGACAAACATCTGCCACACAATACACCAGATATAAATGTAGTTGAGAAGAAAGAAAAACAAGTCAAAATAATCGACATAACAATACCAAGGGATAGCAGAATAGAAGAAAAAGAAATAGAAAAAATCACCAAATACAAAGATCTACCAATTGAAATTGAAAGGCTGTGGCAGAAAAAGACCAAAATAATCCCAGTGGTCATTGGCGCCCTGGGTGCAGTTCCAAAAGACCTTGAAGAGCACCTCAACACCAGAGGGGCCACAGAAATCACCACCAGCCAATTACAAAAAGCAACTTACTGGGAACAGTCTATATTTTGCAACAATATCTATAATATCCAACAGTATTGATGATAAAATTCAGCCATCCCAGGTCCTTGGGAAGGACTCGATGTTTGGATAATACAAACCAGTCAATAACACCTGTTTGACTGTGTAAACAAGAAATAATAATAAAAATTGAAAATGTTGTAGAAAATGAAGATACAAAAATATTATGAGACTTCTGACTACAAACAGACAAACAACTGCCACACAACACACCAGATATAACTGTAGTCGAGAAGAAAGAAAAACAAGTCAAAATAATCGACATAGCAATACCAGGGGATAGCAGAATAGAAAAAAAGGAAATAGAAAAAATCACCAAATGCAAAGATCTACAAATTGAAATTGAAAGGCTGTGGCAGAAAAAGACCAAAATAATCCCAGTGGTCATTGGTGCCCTAGCTGCAATTCCAAAACAACTTGAAGAGCACCTCAACACCATAGGGGCCAAAGAAATTACCATCAGCCAATTACAAAAAGCAACTTAACTGGGAATAACCTATATTCTGCGACGATATCTATAATAATAACAGCAACAATACTGATAATAAAATTCAGCCATCCCAGGTCCTTGGGAAGGACTCGATGTCTGGATAAAACAAACCAGTCAATAACACCTGTCTGACTGTGTAAACAAGAAATAATAATAATAATAATAATAATAATAATAATAATAATAATAATAATAATAATAATAATAATATCCTTTATGTGTTAGCGGCCCCATAACAAATTGTTCTCTGGGCACCCCACGAGAGAGAGAGTGAGGTTCAGGGCTTGTGCCACGGGCTTCATGGGAAAGGAGAGTTTTGTGGAGGGATTTGAGGAGACATTTGGGCAACCCCTGAACACTGGCAGAATATTTGGCATCAGCATTCTCAGAAGAAGAGAAGTTGAGGGTCATGTTGAGGCACAAACGTGTCCTGGCTCTTGAGGAATGGGGCTTGCTCAAACCGGGAGGTTGGGCCCTGCAAAGGAGGACCCCAAGGTGCCTGGCCATCTCCAAGAGCAATGCTGAACCTGCCGGGAATCCTGTTCTCTTTTGCTGCTGGGAGCTGAGGCAATCTGCCGGCACATTCACAGTTCATTACTGCAAGTTTATATCCGACCGTTCCCCCCCCCCTTTTTTTTGCTGCCAATATGATGAAAACCTTCCAGTAAAATCTTCATTAACTCTTGTCACAGCTCAGCTCCAACATTATTTTTCCTTATATTAGGATTTCAAGCTCAGCTCGGATGTAATTTCTTTTCTTTTCTTTTTTTGCTGTCGGGCTAGAAGGAAAACACTTGTCTAATTTGCAGCATCCCCATTCTGTGCCTTTTATAACGGTTGCTAACGGAGAATAAATATGAAATAGTTCTCTGCATCACAGCTGTATTTCCATACGACTTTAATGCACGGCGGGCTTTCTCCTCCCCCTCCCCCGCTCGCAACTCTCCCCACCTGGTGATGACAGCCAAGAAATCATCACACCTGCAAGGAAAAAATGCACCTCTTCCCAAGTGAGCCGAGAGAGGGCTTGGGAGGAGAGCTGGTCTTGTGGCAGCAAGCATCAACTGCCCCCTTTGCTAAGCAGGGTCCACCCTGCTTTGCATTTGAATGGGAGACTCCATGTGTGAGCAGCACTGTAAGAGATCCCCCTTAGGGGATGGAGCCGCTCTGGAAAGGCCATCTGCATGCCTATCTATCTATCTATCTATCTATCTATCTATCTATCTATCTATCTATCTATCTATCTAATTTGTACACCACCCCAAACTTTTGTTTCTTGTATATAAGTTTCAAGTTCCCTCCCTGGCAGCATCTCCAAGATAGGGCTGAGAGAGACTCTTGCCTGCAGCCTTGGAGAAGCCGCTGCCAGTCTGTGAAGATAATACTAAGCTAAGAACATAAGAACAGTCCTGCAGGATCAGACCCAAGGAAGCCCATCTAGTCCAGCCTCCTGTTTCACACAGTGCCCCACCAGATGCCTCTGAGAAGCCCACAGGCAGGAGTTGAGGGCATGCCCTCTCTCCTGCTGCTGCTGTGACTCTCCTGCAACTGGGACTCAGAGGCATCTTGCATTTGAGGCTGGAGGTGGCCTTTAGCCCTCCGACTAGTAGCCCTTGATAGACCTCTCCTCCATGAAGTGATCCAAACCCCAAGCCATCCAGGTTGTTGGCTGTCACCACATCTCATGGCAGAGGATTCCACAAGTTGATTATGTGTTATGTGAAAAAGCACTTCCTTTTGTTGGTCCTAGATTTCCTGGCAATCAATTTCATGGGATGACCCCTGGTTCTAGTGTTATGGGAGAGGGAGAAGAATTGGTCTGACTATACTGAGTCAATGGTCTGACTCTGTATAGGGTGGCTTTCTATGTTCCTAGGGCGTTGTGTTCCTGGCAAGAGAGGGACTCTAGGCTTGCCCTAGAATGCCCTAACCTTGTAGCAACCGGGAAGAAGAGGAACCAAAACAGCATTGAAACACACACCTTATTTGGAAATATCACCTGGTATTTACCTTCCTGGACTCGTCCACTTGGGGCTGCAGGGAGGGAACCACGAATGTTTAGCTTCTGGTGAACAGCGAGAGACTGTTTTTTTATATGGAGGTTTTATTTCACTGCTACTAGTATAGCTGAAAAAGTAACATTTTAGTGAAATTTCAAACTTCACTGTACTGTGAAGTCAACATCTGCCCTCCAGCGTCTATATTTGGGTTTGAAATCTGAGAACTGATATGGAATTTCAAGATGTGTTTTGCTTTTTTTTTTTTTTTTAAGCTATTGAAAAGGCTTTGGGAAGATGAAGTCAGTGACTTTTTTCTATGGCTTGCTATTGAGAGTCAAGCTGCCACACCGAGCCTGCTCCTGAGGAGCAGCAGTGAAATACTGCCACATGTTGACATGCTACATGTCAGACTCTGTCAGATCTCGCCTGTCACTCGACATCAGCCATCAGAGAGATCAGATCTCAACTGGCAAGAGATAGGCGGCGTGAAATATGGGCACGACATATCATTGGCTGTCAAATGCCGCTGTAGCAGACATCTACCAAATACTTGCCCGTGGGGCAAGCATGACTTGTCCCCTTTGCCGAGCAGGGTCCAGCCTGGTGTGCATTTGAATGGGAGACCACATGTGTGAGCACTGTGAGATATACCCCTGAGGGGATGGGGCCATTGCTCAATGGAAGAGCACCTGCAGGCTTGCATGCAGAAGGCTCCCAGTTCCCTCCCTGGCAGCATCTCCAAGACAGAGCTGAGAGAGAGATTCCTGCCTGCACCCTCGGAGGAGCCGCTGCCAGTCTGTGAAGACAATCCTGAGCAAAAGAGACCAATGGTCTGACTCAGTCTCTGGCAGCTTCCTATGTTCCTCTAACGATTGTAATGAGCAGGCCTTCACCTCGCCAGAAACCCCTCCTTGAGCGAAGCAGGGTGCAAATAATTCACCAGGATTCACATCTGGCTGGGCCGCACTGCCCCCTGACAATAAAAAAGCCCCAGAAAGGCATGTTCCCAGCACTGCTGCCAGGCATTTCCTGTGATGGCCTTTGGTTGCATCCCACTCCTTGATTATCTTTAAAGATAAGGCCTTCATTACGCTTTGGAGGGTGCATAATGACCAGCGCTCAAAGCCTTCCCCAGAGTGATCAGTTTAAACTCCTTCTCCGGAGTGGATAAAGGCAGGAGGGAGTGTGGGGCGCGGGCGGCAGGGGGCCCTGCGAACACACCAACCCGCCCAGCACTCTGGTGGTTTATGTTCCCGTTTCTAGCCAGCAAAGGACTTCCTGTGCCAAGTCAGCTGAGGACCCGGGAAGAGTCTGGGCATTCCTTTTCCAGGGCAAAGCTGGGGTGGCAGCAGCAGGCTGCCTGGGCCAGCCTCTAAAGGCTTGTAAAGTGGGGGTGGGGGGTGGGGGGTGGCGATCTGAAGTGCAGCCAAAGTGAGCAGGAAGGAAAGGAGGGGGGAGGAGGAGGAGGAAAACTGCACCAGATCTGCTGGTTCTTCTTCTCCCAGGGGGTCTCCGCGTCCCAAAGTGGCTAGAAGCAAGGCCACAGGGATGAAAAGCCGAGCACCCCCCCACACACCGGGGTTTCAATCATCCTCACCCTGCTTTACCAGGAGCCAGTTGGCCTGGATCGGGACCTGCAGTCGTCACAGGGTGGCCCACGAAGTATGCTCTGGAAGTGGCGAGGTCTGACCTTCAAGTGTCCTTTGGACAACTCCCTGCATGGAATACTATTTATACAGCCAAAAGCAAATTATTGTGTCTGTCGGTCTTAAATCTTCCTGCTCCAATTGAAGAACCTCCCTGGCCTTTCACGATCGCTCACCAGCTCTGACAATAAGGAAGCCTTTAAGAAAGGCTTACTGGACAGGCAGCCGTGAAAATACCAAGTTTACATTGCCCACAATCAACTAATAAATTTTCCACTTCCCCCCAAAACTCAAACGGGGGGTGCATGCGCCTCTCCTGATTAGTCTGGCAAAATTTACCAAAGTTCACGAGGAGCCCACGGAGCTCAGCTTTCTTGACATTCAATAAGCAGCGAAAAAGGTCGACATTTTACTTGTATTAATTTTTTATCAAAGGCTGAAAAGCTCATTTTCATGGGAGATAATAAATGCCGTAGGAGAGCCTGCTCCCGCAAGATATACGGGGCCAGTCGATTCCGCCACATGAAAAATGGCAGGACTCCACAGCCCTCTCCCTTGTCTTCTGGGCCGACCTTCTCTCCCCAGTCCCGTAAATTATGGCTTTGTTTCGTCAAGAGTTGTCTGGGACAATGCAATAGTTGGTGACACGGAGGAAGCTGAGCCAGCAGAAAGCGGGGCCTGGCAAAGCAGCCGCCGCCGCCACCTTGAGCCTCCCTCCCCGGCAGCCAAGAGCTTGCCCCCTGCCCCCACACCCAACAGGCCGGGGGGGGGGGTGTCTTCTCCCTCTTGGCTCCTCTGTGGGGCTCTGCCCGGAGTTCCGCTCCTCTGGAATTCTGGCGCAACTGGGAGGGTTTCTAACACGACGCTCCAGCATTGGAGACTGCGCAGGGTCGCCATTGCATGCGGTTCTCACACTGCAAAAAGGCAATCTTGATGTGGGGAAGGGGAACCCACGTTGGCTTCTTTGTGGGCTGTGTTTCCAGAGGTGCTCATCCCCCTGGACTTCCGGGCCAAAGTCCAGGGCCTCCACATTCCCGGGGGGGCCCCCTCCGAATCCTCTTTAGTCTGCCCCGGGTGGTGTGGCTGCCACGCTGGCCACCAGCCCACACTACGCTGTCCGGCTGAGACAAAGGGGGTGGGGAGTGTGGAAAGACATAAGTGGGATGTGAATCTGCGAAGTTGTGTGTCGAAATGCTAATGCACATTTGCAAAAATATACCCATTTTCTAATCTTGTGAGTTCAGTTGCTGTTTGTGCCCTCAAGAAGCCACGTGTTTAAAATACTGTGTGCGCCATGGTGTGTATGGTGTGTGTGGGACGATGCTTCACTTGTGGGGGTGGGGGGCGCTGCAAAGGCTTTTAAGCCCAGGCTTCAAAACTACCTCGGTGCGCCCCTGTGTGCACGCCTGAACGTTAGTTAAAAATGCCACCCTGCTAGCTGGGCCACAAAGTGGCGATTCCCTTGTATTTAGCAGGGGGAGGGGAAGCACTGGGCCTGTCCACCCCCTGCCCCCACCCCCTGGGGCTGCGGCTGGGGTCTCCCGTGGATTCCTTTCCTTGTTAGACTGTGAGCCCTTTGGGGCCTGGGAGCCCCCTTCTAGTCTCCTTGGCTACGTGAAGCCTTTGCTGGAGCTTTTGTGGGAAAGTGGTATATAAATATTAGTGACATTAAGAAGAACAAGAAGAAAGGAATCTGGATTTAATTGTATGCGGGCCATACTGTGTTTGGGGTTGGAGGTTTGTTTACATTCCTGCAGAGAAGTGCAGCTATGCATGTGGGACCCTCCATATACAAAGCCCCGAAGCAACTGGACTTGGACCCTTCTGCTCTTCCCAGAGTGGCGGCTCCACCATCCCCTGAAGGGGAATCTCTTCCAGTGCTCGGACATCCAGTCTCCCATTCACATGCAACCAGGGCAGACGCTGCTTAGCTCGGGGACACGTCATGCTTGCTACCACAAGGCCAGATCTTTGGTCCATCTGGCTCTGGACTGTCTACCCAGGCTGGCAGCGGCTTCTCCCAGGTTGCAGGCAGGAGTCTCTCTCAGCCCTCTCTTGGAGATGCTGCCAGGGAGGGAACTTGGAACCTTCTGCTCTTCCCAGAGCGGCAGCTCCATCCCCTGCGGAGGGGAATCTCCTCCAGTGCTCACCCATCAAGTCTCCCCTTCATATGCAACCAGGGTGGACCTTGCTTAGCTCAGAGGAGAAGTCATGCTGGCTACCACCAGACCACCAGCTCTCCTCCTCCCAGCTCGGGGCCACCTCCAGACACGCCATGAGGCAGAGATACTACAGGAAGAGGAGTGAGCCCCTCTCTTCAGCACCCCCTTCTTATCAGCCCCCCCCCCCCGGTTAGGGCCCAAGAGCCTGCCTGGGAATTAAGCCTGGGCACCACCGGCAGCAGCTGGCCAGTTAACCCGATGGGCCCTGTCCACGCAAGGGCTGTGGTGGGAGGCCCGGGGAAGGAAGCTGGGAGGCATCTTCTTGTTTTAGAACAAAGAGGCAGAAAATGCGAACAAATAGTATCAATCCAATCAATACAGTTATTTCGGCGGTAATAGGATCCCAGGCAGAATGCTGGCGTCGGCACTTTCGGCACCGCAGCACTCCTGCTGCCGCTCTCCCAGGCCTCCGTGCTCAGGGGCCGGTCGATGCTCCGAGGCGGGGCCCGGCTCAGGCCGAAATGCAGCTGCCTCCTCTGATCGCTTCAGGCTGCCCGCTCTGCTCGGGCTCTTCCGACAGGCCCTCGGCTGTGGCCGGCAGGCAATCAGGCGGTGCCGGTCTCCCTGTCCTTGGGGATGGAGGCCAGTGGCACAAGCTGGTCGCTGGCAGCAGTCCCCGGGAATCTGCTGTTCAGCCAGGCGGGCAACAAGCACGAGCACCCCAACCCCCCCCCACACACACACCCCTTGCCAGGTGGTGTTCCAGGGGGCCCTGGGTCTCCTCTGCAGCCTGTGAGTGTGGTGAGGGCCCAGCAGAGCACCTCTTGCTCCGCTCGGCTCCAGCCTCCAGTGGCTGCTTCTCACTAGCCCCCCAAGGCCACAGAAGAGTTACCCAGAATTCTGTGGGAGATGCAGCATGGCCCTTGGGCAGCAGCAGAAAAAGGACAGTTTTTCAGTTTGGGAGGGTGGCTGTCAGAATCCCGGTGGAATTCCTGGCCATTCATGGCACATCGGCCCTGCCAGGAGAACAGCCTAGCTGGGCAACCGAGCCATGCGCTTGCTTGCTCTCTCCTTCTCACTCAAAAACACCTCATATTTGTTCGGGCAGCACTTGCATTCCTAGGAACAGAGGAAGCTGCCTCCTACGGAGTCAGACCCTTGGTCCATCCAGCTCAGGACTGTCCACCCAGACTGGAAGCAGCTTCTCCCAGGTGGCAGGCAGGAGTCTCTCTCAGCCCCCTCTTGGAGGTGCCACCAGGGAGGGAACTCGGGACCTTCTGCTTGCTAGCAGGCAGGTGCTCCTCCCAGAGCGAAGGGGAAGATCTTCCGGTGCTCACATAGGTCATCTCCCAGCCAAATGCAGACCAGGGAGGACAATTCATGTTTGCTGCCCCAAGACCAGGGCTCCCCAGAGGGCTCTCAGGGGAGGAAGGAGACGCCACCAGCGCAAGTGGGCGATTGCTGGGAAATCATTCCAGGGTGGAGGCCACAGCTGGAGGCTGCGGGAAGCTCAGGTTGCATCTTGGGAGGGGCGGAGAGGTGGCACCACCAGCAGCAGACAGTGATGTGCAAAGAGGCAAGGGGGCCCCACGGCGTTGGGGTCTCCGGGGGAAGGGAGCCTCCATCACCTGCAGGCCACTGGGACTGGGACGAACTCTGGGCGGGTGGGGGCCACCTATGAGGCTGCCAAGCACTTCAGAATGACTTTGATGCAGACCGACACATGATCTCTTTGCCGACTTCCATGGCCCACATCTAATGATGTGAAATGGGCTGACGCTTGTGCGTGCGATGGGCATCAGGGGGACCTCCTCCAGAGCCACATGCCCGCTCAGAGGGAGCTTGTTTCTCGTAAAGAGCTTTCCGCCAGCATCCCAGGCAAGCGGCTGCAGGAAGAGACACTCAAGTGCCTCCTGACTGTCAAGTGAAAAGACTTCACGGAGATTGACCATGTGCCGAATCTGCTCGTGGCCGTGAACGGCCATAAATCAAAGAGGCCGTATTTCCTCACCCCTCACAGCCGACGTGTGTTTGTCTCCGACTGAGGGAAGAGCCGGGCCTGTTTGCTTCCCAGAGTCAGAGATAAGCGGGATGTTCACACACAAAAAAGTATCATTAAAAACGGGTCCCCCAGGAGTACAGGCAGCTCTTCTCTCAGCCCTCCGATTCATCAATTTTCGCCGATCTGCTGTCTGCCATTTTTCAAGTCACACAGAATTTACCAAGAGGACTTTCATAAGTAATAGCCCACGATAGATCATCAGCTGGAGGAAGCTTGGGCAATGTAAACGAGGGTTATTGCCATGCCACATTTAATTACTGGCAATTGTCAAGGAATCATCCCTTTTTGAAAAGCCGTCTGGGCCTCGGGGGGCAAGGAAGCCCCCCGCAGTCCCGCCTGGCTGTCTTGGGGTTAAATGCAAGTGGCAGCTCTTGGTCTGCCTCGGCCTCACAGGGACCCGCTTCCCAGCATCCCTTGCCAAAGGAAACAGCTGCCTGGTGAGGCAAGGGCCAGTCCTCGCTCCCAGCACACCCGGCAGTGGTGATGCAGCAGCCGCAGTACTGCCGAAAGAGCCCGGATGGACGGAGAGGGTTGCCTCCACAGAGAGGGACATCGCCTCCCATGTCTCTTGGTCCCACTGAGCCAGTCAGCACAGGGGTGCTCTGTTGGGGACCAGAGGATACTACTGGGGTGGCCAGTGGAGAAAGGGCATTTTGAGGCCTGATGATTAAGAACATAAGAACAGCCCTGCTGGATCAGGCCCAAGGAGGCCCATCTGGTCCAGCATCCTGTTTCGTACAGTGGCCCACCAGATGCTGATGGAAGCCACAGGCAGGAGTTGAAAGGGGGCTGCCCTCTCTCCTGCTGTTACTCCCCTGGAACTGGTACTCAGAGGCATCCTGCAGAGGCATCAGAGGCTGGGGGTGGCCTATAGCCCTCCGACTAGTAGCCCTTGATAGACCTCTCCTCCATGAAGTGATCCAAACCCATCTTCAAGCCATCCAGGATGCTGTCACCACATCTTGTGGCAGAGAATTCCACAAGTGGATTATGCATTGTGTGAAAAAGCACTTCCGTTTGTTGGGCCTAGATTTCCTAGATTTTATAGACTTCTATCATGTCTCTATCAAACATGATTGATTGATTAAGTACCGTCCAGTCGATGTCAACTCTTAGCGACCACATAGATAGACTCTCTCCAGGATGATCCGTCTTCCACTTGGCCTTGAAGGTCTCTCAGTGGTGCATCCATTGCTGTCGTCATCGTGTCCATCCACCTTGCTGCTGGTCGTCCTCTTCTTCTCTTTCCTTCCACTTTCCCCAGCATTATGGACTTCTCAAGGGAGCTGGGTCTTCACACAGTGTGTCTGAAGTAGGTTAGTTTGTGCCTGGTCATTTGTGCCTTGAGTGAAAATTCTGGATCAATTTGTCCTGTGGTCCCTTTGTTTGTTTTCCTGGCTGTCCATGGTATCCTCAAAAGTCTTCTCCAGCACCAGAGTTCAAAAGCGTCAATGCTTTTTCTGTCTTTCTTCTTCAAGCTTTAACATCCATAGAGTGTCAGGGGAAAAACATGCTCCAAAGGATTCTAATCTTTGTAGCTCTAGACACATCACAACATCTCCATCTCCTTTCCAAGGCCATCACTGCAACCCTACCAAGTGCTAGTCTGAGGCCTGATCTAGTGCCTCCAAGGATATAACAAGGTAGTCGCTGCCCTGTATGGCCCACAGTCAAAGACAGGAAGCCAAAGAGGCAGTGAAAAAGAAGGGAATGTGCCTCAGCAGATCACTGCCTGCAGCGGAGGCATCCAAGGGCTGATGCTCCTGTTTCGTTGTGCTATTTCACATGGATCTCACCTGGCTAAACCTGTTCTTAGCAGCCACAGAGCTCTGTAGAACACTGCAAATTCCTGATCTCTCTGACACCCCTGTCTTCTGGGAGTCGGACACCGGCTGCCAGACCCCTCTGCCACCCCAGCGAGGTGGGCCGCTGTGCCATTTCAAGCAACACGATCCAGGGCTGAAATGACAGCTGGGCTTTTAAATGCTGGGCACGGTATGAGATTCTGGATGAGCCATGCAGACGTGAGGAGGGACCAGAGGCCAGCTCGGCTGGGTGATCATTGCTTCTCCGCTGCCATGGGTACATGTCCTGCCCTGTCCAGAGGCAGCCCTCCTCAGGACCAAGAGGAAACATAGAAACCTAGGCAGCCGCCTTGGGCCGAGTCAGTGCCTGGTTCCATCTGGCTTAGCATTGTCCACACTGACCGGCAGCAACTCTCTAGGGTTTCTGGTGAGGGGCTCTTCCAGTCCTACCTGAAGATGCAGACAGGAATGGAGCCAGGAAGCTTCTGCAGGCAAGTGTGCCAATGCCGTGCCCCAGCCTATGGCCCCATCCCAGTCAACAGCGGGCGGCTGGCTATCTTCCCAGCTCATGTGTGGGCACCGCAGAGGCAGCTGGCCAGCTGGGTGTTGGACAAGACAGCTCTTGGTCCGATCAGCAAGGCCACTTGTAAGTCCACGGGAGGATCTCGGCTGGTGTCTCACCCGGCTCCAAGCAGGCCTTTTCTGCAGCGTGACGTGGCTGCGGACGCTGGATTCTGTACAGCGCGGAGTGCTCAGCCCTCCACCCCTCTGCCGCTTGTGCTGAGCTTGCAAGGGGAGCCCTGGGAATTCTCTGCACACTTTGGCTTCTGGAGAATATGTACACAGCTTGCTGAGTCCAAATATTGGCACTTCCCTGGGCCGAGACCGTCTCAACACACAAAGTTTCTCGCTGACCATGGAGCCGCCAGGAGGAGAAAATACAAATCAATTCCAGGCCAAGCGCCTCAGGAAGAGCGAGGGGGAAATCCCAGGCTGCCCTCAGGCCTCAGGCCTCGCAGAGCAGGAGAAGTGCCCCACGGCCAGCCCTGGCAAAGCTTCTCGCTCACCTTTCTGCTGACATTTCTATCCAGCCATGAGCTGTTCAGGCGGCCCTGGCAATGCCCTTGTTTCCCAGGCTCAGTCTCCGAATCTCTAAAATGGGCCTGTTTGTCAGCGCCCTCACGGTCTTGCAACAGCAGTGAAGCAGCTGAAGACTGTGTCTTGATTCCAAGCGGTGTAGAAAGTATTGACGGAGGTGACTATTCCCTTCTTTTGGTATCTGTGTCAGAATAAGCGATTTTGCGGGAGTGGAATCCCAACCCCCCAATGCCGCCTGCTTTGCTGGCTGCTGCTCCCCACTTCCTGCACTGATCCCAGCCCGTCAGAGATCACAGCACAACATTACACGGCCAGTCAGAGCTGGCTGCGTGAGAATGTCAGGGAGGACACGTTTGAATGGATCGATGAGCATCTCCTCAAGGGGTGCAAAAGACTTGGGCAGGGGTGGAGGATCTATGGAGAAACTCTGGATTTTTAGTTGAGTTATAAAGCTGAGCAGGAGAAATATTGTGGTTTAACCTTTTAAAGCCCTTCTTGGGGAGTCCCAAGAGGACCGCAGGTACAAGATATCACATGGCCGGGGGAAGAAAGGGAGGGGGTCATGGGTCAGCGGCAGAGCCCCCATTCTGCACGCAGAAGGGCGTGGGGCGGAGAAAGACCCCTGAGACCCCAGAGAGGAGAGCTGGTCTTGTGGTAGCAAGCAGGACTGGTCCCCTTAGCTAAGCAGGGTCTGCCCTGGTTGCATCTGAATGGGAGACTAGAATGTGAGCACTGGAAGATATTCCCCTCAAGGGATGGAGCCACTCTGGGAAGAGCATCAGAAGGTTCCAAGTTCCCTCCCTGGCAGCATCTCCAAGAGAGGGCTGAGAGAGATTCCTGCCTGAGACCTTGGAGAAGCTGCTGCCAGTCTGGGAAGACAATACTGAGCTAGATAGACCAAGGGTCTTCCTCTGTTCCTATGAGGCGGAAGCCTTGGAAAGCTGCTGCCGGTCCGTGCAGACAGTTCCGAGTCCGACTCGGGAGAAGGCAGCTTCCTCTCTTCCTCTGAATACAGACCGTGAAGTGCACGCCGGCAGGAGCCCACCAAGCACGCCCTGCAGGCCATCCTGAGTTTTTAAAAATCATTTCAAAGTTTCCCTGCCAGCGGCATCAGAGGCAGAAGCCGGCACTGGACAGCTGGCATGGATCAGAGCCATAAAGCGGCGCAACGTTGCCCGGCCGAGTTCTGGATGTGTTACAGGACATTACAGGGAATGAGCAATTATAAGATTTTATGCGGCAGAATAAAGCAAATAATGTGGAGCCCCACCGGTCCCCTGGCAGCTTCCGGCAACCGTTGCCTGCAGGCGTCTGTGCCGCTATAAAGGGCCAGATTTCTGCCATGCCGGAAGCCGCTCCGGTGCCCAGTTGGCAGAGCGCGGCCATGCCAGGGAGGGGCAGAGATCCCCCAGGCACAGCCGGCTGCTGTTGTGCCGCGGTCCACACACCTCTTCCAAACTTTTGATAGATTCACATGTGAAACTGCAATTAACACCTTTCACAGGTCGCCCCACAAGATTAATTTCCCGAACATAGATTAATGAAAATGCGCACAAAAACATTTTCTCTATTAATCTCAATCAGGAACAGATTACAGCTGTGGGTGGCCAATGAAGACATTGCTGTAGCCAGGCAAGCGCACAGAGGCTGCTGCTGGCCCCCGACAGAAGGAAGCCCTTGCCAGGCCTCTCCAGGGGGGCAGGGCGGGTGTGTGTGTGTGCGTGTGCGCACGATGTTGTTATTAACATGCATTTATAAAATGATCTTCAGTTCCACACACACAAAGTGTTGCAGGACAAACCAATGAAAATGGTGCCAAAAATCAAATCAAATCAGCAAACCTATTTGTTGTTCGTCTCAGCTGACCCTGTTCATGTCACCGATAGGTTGATGCAGGATTCTCCAACTTGGCTCCCCAGATGTTGCTGGACTTCAGCTCCCATAATCCCCAGCCACAATGCCCAAAGGCCACTGTGGCTGGGGATTATGGGAATTGAAGTCTGACAACAGCTGGGGGCCCAAGTGGGAGACCCCTGCCTTGATGCATGGGGGGGGGAGGGAAGTGTCATGAGAGAGCAGTCCAGCTTGCACCTGAGTGGTGGCTTGCCCAGCTGAGAAGCCAGGACCACCAGGTGGAACTGAAATGGCTCTTCTCTCACCCCAGTGCAATACCAGCTCTGGCCATCTGCTGTGGCGGTGCAGAAGAGCAGATAAGAGCAGCTCAGCAACTCCCTTCCCTGGCAAGCTGCCCATCATGGTGCAGAGAGCAAGGGCCCTGCATCCTGCCGCCAACCCTTGGTGTGAGGCCCCAGGCTCATCTCACAGGAGAACCAATAAACCATGATGAAGCTGGTAAGGGAAACAGAGATAACGTCTCCAGGCTGCCTTTCCGGCCTGGATTGAAATCAAGTCCCCCCGCCTTTTCTTTTTACATGGAGAGATGTTACCCATGCTTCTTCCATGCAGTACCTCTGCAGGCCTCAAATGGGTGGGGTTGTGTACTGATGGGGCCCTCTGGGGGTGTGCCGTGTGCTCTGAGGAAGGGACACCCGGCACGCACACTCAGGCGCGGCAGGGCTGCTGTCAGCAAGGGACGAGCCACCCCGGGTGAGGGCGAGAGTCCACCCGACAGAGCTCCCGGTGCCCCTCCTTGATCTGGGCTGCCCATGCAGGGGGTGCAGGCCGGCTTCCTGCCTGCGGGATCCCCTCCCCTCGCCCCTGAGAATGAAGCCAGCCTCTCCGTGCACAGGATGGGGCCAGCAGGCGCTGCAGGAGCAAGTTCTATCCCCTGATGGCCCCAGCAGAGCAGGCGAGTGGGATCCAGCAGCGGTGCTGGGGACCGGTCAGGATGAGGATGCAGAGCAGGCTGACTTCATCCCCGCGGCCCCGCCTGGCCTGCAACTCCCCTGGCAGAGGGAGACGGCCCTGGCGGAGGGGAGCGACCAGGCCGGCCCTGGCCGAGAAAGCCATGCAGCCGGCACCGCCTTCTCCGGCACGTCAAGAATGAAGGATGGGGCACTTTCTTAAAAATGACTGAAATTACTGTCATGAGGTCACCAGCTCTGCCCTGCACGGATGCTTATTGATTGCTCAGACAGCTCAGAATGTGAAAGATCTCTTTTTAAGCAGGCCTGTCCCCTTCATCCCAATGAACAGAGCAAGACAAACTCCTTGGCAAACCAATTCTACTGCGCCAGGGCATAGATCACCCATTCTCAGTAAAAAGAAAATGGGGGGGAGGGGAGGGGGAGGAGGAGGAGGAGGAGGAGGAGGGAGGGAATCCAGGCTGGATTTTTTTTAAAAAGGGCAGCAGCAAAATCCAGAATACATTTCCGTGCTGAGTAGCAGAGTGCAACCCCCTAACAAATGTGTCTCTGAGAAGCATTTTGTTATGGTCCCGACATTTCCATATAAGTCACACAGAATCTATGTTTCTGTGACGTTAAGGAGTTTGCAACCTTCAAGGGACTTTTATTTATAGCCACAAGCCTGGTCACTGAAATACAACAGAATGCCACAAAAATGGTGACGAATTGGTCAGACTGTCGCCAGCTGGGGCCTTTTGCAAACATGTTTTAAGGTCTCCACACTCGAGGAGTGGCCACAGCCCCCCCTTATCTCAGTGTCTATTTCCCTGCAACATCTCATTGCACGGACCCTTCTTGTGGCCACCCCCAAAGCCACATCCCGTTCAAACCCCTGTGAGTGTGCAGGTTAAGAACCGAGATGGGGGGACGGGCAGGAAATCATCTCCTCTGGCTCAAGTTTTCTGCCACTGCCTAATTTGTTAAGGTGATGGGAGTGCTCCCCCCGTTGGTAAGACAACATCCCCCCCCCACAATCACTGAATTTGCCCCCTCCCCAATTCAATAGTTTGCAGATGGGGTTGTGACATTTGGGGGTGGGGGTAGATTGGTTGGACCTAGCTTTGTTCCAAATTCCTTTTGCAGCAATTATTCCAATAAACCCTCTTCAGATATTGTGCCCCCACGTAGATCAAATGCATGGAAGAGCAGAGGGATTGTGGCCACAAGCCAGACACCAAGGGGCTCACTGGCCATGGTAACTGGGCCACCACACATCTGGTGTCTGCTTGCGGGGGGGGGGCACCACTGACACAGCCCTCCTACAGAGCATCTGGCCTCTGCTGAGACACTTCTTAGGCTAAGGAAAGCCGCCCAGCATCCTGCAGGACTATTTAAGCCAAGCCCACCATTGGCTCCCCCATCTCGGTGCCCACCGAGAGCTGTCCATGGTCCTGACTACCTGCAGCCTGTTCTAGAGGCTTAAGAACAGAAGAACAGCATTGCTGGATCAGGCCCAAGGAAGCCCATCTAGTCCAGCATCCTGTTCCACACAGTGACCCACCAGATGCCTCTAGGGAGTCCACAGGCAAGAGGTGTGTGCCTGCCCTCTCTCCTACTGCTGTTGCTCCCCTGCAACTGGGATTGAGAGGCATCCTGCCTCTGAGGCTGGAGGTGGCCTGTAGCCACCAGACTAGTAGTCATTGATAGGCCTGTCCTCCATGAATCTGTCTAAGACCCTTTTAAAGCCATCCAAGCTGGTGGTCATCACCACATCCCATGGCAAAGAATTCCATAGATTAATTATGCACTGTGTGAAAAAATGCTTCCTCTTGTCAGTCCTAAATTTCCTGACCTTCAGTTTCCTGGGTTGACCCCTGGTTCTAGTGTTGGGAGAGAGGGAGAAAGATTTCTCTCTGTCTACCTCCTCCACTCCATGCATAATTTTATACACCTCAATCATGTCTCCACTTAGTCGCCAAGGCAAAGAGCCCCAGATGCTGTAACCTAGCCTCATAAGGAAGTTGCTCCAGGCCCCTGATCATTTTGGTTGCTCTCTTCTGCACCTTCTCCAGTTCTACAACGTCCTTCTTAAGATATGGTGAGCAAAGCTGTACGCAGTACTCCAGATGTGGCCACACCATAGATTTGTATAAGGGCATTAGAATATTAGCATTTTTATTTTCAATCCCCTTCCTAATGATTTCTAGCATGGAATTAGCCTTTTTCACAGCTGCTGAACACTGACACTTTCTATGAGCTGCCCACAACGACCCCAAGATCTCTCTCCAGGTCAGTCACCAACAGCTCAGATCCTATCAGTGTATATGTGAAGTTGGTGTTTTTAACCCCAATGTGCATCACTTTACACTTGCTTACATTGAACCGCATTTGCCATTTTGTCACCCACTCACCCAGTTGAGAGAGATCCTTTTGGAGCTCCTCTCAATCCGTTGTGGATTTCACTACCCTAAATAGTTGAGTGCCATCTTCAAATTTGGCCACTTTGCTGGTCGCCCCAACTTGTAGGTCGTTTATGAACCAGTTAAAGAGCACAGATCCAGTACCGATCCCCGGGGGACCCTACTTCCTACCTACCTCCACTGGGAAAACTATCCATTGATTCCTACTCTCTGTTTCCTGTCCTTCAACCAGTTAATGGTCCACACATGAACCTGCCCCCTTATTCCATGACTGCTAAGTTTACTCAAGAGCCTTTGGTGGGGAACTTTGTCAAACGTTCTTTGGAAGTCCAAGTATACAATGCCAACCGGATCATCTTTATCCACATGCCTGTTGACTCTCTCTCTCTCTCTCTCTCCCCCACTTTATTTTTATTAGTTTTCTACATTACAATGTGACTTCCTGTTCATCTTTCAACACAGTTATACTGCAACATCCATATTTGCTCTTATGTAAATATTTTCTTCGTATTTATGTCCCAATCCTTGTTTTCATCACCTTAGTAATCTATTAGTTTCATTACTATAACAAATTCCCCAACTGTTATTTTCAGCCTGTTGACACTCTCAAAGAACTCTGCAAGGTCAGTGAGGCAAGACTTCCCCATGCAGAAGCCAGGCTGGTTCTCCTTCAGCGAGGCCTTTTCTTCTCTATGTTTGACAATTGTGTCCTTAAGTCTGCTTTCCATACTTGCTGTGGGTGGCCAGGGTGCCCTTTCAGTGTCTCCCCCAGAACAAGCCAAGAGCCAGGAAGGACTAGCATGGCCACTGCAACCTGACATCGAATCCGTGTTTCCCATGAATGCCCTCCCTGTTGAGGGCAACCAGCAGCCGGGCTGCATCGTGGGAGGAGCCATCCTGAGTGGGAGAAGGGGCTGAGCTGCAAGCCAGCCTGCATCTTGCCTCTCTGTCCTGATCCCACCAGGCAGCCAGTGGCAGGCTGCTGCTCCCTCTCCGCCTCAGCTACACCCGGGGGATCATCACATGGGCTTAGCTTGCAGGGCTCTTGTAAGGACTGCCTCCAGACAATACATGTGAGGTACTTTGTACACTCAAGAAACACGGTGAGACTGGGATGTATGCCCCCCTGGGAGCCCTTCCCTGCCTAGAGAGATGCTCCAGCCGAGTGTAGGCCCCCCTTCTCCGGCCACAGAAGCCCTGTCCACGCATTCGGCAGCCTGACATCGAGTCCTCAAGCAACAGACACATGCATGCGCGAGCCAGCCCAAAGAGCACCGAGCCAGGCACAGCCTTCCAGACCAGCAGGACATCTCAGCACTGTCCATCTTCATAAGGAGATCTTTTATTCCAGCTCTATTGTTCAATTATCAGAGAACTTACAGTTATGTTGAGAGCGAGTGAGCGAGCTGTATTTTATGCTGATAATTAATTAAGGCAGTTAATTCACACTTGAGATTTGTTACATTAGAGGCCATCGAAATTGCCTCAATCCATTATTTTGCTTGGTGTCGACCTGCTCCTTATAAAATATTGAAAACGGGCTTGCAAGTCAGGAGAAAAATGCATGCAGATCTCCTCACCTTCCTGCCACCTTGAGAGAGGAGCAGCTGGAAGAGGTCAAGAGGGCAGGATGGGGAGGCCGTGCACTCTCCCACCAGCAGGTTGATTAGAGGGGGCTGCGGATCTGAGCCCCGACTTGTCCTCCCCCTCTGGGAGACCTTGGGCAAGTGGCCAGGCTCATCCCTAAAGCTGGAAGAAGAAGAGCGGCCCAATTCTGACCCACCCCTGTGTGCGCCAGGCTGACAGGATCAGCCTCCGCTCTAGCACGATCTGGAAGTCAGAGTCCGGCGGGACCGCTGGCTCCGAGGAATCCCCAGAGCCCCGTCACACCTCCCTGGGGGCCACTGGCATGGCACAGGACGTTCTCCCATGACTTGGCCATCCCATGTGATGCCATGATCCAAATGTCCCGCCTGGGACCCAGCCACAAGCAGGGAACCACCACACTGCATTGGCACCTCGTGAATGAGGAATCCAGGCCAGTCCTGTGAGAACAGCCCCTTGTCTTCCTCTTTCCTTCACTTTATATTTTACCTAAGCAGGGACCTCTGAACAGGTCTTGCTTTGGGTTAAAGGCAGTGGCCAGTTCGGTCCTCCAGGCCGCCTTGGCCTTGCTTGCGGCAGCAGGAGAGGTCTCCCTCCAGTCCTGGACCCCCAACAGGACAGCCAGTGGTGGAGAGAGACAGAGCTGAGAATCCCATGTCTGGGTGGGAGGATCGTGGGTGGGGCTCAGGAACTGGCTGAGTGGCAGCAGGGCAGACAGGATCGGATCCCATCACCTCTCTGCTCTCTGGTACAATGGGGCCCCATTAATCCAAATTTGCTGGGATTAGGTCATGTTCTTTCTCAATTAGAAGGGAAAATAACCATGGACAGCCCGTAAAACAAACAAATGGATCCAGAATTTTCACTCGAGGCACAAATGACCAGGTTCAAACTATCCTGCTTCGGACACATTATGCGAAGAAGACCCAGCTCCCTTGAGAAGTCCATAATGCTGGGGAAAGTTGAAGGAAAGAGAAGAAGAGGACAGCCAGCAGCAAGGTGGATGGACTCGATCATGACAACAATGGATGCACCACTGAGAGGCCTGAAAGGCCAAGTGGAAGACAGATCATCCTGGAGAGAATCTCTCTATGCGGTCCCTAAGAGTTGACACCAACTTGATGGCACTGAATGAATGAATCAATCAATCAACCAACCAACCAACTCTGAGCTGATGCAATCCAAGTCTAGGGGAACCCACCCACCTGTAGCAAACAGACCTCATCCCTCGCTGAGAACTTTGCTCCTCTGATCAACTCTCTTTCTTTCCTTGCAAGTCCTCCTGAGCAGGGACCTCCACATCAGCCTCAAAGTGCGGACTTAGTTGAACGTTGGCGGTTGCTTTAGCCTGCCTCTAGCCTGGCATCCTCCTCTAAAGACTGCTTGCCAGGATGCATAGGTGGATAGTCACAGGTGAAAGCATGGTGCTGAGTGCAAGGAGTGCCAAGGAGCTGACAAAACAGCTGATGTAGAACACACACACACACACACACACAGAGCCCAGAGGACATAGCAGGGTGAGAGAGAAAACCCCTCCTGTTTGCCTGAACCTAACAACAACAACAACAACAACAAAAACAAATATGTATATGCCGCTTTTCAACAAAAGTGTTCAAAGTGGTTTATATAGAGAAATAACAAATAAATCAAGAAGATGGCTCCCTATCCCTGAAGGGCTCACAGTAAAAAAAAGAAACATAAGATAGACACCAGCAACAGTCACTGGAGGGATGCTGTGCTGGGGGTGGAGAGGGCCAGTTGCTTTCCCCCTGCTCAAGAAAGAGAACCGCCACGTTAAAAGGGGGCTCATTGCCCAGTGAGCAGGGACATAACATAAAGGCCGTGCAGGAGGGGCTCTGGAAAGGAGGAGGTGCGGCCCCTGCCAGGGGATCTGGCCCTCAGACAGCTGCCTCCAGCTCCTTCTCTCCAACCCTGGCCAAAGTGAGCTCAAGGGGGACATGCTGTTGAAGGGGAAAGGACGCCAGAGAGCTGGTTTGCACCAGGGCTCAGATGCCTCAAGGGGGTGAAACCCAGGCTGGCGGGGCTGGTGGTGGTGGATGATGCCAGCAAGCTCCCAGGGCTGCTGCTGCTGCTTCCCAACAAGCTCCCAGCTGAAAAGAGAGAGGTTTCAGGTGGGCGAAGAAGTCTAAGGCATTCCAGAGAGAGAGAGAGAGTGGAGACTCTTGACTGACAACCTCTCTCTCTCTCTCCCCTCATCCCCACACTGAGCCAATTGTCAGAGTCCCTTCTCTTTACTCCTTGCAGCTATCGACTTTTCATTGGCCAGGTATGACTGAGTCATCAAGGCACTGAAAAGACGTCCTGCCCACACGCCACGGTGCGCAGCGGAGGCGGGCAGGCCAGCTCGCAGGGCTTCTCAGGAGCCTGGCAGCCGTCTCCACCCCAGTCCTGACCGTGTGGGAAGAGGGCGTGTGCTGTCTGGCCGGGATGTCAAACTCAATCACTCCCAAGTCATCGATCCTCATAAGCAGATCTTGCCCGCTCTCAAAGGTGCCTCGTGCGCACGTATCCAGAAGCATCCAAGCAGCAAAGGCTTCCGTTTCAATTAACCGGACGCCCCTTTGGGAGGCCGGCGTATGACAAGCCTCAAGTTAAAATAAAAACAATACGGAGAAAAATGCTCCTCACAAATCTAGCAGCTGCTTGGACTTCTTGGGCTGCTTCTGGGGGAAAAGGCAGCTAGAACCACAGAGTCAGAGGGGCTGCCTGGAGGCCATCTAGTCCAACCCCCTGGTTGCTGGAAATCCAGAGCTAGCGTGTCCCCAACAGGTAGCTAACCGGCCTCTGCCTGAAGACATCCAGGGATGGATGATTCTACAGTTTAGGAAAAAAGACGAGCATGAAGAGATGGGGGGCGGGGAGGGAGGAGGCATGATGGAGGCTTATAAAATAATGTTGTATGGAGAACATAGACAGAGATCAGTGTTTCTCTCTCTGTGCCAGGAGCCGCCTGGGTTGGCCAAGAGCCAAAGACTCAATCTACAGCTGCCCTGTGTGGTAGAGCAGTCTGCCCCCCAAATGGCACTCACGGGCTGCAAACGGACCACACCCAGCCTGAAGAGGAAGGACTGTCGAGGCTTCCAGCTGGAACTATGGCTCTGTTGCACGGTCAAGGCCTCCCTGGCGTGTTGGGTCTGCTCATCCTGGCTCCTGGCCTGTTTGTCTGGCAAGACAAACAGGCCAGGGACAAACTGGCTTTGTCTCTGCTCTTGGCCTGTTTGTTCTGCTAGGTCCATGGCCCCTGACTCGGACTTCCGGCTATCGTGTGTTCCAGGCAAGGGTTTGCTGGGTTCCAGGAGGTCAAGTGTGGAAGAGAATCAGCCCCGGTCAGGAAACCGACCGAGGATCAGGACCACGGCCAGCTCCCAGGGCAGAATCAGCATTTGGACAGCTCCCAGGGCTGGGTGGAGGACATGCAGCTGGTGAGAGACCGGAGAGAGCGGTGCTTCAGCAGAGAGACTGGTCCCAGCGGAGGCTTCCAAGAGCTCTTCCGCTGGGTGCCCCTGCTAACTGAGGTGAGGTGGCTACTAGGGAGAGGGCCTTTTTGGTGGTGGCACCCCGTTTAGGGGATATTTATTTATTTATGTATTCAGTTTCCATACTGCCCTTCCAAAATGGCTCAGGGAGGTTTACAATTAAAACCTAGCCTCCCCAGTGAGGTTCACCTGGCTTCATCAGTTTGTTCTTTTAGATGCCAGGTGGAGACCTTGCTGTTCAATTTTTCAATTTAGATTTTTAACATTTTTTGATGTGATTGTAACTGATTTGTTTTAAAAAAGTTTTAAAAATGGTTTTTGTTTGGTATTTTGTATTTTCTCTCCCCTTCTTTTGTTCTATGATTTAATGTGTGTTTTTATTTCCACTCCCCGCTTCCACAGAGCACCTCTTCGAAGGAGCAAAACCCTTTGTCAGGGGCCTCCCTGCCTCTCTCTGTTTCCCCTCCCATTCCTTCCTTTCACCCTTCCTGGCAGTCAGAACAAACAAGATAAATTGCCTGGCATGCGTGCAAAGCAGCAGCACACAGACAGCCCCCCCCCCCCGCAGTCTTGGCAGACCGAGATTTCAAAGGGACCAGTCAAGGGTAATTCAGCGAGGCCATTTTATGCCCATTGTTTATTCATTACGCTTATTATGTAATGCTAATTCAAGGTGTTACTAGTCTGCATTAAGGAACTTGGAGGGAACAGACACAACACACACACGCACACGCACACACACACACACCCCAGCCTTTTCTCTGCCTGCTTCTAATCTAAGCAGCCTCTGCGTGTACACACACACACACACACACACACACAGACAATCTGCAAACACAGGAACCTACTGAGCATATGCAGGAGGAGATGGTATTTCTCCCAGGCCTGGCCAATGTGGAGATTTCAAGGGAAGATGCCTGCTGCTGAGTCAGGGCCTTGGTCCCCCTAGCTCAGTATTGCCGACCCTGACTGGCAGCGGCTTCTCCAAGGGGGCAGGCTCAGGGGTCTCTCTCAGCCCCCCCCCGGAGATGCTGCTGCTGCTGCCGCCAGGGATGGAGCCGAAGGCCCTCCTGCTCTTCCACTGAACTATGGCCCCACAGCCAAAGGGGAATAGCTTACCCCACTCACACGTCGTCTCCCCTGCAAATGCATCCCCAGGAAGACCCTGCTTAGCGAAGGGGACATTTCATGCTTGCTACCACCAGGTCAGCACAGATCCTGCCTGCCAGACACAAGGGCTGCCATTTGTCTTGTGGTAGCAAGCATGACTTGTCCCCTTAAGCTAAGCAAGACCCACCCTGGTTGCATACGAAAAGGAGACTAGAAGTGAAGCTGTAAGATATTCCCCTCTTAGGGGGAAGAGCATCTGGGAAGAGCATCTAGGCTCCAAGTTCCCTCCCTGGCAGCATCTCCAAGATGGGGCTGAGAGAGGTCCCTGCTGCCTGCAACCTTGGAGACCTTGGAGAAGCCACTGCCAGTCTGTGAAGACAATAGTGAGCTAGGTGGACCAAGGGTCTGACTCAGTATATGGCAGCTTCCTCTGTTCCTCTGTTCCATTCTGGGCCTGAGGAAGGTGCTGAGCACCCACCAGTAGCTCACAGAGCTGAGCCTCAGGACCTGCAGTTGCTGGCTGGAGCCCCCAAGTCCCTGCCTGAGGCGGAAGGAGGTGCCTTCTCGTGCACTCCACCAGCGGCACGGCTCCATGCCAGACGGCCGATTCAATCCCGCTTGTGCTCAAGTGCATCGCGTCCCTCTGTGTCCCCCCCCCCCGCGCCTGGTCCTCCTGCCCCCGCCATTAATACCATTAGCCCGGCCAATGCTCCATGTCAAAGCAAATCCGTTCCCTCGATATGCAAAAGGTTACAAATAATTGCCATGTTGAGCTAAATGTCCCCCTTTCCAGGCCATTTGTAAGAATAGTTAAGAGATTAGTGAGGAGTAAAAGATGGATCCTCCCGCCTCCCGCACTGTGCAGCCCGTCCGCATTCATGAATTGCCAAGCGTCTGCTTGAGCTTGGAGAAGGAGAGGGCTTTGGCCAAGGACAGAGCGAACCGCCCTCGGCTTCCTCCTCGCGGCCATGACAGCCCCTCTGTCTGTCTGTGTGTGTGCTCAGCGGGAGAGGGGCTGGCCCTTCAGGAGAGCTCTCCCCCCTCCCTCGGGACTCCGCCCTGTGGGAGGGGGCACCCAAACTCTTAGCGGTCTGCACATGGAGCTCTGCTCAGCCCTTCGTCAGCAGCCAAGGAGGTGGCGAGGAAGCACACAGGGCAGAGTGGCGATGCCGTGATGCCACAACACGAGGCACCCGACGCAATGGGTTATGGGGCAGCGGAGCATGGCCAGTCCCATGAAATGAGTCATGGGAGGAGCCACAGATGAGCAGGGAGGCCCTCTTGCTCCAGTTGGGGGCACATGGATTGCCTCTGTGCTGACCCCTCTGCCTGGCACTCTTGCCCTCCTCTCGAGGTCCCTTTTAAGGACAACCCACAGGGAGGCCCAGAATCGGGGCTTCCACCTTGTGCCACCACGTCCTGTTCCCTCAGGCCATGTGGATCTTTCTGAACACATGCACACACCAACAAAACACCACAACCCAGCAGTCATCCTAGGCAGGATCGCCCTGCCCAGACACAGTGTGGCTGGTGCTCCCCCCCATTCGCAGATGCTCTCCTGCACTTTCCAGATTAACGCTCCCACAGAGTCACAACCTATCTGCTAAGTGTGCTTCCGCACTTCCTGTGTTGTGACACCGCAGTCCCTGTGCTGACAGCAGGAGGCCGTTCACATTTTGGATACCTTCTTTCAGATTTTATCGCTGCGGTTTAGTGCTGTAACGTCACATGTCCGTTGCAAAAAGGTAGTTGGATTTTCCCGTTGTAGGGAAATTTTCCCATTGTGAATTCTGGGGATCATTTTCAATTCGATCCTGCCAAGCTGAAGCATTTCCCCACAGTTGTAGCCTGTAATCTGGAAAGCGCCAGGGAGAAGCAAACATACAGTTTTGCACAACAGTTTTCACCAGCTATTATCGACTGGTGTGGCTGGAGCTTCGCCACTCCGCCCTTCACAGATGCTCTCCTGCACAGCGTAAGGAGAACTGACCTCATAAACTGACCTCAGTGCCACCATCAGGGATCTGGGGTGGAATTTGTTCCCCCACACTTTGTTTTTCCATGGAAGATTTTTTCCATTTCTAAAACTTTTGGGACACAGTAAGGGGAAATTAATCTGATGGAGGGTTTCTTTTTTAAAAAGTTATTAATAGATCAAATAGCATGTCAAATAAGGTCACAATTTATTTAGGGCATCAGGAAAATGTATATACTGATTTTTTGAGGGGGGAAATTAATGCAAATTTTATGCAAACAAGGGGGAAATTTGCCTGGGATTTTTTTTTTTCCTCCAGGAAAAAAAAAAATCAAATTCTCTGGAAAATGCACATCTCTGGCCACCACATCAAGACTGTGTTTTTACAGGGTTTGAAGTATCAATGTGATGGAGCGAGGGAAAATTAATGGAGAAAATCAACTGACAATGAACTTTCGCAATATGGATATGCACTGAGCACTCGGCACAAAATTCAAAACCCAAAGGCAAAGCAACAGAGAAGTGTCTGTTCTGCTTTGGAAACCAGATAACTTGGAACTAGGGAGGAGAGCTGGTCTTGTCGGCTTTGCTAAGCAGCCCTGGTTTGCTTTTGAATGGGGGACTCCATGTGGGAGCAAGGTAAGATGTTCCCCTGAGGGGATGGGGCTGCTCTGGGAAGAGCACCTGCTTGCTTGCCTGCAGAAGGTTCTCCCTGGCAGCATCTCCAAGATAGGGCTGGGGAGAGATTGCAGAAGCTGCTGCCAGTCTGTGTAGGTAACAGTGAACTAGATGGACGCATGGTCTGACTCAGTAGAAGGCAGCTTCCCATTTTCCTCTGATCCTAACTCCAAACACTGGGGAGAAATTTGGAAGCATCCTTAGAAATGTTCACAGACAGAGCCATCTCCATTTAACAGCGTCTCAGGAAGTCCTCTCTCTTACAGCCTAGGGGGAGTTCCAGGGTGGGTGGGATATTGGTCTGACTCTGCGCAGGACCACTTCTGATGTCCCCATGACGCATCCAGCCGGCCGGACCCCAATTCCAGCCCCCTCCACGACCCACTGAGGTCTATTAATAGGCCAAACGGATTTGCTCTCTGGGGCCTCCCAATCCTTCCTCTCCCAGAGCTCAATGCTCCTCCAGAAGGAAAGAGCTCCGGTTACCCTTTTGCATGCAAAGGGGAGTTGGTTTTGTGAGCTATTCCCCGAGATGTCTCTTTCTGTTTCACTTCACTTAACAGGCTTTGCTTATGATGGGGAAATTTAAACATTCACAACATCCCCCCAGAGAAAGAGAGGGATGGGGGGGAGAGAGTTGAAATAAATATATTCAAACTAGGAGTTAAGAGCCTGGAGCAAACACTGGAGAAACCTTATTTGCTGGAGAAATATTGGATGCTGCGGCTTCCCGGGGAAGATTAAGAGGGCTATTAATAGCCCAGGCACGCAAGGACAGCAAAGGACCCCAGCCTGCCAGAGACAGGCAAGCGGGAGGCCAGAGGGCAGCTGGGCTGGTGGTGGCAGGATTCGCCCAGGCAGGGCTCGTTGGACCTGGCATGGAGGTTCCGGGCACCCCAAAGGCACTGCCCCAAAATCACACCAGCCGTATCTGCAGGGCTCTCGTTGAACCTGCAGCTTACCTTGGAAGCAGCCTCCTACGGAGTCAGACCCTGGCTCCCGCTAGCCCAGTACTGTCTGCACTGACGGGCAGCGGCTTCTCCAGGGTTGCAGGCAGGCGTCTCTCCCAGCCCTACCTGGAGATGCTGCCAGGGAGGGAACGTGGGACCTTCTGCCTGCCAAGCAGATCCTCTGCCACTGAGCTGCATCTCGCTACACTAAATAGTTTGGTGTCATCTGCAAATCTGGCCACCTCACAGCTTACCCTGACTTCCAGATCATTTATGAACAATGGTCCCAGTACCGATCCCTGGGGGACCCCACTTCTTACTTCCCTCCATTTAGAGAACTCTCCAGTTATTCCTGCCCTCTGAGGCTGCTGTTCCCAGCTCTCTTGATCTCCTGCTCCGAGCTCTCCGGGGTCCTCCTGACCCTTTCTCCTTGGAGCCGTCTGAGGTCTGTGTGTCCCCCCCCCAGACACTCACCCCCACGCGTGGCCTGGCAAAGGACCTTTTGTGAGAGCTGGTGTGCTGGAGCAGCAAGCTCGAGGAGAGAAGAGCTGGGCAGTGCCTGGCCCTTGCTCTCGGCTCTCGGCCAGAAGCAAGCTGTCCCTCTCTCAGCCGCGGTCTCCCCATCTGCAGCACGGGGGTGAAAACCTCTTCACAGGCACCTTAAATGCTTGGAAGGCCCGACATCCATGTGTCTTAGTTAATCCTCTCAAGGAAGCCTGGAATCTTGCACAAATAAAGTGCTGAGAACCGCTCAGCGCCCGATGCCCCTGCCTGTACTGCCTGTGTTGCCAAGAGAGAGAAAATCCTGGCCCTTTCCAGGTGTTCTCGGGCTGGTTGCCTGCCATTTGGCTTTGCTTCTAGAACGGCACAAAAATATCATCCTAGCAGGCTGGACCACGGCTACTGATGCCCTCCCCCTGCTCTGCCCCACACTGCCGGACGCGGAATCCTAGAAAGCAATGCCGAGTCTCCCTCTTTAAGGGAAGAGACACACAGACAGGCTAGAAGGCAAGGCATTCTGGATGCATGACTGACCTGCCACAGTTCTGAAAGTGCAAAACAATTATAAGGAATTAACTCGGAGGTAGAAATAACAGAAGGCTTGATTGCCTAATAGCTGGGAGTCCTCCCTCCAATCTGTCCTCTCCGCTCCTCAAATTAAATTTTCCAACAAGGCCTGCCCAATGACGTCGCTTCCCGCTGGAGAAAGTTTAGCAAATTCCGGACGTCTCCTTGAAGTCACCTTGGGCTAAGTGCGACTCAGGGGTACGGAGTGGCATTTAGGCAGATAACCCTTCTACATATAGATAGACACACACTCCCAAACTCTTTTCTTTGGCTGTGGCTAGGAAGTCTTGGAGGGTCGAAGGAGCCTGGAGAAGACAAAGAGGCTATTCTCACGCGCACCCAAACCCAGGGTAGAGAAGTCTAGCCTGGGTTAGGCTGTGTTTGAAAACTGCTGGGATCAGGCCCAATCCTGGCAGGGCAGTGCTGCCTAGCCTTGCTTTCAAACCCAGCTCTTAGCCAGGGTCAAGGGCTTGAGTGAGCCTTTAACCCAAGCTCTGGGATCGTGTGTTTGCTGGGGCTATGTTTAGCCTAGGGTCTCCTGGGGAAATTTCCCAATGTGTTGTGCACTGTGCATTGTGGGATATCTGGAGGCTGGGACGCGGTGAGTTTAACCAGCCTCCCCCACCGCCCACCTGCCTGGTCATGTGAATGACCTCTCAGGGGCGATATGACAGCCACCTTCAACTATCTGAAGGGCTATCATGGAGAAGAAGGAGCAGGCGTGTTCTCTGTTGCTCCCGAGGATTAGAACTTGAAATTGCAAGGAAGCAGATTCAGACCAGGCATTATAGATTTTGGTTTTTTGACATATTTATATACCACCCCAAACTTACATCTCAGGGCAGCTCACAATAAAATACAAATCACAACAAAATAAAAAGGCTAAAGCCACAATTTAAAATTTAATACATTAAAAACTATCAAAACAGCAACTAATTAAAAGCCTGGGTGAACAAATGTATCTTGAAAGACTTCTTAAAAGTTGTCAGAGATGGGGAGGCTCTTATTTCAGCAGGGAGTGCGTTCCAGAGTCTCGGGGCAGCAATGGAGAAGAAGGCCCGTCCCTGAGTAGCCACCAGACGAGCTGGTGGCAACTGTAGATGAACCTTTCCGGATGACCTCAATGGGCAGTGGGGCTCATGGCAAAGAAGACACTCTCTGAAATACTCAGGGACTGAGCCATTTAGGGCTTTATAGGTTGTAACCAGCACCTTGTATTTTGCCCAGAAACTTATCGGCAGCCAGTGAAGCTCTCTCAATACTAGAGAGAGATGGTCTCTCCGAGATGACCCAGAGACGAACCTGGCTGCCACATTCTGGATCAACTGCAGTTTCTGGACTACGTACAAAGACAGCCCCACATAGAGGACATTGCAGTAGTCAAGTCTGGAGGTTGCCAGAAGATGTACTACCATTAGGAGGAATTCTATAAGATCAGGCCCAAGAAGGCCCATCTAGTCCAGCTTCCTGTTTCACACAGTGGTCCACCAGATGTCTCTGGGGAACCCACAGGCGAGAGCTAAGGGCATGCCCTCTTTCCTGCTGTGACTCCCCTGCAACTGGTACTCAGAGGCATTCTGCGTCTGAGGCTGGAGGTGGCCTATAGCCCTCTGACTAGTAGCCATTGATAGACCTCTCCTCCCTGTCTGTAAGGGCTGTTGGACAGTGGAACAGCTGGCCTTGCGGTGGCGGGGGTGGGGGGAGGTTCTTGGCTGGCGATTCCCAACAGAGGCTGGGTGGGCATCTGTCCTCGACTGAACCGGGGGTTGAAGAGAAGGCCTTGAAGGTCCCTCCCAACTCTACGGTTCTACGATTCTCTCCATTTCTTTCAACTAAGTTGTTGTCTTTAACCTCTTTCCTAAATCAGTGGCAACCAGTTTCAAATATGTGCTTCAGATATCAGGCACTGAGCTTCTAGTTGGATGATTAAGGTTTTTATTGACCTGGGTTGTATGCATTTTGTTGGGAAAACCTTACACAAAATTAAAAACAAACAGTTTAAAGATCAATATTTTTCTCAGCTGTATCCATTTTAGAGACTTGCACAGTAAGCAAAGGAGTTCAACAGCATTCTGTATAACATGTACCTACACCAGTTCAAAACTGGATCAAAGTGCCTGAACTAGCTGCTGAACCACAACTGAGGGCTTGTGTCTGAGCCGGAACGGAACCAGAGAGTTAAGAAACACAACTGAACCTGAACCAGAAGCGAATCTGCATTTTGCAGGGTTAAACTTCCTGACTGTAGATGGAAATTCTGACATCCAAAAACGTTCAGTTTAAGATGAGAGTTAAGATGCTTTTCATTTTCACTTGTGCTCTAAAAAGGATGGAAATTGCAAGTGAAGGGGCCCACCTCAACTTCCGTGCCACAGAAGCTGTAAAGACTTTGTACAGTCCGGTATCTGATGATGGCTTTAGAAGTGAAACTCTCACAGCCCCATGTCCAGCTGAAAGACCAAGGTGCATGGAGCCTCATTTCTGAAGCCATCATCCGATACCAGACAGTACAAAGTCTTTACGGCTTCTATGGTACGGAAATTAAGACAGGCACCTTCACTTGCAATTTCCATTTTTTTAGAGCACAAGTGAAAATGTAACACATTCTAACTCATCCCAAACCGAAAGTTTTTGGATTTCTGAATTTCTTGGTGTTTTAAAAATAAAATCTGATTAGACACTATGGGGAAGAGCTTACTGAAACCACAAGGTAAAACGTCCTAATGATGAACACCAAAAACTTTGCAAAACCTTCAACTAAGATAAAGTCACACAACACGCCCCCCCCCCCAAAACACAACGGAATGAAATTCATGGATTCAGTGATAGTGATTGTGTGACCCCATCTCATGATTATTCAGCAGAGAATAAGGACCCTTATGCTTCATGTTTTCCCTTTTCTTAAAAACAGACAAACATACAAACAACGGTAATTAAAAATAACAAATGTTCTTACAACCACGTCCAAAACCACAGATTCTCTTCCCAGAAATTTCCCATAAACCATAAACCTCACAGTTCTCCTGCCTGATTTAATTGCCTCCAGTATGGTGTTATCAGCAAAATAGTGTACCAGTTGTATATAAGTAAAGTGGCCTCTCTCTCTCTCTCTCTCTCTCTCTCTCTCTCTCTCTCTCTCTCACACACACACACACACACACACTCACACACACACTGACACAGCCCAATTGTGAAATAACCATTGATTGGGTCCCAGAAGGATATGCAAAAGGCACTCTTCTGGCATGCAGGCTAAAGGCTGAAACTATGCAAATAGACGACAAAACCATTTAAATACCACTTCCTCAATCCCTTTAAGCCCCTGTTCAAAAGAGGGGGAAACTTTTAACTGGTCTATCCAACCCAATGGAACATCACCAAAGTTGCAGGGCAAGTTTGAACTTTTCAATGGAACATCACCAAACTTGCAGGGCAGGTGTCTCGTATTACCTAGTGAATGTGTGCTGATGGCCAGGCAGATCAGACAAATGGTTTTGATTGTATAAGCAACAGAATGTCCAGGGCTTATAATGGTGGAACGTTGAAACTAGGACCGTAGGTTGATTGTACTGCCATGTCGGTGTCGACTCCTGGCAACCACAGAGCCATGTGGTTTTCTTGGTAAAATACAGGAGGGGTTGACCATGGCCTCCTCCCACACAGAATGAGATGATGCCTCTTTCAGCACCTTCCCATATCGCTGCTGCCCGAGAGAGGTGTTTCCCATAGTCGGGGAAACAGATCAGCGGGGATTCGAACCGGCAACCTCTGGCTTGCTAGTCGAGTCATTTCCTTGCAACTAAGATATTATAACCATGGGAAGAACGACGATGCACTCAATCTAGGAACCGAGCAGCAGGGAGAGAGGAAAGAGGCGGGGCGGAGAGGAGCAGGTACGGAGCTCCCAACCAGCTCCTGAAGAGAAGCGCTTCCCACCCTGCCATCCCGTGCATGAGGCGCTGGTGCACATCTCTACCCCTGGTTACCCCGGCCTCACCCTTTCCTTTCTCCTATCTGGCAGATGTTGACTGCAAGCTCTTTGGGGCAGGGGACGGTTACTCTTGCTTGCTCCTGTCACTCAGAGCCATCATGATGGATCGAGTTGTAGGGAAACCAGGGCAGCAATGGGGCAGTTGACCCCAGACCCCACCAAGCCCCCCGGACTGGCTCTGCTCGGCCCCTCCACAATGAGAACACCACAACAGCCCCCTTAGAAACGCCAGGAGCCAGGCCGAACCACCAGGCCTCACAGGATGCCGACGGTTTCTCAGCAAGGAGGGACGGAGAGTGGGAGCAGCAGCTCCTCTGCCGGCTGCTCCTGTCCCAGCCTGTTCCCCCCACACCGGCCACAGGCTGATTATCTGCCATTAACATATTGTGTCCTCTGCCTTTAACTTCCTTAATAAAGTTTACCTCCAAGGAAATTTTGCAGAAAAGACTGGATTTGCATATAAATAATAGACATGTCAAAACATAAGATGGCGGGATTTGGTATGCTTAGCCGGATTGTAAGACACCATTTGTTCCTTAAATTCCAGAGCAACGCAATTCCCGCCAAAGGCACAATCCAATTACTTGCACCCCCACCCACCCCCACCCCCACGACTGTTTACCTCCCTCGGGGCAGCTGAATCAGCCAGTGGCCCTGGGCCCCCTGCCCCACGCGCCATCCCAGCACGATGATCCTCTTGCATCAGCAGAGCATCATTTTAATTGTGCGTCTTGTGGAGGGGACAGAGAGCCAGGGATTGAGCAGAAGGAGGGGGAAGAGGGCTCTTGTTCCCAAGGAGGGAAAGGGAGGCAGCGGCAGATGTGTCAGGAGCAGCAGAGCTGCCCTCCCTGGTCTGGGGCCCAGCTGAGGCTCCTTCGGGCTACTCCCAACCCACATTTCCTCTGCTGATGGAACATTTCCCCACATTTCCCACCCAGAAGCCTGAACTTGCAACAAGGGCTTTTGTGGGGCCCAAACTGGCAGCGTTCAGGTTTAAAAAGAAAGATGGAAGGAAGCAGATAACCTCTGGGACTCCTTGACTCAGGATGTGATGGATGCAATGTATACATGGCTTTTTAAAAGGCTGTTTCACTTCTTAAAAGAAAAGATATCGTTTTCTCTGCTGTGAGGTCTTCTGGGTTATAATTTTGATTGGCTGGGTTGATAATTCAAAGTTTGTTGTAATTGATGTATGCAATTGATGACTGGAGTTCAGTTGGATTTTCTCTGCATGGTTTTTTTAAGGGAAATTAATCCAATTCATAAGCAAATGAACTTGAGACATGTTATTGTCTAAAGCAGTGTTTCTCAAACTTTTTGGAGTCAAGGACCGCTAAATTCTTTGTGCAGAGTTTCAAGGACCGCTACATTCTTCATGCGCAGTTTCCCGGACCAGCAGTTAGTAAAGGGGTTTCAAGTCTGTCTATCTATCTCTCTATCAGACTTCTATACTGCCCCAAACATGCATCTCTGGGCAGTTTAGAATGAAAATAATATAAGCATTAAAATAATTAAATTTGGAATCTTTTGCAAACATGGAATATTAGGGGTTCTTAACCTTGGGTCTCTCAGTTAAACTCCCATAACCCCCAACAACAATGGCATTTGGCCATTATGGCTGGGGATTATGGGAGTAGAAGTCCACCAATGTCTGGGTACCCAAGGTTGAGAACCCCTGAATCTAAAAGCCTGGGTGAACAAATTTGTCTCCAGTATGTCTTCAGTATGTGCGGGGTGGGGGTGGAGGTGCTTCTGATTACTCAGTGGATAGGGTATGTTGGGCCATTAGAAAAATTCAAAAGCTACATGGGGCCAATGAAAACAACATACAAGCAAGCCCCACTGATGCAAGAGGGAAACAGCGTTCCCTCTCAAGGCGCCTCGACCACAACAGGCAGCTGGGTTTCAATCAACCAACCTTTGGCTGCAAATAATGAGCATGCAAGAACCAGCAGCCCTTCAAGTGGTGCCCACTGCCATACTTTTTCCTCCATGCCCCCGCACCGCATACAGTTTGAAGCTGTAAAGATAGGGAATAAGATAGCTGTAGGAAGATCTCAGCAGCACGTGGAGGCAAGGCACAAGAAGGGTCCCACGCCTCCGTGATACTCTTCCTCTTCCGTGCCATGTGCAAAATTGAGTAAGTGAGTGCCTTGATTTCAGTTTGGGGGGGGGTTGACTCCCAGTCAGGGACCGGCACTCAAGCCTTCGGGGACCGGCAGCGGTCCAGGGACCGGTGGTTGAGAAACACTGGTCTAAAGCATAGACTTCTGGTGTATACCCAGTGCCCAGACTATCAGGTATAAGACGTGTCATTGATAAACAATCAAACCAGATGGCAATCTCCTTCCCTTTTTATAACGTTGATGGATTTGAATGGTGTGCTTTCTTGCCTTATTTGTAACGGTTCTTGGAAATGAAACTGAAATAAAAGCAAATTGCAAAAGGCTATTGGTGCAATAGAACGACAGCCAAAAGGCTTAGAGATCAGCCTGTCCAAAACTTCTGATAGCTAAAGGACTCTTCGATTCTGAATTTAAAGAGAGAGAGAGAGAGAGAGAGAGAGAGAGAGAGAGAGAGCGAGCGCAAGGGGCCACCCTTCCCTAATATACCTGGGAAAGGGCTTATTTTACAGCGTGTGCAAGTATAAGACAGGGCCATAGCTCAGTGCTCTTGCATCCTGTTTTATAGCTGCTTCCCTCACAAACACAAAGTCAACTTAGACAGATGTAATGAAAGTTTGATTCAGAAACAACTCCATTTCCCCTCCCTTTTCCTTGGACAAACTTCTGAACAGCAAAACGTAAACGATGACTGGATAGACGACAACATGTCTGCTTGGCCTGCAGAAGGTCCCCGGTTCCGTTCCCGGCAGCAGCAGCAGCTCCAGGTAGGGCTGGGAGCGACTCCTGGCTTGAAACCGTGGAGAGCCGCTGCCAGTCTGTGCAGGCCATACTGAACTGGATGGACCAGAGGTCTGACCCAGCAGACGGCAGCTTCCCATGTCCCTAGGAAGAACCTGCCCTCCATGGAGCGATCCCTGTGCTGCTGCTTCCTGAGTCACAGAGCTGGACACAGCTTGACTAGAAGAAGGCCAGGCCAGAGAGCAGCCACTCCAGCAGAGGCACAACAGGAGCCTTCTGGGAGGACCCCTAATTCTGCTTCCGAGTCAGACTGATCCAGGCGCAATCGCTGCCGAGAAGGGATGGCATTCCCGACTCCCTCCCCCAAAGCCAACTGGACAGGAGCAAAGGCAGAGCGGCCAATCCCGCAGGGACTCGGCAGGGAGCCTCCTCCGGGGGTGGGTGCCACTCAGAGAAGCGATCCATGGGTGTCTCCTAATTGTGCGCAACTGGCAAGGACTGGATTAGAGAAAAGCTAGCTTGCGATCCCTCAAGGAGAGCTTCCAGCCTTAGAGACAACGTATCGGAGGCCCAGACCACAAATAGCCCAGCTGTTGGGGCAAAGAGCCACCCCCACCCAGGTAATCAGGCCTAGGAGGAAGCCCCACCGGCCAGAGGAAAGGGTAATCACCTTTGGCCAGTTCACTTTCAGGGTTGGGGCTAACAGTAGCCCATGGGGGCATCTTCCCCAGGTTAGGAACCTCCTCCAAACTCTTGGCTTGGGGCCATCTGTAGAGGAGGCTCCTTAGGTCTCCATGGATGGCCCCTCAACCTCTCCCTGCCAGCAGTCAGGGCAGGAGATCAATGGCCGTGCTTCCGCCGCCCGCCACCCACCAAGCCATCCCTCTCAGCAGTCCCCAAGACATCGCCAGCGCAATCGCCTCCCCCGCCCCGAAGGAGGGTTAATCTCTGAAGGGGACTGTGCTCCACAATGGATTTTGAACCACAGCCATCAAAAGGAGTGGCGGGGAAAGGCTGCGGAGTTACAACAGGTGCATTTCAATTAGGGACCCCTTGCTCATTTCACTCCAGACCACAGTCAAAATGCACATGGCTGCCGAGAGTGCAAATCTCCTGTGAGCGCCTCTTTGAAAAGAGGCTGCTTGCTTAAGAAGCGGAGTTCGACAAGACGCCTTCTCCAGGGCATCAAGGGAGCCGCGTGGAGTATGAAATGTAATTCCGACGCGCAGATCTGAGCATATTGACATTATGAAAACCGGGGAGCAATGGGAAATAATATTTTTACAAAGGCTGCGAAGATACACGCGAGACCTCAGGGCACTTTCCTACATGCTGAAGGAAAACGGGGAGTGATGGCTCCCGCCGCGCGGGGCTGAGAGACCAGCCTTAAGCAGCAAGGGGGCGTGGGGGGCGGGCAGGGGCCCCTGGTGGCCCTCCCCGATCTGGGCCCTTGGGGGGCTCCCGCCTAATTGCTAAGCAGGCGACTGTGACTTAGAAAACCGCTGCCGTGTGGCCTGCTGGGCTGGACGGTCCCACCGAGGGGTGGGTGGCTTTGGCATGGCTGCCCGAGTCCCCGGGGATCAGACACCCCAGACGGAGCCTTCGGGCCAGCTGGAGCAGCTTGAAACACACCTTAGCCCGAGTCAGCCTGTCCAGCTCGGTCTTGTCTCCACTCACTGGCAGCGGCTTCTCCGAGGTTGCAGGCCAGAGTCTCTCCCAGCCCTCCCTGGAGAGGCTGCCCGGGGTTGTTCCCTCTAACAGGGATCCCCAGCTGTTGTTGGCGACAACTCCCAGAATTGTCAACAACATCTGGGGATCCCTGTTGAGGGAACACAGCCGGGGGCCTTGTGCATGGGAAGCAGGTGCCCTACCAGAGCCACGGCACGCTGCCAAGCGTTAGGCCTGCATGTGTGAACATGACGCAGAGCACCCGACAAGCCCCGGCTTCCTCTTGTTCCACCACTGCAAAGAGACCTGGTTGTCAGAAGGGCAAGTGAGGGCCAATTCTCGCAGCGAGCCTGGAAACAAATCCATGTCGAGGACAGTCATTAAAATCCTCGCGGGGAGGTGGAACTAGATTCTGGGCGCCAAGAAGAGCAGGGGGACTGTGCCGAGAACAGAAGAGCAGCCCTTGCTGGATCAGGCCCATCTAGTCCAGCCTCTTGTCTCCCACAGTGCCCCCCCCCGATGCTGCTGGGGAGCCCCCAGGCAAGAGGTCTGTGCACGCCCCCTCTCCTGTTGTTGCTGCTGCTCTCCCGAAACTGGTACTCAGAGGCTCCCTGCCTTGGAGGCTGGGGGTGGCCTATCGCCCTCCGAAAGACCAAGCCCTGTGAGCACTGGCACAGCCACAGCAGGGCAGCTGGGCTGCAGCACCCTGGAGAGCTCCCAGGGGGAAACTGGCTTGGAAAAGGGCCCGGGTGGGTGGGTGGGTGGGTGGGACCCACCTCCCTGCCTGGAGAGCAGACAGCTGCAAACAGAGCCAGGTGGAGGGAGCCAGCGCCTGGGCAGAGGCACTGCACACCGCCCATACCACCAGCGCTCGCTGGGCTGCAATTCTCACCGGGGGAGGAGAACGCCGCCCAGATGGGGAGAAGTGTCCCATCACAGAGGAAGAGTGGTGCCAGGGGTCCCCTATTCCCAAGATCGCTCGTTTCAGCTGCTAGAGTCCCTTGCCTACCCACATCCGCCCCATCTCTGTGACTCTCCCTTGCCCCGAGCATGTGCCTGCCCCACGGATGGGAGACCAGGACAAATGCCACCCAGCCTTACTTAACAAGGAGTCTGGCCCTAGTGGAGCTGGATCCCAGCCACAGCAGACCAGTTCCAGCGGGGATTTCCCCCTTGCCCCCCAGAGAAGGGCAGCCATGCATGCAGACAAGCCAGGAAGCCGGTGGGCCCCAGGAAACTTTGAGGCACAACCAGACCATCGGCAGGAAATGCGCCCTTGTTACTGCCAACATTTTAGGAATTTTCTGCTTTGAAGAGCAGAAGGATCCTATTACAGAAGCCTGGAAAAAGCAAAGCGCGGCCTCCTAGGAGCCTATCCATGACCTTAAATTATTTATCCTGCCTTCCCTATTAACTGTCTTAAATGCCGAACAAAGTGTCGACTCAGCTGCTAAAATAACAAGGGGGACAAACAGAATAACAACTAGATCTCTCTCTCTCTCTCTCTCTCTCTCTCTCTCATATAGAGACTCCCACAGATATAGACATGCCTCAGAGGAATCTCTTCCTCCTCCTCTTCATCATCTCACTGCCTCCTTCAAATCCTCTCTCAGGACCCACCAAATCCGGGAAGGGGCAATAGCTTCCCTGTAGCTGAGGACAGAGACAGGACGCCTTTGAATACCAATTTCATGGAGAGTATAATAGCAAGGGGAAAGTGGAAAGGAAGAGAAGAAGGGGACGGCCAGCAGCCAGGTGGATGGACTCGATGACGACCGCCATGAAGGCACCACTGAGAGACCTTCAAGGCCAAGCTGAAGACCGATCAGCCTGGAGAGAATCTATTTATGTGGCAGCTAAGAGTTGACACCGACTTGACGGCACAGAATCAATCATCAATCAATCAATGACAGCAAGGGGAGACTGCTGCCTTCCTGCCCTGCCTTTGGGCTTCCTGGAGGCCGCTATATAGGAACACCGGAAGCTGCCTTCGCCTGAGTCAGACCCTTGGACCATCGAGCTCAGTCTTGTCTACACTGACAGGTTCCAAGGTTGCAGGCAGGAGTCTCTTTCCCAGCCCTGCCTGGGACCTTCTGCACGTGAGCAGATGCAGACGCGCTTCCACTGGGCCCTGGCCGGCAATGGCTCTCACATGTAGTCCCCCATTCAAATGCAGACCGAGGCGGACCTGCTTAGCAAAGAGGAGGAGGGCACCACCGCAGGAAAGAGGGCATGCCTCCATCTCCTGCCGCTGGGCTTCCAGAGGCCTCTGGAGGGTGCTGGCCCAAACGGGCTGTCCTTCGGTCCTTCAAGGCGGCTGTCCGTGAGAACAGCTCCCCTCTGGCTGGCCACTGCGGTCACCCCGATGGCTGGGGCTTTGCTCCGACCTGGCCGGGCTCCCCTCCTCTCCCTGACATCCACTTCCAAACACAGCCCCTCCCCTCCTCCCAGCCTCTGAATGGGTAACGTGCCCCCCCCACCCCCTTGCACCCAGAGAATCTATCTGCAGAGCACTCTTGGGGTGTGTGTGTGGGGGGGATCCCCTATGATGAAGTTCTGGCACCTGCCTGCCTGCCTCTCTGCCCAGGAGCCCAGAACCCTGTCCGTGGAAAGAGAGGCCTCCCCCTTCTCCCCTCTCTCCTTCCTGCTTGCAGCTGATAAAACGTCGGAGGAGGAGAGCTGTTCTGCTCACATAGATCAAGGGTCTCCCCTTCTCTCCCCAGAACCACCTGCCAGGGACATAAGTTCTTGCAGCAGCTTTATAGCCTCTGCAAACCAGGGCTGGCAGCCATCTGTCTTGTGGCACTCCAGTGAGGCATGGGGGAGAAGGGAGGGTCAGCGTGTGTCGGGGGCCCCGGATGGCCAGCTGGGAACTTCAGCTGTGCCTGGGACTTCTGGCTACAAAGGCTGCCATACTTCCAGGAACAGAGGCAGCTGCCATATACTGAGTCAAACCATTGGTCCGTCTGGCTCAGTATTATCTACCCAGACTGGCAGCGGCTTCTCCAAGGTTGCAGGCAGGAGTCTCTCTCTCTCTCAGCCTTATCTTGGAGATGCTGCTGCCAGGGAGGGAACCCGGAACATTCTTGCTCTTCCCAGAGTGGCGGCTCCATCCCACTGCGGGGAATCTCTTCCAGTTCTGCTCACACTTCTAGTCTCCCTTTCATTTGCAACCAAGGCGGACCCTGCTTGGCCAAAGGGACAAGGCATGCTTGCTGCCACCAGACCAGCTCTCCTGGCGGGATACAGAGAGGGATACAAGCCCACTTTGCTCTCTGAGCTGCCTTTCTCCCAGCTTCCCCCACCCCCATCCTGGACTTGGAAAGCGACGTTCTTAATGGGTGCCATTTGTCCCCTTGCAGGAAGCAGTCTGTCCCTTCCAGGAGGGAGAAAGAGCAAATGGCCTGTCAGTGACGGTCCTGGACACACTGGCAGAGAAGAAGGGAGGCTGCCAGTTCTGGGTGGGTGAGGAGAGGGTTAGGGTTAGCACAGCTCCTGGCCGGTAAAGCTCAGTGGACCCTCCAGATTCCATGAGGCCGGAAAGGGCTGACGGGTCCTCTTGGCACGAGGAGGGAGAAGGCGGCAAGTGCGGCCCGCGGCCCACCATCACTCTCGGGCCCAAGAGCACCACAACGTCCAGGTGGGGGTGCAGAAACCCCCAGCGCCAAGCGCAACCTGTAGACCAGCCTCACAGGACAGCCCTCCTGCTGCTCCCAATGCAAGGAGAGAGGCACCGGCTAAGAACAGGACTGAGCCACCTGACAGGCACACAAAGGGAGAAAAACCCACACTGTCCTTTCAAGAAAAAGGCACAGAGAAGACCTCCAGGATGCTAGCTTTCTGGAGGGGAGCATTCCCACATGGGGACCTCCGCCTGCATGCCGTGGAAAGTGGTGCAGAGAACACAGACAGCTTGCAAGACCCCAACAAGACCACTTTGCCACTCCACAACCCGGGGGGGGGAGGATCCAGATGGAGGGGATTGTGGAAGCCTCCCCGGAAGAGGCCAGCCAGGGAGCTCTCCACCCATGTGGCCCTGACTGGCCCTTCGCTTCCTCTCTCTCAGGTGAGGGGAGAAACAGCCATTTTCTGCGCTTCAGTGTGGGAGTTCTTTATTCCCCAGGGAAACCGAGGATGTCCAATTGTGAGTGGGAGATACATCACTGCTCCCAGCTAAATGGCGTAGTGCAGATCTGCGGAGAAACCCTGCCTTTTATCAACAGTGCAAATAATGAAGATTCCATGCACTGAGGACAATGAAATGAGCCGCTGCGCCGTTGATGGGGTATTTGTACAACTCCATGAGTTATGTTGCAAAATTCGACTCCATTAAAGATGCAGCACGGGGGTGGGTGGGGGGGAGAGGGAAAGGGAACATGCATGCCATGCCACAAACAAAGAACCAAGGTCGGCAGACGGGTTCTAAAATCTCTTGCCTCTGTTTGCACAAATCCTGGCCTTCAAACCGACCTCGTCCAAGGATTCTCAAAGCAGATGCACTGAACGCCGTTCAAGGCAGAAAATGGTGCTCAGACCTCTCTGCAGGCTAAAAACAAACCCACAAAATCCCAGTGGTAATCATAATAAGTGTGCTCTAGCTGGGGATGTGTGTGTGTGTGTGTGTGTGTGTGTGTGTGTGTGTGTGCGCGCGTGCACAGGGCAGGGGGACCCTGGGAAATTGTGCTACTGCCCCTGAAACTCTCTTTGCTTCCGCCAAGGTTTCCCAGAGCAGAGCAGGAACCTTCAAACGGGCTGCAAATTTTGCTTCAGGCACAATGCAGTGAACGTTTAGGGAGAGAGGGTCCCAGCCACCCATTCCCAAGAAATGTTGCTAGCCTCACGTTTCTGGCTTTCCTTGCTATTCCACAGACCTTTCACCTAAGAAAGGACCGCTTCCCCTCCATTCACTTGCGTGGAGATTTCTGTAGCGACTCTGAATCAAGGCAAACCTAAGCACTGAAGGATGCCAGGGGACTTGGAAGCCTTTCAAGACTTCCCCGAAGAGGAGATCAGCCAGAGCAGGCCTGGAGCTTCGGATTCCAGAAGCCAGACTGCAGGCCTTCTGCTGGGCTAGTGCCACAGAGAGCCCTCTGCGAAGGGGAGCCAGGGGGTCCTTGGCCCACACAGGACGGGAGACCACTTAGAAGGGGCCACTCCCAGAGTGGGCAGACACCCGGCAGCAGGAAAAGCAGCCCCAAAGTGTCTCATGTTGTGCCTGAGAAAAAGAAAAGAAATGGCAAACAGCAGGCCCACCACAGCTGTGACAATCTTCTTTATATATAATATATTTATTTATTTATTTATTTATTTATTTATTTATTATTTCTCTGTGTAAACCACCCTGAGCCATTTTTGGAAGGGCGGTATAGAAATTGAATCTCTCTCTCTCTCTCTCTCTTCAATGTACCTGTCGCTAATCCCATGCGTGGCAGCTCTCGCGAGAGTTCGTGAGCAGCTGCCGAATAGGATAGCGACAGGGATGGGAGAGGAAATAGTGATGCCGGCTGGCGAGAGCAGGAGGCAGCGGCGGGCCAGCCCAGCCCGGCCCGGCAGGAGGAGGCGGCCACTGCTGGGAGTTGGCGGTGGGCGGGAGGAGGTAGCAGGCTGTCTTTCCGGCCGGCCAGCCAACCAGAAAGTGTTGGGGGGGGGCGGAACAGAAAAGTGGGGGAGAAGAAGTGGGCTGGTCAGCAGAAAGCCCAGTTGGCCGGATGGGTGGGGAGATGAAGCCAGAACGCGCAGGGAGGGGGGGGACGAGAAGCGGGCGTGGGGGGGGGGGAGAAGTGGGCCTTAAGCTTAAGCTTCAATAGGAGAAGCACAGCAGCTATTAACTGGTGTTATCAAGTCTACACAGACGGGGAGCGGCTTCTCCAAGGTTGCAGGCAAGAGACGCTGCCAGGGAGAGAACTGGGAGCCTTCTGCATGCCCAGCAGATGCTCTGCCATTGAGCAGCTACGGCCCCATCGTGGCCTCTAAACCTGCACCTGCAGAGTCCTGTTTCTTCGGGGACCTGCTTTTGAGTCTGAAAGGAGACCCACCGGCTCAGTGCCATCAGCAGCCGCGTCTCCTGGGGTCAGAAATGCAAACTCCTCGTTTGTTCTCCAGGCAAGCGAGGGCCCAGGGAGGACATGCCGCTTTGCAGAGGCTGTCATAAAAGGTGGCAGCTGAAGATTTTCTCCCTGCATTTAGTTGAAACGGGGAACTTTGTCATCTTAAAGCCATTTCAGCTTGAAGAGCCAGGGCACAAATACGATGGGAATAAAACCCAGCCAACAACTCCGTTTCTCTTCCCAGCTCTGTAATATTTTAATAACACTTGTCAATAAATAACTATTTGCGAAACATGAAACGCTTAGAAGCCGACTCTTCCCACTTGAATTCCACCTTCCCTGGAAATGGATCCGTTTATTCTACTTCTTTATATGCAATTTTTTAAAACATATATTTAAAAACCCCTGGGTTCCAGTGCACCTTATTACATTTAAAGCCTTCAGATTGTAGCAGAAGAGGTTCTGCTCTATAAAGCTTACAGCACGCAGGATGTTGGATGGGTTCGCTTCTATTTTCTACCCCACAAAACAGTTTTTCTAAATGCCATTAAAATTTAGCCTGCGCTGTAATACCCAAACTGCACGGATGCCTTGCTGAAGCCAGTCGCCTTCCTGGGTTTTGATCTCCGCCCCCCCTGCCCCCACCCAACTTGTGGCGGGTGAATTAAAAGTTGTGTTTTGGGCCTGAAGGGATGGAATGTGAGAAGCGTCATTTTGGAAGGGGCACCATCTCAGGAACAGTTGGTGTTGCTCAAGGCGGGCAGGAGGGCAGGATGCCTGGGGTGTGTCAGGGCCATGCCCAGATCCAGGTCTGAAGGGGATATTCTGCAACAGAGGCTTCACCTGGATCTGGGAACTGCCCCCACCCAGACACTAGGGAGAGGAGAGCTGGTCTGGTGGGAGCAAGCATGACTTGTCCCCATAGCTAAGCAGGGTCTCCCCTGGTTGCATATGGATAGGAGACTAGATGTGTGAGCAGCACTGGAAGATCTTCCCCTCAGGGGATGGAGCCGCTCTGGGAAAAGCAGAAGGTTCCAAGTTCCCTCCCTGGCGGCATCTCCAAGGTAGGGCTGGGAGAGACTCCTGCCTGCAGCCTTGGAGAAGCCGCTGCCAGTCTGTGAAGACGATGCTGAGCTAGATAGACCAAGGGTCCATCTAGAGGACCCTTGGCGGAGACAATATTGGTAAGACAATACTGAGCTAGATAGACCAATGGTCTGACTCAGTCTATGGCAGCTTCCTATGTTCCTATGACACTCTCTGTGCTCCTGAGTGACTCTGCCCTCTCAGGCTGGACGCAGGCTCCCTTCACTGGGAAGAACCATCACCACTTCCTGAGCAGGCGGAAGGTGTTGGGGTTTGCCCAGATGCCAACTGGACCCCAGGGAGAGTCCAGCCTGTCTTGGAGAAAGTGGATGCCTTTGAGGATGCATACGACTCAGGTGGGGCTGCTGGCTTTGGTGGGTGACAGCTGCCCACACTGGTTTCCAAAGAGAAAATGGCAGAAAACAAAAAAACCCAACGGAGTGCATTTCATTCCTGCCAGGTGGTGTCTGCATCGGGATCTAAAAGCCATGGGTAATCACAGAGCCCCGAATGCACGCCTCCCCAGTTAAAGCAGCACCGTCTCTGTCAGCAAGCGCCTCCACCGTTTCCACATGGCACTTTGTGTGGCACACGCTCTCTGCCCAGGGGGCTCATGCCGGGCACGGGAGAGAGAGGGGAGGGGGAGACAGAGTTCGGCTAGGAACAGGAACTGACCAACTACGACGACTATTACTACTACTACTACTCCCCCAAATATTCATATACCGCTTTTCAACAGAAGTTTTCAAAGCAGTTTACACAGAGAAATATTATTATTATTATTATTATTATTATTATTATTATTAATTCAATTTAATATAAATAATTTAATATGAATTTGTATAAATATAAATAAACCGAGCACCCCTACCAGCAGGGGGTGGGGGGAAAGAGAAGCAGACCATGTCTGCAGAGCCTGTCCATGGCCTTCCCCAGCCAGCTCTGTGTCCTGAAGACAGTTGTTAGCACAACCCACCAGACGAGGCAGTGCTGGGGACTCGGGAAAGCGAGGACTCTATTCTCGCCATTGATCTCGGAATGCAGAAGGGAGATCAATTCCAGCCAGCTGCACATTCATAAATCCACCTCCCTGCTTCCTTCTCCAACATGCCGCTTCAATCCTGAGACTGCAGGGAACGTGGAACCCGCGGAGGCCAAACACAGGGTTGTGGGGAGGCGTGCCAAGTCTTCTGGTCAGAAGAGCTGATTCCACGCCAGTCTGGGAGAGACCCCAGCTGGGATCGTGGGGAGCATGTGGGGAGGGAGAAGTTAATTCTCTCCCCACTGAGGCCAATTGGCACTTTGGTGGGAAATTACCACTCCAGGGTAGATTTTTTTTTTTGGTGGGGGGGAGACAGTGCAAGGAGGAAGAGGTCACCTCCCCACTCCTCACGATCTCATCTGGGACCCTTCCCCCTGTGTGGCTGCTCCGGGGGCGAAAGAGGCGCTTCTGGCTGGAAGGACACCTGCCCCCCAACCTGTGCTGTGGCTCTCCAATCTGGTGTCCCCTTCCGAAGAACATAAGAGGAGCCTCATTGATTGGGTCAGGCTCTCGGCATCTTGCCCCATGCAGTGGCCAATCAGGTACAAGTGGCGGGGGGAAGCGGGAAACCGCCCCCTCTGCTGGTGCCCCCTAGCAGCTGGTGTGCAGGGTCATGCCCCCTCCCAGCCTGGCGGGGGCATCTGACTAGGCAGGCGAGTAGCCACTGGCAGCCCCATTCCCCCTCAACGTCGCATCGGGTCCCTTTGCAAGATGGCCTAGACTGGTGGTCATTGTCCGGTCCGGCAGCAGCCAATTCCAGACTTCAACCACACGCGAAATAATAGCCAATTACTTGATCTTGTCTGTCTTTACACTGGTCCAGTGTTCCCTCCAACAGGGATTCCCAGAGGTTGTTGACTACAACTCCCAGAATCCCCAGGCAAAAGCCGCTGCAGCTGGGGATTCTGGGAGTTGCAGTCCACACCATCTGGGCCTCCCTGTTAGAGGGAACACTGCACAGGCCCCATCATCTCTCCAGCTCCGAAAGTGTGCAGGCAGCAGAGCGAGGAGAGGCCAGAGGATGGCAGTTCATCAAGGCAGATGCATGGCGGCAGCATGGCGGCCGCCCTCCTTGTTTTTACGAGAAGCCACGGAGGAGTTTTCCATGTGGAAAGCAAGAAGACCTGCCCAGGACCTCTGAGCCGTTCTGGCAGGCCTTCTCAAGCTCGGAGGATCCCTAGATGTTGTTACCCCTGCTCACCGGGTAAAGAGGGGTGATTCTCTTGATGGAGCAGGGGGAGAGCAACTGGCCCTCTCCGTCCCCAGCACAGCATCCCTCCAATGGCTGCTGCTGGTGCCTGTCTTATGTTCCTTTTAAGATTGCGAGCCCTTTGGGGACCGGGAGCCATATTCTTTATTTATTTCTCTACGTAAACTGCTTTGGAACCTTTTGTTGAAAACTGGTATATAAATTATTACTGTTGTTTGTTTGTTGTTGTTGTTAAAGGCCATTGTGTCTGTAGCCCCACAACTCAGGGCTAGCAATCCTTCCCTGAGGGGAGACATAAGGGCAGCCCTCCGGGATCAGACCCCAGCTCCAGCTCCCCCGGCAGCATCATGTGACTGGGCACCCGGATGCCTTCAGGAGCTCACCGACAGGACACTAAATGCTGCCACTGAACATGGAGGTTCCATGTAGCCACTGCGGACCGCTCTTCCAGGAGGTGGCCTAATCCCCCTTTAAAATGCTCTACGGCGTTACTGGCTAAATGAAGCGTCCGTGGTGTGATGAAGAGGCACTTGCTTTGGCTGATCCAGAAGCCTGTGCCCATCCATTGCATTGGACTGTAGAGTGAGGCAGTATCATAACTGCAGCATGATGAGAGAGAGAGAGAGAGAGAGAGAGAGAGAGGAGTCCACCTGTGTCCCGTCTGCCTCCACAGCCTGCATAGTCTTATAAACCTCTGTGTCTCGTCCCCCATTGTGGCGCTCCCTGTTAACAAATCGTGACCATCCTAAATGAGCACATTTCACCTGTGACCAACACTGCAGCCTTTCCTGGGAGTGAAGGCGCTCCAGCCCTGGGGTCACTTCTGCTTGCCCTTCCTTCCAGCTTGGGGAGGTCACTTCTGGGTTGGGGTGAGAGCTAAACCTGGCGGATCCTCTGGAGAGAAACGTCCCTGGAATTCGGAGAGAGGCCAACGTGTCCCCATCCATCCCAGTGGCGACAGGGTCAGGGGAGAGTGCCCTTCTGCACAAATCTGCAGCCCGGCCACCTCTGCCCACCAGTTTGCACACCCAGCCCAAGTGGATCACGGCAGCCGTCGTGGGATCTGGCAGAAGGAGGGTGGCGCAGAAGGTCGCGAGTCCAGCGAAATTGCCGGGGTGATGCAAAGTTTGCTTTCCTGCCTTTTGGCGTCTCAGGGGAGCACCCTGGCAGCCCCCTCCCTCTCACCTGGGGCTCTGCTCTTTGCAGCAAATTGGACCTTCCTTTCAGGAAGAAATAATTACTCTCCGAGGAGTGGGGAGCTGGCCATGAATGCTGATATGACAAGCAATGTCACCTTGCCACTCAAGGCAGGGCTCCGGTGTGGCGTTTGGGCGCCGGCCAAGAGCGGGTTCCTCTCTCATAATGGAGGTCACCTCTCGATAGGATTTGTTGACAGTTTCCAAAATGACGCCGCAGGAGAAAGGCCCTGTCAGCGTTTTCTTCCTCCCTGAAAGAGGCCAGGACTGCCAAGGGGGCTGGGAAGTGGGGGACAGCCAAGCGGGAGGGAGGCCGGCCGGCAAAGGTCACGCTGGGCATACATGGGGAAAGGGCGGCCGTGTGCCGCCAGGCTGACCACGACGAGAGGGGGGACCGGAGGCACCGGACTCTGAGAGGCCGCAGCAGGAAGACGCGCCGGTTGGAGCAGAGGCCGGCTGCCGGTAGGGCCTGCTGGGTTTCAAAGGAGGCGCCGGAAACGGAGGTCTGGGGAAGCAGAGGAGGGAGAAGATGCCGGTGAAGGGGAGGGGAGCCACATCCGCGCAGGAGGATCCAAGGCACAGGTGCACATCGAAGCCTTGGGCCGGAGGAGGTCCGTCTGCATTGCCAGACGCCTCCCTCTCTTCTCCCAGCCCAGGACTCTCCGTCTAAGCCTGGAAGGTTGCCATCTCCTGCATCACAATGCCTGGCAACGGGGGCCCCATGGGGGCTCTTCGGCTTGAGGCAGCACTGGGTGAACCGCCCCCTACCCCGCCCGCCTCCGATTGGTAACCGAGGTGCACATTGCAAGCGCCATTGCTGAATGCTTGGGCAAAGGGCCACTTTTTGCATCCCGAGCCATAAATGGCTTCTTCTCAGTGCTCGGTGCGCTCATGGTCCCAGAGCGCCAGTTAGGAAGTGCGGTGCCAGCGCCGAGGAAGGCAGCGCTGGCGTTTCTGAGACCAGAGCGTGAAGCGGCAAATGGCCCGGGTGGGGCGGGCCTGCTCGGCACACACAAGCAAAGGAAGCAACCCTGGAAGAGCCTCTCCAGTGACCTCCGGGGAGGCATCCTGGGAGCGAGGCTCACGCCAAAGGGGGAGGCAGACCCACCCCCACCCCCCGGCTAGTGGCCTAGCCGCTGGGGAATTCTTCCATACCAAAGCCCCCATTCGACAATTCCAAGTCCAACTGAGAAACCAAAGTTTGATTCAAGAGGAAGGGGTTAAAACAACCAGTTTCTGAGCATGTGCAAAGAGCAGCTACGGGTCTGGAGGCCTAGTCTGATGAACGCCACCCGTACACTCACCCTGGCACCCACACTTGCAACGCACCTCGAGTGTAATCACAAACAAAGCAAAATGTCAAGGCAAAGGAGCTGGACTCATAACACCACTGAACATTGTGAGCGGAGAACGTGGGTATTCCGAGATGCTTATATTTGAACTTTGGCAGCATCATGGGTTTAACAGCCTGGGCCTTGCCAGTCCCTCTGCCTGCAGAGGGGACCACCTTCCTTAGGAAAATGCAGTTGACACAGCAGTGGGATTCCCAATGACAGGACCCAGAACGGATGAGCAACGCCTGATTTCTGTCGGGGGACCAGAAATGCAGAGTCTTGTGCCCACTTCAGAAACCACAAGTCAGCAATCACAACAAAGGAGCTCCAAAAACTTGGAAAAGTTTCCAGTAGACAACCCCCCCCACACACACACACTCTCCCGAGACAGCAGCAGCAAGAAAAGAAGTGCTTGGGGGGTTCAAGGCCACCAACTGACCACTCCAGCATCCCAGACCTCAACAGAGGAGACCATACTAGATGCCAGCCTAGGGGGCTGGTTCTTTCCGAAGCCTCTCCTGCCCTCATATTTGAGATGTTCCCTTCCAGAGAACTCTTCCCATCCTCAGAACGGCTTAGAAACACAGGAACCTGCCATATCAGACTATTGGCCTATCTAGCTCAGTATTGTCTGTGCCCGTTTTATCGAGATCAATGACTTCAAAACTGTGGTGCATCTGTTGGTGACCTCCAGACTTGACTTTTGTAATGCGCTCTACGTGGGGCTGCCTTTGTACATAGTCCGGAAACTTCAGTTGGTCCAGAATGCGGCAGCCAGGTTGGTCTCTGGGTCATCTCGGAGAGACCATGTTACTCCTTTACTGATGGAGTTACACTGGCTGCCAATAGGTTCCCGGACAAAATACAAACCCTAAACGGCTTAGGCCCTGGGTATCTAAGAGAGCGTCTTCTTCATTACAAGTCCCACCGCCCATTGAGGTCATCTGAGGAGGTCCGTCTCCAGTTACCGCCAACCCGTCTGGTGGCTACACAGAGACGGGGCCTTCTCGGTCGCTGCCCCGAGATTGTGGAATGCGCTTCCTGCTAAGAGACGATCCTCCCCATCTCTGGCAATTTTCAAAAAACACCTGAAAACCCATCTTTTCACCCAAGCTTTCTCAGCTTCTGAAATTTTGGGGGTTTTAATATCTGATCTATTTTAAAATTAAAAACCCGATTTCGGGGTTTTTAATCACTGTAATTGTTTAATTATTGTTTTAAAATGTTTTTTAATTGTTAATTGTTATATTGTTTTTTAATTTGTTTTAGCTCTTTACTGTTTTAGTGGTTTGTTCTAATTGTAAATCACCCTTAGCCATTGTGGAAGTGTGGTATACAAATCAAATCAAATCAAATCAAATCAATCAATCAATCAATAATACTCAGACTGGCAGCGGCTTCTCCAAGGTTGCAGGCAGGAGTTTCTCTCTTTCAGTCCTATCTTGGAGATGCTGCCAGGGAGGGAACTTGGACCCTTCTGCTCTTCCCAGAGCAGCTCCATCCCTAAGGGGGAATATCTTACAGTGCTCACACTTCTGGTCTCCCATTCATATGCAACCAGGGGAGACCCTGCTTAGCTAAGGGGACAAGCCATGCTGGCGACCACCAGACCAGCTCTCCTCCTGGGTCCAGCCTAAAATCAATACTGATGAAGGTGGAAGCAGAAACACCTCCCTCATGCCCAGCCTCTCTGTTGTGTTATATGGACCTGCTGCTGTTTATCTACCAATAGTTTGTATGTCCTTCCAGGAGTCTGTGCCAGGCTTCTGGGATCTTTCTTCATTTCAGCAGCCCCCCCCCCCCCGCCCGTGCCCCCCCCCCAAGCAAGCCTTTGTGCTCAGAAGCCCATCCTCCCATCCTGATCTACTGCAAACCACTCAGGGATCTTCCCGTGGCTGTGACCCACCTCCTGCTCACCCTGATCAGGATTCTGACCTCCCCATTCCTTGCACCAAGCAGGGGGCGGGCCTAGAAGACCTTTGGGTCCCTTCTGACCCAAAAATGCTAGGTGGAGAGGAAAACGCAGCCACTCAGCAGCTAAGCTGGCCAGACGTTGTGGTCTAATTTCATCACTAAAAATGGCACTTTGCGTATTTTCTGGCCTGAGTGGCTTCAGGTGCCTTGATTTGAAAATCAATACCACTCGTTTCCTGCAGAGGAGAAAATGAAAAATGTTTGCCGTGACACCGTTTAAGGAAAGCATTCTTCCAAAGAGCCAAAGTTGTTGTTTTTCTTTTGGAGGTTTTAAAACCTCGCCATTCGCTTCGGTATGAGAGATCTCAAAGCCAGAAGATCTCACAGGCGAGGAGGAGACTCGAAATGTTTGCAGATGCCTTTCAACATACTGAGGCAGCCACAAATGTGAGGATTTTATGTACTGCAAAGCATCAAAATTTTTGCTAGGCACTTAGGTGTTCGATTTTTGCTGCGTGCAGGATTCAGCTTCTACCCTCAATGGATCCCTCTGTTGTTTAGGGAGCTGAATCACAACCAAGCAAAGAGAGCTGCTTCTCCGCTCTCTCCTTGTCTTGCTCTGACAGGGCTGCAGACCCCTCCTAAGCATTGGATGAGTCCCCCCCCCTCGTTTCAGTCAATTTCCAATATTCGGAGGAGGAGGAGGAGGAGGCGTTGCATTCATTGGACTGAACCCGCCTCAGCACATGTGTTTCTCCCCCGAAAACTGCCTTTCCTCTCCCGCCAAAGGATGTGCACAAGCTCCTCCAGTCCAGCTCTCCCTCTGTCTGCACCCCATCTGTGCTCTGATGTGGCAAGGGCGGGAAGGCACATGCTGGAGTTCCTCTGTGCAGGGGCATATCTAGGATGGGGCAGGCAGGGCACGTGCCCCGGGCGCCACTTGAAGGGGGGGGCAATTTTTTAAAATGAACATTTAAAAAAAAAAAAGGCTGCCAAAAACAAAATAGCCACTGCGCATGCTCAAATGGCCTCTGTGAGGCCATTTGAGCATGTGCGGTTGCCATTTTATTTTTGGCGGCCATTTTTTTTTAAAAAAAACAACATTATTTTTTAAAATGGCCACCGAACATGCTCCAATGGTCCCTGTGAGGCCCTAGGATCTAGGCCTTGTTAGGCTTTGCAGAGGCCATTTGAGCATGCATGGCGGTCTCCAAAATGACCACCATGCTGATCTTTGTAGGCCCAAACAGGCCCAAAAACTAGCCCAGGTCAGGCTGCAGTAGTGAATTAAGAGGCTGGCAGGGGGATGGGGGTCTTTGCAGCCCCCCACCATGGCCTTTAGGAAGCCCCCGAAGGGGCTACAGGTAATTTTTAAAAATTTAATATGTCACTGTACATATACATATACAGTGTACACTGTAATATAAGTCACTGTAAGTCACTGAGACGCGTTCAATGTGGTCAGGGCTTCCCAGAGATGGATTCCCACATGCACCTCCTCATGCGTGGAACCTCTGCTTTGCCTGTTCTGGAACCCAGAGAAAGGCAGCTGATCTGCCTCCAGCATCAAAAGCAGGAGATGAGAGAGAGAGAGAGAGAGACTCTTCCCCATTTCTGGAGAGGAGGAGGAGGAGGAGGGACTAGGCATGAGAGGGGTTCCTCCCTCCATCGGTTTGCCATTGCCCTGCTGTTCACTCGGTCCCAGGCTTGCGGAACTCTGGGTTAATTTGGATCCTTTCCAAAACCAGTTCTGGACCTAAAGGATGCCCAGTGTGCTGCTGCCGCCGCCGCTGCCACTTAGGGTTCCTCCCGCTCGGGAGTTCTTCCCAACCTGTGGCATTGTTCCAGATGTTGCTGAACTACAACTCCCGCCATCCCCACCGATGTTAATACCAGGCCAAGGCAGCAGGCTGCTAGCAGGGCCAGTGAGGCCCCTGTGCTTTGAATGGGCTGGTGCTGAGCCCTGCGGGGGGGGGGCGGGGTCTCCGGACAGAGCAGCTCTCCCGCCTCCCCATGTTGCTGCTCAGGGGAAGGAGCCTGCTCTCCTCACCCCGACCCTAAAGCCAGTGGGGGGCAGGGTGGGAGGGGCTCAAATGCAGAGATCGGAGAGCTCGGCCCTCCCCTTTCTAGCTGGGACCAAGCAGCCCCATGGCTGGGCCCCTCCTGATGCCGCAGAAGGAGTCCTTGCGACTTCAAGGGAAGGCACAGACAAGGCCAGAAACCCCCCCCCCCATCTCCTGGAGGGGAACAAAAGAGAAAGAAGATCGCCAGCCCTGGAAACCGGTGTTAAAGTGAAAGATCAAGCACAGCTCCCCGTGACAGATGGTGTTCTCCAAAAGGTCAACCCTTGGCTCCTTCTGCGGCTCATTATTTATTAACCACCTCTTCGACATTAACGGTACATCCGTTGTCGTCGGGCTCCATGCGGATGATGAAATATGATTTTATAGTTCAAGGTCTCCGACAGGTGTCGCCGGGAAGGGGGAGGGGAAGAGCTGACAACGGAACCGTGCTGCCCCCCCCCCCGCCCGGAGCACGTCCCGCAGGGAAGACTCCTGCCCCCCCCCGCCAGAAGTGGCGGCCAACAGAGACAGGCCCGGGGTGGTGGGGGCTGTCATCGCAGGGCTCCCCCTCTTTGGAAGGCCAATGGAGCTGGCACGGTGTCTCCGGGGCATCCAGACTAGCACTGCCCTAGAGCCCGGGCGTTGCGCTAGCCTTCCGTGTGAGTGTTGCGCTGGGGACGGACTGCGCAACACTCCTCACGCCATCGCCGTTGCAAAGCGGCAGCCTCTCTTTGGTATGCAAGCACAACCCTTGCGCGGCAGGCTGAGAAGGGCAGAGAGGGTGCCACTCTGCCCACCCGCTCTCCTACGCGGCCACCTTGCCGGTGTGCCTCTTTTGTTCCTTGCAGTAGCATCGCGTCCGTCTGGGTTTCAGCCAGTGCATAGAATTACAATTATTTCTTAAGCACTCCACAACCCAGCAGGTGCTGCACCAACAATACCTCATGATAAGCAAGCCCCCAGCCTCCCATTTGCAATACAACACTGCAGGTCTACCTTGCAGGGGTGTTCAGAAGATGCTTGGTATCGAGTGTGCAAAGTATGGTGATGGGTCGAGGCTGCCTCCCCCTTTGCCGTTAAGCCTCACAACAACCTCGTGAGGTAGGTGAGGCTAAGAGAAGGTCACCCGGCGGGCAAGCTGCCTAGGCCTGACCATGGATCTCCACAGTCTAAGTTGGGCCCTCTGAACACTTTTCTCCACACTGCTTTGAACTCCCGGACCAGGCTGTGCAAAAGGCCAGGGGTCACTCTTTCCTTAACTCCACAGACTCAGACTTGCTCTGGACGATGCTGGTTAGATTAAGAGCCACGAACAAGGAGTGAGTTATTCTTAGCGGAAAACTTTTCTATTAATTGTTTCTGCGCATAGCGGCTCTATTTTGACTTTTGATTCAAACGGTAAATCTGCATTGATGTATATTTATAGTAATTGGTTTGGTTGTATTTAATGGTTCTGTGGAGTGAAACTTTGGAATGCAAAAGGAGTTTTATTTTCCAACTCCTTTTTTACGGCCAGCACAGACGATTAATGTTTCCTTTCTCTCCCTTTGTGTGCTTGAATGGCGGGAGAGAGGACTGGGTGAGCAGAGTCAGTGTGTGATATTAATATTATTTATATACTCCCCCCCCCGGCGCCCCCAGCAAACAAGTTCACAGAGCAGCTTACGTAGCACAGAAGGATGAGAAAACGGCTCCGTGTTCCAAAAGGACTTGCAAGGAAACCAGAAGGGCCAGTTGCCAGTTACTTGTTGTGGGAACAAAAGGGAGCACTGCACACTGCCCATGGATGAAGCGTGGCCGGGACCACACAAATATCCGCACGCAGAGATGCACCGTCAATTTGTGGCCCGCCTCCCAGGCAGGCTGCAGCTATGGGGCATCCAACCAGCCCCTAGGCAAGGGGTCAGAGGGCTGGAGACAGAGACACGGCCCAGGCTGGCAGGGGAGTCGAATGCCAGAGCAGGCGGGCCGAGGTCAGAAGGGCCAGAGGCAGAGAGCCTGTGCAGGGCTGAGGGAAGGCGAGGGGAGTCTGCTTCTCTACCAGTGAAGTTGCTCTGACTGGGGAAGAGAAGGCATTGCTTCTCTAGGGCCAGGCAGGCTCTTACTGGGCAGTTATTTACCTGGGCAGGGGAGCTGCAGTACCGGCTGCAGGCAAGCAAGGGGTGGCGCTGCAGAGCAGCAGAGAACAGGCTGGCCACTCCCTGTGCCTGGGAGTCGTTCCGGTGGGGCTGGGGGCTGCCGCCTGGGCCGAGACCCCCTCACCGTATGCACACACACAGGCCAGTTGACCCCAGAAAGGGGAAAGCAAGCTCCCCTCTCTGCAGTCGTCCTGAGCAACCCCCTGTCTTTCCTTCCCTGTTGCCGCTACTGGTGCCCTCTGCCTTTGCTCACAGGGACTCCTCAGTGGGGAACATTTGATTCCAACCCCCAAGGCCCATGGACTGTACTCCGCCTCCCCTCCACACACACACCCTGCTCCAGAATGAATCCTGAGCGGCTTGTTGGGACTGAGCTGCCCTAAGAAGGAGCACCTTTTGGCTAGTGGAGGGCAGCTTCTTCGGAGGCCCTGCCTCCCCGAGCAATTGGACTGGCAGGCCCCAGAGAGCCCTTCCTGGCAACGGGGTGCCACAGCTCTGCGGCACCCTCCCCCCACTGAAATCCAACCAGCCCCCTCCCTGCCCGTTTCAAAACGGAGAGCGGAAATGTTTCTTTTCTGCAGGGCCTTTCCAATGGTTTTGATCAGCTCTTATCTGTATTTGCTCCCTGCTGGGATCTGTTGTCTAAGTGTAGATTCTTTGGGATTTATATTTGTGTTTGAAAGCGTATTTATCTCATTAGCCACCCTGGACTGTAATTTACAGGGAAACCAGGGCAAACATCAATGAATCAAATCAAATCAAATCAGACGGGCTTTGTCCGGACCCCTTCTCAGGAGGCACCAAGAGCACCCCCAGTCCCTCCCCATGGATCTGCCCCCTCCATTTTGTTTCCATTTTTAACAGCTGAGAAACGCGCTGTCCCCCAGAGGGTTCTCCTTTCCAAGGCGGGGGGGGGGGGGAGGAAGCCTCTTTGGGGCTGTAATAGTCTGTATGAAATGAGATCGAGAAACGAAGAGGAAGAAGGAAAACCAATTTGCTTCCTTCTATTATGGGAGAAAGGATGGCTAATGGTGGTATCTGTGGGGTGATCTCCAGAGCCCTCGCTCAAAGAGCCAGCCCAGAAGAGCCGGCAAGATGGACGGACGGATGGACGGCGGAGCAGAGAGCCCCCACTTCTCCCCAGCCCTCCGCTCAGCCGAGAGGCCCCAGCTCTCCCGGCAGCCTCAGCCGCCCGCCGAAAAGGGCTCCTGCATTTTTCAGTGGCTCAGCCCATTAACGCCGGCCTCTGCTCTTCCCGTCCCCAAGCCTCAGCAAACTATGGCCAGATTTATGGCCCCAGGAAAATGACCCTATTACTTGCAGCAGTAAACTTCTTTTTGCAAAGGGGAAAAAATATATATAACCCGCCCGTGCCCAGATTGCAAACAGAGATGAATTGCAGCAGAGATGAAGACATAGAAATATCACGCTGGACGTTGACTAAGCACTTTGCTCGCTGGGCCTCTTCGGCTTCCTCATTGCAGCAGCCGGCATCTTCCCTCACTGGCCTGATCAAGGGCGAGCCCCCTCCCGCGGAGGGATGGAGCCAGCTCCCACTTAGTCATAATTCCAGGGGTGGGTGGCCCCCTGAGCTGCTCCAACTCCCAATCCCCAGCTGCAGAGTACTCAGCTCCCTTTCTGAAGACAAGCGTGAAGGAGCACAAGTCATTCACCCTCAAACCTATGTGCACCCCTGTGATTCGAGCCCCCAGAACCTCCCCTCCTCTGCCCAGTCTGCCGACCCTGATTTCTCATGCACTTGGAACCTTTCTTGGCTTCCAAGGACATCTTCATGGGGCCATCTCTCTCTCTCTCTCTCTCTCTCTCTCTCTCTCTCTCTCTCTCCTCTCCCAAAAATCCACATATTTTCCATTGGCCTAACCATCACTGGGTCATCATTACTGGGTCCTCAGATGTTGCTGTACTACAACTCCCATCATACCTAGCCCCATTGGCCAAAGGTGGCCCTCTGAGAAGCCGACAGGCAATGGGCATGCCCTCTCCCCTGCTGCTGCTCCCCTGCAACTGGGATTGAGAGGCATCTTGCCTCTGAGGCTGGCCGATAGCCCTCAGACCAGTAGCCACTGATAAACCTTTCCTCCATGGAAGTTCAACACGCCGCTCAGAGCAGGAATGGCTGGGGAAAGGACAGGAGAAGCCCCTCACTGCGCAAGGGAGCCTGTCCACGGCCCAACAGCTCTTCCAGACAGGACATTCCTCTGGTGCCTAACTTAAAGCTGCTTCCTGCTCTGGTCAATCCCTTGGTTCTAGTCCTGCTCAGGGGAGCCACCGAGAACAAGCCTGCTCCTCCTTCTGGGCAGTTGCCCTTCAGATATTCAGTACTTATTTGAGGAGGAGACCTGGTCTTGGGGCAGCAAGCATGAATGGTCCCCTTTGCTAAGAAGGGTCCACTCTGGTTTGTATCTGAATGGGAGGCTACATGATGTGAGTACTCTAAGAGATTCCCCTTAGGGGATGGGGCCGCCCTGGAAAGAGCACCTGCCTGCTTGCATGCAGAGGGTTCCAGGTTCCCTCCCTGGCAGCATCTCCAAGGCAGGGCTGAGTGAGATTCCTGCCTGCCGCCTTGGAGAAGCCAGCCACTGCCAGTCTGTGCAGACAATACTGAGCTAGGTGGACCAAGGGCCTGACTCAGTAGAAGGCAGCTTCCTATTTTCCTATGTTTCTCCTTCCAAATGACCATGGAGTTAAATTCAGTGCATCCCATGGCCCTTTGGAAGGAACCAGGGCCTTTCAGTGGGTATTCCTTGTCATTAATTTTAGTACATTCCCTAAAGCATCGGCTATGCATGCAGAAGGCTCCAGGTCCCCTCCCTGGCGGTATCGCCAAGAGAGGGCTGAGAGAGACTCCTGCCTGCAACCTTTGGAGAAGCCGCTGCCAGTCTGGGTAGATGATTCTGAGCTAGACAGACCAAGGATCTGACTCGGTGGAAGGAAGTTTGTTTACTGTAGCAAAAAGCAGCTTGTGATTATCATGGAGACCTAGGAAAGGTGAGAGCAGGGAGCCAGGAGATTTCCCCTAGAGCTGGCACCAAAGTGAAATCAGAAGCAAAGGTCGCCGGCTCCGAGAATTTCCACGGGAAGCCCAACGGAGCTTCTATAATACCTGTGATATGTTCCAGGGGTGGGGGTTGCCCAGCCCCAGGTACACAAAGCATCCTCTGGAGGGAGCAGATCCCCCTGGCTTTGTTTGCCAGTTCTAGGGATGAGTTTCAAGCATGAATGTTAAAACCGATGGGCAGCCGTGATGGGAGCTGCTCAGATGCAAGAAAAGGGTGAAGGAAGGAAGGGTTGGCTGAATCTTTACGTCAGCCATTGACCAGAATAAACATGCAACATACACGTTTGCAAGCACATTTACACTTGGTACAAGTCTAATGCATCGTACATACTGCATAATACCGAACATCTACAATATAACCACTCAACCCATGGCCATAAAGAAAACATACAACCCTACCATACAATTTACTATTCTAACGAGGCAACCACCTTCGTAAGCATTTCATTTGCCATCGAACGAAACTTGGCAATGTTTATAGACATCAAATCATTTAAATCGGACAAAAGAAAATTTGCATTAAAAGTGTCTGGAAGACGTCCTGGACAGTCTTTTAGAAAAGGAAGCCAATAATGAGGAAGAAAGGCTGGGAGACGGCATTCATTAGGCTGCCGGACACCCCTCCCCCCCACTCTCGGTCCGAAGGTGGAGCGTAACGGATTCCGTTATAAATCACCGACCCGGCCACTGCCGTGTGCGGAGCATTGCCACACAAGCATGACGAGATCAATAAAAAAAATACAAACAGTGTAAAAAGTAGTCATGCAAAGATACGTTTATTACTCATTATGAGCTGCTTGACATGCCCCAACTCCTCGTAAAATAAATGAAGTCCATTTTTAATATCTGCTGGCGTGACTAGGAGATAATAGACGGACGGGCTTCAAGGTCACATCTCATTTGTCAAGTCAGGGGTTTTAACTCCATGCACAGAAACCAACAAAGGATTTCACTTCCTGTTACATTTAGCCCTGAAGACACCAGCCAACTTGGCCACGTTTCCGGGGCTCCTTCTGTCAAGTTGAACCGGTCTCAGGAGCCCAAGAGCTTGTGCGGGAGAAGGACCCAGAGAAACCACGAGGAGGGAGGTGTGGGCATCTCTGCCTCAGCTCCCCACACAGTGCCTTGTATCTTTCTCAAAACCATCTTATTTATTTATTATTTCTCTTTGTAAACCGCCCTGAGCCATTTTTGGAAGGGCGGTATAGAAATCGAATAAATAATAATAAATAAATAATAATAAAACCAGATCTTTCCACTCTCTCCTGTGCTTAATTTCTCACCTTCCACAAAGCCATGCACCTGAGGCTCATGGTGGTTTTAGTGTGGCATGAATTTGTCCCATGCGCCCGTGTGTGTGTGTGCATGAGAACTTGAGACTAGATACAGGTCAAGATACGAAGCTGCCTGGTACCGAGTCGGGCTCTTGGCCCATCTAAGGCAGTTCTGTCTCCTTCCGCTGGAAGGCGCAATCTCCAGGGCCTCAAGAGCAGGTCTGTCCCAGCTGGGCTACCTGTAGAAGGAGGTCTTGTCAGGCCGTGAGCCTGTGACTTTCTACCCGTCCCCCTGTGGACAGCCAAAGGAAGCCTGTGCCAATCCCACCAAAATGTTTTCGCCATTTCTAGCCTAATACTAAGTGCCTCCATTCAGATGAAGTTATGGAAAATCACAAGTTATGGAAAATCCCAAGTAACTGAGTCAACAGCAAGGCTTCCTCAATGCAGAAGGCTCATCACCATATAAGGATAAGTTGGCTTGCTCTAGGAAATGAATAGATGGAGTTTCCAACTGCCTAAGATGCGTGCGCACACTTTGTAACTCATGCTAGGTATCGCACAATTTCCTGTAAGTTCTTCTGTCAGAAGGACCACTTATGGAACCAATACTGTATTTTCCTTGTTGAAAGAAAAATTTACAGGGAAATTTTAAAGGGAAATCTAGATATATCACCGTGATAGATAGATAGATAGATAGATAGATAGATAGATAGATAGATAGATAGATAGATAGATAGATAGATAGATAGATAGAAGGTATAGGTGGAACTTTCCACTAAGTTGTTCTACGCATGTCCAATCTAGGTAACGTCAGCCTTCCAATAACATAAAAATAGCGGGCTGCGCCCTGCAGATTTGCCCAAGAGCCAGACCCTGCCTCAAGACACCCCCTAGGCCTGGCCAGGAAGTGCCTTGCTTAGACGACCAGTGGGGCGGGCAGGCAGGCAGGCAGGCAGGCAGGGGGAAACGCTTTGGCCCTTCTCAGCTGAGAAGAACTTTGCATCAAAGTCACTCCAGGTATTCAACCTGAGTGTGAAGACGGCCTTTTCTTCCACGAAAGAGAGATGATCTCGATATCGATACCAGCAGCTCACCTACAACACACGGGACGCACCCTTGGTTTCAAACATGCTTGGCTGGACCCCTCCTAACATGACATGAAAAGGGGGCAGGGTCCCTCCCCCCCAGCCCCAGGGGGCCCTCCTTGTTGGGCTTGCCCTTCACCTGCCGCAGCAGCCCCCAAGAGTTGTGGGAGGGAACTCTGGAGGGAGGCGCCCGGAGCAGCCATCCCCGGGTCGGCAGCCCGGCTTCCTCAGCCAGGCAGGCTTTTGTCTCGGGTGCCCCTGGACCTGACACTTTCATGATGGTTTCAATTTTCTGCTCTCCGCTTTCCTGTTTTATAGCTGGCAGCATTAAAAGCTGGAGTGCATCTCTTTGTTCTCTTTCCCATCACGGCGCCTCTCGCACACTGGCCTCGCCTTCTCCCCTGGCCGGAGCCTGGCAGCTTGGCAGGAATAACACCGTGTTTATCCTGGCCGTAAATGTCAGGGCCAAATAACGGATGGCAATTGACTCTGATCCCGCAACACGTGGGGGGATTTATCAAACACGCAGAGCCTCAATAAACAAACAGATAAATAAACAAATAAATAACGGAGGGGGTGGACTTGGGACGGTACCACTGTGGGGCCCTCAACATGCGCATGGTGCATGGAAGGCTGGTCTGAGAAGCTGGGAGGACCCGGCTGCCGTGTAGTGTGATCAGCAGCAGAAGGGGGCTGCTGGGTGGCCAGGGGAGGCCCCCGCCAGGATGGGGAGCCCAGCGGGCAGCAGGGATCGGGGGGGGGTCTGTTGGCAGCTATTAGAGCGATGCTCAGGGATGCAACATGCAACAAAGGATGCAACAAAGCAGAGCTTTGCTTTTAACTTTCTGCAGCACCAAGTGGTTTGGGGATGATGATGATGATGACGATGATGACGACGATGATGAATGTTTTCAAGATCTTAGATGAAAAGTCAGACTTGAGCTGGCTGAGAGGCTTAGTGAGGGCAGCCGGTCAGGCCGAGTGGGACCCATGTGGCTTCTCATGGGCTCTGGGCTGATGAAGCCCCCCCCCCAAATGAAGCAACCTCCCCCCACCCCCACAGAAAACTGTGGAATGTGGCAGAGAGGTGAGCCTCAGGGCCGTGTGATGAGGGACAGCAGAAGCCAGACAGAGAGATATGATTATTTAAAGTGTCTCTCTCTCTCTCATACACACACACAACACAACACACACACACTGCTCTGCCCCTGAATTCTGCCGTTACATGATCAAATGGAGAGTGAATGTGGAGAAGCCTCTTTGCTCATCCAAATGAAGTACCTTTTTGAAGCACATGGCACAGAATTCCCCGGGCTGTATCATTTAGGATGCTTCAGAATCCCCACCCATGGAAAACAAGTCTTCCTCCATCATCATCAATCATCATCATCATCATCATCATCATCATCATCATCCAAAATGCAGGTTTTAACCTTTAAAGTCCTAAATGGCTTGGGACTGGGTTACCTGAGAGAGCGCCTGGCCCCAGATGTCCCAACCCGGACCTTAAGATCTTCTTTGGAGACCCTCTTCCGGGGGCCCCTGCCAAATGAGGCGAGGAGGGTGGCTATGAGGGAGAGGGCCTTTTCAGTGGTGGCACCTCGTTTATGGAACAGCCTCCCTAGTGAGGTTCGCCTGGCTTCATCACTTTCTTCTTTTAGATGCCAGGTTTTCAGATTCAATCTGATTTTTAACTAAATTTTAAAATGAGCTTTTAAGCTTCTTGTATTTTGTATTTTCTTTTCTTCTTTGTCTGTTATGATTTAATGTGTTATGTGTTTTTATTGTATGTATTAATCCTCTGTCGTGAGCCATGCAGAGAACAATTTGTTATGGGGCGGCTGACAAATAAAGTTTATCCTCCTCCACCTCCTGAATGTTATAGGCATTATTTCAACCGTCCTTACAACAGGTCTATAAGGTAGGCCAGTTTTATCTCAGTTGGGTGTGGGGATCTGACCACCTAGCAGCTTGCTTAATACCACCAAGGAACCTACTCTCTGAGGTGCTAGATTTCTATCAGCAGGGAGAGCTTTTTAAAACACATATGGGAGAGTGAATTGAATTAATGACGAATTTGGCTCTGCCGTGCCAATTGCCTGAAATGGAGAGATCTCTTGTCTGCCACTCTGAGGCAGCAGCAAGAACCCCCAAATTGCATTCCGTGCCCTTTCCTTGACCCTAACTGTCCCCCTCCCCAGTGGCTTTAAAGTCTGTGAGGTCAACCTCCCTGAGAAAGCCCTGTGACCGCCTTCTCCCTCTTCGCTCCCAGCCAAAGGTTCTGAGCAATGTTGAATCTTCCCTGGGAAGGAAATCTCTCCCCTCTCTCTTTCTCTTTCTCTTTCTCTTTCTCTTTCTCTTTCTCTTTCCCTCAGCACTAGGAAATCCCGTCTTCATTTTGAGGTGGATGTTCTCATTCTCTTGGCTGCCTCCCTCGGGATGCAAAGCTAAGGTGGTTAAACCTGCAGATCAGGTGCTGCCTTGCTAACTGAGCCGGCAAGGCTGTGAGGCATTTGCAAATGATGACATTTGTGTCAAAATGTCAGCCTGAGTCCAAAACGCGGAGATGCTCCACTGAGGTCTCAGCCGCCTCTCGCAGAACAGCCCACGCTCCTGCGCCGTTATTAAAAAGCAGGCGGCAAACAGAAATGCACCAAAAACCTTCCGTCTGCTCCACACCTCTGCTGAAGCGGAGTCATCCCTGAGCACCTGGGGATGGATCCCTGTGAAAAACATCATGGACTTTCAAGGGCTCCCTGAGAGACATATTCATGTTGGCGGGAGAAGCGTCCAGCGCATCTGAGCCGCACAACATGCTCAGCTCCTGTGAAAAGGTACCCGGAAAGGTGCAGTCAGGGCAGCAGGGCGAGACTCTGGAAGACTGCTGGGAACTGCATTCAGCAGGAAGCTGCCTCTAGGCGGCCCCATTCCCACAGTGGTCACTAACTTTGCAAGGCAGAGGGAAGGACAAGGAGTGGGTGTTGAACCCCTGGGCTGCAAGCTTCTCAAACCCTCCCCATCGCCCTCTCTCCCTGGATTTTGGAGTTCCCGCTCTTGTCTCTGTTGCCAGCACTGCCGTTCTGTGGGTTCCCAGAAGCCTCTCTGCTCATGCCTGGGACTAAAGGCTTGTCGTTCCCACTTGTGACATGCTCAGAACCTCGCAGGATCGTGGCTCACTGCTTGTCAATATATGGGGACAGGTCACTTAGTAGGCACCAGCTATCATGCAAATCAGAAGGGGACTAGACTCGTGCCTTTCCCTCTATTGGGAGCGTCTAAGCAGATCTGAATTAGCTTCCGAGTTAACTTCGAGGTCTCTCTACCCAGGGACTGACCCTGTTACCTCCCCTCTTTGGTGGCCTCAAACAAGTCAAACTAACCATCTCAGCAGGAAAGCAGATAAGGCACTGCAGACACTCCTCTCCTCCCCAACAAAAGGGCTAATGGGCCATAGGCACTCCAGAGATGCATTAAAAATACTCATTAAAAATACGGACATCTATTCAGTCTATTTACATACAGGTTGCTCTTGCCACTGTGCTTACACGAGCACAACCAACAAAGACAATGAATTGTTTCGAGAGCCACAGGAATCCCCCTCCTCGGGCAGGAAGAACAGTCAACATTTTGCCCCAGGGCACATTCTGGGTGAGAGCATCCTGGCCCCAGGCTCCTGAACCTATGTGCTTCCCTGGTCTCGACACCTCGGAGTCACCCACTGTTGGGGCGATTGACCTGACACCCGCCATAACACCAGGCTGTGTTTTGCTCGTCACGCCATTCCTGCTCTCAGCCTCCAGGTCGACTTTCTTCGCTGGTCTGATCTGCCCAGTAGGCCTCGTTGCTAAGAGAAGCTGGCAGCACGAAACTGGGCCCCTTTGGGATTTACTCCTGCTGCCGAACCCCTGAATGGCATTTGGTTTCCCGTTGCTGGTCCATTCTTTTGGTTGCATCTGAGCCACAAGGGTCCAATCACCACTAAAGGGAGGAACGAGGTCGTATAATAACCAGTGGCCCCTTTAATTTTTTTTCATCTCTGCGCAGAATGAGTTTTGTTCTTGGTGGCAGGATCAAGGCAGTGTGCGCACACCATGTGCATTCAGAGTGGGGCCCTCATGATTCGACCTGAGTGGGATCTAAAATGAACTGAGTGGACATCCAAAAACTTGTGAGTGTGCGCATGTGTGCATGCCTTAGAGGGAACAGGGATAATAACCACTGCACCCCTCTGGGCTTCTCCCTATCCCTGTTCTTTCCTAAATCCCAAAACCTGTTTCTCTAAAGCTTCCTTTCTCTAGCTGTCCTGGAGTCATCTGTCTTGGACACCAAGCTAAATGGCCTCTTTGCAAGCTACCCGGTTAATCTCTGGGATGTATTGTAGTAATAATATTGCCTTAATCAACTCTTTTTCCATGGTACCCCTCCAATAAACTGATTGTATTTGGGTATCTCAGCCTGCTCTCTGTCAGTTTATTTCTTTCCCCGGGACCAGAACTCTGCACAAACCTATTCTGACATGGGACGGATCCATCCTACTGCTCCAGCCTTGTGTGGGGAAACTGCTAATTTCCCCACCCAAGCTCGAACACAGTTAGGGGTGTTCGCCAGTCACCCTGGAGCAGTTCCAATAACGTCTCTGAAGTGGAACTGGGCATTTTCTGAAGTGGGGGCTCTCTCATATTTAGGATGGAGAGGGGAGTAAATCTCATCTTTAGGGGGAGAGCAACCATCCCTGACCATCCCTGGCACAGCATCCCTTCCAGTGGACCTCGCTGGTGTCTCCCTTGGGTTTCTTTTTAGATTGTGAGCCCTCCGAGGACAGGGAACCATTTTCTTATAATGTTGCTGTGTTAATCATTTAGAAACGACTGTGCTGAAAAGAGGTATATCAATGTAATTACAATGATTTGGAATTCTCCATTTTTTATTTTTTTTAAATGTTGGAGTTTTGTACAAAGTGCTGAGCATGTGCAGCTAGCTGCTCAAGCCTGCTCCCTCCTCTGCATTGCCAGTGCTTGTGTGCAGATGGTTATGACACTGCAAACACACAAACACACACACTGACTGCACACATGATTGGGCTGGAATTCGTTTTGTGTGGTGTTTTACTGATGCCCAGGAACATGTGTGCACACACCAGTCAGACACCACACCAAAGAATCCTGATGCAATCACGAGCACAATCAGATGCAGAATGAACGCATCTGAATGTTTTCTTCCTGTTTTTGCAGCATTTTCACAATGCATACAATAGTGCTGGTAACACACAACTGAGCAAGTTCAGCTGCTGGCTGGCTGCGAGGAGGGTCAGTGGTGCCGGATACTCCCCGCCCCCCAAATGCACCCTGTGAGCACGCGGTGTATTATGGGGATCCCCCCTCCCCTCCCCCTGGACCCGCCTCCTGGGGACCTGCCCCAGCACCCCACCCCCACCCAAAGCCCCAGGCCCCCTGCCAGGAGCCCCTGCCCTCCGGTGCCTGTACGCGAGGCTGCCTGCACCCAGGAATCCTGGCCTCTCTTGTCCTCCCTCTGCGGGATCTCCACAAAGCTCCTGCAACCCACAACACAGCTCGGCCATGGCAAGGCCACTGCAAGGCAATACAGAAAGGAGGAGGAGGAGGAGGAGGAGGAGGAAAGGGGACAGCCACAGAAGCAGCGGCTTCTTGACAGAAGAGCAAGCAATGAATGAAAAAAGCCAGGGAGGGGAGGGAGTCAAGGGTTGCCTCCCCAGACCCCTCTGTAAGCGGACGGTAATGCAATAAGGAGAATTATTACGCCAAGAAGCCGGCATAATTAACTGGCAGCCATGGGATATTTTCCTTATTGAACGCCATGAAGGGCTTCGATTTTGCTGACTTCGGGGGGGACAAACGGTGTATAAATAAATGTAAAGTACACCGGCGATGATGTTAAATGATGCTTCATCTAATTATCGCTATTCCGCGGTGTCATTAACATGCGCAAGCATGGAATGCTAATGGCTTTTAAGTTGATATCACAGCTACAATTTGTTGTCTCAACCCCTCTGCATGGAATAAAATATTCCAACGGATACAGCTGTTAAGATCTGCAGAGAGCAGAGCGGGGGAGAAACGGGCCCCATCCGTCAAACGGACGGAGGACGCAAGTCCTGCTCCGAAGTTCTGGGCCATAACTCATCAGAGGCGGAACCGACGTGCGGAGACTGACAGGAGAGGGAGTGTTTGGGAAAGGCACAAGCGTGACTTCCCTTCCCCACCGGTCAGCCATCAGCCTGAGCCAGATGATCTCCTCGGAGTTGGGCCCTTCGGAAGGGGACGCTTCCGCCTCCTCCAAAGTCAGTGCCGGCAGGACTCGCCTTTAGCTGGACCCGGCAGTGTCGCAAGAGCTGAACCCACCCCTGCCTCCCTACGGAATGGAACAAATCAATGATAATCAAGTTTTATTATCATATTGTTATTTTGTATTCCCCTCCCCCCCCCGCACTTTTTGGTCTGTTATGATTTAATGTGCTGTGTGTTTTCATTGGAAGTTTTAATCTTGTGCTGTGAGCTGCCCAGAGAACACTTTGTTATGGGGCGGCTAATAAATAAAGTTTTATGATGACGACGACGACGATTGATTGATTGATTGATTGATTGATTATTAGTAGCAGCAGCAGCAACAACAGCAACAACAATAACAATAATAAGCAGTCCAGGAAAAGTTGAAGGGGTGCAAGCTCAACAACTGTCCCGCCGCCCGGGGTCCTCAGTGGTCCAAAACGAGCCTCGACAGCATCCGCCCAGAGGGCCGTCTCAGCCTGCCTGAGCTTCCGGCCATCCGCTAACCCTCGGGGGGGCCAACCCCGATCGACACACCAGGCCCTAGAAAGCCCTGGCCCTGGGGCCGGAGCCGCTCCTCTCTGCCCTCGGCATTCCTCCCTCTCCAGCCCCGAAGGGCTTCTTCTGCGGTTGGGTGGTGGGGTGTTGTGGGTTTCTTTTGGCCTGGCCTGATCCTGCACCCGCCTCCAGCCATCGGTCTGCCTTCAGGAGGCTCTGAGCCTCCCTCTTTGGGGCCGCAGTTCTGTGCCCTCCACCCCCTGGACTGACCGGCAGCTTCTGGGCGTGTGGCCTCTTGACAGGTGCCCACCCTGGCAACTGCCTTGTGAGGAGTCCAAGCGCGGCCGAGGAGGCAGAGAGGTGCATGCCTTTCTCTCCAACGCCCCCCCCACTTGGATCCTGCCAGCCCCCACCCCCAAAGGCCCACCCCCAGCCTCCCGGAGACACGGAGGAGGAGGAGGAGCGTGAGTTGAGCAGCACAGCCCTCTTCCCCCCAGCCCTCTTCCTCCCCTCCCGGCTCCATTCGGAGCCATTCTCGCTGCAATGAGACGCAGCCAGAGCGCGCAGCGGGGGGGGGGGGGGAGAGCAGCCAGCCCCAGGTTCTGTCTCTGCCAACGGTTCCCGCCTGACCTTTTGTCCTTCAACAGCTCATCAGCCAGGAACTGAGCTGAAAAATGGCTCCCAGCCTCCCTGTGCCCGCTCCAGAGCCAGCCGCCCTGCAAGCACGTACGCGCCCCCCCCCGCCCCACTCCCGCTCTAATGACACTTCTCTCGCGCAGCCCACGGAGCTGGGGGTGCAAACACAAGCCTGTCACTGGACCATCTCTGCGCACCCAAACTGACAAGCCCAATTAATAGGCTTGTATCGATTGAAAGGGCTACTCAGGATCGGAGCACCGGTGCATACAGATGATGGCGGGGATGCCTCGGGTGAGCACAGCCCTCCTTTCGTGATCAGCTTTGGAAAAGGCCTGGCGGCGGCAGCAGAACAGAAGGCTGCGTTCAGGGAGTCCAAGCCCTCCTAACTGGTCGGCACAGCAGGGCCCCTGCTCTGCCAAGGCCTGCCCTCTCCTGCTGAGGGTCCCTCCACCTCAGCACTGCCTCTGACTCCTTCGCCGGCTCTCCTGGAAGTCCTATTGCTCTGCCTGGGAGCTGTCCCTGGTCCTGCAGGCCCACTTCAAGCCTTGGTTTGCCATTCCCTGGAACTGGCTCCCCCTTCCGAGTGCTGGTGCTGCAGCCACATGCCTCTGAGCACCCCCAGGGGGGGTCCTAGTGCCCCACCAGAAGAAGGTCCGGCATCAGACGGCAGAATTGGTCCCTTCTGCGAGGGGCAGCGGACTCCACTCCGCATCTCCACTGGCGAGGCGAAGGAGCTGCCCAGGAGGGGTGGGAGCCGGTTCCAGGACAGGGCTGTTGCTCTTGCAGGGGGAGTTCACCAGTCAGGCGGGGGGGGGGCTCCTACAGATGGGGAGCTGAGCAGCGGAGCACGGACGTCTCTGCCTGCTGCATTTCCGGAGCCGTCTGCTCCACACTCCGCAGGCCTGGACTCGGCTGGAGCCCCGAATGGCATGCTTCTCCCCCCCCCATCACACCAGAGGGGGGAGTCACCTTCCCTGGGGGCCATCTCCCTCCCTCTGGGCACAAAGAGCAAACGGTGCTGGTCCCAATCGCATTTGCCAAGGGGCTTCTCCACACTGATCAGGGAAGAGACCGCTGGAGGGTCACGGAAAAGCCGAGCAGCAATAAAGCCGGTCCCCAGAAGGGAGTTCTCCTCGCTGTCGCTCTCGTCGCTGCACTGCAGAGGGAGAGCAGCTTCCATCGATAGCCAGAGCCCAGCAGCGGAAACTTCCGGGGGAGGCAAAGCCCCACGTGGAGGAATTCTCAGCTCAGGAGGACGTTCCGCAGTGCAGATTCCAAGCACCCACATGGTCCCCGGGAGCTGATCTCTGGGCATTTGCGTGCCAGCAAAGGGCCTGCCAGAATGGGGCCCTCTATTTCCCACCTCATCCCCATCCAACAACCTCTTGCAGTCCTTCTCTCAACCTCGACCCCCAACAGTAGCCACCTTGGGGTGAGCGCTACCTGTTGAATTCATTTGCAGCTCTGAAAGGCACCAGACTCCAGTCTATGGAGGCAGGCGGGTCTGGAGAGCTGCACGTCCTGAGGCAGGCCCTGCCCCCCTGCATTATGGGCTGCAGCACTAGTGATCCCAGGCAGGGGGGAGATCCCTCCCCAACAGGAGGAGGCCGCTTGCCCTTCAGCCCAAGCATGAAAAGAGAAAGCATGAAAAGGAGGGACACCCAAGGCTGGGTCATCTCAGAGGGACCACCTCACTCCTGTGTTGAGAGAGCTACACGGACAGCCGATACGTTTCCAGGCAAAATACAAGGTCTTCGTTATAACCTATACAGCCCTAAATAGCCTGGGCCCTGGGTATTTAAGAACACGTCTTCTTCGTCATGAACCCCACCGCCCACTGAGATCATCAGGAGAGGTCCGTCTACAGTTGCCACCAGCTCGTCTGGTGGCTACTCAGGGAGGGGCCTTCTCCGTTGCTGCCCCGAGACTCTGGAATGCGCTCCCTGCTGAAAGAAGAGCCTCCCCATCTTGGACAACTTTTTAAAAGTCCTGAAAGACTTATTTTTTTCACCAAAGCTTTTTAACTTGATTGTGGTTTTAAGGTTTTAATTTCTGTTTTAATTTATTTGTGTTCGAAGCGACTGCAATAAAAGTTTAAGGACACTAAAAACAATGACCTCCCCGATTCTACCCCTGAGGCACTTCACTTCTCTTCCCCCTCCCTATAAAGAACCAGAAATACGCCCTCCCCGGCCACCAGCACAAGAGAGACTGTGTTGCTGCTGCTGCTGCTGCAGTATCAGCCTTCTCAGAGGGCTCTCTAAAAACAGACGCGCAAAGATACCTCGACTTGCCTGCACCGCCCCCCCCCCCCCGTGAATCTGAATTCGTGTTGCCCTGATTCATTTCCCAGGTCCAATTTATGTGCCTCCCAGGTACACCAAGCTAGTCTTAATCCCAGGGATGACACAGTGATGATAGATGTCAACTGGGTCTTTTTTCTGGTGTGTGTGTGTGTGTGTGTGTGTGTGTGTGTGTGTGTGTGTATATATATATATATATATATATATATATATATATATATATATGTATAAAAATCCCAGCATCCCATGTGGTTAAGAGCTAAGAAAGTGGCTCCGATGGTGTGAGCTGCAAAATAGTTTGAGATCCCTGGCTATTGACAGCTTGCTGCTAGTTTAACTGTAATTTAACCTCCATGTTTTCTTTGATAAATGTGCCAATAGACATTTGTTGCCTATAAATTGTCGGTCCAAGGGAAAGCAAGAGTCAATTTGCTTTAAAAGAAATTGATTAAAGGGTGCGATATTCATCATCTCGCTGGAAAACAACAGAGTCTGAATAGCAATTATGGGTCCCACCAATAACTTTAGCTGAACTTTGTTTTCCTGCTAAGAGATGGGATCAGCTTTGGCTGGCAACCCCTGGGCCTCCATCCTCTTGGCCGTCTTCTCTTCCGCCCAATTATGATCTATGAGCTGCATCAACCGGGCGGGGGCATGCTATTAGCCACAGCATCTAAATGGACCCTCCATGCTCAGAGGCAGTATACCATGGAATGTCAGTTGCTGGGGAGCAACCTCAGCCAAAGGGCAAATGTCTTCAAGGCAGCTGGTTGGCCACTGCTGGAAACAGGATGCGGGACTCTACGGGCCCAGCAAGGGGTCTTGGAAGAGCAACCTTGGAAAAGCAGGCAGCAGGGAGGGGGAGGGCGTGGGCTGCTAAGGATCCACCCGACAAGCAGCCGGCAACAAAGCAGGCGCCCAGGGAGGGATGCCCCCTGGCTCTGTCTGTGCAACGAAGCACCTCCTGGAGGCCGCCTGAACCCGGCGGGACAGATGTGCTCCTGCCCTGGCCAAGCAGCCTCCAAGAGGGGCTTCACTGCACAGACAGACGGAGGCCCAGGGGCTGGAGAGCAGCTCACTGGGAACGGGGGGCAGAATCCTGGACTCGGACTGGGGAGGCCTGAAGGTCACGGGGCCACCTTGCAGCCTCTCCGCCACAGGAACAAAAAGAGAAAGAGGCGGGCAGAGGAAGAGACCACACGTGGCGCAAGGGAAGGGCTGGAGCGGGGCCGGGAAGCTGCTGGGAGCCCCCGTGGCCTGCGGATCAGGCCCCTCTCCAAGGCCTCCTGTGGGGGACGCTGGCCCAACCCACCACGGGGAGGCCACCCGGCTCCAGAGGGGAGCCTCCGCTTGCCGCTGGGCTGGACCCCTCCCACGGTCAGCCTGTGCTCCAGATGCCAGGTGAGAAGAATCACCCATGCCGTGCCCTCAATCTCGCAAAGCCATCGGCTTGATGCTGCTGCCGCTGCCGCAATTCAGCTGCGCTCCATTAGCAGAGAGAACGGCAGCCGACAGGAAAGCGTTGCATGTGGCGCGGCCGGCCGTCTCCTCCTCCTCAGCTGCCAGGGCCAGGTCATTTGACACAAACATCTGGCAAGCGTTTTCTGGGTTTTTTATTTTTATTTTTAGTTCTAATCAGGTTCTCTCCCGGGAATGTCAGGAGATGCGCGGAGAAAGCTTCCCCCGAGGGCACAAGCTGGCATTTTGGCCTCTTCCCTCGAACAAGAGCTGACTCCCCTCATTTCCCTCCGTGATACAATCCACAGGGATGCAAAGAACGGTCTCTTGTGCAGGAGCAAGTTGTGATGATGGGACTCCACCATGCAAGGAGGACTTCCTGAGCAAGCCAACCTCGCCAGCAAAAGGTGGCCATGATGAGGCACTTGCTTTCCTGCAGGAAGGCAGCGGGTGGGTGGGAGGGGGGTGAGGAGGAGCTGAAACAAACTAGCCTCCACGGGGTCCTGCAAATGCAAACCGGCCGAGGCTGGCAAAATAAGTTTCCGGGCAAAATACAAGGTTTTGGATATAACCTATACAGCCCTAAACAGCTTGGGCCCTGGGTATTGAAGAGAACGCCTTCTTCGCTATGAATCACACCACCCATTGAGATCATCTGGAGAGGTTCATCTGCAGTAGCCACCAGCTCATCTGGTGGCTGCTCAGGGACGGGCCTTCTCCATTGCTGCCCCGAGGCTTTGGAACACACTTCCTGCTGAAATAAGAGCCTCCCCATCTCTTATAACTTTTTAAAAGGCAGTCAAGACACATTTGTTCACCCAGGTTAATTAGATAAACAATATCTAATTGTTTAATTAGATATTATTTTAATTGTGCTTTTAATAGTTTTAATGTTTTGAATTTTAAATTGTTGTAATGTTTTTATTTGTTGTATTTATTGTTTTGTTGTAAACCGCCTAGGCTTGCGTTTTGCACGCTACTTACATAAAATAAACAACGGAAGCTGATGGGCTGAGAACTCACCCTCTGGGAGAGGAGAGCTGGTCTTGTGGCAGCAAGCATGACTTGTCCCCCTAGCTAAGCAGGGCCTGCCCTGGTTGTATATGAAAGGGAGACTAGAAGTGCGAGCACTGGAAGAGATTCCCCCTCAGGGGATGGAGCCGCTCTGGGAAGAGCAGAAGGTTCCACGTTCCCTCCCTGGCAGCATCTCCAAGATAGGGCTGGGAGAGACTCCTGCCTGCAAACTTGGAGAAGCCGCTGCCAGTCTGTGAAGACCATACTGAGCTAGGTGGACCAAGGGTCGGACTCGGTATATGGCAGCTCCCTATGTTCCTATGTAACCACAGGAGTCCGTTCCACGAGGCACTTCTGCTCCCGGCACGGGCCAGCAAGCAGCCCTTCAAAAGGGGTGCGCAAAGTTTGGACACTTCACAGACCTCATTTTGATTAGCCTCTCTGGGAAAATTCAGCTCTAATTGAGAATGTCTTTTCTGGCATCACGTCAGCATTTCATCTCTTTGACGAGTTAAAAATAGTGCTGTCCTTTACCCCGAAGCAGCCGTGCGGGTCAGTTGCGACGAAGGAGAAGGCGGCCTCTGCCGAGAAGCAGCTGAGCTCCCGCCTCCCCTCCCTTCTTTCAACACAAACAATCCAAAGGCAGCCAAAAAACCCCCAACCCCCCTCTCCACCTTGTCATATAGTCTATTACAATGTAAACAGTGCAGAAACTTTGGCACAAACTGTAAATATGTTTCATTCAGCAGCAGGAAGGGCTTTCGAAGGCCAAGTGCAGCGTGCCCAAGTCAACAGGGTTAGTGCGTTCCCATGAGAAACCATGGCTAGGCCTTGGCTGGAGAGTAAGAATGCAAACGCAGCCCTGCTGGATCAGACCAAGGTGGGGCCATCTAGCCCAGCACCCTGTTCCCAACAGGGGACAGCCAAATATTTCTGGGAAGTCCACAGCAGGACTGGAAGGCAAAAGCCCGCACTTGCTGCTTTCTACCAACTGGCTCTTCAGTGGCCTATTCAGCCTCTGGGACAGAAGTTTTCCTTCGCGAGCAATGGAAATCATTTGCTCTCTTCCTCCACAAAACCATTTTATCCAGAGGTCCCCTCAATTTCACTGGAGAGCCACATGTTCTCGTATTAATACAGACGCCAAGCAATCTCTCTCTCTCTCTCTGCTCTCTCCGCACCAGGCCCCCAACGATGCCTCTCCACCTTGCTCCTCAACTTTCTGCTTTGCTAAAGCTGATCCTTCCAGTTGCCCTTCCCTGCACTTCTTGCAGCTCTACAGCCCCTTCGAAGACGTCGCACCCAGACATCGCACACAGGAGTCCACATGCAGATGCCCCACAGATAAAGCCGCTAGCTCTCCAGCCCCTTGGCTAAGAATACCTAGCGTGGGCCTTGCCTCTTCTCGCCCCTGCGGCACACGAGGTGGAGGTTTCCAGCCAGCTTTCCACGAACCAAAACCCCGAGAAGAGCTCAGCGGACTGGCAGGGCGATGGCTCCCACCTCTCCAAGGAGCACGTCCTTCCTCCCTGCCAGGGCTCCTTCGTGCTTCCACTACCCTTGTGCCTCCATCCCATCCCTCTGCAATTTCCAGCCATTTTCCGAGGCTGGACGACATCTGAGCCAGGCATGAGCTTCCGTTCCAGACTGCTGCTACGAGAGTTTGCACTCCGGGCTCCTTTCTGAAGGTGGCATTGCGGGCTGAGAGGCAACGTCACTCTCCAAACCATCAGCACAAATCCACACACATCTCCCCTTTGAGCTCCTAAGGCGGTGCTTCCAAGAGCCGAGCAACAGCTACTAGTCTGAGGGCTAGAGACCTCCTCTCCAGGCACCGAGGCAGGAGGCCTCCGGATCCCAGTTGCAGGGGAGCAACAGCTGGAGAGAGGGCAGGCCCTCACGCCTATGGGCTTCTCAGAGGCATCTAGTGGTCCATGGTGGGAAACAGGATGCCGGACGAGGGAGGCTTCTTTGGCGGGCCTGATCCAGCAGGGCTGTTCTTAGGACCTTACGGTACGCTCAGCGTCTCTGCCCTGGGACCAACAGGAGCCAGAGTCAGGACATCTCCATCTCCAGATCCTGGTCCTTAATAGTGCTCAGCCAACAGCTAAGGAAGCCCTGCGTCCTGTGAACACACCGGCATTCACCCCAGCTCCTCCTACCCCTGGCCAAGGTTGTGGTGCTTGGCTGGACGGGCAAACCTCCTCCTTTCCAGCACAGTGTTTTGTTTTTTAATTTATTTAGCAAATTTATTGACCACCTAACTTGAGGTGGTTTACATAAATTAAAACAACAGCATGGGGGGGTGGGGGGAGAACGGAAGGAAGGAAGGAAGTGGGGGGGGGACACACACACGGTTGTGTTCTATACTTTAATTCGTGACAGCTTCATTCATAAACTGACACCCACGGTGAATGCCCTAACAGGGTGGGAGCGAATCAAAAACAGGAGACAGACATTTAGTTAAATCTGCTAACAACACGATTCAGCCTGAGGCAGACCTCAGGCATGGCAACTGCAGGCCACAGGATTAAGGTCTGGTGAAGCGATAAAGCCTCCAGAAGCCAGAATTCCTCCAGGGAAAGGAGAGACAAGCTCCTCCCATGGAGGGACCACCCACCGCCAGATCCACCGGTGGCCTCCTCTACACGGCAGCTCTGATGGCCTTCCTCCTTGGGAAGGTCTCCAAAGGAAACGCCGCTCTCCGGCCTGCCAAGGCGGAGCCAGAAATCTGGCCGCGCGTCCAGTGCAAGCACCCTGAGCGTCACTGCGATGGACCTTTGTGCCACCAGGGCGGTGCTGATGCTCAGGGAGACGGGAAGCCACCCCTGACGCAGAGTCAGTCGCTCCGTGGTATTGACCCAGGCTGCAGGCAGGCGTCTGTCCCAGCCCTCCCTGGAGATGCTGCCGCCAGGGACGGAACCGGCCGCCTGCTCTCCCACTGAGCTCCGGCCCCCTCCCCCAAAAGGAGATTTCTCAGACTGCTGACTCCAGCACAGATCCCGCCGCACTCGCACAGCGCAATCGCAGATGCACAGAATGAACTCTTGATGGCCCTCGATGGCTCCTACATGCGACAGCTCCAAGGGATGACTCAGACAAGGGAGCCATTCGTCCCCGGCCTGCCCCGCTGCAAACAGCCCCGCCACATTTTGAGCCCAACTGCCGCCGCCGCCACCCCTATCGATCAAAGTGCGTTTTGCAATGGACGGGGATTTTCTCAGAAATATGCTCCGTTTGTCTATATACGCATGGCTGTAACTATGCAATTTTTTAAACAAACTCTTTGCTCATCATAAGGCAGCAGTACTCATCGGATGTTCCTTTTGGTCTGTTGTGATTTAATGTGTAATGTGTTTTAACTTGATGTTTTGATGCTGTGTTGTGAGTCACCCAGAGATCAATTTGTTATGGGGCGCTGGCTAACAAATAAAGTTCATTATTTATTATTCCCTTCGACCTGTGATGAAACGGAGACTAGCCCACTCTCCTGTATCTCTCCTGTGCACTAAGCCCCAGCTGAAAGAGTGGAGGATGCTCTCGATGCCCGTGGCTGTTCTACGAGGATGGAACTCCCACCCACTGGAGATCCGCCCAAGCCTGACCCCTGCTTCACCTGTCACTTGATGGCCACAACTTCAAGCTGACGACCTCAGTTCATACTGAGTCAGCTGAGACGTCCATATGTTTCTCTGCACAGAGTTCAAGGATGAGAAAGCCAAAGCTGGGCACGGACAGGTGAATAGTGCCTAAACATGGAGTCCAACACCTTGTTCCTTAGCTCGAGTCATGATGGTCAGAGCTGGACGGCCCCTTGGGGGAACTCAAGGGGAGAGCCCAGCGCGCGCACACAGCCGCCCCTGGCCACCTGTGAGCTTTCACTCCAGACGCATCGCTTGGGGAGGCCCGAAAACTAGTTCCCACCAGGCACGCGGCTCTCTCCGTAGCAACTCTGGTGCGCTGGTACTCTCGTCGGAGAGGGCTTCACTCAGTCTCTTCCCTGCCAACTTTCCGGGGGGTGGTCAGCACTTCTGGAAGGGGCCGAGGATTTCCAAGGGCCCCTGAAGTCCCTGCTCTGCCCTGGACGGCCGGCTGCTTCTAAGAGCCCTGTTGCTGCTGCTGCTGCTTTTATGGTTTGGCGGCTGCTGTTTCTCTGATTTCATTTTGGGCTGGGTGAGTGTTTTTAAATTTGTAAACCGCCGTGGAAATCTTATGCGAAGGAGAAGAGGTTTGGCTTTGGGGGCGGGGCGGGGGCAGCAGAATCTGTTTCACAGAATCTGTAGCAGTGTGTGCAAAGAAAATGAAGCGAAATACACAAAATGCAAATCACACACGCGTGCGGAAAGTGACCACAACGCCCACCCCCCTTCTGCCCACTGAACTGAACTGGCAGCTAAATCTCTCCAGATTGTCAAGACCTGCACCTGGCAGAGAAATTACCTGATTAGCAGTTGTTTCACTGAACTAATAAAAGTGAAATGGGCCGGGGGGGCGGGGGGTGTTTATAAGTGACAGCGCCATGTGAATGATAGATACCACGCCGGGTTCCCCAGACGGCCTGCCCCTAGAGCGAGTGCTGTAGGGCTCTGCATTAAAAATAGAACAGATTCCTGCAAACAGCCTTGTATTTATATGGAGTGTTGTGACAACTGTCATCCCGCATTCATCAGGATGATCCCCCGAGACCCGCACAAGTATTAAACTTACCCATCCCCCCCCCCCCCCGTTTGCTGACAAAATAGAATATGAACCAGCCTCCAAGAGAGTATTCTGATGGGGCTGATTCTCCCCTCCCTGAAGTCATTCATAAAATAAATATGTTCTTTGAGGTTTGCTGGAATACCTGGATTTGAAGATGAGGCGCTGAAGTGGGGCGAGAGAGAGAGAGAGAAAAGGCAACTCATCCTGCTGGGTGCTCAGTGGACCTGGGCTAGCTGCCGAGTTCCGCCCAACCCAGGCCAGGAAGAAGAACTGTGTGAGCCCTGGAAGAGCTTCCCCGGAGGGGACGGGGCTGCAGCGCCGCGGAAGAGCCCTGCCCGCTTGCCCGCAAGAGGCCCCACGTTCCCGCCCCGGCAGCATCTCCAGAGAGGGCTGGGAGGAGAGACTCCTGCCTGCAACCCCGGAGAAGCTGCCGCTGCCAGTCTGTGCAGACCACACAGAGCGAGACGGGCCAGTTCCGCTGTCCCTGTGGCCAGTCCAAGGTGGGGCCACCCAAGAGACTAGAAGGGGTTTGGCTTTGGGCCACTCTGGCCACTTCTTCATGATACTAATGGGAGGGCGGCAGGCAGAAGCCGAGAGCAAGGGCCCACATCCGGAGCACGATCCCCCCATCACCCGTAAGGGCTGCGTCCTCCTCACCGCTTCCAGCACAAAGCAGCACAACGGCTCCTCCCACCCAGGGGCTGCCAAAGCCACACCATGAAGCGGGGGTCGGAAGCCGGCAGACGGCTGGTTTTGAAGTGACGCCAGTGCTGGCTTCCTTGGCGTTCAAAATGCCCACAGGCCAGTGGGATTTCTCTTTCGAGGCTGGCACGCTTGCTTCGGTCTTGTGAAACGGGACCACTGCTCAGCTGGGCCGGCCGAGGGTATCCGGCTGCCGGAGGCCGGGAGTCCAAATGGCAACGCCCCACACCAAGGAGCCAGGCACAAGCCCACCAGACACTTCTCCGTAGAGCGGAGCCAAAAGGGCCCACAGGATTCTACCCACTCCGTGGCCACGTCTTCATCGTTCTTCAGCACTCCTCATGGAAACAATAGCTTCTTCCTTGACATGGCCCTTGCCTGCCCTAAGAAATGCTGTGATGTCACAGGGACAGAGGAAGCTGCCGGGTCAGACCCTTGGTCCATCTCGCTCTGTATTGTCTACCCAGACTGGCAGCGGCTTCTCCAAGGTTGCAGGCAGGAGTCTCTCCTCCCAGCCCTGTCTTGGAGATGCTGCCAGGGAGGGAACTGGGGACCTTCTTCAGGCAGTCAGGTGATCTTCCACTGAGCTATGGCCCCGTCCTCTGAGGGGAAGATCTTACAATGCCCCCACCCAAATGCAAACCAGGGCAGACCCTGCTTAGCAACCGGGACAACTCATGCTTGCTACCACAAGACCAGTTCTCCTCATCCTACCAAAAGGGCTCCTCCCAGTTGGTTGGGAGGGGGGAAAGAAGCATCAGTTACCAGGGGGAAAGTCAGCTCTAAGCAGACTCCGGATGGGTGAATGTTTGCCCCCCCCCTTAAGTGTTTAGGTGCTTTTTGCAGGGGGCGGCCACTTCCACTCCACAAAAACTGCAAATTTGTCCCTGGAATCTGGAACTGGAAGATATTCAGTGGAGCTCTCCTTTTCCTATGGAAACTACTCGGGGATTGAATGGCAGCTGTTCAAGAGCTCTCTGGTCCTTCCTGGTCACTGCAACAGGCTGGGGGAGCGGAGAACAGCTCGGTGCTTTGTGTCCTGGGAGTCAAGACTGCCTGTCTCCCACACGGCTTCCACCCACAACAGCACCCTGAACCCTACACACCTCCGCATGATAGTGTCACCTGCATGAAGCTATTTGAGATGCAGGGAAATCCCCGCCGCCCAGATTGCATGGCAGTGCAAACAAAAAAAACCCAGATGTGTCTAACCTCCATCCCCATCAAAACAACCACAAGGAAATAAAGCTAAATCACTCGCTTCTGTCCTGGCCCCTGTAGCCGAAACAACCAATTAGCACAAATCAACCTGATTAAATAATTGCTTCATATTTTCTGCAAATCCATACCCTTGTCCTAGGCATGATTAAAGATATCTTCATTTGGAATGCAAATTCCACCATGAGAAAATGAAGCCAACGTCAACTAGTCGGCCCGGAGTGAACTATTGTTTAGGGACAGCGGATTAAACAAGATCGCCAGCCAGAACTCCCACCAAGTACGTGCAGAGAGGCCACGCCGCTCCTCCCAAGGAGGGAAACACACACATTCACCCCACTGACAGGACCATAGATACCTGGGTACAGCATCTGACCCGGGTATAGATGCTTCCTGACACAGAACGCAACAGACAAAACCAGCTGAGGAGACCACTGAAGAGGGTCTCATGCTTTGCCCTTGACTTGCCCAAAGCGGTGGTTGCCACTCGTGGGGGGCGGAGTCACAGCACTGAATGGTACAGCTTTTAAAAGGCTGGTTAAGACGCATTGACTCACCCAAGCTTTTAATGAGACTGAGAGAATCTACGGTTGTTTTCAGTTCTTTTCTATTAAAAATCTGTGCTGCTTTATTGTAAACCTCCCAGAGACATCCGTTTTGGGTGGGATACAAATATGCTCAGTAAATAAATGACTGCCTGGTGGGAAGTGTGCTTCTGTGCAGCAAAATGTGTGAAGGGCTGTCCCTGTGTACAGATCTGCAACTGTGCACTCGTTGTATGAGTGTTGGACGTAACGTATGAATATGGTCAAAAGTGGCCGAGGGAGGCGTTTCTGCCTGTGCCCGGCTGCATGTTTCCTGGGAGGGCCGGTGGTGGAAATGGCCGTGGAGCAAGCCCCAGGCAGACACAGGCTGGCACAGCAGTGGCGCTGGAGGCCTTCTCGGCAGGGACGCACCCTGTCATTCCCCAGTGCATTCTGGGTTAAAAAAGCCCCAGGGGCGGCCAGAAGCCAACCCCCAGGGGTCCCCCTTGTGCTTCCAGCCCTGTGGCTGCTACCAGCACAGGTGTGTGGGGCTAAAGAGAAAAAACGTTAAAGACATCGGCGCTTTCAGGTGAAAACCAGATTAAAATCCCCCCTGTTCTGCTGATAATGGGGGGCACTTCCGGGGCCACAGGAATACTACACCTTTAGGGCCTTTTCAGATGCAGAGATTCAAAAGGCCTTTGAACAGAGAGGGGATTTTCCTTCCTCCCTTCCTTTATTTTTGGTCTGGTTTGCTGCCCCTCAATTTCTCGTGAGTTCTGTTTGTTTGTTTGTTTCTTTGTTTGTTTATATGCTGCCCCAAACTTGCATCTCTGGATGGTTTACAATGGAAATCATTTAAACATTAAACCCCTGCTAACTTGGCAATGAGGCCCCTTTTAACGTGGCGGTTCTCTTTCTTGAGCAGGGGGAAAGCAACTGGCCCTCTCCACCCCCAGCACAGCATCCCTCCAGTGACTGTTGCTGGGGTCTATCTTAGGTTTCTTTTTAGATGGTGAGCCCTTTGGGGACAGGGATCCATCTTATTTATTTATTATTTCTCTTTGTAAACCGCCCTGAGCTATTTTTGGAAGGACGGTATAGAAAGCGAATAAATAAATAAAACAAACAAATAAACCGATTAAACAATTGAAATAATTTAAACATTAAACTCATTAACATTAAAATCATTGAAAACCCAACATGAAAAATATTAAGAAATAATAATAAATACAAATATGATTTATCTAGGAGTTGACAAGCTGAAGCCATCTGGCATGTGGCCAGACACGGAACGCGGCTGATGCTCTGACTCCATTTCAGAAACAAGACCAGCTAAGGCGGAACGCCACACTCCAGGGGGAAATTCAGAGGGTGACCATTTGGGAAGCACCCCCACCTGCACTGAGGGAACCCCACAACCAGGGTTTTTTTTTTGGGGGGGGGGTCTCTGAAAAAGGCAATACTAGCAGGCAGAAAAAAATATCTGTGCAAAGAGAGGGCCAGGCTTCACACATCCCTAGCAGAGCAACATCAGGTGCCCACACGTTGTGCTACGACATCTCTATCAGAACAGGTAGGGCTTAGGTGTGGTCCCTGCAATCTGATGGGGCTGCGTGTTAGTTTTAAAGCCCATCAGAGGCACGGCAGTTTTAAAGGATGCCTGCTTTATGCTGGGAACCATCTGCCATTCCTTCTTTTCTGGAGCTTCCCCAGAGTATGGAATTCTTGGGGACTTGGCTGCACGGCTCTTCTCTCTGGCTTTAAGATAGAGAGAGAGAGAGAGTGTGTGTGTGTGTGTGTGTGTGTGTGTGCGCGCGCGCGCGTGTACACACACACACACACACACGCACAAAAATCAGAGTGATAAGTAAACTTGCTGAGTGGACAGGAAACACGTTGTTCCCCACTCTGCTTAATTGACAGCCTGTAACTGGTGATAAACGATGCTGGAAACCAACCACCACTGGTCCACTTGGACGTCTCGCATCCCTTCCCTTGGCCACATCCTGGAAACCTGCCACTTGGAGATTAGCAGAGGCTGGAGGTCTTGGAGCCTGTAAACCATAATGCAGAGGTGTCGATGCTTTCAAAGCTTTCCCTTTGCATTGACTTTCCCCTTGGCATTCTCCTTTGGACGGTCTTGGGAAGGAAAACTTCAGGGAGAAAGGCAATGAGGGCCAAAGACTCAGGAATCCAAGGGCAGCTTTGCTCAGGATGTGAGTGTTGGAGGAGTCCAGTCAATGATGACTAGTCAGGAAGTAAGGAAGTCAGACTTCCTTCCACCAGGAAGTCAGACTTCTCATGGCCCAGCTCTTTGGAACAACTTCTTCTGACCTTCAGGAAATGTTGCAAGCCCTAGCTCTTTGAGGCTGACTCCTTCTGGAAGCTGGATCGCTGTAGCTTCCAACTCTCTTTGTTTTTTTTTATTATTTCCTATGCTAATTGCTCATTACTGAGGTTTTAATTATGCATGTGTGCCCAAAGGACTTTGTCCTAGTGGAACAAATGTTAGAAGAGCACTCTGTCTGTGGTCCCGCCTTCCCTTGATGGGTTTTTTTGGGGGGGGGGTGGCTCAAAAGACCAAGCTTGGCCCCCTCACCCCATTCGTCCCTGAGGGAGAGCCTGGCAGCTCACGACCCGCCCCTTCCCTCCCTGACAGTCATTAGGAGAGAAATCCTGCTGGAAGTGTGCCCCGGACTGCACGGCAGCTGCATATGGCAAAGAAGAACGGAGCGCCCTTCAAGGGCTTGGCTCTTCCAAGTCCCGAGCAATGGAAGCCGGCCTCTCCAAGAAGGCCTCGGAGTCCCGCTTTCACTCACAGCGCGAAATCCATCGCACCCACACGCCAAGAGTGTATTCTCCACAGGCATGCACCTGCACTCAGCCTGCAAACTTGCCAATGCCTTAAGCCTCTGTGAAGGCATTCTCCGCTGCCCGCCGCCCCGCTTTATCGTCCCTTTGGGGGCCGTAGCTCTTTCCCCATCCACCTTGCAACTCTTCTCTCTCTCTCTCTCATAAAACTCCAGGCCCCAAGGAGATCCCAGGCAGGCAGCAAGCAAGGCAAACCCGGCAAGAGAGGACCCGCGGGAGCAGGAAATGTCTCTCCGGGCTGTTTGTCATCCCTTACCCTGGCAGGACTTGAGCCTGGAGGATGTGTGGGGCTGTGGAGGCAGGAGAGGAAGAGGCTCTCTCGGCCTCTCTGAGAACAGGCAGAAGAGGCCATTCCTAGCCGCCAGCGGAGAGCAGAGCCACCTCTCCTGTAGCACAACCCACAAGGCCCAAGGTCCCGAGGAAGGCACCCCAGGAGGATTCTCTGCTGCTGCTTTCCCGAGCAGGGCTTTAAGTCCCCTGGAAAAGTGACTGTCCACTGCTGGACTTCTTAGCCGACTCCTTTTATGGGAAGACGACAGCTAGGAAAGGGGAGGGGAAGGTGGACAGGAGAGGGGAGCAGCTGGAACCTGACTCAACAAGGATGGGGAAGCCCTGGACAGGAATGTGCCTACTAGTCTGGGCTCAAATGTATTTTGTGTCTATCCTCTAGGCAGTATCCAGGGGGTGGAATGGGGGATTCTCAAGCAATCTCCCATCCAGGCAATGACCAGACCAAAATCTCCTTTGCCACAGCAAAGGCCTTTGGACCATGCTCTGCAAACGACACACGGTTAAAATTCTGCACCAAAAGAAACCAGATTCTGCCCAAAGAAAAAGTGAATTCTGTGTTCCGAATAAAGCATGCAAATCAAGCCCATTTGTCATCCTCCACTTTCCATGATTCGACATAATTTATATGGATCCTCTTAGTTACAGGAGAGGGACAAAAGGCTCCTTGGGGAGGGGGGGGGTCTGACCCCCCCCAAAAAAGGAGGCACTCCTTTTGCTTCCAGTCATTCCAGTCATTCTAAGGCAGGCCAGCACAACATAAGGCCCGGGGGGGGGGGCGGATCTGGCTCACGGGGACTCCTTTGCTGGCCCCAGGGATGGGCCTGAGGTGAGGTGGAAAAATGGTGCCTTGCCCCATGGTCCTGGGAGGGGTCAAACCCCTTTCAAAATTAAGCTTTGAAAGTGCACGAGGGGCAGAGAGGAGCCACTCACTGGCCTCGGCTCGGCCTGCACCCACTGTGGCCACCGCCTCACATTCCTTGAATTCCAAATTTCTAGCCTGTCCGTCAAGGTCAGCAGCCCTGTAGATGCAGCCCAGTGCAGCGAGAAAACTGGGAAGTCCCACCAGTGGCCCTGTGGGGTGCTGCGGTTCGGAACAGGCGCCCTGCCAGCAGCACGGAGGGAGAGCTCTGGGAGCGGCATCCGATGGCCTGCAGCCGGCGCGACCACCCCTGTCCACTGGGGCACCCTGGACAAGGAGCCTGTCCACACATGAGGAGGCAGCAGCACCTGGCTGTGCCCTTCACAGGGGGCGGCAGCCATGCCTGGCAGAGCTCGGGTGCATGAAGGGTGCAGGTGTGCCTAAACGCACAGCCCATGTCAGAGCTTTAGGGAAATGTGAAGGGAGGGGGGGGGACCTGGGACAGGGAGCTGGGCCATGCAGTGTTTGCCTCGCTCTCCAGCCACAGCATCTCAGCAGTAGCACCTGCCCATGCAAGCGCCTTCAGAGGCAGGGCTGCTAGACTTGGGCACAGCGGCCGCTCCACCCTCCGCATGACAAATCCAGCTCTGTGCCTGCCGCCGCCTGACCCCCAACTTTCCAGCATTTGCCTCTTCCTCGCCAGAGGCGGCCTTGCTGGCTCCTGGCGTTCCTCAAATTCAAATCTCCAGCACTGACAATCCATCAGCAGCCCTTTTGACATTCAAATTGCCCCTCTTGTGTTGCTCCAATTCTGAGGGTGTCTTGGCCTGTTTGTACTGATGGAAAAGTCACGGGGAGGAACACACGAGGCAGGCAGCTTCCCATTCGATTCGGGAGGCCGGGGATTTGTCCAGCGACGTCGCCACCTTCTCCGCGCGCCTTTCAGCCAGTCTGATGCGTACCATGATAGATATATTCCGTTTGCCCTCCAAAGACCTCCCCATCCCTCCTCCAGCACAGACAGATAATCCATCTCTCTCAAACAATATTGCTGCCTGCTGATCCTCTGGAACAAACACCGACCTTCTGGAATCCATAACCCATACGAAGTTGCCAGTTTGGCTCTTGACGCTTGGGGCGGGGGCAGTGGGGGGGACGGGGCTGCTTCTCGGCCACAGAAGTTTCATTGCTGCAAAACTTCTCCCTTTCAGCAGACATTAAAAAAAAATCTATCTGATGCCTTTCTCTCCTGCCTTATCCAAATTAAGATCAAGACGGCTTGCAAGATTGACAAAGAAATAGCACCACTCTGAAAACAGCAAACAACATACAGCAATAAGACGCAGCAGCCGGGCCGGGCCGGTGGGAGGGTGGGACTGAAACCACAGCTGATGAAGACAGTGGCAAAGGGAGACACAGAACAAGAGCAGACATCAGCAGGGAGGGGAAACGTCCAAGGAAACGGGGGAGGCTCCTCACCTGGCAAGCCACCTAATGGTGGAGCGGGGAAATGACTTGCCTAGCAAGCATGCGGTTGCCGGTTCAAATCCCCACTGGTATCTTTCCCAGACTATGGGAAACGCCAGTATCGGGCAGCAGTGATATAGAAAGATGCTGATAGGCATCATCTCATACTGCGCAGGAGGAGGCAGTGGTCAACCCCTCCTGTATTCTACCAAAGACAACCAGAGGCCTCTGTGGGAGCCAGGAGCCAACACCGACTCAACAACACACTTTACCATGCATGGGATTAGCGATGGGTACGCCTTAGAGAAATATGAAGAGCGATAAGGCTGGAGCCTCCATTGATCCAGACTCCAGGCACCTGCTCAGATATCCACAGACTCACGAAGTCAGGTGTGTGTGTGTGTGTGTGTGTGTGTGTGTGTGTGTGTGTGTGTGTGAAAGAGAGAGCGTGAGCGCATCCCGAGGACATCCACTGCCCAGCTTCCTTCTAAGCCTCTCCCAGGGGTTTCATGCAGGTGCTGGACAGCATGGGGTAGGGGGCAACACTGAACGCTGAGGAGGAGCTCAGCTGCCCCAGGGCAAAGCAACAGTCCCCCAGCACCACTTTCTGGAAACCAGCTGCCAAGTTGGAGGGCAGAGCCAGCCCCTGCTGCCCCAAACCGGGACAGCTGCTGATGGGATCAGCAGTTGCTGAGGGGCCAGGAAGACCCACAGACACACCGCCCCGCCCCTCGCCTGGCATTTTGGAGGGGAGGGCATGTGACTGATGGCCTGCATGCTTCTCCCCGCTGTTCCTGGAGGCCATTTTCAGGAGAGCCCATCTTTGAATCGAATGAGTCCATGGGGAAGTTTGGAGGTCACGTCAGTCAACCACATTCCTCTGCGTTGTGCTTTTCACCAGGACATAAGATATCAGTTAATTCCACCATGTTTAAGGAAATGTCCTCGATCAGTAGACTTTTATATTCGGCTGCTCCTCCTCCTGATCAAAACCCAGCTATATCTTGTGACATGGCCAAGCTTTGCTTGGAAGGGAACATCCAGCAGTAAGCCAGCATATAAGCCTGGAAGTAAGATTTTTAAGATATATAGGCGCAGAGCTAATTTCCAAGGTATGAATAAAGTTGAGTGGGCTGTTAGATGTTCCCTTTGACTAGTGGGTTTTGTTTTGTTTGTTTGTTTGTTATTCTTACAAGTTATTCTTATCCATTCCATTGTAATGGTGTATACTGCTTTGAATTCTGTTTTCTGTAGTTCATTTAAGACTGGCCACATGATTCTCTTTGTCTTCTACTGACTGGCAGTCCTGTGCACTGGTAGGACTCTGCAAGAAAGAACCTTGATACAACGGCAAAGGTAATCACGGTACGATTGTCCTTTTTTTAAAAAAAAACACTTGGCCACGTTCATCATCAAGATGCACCAATGAACAGAACGAACAGAAAGCTGCAAGCAGCTGCCGAGGGCTGTGCAGAACACGGGCACTCAAGCAACAGAACCGTGGAGAATTCTCGGAAGGCATTGGTTCCACTTCAAAACCAGCACCCGGTTATTCAGAAAGCTAAAATCCAGGGAGACATTCAGACCAGGGGGATTCCACACAGATCTCCTCATTCAATACAGCGGGCCCGGTCAGAAAACGTCATGATCCACGTAGGGGCATAAACTTGGTGAGGGTGGCGGGGCTCAAGCCCTCCTCCGGATTTCCTGGGGGAGGCAATGCCCCCGCCTCTGGCAGCCAGCAAGCTCTCCTGCTCAGGTCCATCATTCAGCTGAACAACCCAGTCAGCCCTGTGTTGTTTTTGCAGAAGCTCAGCAAGTCCTTAGGAGGCACGGCGGCTGCCTCTCCGGCCCTTCCGCTCTATGACTGGAAGCAGTAGCACAAGGAGAAGAGCTAGAGGTGCTCTCTGCATGCATTATCCCCTCAGGGGAATCTCTTGCAGTGCTCACATGTAGTTCCCCATTCAAATGCAAACCAGGGTGCACCCTGCTTAGCAAAGGGGGGAATTCATGCCGGCTACCATAAGACCTCTCCCACCATGTCCCATGACCCCCTCCCCAGGAAACTGAGAAGTCTACACCCCTGGATTTTATTTCTTTCTTTCTTTATTTATTTTTAACATTTCTATCCCGCTTTTCCTCCCAGAAGCCCTGAGCAATGTACATAGTTAGGCTTCTCCTGACAACAACCCTGTGAAGTAGGTTAGGCTGAGAGAGAAGTGACTGGCCCAGAGTCACCCAGCAAGTCTCATGGCTGAAGGGGGATTTGAACTTGGGTCTCCCCGGTCCTAGTCCAGCACTCTAACCACTACACCACGCTGGCTCCCATAAACAACAACAACATAAGGCAGAAGCAGCAACATCAAAGCTACACCTGCGGGGTCTGTTCTTGAACCCGGGCCCCCCAAGATCAGGCGCTGGTGTGAGTGTGAGGCAGGCAGGCAGTTCTGCTCTCTTGACCAACCACAAGTCAGAGGCTGGCCTCTAGAGCCTGATTTCTCCTAAAGGTAAAGTAAAGGTAAAGTTGTGCCGTCGAGTCAGTGTCGACTCCTGGAGCCTACAGAGCCCTGTGGCTGTCTTTGGGAGAATACAGGAAGGGTTGACCAAGGCCTCCTCCCGTGCAGTATGAGATGATGCCTTTCAGCATCTTCCTCGATCATGGCTGCCCAATATCGCACCAGCAGGGATTCATACCAGCCACCTTCTGCTTGTTAGTCAAGCATTTCCCCGCTGTGCCACTTCAAGGGGTTCTGATGTCTCCTAGGCCTGTCAGATCCAGACTGCCTAGCCTCTGCTGCCGTCCCTTTCCGTCTTCCGCAGCCGAAGGTGGCCTGGCCACTGACAGCCCCAGGCGGCTCTCTGAGCCATGTCTGAGCCTTAGGCCACGGAGACCCCCCCCCTTGAGCCCCTCCTATGTGGGCACCTCAAGAACACCAAGAGATGTTAGAGCAGCGGCTCTGTGGACAGAAGTGCTTCCCTGCCCCGACTCCTCTCCCAGTCACACCGGAGGAACTGGCGGCCAGTGGACGAATCCTGCACAGGGCTAGGCGGGCCCAGGAGCGGACTCCGCCGAAGGCAGCTTCCCACAGTCACTTCAGGGCCTCACAGTGCCACTGGGCCAAGCAATTATCAGATACTTTTTAATGAGCCATCAAGGTAATTAGGAATGTCAAACGTTTCACGTGCAAAACAGACAGGGGAGGAATTTCCGTGTGGTGGCCTCCAGTTCCCCGACTGGTGCCATAGAGGCGAGAGGGGGGAGATCCCGCCAGAGATGGATCCGGCAGGGGTCCCTCTGCCCCCGACATATCCCCCCAGCCAGCCCTGGAGCTGCAGCACGGATCCAAAGCACAGTTTAGCAGCTACATTCAAAGAGGGGCACTTTATGCTTTGCTGTCTGGATAACTAAAGGTTTATGGCAGGCATCCCAAGACTGCGGCCCTCCAGATGTTGCTGAACTACAATTCCCATCACCCCCAGCTACAATGTATTGTGGCTGGGATGATGGGAATTGTAGTTCAGCAACACCTGGAGGGCCGCAGTTTGGGGATGCCTGGTTTATGGCATAATGGAATTAATATTTACTCTACGAGTTATGTAGAGTGCTAAAATAACGGGAGAGGTGCGTTCACCAGGGTATGAATTCTTGTTTTTACAACTCACTTTTAATGCTAGAAATGTACAGATATTGGTACCAAACTCCTATGCCCCACGGTCATTAAGCACCACTCGGAGTTGTTTTCCTAATTCCAAAGAAAAACGAAAAGAGTAAAGCTGAAGGAAATTATTTAAACAAAAATTAGCGGCAGTTCCAAACAGTGTTTGTTGGGAAACATGAACAATTAGACTGTAGGATGTTTGGATGGCTGATGAGATTTCTCTCCCTATTATGCTTTTACCCCCCAAGGGACAAAAATAAGCAGTGAGGGAATCATGACACACATTTCCTTGACAGCCAACAACTTCAACATCATCTCGATAATGATACAGGCCCTCACACTTCACTGTACAGAGAGGGAACCTGAACCAAGAGGGATGAGTGGGGTGGTGGGGGGGTGGTGGTGGAAAGGAAAACCAGCGTTTAAAAGAAAGCTCTGTCCATGCAGCTGGACATGGATGGGGCAGGGGTGCTGTGATTTACTGGAAAAACAAGTCCCCAGGGGAGGAAGGGATTCCTGGGACATTTGCACAAGGGGTGCCACTGAAACTCATTTAACGCCCACGTTCCAAACCTTGGGTCCCCAGATGTTGTTGGACTTCAACTCCCATAATCCCCAGTCCCAATGGCCAAAGGCAGCGGCTTCTCCAAGCTTGCAGGCAGGAGTCTCTCTCAGCCCTCTCTTGGAGATGCTGCCAGGGAGAGAACCTGGGATCTTCTGTGTGCAAAGCAGGAGGCTGCCTTCTGCCGAGTCAGACCCTTGGTCCATCTAGCTCAGTATTGTCTACACGGACTGGCAGTAATTCTGCAAGGGGTCAGGCAGGAAATGCTCCCAGCCTGATCGGGAGATGCTTTCAAGGAGTGTACCTGGGCCCTTCTACATGCAAGCAAGCAAATGCTCTTACACCGAGCTATGGCCCGATCGCTGAAGGGGAATATCTTACAGTGCTGACACAGGCAGTTTCCCATTCAAATGCAGACCAGAGTGAACCCTGCTTAGCAAAGAGGACAAGCCATGCTTGCTACCCCAAGACCAGCTCTCCTCTCCTAAGACCAGAAAGAGAACTGCCTGGGTCTCTTTCACCTCCTGCAAACTAAGATTTAACACCACCTTAAGTCTGTGTCACTCACTGTAGTGCTGACTTGCCTTCAACAAAAGTAGTTATTTTCCATCAACATGTTTCATTGGGAGACTCTTTTGGTGACCAGTATCCAGGGGATGGGTTTTTTAAAAAAAATCTTGGCCCACTAAGTCATAGCAGCTGCAATGGAAGAGTACGCAGACGTGTGAGGAACCCGTCCTCATGTAAAACTGGATTCTTTGAAAACAAATATAACACATGCAGGAATTATAACATGAATTATACAATGATCAATGTATGTGTGATGGTTATTGAGTTGGGGAGGAGAGCTGGTCGCACGCATGGATTGTCCTCTTTGCTAAGCAGGGTCCACCCTGGCTTGCATTTGGATGGGAGACTACCTGTGGGAGCCCTGTGAGATATCCCCCTCAGGGGATGGGGCCGTAGCTCTGTGGAAGAGAACCTGCTTGCTTGCATGCAAAAAGTCCTAGTTACACCCCCTTGGAGAGATGCTGCGGCTAGTCAGTGTAGATGAGACTGAGTTCGATGGACCAGTGCTCTGACTCGGTAAAAGGCAGCTTCCTATGTTCCTGTGACTTGGGGCGCCTCTATATTATTGCAGGTTATCCGAAACTAAAACCTGTTGCCCTCAACGTGGCAGATCCAATGGTATCTGCCTCTCCTTTCCCACGTTTGAGCTGCATCACAAGCTTATCCAGTTTAACAAGTTCACATACTTCCCGGAGCTGTTCTCTCGCAGATGCAAGATCTGATGTCCTTCCATTTGATGGAGTCAAAAGCTTAGCGAAGGGTTACTCTCCTTCTGTTCTGAATCCCTTCTTGTGATCTGGGGTGGAAAAGGTTCCCCTTTGTTCCTCCAGACATAAAAGAGGAAGCCCCCCACCCCACCCACCGCGTTGCAGGTTCCCTTGTTCCAGGGAGTCCACAAGCCCACCTCGTACCAAAGAGGCCTCGTCTTTTTGATCATAACTGCTCCTCTGCTTTCTACCAGGCCTCTTCTCTCCATTTGGATCTGGGAAAATGGCAAGTTGGCAACCAAACCACAGATTTCTATTAAGGCTGGACAAAAGACACAGGCAACTGTGCTTTGCAGCCACACAGAGAACGGGAGAAGCGAGCTGATGGTTTCAAGCCGGATTACAGACGTCTCCAAGTCCAGCACAGAGAAGCAGGAGAGGAGGACTTTGAACATCTCAGTGTGGCCTTTTTTTTTTTTTTTTAAAAAGGACCTGTTTGAATATATGTAAGCTGCTGTTCAAAAGGATAAGATAGCTCCATTTTTATTTATTACATGATTTATACCCCAACTCTCTCTTCTGCCGAGGCAGCTCACAACCAAATGTCAATAGACATAGTAAAAATATGATTTTTTATAAAAGAAAAAGCAGTAAGACATCACCACAGCAGAAATTAATAAATAAATACAAACATCTGCAGACAACATTCCTATGTGGAAAGGATGCTGGGCAGAATGTAGTGACTGATGGCTTCACCAGGACCCTTCTCACCCTTTGGAGAAACGATGCCTCAGCCCTGGGAGTTGCCACCAGTCCACAGAGAAAACAGGGAGGGATTCCTGGAGGGATCCCTGCCCCTCCAGGCCTTTTCCCTCCCCAGGCCAGCAGGCACTGAACCAGCGGCTCAGGAGTGGGCTTGCCCTCACAGCCCCCCCCCCAGCTGTTCTAGCCGGGCAAATCACCAGCAGAAGGCCAGACCAGCCCCACCACCTCCTCAAGCTCTCTAGAAAGGGCTGTCGGGGGGGAACACGCCCCACCACCCGGGTTACGGGAAGACGTACCAATTTTCCTAATCAGTTAGCAATTTTGCAGCACAGAGGAAGCTTGCAAAAACAGTAATTAGTTCCTCAGCTGTGGGTAGCAGGTACCAATCAGGGAGAGAGGCACTCTTGCTTACGCGGCGACGGAGAGCAGCGTTGCTTTTGCCCTGGGCACGGCTTGCTCTGGAGGCCACGGGCCCCTGGAACGGATGGAGCAAAGTCGGCAGGAAAGCAGGGCAGGGGCGCCCGCAGGAGTTGGGTTTTTAGCCGGCTCTGCCCTGAAGGCTCAGGGTGCTCACAAACGGAACGGGTCAGGGAGCGGGAAGGAAACACTGCTGTTTAGAAACACACACAAAACCAACACCAGCAGCAGCAGAGAAAGGCAAAAACCTCTGCAGAAACCATCCAGTTTCCATCTCCCCTTGCTGAACTCCACAAAGTGTAGGTTCTCTTGGCCTATTCCCTTGACACCAGGCTCTATCTCCACAGATCCCTGTGTCCTTCTCAAAGCCATCCCACCCGTTAGTCCTGGATCTCACCTTCCCACCCACGCCCAGCCTCTCAACTCTCACCAGGAACCAGCCACCCCCTCAGGTGCCACAGAGGGCTCCAACTGCTGGTGCTCCAGGCCCTGGAGCGCTCCCCTGAGCACCCTGTTTGGCACATGAAGCTCTCCAGCTGTCTCTCTTTGGGGTTCTGCCATGGCAGCTCATGCGCCCTCAAGCCTGGAAAGGCCTCGTGGGCAGGGTCACCGCAGGGAGGTGGGGAAGAGCGACTGGTGCTGAAAAGAACTCCCCTCCAAGGCACGGCCAGCTGCAGACCCTGCCCCGCCTCAAGGGGGCAGAGCAGACGACGGGGCCAAGCGCCCGGCGGTCTGGAAGGCGGCTCTCAACACGGGGACATCACCAAGGCCCACGTTAGCACCGCGGCCCAGATTTCATGAACACCTTTCCTTTTTTATACACACTGTCTTTTAGGAGGCGGGCTTGTTTTAAGGTACCTTCCTTGTTTATGACAACAGGCATGCAAAAATGACGGCAAAAAGCGCCCCCATAAAGACCGACTCTGGCACACTGCTGAGATATGCACTTGGGTCAGAGAGAAGTCATAATCCTCACGAACAGGTTTATGGTACTGTAAAACCTTGCAGTCCTTAGCAACACCGCATTCCTCCATTTTTATGGGGAAACGCTACATATTTGTGGCAGGAAGCAACCAGGACCAAAGGAGCAAGTCAGGAAGGCAGCGAAGGGAGCTCTGGAAGCAGAACCCCTGGCCAGGGAATCCTGCGGGACTGCAGGAGGTCGGGGGAGGTCAGGAGAAGTTAAGTGCTCCATTTCACAACGCCATTCTCCTGGCGAAATTGCAGCCACGCGTGTGTCGTTGTCAGGTTCCGGCAGCCCTGCTGAGCAGCTGCATCGAAATGGCCCCCCAGCCCCTACCAGGAGCAGCCTTCCGTGCCTGGCCGGCCAAACCCATGCCGGAGGGAAGACGGGAGGGGACTCCACCCAGTCATGGGGGCTGCCTCCACCTCCAACAACTTCGCTCCAGGGTTCAGCAGACATGGGGGAGGAGAGCTGGTCTTGTGGAAGCAAGCCTGCATGGTCCCCTCTGCTAACTCGGGTTTGCATTTGCACGGGAGACTACCGGTGTGAGCACTGTAAGATATTCCCCTGTTGCGGATGGGGAATCCACTCTGGGAAGAGCATCTGCCTGCTTGCATGTGGAAGGTTCCTCCCTGGCACTAGCATCTCCAAGAGAGGGCTGGGAGAGATTCCCACCTGCAGCCTTGGAGAAGCCGCTGCCAGTCTGGGTAGACAATACTGAGCTAGATGGACCAAGGGTCCGACTCAGTAGAAGGCCGCTTCCTGTGTTCCTCTGTTCCCAGCTTGCAAACGGCCTTGGAGCAGGAGGGGTATTTCCTCCTCTACCAAGTGGGAGTGGGCTCTCCGGGCCCCTCTTCTCAGGGGGTTGAGAGGCTGCCCAGGAGCAAAGAGGTCCCAGGGGCTGCTTCTTCTCTTCCTGGGCTGGGCCCCTGCAGTGCAGCAAGCTGTGCCATGGGGAGGAGAAAGGAGACCCCTCACTGCAATGGTGTTTGAGTCACAAGTGCCACTAGTAGCCACAAACATTTCTGGTGGGCCCCCCCACTGCGTACAGGTGGCCCGCCCACCGCGGTTTCGTGTGTCCGTGGTGGGGCAATATACACCAGGCTTCATTACCTGCGGTTTTAAAAATAGGCAACATTTGATGTCATTTCTGGCCACCATTGTGTGGCTCTGAAAAATAATTTCCAATAATTTTTTTTTGGGGGGGGGGATTCAAATTTGGGAGGATTGTGTGTTTTGGGGGCCCTTCTGGAGAGCTGGAGGCCTGGAGAGCTAGGCACTGTACTTCATTCCCTTCATTTCTGCTTTTTTGGGCCCATGTTTAGGCTCACCTAACCCCCCCCCCCATCCCCAATGCGTGAAGGCACGTTGGCGATTTTCAGTCATACCTGGAAGACGAGGGCCACGGGGCAGCAGGGAAGCACGCTGCCTCCCCGATGGGGCATGAAAGAAACACAGACGCCGGGGGGGGGGAGTGGCGGGAGGGGGTCAGTCTCCTCTTAAAGGGAGACCCCCGCTGCCTTCGAGCCTCTCTTCTGCAGTTCCGTGCACATCCCTAGTCTAGACCTGAGAGATGGTTTAGACCTGCCTGTTCTGGAGGGTTTACACTCCCCCTGAAAGGTCAGGTACGTAGCTTGGGAGTGCTCCTGGATCCCAAACGCTCTCTGGTTTCTCAGGTTGAAGCAGTGGCCAGGAGCGCTTCATATCAGCTTCGGCTGATACGTCAGCTGTGCCCATTTCTGGAGGTCAATGACATAAGAACGTAAGAACAGCCTTGCTGCTGGATCGGGCCCAAGGAGGCCCATCTAGTCCTGCATCCTGTTTCACACAGTGGCCCATCAGGTGCCACTGGAAGCCTACAGCAGGAGGCTTCCTTGAAACAGCAGCACATAGGCTGGTGACCTCCATGCTTGACTACTGTAATGCACTCTACATGGGGCTGCCTTTGTACATAGTTTGGAAACGGCAACTGGTGCAGAACGCGGCAGCCAGGCTGGTCTCTGGGACGACCTGAAGGGACCATATAACACTGATTCTGGAAGAATTGCACTGGTTGCCAATATGTTTCCAAGTGAAATACAACATGCTGGTCATGACCTATAAAGCCCTCAATGGCTTGGGTCCAGGATACTTAGGAGAGCGCCTCCTTTGTCATGATCTCTGCCACCTATTAAGATCATCTGGGGAGGTGCGGTTACAGTTGCCGCTGGCTCACCTGGTGGCGACTCGGGGCCGGGCCTTCTCGGTGGCTGCCCCAGGGCGCTGGGATGTGCTCCCTGTCACAATAAGAGCTTCTCCATCTCTGCTTGCTTTTTAAAAGACCCTCAAGACACACCTGTTTTCTCAGGCTTTTAATTAAGAATCATTTCAAACTGTTTAGCTGTTTTTATCCTGTGAACTTGTTTTAATTGTTTCACTCTGTGAGTTGCTTTTAATTGTTTGTATTCCGTGTTTTAATTGTTTGCTTTTATTTTTATATTGTCATTTGGACTGTATATGCCGCCTAGAGTTGTAGATGCCAGGTGGTATATAAATAAGGTGAATGGAGGCACGCAGGGACCGACCGAGCCACCAGCCACAGCCCCTGGAGGACGACGCTGTGCTGGGACTGGCCTGGGCTGGCTCTTCTCCTGGCCACTTGGAAGCATGCCTCTTGGCTCAGCTGGAGGGACACGCAGGTCCCCGCCGGGCGGCAGTGCTCCAGCCTGGGCCTGGGGAGAAGCGGGTCCAGGCCCCTGCCCAGCGAGGCAGCCGCTCCCGGCAGGCTGGGCTCAGCAGCCTCCTCTGGGGCCTGCTCTGTCTGGGTGGGCAGCGACTTCCCAGGGCTTCCCAGTCCTGCCTGGAGATGCTCAGGACTGGGCACCAGACCCTCTGCGTGCAAAGGGGGAGGCGGACAGGAGACACCCCCAGGGCGCAGTGCTGCAGCCCCAGCCCCTCCAGCTCTCCTTTGCTTCCTCAGTGGAAGTCATGGGCAGCTCTGACTAGGCCAGGAGTTGGATGCGTCCCAGAGGATTGCTCCCTCCTCCTCCTCCTCCTCCTCCAAGCTTCTCTTACGAGGAGAATCCGCCACCCTTTGTGGTCCACACTCCAGACTGCTCTCTCAGGTGGACAGCCACACGAGGTTCAAGCTCTGTGGGGGATGAGGAAGCCACCCTTGACTCCTTGGAACGGAAACTCCCCCCCCCCAATGATTGCATCTATCTAAGTGTGTGTGGTGGGGGTGGGGGGGGGCCATTGGGGTGTGGCTGTCACGGGGGCTGTCTGCACTCCTGAACGTGTGACGGTCCCACTGTTTGGCCCCAATGCGATGCCACAGAGGCTGGCCTGGCACCTGCTCTGCCTTTAGGAGGACCCCAAGTCCGCCGGCCAGATCACAACGGTGGCTCTGCTGACCTCCTGCGCTGACTGAGCTGTAGGCAGTGGGCAGGATCCGGCACAGCTAGTCGTGACTAAGCCCCACTGAAAAGAGGGGACCTTAAAATGAGTCACACCTCCTCAAATGAGTCACTGGGGCTTAGTCATCACTAGCGTCACCTGGATCTGGCCCTGCGCTTTTGAGCTGCCTCGAAGCAGGAAACGAGGAGATAAACCGGTTAAGGGCACGAGGCAGACGTCATCACACGGGGGGGACCTGCAGGCAGAAACGCAGCTCTCCGTTTGAGCTCCGGCAGGTCAGGGATTCAGAGAGTCCGATTTGGTGAGCAGCTGCAGCAGAGAGGACTTTTGTCGTGGCTCTTGTCAAACTTTGGGGGTCATAGGAACATAGGAGGCTGCCGTCAGACCCTGGGTCCATCTAGCTCAGTCTTGTCTTCACAGACTAGCAGCAGCGGCTTCTCCAAGGCTGCAGGCAGGAGTCTCTCTCCCAGCCCGATCTTGGAGATGCTGCCAGGGAGGGAACTGGGAACCTTCTGCTCTTCCCAGAGCGGCTCCATCCCCTGAAGGGGAATCTCTTCCAGTGCTCACACTTCTAGTCTCCCATTCATATGCAACCAGGGTGGGTCCTGCTTAGCTAAGGGGACCAGTCCTGCTTGCTGCCACCAGACCGGCTCTCCTCAGACACCCTGGCTGATCAGCTGCCCAACAGACACACCCTCTACAGGCCTCTCCACCCATTATTAACACCTAAGCAAGAGACACTACTTGGGTGTCATTCAGATGGAGATTCGCCAGCTCAGGGCCCGGAGGTCAACCAGAGGCTCAGCAGCTGCTGTGGTGCAACTACAACTCCCATCATCAGGGTGTCTGCAGCTGCCACGGAAAAACAGCTAGACAGGGAGGGAAAGCACAAAAGCGCAGCTTCAGAGAACTCGGGGCCTGTCCCTCGATCTGAACTTGCCTTGCTGGACAGCAACCCAACCTGGATGGAACAAAGGGAACCTAGCCAAGGCGTCACTCAGGGCTGGCAGCCAGAAATGGGGCCAGGGCACACACACCCCCTTCATTAGCTTTAGACCCATAAGCAAGGAGACCTCCAGAGACCCCTGCCCCCTTCCCTCCTCAGTGGGGCTGCAGCCTGCCCACTTCCCCCTGTCTGAGAAATGCTGGATTAGAAGTGTGAAGGCTCGGCTGGGCGGGGGGGGGGGGGGGAGAGCGTGAAAAACCGAAAGCCCTTTGACGAAATATTTCCTCTTGAGAGGTTTGTTTTTTTAAAGCAGTTTTCAAAAATATTTTGTTGCAGCAAATTTACGCTGCTGTAAATCTCTTAGATCCCAGATTCCAAGGTAGTAAAAGGTGAGCAACGGCCGCTTTGCAAGGGAGCTGGCTCTGCTGCTCCAGCCGTCCTGCAGCCATCAAGGGGAGTTTCAGGGGAAGGCAGGCAGGCTCAGGCCTCAAGCATCGCATCGCTCCTGTGCAGGACCCGGCCAGGCGGCTGGCTGCTGGGGCCCCTATCCTGAGCTGGGAAGACGCGCCTGCAACGGGACGGGTGTGCGGACCTCCCTCCTCCCTCTCTCCTGCCGGGGCTCGTCTGGGACCCAGGGAGGCGCGTGGACACAGATGTCTTCTTTCTCTGGGAGCCGTGCTCTCGGCCATTCCGGGAGATCTGCCACGTGTCCCCGCCGGACACGGGGAAAGGGGACGGCCGCGGCTCTGACCTGTGGGCCTCAGGGGCACAAGTCGCCCACCGGCTGGATCCCCAGGGCCCAGGAGACAAATCTGGCGTCACGTGTAAAGTTGCTGCCAGGGGGAGAACTTCCTCCCCAAGCCTTGATGGGGTTGCAGCTGTCAGACTATGCTCTTGTGACAGGGGGAGAGCTGGTCTGGTGGTAGCAAGCATGAACCGTCCCGTTTGCTAAGTATGGCCTGCCCTGGTTTGCATTCAAATGGGAGACTACCTGTGTGAGCACTGCAAGATCTTCCCCTTGGGGGATGGGGCCGCTCTGGGAGGGGCATCTGAGGCTCCAAGTGTCCCCCCGTCCCCCCGGCAGCAGCATCTCCAAGAAAGGGCTGGGAGAGGCTCCTGCCTGCAACCTTGGAGAAGCTGCTGCCAGCCTGTGTAGGCAACACTGAGCTAGATGGACCGTGGGTCTGACTCAGTCGGGCAGCTTCCTAGGTTCCTATGAATTCCATGTGTCTTGGAAGAGGGGGGAGTTTTTGCCCACACAGGCTGAATTCGATCTCTCTGGCCGTGGAGTATCAGTTTGAGGGGCACCGCGCTTCACCAAGGCAAGGAAATATGGCCGTGGGTTTCCTCTGGGACCAGCAGCGTACTCAGCATTGACCTGAGTGCTGGGTATCATTCAGGATCTGACCTTTTTAGATTATTTTGCTATCTTGGTTGCAGCCCATTCATGCTGATTATGATTAGAACAACACATTTGAGTTATGACAGCATTTTCAAGAATATATCAAATATTTACTAGGATGCAGACACATAGAAACCTAACCAGAAAAGCCAGTGAATTTCCCCTGACTCCTGTTACTATGACACGCACAGCTCTAATCCTAGACGCGCTTGCACAGGATCAAGTCCCACTGAGTTCCGTGGGGTTTACTCCCAGGGAAGCGTACACAGGATGGCAGCCTTCCTCTGTCTAATGACGCAGTCGCGTTAAGCTCATCAGCGATATTAGGAAGTGCAACTTGATACCGTAACGTATATAATTACAGTTTAGTGGTGTTTATTTCCTGAGCATTTTTCTCTAAGAAAGGGGGTGGGGGGGAGCCACACAAGTCCCCACTGTTTCTGCAGGACAATGCTGAGGTGCCCCTGCTCTTTCTAGGTCCAGGTCATAAAGCCATCCGCTTGCGAAGTGCAGGAGTGATGCTTTCTGCTTTCAAGCATTATTTCTCTCCCCCCCAGTTTTCTGAACCAGGACAACACAAGCCCAGCAACTAAGACATTCTTAGTTACCTTAAAAGTGCACCTGTCTGCAACTCCACTTCTAACACTAGGTATATTCATAATTACTGTTTTCAGAAAATAGAGGCACTTCTCCTTTTAAACTGGGTCAATTTACCTGTCAATCAGTCCGTCAATCTAGTTCACTCCTTGACCAGCAAAAATGAACACTAATATGTCAAACAGTGCATTGTTATGTGAGCGGCAGAGAGAACACTGGAATGGCAAATAAATAAAGTTGTTAACAACAACAACTTTATTTGTTAGCTGCCCCATAACAAATTGTTCTCTGGGCAGCTCACAATAGTGAGGATTAAAACAGACAGAAAGAAAGAAAATACCAAAAAAACAACAACAACAACAAAACAAAACAAAAACCCCAACAAAGCAGCTTAAAAACTCATTTTAAAATTAGTTAAAAATCAGATCACATCTGAAAACCCGAATTTAAAAGGCCTGGGTGAGGAAAAAGGTCTTCACCTGGTGTCTAAAAGAACAAAGTGATGAAGCCTGGCGAACCTCACTGGGGAAGCTGTTCCATAAGTGGGGTGCCACCATCGAAAAGGCCCTCTCCCTGGGAGCCACCTGCCTCACCTCTTTTGGCAGGGGCACTTGGAAGAGGGCCTCCAAAGATGCTCCTAAGGTTCGGGTTCGGACATCTGGGGCCAGGCATTCTCTCAGGTAACCCGGTCCCAGGTAACCCGGCCATTGAGGGCTTCAAAGGTTAAAACCAGCACTTTGAATTGGGCCCGGAAAGGGACTGGGAGCCAGGGCAGCTGATGAAGCACTGGCGTGATCTGATCCAAGTGCCCGGTCCCAGTTAATCATCTTGCAGCCCTATTTTGTACCAGCTGCAGTTTGCGGACCGTTTTCAAAGGCAGCCCCATGTACAACGCCCTGCAGTAATCTAAGCGAGAGGTGAGCAGAGCGTGAGCAACTGTGGCCAAGCTCTCTCGTTCTTGTGATCACCATTGCCATTGCCATCATCCACAACATCTTCCCTAGTCATGAAGCTCAGTTCGATGCCTCTTGACGTGGGAGTAAGTCCCACGGCATTTAATAAGGCGCACTTCCTAGTTAGTGCAGCTGGGATTGCAACCTTGGAGCAGTAACACAACTGATAATAAAGACAGGAGTGCAAATGTTTCATAGCGCCCCCACCCCCCTGTCCCCGTCCCCCACACCATGTTGACTTTTTCCAAACCAAAGGAAAAAGGGGGGGGGAAGAGTATTCTCGCCACTCCACGGTCTCAACATTTCTGGAAATTGCGCCTCTCTGTATTGGATTAAGAATCCACACACGGAGCAAGGCTGCGGATGTCAGGGTGTCTCCCTTCCTTTCCAAGGAGACTTTGGCTCTTCCCTGGACAGATGCAGTTAAAGTTGGAGATCCACAAGGTGGCGGCAGAAATAAGAAAATGCCACCGAGGATGAATAGATCCTCACCAGGCCAGTGCTCTCTAAAGGGGCCAGAGCGGAAGAAACAAGGCTAACCTGGGAAGGGAGAGAGGTGAGGAGTCAGAATCCCTCTAAGACGGATTCCCAGATGTGGTTGACTACAACTCCCAGAATCCCCACACAAAAGCCATTGCAGAGGGGGGTTCTGGGAGTTGTAGTCAACCACATCTGGGGATCCCTGTTAGAGGGAATGCGGGTGGAGAAGCTCCTGGGCCTTTTGGGGGGCATTTCACAAGGTGCCTCCTTCCCCACCACGGCGTGACACGCTGGACCTGCCAAACTCCTCCTTCTGCACAATACTTATTATTAGGATTGATTTATAAGCCACTTCCCAGTGGGACAGTTCCCAAAGTGGTGTACGAGTACGAGAGCTGCAGGAAACGCCAGCCGCCGCCTCCGGCCACCCAACGCTGCTCGCCCAAGAGACAGAGGTGCCCCCTGCTCTTTCTAGGTCCAGGTCATAAAGCCACCCTCTTGTTCCGTACAGCAGTGATGCCTTCTGCTTTCAAGCATTATTTCTCTCTCCTAGTTTTCTGAACCAGGACAACACAAGCCCAACAACTAAGATATCCCCTAGTCACCTTAAAAGTGCAGCTGTTTGCAACTCCACTTCTAACGCTAGGTATGTTTCATAATTACTGCTTTCAGAAAATAGAGGCACTTCTCCTTCTAAATTGGGTCGATTGACCTGTCAATCAGTCCGTCACTCTTTCGTCCACTCCTTGACTAGCAACGGAACACCAATACATGTCCCAAAGCGCAGGGTTAGGTGAGCGGCAGAGAGAACGCTGGCTGGCAGCTCTGCCCGCCTGGGCTGGCCTGTGGTTCTCCTCCAGGGGAAGGAGGTCCAACCATCGGCTGGAGAACTGCCTCCTGGGGATGCTCCAGCTCTGGATTCCCTGCATCCAGCTGCAGGGAGGGGCCCTCCAGCTCTCGGCTGCTGGGTTAGTCTTCCCGGTGCCAGGCTTGGTTTCTGGCCCCTGCCTCTGGCTGCAGCTTGGCTCTTCTGACACTTTCCCAGAGCGATAAAACCACCCCTTGCTGCTGACTTGGGTGGCTTTGGGCTGGTCTTGTGGCAGGGAGCATGAATGGCCCCCGGTGCTAAGCAGGGTCTGCCTTGATTTGCATTTGGAGGGGAGACTACACGTGAGTGCTGTAAGAGATTCCCCTGAGGAATCAAGGCCCCCCAGGCTGTTTTTGAGCGACAACTCTCACAAACCCCAGCCATACCAGCCAATAGCCAGGGATTATGGGGACTGTAGGCCAACATCTGCAGGAGGGTCGGAGCTGAGCAGCCCTGCCGAAGGAGATGAGGCCGTCGCTCAGTGGGAGGGCATCTGCTTGCATGCCGGAGGTCCCCGGTTCAATCCCTGGCAGGCTCTCCAGGGCTGGGGGCTGGGAGAGACGCCTCCTGCCTGTAGTCTTGGAGAGCTGCTGCCAGTCAGTGAAGACATCTACCGAGCAAGGGTCTGACTCAGTTTAAGGAGCATCCTGCATCCCTGTGTTCTGTGAGCTGAAGCAGTGGGTGGAAATGTCTTTTGCATTAAAAAAAAGGAGCCCCGCGCAGTATACGCAGTATTTGAATAATGGCTGTCCCCCGGCCTCCTCGCTTGTGGTCTGGCCCTGCAGAGTGCAAAATGTCTTCTCAGGAGCCGGGTGACAAAAAGCGGCCTCTGATGCAAAAGCTACCCGCCCCACCCCGGGAGCTTCTCCTCTACCCCCCCCCTCCTCTCTAGCAGCCGGAGAGACCGCAGAGCCCTCCGTGGCACTGCACTTAGCACGTGCCATCAAGGCCACGCTCCGCTCCTCACCCCGCGCCCCACCAGCCATGATGTCAACTTGGTTAAACAGGCTCAAGCGGCCTCCTCGTTAGCCTCCTTCTGCTTAAACGGCTTATTGGACAGTCGCACAGCAAAGCCCTTCTCCTCCAGCAACTGTCAGAGAGGCACTTAGGAGAAGAGAGAGCCTTGTTCTTGTGCAAAACATTTAAATGACTAAAACGAGATTATGACGGGGGGTGGCGGGGTGGGGGAGAGAACCTGATGATACAGCAACAACCCAGTTTGGCAATTACCATCCTTTGCAATGTAGGACGAAGACGACACTGGAGCTCAATGGCAGCAGGGAAGGGGCAGAGATGGGAAGGGGCAGAGTGCCGGGGCTGGGGGGGGGCACCGAGTTGCCAGGCCCCCTGGAATTCTCTGTTTCGCCTGGATTTTAAGCATATCTCACCCAGATTGCTTCGCCCGCCCACCCAGATTCACCAGGATTTCAGCTTTCATTTAATTTTTTTTTTTTAAGCTAAGCTCGCGCCCTTGTAGAAGCGGAGTGATGGAGCAAAAGGTGCAGCCACTCTTCTGCTCAGAAATGATTTCCCAGCGCATTTACAGAATATGCAGATTAGGCACCTGGACTTGGAGAGCCAGAATAGGGCCGCCCGAGCCCAGGGGCAGCATCCAGAAGAGCCCCCCCCCAACCCCCAGAGGGGACACACACTCCAAAGCAGGAGCTCAGCACTGATTCCGAGCTGGCTGCATCGACCGGGTCGGTGAAGCGCAAGGTCTTCCGTTGGAGTCCCTGAAACGGTCACAGCATCTCCTCCTGTCCCCGCTGGCCTCGGTTTCCCTCCTCTTGGTCTGCTGTGGTCTCCTGGGTTGAATTCCGGACTGCAAGCTCCCTGGAGCAGCCAAGCCAAGCACTGATGCCAACGCCTTGTTCCCAGCTCCCATCTGTGCCCAAAGAGGCTCCAGTGCCTGAGCGCCCACGGTCCACAGCAGCCAAGCCCCAGGATGAGGCCACAAGCCTCTCCATGCCTGTCCCCATCACGTCCCTCACGCCAAGCAGCCCCCAGAGGATTGCAAACAAGTGGTGGAACAACAGAAGCTGTGGCATGAAATGTTTGCTTAACTTTCCAGCATGCGATATTTCAGGCTGTATTTTCTTTCTTAAAAAAAGAAAAGAAAAGAAAAAAGAATTCTATTGATTGAGAAAGAAAAAGTCAGACTTTTCTGGGAGGGGTGGGTGGGGTGGGGGCTCTTATTCTAAATTGCAAAGCTCCAGAAAGCCCAGTGCAAACTACCGAGAAGGAGTTCAGCCAATAAACCTCCCTACCCTTCCTCCAATCCCTGGCTACAGATTCAACAATCCAATCTCCATATTGTTTATTCTTAAAATATTTCATTTCGGGCCCTCAATCTTTAGATCTGCTATTGGATTTGGTTTCTGTAAAACGATTTTTTTCCCCGAGTGCCGGCAGAAAGGTATATTTCATTTCAGATTCCTTCAAACTGAAAGAGTCAATATAAATGTCAGGGCGCATTTTCGCCCTGCCTTTCTCATGCCGTGATTGAAGTCGGCTGGTGGCGTGTCGATGGAGGCTGCACAGCCAGCACACCCCCTTCGCGATCCGGGAGCTTTGCTCGGGCTCCATTCTGCCTTCCTCCTTCCTCACCCTCGTCTGCATTCAGCTCATCCTGGCTCCTGGTGTGACTCGGAGAATCCCTAAAATTAATTGCAGAGAGGAAACTGGCTCTGTTGGCTGTCACTTTCTGTGCACCGGCAGGGTTTCACTCCTCTACATTCGACACACACACCCCGGATACAGCACGACAAAAAGGCAGTCTTGATGGCACGGCCTGCGCGGCTGTGTCCAGGCTGGTGAAGTGGGCCTCAGTCAGGAGAACCACACTCCAGAGTTCACGTGTGCACTGAGACAACTCCATGCCAGAGGAGGCTTCATGCCGTCACAAAGCAAGACGACCTTTCTGCAGCGTGCCATCAATGTGCACACAGGCTGAGAAGAGACACCAGTGGACGTAAGGAACAGAAACCTGCAGCCATTTGCACATGCATCAGTGCACTGCACAAGAGTTGGAAACATCAGCAACAACATAAAGGGTGGCAGAGTGGCAGCAAAGATTCCTAGTCAATTCCTCAACTTGGAACTTCAACGTTTGGGGAGATTTTTGGATGAGGATTCATGAAGCAGCCCTGGTGCAATGACCCCACCTCCCGCTGTCCTGGAAAATGCCACTGGTCTCCACAAAATCCTTGGCTTCCTTTCAACATCCCTCACACCCAAGCAGGAGCCTCCACTCTTGCCTGAGATCTCACTTGGGCAGAATTCAGTGGCAGCCAACCAGGTGCAGGATAGCCCTGAGGTCGTCCGCTCTCCTTAGGAACAGCCCCCTTGGCAGCTTCCCTGAGCTGCGCACAGTCGTGTTTTGCTTGGATCTTCTAGGACACTCAGTTTGGGACACTCTTAACAGCTATGAACATTATTCAGCAAGTGCAAAACTGGCCTGAGAAAGTCAAGAAATGGGAGGGAGGGAGGCAGCCCTGGAAACCCCACAGAAAGCAGGAGACCAGGAGCAAGTCTGACCTGGAAGCATGAATGGGGCACAGGCAGGACCCCCCACCCCCAGCATCGGCCTCCGGCTATTCAGAAGCAGCCATTCGGGGTTCCCAGTGGCTCCCTCCTTGAAGATGGCAGGGAAGCAAACTCCTGACCTCCCTGTCATCAAGTCCCAGGTTCAAGACTGACTCTGGCTTGAGTTCTGACAAGCCTCTGTGATTCTGGGTTTTGTCTTTCCTCTAAAAAGGGAAATTAGTCCTTTTGGTCACTTTTAAGTCATAAAGAAGGAAGACTCCGAGCATCTGGGGGATGCAATTTCAGCCCGCCTGATCCTTGGCTGAGTTTTTCAGAATCGGTTGCTTGGCTTCTATCAGTCCATGTGGCACTGAGGCAACGTCCCCTTCCTCTGGCAGAGAGGCTTCTCTCTATCCCAGCAACGCACTACAGCAATGCCCGAGAGGCGAAGGGTCCCCAGTGCCCCCCTCGGCCACCACTACCAGCTGCTGCCACTTCTCCAGGGGCCACCGGGCCCCACTTCTTCTCATGGAGGCCTGCAGAACCACCCACTGTCCTGTGAACAGGGGGAGAAGCCACCCTGGCCAAACACACCACCACGACCCATTTATTGCTTTAATTATTTGCTGCTTGGACTGAAGTTACATAAGCCGCTTGGGAAGCCATGCTGACTCCAGAATGCATGGAGTTTATTTTAAAACCACAACACTAGAAGCCCAGTTAGAATGTATGCCAAAAAAGGAGGAAAGGTACCACCAAGTCCAGGAGGATGCCAGCAAGGCTAACGGGTACCGTCAAGGAAGCCATACAAGGGAAGGAGACTTCCTGCAGAAATTGAAAGGTCTGCCCAAATGAAGAGAACAGAAAGGAACACAAACTCTGGCAAAAGAAATGCAAGGAGACAATAAGGGAGGTGAAAAGAGAGTTTGAGAAGCATATAGCTGGAAGAGTCAAGGGGAATAACAACTTTAAATATATCAGAAACAGAAGACCTGCCAGGGAGGCGGTTGGAACCTTAGACGATGTGGGAGTGAAAGGGATCATTAAGGAGGATAAGGAAATTTCAGAGAAGCTGAATGAGTTCTTTGCATCTGTCTTCATGGCAGAGGATACTGAGCGTATACCTGTACCTGAACCTGGCTTCTCAGGGACAAAGGTTAAAGAACTGAGTCAGATAGAGGTGACGAGAGATGATGTTCGAAACTGTCTGGAAAAATTAACAATTAACAAACCACCAGGGCGAGATAGCATCCACTCAAGAGTCTTTCAGAACTCAAATGTGAAATTGTCAACCTCCTTGCAAAAATATGCAACTTATCCCTACAATCAGGCTCTGTACTAGAGGACTGGAAAGTAGCCAGTGTAACACCAATTTTCAAAAAGGGATCCAGAGGGGATCTGGAAAATTACAGGCTGGTTAGCTTAATGTCTGTTCTGGGAAAATTGATGGAAAGCATTCTCAAGGATAACATTGTTAAGAATATAGAAGAACAGGCCCTGCTGAGGGAGAACCAGCATGGCTTCTGCAAAGGTAAATCTTGCCTCACTAACCTTTTGGAGGTCTTTGAGAATGTCAACAAGCATGTGGATAAAGGTGGACCAGTTGACATATTATTCTTGGACTTTCAAAAAGCATTTTTTAAATAAAGGTTCCCCACCAAAGGCTCTTGAGTAACTTCAGCAGTCATGGGATAAGGGGACAGGTTCATGTGTGGATCAGTAACTGATTGAAGGACAGACAGGAAACAGAGGGCAGGTATGGATGGAAAATTATCTAAAAAGAGGGAAGTAAGAAGTGGGGTCCCCCAGGGATCTGTACTGGGACCAGTGCTCTTTAACTTGTTCATAAATGATCCAGAAGTCAGGGCAAGCTGCTAGGTAGCCAAATTTGCAGATGACACCAAACTATTCAGGGTAGTGAGATGCAAAACAGATTGCATTTCTCCTTCCCAATTAACACTAGAACCAGGGGTCATCATCCCATGAGACTGATTGCCAAGAAATTTAGGACTGACAAAAGGAAGTGCCTTTTCACACAATGCATAATTAAACTATGGAATTCTCTGCCACAAGATGTGGTGAGAGCCACCAGCCTGGATGGCTTTAAGAAGGGTTTAGATAAATTCACGAAGGACAGGTCTTTCAACGGCTACTAGTCGGAGGGCTATAGGCCACCTCCAGTCTCAGAGGCAAGAGGCCTCTAAATCCCAGTTGCAGGGGACAGGCAGCAGCAGGAGAGAGGGCACGCCCTCACCCCCTGCCTGTGGGGTTCTCGGAGGCATCGGGTGGGCCACTGTGGGAAACAGGAGGCTGGACTCCTTGTGCTCTTAGCTCCTTAAGAGTGGAATAAAAAGGCTTACAGTACAGAAATAAGCAACCAAAAAGAGTCACGGCCTCAATCATCACAGCAATAAAAACAAAGAGCCCAAGAAGGCAAATGGGAATCCCCAAAGCACACGGTTATGGAAACCAAAGCAGAGGGTGAAAAGAAGGCATTCGAACCGGGGAGCAGGCCAGAAAGGCTGAGCTCAAAAAGAGAGCACCTTCCCGTTGGGTCTCAGGTGGCTCAAGGGCCGATTTGGACACACCTGTTGAGGAAGGGCAGGAATCCCCTTTGGCAGTTGGGGCTGGGGGTGATGGGAGCTGTAGTCCAACCACCTCTGGGGACCCAGATCTGAGGGCCTCTGGCCTATGGAGAGGAAGGCTTATATATTGCTTTTCAAAAAACAAAAAATCCCTCCTCCAAACAGCTCATATTAAAAAGTCGTGAGATGGCTATAGAGATCCACTTCTGGCACTCACCAACACAGCCTCAAATCCGACCAGATCAGAGTCTCCCTTCAACAAGCAAGGCCCCTAGCACTGATAAATAAGAACATTATGAGTCTTGCAGAGTTTGAAAGGGTAAAACCGGCACCCGGCGTGGAGCTGAGTAACCAAGAGGGAACAGCCTCGGCCTCTCAGGGCATGAGCAACGTTCTCCCTACAACAGAACCCGCAAGAACAATTTTGGGCCAACCGACATTTGCAACCAAGCCCCAGAATTAACAGGGGAGACACAAGCGTGGGACAGAAAGGAGCCCAAACTGTATGCAGCTGGACAGCTGAATTGTTAAACTCTGTTTGCAAATGGCTTGGTCCCACCAACGCAGGCCATTTGGGGGTAATCGGCCCCCGCCGGACTCACCCCACAGTCGAGGCAGCCGTGCCCAGTTTCTGAGCCCTTGAGGTGCCAGAAAGGTTTGCTGCAGAAGGACAGGCTGGATCACCCCCACCCAAGCGCATTACCCCTGGGTAAATGAAGTGACCCAGGCTCAAAGGGTTGGGGTCTCATTTCCTGTCAAGCTCTCTAATGCTGAGAAATCGGGCTGGAGACCACCCCGCTTCTCTCCAGTGGATGCCTCCGGGTTCTTCCCAACAAACCAGCTTGGACCTTTCTTCTAACCTCGGGGTCATCAGTTGCTGCTAGATTACAACTCCCCTCGTGCTTTAAGATCTCCATGCCTCTGTCCACCACACTGACATCCCAGCACATGGAAGACACACACACACACACACACACACACACACACACACCCAGCATCCTCTCCTTACCACCAGCAACTTCCACCCCAAGGTCAACTTGGATCATGTGGGAGAAACCACTGAACGTGTTGCCACGTCTGAGTGCCAAACTCCGCCTGGATTGTTCGGGAATCATCCTGATGCTTATTAACAGAATTCTTAGTTATAAGAACTTTGTTAGAGATCTATTTTTAAAATGTTTATTGCATTACTGCTAGAAATGAATCATGTCGCTCGGGATTGCTATTGGATTCATTTTTATGAATTTAACAGATTTATCGTGCTGTCAATACCGCCTTGATATGAACTAGGTTTTTGATTTATGTTGATATATTATTGTATTTTGTTATAGTGATTGTTATCTTGATATTTTAATTGTCCTGCCCTGAGTTGCTCTTAGCTGCTTCAAGGAAGGGAGGAAAGCAGGTTACAAGCAATAAATGAAACCAAGATCCCCAAGATTCAGCCTTTGAAAGAAGCAGCTAGTGAAAGATTTCCATTCCTGGGGTGGGGTGGCGGGAGAAAGCACCACCACTAAAAGCCAGTGCAGGGGGGAGGAGGGCTTACCCTTCAGAAGACATTCCCTAATTGGTTGCCTTACAGGGGCCAGAACAAAGCTGTGCTCCCCCCACCCCGCCCCCCACACACTCAGCAATGGGGGTAAAGGGAAGGAATGGGGTCCTAAGCCATTTTCAAGGGCAGTTGGGCATGGAGAGAACGCTGACAGCTGACAGGCGGAAGACAGGAAGACAGGAGGCGGCCGCCGACTGAGTCAGACCCTTGGTCCGTCTAGCTCAGGATCGTCTACCCAGACTGGCAGCGGCTCCTCCAAGGTTCCTTCCCTTGGAGTGGGTGCTGTTGCCACACCGGCTGATGCTGGTCAAACACTCTGACGTGCAGCCGGAGCCGGTTCGCTGCCTCCTCCCTCACAGAGAGCACTAATTTGTTCCCGGGTGTTGGTGGTAATCAGTCCCGATGGCCAAGAGACAGGCTGCAGGCATCTCCCGGGATTGCAAGTGACAGTTTCTCCGGGCACTGCCCGGCCTTTAATAGCGCCACGCTGCCGAACGCTGCCTCCCCGCTCCTAATTGCAGACTAATGCCGATGGAAAATTGACTGGCACTCCTCAACACAGCAGCGGCTGACAGAAGGGCATGCGTGGACCAGCCTGCTCATCAGAAGATGCCTTTCCTTCCAGAGAGCGGGACGAGCGCTGCCAGCACAGGCACGGAGGGAACTTGGTCCATCGGAATTTTCAGGCAATCCTGGTCCAACCACATTCCGATCCTGGTTATCTGTTCAGTTAAATGCAGATTAACTACAGCAGTTTGGCCAGGATTGCTCAGAAATTCTGGGCTCTCAAAACCAGCGTAAAAGGCTCAGGAATCCTGGTTAACTTTTTCACCAGGACCGCTGAGATTGTCTGAATGCAGCCTCAGTAAAATCTGGGTCTGGATCCCGACTAAGTGCCATTGAAAGAAACTAATCGTGACCAATCTCTCATTTATTTCAATGATGCTGACAGACCTACTTCAGACTGGATCCTGCCCAGTTTTCACAGCACAAAAATCACAATGCACCGTAACTGCAAGGAAAGCACGTATGCATGACAACTGTGAAGTCTTTGTGCTGTTTGAAGGCTGCAAAACCCATGCTGCGTTGCGATCATGAATGAAAATGCTCTGGCAAAACGGCTGGAGACTTCAAGGGAACAAATAGAAAATGCAGTGAAGGATGAAAGGCCGTGTGGAAATCGGTTGCATGGCCGACACAGGAAAACGGAATTACCTACAGAATTGCTTCAATGAACTCTGTGCTTCCCACGTTTTAAGCGCCTGGAGGCCGAAGGAAGCGGCTTAGAAGTGGCTCCCTGAGATGTTCTTGGCTTCGGGGACCTGTGCAGATGCTAGGTGCTTCCCCACTCCTCAAAGGTATAAGCAGGGGAGTCTCAGTCATCTCTTTATGAGAGGGACGTCTCTATTCCTGCAGTGCCCCTGGACACCTCTGTTGTTTATCAATGAGTGATCGGTCTGTTTTGGCCTGCTAATCGTGAGAATCGCACTGCACAGACCTGCACGCTCGTGTCCTGCTCCCATGAATTTATTTAGCATATTTTTTATACCACTCAAACCTTGCGTCTCTGGGCGATTTACGACAAAGTGTACCATGAATGGCTCTCCTCTGGTGCCAAGGAGCTTATGGGGAAACCCTCGCCCATGACCCCGCCTCCTTCGTCTTCCTGGTCACCCACCCTCCTGCTGTCTGCATTTCTGCTCCATCAAGCCAAAGGCCCCAAACTCAGCTGTGACAGAGGCTAAGAGGCGTCCTGGCCACTGGTGACGAATTCACCGAACCCGACAGCACTGCTCTTTCCTCGCTGGAAGGGTTCGCTTGCTGGGGGGCGACCTTGCCCAGAGGGACTCAGCTGTGCTGGACCTCTGGCTTCTCCCGTTCTTGTTCTTCCAGGCTGTCCACACAGCCGAAAACGAGGTAAGACAGACAGGTGCCCGACCCAGGTTTGGGAGCAGCGCATGCTCCCACTTTTCGGTGGTGTGGGAGCAAACAAGGAGGAGGGAGAAGTGATTGTGTGGGAGGCGGGAGCTGGGGAGGGCAGCGGCGTCTGGCCCAGCTTCCATCCCCGGCCACTGACCAAGGGAAGAGGAATAGCTGCCCAGCCTCCGGCCACTTCTGGCTCTACTCATTACAGCTGCCCACAGCTACCATCAACGGATTTTGCTCTCAGAAATCACACCGGAGGCACTCAACCCCACCTTAATTGAAATGTTGCATTCTTTAGGCATCCCATACAAGCCACTTCCATTCCCAGGCATAACTGTGTCTAAAGGAGTGGGGAGAGGAGGGAGGATCTAATTACAGAGCTCTTTGGCTTCTCCGTTCTCCAGCTGATGGATGTTGCTGCTGGGGTGTGATTCTGCCGCTTGCAAGGGACGCCGCCTCCCGTGAGTGACAGGCCCAGATGGTTCCGATTACAGACCAGCCGCTGCAGAGCAGATGCCAGCAGAGACATCCCTCCTCGCCAGAGAGCAATCCTCCGGGGGCCGCCTCCCCTCCCAGCCACTTGCTCTCTTCTGGAAGGGCCATTCGGGTTACTTTGATAGCTGGAGACGTCTGAGGTGTCTGGGAAGGACTTGGAGCCTCTCCGAGGAAGGAGGCGCGGAGACCTGCTGCTCCGTGACAGGTTTTGTGGGTTTGCATGTGGCTAGAGAACCCAAGCGCTCTGCGTTTGGCAGCCAGGCAGGGCAGGAGGGTGTCAGGACTAGCCTGGCCCCAGACCAGAAGGAGACCGCCGGAGAAGACGAGAGCCCCACCGCCGCCAGCCCCAGCACATCCTGGGACTGAGAGGCACCAACAGACACTGATGGACACCAAGAGGGTCCCAGCGGCCCAGGAGGTGCTCCACCTGGAGAGAGTCAGGGGGCCTGATGCGCACTAAGTGGAAACTCCCACCCAGCTGCACAACCACCTCCAGAACCCCAGAAGCAGAGGGGGTTTAAAAAAGACCCACCTGCATATCTGGCAGAATGAGGTCCCCCATCTCTGAGCCCGACTCAGGAGGAGGAACTGTGAACCTAAGCCTGCTCTGGATCAGCAGCCTGCTGGTGCTCCAGGAAAGGGCAGGTAACAGGACCAGCGTTTCACACAACGCATCATCCACTTGTGGAATTCTCTGCCACAAGCTGTGGTGACAGCCAACAACTTGGATGGCTTGAAGAGGGGTTTGGAGAACTTCATGGAGGAGAGGTCTAGTCGGAGGGCTACAGGCCACCTCCGGTCTCAGAGGCTGCAGGATGCCTCTGAGTCCCAGTTGCAGGGGAGCAACAGCAGGAGATGAGAGGGCAGGCACACACCTCTGGCCTGCGGGCTGCTCCCCAGAGGCATCTGGTGGGCCACTTTGGGAAACAGGATGCTGGACTCGATGGGCCTCCTTGGGCCTGATCCAGCGGGGCTGGTCTTGTGTTCTTATAAAGCTGCCCCCTTGCTGCTGGAGGACTGTTGCTGGTGCCACGGAGTTCCTGGCTGGCTGGATCCTCTGGGCCGCGTCTTGTCTTGGACCTGATCCTGCTGCTTTGGCCTTGATTGGACAATTCCCCAGCCTCACTACAACAACAACGGAGGATGAAACCAGACCTCTGAGGGCTGGCAGGAATGGTGTGTGTGGGGGTGGGGGGGGCTGTTGGGGTTTGTTGAGGGCAAAGCTGTTTGGAGCTTAGTACTGCTTGCATCTCACCTGCTCAACCCATACATTTGCAAGTAAATAATGTATTTCCGAAGGCACTGCAAGTACCGGCCATGTAAGGGACACTTCCAGTTGTCCTGTAAGGGGGGGTGGAGCCCAAACTAACAAGTCACTCCTGATATACAGGAGTGTATATCAAAGCACATTTTCACTCACTGACACTCTGCAGCATCTATACTATTACGCTACACCTAACTTTCAAAAGGGAGGACGGTTTCCAGAATCCAAAACAGAAGAGTAAAATCATCAGGCCTAGAGCTCAGCTCAGCTACTGTGCTAGCCAAAGAGAAATTCCAGGAACGCATGAAACATAGGTACAAATTCAGCCCACAGAGCAAAGAATTCTGGACCTTTTCAACAGGGACAGGAAGGAAGAGCTCTCTCTCAGCTAGGGATGTGCACAAAACAGATTTTGTGTTTCGCTTTGAGCTCAAAATGAAATGCAAAACAGCTGAAACGTTTCACTGAACCGTCTGTTTTGACAAAACAACTTGAAACACTCATTTCGAGTGTTTCAGCCATAGGGAACAATGGGGAAACTCAAAACCCCACTGTTCCCCATGGGTAGCTCCTATAGACAGTGGGCTGGGTGGTAGGGCATAATGGATGTTACCTACCACCCAACCCACAACAGAAATGGGCAAGCTGTCATGCCCTCGATCTCAGATAGCGAGGAGGAAGGGGAAGCTGACAGCCTCTCAGCCAATGCAGGGATGCCTGAGGGGCAGAGCCCGGCTGTCAGTTCCCAAGAGACAGCTGAGCAAGGTCTGGCTGATGTTTCAGAGCAGGCACAGCAGTCTGAGGCAGCAGAGACAGCGACGGACAGACTAGAAGATGAGCTGTGCAGGCAACCCCCAGTGACTCCACAGCAAAGGCGTGTCACAAGGCGAAGAGCACATCTGGAAACTATCAGGAGGAGTAAACGCCTCTTGCGTTTGCGTCTGATAAGCCTTGAATCCCTGCCAGCTGAGAGTTATCAGCTTGGACTATAACGCACGTCAACAGCTTTCTCTTAGCCGCTGGAAGACAACATTTGTCAACCCTCGTGTCGACAGCTTTCAGCCTGAGCCTGATACAGATTATTCCAAGCCGTGTTTCGTTTCTGCAGCCCAGTTTGTATTGTGGACTGTCTTCCTGGACTTCCCTTCTGGGTGGCCAGATTGCTGACACAAGCATGTGATTTTAAACAAATTTTTAACCTTTCCCCCAACCCCAACCCCCCAGGAGCCTATGACTCCCTACATTCCTTGCATTGCAAAAACTGCCAGAGCAGCACCCTGAGCAGCAAGCAGCATAGCTATACATTCAGCTAAAGCCACATCAGCCACATTTTGACTGAGTACTCCTCCTTGCAACGCAGATTGCAGAGCAGACCAGAGCAGTGAGTGAAGCACAAGTTAGTCTCAAGGCCAGACATGGAGCTCATCACAGCAATCACCAAGAAATGTTTCATACACACATGCACAGCTGCCACTGTCCATTTCTCACCACAACACTATCTTACAAACAAAACCAACCACAACTCAAGAAAGGCAGACACCCCAAGTTCTGCCTTTGTCAATCTGAGATCGAGCAAAATCAGATTGTTATAGCAGCTACAGCAGAGCATATTATACTTGGTGGTGAGAAAACCACAACATCAAAGCCTCCTTGATTCCTTCCTCCTCTCCTCCTGATGTGTATCCTCTTCAAGACAAGCACACTATACAGGCTCTCTCTGCCTCCCCATCCCTTTGGATACATGTTGAAATTCCCTCCCAAAGTGATCCTCTCTCTGCTCTCTCCCCCACAGCCAATGGGGGAACAGCTGCCCATGACAACACTTGATTTGTATGATAACAAGTCAACCAAGAAGCAAGGAGATCGCAAACCAATCAGGAGCCAGTGCCAGAAAAGGGAAGAACAGGTCCCCCAAATAGCGGCAGTGCTCAAAACACTGAAACATTTCAATCAAAAGGGGGTTGTTCGGCTCCGAGCTTGAAAGGGGCCCTTTTTAAAGAGGGTGCTTTGTGTTGAGCTCAAAACACTCAAAAGGGCCCGTCAAATTGTTCTGCTCTGCTTTTCCTCTTGCAATGGAAGAAATTTGGGTTCCACATACATAAACTTGTCAAGATCCCCCCGCATGAATCGCTTCGTCTTTGTAGCTCTTCTCCGATCCTAGCAACAGCAAAAAGGTGGACCTGAGAGAAAGGCTGTTTATTGGGAAGGCCCCTGGAACCTGTGCAAGGGGTCATCAGAGTACTGGGCACAGCACTCCATTGAGTTCAGCACCCTGGGTCCCACAGAGGGCAACCAGGTGCCTTAGGAAGGCTACAGGCCCCCTTCTTGCTTGGCCCTCCCATCGCTACTGAACAAGGAGGCTCTCAGGCGGGACATTGCCCGGCATTTTCATTCCTGCACATTCCATTGTGCCAGCTCCAAATTCAGACTGGCTTGACAAACAAGCAGAGAACTCTTCCCAGTTCCTTGTTGCTGCTGTTGATGTGGCTCAACCAATCTGGAATGATCCTCAGGGAAGTCACCAAGGGTTGTGCCTGATCGGTTGCGCGACTCGCCCCAAAGAATTCGACTGGCATCTCTCTGTTGAGTCAGCTGCAGCGGCATAGCCACGCCCAACTGCACAGCCATGCCTTCGATTCGGTTTCTCGGCACGTTGCCAGAATGTTCCAGAATGTGGGTCTTTTACAAGGGCGACAAAGAGGGGAATGTTGGGGACCGATTCTGTTACGCAGGCAGATATTCCTGGTGGCATCCTTCCAAGTTTGCAGCCTGTCCTGTCCCCAATCCTCCAGGGAACTCTGAAGGGGTGGCGTCACGGCTTCCTTCTCTTCCTCCTCTGTCCGTGTGCCCAGCATTACAGTCTCCAGGGCTTCAATCCATCCAGACCCTGATGTCATTAGTTTACCAAGATCCTTTTGGAATAATTCACCCAGGAACTTGCCTTTCAATGCAAAATGAAAAATGGGCTGCTTTTACGGAATGGAATTTGAAACACAATCCCACCACATGTGGCTCGGCTTTATTCCTGCTATTTATTAAACGGGGGTGGGGGGAGTTGAAGCAGTCAATTACAAAGCAATTACCAAGGCCTTTCTCGCAAGCTGGATGCCGCACAATGCAATGGAAACAACCCCTTGCAGCGGGGAGACCGTCGGCCTTGAGCGACACGGAGTTCGCACGCCGGAAGGCAACAAGGGGCTCCGCTCGGGAACCACGTGGTCTGGGGTCCTGCCTGGAGGACGTCCGAAGGCTCTGTGCCCCCTTTGGAGAGAGAGAGAAGACTGCAGAGCTGAAAAACAACAGCCCCTGAGCCTGCCAGTGGGGTGGGGGGAAACGCCACCTTCTGTCCGTTCTTGGCAGGAAAGGCTGAAGAAGGGGGCCTCCTTCCTCACAAAGGGACCAGACAGGGAGGAACTCTCAGAGCCCAGCTCTGGGTCGTCTCTCAGGTGGGCTGCATGGACCTTCTTGCTGCTGGCCTTCTGTGGAAACAGCGCCACTCAGGACTCCGCCACCCAAACCATCGACCTCTCCCATTGTGTAGGAAAAGGAAAGGCGGTGCTGTCGAGTGAGTGTTGACTCCTGGCGCCCACAGAGCCCTGTGGTTGTCTTGGGTAGAATACAGGAGGGGTTGGCCATTGTTTCCTCCCACGCAGTATGAGATGATTCTTTTTAGCACCTTCTTAGATCGCTGCTGCCTGATATAGGTGCTTCCCAGAGTCTGGGAAACAGACCAGCGGGGATTCGATCCAACAGCCTCCTGCTCTCTAGGTAGGTTGCTTCCCTGCTGTGCCATTAGGTGGAGAGCTCCCATTTTGGGCCCCTGCCTCAGTTTCTTAAATGCAACTCTCATTCTCGTCTGTGCCTCCAGGTCTACCCCTCTCAACCAATGGGACAATCTCCTGCTACCTTCAAGAGCCAGCATGGTGTAGTGGTTAGAGTGCTGGACTAGGACTGGGGAGACTCGAGTTCAAATCCCCATTCAGCCATGAAACTAGCTGGGTGACTCTGGGCCAGTCACTTCTCTCTCAGCCTAACCTACTTCACAGGGTTGTTGTGGGGAGAAACTCAAGTATGTAGTACACCGCTCTGGGCTCCTTGGAGGAAGAGTGGGGATATATAATGGGGGGGAAATGCCTCTTCTCCCTTGCTGCCCTTTATGCCTGCCCTTCAAATCCCTCCTCAAACAGAACCCACTTTTCCAAGGAAGCCTCTCCCTTCGCTTAAGCCCGGAACCACTTCTCCTTCATCCCCAAAAGCCTACGGCCCAACTTGCATGACAAAACTGTTTTTGAATGGGAGACCACATGTGTGAGCAGTGGAAGCGATTCCCCACAGGGGGTGGAGCCGCTCTGGGAAGAGCATCAGAAGGTTCTTCCAAGTTCCCTCCCTGGCAGCAGCATCTCCAAGAGAGGGCTGAGAGAGACTCTCCTGCCTGCCACCTGGGAGAAGCTGCTGCCGGTCTGGGTAGACAAGACCGAGCGAGATGGGTCTGACTCAGTCTATGGCAGCTCCCGCTGTCCCTATGAAGGGCGCTTTATAAACAGCCATCAGTGCGCTGCTCGGCATCCCCAGCGGGCAGCTCTCAAGGCGACAGCCTGGGGAAACGCTCTCCCGGAGGCCCCAGAGCGCCTCCGCCAGCCAGCCGGCTGCGGCAGATCATCTTGGGCTGGACGAGGCGAGCCATGTGGGTCCGGCCCTTATTCCCCACCTTTGGAACCAGGAGACAACGAAGCTGAGTGGGCGAGTGTGGGGTGGGGCTGGACCAGGCGAGGGTCTGGTGGGGAGCAGCCTCCCTGAAGCTTAGCAGATCTGGGGGCTGGTCAGTGCCTGGATGAGCACATGTCCGGGAGCCAGAGTGCCTTGTGACAGGGGCTCCCAGATATTTTTGACTACAACTCCCATCATCCCAGTTCCAATGGCCTTTGGTTGGGGGTCATGGGAGTTGTAGTCAACCACATCTGGGAGTCCCTGTTACATGGAATGCTGCGGGGAACCCCACATACATCACCATGAGTGGGAACAGAAACAGAACACACACACACACACACACACACACACACACACACAACTGCCAGCCGGTGGGGGGGCGGGTGTCACAGCCTGTCACGATCTTACAGCAAGAGCTGAGGACAGAGAGACTCTGAGATCTTTTCTGGATGCAGCTCTGGAAGGGCATTGCTGTCCTCAGAGCTGCAACTCTTGGCACAAAGCCTCCTCTGGATTCTACCGGGGATGTTGCTATAGTCCCAGGAGGTAGCCGGGAGGCAGGTTTAGGAGCCACTAGCCCTCTGGCCTTGCCGCTCAGGCAGAGAGGAGCCCTGAGCCATCTGGATGGCGTCCCTTGATTAACCCGCGGGCATTTCCGGATCAGGTGAAAGCAGACACAACGCTTTTGCTCCCTGTTTGTTTGTTTGTTTGTTTGAGGCACCCTGAAAAGCAGGATCCTTCTCTTTTTTAAATCCTGCATTAAAAGAAAGAGAGACCAGAGAGCAAAGAGGCATTTCCATCCCTTTGAAGGCATATATTGCTCTCCGTCCCAACAGGTTGCTCAGAGAATGGTTGCAGCACAGAAGAGAATCTACATTCACTGGAAGCCAGGAGTGGACTCCCAGGATGGTTAGGAACAGACCCAGTGCGTGTCCAGTCCAGTTGCTAGATGCTTGCCTTGCAGAAGGGCAGGTTGAAACGAGAGATCTATAGACGCACACCCAGCAGTATGACCTGGGAAAGGGAGCGATGAATGAGAGCTTTGGTTGTATGAATGAAACGTGTGGTCTCAGGAGCCCCTGTGAGAAGTCTTTGCCGCTGACCAATAAAAGCAGAGAGGGGACCAAATCTATGACGGAAGGGATTGCTCCCCAGACCTTCCACCCAGGATCCTAACAAAAAAACAACAGCCCAGAGGGGGAACAGAAAAGCCATTGTGCTATCTCAGATCAGAAAGACTCCTGAGATGACAGACTGTCGAGAACACCCCCTGATACACTGGACGTTTCCCCCTTCCCTTCCCTCAGAACTCCACAGATGGTTCCCTCAAGTGGGAACACCCAAACCTGGGGTTTAAATGGACTGTGAGCAACGCTCAGAGACAATGAGATGAGTCTCCCCCCCCCCCCAAAAAAAAAGAAAAGAAAGAAATCTGACCCAGCTTCTGGGGGGCTCATCCATGTTCTCTCTCATTGTTTTCATCCGAGTGCAGAATGAGTTCTGGGCAGCAAGAGCCAGGCATGCACGCACACCGTGCCCATTCAGTGGGGCCTCCCTGATTCAGCCCGAGCGGGATCCACAATGAACTGAGTGGACATCAAAAGCAGTGTGAGCAGAAGAGGCACATGTGCACACTCACCCCTGGCTGGCAGAAGGCGGCAAGCCCAGGGGCTCAGGCAGAGAGGCACCAGAGGTCTGCCCCAAGCCAAGCCATTCCTCGGCATTGCTCCTTCCAGGGGCCCGGCCTCCTTCCACGCTGGGAGGGAGTTCTGGCCCCATCTTTGCGCCGGGTATGACCGCAGCACAGCGTTCTTCCCCCTACAGAGGCACAGGGGAGGCTCCCTGCCTCCAGAGGGAAGCTGCCTGTTGCCCCTCTGCCCGAGGCACGGCTCTCAGCTTGCCTCCTCCCAGTCCAGAGGTGCCCTCCAAACAGCAGCTCATGCAGAAGCACTGCAGGCAGGCAGGCGGGCACCCCCAAAGGCAAGCCACTCTTGCTCCTCTGCACCCACAAAGCCAGCCTCCCCAGGCTTAAGGCTGAAGCCTTCCTTTATTGGGGGGGGAGCCTGCCTGAGCGTCAGAAGAGGGGGCGATGCTGCAGCGGGGGCCCTGCAAGCCGCCCCCCACCCGCAGGCCTCTCTCTCACAATCTGCAGCCCCGGGGCGGGGATGGGGGGCTGAGCGACGGCACTCTCTGCAAAGTGTGGTGGCAGACGACGGACGGGGGGCCCCAACAGGGCCGCTTTGCCAGAGAGCACCGGATCCCTCGTCTGTTTCCTTTAATGAGAACCATTCCAGCTCCGTTGCAGATCCATCACCCTAACGTTCCTTACCGTTACAATTCATAATTAATCTCCACAATTATAAATAATGCAACCTTTGTTTATTGCCCTGCTGCTGGTAAGCATGAGAGCCCTGCTGGTCTGACTCCAGCACCGAGCCGTCTCCGAGCTGCCCTGCAATGGGCCCGGCACCAAGCCTCCCTCGCACATGGGTGTGTGTGTGTGTGTGTGTGTGTGTGTGTGTGTTTCGCACAGGGAAGCTGTGCAGAAGCGGTGCGGGGGGGGGGCAGGGCGGTGGAAGCAGCACTGGCACCTTCCAACAGGTAGGATTTGCCCTTTGGGGAGCGGGGGGCAGCAAGGCAGCAACTTCCGAGGAAGCGTTACTCCCCTAATGCACGTGGCCAGAGCCGGGTTCTCTCTCGTTTTGCTCAGCCGTGTGCAGAAGAAGTTTCGTTCTGGGCGGCGGTATCAAGGCACCATGCACATTCAGGGTGGGGCCTTCCGGATGCAACTTGAGCTGGATCTAAAATGAACTAAATGAATAAAATCAACATACGTGTGAGCGCACAAACATGCGCATGCCTTAGAAGGAACCCTGGGCAGGAGTGCTCAGCTTGTGCCGCCCTTGCCGTCCTCCTCACAAGTGGTTAAGCTAAGGTGAGGGAGGCATTTGCCTGATCCGAGAAGGCCAAAAGAGAGAGAAGACCTCGTGGACAAGACAGTGTCCCTTTGGACTCCTGTCAGCCACACCTGGTTTGGCCCATAAGCCCTCTGAGAATGACACGATGATGATGATGATGATGATGATGATGATGATGATGATGATGATGCAGAAGGATCATTCTGAGGAGATTTATGGGTAAAGCGGTGGGACATAATGCTGGTCACCTCTAGGCTGGATTGCTGCAATGCACTCTCTGTGGGGCTGCCTTTGTACGTAGTCCGGAAACTACAGTTGGTCCAGAATGGGGCAGCCAGGTTGGTCTCTGGGCCATCTCAGAGAGACCACATTACTCCTTTACTGATGGAGCTACACTGGCTGCCGATATGTTTCTGGGCAAAATACAAGCTGCTGGTTATTACCTATAAAGCCCTAAACAGCTTAGGCCCTGCTAGGTATTTAAGGGAACATCTTCTTCGCCATGAAGCCCACCACCTGTTGAGATCATCTAGAGAGGTTCGTCTGTGGTTGCCAACTCATTTGGCGGTTACCCGGGAACGGGTCTTCTCCATTACTGCCCCTGGACTTTGGAATGTGCTCCCTGTTGAAAGAAGAGCCTCCCCATCTCTAGCAACTTTAAAAATGGCACTGAAGACACTTTTATTCACCTAGGCTTTTAATTAGATTTATAGTTTTAATATTTTTAATGTTGGGTTTTCAATGTTTTCAATGGTTTTAATTGTTAATTGATTTGATGTTTTAAATGATTTTAATTGTAAACCGCCCAGAGATGCAAGTATTGGGCCGTACAGAAATATTTTAAGTGAAATAAATAAATAAATAAATAAATAAATAAATAAGAACAACCAGTCCATCAAAATGGCAGCCAGTCAGTCAGTCCTTTATTACGGTCATGGACCAGTGCAACAAAATGGCAGCTGGCAGGCATTGGGAAGGCCACACCCACCACCATGAAACAAGCAGCAGCCGTGAAACCTGGTCAACCACGGGCTGACCTGGATTCCTTTGGGTTCCTCTGGCCCCATCTCCCATGCCCCCCCCCCGTTTCAGCCAAAAGCACTCCAGGAAGGAGATTTGACTTATGCTCAAACACACACACACAGACACAGACACACACACACGCAGAGTATAAGTTGCACAGAACTGGGGCGGCCCCATTTCCCTGCATGCAGGGTGCCCAGGGTAGACGGAAGCCATGCGGGGGGGGGGGGCTTTGGCTGTCCCTGACATGCCTGGGCACAGGACCAGGATGTGCTGTTGGCACACAAGCCAGGACTCTGGACCTTCTTTCCTAATAATATGCCAGCCACCCCAAGGTCTGGAAGTCCCCCCCCCCCTCAGCTAGAGAGACACAGAGATGTCCGAGGCTGGAGGAGGCGGCCTTGGCCACCCTCTGGGCGGCCTCCGTGAAGCCCTGACTTGCCTGTGGCAGGAGCTCTCCAAGGTGCTGCCGCTCTCTGACCACCCTCTTGCTTCTAGCTCTGACCATGTCCATCTGCCGAAAAGTCAGGCTGCAGCCTTAGCAATCCTCACCTGGGAGTAAATCTCATGAAATGCGCTAGGACCTTCTTCTGAGTAAGCGTGCATAGGATTGCACTGCAGAACTCAGGAATGCCTAACCGACTTGGTACGTATTCCTTTCCTTCCATTCTCCTTCCCCGTGCTACTCCATATCAAACTCTGTTTAAAGGTCCTCCATATGCCTCAGAGGCAGAGCGAAGGAGGGAGGGAGGAATGATGGGATAGACCAAAAGGAAGGAAGGAAGGAAGGAAGGAGGGGAGGGTTTTGGATTCCTTCCAAGTTTAGGCTCACAGTCAGTTAATTCCCAGGTAGCAGATAAATTCCAAAAGTATAAAGGAAACGTTCTAGCTTCAATACATAAGCAAAACTCATGGCAGTTCTCAGAATACCAGGCAATTCTGGCTGGATCCCCCTGAACACAACCCAGTCTCACCTCCTGCTTCTAGCCGGGGAGCTCCCACCCAGGGCCTGGCCTTACCCTCTTAACTGCCTCTGAGCAGGGAGGCTCTGCTTTTCACTGTCACGACAAGTCGCCCGACACCGACTCCTCCTCCGCGAGCATCTGACCCGCCTTACAAGCCATCTCAGCTGGTGGTCATTGCTACAGAGTGAGATGGTGAATCCCACAAGTCTCATTACATGTAATCAATCATGGGGATCAAAAATAATCCACAACAGCGTCACATTTTGGAACAGTTCATCGACCTCTACTCTTCAAAGTCCACCTAAGCCAGCAGTTCCCAATCTTTGGTCCCCAGATGTCCATGGACTACAACTCCCATGATCCCAGGGGCCGAGCCACCATTGAGTGGATGGGTTCAAAGAACCCGTACCACCGCCCCTGAGGGGCCGCACCTCAGACATCAGACGCGCGGTCATGGTTTAGTACTAAGCGGCCAACGATGCATTTTAACAGCAGGGAGAGATGCTCTTGGCCCGATTTAGCTTCCATATGGGACCACGGGGCACTGTTTGGGAGTTAAACCACACCCCCATATCTAACGTCTGGTGCAGGGGTCATGGCTAAATGCACCCCACATCTGATGTCAGACGCAGGGGGTGGTCCTAGGGGGTCCGAGCTGGCGGCAGAACCTGGGCCACCACTGGCCTCACTCCGCACCTGCATGGCCCCCAGCCCCAATGGTCGAAGGAGTTGTAGTCCATCATCATCTGTGCCCTGGGCCAACCAATCTTCCCTATAGAATCTGAGGTCATTGCTTAGAAAAGAAACTCTGCCAGGGGAGCTTTGTAGCCCAAAGACCAACTGCTGACAGGTTTCTACCAGGCATCTGCAAGAGTAATGAACAAAAACACCCAGAATGAAACTGCTCCACTCTGCAAAAGGACTGCAAAAGAGAATGAACCATGAGCCACAGACAACGCTTGGCCCTAAAGAACCAACCTGGATTGGGAAATGTGGATTATTTTCTAGGAAACAGCCCCGTTTCCAGAGGGATCAGCGACACGGTTCCTGTTTCTCTCTCTTATTATTATTTTTTTTTAAAGCAAGTTGGTACTAAATTACAGTGAGCCTATCAGGAATTTTGATCCAGGAGCCCACGTTTTGCTAGAGGTTCCCTCAGCAAAGATAATGAGTTGTATAATTTATGCTGCCTTAAACATTCACTGGATGGAACATGAAAGCACAATATTAATTTGAGATGCATCGGGGAGTAAAAACCTTTTTTTTTTTAAGCTGGATATTGCACCCAACACTTCAGCATTCTTCTTCCCCTTCTTCTATTAATAATTTTCTTGCAATGTAGAAACTACAGATGGAGGACACAGGGCGGGTGTTTACAACCAAGAATGGAAATCCATTCAATATTGAATTCACAAGTTTAAAAATGGATTTGCTGGAGAAATTACTTAAATTTACAAGACACAAATTACTAATAAAATGTGTATATGGATCTCGGTGTTGGAAAACTATTCACAAATTCAGATGTATATTTATTGCATTATTTTGCTGCTTAAAACATCCTCAAATGGGAGGACAACATTTTCTGCAATATGTCTCCCCCGCCGCACCCTCCATCCCAGTTTACAAACCAACTCCGCCACCAGATCATCTTTGGAACGGAAAGACGAGGCCGCCTGCCTGCCATGAGCAACTGCCTCTTTTGCAAAGCTATGAGAGAAGCAAGGCAATCCCTTCTTCTTCGGGGATGCATTGCGGGGGGCTCTAAGTGTCTTGACACCGCAGTGCTTAACATAACTGTATTAAAGGACATTAAAAATGCACGGAGAGATAATTAAGCAAAATAAATTAAATACGCTTCCTGAGATATTCTGCAAGACAAACACTTTTCTGCCGCTTAAATGTTTTCCAAGCAGATGTTTGCCCCTCCGCTTGCTTATCCTTCGGTGAAATTCAGAACACAAAATGTTTAGAAGGAAGCACACGCCTCTGTGCACAGCCCGGCTCTTAAAACCCTCCCATAAATGTTACTGCAGCAAAAGGCATTCACAAAAGCAAGGAGACAAACTGTTCAGGAGGTGGGGGGGGCAGAGCTCCCACCCTTTATCCGTTCTGCAGACCCAAGCCTATTTTTGGAGGGCCAGGTTCCCCCGGCCCCCACGGCACGAGACCAGGGAGGACACCAGGGCGCTTTCCAGATTAACCCCTACCACGGGGTCACTACTAGGGGTCTGCAAAGTGTGCTTCTGGACTTCCTGTGTCGTGACACTGCAGTCCCTGCGCTGAGCAGCAAGGGGCCGTTCGCATTTCCGACGTCTTCCTTCGGATTTTATCTTTGCATTAGAGTGCTACCACATTGCAAGTCCATTGCAGAAAAGTAGCTGTGTTTTCCTGTAGTAGGAGTTTGAGATTCGGGGGATTGCTTTCAATGCGATCCTGCCAAGCCGAAGCATTTGACTGCTGTTCTAGGGTGTAATCTGGAAAGCACCCGAGAGAACAAGAGTCCTGAAGCTGTGATGGGAGAGAGGCCGGATCAGGATTAAGCTTTCCTGGCAGCACCCAGCTCCAGTGAAAAGTGGGGATGAGCTTCCTGTGAAGGAAACCTTCCTTGGAAAAACTAATCAAAGGGGAGATGCCCCATCAGAGAGAAGAGGGGAGGGAGACCACCCTCCTATTCACCAGGGTTGTTCCCCCCTCTGAAAGAGCTACAGGAGTACTTGTGGGGATCAGCACAGGAGCCCACAGGCAATTATTTAATGAAAATTAAGTATAAAAGAGACAGAACAGTGTACCACCAATATTTGGGTGAGCACGACTGGGACGGAACTGTATGTCCATGAGGATGTCACTGACACTGTCCAATAGGTGCTGGCAGACATCCAACAGATATGGGGAAAAGGCTACTAACCAGCTTCTAGCATCGCCCTGTGATGTGGCCATGGCCTTTGCTTAGATACAGGCTTAAAGGGGGGCTTGACAAATTTGTGACACGTAGCTCTGCCATCTACCCGTCCCAACATTGTGCTGTCTCCCAATACCAGTGGCTGGAGGACACAGAGGGGTGGAGCTGAAGCCCCTACTTGCATGCAGAGGGCCCTGGGCAGCAGATCCAGGAAGGCCCTTCTTTGTCTGGAACCCTGATGAGCTGCTGCCAGTCAGAGTAGGCAATACTGAGTGAGGTGGACTGACTCAGTGGGAGGCAGCGCCCTACGTCTAGCAAACAAGGAGGGCCCAGCTACTGCTGGAAAGAGGCTGGTGATGAGGTCCCGGCGACTGACTGGTACGGAGGTGACCAGAGCTGGACCCCAGCCGGAGAGGACCCTGCCCCGGCTGCAGCCCTGGGCTGCGGCTGGAAGGGAGAGCCTCTTTGCCCTGCCTTCCCCCCTCTCCAGCAGCACAGCAACCCGCCCTCTGTGCAGCCCCCGGCTGCAAAAGTCCCCCCCCCTTCAAGGACTGAAAGCGGGGGAGTGAGGAGCAACGGATTTCTGGAGACTCTGGGGGGTGCCCCTGCCGTAGCTGGGAGGCAGCCACGAGAGTGGGCCTTTTGTGCAGCCGACTCCATCTCCTCTCGCTTAATCACGTGAGAGGAAAACAGAGGAGCCAAGTTGGGAACTAATTGACTGTAAAAAAAGTTGCCTTGCATTCCACCCGCTCAAGCCCCTGCCCCGAAGCGCTCCTCCCTCCCTGGCTTTCTGATCATTCAGCCCATTCCCAATATGTTGTTTCAGGAGGAATTAGCTGCAAGAGAGGCAGACAAAGAAATAGTCTCTCCCCTTCTTGGCGGATTTATTGCCCTCTCCTTCCCTTCTGGGGCTGCTTAAAACCATCAAGCAATTCCATCTGGGACGGAAAGCATTCTCATTTTATAAACAAACAGATCCGTCCCTCCAAGGCAGCCCCACTCCTGCCACTGAAACAAACCCAGCCATCTACTGTAGCTCAGCAAGACGCTTCTCAGGCTGGGCAAGCAGTTGCCACTGGGAGGCCAACAAGGAGGGCATCAGAAGAACAGCCTCCCCGCTTGTCTCTCATCCGCTAAGGTAGATTTCCTCTGCAGATGGAGGTTCCGTTGACTGGCACAGAGTGCTTAGGCCACAGACTCTCAGGTATTAGCCCCCCTAAACATTGTGATTTATAAGAAAAGAAAGTGGAGTGCTTTAAAAACAATCAGCCTAGGCATGGCATATTTGGCAACCCTGAAGAAGATGTGCTCTTCTTGAGCGTTCTGGGGAGAGAGCAGCAGCACAGCACAAGAGGAAAGCTGTTTGCTTTTAATTTATGTCTCTGCACATGAATACATTAGGATCCCCAATACGAAAGAAAAGGGATTGTTGCAATGCACGTCCCCTTCCGAAGAGACCCTCTCGGGGCCCATTGGAGAATTAATAACAATCCATATCCCCCCTTCAGAAACTGTAAAGGAGAGCGCCGATTTCCCTTGTGTGGCCTTTGATGCATGAATCGTTAAGGAGCTGTAATGACCGCAAGTCCAGTATATCACCCGCCATGGCAAATATTTTCTAAAATAAATCCCAAATAATCAATTTGTGAAGAGTCGACATTTTTTAAACACTCCTTGTAATAAACGCCTGCCTATCACATCCATCACCAAGATGGCGCTGGATTTACGGCTGCCCAGATCGCAGTTAACAGGCAGAGAGGTTTCTGCTACTGTCATGTAAATGCTGGAAGTGGGGAGGAATAAGAGAGACTGCCGTCCGTCCGCAGCACACAGGCTGGGGCCATCTTATGAGACGGAACGGCCGGACTCTGGGCCGTTATCAGAGGCCGCCTGGAGAGTTTCCTCCCCCACCCTCGCTCTCAAAGAAGGAGAGCTCTAAGCCCACCGTTCCCACCATTTTGCCTTTGCCCCAAAGCAGAGGTCACGAGACCTGGCCACGATCATCCATGCCTCGGGTGCCTTCCAGGGCAGGCTGAAAGATGGGGCTGCCCTGGAGGACTGCCCAGAACTTAGTTGCCCTGCCCCCCGGAAACCCCCCTGGGTTTCACCCAGATTGCTTGGCCCACCCGGATTCACCCGGATTTCAGCTTTCTTTCTTTTTCTTTCTTTTTAAAGCTAAGCTCTAGCCCTTGTGGAAGCGGGGTGGAGCAAAACGTGCAGTCACTATTCCGCTCAAAAATTAGTTTCCAGCCAATTTACATAATATGCAAATTAGGCACCTGGGTTGGGAACGCCAGTCTATGGCCACCCTAGCAGCACCTCCATTCGGATGCAGGATCGCAGCTGCCCTAAATGGAGAGAGGAAAGTGCTTCTCTCTTCTGATTGGGGTCATCCAATGCAATTGATTGGCAAAAGATCCCAAGAAAAGAAAGGACTTCTACACACGCGGCATCATTAATAGGTGGGTTTCCCGGCCATATGATGCACCAGCCACAAGCTCAGATGGTTTCAAATGGGGATTAGACAAATTCATGGGGGAGGAGAAGTCCATCACTGGTGATTAGCCGCAAAGAGGAAAAACAAAGCCTCCATGTGCAGGAGCACCATGCTGCCAAGGACCAGCTGCCGGGGAGCAGCAGCAAGAGAGGGGTTCCAAGATGAAGCACTCGGCAGGCCTGTTCCACTGTCTAGGTTACTGCGGAGCTCTTGGTGCCCCATTCGGCAAGCGCCATTTTCCTTCGCCCTGCAGAGGCTGTTGGACTTCCCACGGCTCCAGACCCGCCTCCCCCAAGACTCGCTCCCTTCCCCACAAATCAAAGTCAATCCAGAACCGGAGAGCTGGAAACGGGTGGGCTGCCTCCCGAGAGAAGGGCTGTCCTTGGGGCGAGACCAAGGCGACTCTCTGGCCTGGACATGCTGGGGTGCTGAGCCCTGCCCCCCACCCCCGACACGAGAAGGTGCCAGCTCAGCACAGCAGCACCCAAGAGGCTCACCTCCCTCTGAAGGCCGCCCTTCCGCTTCTGTTTTGCTGGCATGCAGGAAGCCGGCGGTCTGAGCAACATGAGCCTAATTAGTTTGCAAGCGGCACGGCTCACCTCCGATGGAGAGCAAAACCCATGTTGAATTACAGCAGATCAGAACATCCGAGGAATAGTTTTGCAAGATTAGCTCTGGTCTCACAAGTGGCTTTGCCCTCTGGTAAGAACCCGGGAGTACATTTTGCCGACAATCACAGAGAGCGGCGTAAGGCGAGGGAGCGTGCGCAATTCCAGAACCAGCCGGGGACTCTTCATATACTGCCAGGAAAACACACCGGCCACTTCCAAAGAGGAGAGGGAGGAAGAGGGAGAGGAAGGTGCGGGGGGGGCCCTCCCAAACCCTCCCAAGCTGTGCTAATAAGACTACGCGGTCATCACCGTGGCTATCCTGCCAACCTGACAGGCCACCTGTGCGAGCAGCACGCTTAAACCCGACCACCGTAGACGCCTTTTGTGAATTTGGACAGCAATCTGCAAGGGCTTACAAAGTAATTGGAAACTTTCAGGGGGGAAATCCACACACACCCTTGACGTGCTGGTCTGTAATAAGGTTCAGGGGCTGCTGGGATGATCATGCAAATGTGAACGAAATTCACAGGGAGTAAAAGAATGGTGGGTGGGAGGGGATGCAAAATAATCAGCTGTACCCCCCAAACTCCACATCCAGAGCTTGCAGGAGAGACCGGAGTGTGTGTGTGTGTGTGTGTGTGTGAAACTACGGATCCCCTGAAGTCACCTTGTGCTCAACACTCTCAGAGCTGAGATGTCAATTTTGGGGCCACGTGGCAAACCTGCAGACGTGCAAAATCTCCCGAGAAGAAATTGTGCTAGCCTGGTTGGACTCTAGAGTCCCCCTGGACATCCCTCCCAATGTACACAGACCGCCACATTCATGCTGATGAAGCTCTCCTTAGGAAAAAGAAAAATGCCGGCCACTCTGCTCTGAGATGGTGAGCCAGGAGCAACCCAGCAGATGCTCCTCCTCCACCGCGTCCCAAGACCCCTCTGGAATCCCAGCCTCAGGGCTCCGGCTGAAGCCCAGCCTGCCTACACTTCCTACAGCATCTTTGCTGCTAGGTTTCCCTGCCCCTTAGTGGCCCTACATCCCAAGACCTTTACCCAGTCCTCGTCCGGCCACGGGCAAGGCTTTAAACCCAGCCAAACTGACAACTATCCCTTCCCTCACAGAATCCGGACCACAGCTGGTTTACATTCCCAGGGCAACTCAGCATTCCCAGTCAGTGCCAGCGGCTTCCCTGACACAAGAAGAATGGCATGTAACCTGAGCCCAAGCCTATGGGACATACATGGGCCTTAATACATGCCCTCACCAAGAAGGACAGGCCCCCTTGTCACAAACACACACAAAATGGAGGTTTTCATCTGATAGGAAATGGTACCTTTTGGACCACTGAGAGAGAGAGAGAGAGATTTCTAATACTTTTTAAAAAACCCACCTGTTGTTCCCCCCCCCACACACACACCCGACCCCAAAGAGTATAGGGAAGTCCATTCTGCATTCATGTGTACCATTCATGGATATTTATAGAACGCCATGCACAAGGAAACAGCAGGCACATTAACTAAACCAACCATCTGTAAATTCACTGCAATGTCAGCCCAGAAAGGAGCTGGTGTTACCTGAAGCCCTCCGCTTTACCTCTGTTTATTCACAGAATTTTTTAATTATACCAAATTGATTGTGCTAGCTAATTAAAAGTTCAAGGAGGACAGTGGACTGGGGAATCTTGAACAGCTCCCACCGAGCGACAGAAATGGAGGCCGGCCAATGGCATCTCGTGGCTGGTCTACCTGGAGCCATCAACATGGTGATAACTTTTGAAAAGACTGCTTCCAGGAAGCCCCCAAGAGGGCCACTGCTGCCCAGCAAGTGGCATGCAGAGGTAGACTGCTGTTGGATTGGGAGGCTCAACCTTAACCACTCACTCACATTGGCTGGGATCATGGGAGTGAACAGCCGCAGGGGATGATTCTGGCAGAGACGCTGCTGTTCATACTAGGGGGAGGTGCATGATAGTTGTGGGTGGGGTGGGGTGGGGTGGGGAGGGGAGGCCTTGCAACCCGGGATTGCGATGCTGCTGCAGATGGCAGAAGGGAGGGAGTCTCTGTGGGGGAGAATGAGGCCCCTGGGCTGGCTGTTCCTGCTATCAGAACGGTTTACAGCCGGTTCCTTGATAAATATTCTCCCCACCCTGGTAAGTAGGATGCTGATTTATATTCTGGCAGCAAATCAGAGCCGGAGTGATCTGGCAGAGCTGTCATTTCATGACCAGTTAATACCGAATGTGGCAAGTATGATCTTGTGCCAGGTGGAGTCCTTGCTAACCTGCTGCTGCCTCAGAGTTTCTTTGCCGGAATGAATCTTAAGGGGGGGGGGGGACAATCCTTCTCCCCACCCTTGGATGAAGGACATGCTCACCACAAGCCACAACCTGGTGCTATGCTCAACTCATACCTGCAGAAATCCCCCCTCCCCATTTGTGGTGGCAGAGGGAAACGGGGACCCTGCCCCCCTCACCCCCTGAGTGACACAGCAGGACTGGCACCACGGAGACCACCACCCCTGGCTGGTTGTGTGTGTGTGTTTAACCCAGTCCCCCAAAGTGCTTGCAGCTCTGTTGAAGTCTGTATTCTCTCCTAAGTGGACACACTTCCCTTCATCCAAGTCACGTATGAAGAACTCTTATTTGTTTATTTATCTGTGTGTTGTTAAATGTATCCACCTCCTTTCATGCAAACAATCCCAAGAGTACCACCCTCTCGGGACAAGCCCCTCCCCAGCACTTCCAGAGGGTTTGTCCAGCCAAATAAGGGACGGCTGCTTCTTGCTGGACACGCCTAAGGTGCCTCCGTGCAAAAGTGACCACCCAGGCCTTGAGTGAGTCCTGAAGGGCTCCCCAGGAGAACGGAGGCCAGCGTTTCCAGAGCACACGAGCCAGAAGGGAGGCTGGGAGGGGACACACCTCCATGTGTGTGTGTGTGGCCAGTTATTGGGGTGGGGGGCTGCTAGCAGCCCCTCTCCCCCTAATAGGTCGCTTCAAGGCATGATGCGGCACCACCACATCCCAGATTTCCCTGTCCCCCCTGAAAGGGGCAGCCAGTGAACCAGAAGCAAGGCAGGGGAAGGCTGAACGGGATGACCTCAGAGCATGCTTTTTTCTAAACCAGATCACACCGAGGAGACGGGTGGAAGTAGGGCCAGGAGCCGGGGGCAGGCCTTTCCTGCTCAGCGACGCCCAGAGAAACCGGGCCATTTGGACATACAGAGAGGCACACAAGGCGTGCAAGCAGGAAGCGTGCCCCCCCCCTTGCAATCAAGGGACACTGAAAGCCTTTGCCAACCTACCACCAACTCAAGGATTCTTGACATGTCACAAAGCCTGCACTTTTCCCCTGGCTCCAGCACTGTGACCCGGGGGGGGGGGGCGGGGGGGAGGTTCCCTCTTTTCTGAAGAGGGCAGGGGTGGGGAACAGGCACCACGTCAAAGCAGCCATGGCATCGTGGCCCACACCGGGTGCGGAAGAAGACCCAGCAAACACCCTGCACTCGTCCCCAGTCTTGATGAGGAGCCGGATCAAGGCCCAACTCTGGGAGTTGGTGGCAAATTGCTGTGGGAGGATTTCCCAGTGCAGGTGGGCCCCAGAATTAACAGGGGGGAGAGGAGAGGGGAAAGGCTGGGTGGAGGGCTCCAGGGGCACGTGGAGGAGGGGGGAGAACCGAAAGATACTGAGAACCCTTTTTTCAAAAAGACAGAACTGGCTCGCCAGCAGAAATCGGACCTTTTTGGAATGCAGGAATAGCCAGTCAAAACTAAGACACGTGGATGAGGCACGGCAAAAAGGAACGCTCATTGTATTGAAAGGACTTTCTGCACCATCATCACAACATCTGAACACACCCAAGGGCGTTTGGGGATGTGGCTGTTGCTATTACTGTTGCCATCCGCTTTCCTAATTCCAGAAGCCCTTCCTGCCCACACCTTGGCTTTCAGAAGCAAAAGGGACCAAACTGAGTTGGGACACACACACATTTCTGCCATCAAGTCCCTCAGTCGGTTTCTCAGGAGAAATAATTCCTGACCGCAAAGCCATTGATGGGCACACGCCACCCACGATGGGTTTCGGACACAGCGGCCCAACGCTTCCCACAACAGTTGCCAACGCAGGGCACGTCCTCCGGGTCCAGAAACAAAACCGGCCCTTGCCTCATTTTGAAAGCAAGATCACTGGCCAAGGCATAGCAAGGAGAGCCACAAGAGCACCCACGTCCACAATGCAGCTTCTCTAAGCCCCGCTCTTGCTGCAGCAACACAGTGCCAGGGAGCCCTCCCCGCCCCGGAACAATCCCCCCACGGAGCCCCCACCTCCAGAGCACCCCTCCAGCCCCACCAAGAAGCAACCAAACAGCAAAAACAGGCGGCAGTGAGAGGGGTGGGTGGAAGGAGCACACAGACCACTCTTTGCAGGGAACGGAAGCAGAGGTGTCTCTGTTCAAAAGGACAAAGCAAGCAAGACATTGAGCCCACCGTGCCGAGGCGGCCCCCACCCCCAAGCCCCCGCCTGGTGCCTACCTCCACTCCCTGCACCTTCAGCTTCATGTGATCCTCTCGGGTGGTCTTCCCGTCTTTCCGCTTTTTCCAGCAATATCCATCTTTCCTGTATTTCACCTTCTTCCTGTTGTATAGGATCATAGAGCCATTCTGGGGCCTGGAAAGCAAAAGAAAGGCATTCTGTTATATGACTGAGCAGAGCAGGGGAGGCCCCAAGGGAGGAGCTGGTTCACACACGCCCATCGCAACTCTGGGCTGATGACCCCCACGTGTGAACGGACCACCCCAGGGAGTCACATCTCTGAGGGATGGCCTCACACAGGCAGAGGGGCCAAGCCTTGTCATGGAGTGAGTTCACACATGTAGGGGCCAGGAATCACGGGGTGGCCAGTCACGCATCTCAGCCGTGGGGGGAAACAGAAAGGACACGCTTCCAGCGGGCAGACAATGAACTCCCTTTCTTGCATTGCTGATGCTTGCTGGGTTGGTGGGTTGGTTTTTATACATTTGTATACCACCCCAAACCGATGTCTCTGGATGGTTTACAAGAAGATGAGACAAACTAAAACAAACAAACAAAAAGGCGAAAACAGTACAACAATTTAAAACGTAGCACAGTGTTAAAACTATTAGAACTGTACGTCTAATTAGAAGCCTGGGCGAACAAACGTGTCTTAACTGCCCTTTTAAAAGTTGCCTTTAAAAAACACACACCCAAAACCCGCCGTTTAAAAACTGCCTTTTTAAAAGATGGGGAGACTCTTCTTTCAGCAGGGAGTGCATTCCAGAGTGTCGAGGCAGCAACAGAGAAGGACCACCCCTGTACAGCCACCAGACAAGCCGGGGGCAACTGCAGATGAACCTCCCCAGATGATCTTAACAGGCGGTGGGGCTCATGGTGAAGAAGACGTTCTCTTGAATACCCAGGGCCCAAGCCATTTAGGGCTTCATAGGTTACAACCAACACTTTGTATTTCGCCCGGAAGCCTATTGGCAGCCAGTGTAACTCCATCAGTAAAGGAGTAACATGGTCTCTCCGAGATGACCCAGAGACCAATCTGGCTGCCGCATTCTGGACCAACTGCAGTTTCCGGACTATGTACAAAGGCAGCCCCACAGAGAGCGCATTGCAGAAGTCCAGTCTGGAGGTGCCCAACAAATGTACTACTGTTCTGAGCTGTTCATCTCAACCTCATTTTGAATCACATTTTGCAGCCTACAAAAATGCACTTGTGAACTCCCAGTGGAAGGAATTAAGCGTGAGAATAAGGGTCAGGACGCAGAATCACAACCAAGTGTGTGAACTGGAAAGTAACCATTCAAATCTGGAGTAAGGAGCACACAAAATCAGGTACAGCATTAATTATTATTATTATTAATTTGCATTGCAGGTACGAGCCTAGGTTATGCGCTGGAGCTCCCCTGGTCCAGTTTCAGCACGGCCATTTAGTGATTGATTAAAATTTTCTAATATACCGCCTCCTCTAAAGACTCTAGGCGGTGAACAACAACAATACCAATAACAATTATTTAAAATAACAACAAGAACTAAAGGGCAACCGTCTGGCAAAACAGATGGGTCTTAAGAAAGCACCCAGGGAGGGGGCTGAACAAGTCAGGGGGTGGGGGGGGGAAGAGTGTTGCAAAGAAGAGGGGCGGCCACAGAGAAGGCCCTCCTACGGGCCCAACTATCTGCGCTCTGTGTGGCCAGACACTGTCGGTCTGGGGCTGCAAAAACAAACCTCCTCAGCTGAGACAGGAATGCACAGGCAGGGTGAGGCGGCTGCTGTTCGTCAGGGGAGGTCAGGGAGCTGACAGACTCCAGCCCTCTCCACCCTCTCCAGTCTCTCAGACACTCTTGGCGTGCCTGCCTCCCAGATATGCTGCCAAGGCCTCCAGAAACGTCTCCTCTCAGGAGAGATCTCTCTGGGCCTTGGGGCCAGGTGCAGCGAGTCAGGCACTCAGGCAGGAGGCACAGGTGGGAGAGGGCAGCAATCAGGCAGCCCCAAGCCGGCCCTTCAGCAGCTCTGGGGCTGCCAAAGCAAGCCTCCTCGGCCGAGACAGGGACGCCGCACAGGCAGGGAGAGGCGGCTGCTGTGCGTCCGGGGAGCTGACAGACTCCAGCCCCCTCCCCTCTCCACCCTCTTCCATCTCCCCATAATCTATCATAATCATCAATCTATTGATTTCACGACCCTGGATGGTTTAGTATCATCTGCAAATCTGGCCACCTCGCTGCTTACCCGGCTTCTAGATCATTTATGAATACATTAAGAAGCACTTGCCCCAGTACCGCTCCCTGGGGAACCCCACGTCTTACTTCCCTTCATTGTGATAACTGTCCATTTATTCCTACTCTCTGTTTCCTGTCCTTCAACCAGTTAGCAATCCACACATTAACCTGGCTATGGTGCAGCCACATCTGGAGTACTGCGTACAGTTCTGGTCACCCTGTCTCAAAAAGGACATTGCAGAACTGGGGAAGGTGCAGAAGAGGGGGGCGACCCAGAGGAACAGGGGCCTGGAGCCCCTTCCTTAGGAGGCCAGGCTACAGCCTCATCTGGGGCTCTTTACTTTGGAAAAGAGGCAACTAAGGGAAGACAGGATAGAGGTCTATAAAATTATGCATGGAGTGGAGAGGGTGGACAGAGAGAGTGTTGTTCTCTCTCACAACACTAGAACCAGGGGTCATCCCATGAAATGGAAGGTTGGGCAATTTGGGACCGACAAAAGGAAGTATTTTTTCATACTGCACATAATTATGGAATTCCCTGCCACGGGATGTGGTGATGGCCACTAGCTTGGATGGCTTTAAAAGGGGCTTAGACAAATTCATGGAGGACAGGGCTATTTTCTGGTAGCTACAGGCCACCTCCAGCCTTAGAGGGAAGATGCCTCTCAATCCCAGTTGCAGGGGAGCCACAGCAGCAGGAGAGAGGGCAGGCACACACCTCTGGCCTGTGGGCTGCTCCCCAGAGGCATCTGGTGGGCCACTGTGGGGAACAGGAGGCTGGACTAGATAGGCTTCCTTGGGCCCGATCCAGAAGGGCTGTTCTTATGTTGGAAGGAAGGAAGGAAGGAAGGAATCTACTGGACAAATATTGCCCTGAAACCTGCCATTCCATAGTAATATAAAAGTTGACTACTTCTGTACAACTGATTGCTATACAAAAGATTCTCTCCAGCTTGGTTACAGCAGTTAGGTTTCGACATGACCTGCCGTCACACCCTAGCTTCTAAAAATCCCGTCTGCCCAAAGTGAGGGGGGCAGCTGATGGGTGTCCTTCTCCAGCTGTTGGGTGTCAGATCTGGGCTCTGCTGATGTCTCCTGCTTTTTGCTGCTTGATCCAGACTCTCTCTTTCTTTCTTCTATTGATGCCTCCTGGTGGTATTGCATTGCTAACTGCTTTGGATTTTGCAAAAGTAACATGGAACTTTTTTTAAAGCTATTGTGCATTATGATTATTGTATGCACATAATTTCCCCCCAACATGGTGTAACATTCAAAGATGAACCTGACATGGTAGAGTCCTGACTTCTACTGGCTTCATCTTCTACCCTCTGCACAGGATGGCAATAACTGGTCTACGTGGAGGGGGGGGCCTAAATGGTGAGCAGGGGTGGGGGGAGAGGATGCTGCTGGTTTTGTTGCCTACACCATTTCTCACCTCCGAAGGAATTTTAGCAGCAAACAGGACATGTTAGCAACGAGATAAAACACAACCACACATGACAGGCACCAGGGCTGGGTTTCCTCCCCAGATCAGAGAGGATTTGCTGCCCGCACGCAAGAGCAACAGTCCCTTCGGCTTGGTCTTCATCACCTCCACAGAGTGCCCAGCCATCTTTCCCGCTCAGAAATGTTCTCTCTTCAGCATCTTTGGACCGGGACTGGCATGGTGCACCAGCCATTTGTCCAAGGAGCCATTTCGCAGCCTTTTCGGTCCAAACGTGGCTCTACACCCCCTGCCCTGCCCCCGCCCCCCATGGCTTCACCATATGGCCAACTGATAGGATGGCAATGCCATCCTTGTGCAACATTTCGGGGGGGGGACACAACCCCCACTGCAAACCAGAATCCGCTAAGAAGAGGCCATGCATCATCCTCAGGCAGACGCCATGGAGATGGTTGCAAAAATTTATAGAAGTACATTAGTCACAGTAATTTGGCTTTGGAACACCAAGAACAGAAAGAAATACAACAACATTAGCAGCAGTTGCGGCAATAAACCACTTCCGGAGAAAAAGCTGGAGTTGGCAGCATTCGGTCACGTAAATCTCCCGGAGCTGGAAAAATGAGGCCCAACCCAAGAAAGCAGAGGGCGGAAGAGAGGCTGAGCCCTGAACCCCCCCTCCGCCCGCAGCAGGCGCAGCCACGGCCTCCGTTGCCCTCGGGCCAACACTCCCACTCTTTGAAGCGCTCTGCCTGGAGAGCCGGAAGGGGGCTGCTACTGGCCTGGGCCCTCCTCCGTTCTGCACGTTTCGGGAGGCCCTCCAAAAGACGCTTGGCCAGGGATGGCATCTGTGGGGCAATAGCTGTAGGGCAACATGGATCCACACACACACACACACACAAGGGGGGTGAGGTGGGCAGTTCAGGAGATGAGCCAGGGTGGGAAGAGCCTATGACCCCACATCACTAGGTCACCCCACATCACTAGGATCCCCTCACTCAGATAACAGCGGGGACACGAGCCTGGAGACCCCCACACAGCCGGCAGCCCCAGCCCTGCCTTCATCCTCTAACTCGAAGGAGTCCTCCAGGGGCATTGCTGGAGTCAGCCCCGACAAAACCGGGCAAGGCCCCTTTAAGGAAGAGACCCTTCCCCAAGACAGCACTCTACCCAGGCAGCAGCAGCAGCAGCCTTACAAGCAGCCTTACAAGCTCAGAGACATTGCCGGAGCAACATCCCATTCATGTTGCATTATCCAGCTCCCCCCGTGACTCTGCATGGCACTAGTCCACATGTGGGCTCCATGTGGGCATTCAGGCCAAAGAGTGAGGGTGCAGTCGGAGTCAGGGGCACGATCCCACGCTCTCTTATCGTTCTCTGCTAGTGTGTCTTCTGAACCAGAGGAGTGATTATTACCACCAGGCGCCCCTTGACATCCCTGCCCCCCCCCGGCTTTCCCCAACTTTCCCCTCCCCTCCCCCATGCGAGCTATAGATGGTGCGTCTCCTGTAGACGGGGCCTCTTGATTTCCATTCTTGTACTGTACAGAGCAATGCTAGGTGCTTTATACATTAATAATAGCCATACGGTTGAATCACTTTTGCAGGAGAATTTTTAAAGTGTAGGCTAAAGGTATAAGGTGGTTGGAATCACGAAATGTTAGAGTTAGAAGGGACCTCAGAGGCCTTTTAGTCCACTCCTCTGGGAAAGAAACGGCTCCGGCATCCCAGACTCCCCAACCTCTGTTTGGAAACCTGCAGCAAAGGAGAGCCCCCACTCCTGCCCCCCCACTGCAGGAGGCCGGCTGCCCCACTGTTGATCAGCCCTTTTCTCCTGATGTCCAGGCTGCATCTGCTTCCTGGTCCTTTCAGCCCCTCCCTCAGATCTCCTCCGATCCCCCTTGCTGTTCATTAAGGTCTCTCCCAAAATGCAGGGTGGGCCTTCTTGGGCCTGATCCAGCAGGGCTGTTCTGGTGTTCTCAGGTCCCGTCCTTCCCGTCATACTCTGCTTCTTCTGCGTTTCCCTTCAGGGTTTGCTTGGACTGCGTGACATAAGTAAGGACAGCTTCCTGGCACTCTTTGGATGCTCAGCACATAATTAGAAATACTCTGGAGACGCCGATGCAAGGCTTCCTTGGGCTGCTGTTTTCTAGAGCATGACAACTCCCAGGCCTTGACCAAATGTCCTTCGTGCTGTTTTGTTTGCTCGCTCGCTTGTTTTTTAAGGGAGCTGATGACAGGTCCCGATAACCGATCCCGAGACAACCTCTGGTTTCAATAATTGTCCTTCGCGCCAACTCAAGGCCTGGAGAACATGGCCAGTTCGTAGATATCGCTGTAACAAGCGAGGGTCAAATTTAACCAGATATAAGTCCTTCCTAGAGAATTTGTTCTCTTGTTGGAAAAGTGAGGGGCGGGGAGAGAACACAGAAGGAGAGAGAGAAAGAAAAGGAGGCTGAGGAAATATGTCTCCCCTGCTTATCTCTCTCAAACACAAACACAGCCAGGAGTAATAAATTGATGGCGAAGGCAAGGCGGAGAAGATCGAGATTGGATAGAAAGCTCGGAACGCTCAGCGGCTACGTTCCCGAAAATAAAACACAACACCTTCCCCAAACCAATCTTGCCCAGAGGTTGAGCCTGTAAACTTTCCTTTGGGGATTTCTCCCATCAAATTTATATCAGACATCCTAGATTCTGGGCAGTACTGAGCACCTCTGGCTTTTCAGGACTGGGCTCCTTTCTAGTATATCATTGCTGATGTCAGATGAGCTCTGCTGGATCAGACCCAAGGCGGCAGCGGCGGGGTGGGGGGGCAGACTCAGACCATGAGAGGGAGAGCTGGTCTTGTGGAAGCAAGCATGAATTGCTAAGCAGGGTCCACCTGGTTTGCATTTAAATGGGAGACTACAGGTGAGAACTGTAGGGGTGTGCACGGAACCAGTTTGGCGGGTTCGGTTCCGAGTCCAGCTGAACTGGATCCAGTCTGGTTTGGCCACTGAACCAGGCTGAACCAGCCCATGAACCGGTTAGGGATATACTTGTAAAAGGATTCCCCTTGACAAGTAAAGAAGGGCATTGCCTATAGTAAGGCGGGGGGGGGCAGAGAAAGGGTGTTTTGTACCTTATCTGTGGCAGCGAAGGTGGCAGAGACAGTGGCGGCAGCAGCAGGTGGTGTGGGGCGGCCTCCTCCAAACCTCCTGCCACTCTCCTGAAGGACATCCTCGGCCACAGCAGATCAGTTACGAAGTACTCTTTCTCTCACCCCACCCCCGGCCTGACTATAGGGAATGGCCCTCTCACTGGATCTTTTCCTTAGCCAGATATATTTCCAAACTGGTCAAAACTGGTTCTTTGAGAACCGGGGCTGCTCCAGTTCAAACTCGGATCACCAAGGGGCTGGTCTGTTTTGAATGGAGCCGGCTCGCACATCCCTAGAGCACTGTAAGATGTTCCCTTTAGGGGATGGAGCCACTCCGGGAACATCCGTCTGCTTGCATGCAGAGGTTCTCCTGTTCCCTCCCGGGCGGCATCTCCAAGATAGCGTTGAGAGAGACTCCTGCCTGCAACCCTGGAGAAGTTGCTACCGGTCTGTGTAGACAATACTCAGCTAGTCTGGTCTGACTTGGTAGAAGGCAGCTTCCTATGTTCCCCCTTCCAAACGGCCATGGAATGCATTGCATTTCCGAATGGCCAATGGCTATTTGGAAATTTCATGTATTCTGGTGGCCCTTAGGAAGGAACCAGGGCTTTTAAGAACATAAGAACAGCCCTGCTGGATCAGGCCCAAGGAAGCCCATCTAGTCCAGCATCCTGTTCCACACAGTGGCCCACCAGATGCCTCTGGGGAACCCACAGGCAAGAGGCATGTGTATGCCTTCTCTCCTACTGCTGTTGCTCCCCTGCAACTGGTATTGAGGCATCGTGCCTGTGAGGCTGGAGGTGGCCCACAGCCACCAGACTAGTAGCCATTGATAGACCTGCCTGCCATGAATTTGTCCAGGTCCCTTTTAAAGCCATCCAAGCTGGTGGTCATCACCACATCCCATGTCAAAGAATTCCATAGATTAATTATGCGCTGTGTGAAAAAGGACTTCCTCTTGTCGGTCCTAAATTTCCCAACCTTCAGTTTCATGGGGTGACCCCTGGTTCTAGTGTTGGGAGAGGGGGAGGAACATTTCTCTGTCCACCCTCTCTACTCCATGCATAATTTTATAGACCTCTATCATGTCTCCCCTTAGTTGCCTCTTTTCCAAACTAAAAAGCCCCAGGTGCTGTAGCTTTGCCTCCTAAGGAAGGTGCTCCAGACCCCTGATCGTCTTGGTTGCCCTCTTCTGCACCATTCCCAGTTCTACAATATCCTTCTTAAATACCGCAACCAAAGCTGTACACAGTACTCCAGATGTGGCCGCACCATAGATTCGTATAAGTGCATGATAATGTTAGCATTTTTATTTTCATTCCCCTTCTAATGATTCCTAGCATGGAATTAGCCTTTTTCACAGCTGCCGCACACTGAGACGACACTTTCAATGAGCTATCCACCAGGACCCCAAGATCTCTCTCCTTGTTAGTCTCTGACAGAGCCCATCAGCGTATAAGTTCCTATGTTCCTAAGTGAAGTTGGGGTTTTTTGCCCCACTGTGCATCACTTGACACTTGCTTACGTTCAGTGGGCATTCCCTGTCATTCATTTTAGTACATTATCTAGAGCCTCTGTGTTAGCTGCAGAAGGTTTCCAGTTCCCTCCCTGGCAGCATCTCCAAGAGAGGACTGAGAGAGAGACTCCTGCCTGCAACCTGGGAGAAGCCGCTGCCAGTCTGGGTAGACAATACTGAGCTAGATGGACCAAGGGTCTGACAGTATATGGCAGCTTCCTACGTTCATTTGTGTGTGTGTGTAGGGGGGCGTATTTCACCAATCCACATGTGCACACCACTGGAAACTGAGGCAAATGACATATGAACCAATTCCAAAATATGTTCCTAAATTCCTGAAATTCCCCAAGATAATGCAGAAGCCAGAGGGCGGGGACCCAACCCACAGAGCAGCAGCAAGATGGCGCATGGGCTGCCCCACTCCGCTCTTGCCCATTCACAGTGCCACAGGCTCCTCTAGCATCTTCTGCCTTCCCTGCAGTTGCCCTTATTTCTAACCTAAAAGCCCCCCCCCCCACACACACACCATTTCAGCCTCCTCTCCTGTCAACAGGTGCCAGGAAAGATGGGTACATATTATTGACTCATTGTGGCTATTGAATTATTAAATTGTTTATCATTGAATATTAAATGCCCTTTCTCCCTAATGTACAGTTAATAAAAAGGGGGGAGATGATTCCACCGCCCCCCGCCCCACACCCCGCTGGAATGGTTCATTAATCACCTTGAAGACAGGCCAAGAAAAGGACCAGCTTTGCTTTTACACTCTCACGGCAGGCGACATTCATCAACTCCCAATCCAAAAGGGAAAGAGGGTGAACCAAAGTAATTTAATTGCGTCCCTTCGGGGCAGAGCAGAAGTACGCAAGAGGAAGGAAGCCGGACAATATGCAAATGGCGAACGCCCGTGGTACGTTATCGGAAGCAAGAATTATCTGAAATTATTACCCTCCGGCCCCTCAGAGGAACACCACAGCCATGTGGGCCATTAGCTTTAAATATTGCAGGGAGGGATAAAAAATATTATTCTGCTGAATGAGGAACTCAGACTTGCCGGGGACTTATTAAAGACAGAGATGCCTCCTCCTCCCCCGTTATCCTAAGCAAATATTTAGCTATGGGAAGGAAAGCGGTCGGAAGACCATCCATTTCCCAGATTCAAAAAGGAGCTCTGCATTCCCACTAGTCAGGGCACCCAGTCCTGGTCTCTTTGGCGCTTCAGATCTCCACTTTGGCGCTTCAGATCTCCGCAGACAGAGGTTGGGCAGCCCTCCGCCAGGAGTGCTGCAGCAAGCAGGGGGTGGACTAGAAGACCTCCCAGGACCCTCCCCACTCTAACATTCTGCGATCCTGCGCTTGGATGGTGCTGGGGTCCCCAACTCTCTGACGGAGGCTTCCAGCCATGAGACTCCCCTATGCCTTTCCTCCTGTGCCATTGGCAGACTGGGCTTCAAGGGCGCCATCTTGGCTACACAACCAGCTGGCCTGAGGACCCAGTCAACTGACCAGCAAAGTCCAATCGCAGCCCACCCACCCCCAGGCATCCTCATAGCTAAAGCCCCCGCCTCTGGGTTTGCTGCCCCACTGGAGTGACCCGCCACTAGCAGAAGGGCCCTGCCTCAGTCCCCACTCTCTTGGGCCTGGACTCTGCAGGGGTTTCTCGGGCCCAGTCCTCCACAGCTGCTCTGGGACCCAACCACTGCCTCCCCCTTTTGGACCACTGGCCTGCTCCTCTTGGGCCCTCTTGGGCAGACAGCCGGCTCTTCTGGAACCAGACTGTCTGCAGCCTGAATTCGGAGAGGGGATTCCAGCCTCTTGGGCCCAACGTGGACCCTGCTCAAGCTAGTATTGCATCATGGTCAAGAGCAGAAGCTACGAGCCAGAGGACTTCAGCTGGAATGGATTGCCAGTCACAAACCCACTGCCTGGGTGGTGGGCTGCATTCAAACCTCGCTCTCCAGATCGGCTGCCCACCAGCAACATAAAGCTGAGGAGAGCCACGACACAGAAATAATCCCGCCCTCTCTTTACAAATAGGGTTATTCTCCATGTTACTAAGATAGCAGACACAAAGCACTTAGGAGTCCTATACCCCTCTTTCCTTTTTGCACGCGTCCTCCTAGGCCCCCTAAATAGGTAGAAGTCAGAACGCTCAAATACAGGGCCTTCAAAGTGATAACTGAAGCTTGTCCTTAAGAGACGGTGCCCCATTTTGGCAGGGGAGACAACCTCTTCAGCCTCCACAAGATGCCGAAGTGCAGGCCAGTGGGAGGAATTTGCACAGGGTCTTACTAGCTACAACCCATGTGGGAGGAAATGGAAATCATGGGTTATGGGTTCCTTCTCACAAGCTTCCAAGATCCAAGGGCCAAATGCACAGGGAAAGTGATTCAGCTGAACAGAACTTTAATTCTATACCCAACTTTGGTAAGGCTCTAATTTCACAGCTGAATGTGAAAAATGAAAGCATTGTCTTGAAGAGTCAACTGAAAAGCCCCTCTTGTCTGGCGTTTTGTCTCCAAGAGGTAACCAGCTAGATACCTCTGGGGAGCCCACACATAGGAAATCACCGGCCATGTGACCCCATCAACCAGCAAACTGAAGAACACTGCCCCCAATCATGGAAGCTCTATCTCACTTGTAATCATCAATATCCAATAAGACGACACTGGTGTGAATTCCTTGTCAAATGGCTTTCACTACTGAAACGGCACAGGATATTTTAAGGACGAGCTTTAAATGATAACTTTGAAATTCCTCTCTTTTATAGCTCTGTGGCATTTAGAAACTGCTGCCTCGTCTCTTCTGGTGTCTTATTTGGGGCCTGGGGGAAGGACACCAAGAGCAATTTCAAAGCAAAGGATGGTTTGTCCCGGGCGCATGTGAAATTTAAGATGTCTATCTCCCCATCTTCTATTTATCACCACAACTGTCAGCTGCATCGGGCATTTCAGAAAATGGGCTGCTTCTATCCCAGCTCCTGAAATACTTCACTTTTTTGCCTGTTTCTCTCTTTCTTTCTCTTTTTTACAGAAGGCAGATTCTCAAATGAAACAAAGATGATTTCCTATGATCAGGCAAGCTTTTCTGTTTGTATCACGTGAGCAGTTTGCACCTCAAAGGCCTGGTGTGGGCATCTCGTCCCCCATCTCAAGTGGGCCATGGGTCGTGTGCCATCTGGGCATCTCCTACACCTCCCAAGTGAAACCCTTCCCTGCACCACGACCACCACTGGCAACCTGAATGAGGTGTCTGCTTCAGCATTAGCATGCATGGTCTTGTGGAGAGCAATCTGGTGGTCACAAACCCATGCGGGGTCCACCTTGGTTTGCACTTGGAGGGGAGGCTACATGTGAGCACTGTATTTATTTTATTATTATTATTTTTTTATTATTTTATTATTAATTTCTGAGCAGCCCATAACAAGCAATATACAGACATAATCAAAACCAACAAACTAGATAAGCAGTCTGAAATGATTTTAAAACAGTTTTAAAACCCTGGAAGGCCAGGCCAAAAAAGTAAGTCTTCAGGGCTTTCTTGAAGGCCAATAAGATGGTTAAGTCCTGGATTTCCAAGCAGAGGCTGGGGGGCAGGGGGGGCCGTCTGGCAGGGCTGCCATAGCAGATCCCTGACTGAGCAGGAGGTGGACTCGATGACCTCTAGAGTCTCTTCCCATTCTGAAATGCGAGGATTCTGTGATTGCACTGATAAAAGAAAACAGAGCAAAAAAGCAGACCATGGGATATAAAAGGAGGAGGGATCCGACTCGGGATCAGGCCTCCTTCAGAGCTGCTCCTTGGCTCTGGAATGCACTCCCTACGGATCTTAGAGGCTTCAGAGTTTTGGCTGCCTTCAAAGGAGCCCTTCTATGTCTTTTTAGCCTGGCCTATAGTGATTACTGGGATTGTTTTAAACTGGTTTTAATTTTGTTTGAATGAGTTATTTATTTGGGTTTTTTTTAATCTGTTTTTATTTTTGAGAACTGCCTGGAGCCATCTGGGTGAGGCGGCATAAACAAACAAATACATACGGTGGGATCCAACCCAAAGAAAGGCAGGGCCAGGAAGGCACCGACAGAGACTGCCGTCTCCGAAGGCCCCTCCCATTCTAAGACCCCCGTCAATGAGAGGTAACGTAAGGTTCAAAGATTTGGAGGACTGGCTTCTGGAACCTCTCTAGCCCAGCCCATAAATTCCCAGCCCCTTTGGTCTCTGTGGCCATGGTATCCCCCTCATCACATTACTGCAATATTAATAAGGCTGTTTAACACAACCAGTTTCTTCTAAATTGTCACATAAAAATTTGGTAAATGTCAGGCGTATAATTTAATCGAAAACTGTGTTTTACAGCCAGGGAGCTCCAGATTCACAGTAAATACTGCAAAGCTAACAGTGACTCAAAGTTTTTGGGAACAAAGGAGTAAGGTCATTCCAAACCCTGCTTTGAGAAGGGCCTTTTTTTCTGAAATTGATTTTTCCCCTCCATCCAGCTTTTTCACTATTCCACCCTTCTAATTATTTCAGATGTCTGCTGAGAAGAAAATTCAGAAGGCTTCAGACCCATCACCATAAAACTGGAAAATTAGTTCAGAAAGGGAAAGGCCAACAAGGTCAGCCGGCATTAGCAATAGGATCCTCATTTGGATGAAAAGCATTAGAGGGCTTTAAGAAGGGGGGTGGGGTGTAGAGACACAACAATCTTAACAATCTTGTTAAGATCCCACTTTCCCTAGCCAAGGTTTCAATTAAAGACATGTGTCCACACGTTCAGAAAGTCTGGTCAAATGCCCCCACCCCTTCTGAGCATCAAACATAGGAACATAGGAACTGCCACATACTGAGTCAGACCCTTGGTCCATCTCGCTCAGTATTGTCTACCCAGACTGGCAGCAGCTTCTCCAAGGCTGCAGGCAGGAGTCTCTTTCAGCCCTATCTGAAGATGCTGCCAGGGAGGGAACCTGGAACCTCGATGCTCTTCCCAGAGCGGCTCCATCCCCTGAGGGGGAATATCTTACAGTGCTCACACTTCTGGTCTCCCATTCATATGCAACCAGGGCAGATCCTGCTTAGCTAAGGGGACAAGTCATGTTTGCTACCACAAGGCCATCTCTCTTCTCCCATTTGCTTCAACAAATTCTGAGCAACGTGAACAAGGGAAAGTGCAGCATGCTACACATTGGCAAACTCCACAGCAAGGAGAGTTGTGACCCACTGCCATTCAAGTGCACTCCCGGCCGTGAGCCGAGGACCAACAGATTTCCCTCCTTCTGTGCGTATATTGCTTATTCTTTCCAAATGCAGCTCTATGTTTCACTCCTTAATCTTGGTTTGATAAGGTGTTAAATTTTGGTTTAAGAGGAGTTGTTGATTCAGAGGATGCACACACAGAAGGGAAGAGAGCTGGTCTTGTGGCAGCAAGCATGGGTTGCCCTGTTTCATAAGCAGGGTCCACCTTGGTTTGCATCTGGAGGGGTGACTACATGTGAGAGCGCACTGTCAGAACTTCCCCTTGGCGAGGGGGCCGTTGCTCAGGGTCGGGCAGGGAAAGAAGATCCGTCTCTAAAACCCCGGGGAGCTGCTTCCAGACAAGGCAGACAATCCTGAGCTAGAAGGAACAATGGTTTGACACAGGAGAAGGCAGCTTCCGATGTTCCTTCTCAGCTTCCAGGTCTCTGCATCTTGACCTCGCAGCTTTGCTCCCAGGCTTGACCATCCAGCCAGAGAATCCTTGATTCGCCCACCTTGGTGTGCTTGCCAGTAGGACTCAGTTGGGAGACGGGGGTTGCAGGGCGGGAAGAGACACGGAAACGTACCCCCTTGTTGGGGAGAGCCCGATTACTCTGCTGCGGGCCCTGACTTCGGGGGAGGGGATGGTACCCTTGATGGGGGCATGTTGGGGCTGAACTGGCCCAAAGAGAGAGGGATACCTGTCAGTGTGGCCAGGACTGGGGCTTTGGATGATCTGCGGGGACTCTCGTGAGACCGGGGCAAGCTCTTGTTGTGGCCCGCGGTCCCTTGAGGGTTGCCGTGATGGCCAAGAGCTATATAAAGAGCGGACGGCCAATGAGGAGGGGCCAGCCGCTGATGAGAGCAGCTCAGGCTGGCAGGAGCTCTGCAGGTCAGTTAAGGAGCACACCTGGGAGGTCCTGGGAATGAACTCCGCCCCCATCTCAGTGGTGCTCTCTACAACCGCTGAGGCTGAACAGGAAAGGAGGCTTGGCGGACTCCATCAGATGAGCTCCTGGGCTGTGTGCTTCCCGATGTGCTTCACTAAAACACCATAAAAGGTGGGTCTCCATGCAGGTCAGCGCATGGGCACATCAAGAGGGCTTATTTGTTGGATTCCTTCATTGCACATTTGTGCAAAGGTGGAAAGATATGAAAGCTGAGGTCAGCTGCCGATACAGAGCAGTCCCGTGATGCTGGTCTGTTTCAAATTGTTACAAGCCATGGGCATATAATAGAAATATATTGCTGCTGCTACTACTACTGCTGCTGCTACAACACAGAGTTCTGTATAACATTGAGGACTTTTTTTTTAAAAAAAAATGGGCATTTCTAATGCTTCATTTCCACTTTGGAAACAGGACGAAAGCATCCTGAAGACCAGGAGGAGAGCTGGTTGGGTGGTAGCAAGCATGACTTGCCCCCTTAGCTAAGCAGGGTCTGCCCTGGTTGCAAATGAATGAGAGACTAGAAGTGTGAGCAGCACTGCAAGATATTCCCCTCAGGAGATGGAGCCAGGACTCTGGGAAGAGCAGAAGGTTTCAAGTTCCCTCCCTGGCAGCATCTCCAAGATAGGGCTGAGAGAGATTCCTGCCTGCAACCTTGGAGAAGCCACTGCCAGTCTGTGTGGACAATACTGAGCTAGATGGACCAAGGGTCTGACTCAGTATATGGCAGCTTCCTCTGTTCCTATGAACTGCAAAATCGGGGTGGGGGAGGCCTCAAAACACACGGAGCTACAGCCCTTCTTCCGTGGCTACACTCCCTCAGCCTGGCCATCGGCTCTCCTCAACAGACCAGCATTTTCTGAAGCCAAGAATGGGCAACCCTACCAAGGCACAGCCATGGATGTATCACACTGGAGGCTGGTGTTGACCCTGCATTCTTCTGCCCGGAGCAATAGACAGCCAGCAGTTACCCCAAATGCTGGAAGGCAGCATGGAGGAATTGCACCTCCCCTCGGACTTGAAGGGCCCTGCTTTGAGCTGCCTCCAAAGCCACCGCCTTTGGGATTGCCAAGCCTGGAGTGATCTTACAGCTGCTGGGAGCGGGCAGAGATGAGAAAACGGAGCGGATTCCCCTTTCTTTGGAAATCTCGGCATTCTCATCTAAGCGACAACAACCATTTCCATTCTGAAGGAGCAGAGCTGCTGGTGCAGAACCCGGCAGCTGGGGACTCCACAGGAGGGCCTGGGAGAGAGTCAGCCGAAGGAATCACGGCTTGGAATGATGATGGCCTCGGCTCCCGCCCCACCCAGAGCAGGGCAGGTAAAAGGAGCCGGCGTCCTCAGCGCCTTTCCATGTCCCCAGAGAAAGGTGGGCACTGATGGAGTCAAGTCCTCACCTGAGCTCTTGACAGATTAAAGCATGGTAGTTAATTCATTTCATCGGCCTTTTCACTGACTCTAGTTACCTAAATATGCCAAAACCTCAATGAAGGAGCCTTTTTGAGGTACTGAATGAAGTGTAAACTCATTCTGAAATTTATAAATCAACCCAGTTAATAGCAGGGACCATCTCCAATACTTTCTTTTAGAATTACAACTTATTAAAGTCAGAGCCACCAAGAAGGAACGCACACACCTTTGACGGAGGGTCCCCTGAATAAAATGTTCCTCCCATTAAAGCTAGAGTTGAGTAGACCATCTGCAATCCCTGTCCATTATGCAAGCATCCCCAGGGCATCAGGCAGGTCATATGGATCCATCCATCCATCCATCCCTCTATCCCAACTGTACTACTACAAATATTTATAAACAGCTTTTCAACAACAACAACAACAAACCCTCAGAACAAACAGAATGCACCAAGAGAGTCCACGGATGGTCATTTGATCCCTACTGGATCCAGCACCACAGCATGAATCCTGGTTCACACCAGAGCATAGGACTGGGGCCCATAAGGTGGGAGCCTCTGGATGAACAGGGCCCAGCCTGTTTGCACCCTCTGATGGCTTCCTCCGAATCGCATCTGGAGCCCCACTCCTGAAAACGGCACTTTATTCATGGCCAACGCTGCTCCATGGCAGGCACCCCCAGAGGACCGTCTGCATCAAAATCAGCATCTAGCAAACATCAGGGAACAGCAGGCATTGTGGGCAATTTCCAAGCAGAAGAGCAACCGAGCCCCCAACAACACAGAGAGCTTTGCAGTTTCTGCTTCAAAGAAAAGAAGGGGCAAGAGCCTTTGTTCTGCAGGTAAAAGCCACAAAAGAGGAGTTTCCAAACCAGAATCCACCTTTGGGGCATGAGTGGCCAATACGACCCCACTGGCAGGCCGCCATGGACTCTGCGAATGTCCTGGCCGGTGCTCTTTAGCGCTGGAGTTAGAAGTGGAGAGAAATTCTCGACACCAATTTGGAGAAGAGCTGGACTTTCCGCCAGCAGCCCTGAGGTTAGTATTCAAGCCCCAGAGTGTCCAGCCCCTAGGGCTGCTGTATTCCAGCTTCCCAAATCCAGGTGGCCTAATTTGCATATTATGTTAATTATGCGGCAACTAATTTGCATTTATTTATTTATTTATTTGATCTGTATACTTCCCCCTCCTTCTCTGCCCTCCCATGTGATCGGATCCAAAGTAAAATCCAGGCATACCAGGCGGTGCCTTTGAAGCCGGGGGGCGGGGGCAGTGTGAGCCAGGAGGCCTTGAAGGATTCCCTCCAGCCCTGGCTGCAGCGGTTTGCCTTGCACCATCGGGAGCCGCTTTACACCGAATCAGACCCTGGGTCCATCCAGCTCCGCATGGCCGACACAACTCTGACTGGCAGCTGCTCTTCAGAGCTCCAGGCAGGAGACTTCCCCAGTCCCATGTGGAGATGCTGCCGCCAGGGACTGAAGGGGGGGGGACACAGGACCTTCTGCAGGGGCTCTGCCAATGAGCTACGCTCCTCCCCCTCCAGGGAATACCTTGCAGCATTCCCAGGGAGCGAAGGGGGCCATTCGTGCTGGCTCCCACTGGACCAGCTCTCCTCCCGCTCCTTGCCTTGCAGTGCCCGGGTTCCAGGACCATCCACCCCAGAGCCGTTCTTGTCTGCCATGCTGCTGGCTCTTCGGCCTTAGGCTGACTTCAGAATAGGGTCCCCGCTAAAAAAATGAAGCCCAGTCGTAAACCAGTGTCCCACAACTCTTGCTTTGGGGTTCCTCTGGTGGGCCAGCACAGCCGCCTGCCATTTCTAGGTGCTGCCGCTCTAGGCCGACCCTGGTCATCTCGCCCTCTGCTGCGCGGACAGCCTGGTGGGGGGAAACAGCCCCCCCGAGATGCCTCTGCCTTTGCAAGCGGTGCTGCTGCCACTGCTGCTGCCGCTGCTGCTGCCGCCACCCTCCACACCATCCATCACTCCTCGGCTGTCTGTTTGCTTTGCAAAATAAGCACTTGCCTTTTAGCCTTGAGATATGGTTTGTGTTCTGGCTGCTGGCGGGAGGAGGAGAAATATCTCCGCTCACGTTCTCGTAGCAGAGCCACAAAGCAAAGGCGCGCCGCCCGCCTGCTCCAGCAGCCGGACACAAATCCGCCGCACTTGACGCCTTGAGCTGCAGCCTCGGCAGCTCTTCATCTTGCGCGGGGGGCGGGGGGGGCGCGAGTGATAGGCCTCTCCCCGAAGGACTCGGCTCCCTCCGGCTGGCATGGAGCCTGCTCAGGGCCTGGCGGGGAGCGGAGTTATGCCCGCCCGCAGCTTACCTGGCTCTCGGGACTCCACATGGGATGGCATTAAGATTCTAGCGGCGAGATCCTCCTCTACCAGGCAGGGAGCAACATAAATCCCACACACACACACACACGCCAATGTAAAATGTACATACGCCAACCTTTCCTATGGGTTTTCCAATACTGAAACCAATTTGCATTCCAGATGAAAGCCCGGGCACCTCCATCGCCGCCGCAATATTTTCGAAAAAGTTAAAGCCTGAAAGTAACAGACGTGGCAATTTTTATCCAGAGTCGCAGTCAAGAGAGTGACTAATCCCATCAAGGAAGCATTAATTGGCGCGGGATGTGGCTGCTCCGAGCCGCGGTCGGCCACCGAGCTTAATCCTCCCCTCTACTTTCCAGCAGGCCCCTGGCCTCATCAACACAACTCATGCCATTTATCAGAGGCGGGCATAATGACCCACGGCTCTGCCGACAGCAATAAGTGGTGTGGGGCTGAGGGGGTGTCTGCCTGGCCCTGAGAGAGGCCTGGTTCCGATGTGGGGCAAGAGAGCCCTGGATCCAGCACTCTCTGGATCAACTGGTCATATTAATCAATTACGAACCTTCCACCAGTTTTGAAAGTTGCTCTTGATGAAAGAAGCAGATGTTTTAAAAACTGTTAAATTTATTTAACAAGGACTGTAGCATTTACCTCAATTTTAAAACGCGTGATCAATAAAGATATGCCCAGATTAATTGGGCAGCAGGGTCATAGGAACATAGGAAACACAGGAAGCTGCCATATCCTGAGTCAGACCCTGGTCTATCTAGCTATCTTGGAGAACCCAGGGAGGGAACTTGGGACCTTCTGCTCTTCCCAGAGCGGCTTCATCCCCTGAGGGGAATCTCTTGCAGGGCTCACACATCAAGTCTCCCATCCATATGCAACCAGGGCAGACCCTGCTTAGCTAAGTGGACAAGCCATGCTTGCTACCACAAGACCAGCTCTCCTCTCCAATTTTATTTTAATGATTCTTAATGGGAGTGCTTTTAAAAACGGCAGGTGGGAAGCCCCATCCTAGGAGAGGTGTTCCCCCTGTTCTCTGCCCGGCAGGCAGGCAGGCGAGAGTGCTTCTTCCCAGCTGAGGACTCCTGAGGCCTGTCCCTGCCCTCCTTAAAAACAAAAGGCTTTTCTCCTTGAGAAGTGTTGCTTTATGCCTATGCAAATGTATGCAGATGAACCCATTATATGGATTCACACTCATGTGATTAATTGACGGGGTTTTCTTCCACAGGGCCACTGCCTTAAAGAGCAGGTTTCCTCTTCCAAATGGGATGCCTCTTTGCAAACTCTCTCAGTGCAAAAGAAGATGGTCTTTCCCAGCTCAGGGTATTTATGGCATGGGGGGGGGGAGGCAGGGGCCTGGGTCCAGGCGTCCCCCCCCTTCGGTTCCGGGAAGGGCAGAAGCCAAAGCAGCTGGCCACCACTGGTTGGTGCCACCACAGATGCATCAAAGCAGCGGGTGCCCACACTGGCAGGGACCCCTCCTCGCCCCAGGTGGGGGCTGCTTCAGCAGAGCACCACTAACTAGCTCCGGCCAGCTCACTGGTCAGCCTTGCTCACTGGTCAGCCTTGGGTCCCCAGATGGGGTGGGGTTACCAAGCCCTTCACCCCCTGCCACAACAGCCGGGGGGACCCAAGGCTGAGAACCAGGGGACAGAGGACCCAATAACTCCCAGCATGCCCGGCTGCGAGTTGTAGTCAGCAACAGCTGGGATTCTCTCTGTTACAGGGAACACTGCTGAGAACTGCCTGCCCCCAGTGGGAGGGAGGAGGGAGGGAGGGCTGGTCTTGGACAGGGAACCTCCAGGAACTGCCAGGGCTAGGAATGGGGACCTCCAGGCTCTGTGCCTGCCTGCCCGCCCCACATGCTGAGCGGCAAGCACCACACACGAGAGCCCCCAGGAGCCACCCACCCCGCACCAGGACACAACGCTGACCACAAAGCCTGCCCATGCTCCACTGTGCCCAGAAAGACCCCCCTCCCCTCCTTCCATGCCACAGGTTGGGGGCAGCCATGCCAGCTCCCCGGAGACCCGCCCGGGGGGCTCCGTGGCTGCGTGCTGTGCCACCAGCACCCTCACCACAATGGGAAGGGGGCCCCTTCCCCTTTGCAAGGAACCCAACGATAAGATCAGATGTTGATAATTCCATCTTTGCCACTCAATTTGAGAAATTTTTCCCGAAACAATTTTATGGGCTGCTCCATATAGCGAGCAATTTGAATCCTCTCCATAACGATTTAGGGCCGAAGCCGGGAATATTAAAATTGCCATTAAGTAGAATGCAGACGAAATACTAAAAGTCGGCTGATGAATAATTTCTGGTTCTAATGACGTGCTGTAGACCTAAATCTTGGTACTAGACACGAGAAAAGACAGTTAAATCAACTTTGTCCATTTAAATATAATTTTAAGGGAACTCGGAGCCATCCCTTTATTGCGGGACAACCTTCAGCAATTTCTCCTGCCCTCATTTATTTCTGGCTCCTTTGGGGAATGCAGTTTGATTTATTGAAAATTAGTCCTTACAGCAAGTGAATGTTTTAAACTGTTTTCGTATAAATCACTCACATATCTGTTAGTGCACCTAGGAGAAGCCGGTTTGATCTATATTTTCAAATATAGCTACAGGGTTTCCAAAGCTGCTCTTTGTGTTAACTGTCGTTTCGCGTTATTGACTGTTCTCTCCATGGAAACAAGTCATTATCTCAAGAAGCCGGAGTTCCAATTTAAAAGTGGGGGGGACACATATACACCCACTTCAACACACACACACACACACACACACACACACACTTTATTTTAACAAGGTGTGAATGTGAATGTTGCATTTCACTGCCAAGCAAACACCCCCTTTCCCCTGCTCAAGCAGGGCTTCAGTCCGTCTCTCTTAGCAAAGAGGGTGCAAAAGAAAACGACACACCTGCCTTTTCCTGCACAACCTGCGCAAGAGGGCACTCGAGATTTAATCTCTCGCTCTCTTTTTTTAAGAACACGGCCGTTCTGGGAACACACTGCAAAGTTCAATGAACACTTTTGGAGCGGGGGGGGGGGGGTGGTGGTGGTCTGCTATTGCAGCTTCCTGCTGTCTCATTCCTATAAGACAAACTACACTTTTTTAAAAATAGCCCTACTAGACTGATCCTTTTAGGCTGACTAAGATGAATCAGAAGGGGCCGCAATACAAACAAAGAAGTGGGCAAGGCAAGACCCTCTCCAGAGTATCCCAATCTTTGGAAGTGTGGTGGGTGGCAGCAGGCCTTCCCAGTCTTGGCGCCTGGCCTCTGGAACTCCCTCCCACTGTTCATTTCTCAAGCTCCCTCTGCTGACTTCCTTTCCAAATGAATCTTCAGATGCTGCTCTCTTCTGTTTCTAATACAGCCTGTTCAGATGCTGCTGCTGCAATGTCTACATTTTAATTTTGCTTTGCTTGTTCATGTTTTGATAGCTTTACTGCAATGTTATGTTGTTAATCGCTTCACAAATCCCTGTGATTAAGAGGCAAGAAACAAATACTTTAAAATAAAATAAAATATATGTGTGTGAAATATATGTGTGTGTGTAATTTTCTGCAGACACCACAGCATAAAATCTGGACTTGCATCCAGAACTCTCTCACATACTGTGAAATGTAAAGCGGAAGAGCTGAACCCAGGCAGAAGCCAGCCCCTTCTGAAACCCACTGTGTGTGTTACACACACTTCCTGTATTAATGGATAGGCAGGCCCCAGATTTGCACATATGCAAACTGGTCACACACTGCATCATGAGTTCTGTGTTTTGTTTTGTTCCCCTTTTATATCCTTGTATATTCAGCTGTTGCTTGGAGGCTTGTGTATATTTTAAAGAAAGACTAAAATAAAATAAAAAATAAAAAATGAGTCCTATGGTTACTAACAGCAAATATTTATCTACAACTTTTCAACAAAAATGTTCCCAAAGCAGTTTACAAACAGAAAATACTTCCCTGTCCTAAAAGGGCTCACAACACACACAGACACACATGACACCAGAATAGGGACATTGCTCCCCCCCACTAGTAGTAGTTGTTTTAATTAATCAGTCAGTTAATTAATTTCTATGCCACCTGACTCCAAAGGCTCTAGGCATTTCATAAAAATAAACACAATAGAAACAGAATAAAACCAACTATTAAACAACAATTTTTTAAAAAAATTAAAACATTCAGATTAAAAAAATTAAAACATTCAGACAGCAATTAAAAAATCTAAACAGCAATTAAAGATTTAAAACATTCAGAGATTACTAAAAGCCTGGCTAAAAAAGTGTGTCTTAAGGGCTCTTTTAAAGGCTGGCAAAAATATTAAACCACGAACGTCTACAGGGAGCACATTCCACAGCCCAGGAGCGACTACGGAGAAGGCCCGTTCCCAAGTCACTGCCAGATGAGCCAGAGGCATCTGGAGACAGATCTCTCTCTCGAGGAGCTTCATGTGAGTGGGGATCATGCAGAAGAAGGCGCTCTCCCAGGTAGCCTGGTTCTAAGCCATTTAGGGCTTTAAGCACTTTGTATTTTGCTCGGAAACCTATTGGCAGCCAATGCAGTTGTTTCAAAAGAGGCATAATATGGTCTCTGTGAGAAACCCCAGAGACCAATCTAGCCGCTGCATTTTGAACCAACTGAAGTTTCCAAACTAGATACAAAGGCAGCCCCAGATAAAGCGCATTGCAGTTGTCAAGCCTAGAGGTTACCAGAACGTGCACCACCGTTCTGAAATCATTGTCTTCAAAAAAAGGACACAGCTATCGTATCAACCAAAGTTGATAGAAAGCACTTCTGGCCTGAGAAACCAGAGTGAGGCCTGGGTCCAGAAGCACTCCCAAGCTACCTGTTCCTTTGGGGGGAGTGTAACCCCACCCAGAACAGGAAGATCGATCATGTCCCTCATAGTATGACCCCCTTACCATGAATACCTCCATCTTACTTGGATTCCGCTTCAATTTATTATCCCTCATCCAGTTCATTACTGCCTGTAGGCAGACATTTAGTGGGGCTATGCAATTTCCTGGTGATGATGTCATGGAGAAATAGATTTGGGTGTCATTAGCATATTGATAACACTCTGCTCAAAATCTCCTGATGATCTCTCCCAACGGTTTCATGTAGATGTTAAAAAGCATCAGAGATAGGATGGAGTCCTGCGGAACACCATACGATAGCTCTCATTTTAGAGAGCAACTATCTCCGAGCGACACTATCTGGAATCTACCAGAGAGATAGGAACAGAACTACTGCAAAGCACTACCACCTATTCCCAAATCTCCCAAGCAATCCAGAAGGATACCATGGTCGATAGTATCGAAAGCCGCAGAAAGGTCCAAAAGAACCAATAGAGTCACACTCCCTCTGTCCATTTCTTGGTAGAGATCATCCATCAGGCTGACCAAGGCTGTCTCCACCCCATAGCCCACTCTCAAAAGCCAGTTTGGAGTGGATCTAGATCATCAGTCTCTTCCAAAGCTGCCTGGAGTTAGTTCACCAGCTGCCACCTTCTCAGTCATCTTGCCCACCCAAGGCTCTCCATACCTTTAAGGCAGGGAGAGTTGCCCCAGCCCATGCTGCCCAACGCAGCGCGGGCCACGCAACGCCGTTTGGGAGGGAGACCACGTTTCCCACGTCTAATGTCAGATGCGTGGGTGTGGCTAGCTGGGCCCCTGCGTCTGATGTCAGATGCGGGGGGCGGGGCCGTGGGGCCGTGGCGGCGGCCACACACTGGCCACCAACAGCCTCCCTGCACTGCTGCACACACTCAGTGTGGTCCAGTTGTGTCACAGGGATCCTGGTAAGGGAGATGTGACTCCGATGGCTCACAAGGGTGGCTGTGGAAGCTGGCAACCGGTCTGCCTCCCGCTTCTGGGGCACAGCTTTGCTTAGCTGGACGGTGGCCCCGATTCCATAAGCCCAATTTGGTGCTGGGTAAAACTGCAGAAAACTCCAAGGAGAGAAGTTAGGGGAAGGCTCGGCTTCCTTGACAGCCTCTGAATGTGTTGCTGCCAAATGGTGCTCTGCCTGCCGACTTCTCTTTGGAGCCTTCAGGCCAGTAAGAAAGAGCCTTGGCTTGTTTTCAGAAAGGCGGCCTCCTCCGGGCAACCTTCTCCCCCAGCAGCAGCGAGGGCCGGCTGCCACCGGAAGCAGCCTGGGGAAGGATCCTATAGAGAAATCATCTCCAAAGGTGAGGCTGTGATGGCAGACGTGATGAAGGACCCTGCCCATCCATCTTCATGAGAAATTGCCGGCGGCGGGACTAAAGATTTATCCTCCCAAATATACCATTCACATCGCCACTAATATTTAGGAGAAGGGATTTACTAGGGCTGGGCATAAGGTTCTCTTATCTCAATCCCACTTCAAAGGTAACACATTCAATGCAGTGAAAAATCACTGGAACAAATATATGCATCTCACCGACACTTGCATCGTTTCGGGGCTGGTCAGTGCCCTTTCGTAACCGGCACCATTTGATTTTTGATCCTTAACCCTCACTGACCATGGCCTCCTATGCCCTCACTGCCCTTCAACCCAACTGGCTGCGTTCACCCTCACAAGCTTGCAAGGCAAGACCTGCGGCGTGATCGAAAACAGAGCCTTGTGTGCTCCTCTACGCCCTATGGGTCACCACAGTCCATGGGATGGAGTGATGGGAGGACAGTGAGGGCAGAGGAGCTGGAAAGAGCAGCATGGAACCCACACGAACCTGTTCAGAACAAGGGTCCGGGAACGGAAGGCCTTTTCGGATGCCCTCAAACAGAGACACAAGGAGGCCGCCTGGATCAGCGTGGGGCCAGGGCTGGCCTAGAAGGGCCACTTCCTTCCGAGGCCAGGCTGGAAGCCCAGCACAGCAGCTGAGGTTGCCACTCTCCCTACCAGGGAGGTGGGCAAATCCTTCCAGGGCTGGCAACATTCAAGGGAGCACCAGCCTTTCACTCGGCATCCCTGTGTTTTGCAGCAGATGTGCAGAAAATTGCACGTTCCCTGAAACTTAACAACCAGGTTTAACCCAATTTGGAGCTAATCAGAGCTGTGAGAAGCTTATTATTAATCTAATTGGTTTTTTAAGGAGTTTTAACACAATACGCCTGGAATTGCCTTTGTTACAGGGGCTCCTGGTTGAAAAATTTAAGGAGAGATGCAAGCAGGAGCAGCTCCTCCGAACGAGCTGGGGGTGCGTGTGTGGGGTGGGGGAAGGACCCACGGAGTCAGGGCGCTGCCTCTCCTGCCGGTCGCCCCGTTTGCTCCTCTTTTCCCCAGCCCACCCTGCTCCAGCATCAGTGAAAGCCACACTGCCTGCAGGTTGGTTGTTCGTCAGGTAAAGCTGCACAGTTAACTGCAGCTCTACCTGACGAATAGCCAGCCTTCAGGCAGTGCAGAACAGGAGAGGGAGCAGCAAAGCGAGTTCTCGGCAGGAGAGGCAGCCGGGGTCCTCCTTTGGCGCCCAACCCCACACACACACACCCCGCCCGCCAGCTACTTAGGACAAGCTGCTCCTGGACAGGAGCACTGAGAGAAACGCCAATTATGCAACCACAAAACACTCCTGAGTCTGGTTTACATTTAATCAGGATAATCGAAGAGCAGGTTGCTGGCAGGGAGCCCGTTCGGAGCATTTTGGAGGTAGCATTTAGACAGAAAAGATGCTAATGCCTCCAACTCAGAAATTAAAAATGCTGTTTCATAGAACGAAAGAATAATAAACTAGCTTGATGAATCCAGTCTCCAATCAACAGTGCTGAAACATACACACACGTAATTTCATGTGCCTGGAAATGTCACGGTGGAAAACGCGGCAGCTAGGCTGCTACAGGTGTGTGTGTGTGTGTGTGTGGTAGGGAGGGAGGAGGATAGTCTGAATTTCTAACCCACAATACCACTATTGGTTCCTGATTAGTTTCTGGCAACAGCTTCCTTGATTTCCGATTAATTCCCAGGTCCAAAAAGTGCCAGGTTTGACCTTCAAGGCTGTAAACAGATTGAGACCTGGATGTCTAAAGGGATGCATGCCTCTGTGCACCTTCTACCGAGTCAGAGGCTTGGTCCATCTAGCTCAGTTTTGCTTGCACTGACTGGCAGCAGCACTCTGCATGGTTTCAGGCTCAGATCAGCGTCGCCCAGCTGGCCCCCTCCTCACCCTGCCCTGCTCACCACTGTGGCCTTCCGAGGATGCTCTGCTCCATGCTCCACCTTGCTAGTGGGGGCGTGGAACAGGGGCTTATCCGTGGTGACTCCCAGGCTGGGGGCCTCCCTGCTGAAGCCCGCCCTGCAGCCTGCCTCCCTCTGTGCCTTGAGGGGTCAGCTCCTTCTTACCAACACAGCCTCCTTCCTGCCAACTTTTCAGGGGGGCATCTGTGGATCGTTTAATTTAACACCTGCCCTGTTTTCTGCTCTGCTGGGTTTTGTGGTTGACTGGCGGCAGGGTTTCTTTATGTTTAAGGTCCATGAACGCCTCCAGAGAGGGAGAGGGAGGTCACCCCTGTACGCGGAAGGCGGTTGGACAGATCTTGCGGCTCGGACATCCGCCCTAGTCTCCAGCCTGAATCTGCTTCCTTGTCACGGCAGCCCAAGCCCTGCCCTTTGAAGCCTCTGCAATATCCAGACAGATAAAGCACTTTGGCCAAACTCACTCAAGGACAAGAAACTCCCAGATCAAACCACAAAAGACGGAAACGTGGCCGTTTCTGCGGGGAGGTTCTGAACCTGGCCCAGACCACCACCAGAACCCCAAACCCCGGGGAAATTCATTAATATCTCGGAAAATGTGGGGAAGCTCTCCCACTGGAAAGCATGGGGAACAATAGCTGATAGTGGTAGGAAAAGGCTAGAGTCACCGTGCCATAAGGTTGTATTGTGATGCTGTACGTTTGCTGGTCTATGACTGTAACAAACATTACTATCCCCTCTGTTGTTTGTAATCGCCATGACCCCACTTTCACAAATACTAAACAAAACAGGCCTCGGATACCAAACATCTAAAACATCCAGTCAAATCAACCATCTGCTGTACATGGACGATCTGAAGTTGTATGGAAAGTCCCAGTCAGAAATCGAATCACTGCTAAAAACTGTCCGTATATTCAGTAGCGATATAGCAATGGAGTTTGGACTAGACAACTGTATGAGGAAAAATAAGAAAAAGAAGAATAGAGCTGCCCAATGGAAGCAACATCAAGAACCTGGAAGAGAAAGAACATTACAAATACTTGGGCATTCTCCAGGTTGATAACATCGCACACACTGAAGTTAAAAGAAAAATGGGAAGTGAATACATCAGGAGAGTTAGAAAAATCCTCAAGTCCAAACTCAATGGCGGGAACACCATACAAACCATAAACACCTGGGCTATACCTGTTATCAGATACACTGCAGGAATAATAGACTGGACCCAGGCAGAGCTAGAGACGCTAGATCGTAAGACCAGAAAAATCATGACCATCAATCATGCTCTGCACCCCTGCAGTGATGTCGATAGGCTATACCTCCCTCGCAGCTCAGGTGGAAGAGGAATGCTGCAAGTCCATCAAACAGTAGAGGAGGAGAAAAGAGGCCTTGAAGAATATATCAAGGACAGTGAAGAAGATGCACTTCAGATGGTGAAGAATGAGAAAATATTCAACACCAATGAAAGAAAGCAGGCCTACAAGAAAGAACAAGTCCAGAACCGAGCAGAAAAATGGAAAAATAAGCCCCTGCATGGTCAATATTTGCACAATATAAGTGGAAAATCAGACATCACCAAGACCTGGCAATGGCTTAAGAATGGCAACTTGAAGAAAGAAACCGAGGGGTTTAATACTGGCTGCGCAAGAACAGGCACTAAGAACAAATGCAATAAGAGCAAAAGTCGAAAAGTCAACAACAAACAGCAAGTGCCGCCTTTGTAAAGAAGCAGATGAAAGAGTGGACCACCTAATCAGCTGTTGTAAAAAGATCGCACAGACTGACTACAAGCAAAGGCATGACAAGGTAGCAGGGATGATACACTGGAACATCTGCAAAAAATACAAGCTACCTGTAGCCAAGAATTGGTGGGACCATACAATTGAAAAAGTTGAAGAGAATGAAGATGTAAAAATATTATGGGACTCCCGACTACAAACAGACAAACATCTGCCACACAATACACCAGATATAACTGTAGTCGAGAAGAAAGAAAAACAAGTCAAAATAATCGACATAGCAATACCAGGGGATAGCAGAATAGAAGAAAAAGAAATAGAAAAAAATCACCAAATACAAAGATCTACAAATTGAAATTGAAAGGCTGTGGCAGAAAAAGACCCAAATAACCCCAGTGGTAATTGGCGCCCTGGGTGCAGTTCCAAAAGACCTTGAAGAGCACCTCAACGCCAGAGGGGCCACAGAAATCACCACCAGCCAATTACAAAAAGCAGCTTTACTGGGAACAGCCTATATACTGCGGCGATATCTATAACAACAGCAACAACACTGACAATAAAATTCAGCCATCCCAGGTCCTTGGGAAGGACTCGATGTCTGGATAAAACAAACCAGTCAATAACACTGTCTGACTGTGTAAAATAAATAATAACAACAACAATAATAAACAAACATGCTTGCAAACAGCAAGCCCTGTTTTACTAGTATATAAGTATAAAGAAGGAGAGAGGGGACCACGAAAAGAAATAAAAACGAAAGAGTTGAGGGGAAGGACTCCAGTGCGTGGGGCAGGGTGAGATGGGCCTGGCCTGTGCCCACAGCATCGCTTCTGGAAGCCCTCTGTGCAGCCGCCAGGGGGCTGGTGTGTCACCCAAACGTCCCTGGATCTGCCTCTTGCGAGGTGTCGTGCCTGGCAGAGGACTCCAGATATTATAAACTCAGTAAATATTTGAAAATGGAATAACAACTTGTTAATTATAAATTTTAATTGAGAAGCACTTCAAACCAATATTACGTTTCTGACAGCCTGCAAACGCTTCCCTGGGCACCAGTCAATGCAAGGGCTGGGCGGACTGAGATTGCAGACCTCAATTTGCAACCACCCACCCCCAGCACCGTGGAGACCCCGGAGGGCTCCCGTCTCTGCTCCGGCAAGAGGAAAGAGCCCCGTGAGGCTGGAGGGCTGCTGGGCCTGGCCTGCAGGGCACATCCAGGAGAAGAAGGTGGCCGGGCAGGGAGACCGCACCACTTCGGACTGCTGGGCGGGGAGGCTTAGTTCAATGCAAAAGGGATCCCTGCACAGGGCTGCCCCCCCCACCCCCACACACGCAGTGGGCCTACTCAGGAGGAGGAGGAGGGGGTGGTTGTCAGCTTGCTCTAGAGCAGGGCTGGCCTGAAGGGCTCTTGCTGGCTACAGACACCGTCATCGCGCCCCAGCCTTTTGCTGGAGCAACAGCACCCTTGGTGAGCTCCCGCCTCCAGCTGCCTCGCAGCCTCTCCTGAGCTGGGCACGGACCAGATGGCTGCTCAGCAACTCTCAGACCCAGCAGCAGCTTCCCTCACTCCCGCTGTGGGCGGCCAGAGACTCTGGTTTTAGACATGCCATTGCCAGGAAGGCTTTGCCGCCCAGCCCGCCGGGAAACCCGTTTCTTCGGGCACCTGGCAGCTGGCCACACCGGAAGGCAAAAGGCAGGCAAGGCCGAGCTGCTTCTCCCCCCACCCCCCCGCCAGCCCCCTGATTAGCAGAAGCCGGAAGCTGCAGCCAGCGACCACACAAGCCCCCGAGGCTAATGAAGCGGCCCGGTGAAGAGGGGAAGGCAGGCGGTGAGGAGCCAGCAAGCTCCCTTTCTCCACGCAGTCAGAAAATATTTTACGCAACACGGCAAATCTAATTAAAAAACGTTGATTTACTCAAGAGCTCTCGTTTGATTGTTGATTAATACTAATTATGTACATAAATCCGGGCTGACCCAGGGCTGAGAGATATTCAGTGCATCATGTAAATCAGGCCTGGTGTGCGGGGGTGAGGACAGCGACCTCTTCCTATCCCCCCTCTCCCCCACCCACCCCCCTGCGTCAGATTCCAGACATTTATATCTATCTGGAACTCAGCGTGAAGTTTCTCTGCCAGGGCTGGGAGGGAAGGTTTCTGGGGGAAAGATGGGCCTCCTCCTGATGACAGCCCCCCCCCCAGTTTGCTGTGATGAAGTGGGGGGAATAGCAAAGAAGTGGTTGCACAGTGTGGAGCTCAGGACTGCCCCCCCCCAGGACAGCAGAGCCACGGGGACCCCACCCCCATAATAGGGCAGTTCCCCGGATCATTGGCTGGGTAGGACGGGCCCCCTAGTGGCTTCGGGAGCTGAGCACACGGCCAACGGTCAATCATGTGCTCGAAGGGAACACCCGAGGTAGGGAGGGGGAGGGGGAGTGGCTGTCGTGGAGGCGGGAGCTGGGGAGGGCCGCTTGCCCCACCCAAGTCATGAGCACAGGAGCAGCCTCAAGATCGAGTTCAGCCTACCAGGTGAGACCCCATGGCCAGTCCCAGCACCAAGGGGACTTGGCACAGCCCAAGCCCCCCACCCCACCCCATGGGAGATGCCTGCACAATCCGATGCCCCTCTCCTGGACATGGACACACATACACACACACACACACCAGACCCTCCACCATCACCCCAGGAGGAGAGATGCCTATGAGACTGAACTGCAGCCCAGACCCGAAGAGGCGGCGTCCAGCTGGCCTTCCATCTTGCAGCCCTACTGGAAGGGGAGAGGGGAGGACCGCAGAGCCCAGCAGATCAGGGCCCTGCCTGTACTCTAGGAAGGGGAGGGGCAGCTGAACGGGCTACAAAACTCTTCCCCCCGCCCCCCGTTGCCTCTTGGACCCACCTCCTGAGGTCCAGCTCCTTGTGGAGCTCCTGCACGTGGCTGCCACGATGCGCCCGAGAGAGCAGCAGGTCTCCCTCCCCGCCTGCACATTGCAAGGAGCAGCAGAAATCGTCTTTGCACAGGTGCTGGCCACGTTCTCTCCCCACGCACCATTTCTGGCCGGAGAAGGGGCCTCATTCATGGGTGTCTCAGTGCCTCGGTAATCTCCTGGGCCCCGTCTCACGGGCTGGCCTTCGGCTGCGTGCCCCAGAGAGGGTCCCTCCTTCCCTCCCTGCTCCCAGGCTCCAAATGCACCTCGGACCCCTCACCGATTTATTCATCTCGCCTCCCAGACATCAATTAATGAGGACAAGGCAATTAAAGTGGGAAACGAGAGAGGGACAAGGGGCGCAAGGCCCATTTGTTGTCGCCTTGCCTTTTTGGAGAAAATCTATTCCATCTTTCCAATCAGATTTCATTAACACAAACTGTCCCAGCGAAATGCAGCAATCAAGATCTACACGGAGGTCGCCGGAATGAACCGGGACGTGGCAGGCAGCTGAGGAATGGGAGGGAGCAGGAATAAAGGCTATTTGTCAGCAGAACCACCACGGAGGGGCGGACGGGACGGGCCTTGCAACCTGCAGGCCGCTCCCAGGCCAAAGTGGGCCGCCCCATTGACTGCACAGCAGCAAACCCCACCCCAGACTCAGCCCCTCTGCGGCAGCTAACATGTGTTCAGGGAGTGAGCAGGTGGGATGTCCGGGGCCAAGAGGGCGAAAGAGAGTCGCTTCTCAGTATAGCTCAAGATAGAGATGTCTATATTAGGCGGTATAGAAATATGATAGCTAGCCGGATAGATAGATAGATAGATAGATAGATAGATAGATAGATAGATAGATAGATAGATAGATAGATAGTCTAAGCAAGCTGTATTATACTTTTAAAATTTGATTATTATCAATAATACTCCTAAGAGAACGCCTTCTTCGCTATGAACCACATCACCCATTGAGATCATCTGGAGAGGCTTGTCTGCAGTAGCCACCGGCTCGTCTGGTGGCTACTCAGGGATGGGCCATCTCCATTGCTGCCCAGAGGCTTTGGAACACACTTCCTGCTGAAATAAGAGCCTCCCCATCTCTGACAACTTTTTAAAAAGGCAGTCAAGAGACATTTGTTCACCCAGGCTTTTAATTAGATATTGTTTTAATTGAGTTTTTAATAGTGTTAACATTTTAAATTTTAATTGTTGTGATGTTTTAATCTTTTTATCTGTTTTTGTTGTTTTGTTGTGAACCTCCCGAGCAGGGGCGTAACTACCATTAGGCAAGGGGAGGCGGCTGCCTGGGGGCCCCCATGCCTCGAGGGACCCCCCAGAGGCAAGTCACATGACTATATATTGTGAAGTGTGTGTGTGCATCAGCGAGGGGCCCATTTTAAAATTTTGTCTCTGGGCCAACTCCAGCCTTGTTACGCCCCTGCTCCCGAGACTTGTGTTTTGGGCGTTAGATAAATGTTTTAAATGAATAAAAAGATATTCTTGCAAAGAATTATGTCATGGCATGACAAATCCCAGGCACCAGGGAGCCGTGGCACCTAGAAATTTGACCATGGTGCCTAACTCGTCTATTCAGAGGTGGAATGATGTGATATTTCATGATGTGTCTTCCGTGCTCATTCTTTCAGTGTCCACCTGAGAAAGAAGCCCAGATTTAGGAACATGGGAAGCTGCCATATACTGAGTCAGGCCCTTGGTCCCTCTCGCTCAGTATTGTCTATCCAGACTGGCAGCGGCTTCTCCAAGGTTGCAGGCAGGAGTCTTTCTCTCATCTGGAGATGCTGCCGGGGAGGGGACTTGGAACCTTCTGCACGCAGGTGCTCTTCCACTGAGCTGCGGCCCCATCCCCTAAGGGGGGAACATCTTACAGTGCTTACACATGGGGGTCTCCCATTCAAATGCAAACCAGGGTGTACCCTGCTTGGCAAAGGGGACCATTCATGCTTGCTACCACATGACCAGCTCTCTTTGCCCCCTCCCCCAAGGGCTAAAGATGCACCTGTGGGACATGCACCCCACAGCATGAGCTCCCCGCCATGCCTTTGGGGCTGGTTGTCCTGCCGAAGCGGTGTGTGCCTCCCCTCTTCATTCGATGTGGCTCTTTTCTTTCTGAGTGCATCACATCCGAGTCACGCTCCGGAGCAACGCCTCAACCTGTCTCGGCCGTGGCCCATCCTTTGACAGATTGTACAATATCTCCGACTTGTTCTAAAGTTATTTCCAATCAGAAATGGCTTTATCTCCCTCCCTCTGCAGGCTCTCACATGCTATAGGCATAAGATAAACGTCTTGCCACAATCAAAATATTCCAATGTGCAGTCAGGATATTTATTCCGGATGTCCAGCGTTTTTAATAGTGATTTATTCTCCATACTCCTAGTGCGGAAAAGATACTGAAAATGTAACCTTCGGAGGGGGAAAAGCCACCTGACAAAACTTCTGAATGCCGCATCCATCACTGTGCTGGCATTTGCCGACGCACCGTCCCAAGAAATAAACACTTCCAAGTATTCTCTCTCGCGCATTTTTTATTCCGATTATACTCTGCCACAATACCGGCCCTATTTTACAAGTTGCCTTTTATGATAAAGATAGGAGCACCTTAATGGAATTGCGTTATCAGGCGCAGCCCGTCCAACTGTTTAAATAAGATACCGTCGGCAGGCTGCGTACCTGGAACATCCAGCAAGAAAACTCCATGCAAAAGAGGAAGTTTGCATATTTCACCCTGACATTTCAACTGGAGCCGACTCTGGAGGCAGGGAAGTCACCCAGTGCATCTGTGAGGAGGAGGAGGAGGAGGAGGAGGAGGAGGCAAAGATCACTCAAGTCCCAAGGAGAATTCAGATACTCTTGCCTGATGTCACGGGGCCTGCTAGCAAATGTCAGACCAGAGCAGCTGAAATCACCTTGAAACCAGAAGGATCTGTGTCAAATCTGCTGCCTGCAAGGGCTTCTCCTGCATGGGACCCACCACATTCACCTTGGGTGTCAAGGTAGGCACAATCTGAGCCCGGTTCACAGGTTGCATTCAACGCACATATGAGTATACAGTGTCCACAGCTCCAGCTGGTCACACGTTATACTGGACACAGGTTCAGCAGTACACCTCCTGTCTGTACAGCACATAATTAATCGATGGGATTCTTTGCCATGGGATGTGGTGATGGCCACCAGCTTGGATGGCTTTAAAAGAGGCTTATACAGATTCATGGCGGGCAGGTCTATCAGTGGCTACTAGTCTGGTGGCTGTGGGCCACCTCCAGCCTCAGAGGAAGGACGTCTCTCAATACCAGTTGCAGGAGAGCAGAAACAAGAGAGAGGGCATGTCCTACGCTCATGCCTGTGGGCTCCCCAGAGGCATCTGGTGGGCCACTGTGTGAAGCAAGATGCTGAACTAGATGGGCTTCCTTGGGCCTGATCCAGCAGGGCTGTTCTTATGTTCTTTTGTTATAAACCATGCATTTCAGGGGCCTGTGACCAGGGTTCACTCTGAAAATGATCCACACAAAGATATGTCCTAGTGCACAGGCATCGGCACATGTGTGCAGCATCATGTCTGAATCCTGCCAGCCTTGAGAAACCGAGGAGTGGATGCTCCTAAGCCAGCGTGGCCAGAACCTAAGGGGTATACTCATGAGTCAAACGGGCCGTAACGCAAAATTTAGCTTTAAAAACCCCAAATCTGGCAACAGAGCTAAGCACCACCTGCCACTTGCAAGGAGAAGCTCCCCCATTCACATTCCTTCATGGCTTCCATGAGTCATGCTATTCTGCATTCCTCTCCTCCTGAATTCCAGTTGGAGGAGGAGCATTTCTGAAGCCCACCCCTGAACTGGAGCACGTCCCGCGCGCCCAAACATTCATTTTCTTCTCAGTGGTCGTGGCTGGTTTCCATCGCATGTTTCTTTTCGGGTGGTGAGCCCCTTTAGGAGAATCGCTATCTTACGTAGTCTTTATTTGCTGCTTCCATGTAAACCACTCTGAGCACCTGTGGAAAAGCACCATATAGATACCCTCAGCCCATTCATTTGCTTCTTGGCTCCCTCTGTGCTACCGATACATGCACTGATAAGCAGAGCAGCAGCAGCAGCAACGAAGCCAAAGTTGCTGGTCACAGGTAAAGTGGTCTTAATAGTCTTCTGACATGGCGTGTTGACGAAGAGCCCCCAGAGTGTTAAAGCACCACGTGAGAAGGATCCTGAGGCAACAGGATCCCTTTGCTTCCTGGCACTGCTTGATCAAGGGTGCTGGTGGTGCCTGGAGGCAACCGGGCTTACAAGGGTGGAGGGAGTTAAATCTGTGACACTATTACAGAAGAGGATTCCTAAGGCAACTGGTCACGCGCAGCTCCAACTCCGGGAGAAATGTGCAAGAGGAACCTTTCCGCGGCGGCTCTGCAGGAGACAGCAGCCTGCCTTCCACACAGGATGGGAGGCAGCCACACCCAGAGAGGCTCTTCTCCACCATCCTGCATAATCAGCGGGGCATATGGAGGACATGAAACGGGGGGTGATTTAACACACCCACCATTTACGGCTGTGCTCCTTCTTTCCTTTTTACCTTTATCAGTAATTTGTACGGCAGGACAGCCTGCTAATTCAACATGCTGGTAGTTACTGCCATCTGCTATAAAGAACCCCTTTTATTGTTTTTCTTCCCCCCACCCTTTTTTAGAGGCAATACTTAGTGTCTCTACTCAAAAAGGTGAAAGAAAGAAAGAAAGAAGAGAGAGAGAGAGAGAGAGAGAGAGAGAGAGAGAGAGAGAGAGAGAGAAAGAAAGAAAGAAAGAAAGAAAGAAAGAAAGAAAGAAAGAAAGAAAGAAAGAAAGAAAGAAGAGAGAGAGAAAGAGAAGGAAGGAAGGAGGGAGGGGGGACTCCATCCCAGAACAGCAAAGGGTGTTTGCAGAATGCAACATCCATGCACTGTGGGGAGGGGGGAATTATAGGGGTAAAAGGTGCTGCAGAGGCTGGTTGCAAGACGGTCCCGCTCCAGGGCACGGCCTCTCTCTCTTCCCAGACCAGACCCAGAGAAGCCCCAGACCTTGGACAGCTCCCAGGGCTAGAGAGGTAAAATCTCCAGAAATTTTGAAGTCATGAAAAAACCTGGCTTTTCCCCATTTGAGGGTGTGTGTGTGTGGAAATTTGGGGGAAATTTGAAATATAATCAATACCCTTTTTTATCGCCCTTTACAGGTCTAAAGTCACATTGTTTCTTTATTTATAATGTATAACCTGTTTTGCTCATGACATGGATCATGTTTGGTATATTATGACAAATATTTATACACCGCTTTTCAACAAAAGTTCCCAAGACTATACATAGATATAAACCAACCAACCAATGAAAATCAACCAATAAATAAGATGTCTCCCTGTCCCCAAAGGGCTCACAACCTAAAAAAGAAACGCAAGAGAGACCCCGGCAGCAGCCTCTGGAGGGATGCTGTGCTGGGGACGGAGAGGGCCAGTTGCTCTCCCCCTGCTCAGTCAAGAGAACCACCACTTTGAAAAGGGCCTCTTGGCTCAGCTGAAATAGAGTTTATGCAGAAAATCAGTCCAAATGCAGCCATTTACTTTTAAAATTTATCCCTCTCAGCAGTTTCTGCTTCTTCGGGTGCTTCATTTCTATCCTCTTAATGACTCAGGGAAACTGACTGGCCAGGATTGAGACAGCTTCGCTGCCTTTTCACGTGTGCTTTTATTTCGTGACCTGCTCTATTTCCAGACATAGGCCGGTTCCTTTCACATGATGCTGCAGAAGCCGGGGGAATCCAAAGCCAGCAAGACGTTAGGGAGAGTAAAGGCCAGAACACCTTCCCTTCTATGAATATATCTGTACAGCATTTATTAAATAGTTTCTTCATAATTCCAAAAGAAAAAAATTCATAGTCCATCCTCTGCCCCCCATTTTTTAAGAAAACAAACAAACAAGTCCTTAGGGGGAAACTGGTTCCCTCCGAATGTTCCCGTGCACCCCCCCCCCCAAACGGGCCTTCACATCTCTATCCAGGGAAACAGGTCAGCACCACGGTCAGCACCCATCAGGAGAATTCAGAGCTGCAACATACAGGAAGCTGCCCTATGCGGAGTCAGACCGTTAGTCCATCTAGTCCAGGACTGCCTACACTGACTGGCAGCAGCTCTCCAATATTTCAGGCAGGGGCCTCTCCCAGCCCTACCTGGAGATGCTACCAGGGAGGGAACCGGGGGCCTTCTGCAGGCAGGCAGGTGTCCTGTCCCCTGGTCACCCATCCGAAGGTAAACCATTTGCCTTGCTTAGCAGAGGGGACCATTCACGCTCACGATCGCAAGACCAGTTCTTCTCCCCATAGCGTCACAACCAAAAGGACTGTTTCTACGCAGCGATGCTGGAGGGCTTCCATCAAGCCCCCCTGGGAGGTTCTGGGGAGGTTCCTCTGAACCAGAAGGCATTGCCAAGGCCGTGTCCTTGCATCCTGGCAGCGGTACTGGCTGTATCCCTGCCCCCAGGGGTTCCTCATGGCAGCGTGCCAAGAGGTGCCTGGTCAAGGCCGCCTCCCCATCCAACTTCTCTCCCAGACTCTCCTCCACTGCCCGCGGGTGGGGACTCCGGGATCCGGGCTGAGGAGAGGACAAGTCCTGAAAAGCTAGGAGGCCCCATCCCAAGTGCTGGCAAAGATCTCACCAGAGGCTGAGGCTGTTCTTCAGACCCACGGTCCCAACAGGGCCGGGCTAGGAGAGAGTGCCCTGAGGGGGTGCAAACCGTGTTGCCCCATTTACCGAGCAGGCAATTGAGGGAAGGGCTGGAAGAGGGAGCTGCTGGCCACCTCCGCCCACTTCAGCCTCTCCACCACCAGAGAATCTCCTTGAGCAGAAGTGAATCCTACGGACCTGAGTGGTTTGGCCAAGGACACCAGAAAAAGAAGGCCGTTTCTTCCTTCTCCCATCATAGCAGAGCCCAGGTCCACTAGAGAGCCTGTTGCAGGACAGGCTGGACTTCTTCCCGTTATGCCCAGTTAGTCGGTTTGTGGGATTCCTTGCCACTTTATGTGAGCTCTCTCCGTGGCTGTTAGTCCTGCTGCCGGAGCAAAACCTCCATGCTCAGGAACAGAATGCTCCTGGAGACGGAGCCTCCTGGCAAAGGAGGTGGCGCAGCCCTTCACATGATCACACCCAGGTGGATATTTCACTCTCTCAATGTGCACCAGTAACAGAGAGGGAGAGAAGCGTCCTGGGAGAGAAGCGGGCAAACCCAGGGGAGGAGCCGGGTGGCAAACTGCACAGAGGCCAGTTCTAGAATTAAAGGGGTCCTCGTTAAACTGGACTCTAGCAGGCATGGGGCCCAGAGCAGAGGGGCACGGAAGGGGGGGGAATCCTCTCTCATCAGCCCCCCCAAGCTGCTGCTGCTGCTGCCACCTCCTTCCGCTTGGTGAAATTTGCAGAGGTGAAGTAACGGTAGATCACCTCACGCTAGCTGAAGCCGAAGCCAAAGGGGGGTGGGGTGGGGGGCTCCTGAGAGCCTCCAGCTTGAAGCCGCTCATCCAGTTTCTGACAGTGGGATACAGATGGGCAGAGTCAGCACAAAAACTCTGACAAAATGATTCATGGCCCTGCAGTTGGGCAGATGACCCTTTTTAGTAAAAAATTAATTGATGGCACGATACTCGATCCCAGGACGCCCCAAGCGAGACCCTGCTGGTCGGAGGCCGACTGCCAGGAAGCCCACAGATCTGGACGGGGGCAAAGGCAGACTCCCCAGCCCCGCCGGCCAGCTTCCGTCCAGAGGTCCCTCCGCCACGCTCCAAGGTTGCGCCAAGAACGTTCGCTCACCACTTGTGTGTTTCCTTCTCGGAGCTGCAGCCTTTCCATTCAGGAGGCAACCGGTATGAAAAACACCCGTCCCTGGAAGGGAATCTCCCCCCTGTAATTCCCTTCATTAACTGCATCTCTTCTTACAGCAGAAGCTGATGGGTTGTAAGGAGCACTGGACAAACACCAATCAGCCCAAAAGGACAGGGTGGGCCAGACTTAGTGAGGAAGTCCAACTGGTCAAGCGGACCCAGTCGCCTGCCTGGGAAGAGCAGAAAGTTCCAAGTTCCCTCCCTGGCAGCATCTCCAACGAGATAGGGCTGGGAGAGAGACTCCTGCCTGCCACCTTGGAGAAGCCGCTGCCAGTCTGTGAAGACCATACTGAGCTAGATGGACCAAGGGTCTGACTCCGTATATGGCAGCTTCCTAGGTTCCCTTCCCAAGAAGAAACCATGCTTAGAGAGGAGAGCTGGTCCTGTGGTAGCAAGCATGACTTGTCCCCCTAGCTAAGCAGGGTCTGCCCTGGTTGCATATGAATGGGAGACTAGAAGTGTGAGCAGCACTGGAAGAGATTCCCCTCTGCAGGGGATGATGGAGCCGCTCTGGGAAGAGCATCTCCAGGTTGCAAGTTCATTCCCTGGTGGAATCTCCAAGAGAGGGCTGAGAGAGAGAGATTCCTGCCTGCCACCTTGGAGAAGCCGCTGCCAGTCTGGGTAGACGATACTAAGTGGGATGGAGCAATGCTCTGACTCAGTATATGGCAGCTGCCTAAGTTCCTATCTTCCTCTCTCTCTTTTTAAAAAAAACAAGTTTCTAACCCTGATGACGACGATTCCTAAACCGTGTTGTGCCATGGGAGGGTGGAGATGCTGAAGAGGTTGGTGGGGGCCTCGTACCACTGCCTTAACCCGTAAGACCCCGGTGCTCTGTCAGTCACAAGGCTGGCAGGCTGAGGGCCACACTCCACAACCACAACAGTAGCCATGGGGTTCATCCTTCCCCTGCACCATTTCCCTGCACCCCACAAAACCTCTCAAGAAAACAGAAGCACATAAGAGCAGCCCTGCTGGGTCTAGTCCAACACCCTGTCCACACAGTGGCCCACCAGATGCCTCTGGGGACCCCCAGGCAAGAGGGGAAGGCAGGCCCCCTCCCTGAAACTGGCCTCCGGAAGCATCCTGCCTCTGAGCCTGGAAGCAGCCTCTGGGCGGGGCAGGTGTGTAGCAAGGCAGTCCAGAAGGCAAGCAGGAGTAAAAAGAGCCGCGGTCAGGGGCAGAAGGAGCCCAGAGTCCAGCATGGACCAAGAGCCAGGGAACCCCACAGCAAGACGAACGAGGAAGCAGAGCTGGGTGCCCACCAACAAGGGTGCTGGAGCGAGAAGCAGCACCCAAGCCGGGCGCGTCCTGGGTCCTCGAGGGCCCGACTCCTCAATTCCTGGCGCTGGCTCTGGCGGGGCTGAGTAGCTGCCAGCAGCGGTCCTGATGCAGCTTCATCATCCGAGTCCCAGGACAAGGGTAGGGGGGTGTTGAGGGGCGGAGGCCCCTCGGGCCCCTCCTCCTCCGTGTCAGGTTGTGGGCTCTTGCCTGCCTCCTCCAGCGAAGCCTCCTCCGGGCCAGACCCAGGTGCCACGATATCCTTCTGTGGGGCGGTCTTCTGCCAGGACCCACCCTGATGCATTGCGAGCACAGATTAAGGTGACCTCTGAGCTCCGCTGGGCTTCTTCTCTGACCCCCTCCCACTCCTTTCCCTGATGCAAAATGCAGATTTCAAATAACTAATAATATTTAAAACTCGCAAGCCGGCTGCTTTTCCAAACAGCTTAAGGTTCTTAAAAGACCATAAATCAGCAGCATCACACCACCAGACCTTATCAAAATGTCAAAATCCATTCCGCTGTTCAGCTTTGCACCGGACTGAGGATGCACCGCTTTTTAGGGAGAAAGAAAACCACAGAGACCAAACACTATTGCATAATCCCACCCACAGAGTATGCAGAGAAAACACTGGAAACTCAGAGCCTCCTTTTGGAGATGCAGGAAAACAAGCCCAGAAGCTAACAAACAGCAGAGCAAAATGGCAGATGGGACGAAAACAGATTAAAATGGGAAAACCCAATTAAAACCAGTTTTAAAATGCTACTTTGAAAAGGAGAGTTTTCAGGTTCTTTTCAAAACTAGTCAAAGAGGGAGCCTGGAGAAGCTCTTCTGGGAGAGCATCCTAGAGACGGGGGTCGCTACCAAGGAGGCCCTGCCCCAGGCCCCCGCCAGCTGAATCTGTGTCAATGGTGGAGCCAGGGTGAAAGCAGTCTGACAGGCACCCGCAGTCCCAAGCCGTGTGCAGGGCGCTGATGGTCAAAACCAGCACTTGGAATCTGGCCTGGAAGCAAACTGTCAGCCACTGAAGCTGCCAGAGGATTGATGTGACCCTTGTGAAGCGACATGTACCCCCAAGCAGAGGGGAGGAGAGCTGGTCTGGTGGGAGCAAGCCTGGATGGGCCCCTTGGCTGAGCAGGGTCTGCCCTGGTTTGCATCTGAATGGGAGACTCCATGTGTCAGCTCTGTAAGCTATTCCCCTGAGGGGATGATGGGGCCGCTCTGGGAAGAGCACCTGCCGGCTTGCCTGCAGAAGGCTCCGAGTTCCCTCCCTGGCAGCATCTCCAAGAGAGGGCTGAGAGAGAGAATCCTGCCTGCAGCCTTGGAGAAGCCGCTGCCAGTCTGGGTAGACAATCCTGAGCTAGACGGACCAAGGGTCGGACTCGGTAGAAGGCAGCTTCCTCTGTTCCTAAGCACCTTTGTGGAAGGATTCTGGACCAATCAAGGGGTCTGAACTGTCTTCAAGGGCTGCCCCACAGCGACCCAATTTGGACACAACCGAGGTGAGAGGTGGTTTCTTCAGGTAGGCTCAGGGCTGCGGTGCCTGCCAGAAGTGGCAAGAGGAACTCCTGCCCTCTGCTGCCACCCGTGTGCCCAGAGCTGCCTCTTGGCCCCTCAGCTGAGCAGCAACAGGATGCCTGGGCCCAGCCCTGGGAGGGAGGGAGGGAGGGAGGGAGAGAGAGGCCAGCTTTCCTGGGCTGAGCCTCACCTTGCTGGGAAGCCAGCCGGGGTTCGTCTTCCCAGCAGCCCTCTGGCTGCTGACCGCATCCTTCCCAGAGGACAGGCAGAAACGAACTTGCTGTTGATACATAGGCAATGGAAAACCACGCACAGGGGGCCACCCGTTTGCAGAGAGCGTGCCCCGCAACCTCCCCCCAGCCCCAGACAATTTCCTTTGCCCTCGTGCGCGCCTCTGCCGCCTGTTTACCTGCCCCCTCGGCTCAGGCAGAAAGCAAGCGCTTTTGTTTAAAAACACAGCCGGAAAGGCCATCTTCACCACCGTGCGGATCCAATTCCAGCCCGACAGAGATGTAATCACCGCGCTTGCAAGAGAGCTGCAGCCACAGCAACGTGGAGCAAGCTCCTGGCACACAATCGCGGCAATCTCCCGGAGAGCACCCAGCTTATCTCGAGGTCACAGCTAATTATGGAGCCCGAGTTTCCCCCCTTCCACTCACTCCAAACTGAATCATAACACTCTTAAGACCCAACACATTTATTACGGCGACTCTGAACCAGAGAGTATTAAAAACTTGTGAAAGTGACTTTGCAAATTGCCAAACAGTCACCGGCCTAATGAAGCGGGACTTCTAAAGTGACTGAGAAATAATTCCCATATTACAGAGACAGCAACCGAGAGCACAGCAGAGCCCGGGGAGGAAGGGGGAAGAGGGGGAAGAAACGGCCACCACGGCAAAGGAGCCCACTCCGACGCTGGAGGGAGGAAGAGACACTTGCTCACTGGGGACAAGAAAAGGAGCAGAAATGGCCATCTCCTCGCAAGAAGCATGCCTCTCCTCCTCCTCCTCCTCCTCCTCCTCCTCCTCCTCCTCCTCCTCCTCCATGAGGGGTCCCCTTTGCTGAGCAGGGTCCACCCTGGTTTGCATTTGAAAGGGAGACCACAAGTGAGCACGGTAAGATCTTTCCCTGAGGGGATGGAGCTGCAGCTCAGTGGAAGAGCATCTGCTGTCCCAGGTTCCATCTCTGGCGGCAGCATCTCCACCTAGGACTGGGAGAGAGACTCCTGCCTGAAACCTCGGAGGGCTGCTGCCAGTCAGGGCAGACAACCCTGTGCTAGAGGGCCCCAGGGTCTGGCTGGGTATCAGGCAGCTCCCCCGGCTCTTCTGCTCGGTCCGGTGACCTTACCGGGCTCCTCTGCTGCTGCTTGAGGGCTATTGCTTGTGACTTCCCGAGGGCCTTGGGCGGCGGGCGGCTCCTTGTTGGAACCTGGCCATGCCCGACTCCAGAGCAGGGCTTCCTCCAGTGAGCAGAAGGAGCAGACCTCAGCCAGGACCCCCAGCATTGGGAGGGAGGAAAGGAGGGAGGGGGAGCCCCCCAGGACCTGGAGCTCACCGCTCTTACAGAAGCCTTACAGAAGAGAGAGCTCTTCCGTGCAAGGCCCGGGGGGGGGGCAGTGGCAGCCCCCATCAGCCCTGAGTGCGACTCCCTGGCTGGCGGAGCGGGCCTGTGTCCAGCACTGTGGATGACCCACTTCGCCCCCTCAGGCCAGAGGGACGGGGACTCCTGCAGACTTGGAGGAGTAATTTGGTGGGAGAGAGAGCGCGCGCAGAGGGCAGCCTTTTAAGTCTGACCTGAAAGGCTGAGGGGAGCTACAAGGGCTCACCTCATCAGAGCACATCATAAGCTCAAGGCTGCAGCCGCCTTTGGAATCGGCAAGGAGGACAAAAAGGCGCCACAGACCAGCCCAAGGAGGCAGCCTCTGTGCCCTGTTCAAAAAGCCCCCCCCCCGTCCCTCCAGCGACCTGGGCCAAAAAAGGCTCAGGGAAGGAGGAAGGAAACAGGGCAGGGTGCAACAGCAGCTTATTGAAGCTTATTGATCCCGAGGAGAACCCTTCTTCAGGGGAAGTGGCTTACAAAGCCCAATACTCAAGCAAGCTGCTGAGAAGCTGAGTATTGTGCTTTGCATCCCTGCCGGCGTCCGTCCTTCCTTCCTTCCCACCTACTGGCGGGGTGCCTTCCCCTCCTATGTGCTTCTGCCAAAACCTCAGGGCCACCACTGGGAAAGGCCCTGCTCTCCGCTCCCCCCGCCCACAAGTCACCCCACCCAAGGAGGAGTTAGGGAGAACCCGAGGGAGGTCAGAGGGCACCGCAACGTTTCCGAGGACCCTCCGGATGCCCTCTGGCAGAAACCATTCCCTTCCACAGGTTGGCTCTCTACTTGCTAGCTTTCCATGTGGCTTTTCAACGGCACCCTCCACCTTCCGTCTGAGGTGGGACAGTCCAAGCTACCCCCTCATGATGACGGGGGGTGCCTGGGGTGGCATCGGGGGGGGCAGCCGTCGCCACTCTCACCAGGCAGAGGCGAGAAGTTTGTCAGTAGATGCGGAAAAGAGCTGTGCGGGCAAAGCCACGCCTGGGGGGCAACATGGGTGGCTGCCAACCCTGGGGGCCCCACACCTGCCTGATGGGCAGCTAGAACAGGCTCGGGGGGGGAGGCCGGACCTCCTCCCATCCCACTTCCACCCCCGCTTCCCACTACCAGGTGAGGAGGGCAGAGACGGGAACGCGCCCCCCCCCCCACAAGTGGCCACGTCAAGGAAGGGTCAGTCCTGTGCTGTAATGGCTGACAGCAACTGGAAGGCTGGCCGATGGCTACACCAAGCCATGGCTCTTGGTCTGTTTGCTTGCTAAATTTCATTTCATTTATATTCTGCCCATCCCAGAATGGCTCAGGGCAGTTCACATCCCAACCACTTAACATTAAACATAGAATTAAAGCAGTTAAAATGTTAATATAAATATATTAATAGTTATGTTAATATATAGTTAAGATTATTTATATAACATTATGATATAAATATAATTTTATTTATATTATCATATCATTTATTATATAATTAATATAATTAATATTAATATAATATTAATGTAATATATTAATATTAAAATATTAATCTACAACTCATTTTCAAAACCAATTAAATATTATTAAAAGCCAGGCTGAAAAGATGGCTCTTTGAGGCTCTCTTGAAGGCCCCCAGAGATGAGAAGCCCCTTAGACCCACGGGAAGCACGTTTCACAGCCCGCCACCAGATGAACCGCTGGCACCCAGAGATGATGATGATGATGATGATGATGATGATTTTTACATTTATATCCCGCTCTTCCTCCAAGGAGCCCAGAGCGGTGTACTCCATACTTGAGTTTCTCCTCACAACAACCCTGTGGAGTAGGTTAGGCTGGGAGAGAAGTGACTGGCGCAGAGTCACCCAGCTAGTTTCATGGCTGAATGGGGATTTGAACTCAGGTCTCCCCGGTCCTAGTCCAGCACTCTAACCACTACACCACGCTGGCTCTCTGGGAGATGGACCCCACCCGATGACCTCAAGGAGCCGTGGGCAGTGTTCCCTCTAACAGGGATCCCCAGATTTTGTTGACTACAACTCCCAGAATCCTCAACCAAAGGCCACTGCAGTTAAGAATGCTGGGAGCTGTAGTGAGCCACATCTCGGAATCCCGATTAGAGGGAACACTGGTGCTGGGGGGGGTGTGATCTGGCAGGGAAGGGCATTATCTCAGGTAACGCGGCCCTAAGCCATTCAAGGCTTTAAAAAACAGTGGTACATCTGCTGGTCACCTCCAGACCTGACTACCGCAATGCGCTCTATGTGGGGCTGCCCTTGTATGTGGTCCGGAAACTACAGCTGGTCCAGAATGTGGCAACCAGGTTGGTCTCTGGGTCATCTTGGAGAGACCATATCACTCCTCTCTTAAAAGGTCTACACTGGCTGCCGATATGTTTCCTGACAAAATACAAAGTGCTAGTTATAACCTATAAAGCCCTAAACGGTTTAGGCCCTGGGTATTTAAGAGGCCGTCTTCTTCCTCATGAACCCCACCGCCCACTAAGATCATCTGGAGAGGTTTGTCTGCATTTGCCACCAGCTCATCTGGTGGCCACTCAGGGAGGGGCCTTTTTCTCCGCTGCTGCCCTGAGGCTTTGGAATGTGCTCTCTAGTGAAATAAGAGCCTCCCCATCTCTGACAGCTTTAAAAAAGTCTTTAAGGACACATCTGTTCACCCAGGCTCTTAATTAATATTTTTTTAATGGTTTTAATGTTGTTTTAAAATATTGTTTAAAATTTTTTAACTTGTTATCATGTTTTAAACTTTTTGTTTTTGTTTTAACTAATGTTTTACTTTCTGTTTTTATTTTGTTATAAACCGCCCGGAGACGTAGTATTAAAAATATGTTAAATAAAAACAACAGCAATAATAATAAAGGTAATAACCAGCACTTTATATTTTGCCCGGAACATGCTGGCAGCCCGGATTTGAGATTTGGTCTCAAATTTAGAATGTTCGGTTCGTTTTACGACATGCTGCAGTGGAGAACTCAACTCCTTCCCCATACCCCCCCCCCTCGGCCCCACATTTCTCAGGCCAACAGAGGACAAACCACAGCTCAACCGCAGAGTGTCTGGTTTGCAGGCACCTGCTTCAGGCTGACGGATCGCCACTTGCAAAGACCTCAGACTGGCACCGGTTGGAGGCGGCAGCCTGGATTCAAGGAACGGACGGCCTGATTCCGGAGAAAGCCGCGGCTCCCTGTGCTGGTGCCCCGCCAGGCCTGCAGGCAGCTGGACCTGGATCCCAGACCCGCTCCGGTCCTGGTTCGCCACTGAGGTCAGAGCCCGAACTGGGGGCTTGGCCTGGAAGCAGAAGCAGGCAGGCTGGGCAGCTGGAAACGAAGCGGAATTAGGGATTCTGGAAGAAGTCAAGGGAATCAGTTTGGATACCGCCTGTGAAGTTGCTTGGAGAGGGGAGTGGGGGGGCCGTATAGCGCTAGCCAAGACTGGCCAGCCACTCAATTCCCAACAGTGTCCAACAGCATCAAAGCCGAACTGAGCACCTGCCAGGTGGACTCACCCTCGCCCAACATCGCCTGCCCAGACAGATTCTTGCTTGCCTGCTAGTCCCGGGCCTGGCGACGCTTCTCCCAAGGGCCGGCTGGGGCCGCCGGCAATGCTGAGCAGCAGCCCCATAAACGGCCGGCTCCCACCCAGCCGCTCGATCAAGCCCTCAGAGCGGCCCGCCTAACCCGTTTTGTCATCCAGCTCTATCATCCGGCTCTCTTTCGCCTGGCGCTGTCGGGGTGCGTTAGCAGCACCAGCCGGGGTTGCTTCTCTCAATGAGGCTTCTATGCATTTTCCCAGGGAGCTGGTGACAGGAGATGCCGGCTCTTGGCTGGCGCTTCCGGCAAGAGGAAAGAGATGGCTTGTGAAAAGAGCCCAGGCAGCCCCCACCCGCCAAAAGCAAGCCGGTCCATCACAGAGGCGGAAAGCGAGAGGAGGACGAGGCCTGCCTCACAGTCACTGGTGTCAAGAGGGCTCTGTCGGGTGAGCCTGCCGGGGCGGAACGGCAGGAAGATCCCCGTCAATGAGAGACACCCGCACTGGGGCCAGAGGATGCCATGTGGCTGGACTGCACCACTTCAGACCGGAGGGGGGGGGAGCTGGATTCAATGTCCCAGATACACCACCCGGGGTGTGTGTGTGTGTGTGTGTGTGTGTGTGCGCGCGCGCGCAAAGAGGCACCTTTTTATGTGGTGATTCTCTTTATTGAGCAGGGGGAGAGCAACTGGCCCTCTCCATCCCCTGCACAGCAGCCCTCCAGTGGCTGTGGCCGGGATCTTATCTTATGTTTCTTTTCAGATTGGGAGCCCTTTGGGGACAGGGAGCCATCTTCTTCATTTATTTATATCTATGTAAACCACCTTGGGAACTTTGGCTGAATAGTGGTATATAAACATTGTTTGCTGGTCAATGACCAAATAAACTTATAACTAACTAAACATTGCGGTGGGGGGGGGGCTGTTATACACACACACACACACACACACACACGGAACTAACATGCTGTAGAGAATCTTATCATAGCATCGTAGAAGCTTAGACTCAGCAGGAAATTCGGAGGCCTTTTCCTCCAACTCCCTCCACAGAATGATAGGATGTAAGGTTGAGACCTTGCTCAGCGCAGGAAACGGCTACAGCCCCCCAGTCGATGGCCATGCAGCCCCTAGCAAAGAAGGGCCCCCCACGGCATGAGGCCGGCTGTTCCGCTGCCACCCGGCTCTTCCAGTCAGGAAGTTCCTCCTAATGGCTAGCCCGAATCTGCTTCCTTGCCCTCTCGGCTCCCTGCCCTCGGGAGGAGCGACAGAGAACAAGGCCACTGTTTCTTCCACCTGAGGGCCAGGCTGCAGAGAGGAGCCAAGGCAAAGCATAGTCCTCCTGGGGCCCTCTTCCTGCCCCCTGCCCCCAATAGGCGGGGGGTCCTCAGCCATGTCGGGCCCCAGGGCAGGCGACAGCCCTCCCGGGATCAACCCTCTGTGGCGATCTTCACCCTGGACAGGACAACCGCCACACCCCTCCCTGGTTTGCTGAGGTGGACACACAAGCTTCAAGCAGAGACTCTGCGCCTCAGTGAGAAGAACCACAGATGCACCTCCGGAAAGCATTTCTCTCGGGCAGGCGGGATGATCAGAGAGCCGGGACGGCCTGTGGCTTCCTGCCCAACTGGCACACTGGTGGGCACCCCCAGGGCTTCTGGGGGCCCCAGGGCACTGGCGGAGCCAGACAGCAGCACCCGCCACTCAGCGATGAGCCCGTCTGAGGCGCTGCGGCCGTTGCCCCACGGCTGCGGCTGGCAGCCCTGCCCTGAAGGGAGCAAGCATATGCCTCACCCTTGGATGAATGGAGTCGTCCTGGTGTCATGAGCCCAAGAGCAAGCAGAGGCTGGGGTGGAGAGTCTGCAGGGGGGTCAGAAGGGGAGGCCCCACCAACCCAGGCGCCTGCCGACCCCCTGCCATTAGGAGCCCCCGCACCGGGTGAACCAGAAGGACCCCAAGGGGTCCCCCGCAAAGCTCAAGGGGACGGCTCTCTCAGGGTCCTCGGACTCAGAGGAATCGGCCATGACGGAATCCCCCCCCCCCCGGCACCACCATGCAGGAACTCCCCCTTCTGCTGGGACGCCCAGCTCCAGGTTCTCCTGCCTAGCGTGGTCTGTGGTCCTGGCCCTGAGATGAGAACCCATCGTCTACATCCGGCACGTCCAGGGAGAGCAACGCCACAGCCTCTCTCTTGCTCTCTGCCATCTCTCCTGCCTCCTTTTTAAAAGGCACTGAGGGAAGAGCAGCAGAGCGATGACCTGTTGGGCTCAAAAACGCCACTTGGGGCCCCCCGAGGTGGCTGGACCCGAGCTCCCCTCACCCCCCTCCGCTCCCGGGCCACTCGGGCTGAAGGCGGGGGGGCGGCGGGAGTTCTCCTGGCCTGCCGCTGCTGTCCTGGGCTCTGTCCACGGCCGAGCACCCCTGCTCAGCGGTGTGCCTTCAGGGCTGCCAGTTTCGCCACTGGGCGTGCGTTCAGAGCCAGCTGTGGTCCCTGAGCAAGCCATTCCCCACGGGACGCTGGGTGAGCGCACCAAAGCCAGGCCGGCGGGTGATCGGCCCATGTGCGGGAGTTCTCTGGAAGTGGCTCCAAGAGGAGGGATTGGTTTCTGGAAACCAAGGCCTGGATGCCGGCACGCTGGGGTGGGGCAGGCAATGGAGAGGCCCCTCCTCGAAGCTGGCTCTGCCAGGGCAAAGGCCTCGCAGCTGGATGAATGCCCCCAGTCTGAAATGCCCATGCCAAGGCAATGTGCTGGGCAGCAGGCTGACTCCCCCCACCCCAGAAACACGACTGGCCACACCATGGGAAGGACAGCATGGCCCCTGTGATCCGGTTGCTGCCGGGGAAGTCGCCAGCCCCGTCTGCTTGGCCTTGCCCTTCTTGCCTGCCTGCCTCTTGAGCCTTTCCCTTGCATCTGGGCGAGAGGGCAGGGCCCCACTTCTGCCCTTGAGGAGGGTTCCCCCCTCCTTCCTCCTTATTTATTCTTCAGTTTTTACACTGCCTTTCATAAAGCACCCCAAGGCCGTTTGCAAAAGTCCAAATACAGTCCCATCCCATGCAGACCATTTTAAACCTTGACACCAGCTAACAGTAAAAACCAACACACACACCCCCCAAACCCCAACCAGCATACAAAAGCAACCATCACAAAAAGTGTCCAGCAGGGAAGGGAATGAGATTCCACTTTAACAGATGCTTCCAGGAAATGACCCAGTTTGCATTTAATGGTTCAAGCCCTCTATTTGCCGGATGCAGAAGATTACTGAACAATACACAGAAAAGACTTTCCGGACCAATCTCCATGCTCAGAAAAACTAAGCGCCACACAGCATTCTTGGGGACCAGCCCAGCTCAGGAGGCAGGAGGAGGGTCATATACTGCAGGGGCCCTCAAAGCAGGGGATGATGGGGACTGTAGTGCTGCAACATCTGGGCACCCGAGAAGGTTGGGAAACCCTGATAACATGATGAGCGGTCATCTGTCTATGTGGAAACCCATTGCTGGGGGGCAGGGGCTCTTGGCTCAATTGATCATCTTGGAGTCTGTGGGGGAAGGAAAGGGAATCAGGAGCCCCTTCGAGTATCTTGGCCCCACGCTCATTAGGGCTTCAAATTTTATTGATTGATTGATTGATTGATTGATAAATTTATATACTGCCTTTCATCAAAACAATCCCAAGGCGGTTCACAAACAAAAATTAAAACAAGGCTATAAAAAACCACACAGTTAAAATATAAGCTAAAATATAAAAACAGATCTGACTAAAAAGATTTACAATTCAAGCATAAAATAACCATCCAAAATACAAAGAAGCAGCAGTAGAGACAATCATATAAAAGCCTGGGTGAGAAGCCAAGATTTCAAACACTTTCTAAAAAAACAAACAACCTGCTGGAGACCAAGGCTCGAATGGTCACCAGGAGAGCATTCCAGAGTCTGGGGGCAGCCACAGAGAAGGCCCTGCCTGCCCCGCATGCACGACAACCGAGCCTCCCTCATTGCTGGCACCCGGAGCAGAGCCCCTTCAGATGACCGGGTCAAGCAGGCAGCAACCCTTGGGAGCAGGTGGTCCCTCAGGTATCCCGGGCCTGATTAAGGGCTTTCAAGGTCAAAATCCGCACCTTGAACTGGTGCTGGTTTTATACAAATACCCCAAGCCGACACTTTCACTTCTTGGCCTGGGAACTATCGAGGAAGCCAGCACCCTAGAACCGCTAATTCTTTGGCCTAAATGGCTCATGAGCTTTGCTGGGTCGCCTTCCGTTTCCAGCAGGACGGCACAACAGAGCCCACGGTTCTCCTCCAGCCCCGTCTTCCAAAACGCTCATTAGAGCATCTCAAGTTCGGCTCCTGCCTTCCGCTTAGCTCTCACTTTCCGAGCCGAAGAACCCCAGATCTTTTTAGCCTCTCCTCGTGTGGTTCCCCCCTCCATACTCAGCAGCAAGCAAAAGCACACGTAGTCGCCTTCCTCAGCAGTTGAGCCATCAGGAAATGTGGCAAAGGGGTGATTAACTCACACGGAGAAACAATACTTCAGAGAGCAGAAACGGCTCTTCACTGCTGACTGGCCTGCCTGACTTCTGCCTGTGGCTCCCCCCCCCACTCAAAAATGCCACGCAAGCCGTACCCAACCTCCACAGCAAAGAGTCAGCGCCAGATGCACAGAGACAGGCAAGGGACCCATGCGCTGGATCCAGCTTAGAGACTGCTCCCCCTCAGGGGCTGGAGGTGGGTCCGGGACAGGCCTGGCTGCTCCGTGCCCAAAAAGGAGAGTGCAGGAGAGGCACAGCAGGCCCAACAACAGCTGGCTACCAACCGTGGTCCAAAGGCTGGAAGACTGTCCCAACAAGGACAGGCTGAAGTGTTTGGGTCTTTGGGGTTTAAGAAAGCCAGACAACTAAGAGGGGGGGGGACATGGCAGAAGTTTACACAATTATGCAGGGCATGGGGAACATCTGCGTCCCCCCCATGTGCCCCCCTGCCCAACTGAGGGGAAGCTGCTGAGAAGTGTGTGCAAATATCACAGCCGTGGGAGCAGGCCCCATCCTCCATGGGTCTTCCTCACCTGATGGCCCCTGCCTCCAAGAGCTGGGAGCCCCAGAGCGGATGGGCAGCCCCTCAGAAGAGCGGCCCACTGAGTCCCACCAGGCCTTCTGCAGCTGCCAACTCAAGCCTGCCAGGTTCTACCATGTTGTGCCCCCTGCGGGGGGGGCAGGCTTTTGCGCCTCCAAGCCAGCCCTCTCCGTAGGGGCAACCGTTGGTTCCCCTTGCAGTGGGGAGGCCCCAGGGAGATTCCTGTCTGAAGAAAGCTCCCTCCCAGGGCCTCCTTGGTGCTGGGCTCTCCATCCTCTGGCTCCGTTTCTGGCTTCCGGCTTGCCGACCTGGGCTGACCCTGGACTCCGTTCCTGCCCTCCAGCTGGGCTCTGCTCCGACCTTTAGCTCTGTGTAATCCTGGCCGGCCCAACCCAGTTCCCAACCCCTGGCTTGGATCCCGACTGCCCCCTTCCCTCCTGTCCGTGCCTGATTGCCTGGGGGGGCTCCTGACCAGGGACCCTGCAGCCTTCAAGGGAGCGGCCCACAGCTCGGCTCCGACTCAGAGACCCTCCGTGGAGTCGGTCTCCCTTGGCACCCCCGCCTCCCATCCTTTTTAAAATCGGGGGGGGGGGAAGGAAGCGCTTTCTCTCTCCTATCCATAAAGAGTCCAATTTTCCTTGCTCTATTAAGCAGGCTCTCAATGACTGTCCTGTGCGTGTTGAATTAAACTCTTTGTTAAAAAATGTCCTTATACATTTTTCCATAAATATAGTCAATTAACATGCTGGCAGACCAGCGAAACCTTTATTAAAGGCAACACTGAACAGCAGCAGCCTGAAGACCTGGCAAGGCAGCAATAAACGGGGTGGAGGAGAACCCATAAACACTGATTACGTGTGGCAGAGAGACAGCAGGAGTCCTTCGCCTTGGACGCCATCCTCTTCCATTGGCAACGCAAGAGAGAAGTCCCTTGGCCAAATCAAGGACCGGTTCACGGAAGAAGAAGAAATGGCTCCCAAGTCTCTCTCTCTCACCCATCTGCACTACAAATCTAAGCCCGCCGGGAACTGATTCAGCTGGCCTATACCCACCCACCCCAAAGAACAGAAGAATCTACAAAAGACTGTCGATTCTTCCAAGACGACAGTCTCTGGAGATCTCTAACTGGGCATCATAACAGTTGAGCAGGTCTGAAACCAATTCAAAGTGTGTGGTGTAAATATACAATGCTCTCACCTCTATTTCTGGGGGGAGCTTTGGGACTTGGTGTGGAGGAGGCGTCAGAAACGGAATCCTGACAAAACGAAGAGCTGAACTCCACATCTAGGAGGATCTGGCTGCTGCGCATCTCTCTTAGGAATGCCCCTTTTCAGGATTAGGTTCTTGGACGTCTCTCCCAACGGACTTCCACACAGAAAACCAGCACAGAAAGAAGGCTGGGCAACATTCGTTTCCTACATCTTGGAAACCTTTTCTTCCTTTTTGTGCACGATACAACCGATACAACCGCGGACAAACACCTCTTGATTGAAATCCCCTCAGGCCACCGGTTGCCAGGAAAATGGCTTGGCGGGGGGGTGGGCTGTCAGCTCCAGCCTGCGGGCCACTCCTGGACCACCCATGCCGAGGAGGAGGAGGAGGAGGGTCTTTCCAAAAGAGCACCGTTGAAGGTGCGTGCCAAGGTCAGGAGCACAAGCAACGTCTGGGCCCAGCCAGCCCGCCAAACTGTACCAGAGTCAGCAGGGAGGGGAGCGACCCCCGCCTTCCATCAAGAGGACCGAGGAACCACGAGTCAGGCGGCAACACACCCGGCTGGCCTGGTCCCCTCCGCGCCTGCCCCCTGACAGTGATGCATTGGCCCATCACGCGTATTTACAGGAGGACTTGGAATATACAACCTCATTTCCCTTGTAAACACGCTGCCATCCTGCCATCTGTATCACTCAGTGTCACTGTCCCTGCTGAGATACGGCGGCAGCAGCAGCAGACCCAGGCACTGCTGCCACCCGGCCTTCGCCATGGCTTTTCTTAAGCAGCAGCAGCAGCAGCAGTCGGGGGCCACCCAAAGGCGGGGGGGGGAGAGCCGAGCGGGCCAGGGGAGCTGCAGCCCAGGAGAGATTGGGGCTCTGGGCATTGTGCGTTGAGTTCCTATTCGCTGTTCTCTGGCTCAGGGGGTCCCAACTAGGTCAGGAGCTGGAAGACAGAAGGGCCTGCCCCATGGACTAGGTGGGGGGCAAGAAGCAGGCTCCTCCCCGTCATATCCAGCAGGGGCAAAGCAGAGACGTCACCCTCCCTGCCAATCCCCGAAGCCGAGGCCGCACAACCCGGTCCCCTCCTGGGCCTGAAGCGGGCGCTGAGGTCCAGCGGGAAAAGCCCAGCAGCCCGGTGAGTGGAAATCCAACCTGGTTAGAAGACCACTGGGGGTGGGGGTGGGGCGGGACCCAGCATCGGATCCTGGAGCCGGGGGGGGAGTGTTTTTATTTTAAATAGAGCAGAAGTGGCAGCTTCACCCCTGGGCTCTGTGGTCCTTCCAACGCTGCACAACCTCCTCAAAGACCTGAGATGACAGCAGGAGCAAAGAAATGCACGAGGGCTCCAACAGCAGCAGCAACACGTAGAGGGCAGCTCTATAACAGGCTGCTAGTCTGGGGGCTGGGGGCCCCCTCCAGCCTCAGAGGCACGATGCCTCTCAATCCCAGGGGCAGGGGAGCCCCAGCAGCAGGAGAGGGGGCCTGCCCTTAGCTCTTGCCTCTGGGCTCCCCAGGGGCATCTGGTGGGCCACTGTGTGGGAGACAGGATGCTGGACTAGATGGGCCTCCTTGGCCCAATCCAGCAGCGGGGCTGTGCTTATGTTCACACCCTCCTTCTCCCTCTGAAATGACATTCGGGCATCTCTTCCGTAGCCTCCTTCCAGCCCTGAAGACCAAGCCCTTTCCCAAGAACCGCCTCCAGATCACAGTTGCAATTATGTAAGAGCTCGGGGCATCCTGGAGTATTAAGATCATGGTAGTCCCCCACAGCGCCCCCCACTGCTTCATTTCAAAAGGCTGCACCCTCTGCACATTGTACGCCAGACCTGCCAGGTGGCCTGGCCACTCCCCTACACCTTAACAGCTTGGGTCCAGGGTCTTTAAGACAGTGCCACCTTCGTTATGAACCCTCCTGCCTCTCAAGATCATCTGGGGAGGTCCACCGATGGCTACCACAGGCTCGTTTGCTGGCTGCTCAGGATGAGGCCTTCTCTGGGGCTGCCTCGGGGCTCTGGAATGCGCTCTCTGTAAAAATCAGAGTTTCTCCATCTCTGCCTGCTTTTAAAAAGGCCCTTAAGGCACACCTTTTTCTCAGGCTTTTAGTGAGTTGGTTAATTTTAAATGGCTTCTTCTAGATCATAAAATGGTTCTAATCATTTTATCCTGTTTTAGATTTGTTGCATTTTAACTTATGTGCATTGCCTAGGAATGCACATGTCAGGTGGGATAGAAAGATGAGAAATGAATGAATGAATGAATGGCCGCAGGGCCAGCGGGCACAATCCTGCTTGACCTTTCATGTATCCGGTTGATGCTCGGCGGGAGGGAATGAGCGAGCCATCCCAGGGTCAAAGCCGTGGCAAGATTCCTGCAGGCTGCAACGCAAAGGTTGGACAAAACCTCGAGGCCATTGGGCCCACTTTGGCCCCTGCCCATAACAAAAGGCCTTGCCAATGACCAGGTAGCCGGGGAACTCTTCCAGCAAGGACAGCGGGGACGAAGAGCAAGACACCGCCAAAGAAAACCTCACCCTGCAACCACCTCTACAGCCACGGCAACATGGAGTCCAGGAGCCAATAAAAGCCAGAGGCGGTGTGTGTCTTTCTGTTCCTCTCCACTAGCGGATAATCCAGCCACCTTGGAGCATGAACTGCACAGTCCGAAGCGGAGTCCATCAGCAGCAGCATCGCTCCCAAGCTCCAAAGAGAGCAAAGCCTCTCCCTGGCAGTGCCAGGAAGAAGCCAGCAGACATTGAAGCAGCTGGAAGCATCCCGTTCCAGCCGGCCAAGCCCGGCCAGGCCTCCAGGGGCAGCAGCTTCCTTTGTTTTTTTACACTCCATGCCTCTGATGAGCTGGACTGCAGGCCACGGAAACTTCTGCTCTAATTGGCCAGGCTGGAGGCACCACAAGGCTCTCTCCTCCTTGGGCGGCTGCTGCGGCTGCGGCTGCAGACCAACACGGCTATCCCCGGGACACGGTTTGTTCATAACAGGGGTGGCCAGTGTGAGGCTCTCTCACTGCGGTTGGACTACAACTCCCATCATCAGTTGCAGCTGGGGATTGCAGTCAGTTGCAGTAGTTCAACATCAGCTGGAAAGCCTCGTTTTGGCCACTACTGGTTGGCAGCATCCCCAAGAGAGGGCTGAGAGAGATTCCTGCTTGCAACCTTGGAGAAGCTGCTGCCAGTCTGGGTAGACAAGACTGAGCTAGATGGACCAAGGGTCTGACTCAGTATATGGCAGCTGCCTATGTTCCTATGACAATACATTACAAGCCACATAGCATACTCAGAGTATCAAGGGCACCTTCAGCCAATGGCCCACAATTGTGGCTAATTGTGGTTTTTATTTTTTATTATTTTATTTTATTAACATATTTTTATACCGCCCAAAACTTATGTCTCTGGGCGTTGATGGGGGTGAGGAGGGGGAGAGGCCAGATTCAGAAGTAACATGAAACTGGAGTTAAACAGGGCAGAGGTTGGGACTCTGAATACATGAAACCTGTTCCAGCAACCGGATTTGTGAAACCTCAGTTTTGCCACAAAAGCGACCTGCAGTTTGCACAAAGGTTTGCCACTGAGGTTACGCCTGAACCCCGACACCAGCATAACCGCGGCTTCGTGTCAATTCTGAAACTGGAACCATTGAGGCGGCGGCACAGAGTGTGCCCTCTGCCAGCCCCTGTGGACACGTGTGTCCTTGCTTGTTCCTCCAAATGGCAACCCCGCTCTCCCGGGGTCACTGGAAATCAGGGGGCCCCTCTCCCATGATTCCCCATGCCAGCAGATCTGCATACAGTGCAATGCTGGACTGAGCCCGGGAATTTGAAATGGGTTGTAAAGATCCTTCCACGCAGCTGGTGTCCCCCCGGCCATGCATGCAGCCTGGCTCTGACGGACGGAGTGACAAAATCTCCTCTGGGTGGATGCAAGGCTTCACAGGGAAGGCCGGGGCAGGGGGCGGGTTGAGCAGCGATTCTGTTCCATTTTTTACCATGGAGAGTTGGGGGGCCCACACAAACAGGGCCCCTTTTGTGGGTTAGCTCAACCCGTGAGCATGCTGTCCGATGGGAGACCCAAGCTGTCCCAACCAACGTTCCTCCCCAGTCGACTGGCCTTCTCATGAGAAGGCGAGCCCACTGGAAACAAGCTGCCAGTGGAGAGCAGGCATGTAGTTTGGACTGCTTGGATGGGGCGTCCCTCGCAACAGCATCCTGGGTCATGGCGGGAAACACACACCACCACCCCCAGGATCCTTTGGCCTCCCTCATGTACATATCCCCTCCGAGAAAGTCTCCATGTCCCCTTCCCTTTCCAGAGTCGCCGGGCAATATAGTGCCCCATCCAGCCCCAGCCCACCCAGAGAGTGCTTGTGGGGGACTATTTGGGTGCCGGGCTCCTTAGGGGGCAGCGGTGCCATCGCTGTCAGAAGAAGGGCTGCCATGGCCTGCTCTGGAGAGGGACTTAAATGCCCAACCCCTTCCGAGGGCAGGCGGTCCGTGCCGAAAAGGCACAATCGCGCTTGGCATGCCCCCTTCAAGATCGTGGCCAGTCGCAGCCGCTCCGCTGACGTGCCGACACTCAGCCCCATGGTCTGGCTGTGGAGCTTGCTGAGACCAGCCTGGGGGGGGCAGTGAGCAGCAGGGAGGGGCTCCCCCCTTCTAGAAGCGGAGGCTGGTGGGCAAAGGTCTGCGGTGCAACTTACAGTTTAAAACTGAAACCGCGGCTTCACCAACTTCCGGTTTTGTGTGACGTCTGAATCTAGCCAGAGGGAGGGAGGGAGGGAGGGAGAGCCACTGGCTTGCGAAAGGCATTTGCAGCTCCATCCAGTTCTGTGGCTGCAGATGGTTCTGAACGGCTTCCAAGAGCGGAGACTCGGGCCCTTGGAGGCTGGGAAGAGTTCAGCTAGCACGTGCCGTTTGAGGTGGGAGGATCCCCGCTCCCCGCTTTTTGGTAACAGGGGCTGTTTGCTTCCTCTCCCTCCCCCCCTCCCCCTTTCCCCTTAGAGGCAACTTAAATATTAATCTGTAGTCTAAATGCAAAGCCGTAAGTCAGTTGCTGGCAGCTCCTGGGCCAAACCTGCCTGCTGAAGGGCGTCAAGCAAGGTCACAGCCGGCCCACCTGGAGAGGAGGAGAGCTGGCCTTGTGGCCGCAAGCAGGAATGGCCCCCTTTGCTAAGCAGGGCCTGCCCTGGTTTGCATCTGAATGGGAGACGCTGTCAGAGATTCCCCTCAGTGGATGGGGCACTCGGGAAAGAGCACCTGCCTGCTTGCGCGCAGAAGGCTCCCAGTTCCCTCCCTGGCAGCAGCATCTCCAGGATAGGTCTGAGAGAGAGACTCCTGCCTGCAGCCTTGGAGAAGCCGCTGCCAGTCTGTGAAGAGACAACACTGAGCTAGATGGACCAAGGGTCGGACTCAGTAGAAGGCAGCTTCCTCTGTTGCACCTGGGCACCTCCCTCTCCCTCTCATCTGTGGGGAGAGCAAGGAATGCATGGCGATCTTCCCAGCTTGGCCCCAGACTACCAAAGTGTAGGGGAGTGAGGGCTGAAGGGCCGGTTTCCCAGCATTTCCCCCAGTTCCGTCCTCTCTGGCTGCAGCAGGGCAAGGACAGCGGAGAGCTTTCCACCCTCCTTCCCTGCAAGGGATGTGGACAGAGGAAGAGGGTTCGTAGCAGACGGCCTGCCCCAGCCACACACAAGCACGCCGCCCCATTGCCCAGTGCCAAGCCCCCGGCTGAGGGGGCACAACCTTGCCACAACCGCCTTGAACCTATGCAGCATTTGTCAAAGTCTGCAGGTCAGCCAGGACTTCACAGGGCTAGCTAGTCCTGGCCAATCCCCAAACTGCACCCCAGACCCAGGAGTGGCCTCAGAACCCCCTTTTGCCTGGAAGATCTCAAAGCACACTGAGAACGAGGACTGTGCCTATGGGCATGCACAGAGTGCCCTTCCCTCAAAAGTGACGACTGCTGCTTGCAAAACATTTGGCCCTTGGGCACAGGTGTGAGAGTACAAGACGCATGAATATCCCAACAGTCGTCAAAGTCTGGGCTTTGTGCATTTGGCCCTTTGTGCCAATGCCTAAGCCAGAGAGGACCCTTCTGCATTCGCCAGTGGTGCCACAAGACCTCAAGACATTTGGGATGGGGGTGTGTGTGTCTCTCCAGCACCGAAAGGGCTGCTCTGAAAGAAGATTAAGCCCGAGTCACCCCTCACATGAGGAGCAGACAGCCGCACCTGGGAGCCCTGGAGAGGGGGAGGGACTCTGCTGAAGCCCTTCCGCTAGAGCAGGGGAGGGGACCTTGGCTCTCCAGCTGCTGTGGTTGAATTCCAACTCCCATCATCCCCACCCACAATACACTGTGTCTGTGGATGATGGGAGTTGTGGTTCAGCAGCCGCTGGAGAGTCCAGCTGGCCTTCCCGGGAGCTAGAGGGAAAGCCAGGCAGACGCAAGACCCTCTCTGGGCTGCTTCCCTAGCGGAGCGGTGGATGACGAGGGGAACGAACGGAGGGTCCTGCCTGCCCAGCTCCCTGAAGCTCTTCTCTGCCCCTGGAGAGAGACATACCTGGGGAGGCCGCTGAGGCGTGCCCCACACATCTCCCCAAAGTGACAAGCAACCCAGGGGCCAATTGGCACGTGCAAGGAGACACGGCCATGCGGGATCTGCCAGAAAGAGCTAGACCCCAAAGGGCGTCGTTAAGGGTTGGCCCATGGGGCTCGGGGCCCCAGGGAATGGCTCGGGGCCCCGAATGAATCTCACCAGCCACCTCCCTTTCAAATGTGGGAGGGGCGGCTGCCTCTGCTGGTGGCTTCCTGCCTCCATCTCCTCCCCCCAAGGCACTGGGCTGGGGACACAGCAGACGCTGTAGCCCCTCGTAGAGCACTGGCCGCCCCAGTTTTGCTGGGGGTGGGGGGAGGAGCCGGACGAAACTATTGCAGGGGGAGGCACGGTTGAGTGTAAGTACCCCAAGGGGGGCTGTGGGCTCTGGCCCCCCAGATCTTTGGAGTCCCTGGCAGTGCCCCTAGCTAGACTGGACCTTTGCTGGCCCAGGAGGGCTTCCATGGTGGGACCAGCCTGCCTACCCTGTATCCAGCCCAGCCCGTGGCAGTGCAAAGGTCCACTCCAGCGGCTTCCGCTGCCAGCTGGGGTCCCCCCCCCGCCACCCCAGCCCTTCTCACTCCCGGCCGCCAGCCCCCCCCCCCCCTCCGTGCACTCCGGAGATAGCAACTGACATTCAGGTTCTGTCTCTGCAACACTCACACTGCTGTCAGAAGGTTAATTAAAATGAGGAAATGTCACAAAAGTTCTCGGGATCTTCCTTCGCAAACCCCTTCGGCGAATCCTAAACCCATCAAATGACAACGCTGGAGAATTAATGTGCCCAACTACCCTTGTTGTTACTGGCAGCGGGGTGAGGAGTTGCTAGACCTCATCGTTGCTCTCCAAAAAGCTTGAAAAGACCCGGCCTGCAAGACACCACATTTACGGAGTGTTGCTCCAAGAGCAGCAGCCGGACCCCGGATATCTGCCCTGCCTTCATCGTGCTGCACAAGTTTATATTTCTCCAGATTCTGTCGTGAGACTGACTTGATAGTGTTCCAAACCTCACAGAAAGAGGCTGCAGACATTTCCGATGGATTAATCGAAAGGCAGACACAATCAGGGATGCACGAGGGATCCAGGCGTAAGTCTGGAATGGATGGGTGATGGTCCACTACACGGCCCTGTTGAATTAAAAACCCCAGAGAAGCACTGACTTGCTTCAACAAAACGGGGCTTCCTTTGGAAACTCCTCCAAGAGCTCAGGGAGGATTTCGAAAAAATGATTCTTTCAGTGTGACCTTCCCATCCCACCTCTCCTCCCAGCAGTGTTTGTCCCTTTCCCATTTTAACCTCACAGCCAGGGAGCGGCCCCCAGTCGCCCAGAGAGCTGGGGGGGGAGCAGGTGTGTGGGCCTGGGTCTCCCCCTCCTGGGCCAAGCCCAGCCTGCCCACCTCCGCCATCTGTGGCTGGCAGACTACCCAGGGCTTGATCACGGTTCCTGCTTTTTGCTACCAAATGGGACGGGCGCGCCGTGGGCGTCAACAGAAACAGCCTCGCCAACAAGTCTGAGATGATGCTCTTCAGTGCCTCAAGAATTCAGAACGACAAAAAGGGAAACTGACAAAGAGTCCTGTGGAACCCTCACAAGCGCTCGGTTTCTTCACTACGTTTTTCGGAAGTACCACTACTTCTGGAGTTGACATTCTCCAGCTCCTTCCCCAACCTCTGGAGCAGTAATGGCCACCCTGAAGAGGTTCTCCAGTTCCTGCTGGACTACAACTCCCACCATCAATGTATTGCAGCAGAGGATGATGGGAGTTGTAGTTGAGCAACAGCCTCTGGTGGCCCAGCCCTGCTCTAAAAGCTACATCTCCGGGTGGGGGAGGAGGCGGTTTCCACTCTCTGAACATCCACGCATGGGAGCGTTAATGTGGCGTGGAGCTGCTACTTCCTGTGCTGGTGAGGCTCACGGTGGACTGTGGTAGCAGATGGTGGGAGGACAATTATGTCTTTTCCTGCTGTATCTTTAACACGGAGAACAAGGACCATCTTGCTTTTTAAAACGGTGCAGGACAAGCTGTTGCAGATGAGCGGATATGGTGACATGATTAATACAGCAGACAGAGCAAAGCTTTCAGGAGGGCAGAGGAAGGGGTCTCAGGCAGCAACGCTTGCTAGGAGGACAGAGGTGTCCCGGACATATCCTTGCCTTCATCTGTGAAGGGCTGATTTAGCTTGAAATGTGGGCAGGCACTCCCACTCCCAGCTTTTGCATCCAGAGCAGCTGATCCACACATGGGGGCTTATTTATTTCTGCTTAGCAGCAGCCAGTGAAATAATCCAGCAGGAATCTGATCACTGCAGCCATGTGGCAACAGAGGAGAGGGAAGACCCAACCATTACCAAGGTGAGTCGCAACGCAACGACGGAGTCATGGGAGGCTAGTGCAGCGCTGCACATGCGTACGGCATGGTACCCACGCATGCATCCCTCACCACCGTGCCCCTTGGGCTGGAAAGAGCATGGGGCCATCCTCCTCCTCCATCTCCATCTCCATCTCATTCCAGCCATGCTACTCCCCAGCGACTGCTGTTTCTACACAGGGCTTGTGTTTGCTGGATCAGGGCAAACCCCTGTGAATTTCAAGAGAAGGAAACAACATGGCGGGGGGCAGGGGCAGGTTGGTGGGAGTTACAGTCAAGATGGTCTGTGTGGATGTTAAGCTTTAAAAGGTATATTTTTAATTAAAAGAAAAAGACCAAAGCTGCGATGCACCATCATAAAGCAGATAATTTTACAGCTGGATAGTCTCCCTCTGATGTACTTGAAAACCATTTTCAAGCGACATAAAGTTTAACATACCGGTACATCTGCCTACCCACTAGATTCTACATGGAATTTTAAATTTAATTATATTAAAGTATTGTTACAGAGCGCCTAGCAAGAATGCTAACCAACTGGAACTGGGAGAAAAGCGTCTCGCTCTCTCTTTTTTACAACCAGATTCTCCTTTTGAAATCTGTTTCTCACCAGGCTGAAAAATCATTTTGACACCTGGATTTATGCTGCTGCTGCTCTCTATATTTATCGATTACCAAGCAATCCAGCCTAGACCTGAAAATGTTTATCCACTTGTACGCTATTTTCTGGCACACAAGCCCTGCCTGCCCCTGTATCTTATCTCTGCCCAGGATTGAAAGCCTCTGCTCAGATACTGCCCAGAAAACAAGACCTAAAAATATTACATATAATCTCATTAGCAGCGCAAAGGACAGTGCAAAAGACCTACATATTTATAACTCGTCCTATTCACAGAGGCTGAAGGTGAGTAAAACACACACACACACACACACACACACCATATTGGGAAGAGGAAAATCACCACCACACAGAGAAACCGCAAAAGTTAGAGAAGATAGGCACAATCCAGCCAATGTGATTCATAATGCATCTGCTTCACTGTCCAGATATTCACCAGAGCATGTCACCATTTCCCTCCCTCTGTCCTTGGTCAACCCCTTGTGAGGAAAAGATTCCTTTAAGAGCTTTCATTGTGTGCTGGTCAGCCTTCCCTTGGAATCCCGTGTCCTGTTCTGGGCCACACATTCGAAGGAGGACATTGACAAATTGGAAGGAGTTCAGAAGAGGGCAACCAAGATGGTGAGAGGTCTGGAAATCAAGTCTGATGATGAGGCATGATTGAAGGTGCTCCCTATGCTTAGCCTGGAGGAGAAGAGAAGGGGAGACATGGTTGCCATCTTCCAATGTCTGAAGGGCTGACCCAGAGAAGGAGCAGCAGCTCTGTTGTCTTCTGTGGCTCCAGAGGACGGGAGTGGAACCCATGGGCTGAAATGACCAGGAAGTTGATTCAGGCAAGCCATCTGGAGGAATTTCCCAACAGTAAGAGCTGTTCAACACTGGAACAGTTGGCCTCATGCAGTGGTAGTAGGCGCTCTCTCTTTTGCTGGAGATGTTCAAACAGAAGGTGGATGGCCAGTTGCCAGGGTTGTTGGAGCATCTTCCTGCACAGAGCAGGGGTGTGTGTGTGGACTAGAAGATCTCCCAGGTCTCTTCCAACTCTAACATTCTTTGGTTCTAAGAAATGGGCTGGAAGGAACAACCAGACAGAGAACATGACATGAATGGTGTGGCCAAGCCTAGCAGAGAAAAAGAAGCTGCCATATTCTCTGCTATGGGGGCCTTGCTAATATTTGGTGGCGAATGTGGGCATCAAAAAGGTTACTGTTGAGGGCTGGTTACTAGTATACCTTCATGCTTGCATTGTTCCTGAACATGGACGACACACCACCTGGTACCAGGAATGGGTCCAGACCTACAGAGCAGAACATAGGAAGCTGCCTTCTACTGAACCAGACCTTTGGTCCATCTTGCTCAGTACTGTCTACACAGACTGGGGACAGGAAAGTCAGAAGCCAAGGGGAGCAGCTCAGAGTCCCAGCAATGCTACATCTCTCCAACCACGCTGCAGACAACCAGAGATGGTTTAAACAGCCATTTGCTTTGTTCCTGGAAGCCAGTGGGAGCATGGAGAAGACAGAGGAGAGGGAGGGAGCCTCTTTCTGGACCATGCAGAGCCTCAAGCTGCGGTTGTCCCCCACCACACACACACACACACACACACACACACACACACACACACACCCCATACCTTCTCACTAACTACAGAGGCAAAGTCTAAACATGATATTATGATCAACAAGTTTGAGAAATGCTGTACACCTAGTAGAACTGAGCCATTGGAGAGGTCTGTCTTGCATTCCAGGAAATAAAATGAGGTTGAGACCTTTCAGACTGCTGAGGCTGCCTTGAGAAAGCCGCATCAGGTGTGAAGATTTGGGGCCCTTGCTGACTCACTCTAAGGGGTCGAAAGGTCTGACTGAGGGCAACCCGGTTGCAAAGTAAGAGGCAGGTTGCTCGGAATTAAAGGTCTTGCATGGCGAAGGCAACTGGAATGTGCCAAGCTGCAAAAATCACTCAGGAGAGAGCAGACGAGTTGGGGAGGAAGATTCCTGCTGAGGCTGTAGACAGGATGGTGCTTTTTGTCTGTCCTAAGAGAATGCAGAGAGGCCTGCCGAGGTCTTGGCTGGCTCCTATGGAACACCATGCGAGTAACTGCACACAGTGTGGGAGCAAAGTGCACCGCAGCAATGCCAGGCTTGTGGGCAAACACACCTTTTGCTGGAATTGGCAAACAGCAGTAGAGCAACAAGGAGAAACAGCAGAGTAGCCAGGCGGTGGTCCAGGGAGGGAGGTGGAGCAGCCTCTGAAGGGCGAAGGGGAGTTCTTTCCAGTAGGGGTTCCCAACCTTGGGTCTCTGGGTTGGGTTGGCTTGGCACCATCACTAACCCCTTAGGAAGCCCTGCCTTACAGCAGCGCCATCAAGGCCCCGGGATATCAGCTTGGAGACCTGGACACTGAGATCCCTGAAGGTCTGGGCACTGGGGAGCAGAGGAAACCCACGACTAAGACAAAGGGGCGCTGTGAGTGTGAGGAGAACAGAATTGCAGCTGTGGGTGCCTGTGGCCAAGTGGGAATTCAGGGTTCAAATGCGATGTTTGCCGCTGCACAGGATTACGAGGAGTTATTTGGGCTTGACAGGAGTGAAGTGCCCGTCTAACACACACACACTCTGCTGCCAAGATGTCTACTCTTTTTGAGGCACAAACCTTGGTGATTGCGGGAGGCTGCTAGAGCAACATTTCTGAAGGAACTGGCAAACTATGCATGGGATACAGCATCGAGTCAATTCCAAGGAACCAAACAACTCCCTAGAAACTTCCCCCGAGCAAAGTGAAGGGGGGAAAAGAGAGCTGGATGGGATAAATTGCTTGACTTACAAGTCATAGAAAAGGTTGACGAGCATCGTGAGTGGATTCACTCTTTGGGGAGTGTCGGGGGAAAGGGTGACTCCCTTGGCTCATGTCTAGACCCCAAACAATGAAAATGTATGTTTCAAGTGAGAACAGTTTCCTCTTCCCACAAGGGAAGAAATCTTGCATAAACTGGTAGAGGCAAAATATTTCACTGTCTGGATGTCTCACGTGGACTTTAGCAAGTGCCTCTCCCAAACCTCAGTGCACGAGAACACATGGATAACACACCACTTGGGAGCGATCTTTTATAAAGACTTTAAGTTTGGCTTTAAATCACAGGAAAGTGCAGCAACTGTTTGGGGGCACAGAGGGCACAGAAGTGCATCTGGGCATCCTCCTCCTGCAGGGCCAGGCCCCGGGAGAGGCATCCGCAGAGATGGCACAGCCTGCTTCATGGGCTCAGGCAGAAGGCGCTACATTGAGCAAGCAGAAGTGCAACTTCCAGCTGCAAGACGAAACACGCTGAAGGGACAGACTGACCTCTGGAAGAGTTCCAGTGGATCCCTCAGAAATACTGGCAGTCTCAAACATGTCCACACCCACAGGCAGGTGGGTTGAACCAAAAGGAGGCTCAAAGCTCTCTCAGAACGATAAATTTGGTAGGAGGATGTATCCCCAGCCAAGCTGAAGGTACCACCAGGCACCATGGCTATGGCACCAAAATACCCACGGCCATGGAAAAGCCATCCCTAGACAGAGAGGCTGTTCCCACAAACAGCCAAGCCTGGGCTTGGCTGCCCATGAGAACCAGCAGGATCCACGCAGACATCCTGGTGGTGCTACAGTGCTAAACCAAAGCCCCAAAGCCCAGCTCTTCGCCAAGGTGACGGGAGCAAACGTGCCCTTAACCTGGCTGCCGGGGTCGAGGGTCAGTGTGAACTGCTTGGAGCTCACTGACACAGAGACGGGTTCCTAGAGTGCCCGTCCCTTGGAGGAATCCCCAGGGCACTGTGGGATACCCGGAGGCCAGGACGACGAGTCCCAGCCTCAGAACAATCGGCCCTGCCCTGCACATGATCGTGTGGGAGGATGGAGTGTGCAGCAAGCAACGAATGGGGGAAAGGCAAAGTTTGGGGAAAGCCTCCTCCTGCCCGACTGCCCACCCACCCGGTAGGTTGTGTGAATGGCCCCAGAGTTTGAAATGGCTCCAGTGCTTGTTTATGATGAGAGTGCCTGTCAGACCAAAGACCTCTTTAGAAGTGTCTAAAGAGGACTCAGACCCAGACAGAATGCAACCCTGCACAGAAAGGCAGAAGAGGCATTAGGCCTGGTGCAATCACTTGGGGAGTCCGCAGAGATACACTGGTTAGCCCCCCAGATCCACAATCACCCCAGACTCCAGGAGCAGAGACGGCAATAAGTCCCAGTTGAAGTCCAGATCGGAAGGCGGAGCCCACAGCTGGTGGCGCAAGGCCCTTCGTCCCAGCCTGGATACTGCGGGTGCGAGGAGGCCCTCTCCTGGCCAGCTCCTTGGCCTGCTCTGGTGGCCGGCTGGACAGCTCCCCTGAAGTCACAGCAGCCTGATCCTGCCTCACTCTTAGACAGGGGACTTGACTCTACAGCTCCTGAGGTGCTGGTCAGAAGGCCACAGAGGGCAGGGCAGGTCGTAAGCTGGACTCCATGTTGCAAGGACAGCCCCTTGCTGCAGGCAATGAGAATGTGACGCCATCCGCTAAGCCAGAAGGAAAGAGTCCTCTGTCCCAAGGAACCGACATCCCCAACATCTCCCAGAGTGGGCAGACAAGCCGTGAGCAAGCGAGGGCCAGGAATGGAAGCTGCATGACAAGGGACAGAGTCAGCAAAGGCAGGGAGAGAGGAGGAGACGCAAACAGCGACCGGCCGTTTGGCAAAGCCAGCAGCAGCAAATCCGCCAATTTGGTTGCCGGAGACAGCTGCTTTCAGGGGTGGCCAGATGCTTCCAGTAGGCAGTGAGGGAGAAACCGCTTGGGAGAGGCTCGAGGATGAAGAGGCTCAGGGGGCTCAGAGTCCGTAGGGACTTGTGAGAGGCAGCAGCAGTTGAGGAAACGGAAGAGGGAGCCCAGACGGTTTATTCAGTCCAGGCCTCGCCATCTCCTTCCAGTGGATAATGTCGGGCCGGAGGAGTCTGTCCTCACACGGGAGGCCTGCTTGGGGACCGCAGGAAGACAGGCAGGCCTGTCCGTGCCTTCTGCGTTACCTTCACGCTTGATGGTTCAACGGGGACCTGAAGGAGGCTTCCGCCCTCAATTAAGCCAGCCGGATTATGAATGCCGACACCACATCTCCAGCTCGCCCTGGCGTCTTGCAGCTTCCTTCAGGGTCCTCCCAACTCCCACTCTAATAAGGCTTGCAAAGAACCCAAAAGGTCCAGGGCTCCAAACAATTAGCAGGTGCAGAAATCATGATTGGCAATGGCCGTTATCATCATGCTGAAGTGCTTGAAGATCTGCCCAGCCTCCGCGAGGAGGCTGCAAACTGCCGGGGGTAAAACTGGAGCAGAACCTGACATCTTGGGCCATGAGGTTCCATGTGGCCCTGAACCAGCCCCAGGAGACCCCAGAGAGATGGAGGAGCCCTGGGCAAGAAGACACTCTGCCTCGGTTTCCCTTCGGCCGGATGGAATCAACAGTGACCACAACTCTCTGCTTGGTGGGACTGAAAGCATTTTGGACTCCTTTGGAAAATGGACACAGACACCGTCATTCACACAAGCACTGCCCTGTGTCTTCAGACTCTGGTGGAGGTTCTGGCTTGGGTCCCCCCCTCTGTTACGCTGGTGGTGCAGGGTCTCCCCATCCTGAAGCCTCCACTGAAGTGTCTACCTCATCCCCCAGGTGGGGGAGAATCCTGGATCCGGGCTCATGCCAATTGGCTGGATAGTCCCAATCGGAGCGCTAGATCAAGGAGGGGATCCAAGGGCTGACCAGACGGTTGCCCAGGCCAGTGGCTAGTCCAGGAGAGCCAGTGCAGGGGGGCATACCAGACGCCCCTGCTGCTAGCAAGAATGGGCACCACTTTCGGAGGGGAGGGCCCGGGGGGATGTAGCCACCGCCTGCCCAGGCACTGTGCTTTCCAGAAGGCCTGGAGGGCAGGGCAGGGGCTGGGGTTGCTGCTTAGCTTTGGGTCTTCGGGGGCCATTCAAACATCCACTTCTCCAAATTGATTTCTACCTCACTTTTCTATTCAAAGCAGCGGACCATGAAATCATGACCTAAAATGAGCGTGCTAAAAGAAAGCATGCCAGCAGCCAAAGGGTCACGGGAAACACCGCAAAGGTGGCAGCCATCCATGGTCAAGACTCTGCTGGAACCCACGTGCCGAGGCACCGGAGGAGAAGGGCCCAAAGGGACTCCCCAGGGTGGCACGTGGCTGCTTTGGGACCACCCCCCACCTTGGACAGGACACGGAGCAGACGCTCCTGCACGATCCACCTTGGACCGGAGCCCTGAAGGCGATCCTAAGGCACAGGCAGGTCACAAGGGAGGCAGCAGGTCTCAGGATCTCCTGGCCCCGAACTCTGTAGAGCTCTGAAGGGTGAAACCAGCCCCTTGAGCTGAGCCCAGGAACAGGGAACCGAGGCCCGCAGATCCGAATTCTATGACCTCCTCAGCAGGCCCTGGTGGCTGCACTGAGGACCGAACGATGTTCAAGAACAGGCTCCGAGGCAGCAGCCTTGAAAAGGTGGGAGGGGGACATGGGGAGGCCAGGAGGCCGAAAACAGCACTTTGAAGCTGGGAAGAAGCCGGGGCTTCTGCCGGGAGATGCCGCCTGCAAGGAATCACAGGCCCATCAGAAGCTGCCTTCTACCGAGTCAGGCCCTTGGTCCATCTAGCTCCGTATTGTCTGCACAAACTGGCAGCGGCTTCTCCAAGGTGGCAGGCAGGAGATGCCAGGAAGGGAATCTGGGACCTTCTCCATGCAAGCAGGCAGGAGCTCTTCCACTAAGCTATGGCCCCTTCCCCTAATGGGAAGATCTCGCCGTGCTCACACATGTGGTCCCCCATTCAAATGCAAGCCAGGGTGGACCTTGCTTAGCAAAGGGGACCGTTCATGCTCATGACCACAAGACCAGCTCTCTTTCTCCCCAGCCTGGAGAGGAGGCATACAAGAGAGGTATGTTAGGACCTGAGCAGAAGCTTGGGGGAGAGGACAGACGGGGGCATTGCTCCAAAAAGGGCCGGCCAGGGAATGATCCGAAGGTGCAGGAGGCGGTTGGCCTGGGGCAGCCCCTACAGGCTGCGAGGATGGGGGCCCAGCTGGGAGCCAGACGCAAGCAGGAGCTGGGGGGAGAAGTGTCTGGGCAGTGACACCTCCAATGGGGGCAGGTCTAGGAGGTCAGAGCTGGCTGCGGACCTGGTGGTCCCAGTTTGAGAGGGGTCCCCGGATGTTGGGCCCACCCGCCCTCTGGAAAAGCAGAGCCGGGAGAGGTTGCCGGAGGAGAGCCCCCATTAGCCAGCTGCCGGAGAGCGGCTTGCCCGTGCGGAAGGCGGCACCAGCCCGGCTGGGCTTCCGTCTCATCAGTCATTGTCCATTAGGCGGAACAATTAAACCCTTAGTTGGTGCTTACTTTACCGATTGTGTTCACAATTGCCTGGAACAAATAGATGGGTGGCAAATTGGAAGCCGAGCATTGCAGAACACAAGAGCCATGCCGACGGATTCTTAAGCAGCCCAGGCTGGGCCCAGAGCGGTGCATGCCAGACGCTTCCGTCAGCGCTGGGGGAAGCCCCGAGAATCCAAGAGCGGGGCAGAAAATGCTTCCTGACAGGACAGGCCTGGAGACGTGGAGGCCACGGAAGGGCCAGGAGGAAGCAGGACCAGCAAGCACTCTTGAACCCGGGGCCAGAGCGGCCGGCCGGCAAGCAGGCAGGGGCCACGTGTCCCGCTCAGGAGCAGGAGCCACTGGCCAGAGAGCCAGGCAGGGCAGAGACAGGCCCTTCAGCTCCCTGCTCAGACCGAGGGGGGCCACGGGGTCCTCCCTGGCCCAGACGAGCCCTCGCAACCCCCCCCCCTGAAGGCTAGTCCGTCTCTGCCTTTCCTTGGGGCAAGGAGTGCCTTCAAGGGGCAGCTCTCTGGCCTGGCACCTCCAGTCGGCCTCCTGGCCAGTTCGCCGGTAGGAATTTGACCCACCTGTGAGGATTAGGTCAAGGTTTAGAGGCAGACCGATCTAGACAAACAGAGCTATCCGTGGACTGTGTCACTTCAGGGATGGGGTTCTCTGTCTCCCATAGAAATCTGTTTTGTATGTAATAGATTCCGTGTGTGTGTGTGTGTGTGTGTGTGTGTGTGTGTGTGTGTGTGTGTACATATATGCATTTGTATTTGTATTTACCTATAAGGTTCCTTTTATTTGATCTGGATTGTATACTTTGATCAAAGATTGCAATGAAATGGAACTGAACTGCCTTCCACTGAGTCAGGCCCTCGGTCCATCTGGCTCAGTATTGTCAGCACTGACTTGGTAGCGGCTCTCCCAGGTTCCAGGCAGGTGCCTCTTTCCCAGACCGACCTGGAGAGACTGCCAGAGACAGAATCTGGGGCCTTCTGCATGCAAGGCAGGGGCTCTACCAATGAGTTGCAGCCTGATCCCCCAAATGTCTGACTCCTGCAAGAGCCAAAGCACTCTCCATACAACACCCAGCCCCGGCCAGCAATCTCCTAAATGTACAGGGACAGAGGAAGCTGCCGTCCACGGAGCCAGACCACTGGTCCTTCTAGCCCAGTACAGTCGACCCTGACAGGCAGCAGCTTCTCCCAGGATTCAGGCAGGAGGGGTCTCTCCCAGCCCTACCACTGTCCTCCGCTTAAAGCTGGGGGGCTCCAACCTGGGCCCCCAGATGTGTCTGCACCCATCATCCTCAGGCACAATGGCCACGGGGCACTCTGGCTAACGGGACCTGAAGTCCAGCCACCTCTGGGGATGCCCGTTGGAGCCCCCTGCCCCAGGCTTCGAGGGCAAGCCAGTCCTCCTGCAAGAGGCCCCCAAAACAGAATCTGCAAAGACTGAGCAGCAGCCACCCCCCTTGACAGCAGCCCCACTGCGCTGGGGTGTCTTTTTACCCATTGCACTTTAAGAAATGCTTAACCCAACATGCAGCACAAGAACGGGGGTGGGTGGGTGTTGGAATATTTCCATTTAAATGCAAAGTGGATGCAATAAGTTAAGAGGCCAAGATAAAAGCAATGCACGAATGATTTCTCTCCAGGTAAACTCAGTAGGCGATGCTCCGCTCTTCCCACCCGCCACCCCCTTCCCCATCAACGGCTTGCAAGTTGTTTGCTTGTGGGTCTTGAAATTACGTTGGCTCCCCCCCGCCCGCCCCCCTCCTGCTTAAATTGGCTTCAGAGCTCCAGCCAGGCAGGTTCTGGTAACAAGTTTCCAACCACCAGGTGCTTCAAATGAGAGAGAGAGAGAGAGAGAGAGAGAGAGAGAGAGAGAGAGAGAGAGAGAGAGAGAGAGAGAGAGATGCCAGAGCACACCAGACTGTTATCTGCACAGGTGAGCCGGCAGAAACAAAGGAGTCCAAGCTGCAAGGGAGGAGGCCGCCATCATTACGGATTCATCAGCCCAGCAGGAGGCAAAAGCACCAGCACGAGGACGCCTGGCATCAACCACCCTGCCGAGCTCCCCAGCAAAGCCGCTAAAAACTCACAGCAAGGAGAAGAAATGCAGAGGAGGAGACCCCTCGGCGTTGGAACAAGCAGCACGAAGCCAGCTCTGAACAGGAGAGTACGGAGGGAAGGTGGAAGTTGGTGGCCACAGCAGAGAGTCACACACACAAACCTTTGCTGCTGGCATCCGGGACTGGTATTGAGAGGCACCTTGCTTCTGAGGCTGGAGGTGGCCTGTAGCCCTCCGACTAGTAGCCCTTGATAGACCTCTCCTCCATGAAGTGATCCAAACCCCTCTTCAAGCCATCCAGGTGGTTGGCTGTCACCACCTCTTGTGGCAGAGAGTTCCACAAGCAGTGTCAGGAGAGAGGGAGAAAAACTTCTCTCACTCCACTTTCTCCACATCTTGCATGATCTTATAGCCCTCTATCCTGTCTCCCTAGAGCAGGGATTCTCAACATGTGGGTCCCCAGATGTAATTGGACTTCAGCTCCCACAATTCCCAACCAAAGGCCACTGGGACTGGGGATTATGGGAGGTGAAGTCCAATAACATCTGGGAACCCACACAGTGAGAAGCCCTGCCCTAGAGTCATCTTTTTTCTAAACTAAATGGCCCCAGGTGTTGTAGCCTTGCCTCCACGAGGAAGGTGCTCCAGGCCCCTGACCCTCTGGGTTGCCCTCTCCTGCCCCTTCCCCAGTTCTTCAATGCTCCATCTAGCTTGGCTCACAGTGTGGCATCAAGCCAAGGAGCCCTTCAGTGCTGCCGAGAAGGCTGCTGCTAGAAGAAGGTGGGGAACCCACCGGAGCAAATGCTCTGATGCTCCTCTTGGGGAAGAACCTGGTGCGGGGGGCGGGGGGGGGGCATCCACTTTCCATCTTCACTCTGGGGAAATGTTGGTTCCGGGCTAGCGGGAGCAGCTGCCCGCAGCCTCTGCATCATCCTTCCGATCTCTCCGTCCCCACCCAGCAGAGCTCCAGCTGCAGTCTCTGTGCCACCAGCTCTACCAGCCGGGGACACCCAAAAGGTCCCCTGCCCCCTTGAAAGATGCCCCCTTGCCTCCCCCCTGCTTCTTATGGCCGGAGCGTCTGTGCGGCTTCAACTCCAGGTGGCTTTCGGCCAGGGGTGCCTCCGAAATTCTCCCCAACCCAACGTCCCCCCAGACTGCCCTGTTCTTGCTCCCAAGACGGAACTCATGCAACACCCCCCCCTCTCCATGTGCGGGTTTCCAGTTCCACATTTTGTAAGTCGTCTCATGCACACGCCCTTCCGTTCTTCCGCTCTCTCTTTTCCCTGCCCCACATGGCCAAAGCACCAAGGAATAAAAGGCAATATTGATGCAGTTGTGCATGCAATTGGCTCAAGATTGTTTTGTACAACATTTAGATGCAGTCAAATGCCTACTTTTCCGCTGTCTTTTATCCATGCTCCCATCTGTAATACAAAGTGTGTGTGGAGGGGGTGGGGGGGGGGAGATGAACTGGAGGGCCTGAACAGTGCAGCAAACTGCACAGGATCCAGTTCCCAAAGTATATCAAGAACTTACGCTAGTTAGTCCGGAACGGAGGAAGAGGAGGAAACAGCATGGAGCAACTCAGAGGAACGAGCCAGGAGGAGAAGCTTCCTTGCCCAGCTGGGACAAGGCCCAGGCACCAAAAATGGAAAGGAAGCTTACATGCATAGGGACAGAGGAAGCTGCCTTATGCCGAGTCAGACCCTTGGTCCATCTGGCTCAGTATTGTCTACACAGACTGGCAGCGGCTTCTCCCAGGTTGCAGGCAGGAGTCTCTCTCTCAGCCCTTTCTTGGAGATGCTGCCAGGGAGGGAAAGTGGAACCTTCTGCATGCTAGCAGGCAGGCGCTCTCCCTCTGAGCTTCAGCCCCAGGTAGTCTCCCATCCAAATGCAAGCCAGGGCAGACCCTGCTCAGCAAAGGGGGCAGTTCATGCTTGCTACCACAAGACCAGCTCCCCTCTCCTAGTCTTTGTTTGTGCCTGGGAGAATTTGACAGCCCATTTGGGGGCCACCTGCCGGATCCTGGCCCCCAGAGGCCTGCTCCCCCCACCCCCACCATCTCTCCTGCAGCCAGTCACCTTTCATTTGCAAACACTGCCCGTCTTCTGGTAGCATTTATCGGGGGGGGGGGGCGAGTCTCTTTCAGAGACGTTAACGCTTCTGCAGATAACATCAAAAGGACTCCAGAATCAATGCAGCCGCCTCGCCTGGCCCCGAAATGTATTCCGTCCAATTAAACAGCCTGTTTTGCCTGACTTACAAGCGCCACACCCGCCCCGGTGGATCAAATGCTGCATCCACCGCAGGCTGGCTCCTTGGGAACTCTGGCCGCTTGGAGGAAGCACTGGGCCGCGAGATGTGCAGCCGGCAGGAGGGAGGGGGCCTGGACCTCCCTGGAGGGCGGGGGGCAGGGCCCTCCTCCAAGCCAAGCCGAGGCTCCAGACTCAGGGTCGGGCCCTGGCCTGGCGCCCGCTTCTGCTCCTGGAGGGGTTTGGCTGGAGGGCCTCGGAAGGGCCCCAGGTGAGCACGGCGGCCGTTCCCAAGAGCATTGGGCAGGGAGGCCACCTTCCTGGCGCGGCTGCAGCAGGAGAGGAAACCTTCCTCTTGACTGAGACCTCAACGCACAGACTCCAATGCAGCCGCACAGCCCTGGTCCCCCGGGAGTCTGGCCTTGCAGCTCCAAGGTGGAGGGACGGAAACCTCCCGACACCGACAGAGGCCAGAGGGAGCCGGGGGACACTCCGTGGCCCCCTCAGGAAGGAGGAGCTTCCGGGCCCACCTTGACCAGGGACTCCCCCACTGCGCTTCCTTGCTGGCTCAAGACCACCGTGGCCTCAGCTCCCCTCTGCTCCAGGGGGGCCCAGATCTCTCCCGCAGGTGCACACACACTGAGCCTGCTTGGCCCAGGGACCCATTCCTGCCCGCCAGTCCCTTTTTTAGGTGGGGCTTCTCACACAAATCCATCGGCAAAGCTTGCAGGCAGCCGCCATCTCCCCAGCATGCCCCCTCCCTCCCTCCACTGCCTTTGCCCCCACACACACACATCAAAGTCCATTCAAGGGCGCAAAGAGATGAGACCAAAGAGCAGGTGTGCACGGAGGCTGGAGCACAATTTCCCTTGCAAAAACTATATTGGTTTTATGATAAATACGACTTTCTTTTTAAAGGGGGGGGCACCCACCTAGGGCTGCATAATATAAGCACATTTGCATATTGCTTTTAATAAGGCACCTTTGTTTCAGCGGCTCACAGGAGACTGGGAGGTAATTGAGAAAGTTGGCTCCAATCTCCAGCCTTTCTGTTTTGTGCCAGGTTTCCAGGAGGAAGAAACTTTGCAAATAAATAACCCCAATACTAAAAGGGTGCCCCCCCCCACGTTTAACACCTTCCGTGCCCTGCTGGCCGCCGAGCAGACAGGCAAGGACCTTAGCAACCGACTCCTTACCCCAAGTTGCATTTCCTGATATGCAAAAAACAAAATTGGTAAAGTGGAGGGGATATCATTAAAGGTTAATTATGAACAACTTAAAGGTTATTTTTGCATATCTCACCTCCTGGACAAAAGCTGGCTCTTCATTAACATGCCAGAATATAAATTAAGCTGTGAAGGCATTTAAAATGCCACAAAAGTCTTTCATTTTATTACCCAGTTAAATATCATGAATAAATATGAGTTTGCTGGGTCCCCCTGAAATGCACAGACTTTTCGCCAAGGAGAACTGCGCCGAGATGGCCAGAGACCCAAAGAAGTAAACTGATGGATCCTGAAGTGCATCTGTCTTGCGGACGCCTCTCTCCCTTCCTCATGACCTGTGTACAAGAGAGTGTTCGGCAGCAGAGTGGGATGGCTTGGAGGACTCTTCTTCCGCAAAGCTGCTGATAAAAACCCACTCTTCGAGGAACAGCCCTCTTCACTCGGTTATTCTATGGAGGGCCGGTTTTGAAGAATGCCGCTTTCTGAACAGGCCAGCAGGGGTGAAACCTCGCCGCTTTTGCACAGCCCAGTCATACCAATATTGGGTCTTGCAGCATTTCATCCGTGCACCCTGATCCTGTGGGAATGGTCCGGTGAGCCGACGCAGATGAGCAGAAGGAATGGGGAGCTCTGTCAAACTGCACTTGCGCCAGTACCAAGACTAATTCTGCAGATCCTCCTAGTTAATCTGGATCCAGGAGGAGTGGGACACAGCCCAGGGCAAACCAGAGGGACGATTATGGTAAGGAGCTGGGGAAATCCTCCCTTTCTTCGTATCACTGGCACTCCAGGAATGCTAGAGTTGGAGGGGACCTCAGAGGCCATCCACGAAATCCAGAGCAAGATCATCCCCGACAAGTGTGGCCATCCAAGCTGTGCTTCAGCAAGAGAGAGCCCACCACCACCGCCCTGGGAAACTGATTCCGTGGCTGAACTGCTCTGACCGCTAAGAAATCTCCCCCAACCTTTATCCAGAATCCATCTGTAACTTAAAGGCCTATGAGAGCCAGCCCTGCCCTCTGGGGTGAAACAGGAAACATGTTTCTGCTGCCTTCTGTGTGGCAGCCATTAGGAACAGAGGAGGCTGCCATATACTGAGTCAGACCCTTGGTGCATCTAGCTCAGTCTTGTCAATCCAGACTGGCAGCAGCTTCTCCAAGGTTGCAGGCAGGAATCTCTCTCTCAGCTGTCTCTTGGAGATGCTGCCAGGGAGGGAGCTTGGGACCTTCTGCATGCAAGCAGGCCGGTGCTCTTCCCTGAGCTACGGCACCATTATTATCCCCTACGCAAGGGGAATCTCTTACAGCACTCACACATGGAGTCTCCCTTTCATCCCCTCCCCATCTCTGGCATTTTTCGAAAAAACAAAACAAAACACACACACACACCTGAAAACCATCTTTTCGCTCAAGCTTTCTCAGCTTCCTAATTTTTTTTTTTAGGTTTTAATCTCTGGTTTGTTTTTAAATTGTTAAATTGTTTTAAGTTTTTTGTATATGTTTTTAACTTGTTTTATGCTATTGTTAACCGCCCAGAGACGAAAGTTTGGGGCCGTGTACAAATTTGATAAATAAATAAATTATGCAACCAGGGCGGATACACCCTTGACCACCTTTGTTGACCTCCTACAGCCTTGTTTCTATTTCCCTACATCTTTCTTCAAGTGTGGAGCCAGCCCAGGGCGCAGCGGGGAAATCACTTGCCTAGCAAGCCAGAGATTGCCGGTCTGAATCCCTGCTGGTATGTTTCCCAGGCTACCTATACTAGGCAGCAGCAATACAGGAAGATGCCGAAAGGCATCATCATCTCATCCTGCGTGGGAGGAGGCCATGGTCAACCCCTCCTGGATTCTACCAAAAGAAAACCACAGGGCTCTGTGGGCGCCAGGAGTCAGACTCGACAGCACACTTTACTGTACTTTTCTTCAAGTGTGGTGCCCAGAAAGAGGTTGGTGTGACCCGGCCAGCCTCTTTCCTCGAGAACATTTTAGTGCTGACACTGTGCATATCCCATTTTTTTTTAAAGCATCCAAAGGCATATTTATTCAGTATCAAACACACACACACACCCTGCCCCGCCCGCCACACACACTTCTTTGCCTGACTCCCAAGTTCAGCAAACTGCCTTACACAGCACTTTGGGCAGAATTGAAATATCAACATCTGTACCAATTAAGTCCCAGGATTAGGATACAAGGCTCTCTTCTTATCCGCCGAAGTTAGCAGATCTTGTCTATCACAGCACAGCCGTTCGCCTGCGTTACCAGCCAAGTCTTAAATAAAACAAGCCGTACAAGGAGAGCCGGGCTCTCACCTGCTGTCTAGCTGAATAATTCATGGAAAACATCTTTAAAATGAAAGAGTCAAAGACAATGAACTGATCTCGACCACTCCGGCACTTCTGCTATTAGGGCATTTTAAAACCAAAAGGAGATGAGCTGTTGAAAGGATTAATTATCGGCTTTCCAACTCCAGTGAACTTCCCCGACTATAAGGGGAGGGGGAGATCTTTGCCAATCGATGGCTATTATATCACCAGCATATAGCTTGGACATAAAGGGTCTCGGCCTTAACAGCAGGCGGCTGGAGTTCAGAACTTCCGATGCTCAGGCCCCACACTGCTCTTCATGGGAGGAGAGCTGGCCTGGCGGTAGTGGGCACGAAGTGTCACCTTTGCTAAGCAGGGTCCACCCTGGTTTGTATTTGAATGGGAGACTGCATAGGTAAGCACTGGAAGAGATTCCCCTGAGGGGACGGGGCTGCTCTGGGAACTTAGGAGCCAGAGCAACTCCATCCCCTAAGGGGGAATATTTTCCAGTGCTCACACTTCTAGCCTCCCATACATATGCAACCAGGGCAGACCCTGCTTAGCTAGGGGAACAAGTCATGCTGGCTACCATCAGACCAGCTCTCCTCCCATGAAGAACAGAAGGTCCCGAGTTTCTTCCCTGGCCTCTCCAATATAAGGTTGGAAGAGACTCCCGCCTGCAACCTTGGAGAAGCCGCTGCCAGTCTGTGAAGGCAATACTGAGCTAGACGGACCTATGGTCTGATTCGGCATATGGCAGCTTCCTCTGTTCCTTATTCCCAAGGCTCTGGAACATCTCTGGGTTCATAGCTCCTTAAAAATCACCCTGGGTGGAAGGAGGTATTTGCACATCGCTTTCTGTGAACTGAGATTAGCACCCGTGACTTGGACAGGAAGAGCGATGGAATTTTGAAGAGCAGCTGAAAACCATAGAATGTTAGAGTTGGGAGGTCCCCTGCAGGTCTTCTAGTCCACCCTCAGAGCGGGAATCTGCTACAGCATTCCTGAAAGGTAGGCACCCGGCCTCTGTTTGGAAACTTCTTGTGAATAAGAGTCCATCACTGCATGAGGCGGACTGTTCCACTGTCCAGCAGCTCTTGCCATCAGGAAATTCTTCTCAAGGTCTAGCCTAAACCAGCTTCCTTGCCATTTCCACCCCTAATCCTGCTCTCAGGAGCAACAGGGATCCACCCTCCTTCTCTGTGACAGTCCTTCAGGTATTTGAGGACAGTGATCATCTCTCCCCTGAGTCTTCTCTTCTCCAGGCTAAGCCTCCAAGCTCCATCAACCATTCCTCAAAGGACTGGGGTTTCCAGACTCCTCCCCATCTTGGCTGGCCTCCTCTGAACCATTTTCACTTAATCAACATACTTCTTAAAATGGGGTGCCTAGAAGTGGGCACAGGATTCCAAGGGAGGTCTGACCAGCGCAGAACAGAATGGAGGGTGACTTTCAGCAGTCTGGACGCTGTGCGACCGTTGATGCAGCCTAGGATCGCATTGGCCTTTTTAACAGCTGCATCACACTGCTGGCTCATGTTCAGACCTTGTTGTCTGCTAAGAGACCCAGGTCCCTCTGATACGAACTGCTGCAGGCTCAGGGCTTCCCCCATCCATCCTATACTGGTGCATTGCATTTTTCTTACCCCAGTGCAGGACTTCACATTTTCCCCTGTTGAACTGAGTGGAGGAGGCACAGCCAATAGTATGAACCCATCTTGAATGTTGAAAACACCCATTAATACACTTGTTTTGCAGATGTCTGTTCTGCCTTTCACCAGAAGGATCCTCAAGGCAATTTGCAGCAGATGGCCACAATGTCAGTGCAATCTGTGGAGCCACCCGCATCCACATAAACACACAACTCTCCGCCACCTCCCATCTCCTGCCCAGAGCCTGAGCCAGACTGTGCCTGTGGTTCCACAGGTCCCAGGCAGCTGGGGCAGAGGGTGGGGGTACCACTCCTGCAGCCGCTCCGTCTCTGCCAGTGATGGGGCCACCTCGGCTGCCCCTCTCCTGACCATGAGATGCTTCCTGAGAGGCAGGGGGCGCGACTTCCCCGAGGCCATTAGCCCCTGGCCGGTGGCCTTTATTTCCCCCTCCTCTGATGTTGCTTCCAACTGCTGGCCCGACTCCTCATCGAGCCCAGGAGTGTGGCCTCACCATCTGCAGCTGCTCTTCCGATGCCATCTCTCTTTCTGTCCACGTCATGGAGCCAAGCCCCAACCCTCAGGGAGGGCCCAGCAGCTGAGCTCTAGGGTGTGCTGCCAGGCACAGCCAACTCCCCCTAAATAACTCTGAGCCTCTCTCATGCCACGTGTGAACATGGCTCATGGGAGAGAGTGATGTCCGCCTCTTCACACGTTACGCCCAACACCTGTAGAACAAGCGCTCTTCATGCACAGGGGCAGATCTGGACAAGGTACAAATATTCACCGGTTCCAAGGAAAGCAGGCATGGCGGAGTCTCCCCTCCATCTGCACCCTGCCCTGGAGGGGCCTGTGCCCAGATCCCCTTGGAACATGAACGCAGGTGCCAAAGAAACACATGGACAGGCATCGGCGCACTCGCACGGCATCGTGTCCGACTAGGGCTATCCGGTGCAGTCGTTCTTGTGAGTGGCTGAAATCTAAAAAGTGACCCGAGGCAGTCCGAGGGCGGGGACTTGCACATTCTGTTCCCTTCGAACAGCAGCCCCTCTCCTCACCACCACACACAAAAATTGCATTTGAAGGACAGGGAATTCTGGCCAGCCGTGGGGCAGGGAGCGGAGTGCAGATCAAGGCACATCAGTCTTGGCTGCCAGCACCAGCTCAGTAGCTCTTTGGATTTTGGCCGATCTTCACAGTGCAGACCCCAATATAAGCAGAATTGAGATTTAAGACGCACACCCGAAGACCCCCAAAGATTTGCCTGCAATTTAGTAGAAAAGCCTCTGGATCCTCTAGCTCAAGGCGTGTTTCTGTTATCGCCAATCCAATCCCTTTAAAAAATAATAATAATAATAATCTCTTCAGTGCAAAGAGTGATGACTGTGGTATAATGACCTTAACACTGTAAATTAATTCAACAGCACAATTGTTTTCAATCTTCGTTTAAAACCAACTCCGGTTAATCTCCCTTTAATGACACAGGAAATGGAAATTCCCTTAATAAAATAAGTTATTAATATTTATTGCCCCTATTTTTACCTGAAAATTGAATCATTCATCAATTAACTTTACAATTAATTATATAATGCAAAATTAACATACCACAGAGATTCCAGAATACCCACCGAACCCCGTGGCATGAAGAATCAGAGCATCATGGAATTAACCAGTGCCCACAGATGGGCTGCCAGAGGAGTGTGAATTCCGTGCTAGGAATGAGATGTTGGCATATATTGGTTCACTTAACTCCTTTGAGCCACACGCACATTCCTACTGCAGAACCCAAGGAAGCATCCGTGGGGCTCCCTAGCAGCCTCCCATCCAAGAGATAGCCAGAGCAAGACCTGCTTAGCTTCAGAAAAGTAGCCACCTCCAGGCCAGGCCCCGAGACACGCGGAGCCCTGAAGGTCTTGCCTGGTGGCGACGCCACGGGCAAGAACAAGCTCTGCAGCCTCCTGCCCCCAAGGGCCCTTGGCTCGGATCGGCTCAGCAGTTCTCATCCAAAGGAGCTCTGCCAGGCACCGACTCCATTTCTCCAAGGCCAGCGTGAACTGCAGCGGGGGGGGGGAGGAGCAGAGGGCTGAGCGAGGGAGGGGCCCAGAGGACGCTTCACCGCCTTGCCCACATTTCGGTTGGAAGACAGTCGAGGCAGGTTGCAAACAGATGCAACAAGAAGGCCGGCCAGAGAGAGGTGCATTGCTCTTAGGAGGGAAATGCAGCAGGGAAAGGCGGCGGCGGGGGGCGCTCGTGGAGTTTGGCAGCTGGAGGGGAGCCCGAGCTATTCCAGCCCACACCACTGCTCAACGCGGGAAACGGCTACAGCATCCCTAGGGGGTGGCCACAGCCGAGCCTGCCAGGTCCAGACGAGGCACAAGGGTCCCGGTGACTCAGCCTCCTCCTCGGCAGGTATCCTTCAAAACTAGGCTCTGGTTGCATGGTGGGCGGGGGTGGGGGGGGGAGAGACATAGAAGGGCCCTGCTTTAGCCGTTATCTCTTTTCCAGAATAACAGCACTTTTGTCAGCATTACTGATCAAGAGGGTGGCTTGAAAAGGGACTTGGACGAATCCATGGAGGACAGAGTTATCAGTGGCTGCTAGTCTGCTGGCTGTGGGCCACCTCCCAGTTGCAGGGGAGCCACAGCAGCAGCAGGAGAGAGGGCAGGCCCCTTTCAGCTCTTGCCTGGGGGCTCCCCAGCGGCATCTGGTGGGCCACTGTGTGAAACAGGAGCCTGGGCTAGATGGGCTTCCTCAGGCCTGATCCAGCAGGGCTGTTCTTAGGTTCTTATGTAATGCACGAGAAGCACCCTGGACATTTGGAATGTGCTAAATAAGTGCCAATAATTATCCCCCTCAACCGATCAATCCCGAGCAGCTGTACACTCCCCTAGGAGGTGGGGAGAATGGGGGGGGGTTCAAGGGTGCCCTTTAGCCCAGCACTGAGCAGCCAGAGGGTCACCCCCTGGCAAAATCAGGAGTGGGTCGGACTCAAAGCAGATGGTCAAGGTGACTCTGGCCTTGGAGTGGTGCTGCTCTCCATGGTGCTGAAGACCCTTCGCCTGCCCTTGGGACTTGCCTTCTGGCTCTGCTGCTTCACTGCCAACCCCTTTCCCATCAAAACAAACACACAAAAAGCCAACAAGGAAAAATATGGGATTCTCACTTCATGCTGATGACCCAAGAAGAATCCAAAAGCAAGAAACCAATATCAAGCCTATCAATACATTTAGACTTCAAAAACAATACCAGTGATAAATAATAAGCTCATTTTAAAAAATCATATCCATATACATACAGCACAAATTAGAAATTTGTCAAACAATACTTGTGAGAAATTAAAACACAACACAAAAACAGCAACCCATAGTTTAAGCCTCTTGAAATTCTTAGATACTGCCGGTCATCAAGTTACCAAAAATGTTCTCAAAGGAATGAGCCAGATTTAGCCTGTCATTACCAACGAGAATTGTTCCAAAAAGTCTTCATTCCCTTGAAATCCCTAAACACTACTGACCCCTAGACTACCAAAATACAAATCCTCTCTCCGAAAAGGGGGCCAAATGTGTGCCAAACACATTTCGGCCAATCGTTGGTCTTCTTCTTTAGTGGCAGCAGCTGAGAATCTCCTTATAAAAAAGCTCATACTAAAACTGAACGTCACACAAGCAGATATCAGCCTTTCACAGTATGTAGCTAGAAAAAGTATCCTCCTGTTAAAGTGTGCCCACAAGGGGGTGGCCCCTTGCCCTTCCCACGGATCCTGGGGGCATGTGCCAGCTCTACGGCTTCATGGCCAACTTGGTGCCCAGCTTAGCTGTCCCTGCCTGCCCCTTCAGCCTCCATCTCTTGCCTCTGCCATTCGTGCAAGTCCCCTAGGGCTGGACCCAAGCAGTGTTCCCTGTAAGAGGGATCCCCAGATGTTGTTGACGACAACTCTCATAATCGCCAAGCAAAAGCCATTTCAGCGGGGGATTCTGGGAGTTGTAGTGAGCAACATCTGGGAACCCCTATTCATCTTATTTATTTACTGTTTCTCTGTGTACACCGCCCTGAGCCTGGACTCAAGTCTCTGGGCTCCGGCTCCGCTGGAACAGGACAACTTCCTGCCAACACTGAAAACCCGGGATAGATGCTTTGCCACTGCAGGGGATGTGGGATGTGGGGAGGCGGGCCCCTGGCCAAATCTCCACAGAGATCCAGCATTCCGACGGGAAGCGAGAGGAGAGCGAAGGCAAGGACCCAGCACGGTCAGCCACAACAGAGGCACCAACTGCCTACTGGCCAACGAGGCAGAAGCAGCCCGAGGTGGGAGTCACGGAATCTCGAGGAGGAGGAAACAGGTGCCCAGGAACCCTCTCCCTCTCCCACTGACTGAGGCCTCCAGGGATGGATGATGGAGGAGTGGGGCTGGAAGAACTGGCAGGAGACCCCGACTGGTATTAGGACGTTTGCCCTTGGCCGACCTCCCTGCCTCCTCTCCAGGGGCCCCGTGGCTGTCCCCCTCCTAGGCTTAGGGCCCCCCAAACGCCCTCTAGCCGCACCGCTGGCGTCCTCCCCACGACTGACACAGCAGCAGCAGCCCCTCGAGAGCATCCCCCACATTTCTGCACCTCACCGTCGGGGGCGCGAGAGCAGTGCGTGCAGCGCCAGTGTGCAGGAGGGGGGCGCTTGCAGAGGCCTTGCAGAGCCGCGAGCATTTCAAAGAGCAGCTCCCGTGCCGTGACGGAGCCGTTGGGAAGGGGGAGCAACAGGACCTCACTTTTAAAACCAAAGTTTATTTTCTGAGGAAGGGGGTCTTTCAAAACGCCCGGTGATTTATTGGGTTAGGATTGATCAACGGGGGAACGGCAGCCCAGGCAGCCCATAGTCCTCGTCTGCCAAAGGGGGGGAAGTGACTCTTGTTTGCCTAAAAGCTGGCGGAGGGAAATTAAAATGCTAAAAATAAAAGCAGGAGGTAGCCGGAGTGAAACGAAATTACCACAAATAGACACTGACACCGCATGCAAATTGCTATTGATTCATCAGAGTGCAGAGCCACAGAACTTGGGGGTTTCAGAAATATTCGTCAGTGCCAAGTCCCGCTGCCGAGAGAGGCTGCCCGCTCGCGGCAAGGGCCCGAAGGGGGAGGGAAAGGGGCTTGCAGGACATCCAGGGTTTGTCCCTGAACATCTGTCCGTCGTGCAAACGTGCCTTTGGAAGAGAGAGCCCCTCCCTTCCCTCCAGTCACACACACACACACCTTGGCCTGAAGGGCCCTGAGGATTCGGGGTCGGGGAGGAGCATCTGGAAGTGTGGGGGATGCCCCTTCCCCGCCAGAGCTGCAGGGTGGAGAGCTCAGCCACGGACTGGAATCACAAGGCGGCCACCCATCGCAGCCAGACGCCCAGCAGGGCGCAGACAAGGGGAGGCAGAAGAGGCCCCCTCGAATTGCCTGCTGTCAGAGGCCCTACGCAGGAGCGAGGCCTGCATGCGTCCGGAGGAGCCATCTGCTCCTGGAAGGGCTTTCCCAGGCAGAGAGTCCTTGCAGCCCCATCTCAGGCCGGTGCCCGGAAGAGCTGGGCACCTCCTTGCGGGGGGGGGCTCTGGGTCAGCAGCCAGGGAGGATTCTCGAGCTTTGGAACCCCCACAGCCCCAGGACGCCCCCCCCACCCCACCCACAGCATGCCCTGGTGCCCCAAGAACCAAGACAGCAACCAGCCCAGTCAGAAGCCACTGTGGGGAGGAAGGTGGAGGGCACAGCTGCCAATGCAGGGGGGTCCGCCCTCCCCACAGCCCTGCTCCTGAGACCCAGACTCAAGAGCTTCCAGGATAAGGGCCAGGAAGAAGGGGGTGCCAAGCCTCCCCCACGACCCATCAGCTGCTCAACACAAGGGCCTCCGACTGACTCCGTGTCCTCTCCCGGCACAGAGGCGCCCAACCTTGAGTCCCCGGCTGTGGCTGGACTGCAGCTCCCATCACCCTCCACGAGTACCATTGTGACTGGGGATGATGGGAACTGTAGTCCAATGTCTTCTGGGTCCCGCCGCCACCTGTGTCTTAGCAGCAGCCTCCTTCCTTGATGTCCAGCCACCTTCTTTCCCTCGCAGACCCTGGACTCCAAGAGCAGCACCTGCAGGGCTGGTGGGGAGGGGACTCCACCATCCCGGCCCCCCTTTGGGACCTGCCCCAGAGGACCCACACAGGGTCAGACTTGGCATCTCGCTGCAGGGAGGCTGATGAGCTTCAGAGTCAGGCGGCCACCGGGAAAGCAAAGCTCCCCCTGGCAGAATGAAAGCTCCTTCCAGGTCTCACAGAAGTCCTGCCCTGAAGACGGCTGCCCAGACGGCCTCCTAGAACAGAGGCCGCCCCTCGCCAAGTGGCCACCACCACTCAGGCACTGCTCCTCACAGAGGAAGCTGCCTTCTACCGAGTCCATCTAGCTCATCGTTGTCTACACAAACTGGCAGCGGCTTCTCCCAGGTTGCAGGCAGGAGTCTCTCCCAGCCCTCTCTTGGAGATGCTGCCAGGAAAGGGGTCTGAAACCTTCTGCATACAAGCAGGCAGCTACAGCCCCATCCCCTCAGGGGAACAGCATGCAGTGCTCACACAGGTGCTCTCCCATTCACATGCAAACCAGGGTAGACCCTGCTTAGCAAAGGGGGCCATTCATGCTTGCTACCACAAGGCCAGCTCTCCTCCCCTTCAGTATGGGCACACCTTCAAAGAATGTTGATGATGCCAGGCTAACACACACACACACACACACACACACACACACACATTCATTCACATCAGATTTATTTTTATGGAACTAAAACCCATTAGCAAAATCTGCAGCGGCCAACAGAAAATCAACACGAGAAAGGTAAATAATGCTCCCTCAAAGAGAAGCTATGAGCAGGATGGGAGGAGAAGACATTACCTCATCTTCAATAATCCATACCTGAATCCTAACCCTCAGCAAAGAGGCAGGGCAGGGCAGGCAGTCCGGTCTAGCACAGAGGTTCTCAACCTTGGGACCCCAGATGTTGCTGGACAAAGTCGCAATGGACTATGGGAGCTGTAGTCCAGCAACATGTGGGGACCCAAGGTTGAGAGATGCTCGTCTAGTGGATGAAACTGCCCACCGAATGGATAAGACTTTGAAACAATGGGGCTTACGATGGTTTCATTTAACCCTGGTGAAGACGGCGTCAAGGCTTCAGCCGGCAGCAAGATTGAACTCAGAGGTGACCCAAAAGATGTCATAGGAACACAGGAAGCTGCCATATACCGAGTCAGGCCATTGGTCTATCTATCTCTGGCAGCCGCTTCTCCAGGATGGCAGGCAGGAATCTCTCTCAGCCCCATCTTGGGGATGCTGCCAGGGAGGGAACTTGGAACCTTCTGCTCTTCCCAGAGCGGCTCCATCCCCTGAGGGGAAGATCTTTCAGTGCTGCTCACACTTCTAGTCTCCCATTCAGATGCAACCAGGGCAGACCCTGCTTAGCTAAGGGGACAAGTCAGGCTTGCTACCACCAGACCAGCTCTCCCCAGACGGAGACGGAGACGGAGATCTCGTCTGTGCACCACCACCCAGCCCCCTGGCGGCCAAAGGGGGAACAGCATAGAGGCCTGCCATGGGATTCTCTTGGCACCAGCACATCAGGGACAGGCAGGGAATAACCCCTGGTCTCCGTAGAAGGAACATAGGAAGAGAGGAAGCTGCCTTCTACCGAGTCAGACCACAGGTTCATCCCACTCAGCCTTGACTAAACACCGCTTGGCAGCAGCTTCTCCGAGGTGGCGGGCAGGTCTCTCTCCCGGCCCTTTCTGGAGCTGCCAAGGAGGGAACCTGGGACCTTCTGCATGCAAGCAGGCAGGTGTTTTCCCACTGAGCGATGGCCCCATCCCCAAAGGGATCCTCTTACAGCGCCCACACATGCCGTCTCCCATCCAAATGCAAGCCAGGGTGGACCCTGCTCAGCTAAGGGGACAAGCCATGCTGGCTACCACAGGACCAGTTCTCCTCCCCTATGTCCCCATGAATACAGATGCTCTTCTCATTTTTCTCCTTTGGCCTGACAAGCGCTTTAAACGGAATAAGCTTTATATATATATATTTCTCCTGGGTGTGCCACGGAATGGGCGTCCCGGCAGCCCAGCTGATTGGCTGGGCTGCAGAGGCACCTGATTGGCCGGCGCACCCAGGCCAGGAAGAGAATTGGATGGCCAGGCGGCGATGACAAGGCGGAGACAAGGTGGCGGCCGCGGGCCCAGCGTGACACTCAGCCCGGCAGCCTGGACCCGCACCCGCCTGGAGACAGGGAAAGAAGGTGGGGGAGGGGGCCGGCCACCTCTCCAGCAAGCGGCGGCAGCGGGCCCAGCGGGCCGTGGAGGCGGCACTTGGCATGGCGGCAGGCCAGGCCACGGAGGTGGCTCTCGGACAGCCGTGGGAGGCTGGGGTGGGAGGGAACCGGGCGGCGGAACTTCCCTGGTTGCCACCCGGGAAGAGAATTGGCGGCGGCGGGGCACTTTTTGGCCGCCTGCCACACCTGGTAAAGTAAAATAAAATGCAGGGGGAGGAGAGCGGAGGGAGGGAGGAAGGGCAAGAGTGTGGGGCAGAAGGGAGAGAGAGTGGGGCAGGAGGGAGGGGGGGAACAGCCAGCCCCAAAGACCGCACAGATGCTCTGTGCGGGTTGGCTAGTATTTATTTAAAACAGAAAATGCTCCAGGAGGTCTTCTTGAAGAAGGCATGGCAGCGAAGGTGGAGAATTCCTAGGGCAAGGTTATATTTTCCAGGTGAGTCATGATTTCAGAAACCTGGATGGCATTCAACAGAATACCTCTTTCTCCTTCTCCCCCACATCCCTCTCTTTGGTCTCAACAAGGCGGCCTAATTAGTTTCCAGGATTTTGTATTGAAACGGCAAAGTATTTCAGATTTCTGTGATGCTGCTACAGTACTTCACGGCTATTCCATGTTTTTATTTTGACAAATTTGTTCTAATGATTATCGACTCCATCGTGGATTAGCTGGCCATTTTTTTTTTAAGCAAGCAAACAAATGTGATTACAAGAGAAACATCAAAGGAAGCACATCACAAAATGTACTTTGTTAATTTATCTTGATGTGGGATTTAGTTTTTAATTAGTTTTAATAATGCTCAAGTTCTTTTATTAGCATATTTTCCAGCAACCACCAACCAGAAAAAAGGAAGCAGCCGCAGCTATTTCATGGCCGTGGTCCACCTGCATTTGGGTGGAAAGCCCATTGTGGCTGGGGCTTAGTTTTTATTGTCCTGAAGACATTGACGGAAGTACAAAGCACAGAATCCTTTGAGGTGGGCAAGCAACCTCAGCCAAGAGCGCATGGGCTCCCTACAGGAGCCTGCCACACCATTCCTCCTTGGCATGACGCTGTTCCCAGGGATTGTTGCAAGCTGTCACTTCCCAGACAGCTTGATTGCCCTACTCGGCAATAAGTGGATGCTATCCAAAACAATCACCCAAGAGAGCAGATCTGGGGAAGCCATCTCCCCACAGTGGCCATTTATCACTTGGGGATGTTTGACGTTGGAGTCCCTCAACCAAGGATTCTGCTGGTTGTTACGGATCAATAAGTGAACTCCAGCCTGCCGTGTGTCTGCAGTGTCTGGCCACATACACAGCGCCTCTGTGCCTCTTCCCAAGTCTCCAGTTTCCTTTGTATTGCCCTCTAAGCATCCCTCTCGGAGGATCAGCAGAGCTCTGGCTGGATCAAACCCAAGGTCCACCTGGCCCAGCACTGGGCTTCCTCTCAACAGCAGCCAGCCAAAGGCCTCTGGGAAGCCCAAGACACAAGGGCTGAAGCAACTGCCCTCACCTGCATGCGCGCGCACACACACACACACACACACACACACACACACACACACACACACACAGCAAATGGCATTCAGAATGCCTCTGAGCAGGGAGGTTCCATAGAGTCATCATTCACTTGTCAATGTCTCTAACCGCAGGGATAGGAACCTAGGAAGCTGCCTTCTACCGAGTCAGACCCTTGGTCCCTCTAGCTCAGTATTGTCTTCACAGACTGGCAGCGGCTTCTCCCAGGCTGCAGGCAGGAATCTCTCTCAGCCCTCTCTTGGAGATGCTGCCAGGGAGGGAACTGGGAACCTTCTACATGCAAGCAGGCAGGAGCTCTTCCACTGAGCTACGGCCCCATCCCCTGAAGGGAATATCTTACAGTGCTCACACAGGTAGCCTTCCATTCAAATGGAAACCAGGGCAGACCCTGCTTAGCAAAGGGGATAATTCATGCTTACTACCACAAGGCCAGCTCTTGAGTTGATGCACAGCTCATACGCCCCAGTGGGCCGGAACCAACCACGACACAGTGTTTGAGGGCCAATTTTCAGTGCATTCTTACGTTCAAGTTAATTATTAAAAATACTACTGAAAACAATTATTACTTACTCTGGGATATTTCCCTTTCATCAAGGGATCCACAGTTTTAAGCAAGGATATCTGTGGCCAGGAAACAGGCCCTGTCTCTGCTCAGTCCATGAGACCCCTGGATGCCAGCCCCGAACACATGCCCAGCCCTCTCCTCTCCCTCAATCGCTGTTGCTTTCAGGCTGCAGTCCTAGGCATGCTTACTTGGGAGTAAGCCTCGCAGGGAGCCCTGCGGGGATCTTTCTGCATAACTCTACAGAGGACGGCATTGCAAGGCAGTTTCAGAGAGGACAGCGGCTGGCCGCCTCCAAGAAGGAGGAACTCTCCCAAGAGTGGCTCTCCGCCTTTCTGGCTTGCTGCGGGATAGTCCTAGTCCAGCCTCTAACTGCCACTGTGTCCACGGCCACCACACGGGCCTCCTCTTGCCCTGGCCATCTCCTCCCAGCCCTCCTTTCCGAGGACCTCCCTGGCTCCTCTGCTGGCTGCTTCCTAGTAGAAGCCTTGCTTTCCCCAACACACCCAGGATCGGTTCCTCTGAGCCAATGGCAGCCACAGACCCTTCTCCCAGACCCTCCTCCTCTGGGACATGCAGGGAGCTCAGCCAGTGACTGCCCAGCCTCCTCTCCTGCCACCCAATCTCCTCAGGGAAGGCAAGACAGATTGCAGGAAGCTCTTTGGGCACGGGCGCAAATCAGGAGGTTTCTTGCCGATGGAGGCACTTTTGAGACAGAGGAGTGAGCAACAGCCAGGCGTGCTCCGATTCAGCCGGAGATGTGGGCCAGGCACAGAGGCACCCCTCCCCTCCTCTGGCCCCCTCTTGCTCAGTCAGTTGGACTCACAGCATGGCCGCAGCGGGTCCAACAACTGCTCTGTGGAGCTGGGCGTGCCAGGTCCCCGAGCCCTGCACTGCCATGAGCCCAGCCCTCAGAAGAGACTCCGGGCCTGACCTTGAGTGGGGCATGATCGGCCCCACACTCAGTCACAGCCCTGGCACTGGGCCATGGTCTGAAAGAACCCAGGGCTGGAGTCTCTCCCCTAGGAAGAGCTGGACGCTCAGGACCCAAGGCCCCTGGCGAGCCAGTCCTTCCCGGATCAGTGCCCTGCACTCCCCAGGACTTGCACACCAGCAGCAGGAGAGGCAGGATCAGGTCAAGAGGAGGAGGAGGAGGAGTGCCAGGCAGCAGCCCTTTGAAGGCTCCCACGCCTCAGGCAGGGAGGCAGAGCCCAAGAGCTCAGTCTGGCGCCTGGCGCGGTTGGACTTGGCCGAGGGAGCTGTCCATGGTGCTGAGAAGCCAGCTGGCCCGGCTGTGGGGCTCTGGGACCAGGCAGGGCAGGGCTGGCGCTGCTGGGAGCCCTCCTCCTGCTTGGCACGGCACTCCCTTAACAAATCCAGACTCCGCTCTCCCAGCAGCTGTTCAGAGGGAGTGAGGACCAACAGTAAACAGGACGACAACCCTATCAAAGCAGAATTAAAGGGCGGAGGGGAGCCAGAGACTGTATCAGCTGGCCTAGGGAGAAACCAGGCGGGGGGGGGAGGCGTTGCAGCCCTTCTGTGATGCAAGCCATGAGGCCCACCCCACCCCCAGCTCCAGAGGGAGGCAGTTCCACAGTCTCAGGGGCACCGCTGGACTGTTGCTGCCACATGGTGTTAGTCGGTGTCGCTACTAGTCGGAAGGCTAGAGGCCGCCTCCAGTCTCAGAGGCTGCAGGATGCCTCTGAGGAGTGCCAGTTGCAGGGGAGTCACAGCAGCAGGAGAGAGGGCATGCACAGACCTCTGGCCTGGGGGCTCCCCAGAGGCATCTGGTGGGCCGCGGTGGGAAACAGGAGGCTGGCCTAGAGGGGCCTCCTTGGGCCTGATCCAGCAGGGCTGTGCTTACGTTTGTATGTGTTGCATGGACAGAAGGCAGCTGAAGGAGGGCCTGGCGTGATGATGTGGGGCACGCCGGGCTCTAAAATGCTCTGCGGGTCCCAGGGCAGGGCTCCACGGGACAAGACCAGCGCCTCGGATTGGCCCTGGAGCCATACCAGCGCCCAGCTCCCCAGCCCCCCACTCCGGGCATGAAGCAGAGGCGGAGGCGGCAGCATCCCCACACATGCCCCGCCCACAGGGCTTCCTCCCCAGGACCCTGCAGCCAGCTAGGATGTGGGGCATCTGGGGTGGAGGATCCCCCGCTGGGATCTGTGGGGAGGCCTCCAAAGGAGCTCAGCAGCTCCACCACAGCCAGCTCGCTTCTGGGTCACAGGGACGCCTCAGCAGCCATTAATTCCAATATATTACATACATTCCAGAGCAAATTCAAACAAGTAATGGAAGGTCCTTAAACAGCAACCGCGCGTGCGCGCGCGCGCACACACACACACACACACACACACACACGCAGGCCGTGTTTTACTCCTGGGACATTATGCTTTCAAGTATAAACACAGAGGAGCCGGATATTGTAATATTAATAGAAACCTTGCTATTTCCGTGCCTTGCCTTTAGCAGACTAAACAAATCCTCCAAGTTCTATGGGGAAAGAGCCCCCTCTGCACACACATCTCTAATCAGAGGCTTTAATGGCTCTGATGATATTTCCCCTGACTTGGCACAAGAGCACTCAACAGGCCGACACGGCCGCGGCTCAAGACGCCGCTCTCTGGCCTCCATGACATCTCACCAGCTCCTGGGTCAGGAAATGGCATTTCCAGTCTTCTTCAGCAGGTGGAGACAGCCGGGGTGGGGGGGCAGAATCCTTCACCCCGTGAGGTGACAGCAGCAACTGGGGCCCAGGCAGGAATTAGGATGGGAAGATAGGAAGCTGCCAAATACCGAGTCAGACCCTTGGTCCATCTAGCTCAGTACTGTCTACCCAGACTGGCAGCAGCTTCTCCAAGGTGGCAGGAGGGAGTCTCTCCCAGCCCTGTCTTGGAGGGGTGTGTGTGTGTGTGTGTGTGTGTGTGTGTGTGTGTGTGTGTGTGTAAAATATGTGCCACAATTTCATCCTAAACTATTTTTTAAAAGGTGTTGTAAATTGTGGACGATGCAAGTCATTGAATGGTCCTAGAGAAAGACCTGCTGTTCTGGTAGCTCCAGGTCTTCACACTCACATCAATTTGGGAGGATGAATCCAACTGAAGGAAGCCCAGGCAGGTGATCGGCTGGGGGAGTCAGTCATGTGACTTGCCTCGGGGGGGGGGCAAGGCAGTGGGTCCTCAGACAACTGTCTCCCCTTGCCCTATTACCCTTACGCCCCTGGTGCGTTGCTTCTGGAAGTTGGGAGCTTCCCTCTAGGGACTTTGGCAACAGCTGCAGAGAGACATCTCCTCCATGAATGTGTCTCCTTGCCCTCCAGAGCCAGCACCTGGCCCTTTTTGGCCATCAGGGCAAATGGGCTCCGTAGGGGCTGGGCCACCCCACAAGGCACAGGGCCCTCCTCCCCCCCCCCACTTGTAGCAGGCAGTGAGTCTTTGTACCCCAGATTCCCTGGCATGGAGAGAGCAAGGGGGCCCAAAGAGGCCCGGGGCCGGTCTTCCAAGCCTCATGCATCCTGGTCCTCCCAGAGGAACGAGAGGCTGGGAAGGAACCAGGGGCTGACAGAGGGGGAAGCACCAGGTAAAAGGTCTATCAGATGCACCTCCAGTAGGCTGTCTTCCAAGCTGCAAGGGAGAGGAGCAGGCTCCATGCGCCGCAGGCAGACACTCCCAGCTCCCACCCCTGCTCTCTCTCTCTCTCTCTCCAGGTTGAGGAGCCTGGGAAAGACCCCGCTTTGCCCCCGGACTCACGGCTTGGCTCAAGAGACGGCCGCCCTTCCCAAGGTGGCAGCAGGCAAGCGCACCAGGCGCCCACCAGCTCCTCCGAGCCTGAGTGGAGCTCGCCCACCCCGCTGCCATCGGAGGGGAAGTTGAGCGGGGCGCTGTTCCACGCGCTGTCACCAACCTTCTTATGAAACATGACGGGCTATAAACTTATATATGGGTGATAAACTTATATTAAAATACAGCCCATTTAAAGTAAATGGACCGTGCGGCTGGTCTGCCTGCTGGGAGGGGCAACGCGGGGATTCTTATGGAGCCTTAAAAAAACAACCCCCCCTGGCAAGACGGGTCTCCTCAGCCTCCATCTCAGCTGCAAACTGCAAAGCACTGAGAGAACTAATCTGTACCATTTGTTACGGTCAATAACAGTCCTTGAGCCTTGCTAATTTCTCAACAAGATATGATGCCAGATCAGGCAGCGGACCATTCAAGAGTTTCCTTGGTGTTGCTTGTGCACAGCTGGACAGAGAAGAGAAGGAAACCGAGTCTGAGCGCGGAGTGGGAGTTTCTGCTTCTCCAACCCACCCCAGCATCTCCGTGCAGCTCTCCTCCCGCAAGGGCCAGACTTGGGCAAAGGTTCAGATTTCGAGAGTGAAGCAGAGAGCTCTTCCAAAATTTCGGCTGCTTCGACATTTGGCTCAAGAAAGGAGGCTTCGGAGGCACAACCATGATCTGAACTTTTGCTTCGCCGTCTTGAAATTTGTCCAGGTATGTCAAACAAATGCTTGAGAGACAGAAAGAGAGGCTCTACTCCCCTGGGAAGGCATTCCTGGAATTCTACTGGGCCAATTCTCAGTCATCTCAAATTAGGAAAACAGGAACATAGGAAGCTGTCACACCATTGGTCTATCTAGCGCAGTCTTGTCTACCCAGACTGGCAGCGGCTTCTCCAAGGTTGCAGCAGGAATCTGTCTCAGCCTTTTCTTGGAGATGCTGCCAGGGAGGGAACTTGGAGCCTTCTTCATGCAAGTGCTCTTTCCAGAGCGACCCCATCCCCTCAGGGGGGATGGACATCTTAACAGTGCTCACACATGTCTCCCATTCAAACACAAACCAGGCTGGACCCTGCTTAGCTGAGGGGACAAGTCATGCTTGCTCCCGCAAGACCAGTTCTCCTCCCATTAAATGCTGGAAAACGACAAATTTCAGTATGCTGGGGCTCATGAAATACCCAAATACTATGTGGAGGTGTACTTGGAAAACTAAACAGAAGTGCCTTTCTGATTCTCTACTATGCATTGTAGCATCACCATTACATAAGTTTTAAAAATCAATGGAGAATTTGACTTTTCCCAGATACTCTGGAAATAATTAAAGGCTATGCAGAGTAAACTGTGTCACTGCTTGGAATATATTCTAGTCTTTCAGAAAGACAGTTAAAATGAGAGAAAGAGCAAGAAACTCCTGCTGGGCCTTAATATTAAGGGTTTCACACTGATTCAAAGACAAACTCACCATTAATAGCCATATAATTAAGACATCACATTTAACTCACTTCTCACAAGAAGCAAAGTAAGAGCAAATGAATACAATCCTAGCTCTTAAGCGTCAGCTCAGTATTCACAAGCCCTGATTCTCTGTACATAGTGCCAGTCTGAATATGTGTACAGTGACTTATATTATATATTATTATTTTTTTACCTGTAGGCCCTTTGGAGGGCTTCCTAAAGGCTGGGGGGTTTGCAAAGGTTCCTCCTCCCCCCACTGGCCTCTAGGGCCTCGCAGGGACCATTTGAGCATGTGCAGTGGACATTTTTAAAAACATTTTTTTTAAAAAATGGCCACTGAAAACAAAATGGCCACCACGCATGCTCAAATGGCCTCTGCAAGGCCTGGCATGACCTAGGACCTCACAGAGGCCATTTGAGCATGCACGGTGGCCATTTTGTTTTTGGCAGCCATTTTTTAAAAAAAACATTACAAAATGGCGCCCCCCTTCAAGTGGCACCCTGGGCATGTGCCCTGCCTGCCCTACCCCTAGATACGCCCCTGATTGCACACTTACCTGAGAGTAAGCCCCCTGAAGATCGTAGGATGTACCTCTGACCGTATGTATAGGATCAAGCTCTAAAGTACCCACTAAAGTTTGAGAAGAACTTTTCCTAGTCAGAATTCATATGAAATTTCAACTTTCTGAATGGCAAACTTGAATGTTTCCCATATTTCAAAATTTTGCAAATATTCATTTCTGTTCCAACTTAATTTATACTATGTAGTCAAAACAAGCGTCAGGTGATACATACCACCCCTAAAATATGCAGTTCAAGCTCTGAAGTAAAACCACCTTTTATTCAAATGTTGCATTCATCTGTACTTGATATTCTGAGGCAAAGACACCGTTGAAGATAAATAACATTTCCAGCTACAGAAAGCCACCAAAACCACTGCACAGGCCCTGAAGTTGGTGCCGCTCTGCTACAAAGAATGGGTTTACAGACCAGTGCGAGAGCTTCTCCATGGTTCTTAACCCTACCAACAATGTCAATGTCAAGCAAACACCTGCAGATTCCTCCCCCTTCCAAGCTCTAAGTGTCCCGAAGAGGCTGTGGGAGTGAAAAGGTTGTGGTGACACTGGGGAGACCATCGAACTGCACAAAACGTCAAAAGCGCATGTCCCATTTTGACTTTTGCGTGGAATAGAGAGAGAATTCCACTCCAGTGGGCACTTAACCCAACAGGTAAAGGATCCACGGGGGTTGGGGGTGGGAAACGTCTCCGATTCACTTCCACTGGCTTTTCCTTCTCTTTTGTTTTCCTTTCTGGTCCAAAGAGTTTGTGACAATTGGGAACGCCACAGAGATGTGCAGGCTACACCCCTCCGCTCAGCCAAGCCTTTTCAACCCATCGCTCTCAACAGATATAATTAAACATTCAGCCACCGGGTTCAAAATCCCCCCCCCCACCTGTCACGGCTGCAGATGGTCTGGTTTTAATCAATCTGATTCTGTTCAATAAAATACTCATTAAGTCAATTAATGAGACTTTGGTGTCATGAGCTGCTATCAGCCATGACTCCCTGGGCTGTTCCTGCTCCCCTCCACCCCACTGAGCCCCCGGCCTTCACTTGGTGACCAATGAATTGATTCAGCAAGTCGAGCAGAAATCAAGAGAAATGCAGATCAATGGATGCCCCTTACCTGGTCTTAGGTGAGGTCGTTAGCCATTCTTCGTGTTTTTCAAATGTTATTAGATATGCAGCAATTTCCTGAAAGAGCAGAAAAAAATGGCTTTTAGAAATGCGGTGCTTCCACCCAACTAAACTTGGATAAACACCACTTTTGCTTGACAAGTGCCACATCAGAGCTTATGGGCCTCATGGGCCTGGCATGTTCAGGGTTGCCCCGAGAGCAGGCTGCAACCCTCTGGGCCCCCGAAAAGGGGTCCCCTCCAGGCCCCCAAGCACGGCGATGCTGCCAGCTGAGAGAAGAGACCCCAAACAGACCCAGGAGTGCAGGCCAGGGGCTCCCCCTAAGACCACTATCGACAGGCCACCTTTCGACAGAAGTTCTCAAAGTGGATTACACAGAAAACGTAAATAAATAAAGATGGCTCCCTGTCACCAGAGGGCTCACAACCTAAAAAGGAAATGTAAGGTAGACCCCAGCCACAGGAGGGATGCTACACAGAAGAGAAGCACCACTTTCAATATAAAGATACTGAACATAAAAGAATCATGACTTTCTACCCTATCATGGGATTCCTCAAGAGGAAGGGGAACCAGCAGCAGAAGGACTCCTCATGAGCAAGGTTTTCTTGGCTCAAGCAGGGAAGGGGGTGGCCCTGATGGCCTCTCTCTGCAATTGCCTCTGCTCAGTCTGGCGGGGGGGGGGGTCTCGGCCTCCAGAGCCGGCTGCCACCCCTGGAACACAGTGAGCTGCCATGTACTGAGTCAGACCCTTGCTCTATCTAGCTCATTATTGTCTTCCCAGGCTGGCAGCAACTTCTCCAAGGTGGCAGGAGGGAGTCTCTCCCAGCCCTCTCTTGGAGATGCTGCCAGGGAGGGAACCTGGGACCTAGATGCTCTTCTCAGAGCGGCTCCATCCCCTCAGGGGAAGATCTTACACTGGCTCACACATCAAGTCCTCTCCCATTCAAATGCAACCAGGGCGGACCCTGCTTAGCTAAGGGGACAAGCCATGCTTCCTCCCCCCAGACCAGCTCTCCTCTCCCTAGCGAGTGCCTTCTCTCCCTGCTGGCCAGTCCTGCTTTGTGGATGCCACTGCCCTCTCCATGACTGAACAGACCCATTGCCCCTGTTTGCAAACCTCCCGTGAGGGAGAGCCCTCCACTGCATGAGGCAGGCTGTTCCACTGTCCAACAGCTCAGCCAGCCAGGAAATCCACTTCTAGCCTGGACCTGCTTCCTCCTTATTTCTGGTCCTAATCCTGCCCTCGGGAGCAAGCCTGCTCCTCCTCCTCCTCCTCCTCCTGCTCTCCGACAGCCCTTCAGATCCTGGACAATGGCTCTCCGGTGGAGTGTGCACAGCTCCTCCAATGTTCCTCGTAGGCGCAGTTGGCTGCCCCGAGGGCTGGGCCTCCGTCTAGTCCAGGTAGCAGCCCCGGCGGACGGAGGTGGCTGCCGTGCCTCTGGCCGTCCCTCACTCAGCCTGTCACAATTTGGAAGGCCCCATGTGCCTGCAGTCTTGACGCTGCCGAGTCAGCGACACAGTCTCTTGATCTGGCCCCTGGCCCTTCAGGGGCTGCTAACTGGATGGCCAGCCCAGTTTGGACAGACGGACAGGAAACCCGGCTGCCAAGCCACTGGCCACCAGCAGGGCCCACAGCCAGCCTCCCCCCCCCCGTCCCCAGCAGCACTCGGATGCTTTATCCCCGACACAAGACCATTTCTATTTCCCCACTTCTATATTGCACAGCCTGAGGGGTGAAAACCTCGATGTAGGGAGGGCAGGAGGGCTGATGTCTGTGCAGCCATAAGGCAACCGCCCGCCTTGGGGAGACTGTGCAGGAGCTTGGCTCGAACCCGGGTGCAAAAGAGCCAGGGGGCCAGGGCCGTCTTCCCTCCCTGCAGCAACAGAGTTCATAGTTTAGAGGCAGTCCCTCCTACGAGCCAAGATGCCCACATCATGTCCATGCAGGAGGCACCCTCAGGGCAGCCGAGGCTGCTGGAGCCCAAGAGAGCCTCTGTGGGCCGTTGAGTCACTCTGCAGATTCCGTTGCCTTTTGTGCCAGGCCTCATGGCTGCCCTCGAGATGCCTGGATTCCCAGGACCGTCTGCATGCCCAGCAGAGGCGCCCCCACCTCTGATCAAGTCAGCCCAGTCCACGTGAAGCCCCCTGGCCCTGGGCCAGGACTCGGATCCATCGGGCCCCGGATGTCCAACCCTGACTGGCAGCAGCCTTCCAGGGTCCACAACGGGGGTCTTTTCCAAATGTGCGATTCAACTTGGTTTTTTAACCAGACCTGTCTTGGGTTATCTATTGTGTAAACTGGTGGGCAAGGACTTATTATCACTGTTAATTGTATGGATGAACAAGGCCCTGTTTCTTAGGTGCTTAAGAAGTAATATATCTTGTAGTATTATTATTGAACTCTGCAAATTGAGTGTGTGTACGTGTGTGTGTCTGTGTGTGTGTTCAACCTTTGTGGCTGCTCTTCTTCTGTTTCGGGACCCAAACAGACCTCATTCCATCTCCCTCAAGGTGACCCAAAGGCCTGGAAAGATAGAAGGGGGTGCTGGAAACCTGCCTCTGCCTCTGTGGCTTCCCCTCAGCATAATCAAGGCTGTCCCTCGACATTTAGAAGAGGCAAGCAGTTTGGCAGAGAGGAAGGGGAGCTCAGCCTGGAAGAGATCGCAGCAGAACGAACCTCCTCTGCAGATTTCAGTGGCCAAAGGCATGGGGATGTGCAAAGATGCTGGGGCGCGTTGGCAAGCCTTCGGCATTCAGAATCGATGCTTTGCTTCTGAAGGTTCTGCTGCTGCAGCTGTAGGCGCTGGAGGAGAGCAGCCGACCGATGATGCAGCAGAATTGAACCAGCCTGCTCTCACAATTCATTCAGCGTTCCATTTCAATGCCAACTTCTGGTGCTCACATTCAAAGGCTAAATTATGAGATCACGGACTGAGATGTCTAAATCCTAGTTGTAGAATGTCGCCGCATTTTGCAAAACTTTGCTGCGGCTCCCTAGTAATCCCCAAAGTTGGCGGGGGCACCTCAATCAGCAAGGGCAGGACTAGCCCCCGCCGCAGGTTGCAGAAGGACCCCCCCCTTTTGCCACGCCCTCAACCTGCTCCGGCTACCCTGACTGGGTGCTTCAGGACCTGCGGCTCGTCTCTCAGAGAAGCCACTTGGGAGCATCAATCCTGCCTGCTTCTATGCACTGCCTTGCGGAGTCCCTGGAATTGAGAGCATCCAGCACTGGACACACTTCCACCCTTTAAGAGGAATGGGGAGGCCCTCCTTTGGCAGAGAGGCTTCTCTGGATCTAGACCTTCAGGAAAAGGGCAGGAAAGCTTGCCTGGGTGCTGGGTTGCTTTATAATATCCCCCCCCCCCCGAAAAAAAATCACAAATTGCTGGCAAAAACAGGAAAGTAGCCGCCACCTAGTGGCACAGTGGGGAAGCAACCTGCCTAGAAAGCAAGAGGCCGTTGGTTCAAATCCCCGCTGCTGGGATGTTCCCCAGACTACGGGAAACCCCTCGATCGGGCAGCAGCGATCTAGGAAGGTGCTGAAAGGCATCCTCTCATACTGCGCAGGAGGAGGCAATGGCAAACCCCTCCTGCATTCTACCCAAGACAACCTCAGGGCTCTGCGGTCGCCAGGAGTCGACACCAACTCGACGGCACAACTTTACTTTAGCCTTCCGGTGGGACAACTGGGGGGGGTGGGACCTGGCTCTGGGCACAGCTTGGATTGAGCAGACATTAAAGTAATGCTATGTTAGATCATGCCTGGAGCTTTAGTTTAGGGGTAAAAAGGCTACTTAAAGGGGGACAATACAGAGGTTTTAAAAAACGAGGCATGACATTAATCGGCAGTAGAGTCACGAGAGAAAAGCACTTCCACGTGCAAAAGTAATCTGTGGAACTCACGACCACAAGATGTGGGGATCACCACTAGCTCAGGCAGCTTTAAAGGGGGATTAGACAAATTCATGGAGGAGAGGGCCATAAGGGCTAATAGCCAGTGATGGACACCTGTGGGCCCTCTGTGCTCAAAGGCAATATGCTGCGGCATATCATTTGCCAGGGAGGTGGGGGGGCACAGGGAGGGCTACTGCCTTCAAGCCCTGTTCAGGGGTGTTCTGGAGGCATCTGTCAACCCCGGCTGGAAGGAGAGTGCTGGATCAAAGTGGCCCTTTGTCTGACCCAACAGGGCTCTCTCGACATGCTTATGAGTGGGTCCAAGATGGGAGATGCAAACCAGGCTGAAGCCCGCTCAGAGGCTTGGTGAGGGCAGCCGGCTAGGCAGAGGGGCACTGCTTTGACTGATCACACGCCTGCAGCCTAGAACAGTCACGAGCTTTGCTGAAGGCTGCTGGGTGGAGGGGAAGGAGCAAGCGGAGGAGGCAGGAGCCGTCAGAAAGTGGCCCCAGACTAAGCTGGCTTCTCAGGGGCCTCAGCCACGCTCAGCCCAATGCGGATCCTGGGGGCAGCTTGACTGAGTGGGACGGAGGGGAGCAACACAGGCCTCCCCCCTGCTGGTTCAAGCACAGGCAGCCGGGGACTCTCCAGTCAGAGGCAGGAAAAAGACTTGCGTCGGTTTGATTTTAAGAGTGAGGTTTTTATAGAAAAAGCTTTTTCTGTACGGTACCGGATCTAAACAGTGCATGTGGTTTGTGGGGGGGGGCTCCACTTCTCCAACCAGCTGGCCCAGGCATCTGGTAGAGCCACGAAATGCAATTATGTTATTCCCCAATGAGACACAAAAATATCTTGTTTCCAATCGTCTTCGTTTTAAGGCGCACACTTCACATCCTCTGGGCATTTCCGTGGTGCCAGATCTCTGCGTTGTGCACTTTATTAGAATTGCGTGGATGTCATATTAATGACTTTGGAGCAACGCATTTACCCAGCAAAGAGGTTCTCCCAGAATCCATTTTGCAAACATGAACCCTCCTCCTTGAAAAACAGAAAGACAGGCACACGGGCAGGTCCCAAAGGGCCCGGGGACAGTAGCCCAGGCGGCCCCAGTCAAGAGGCATTCAGCGGAACGGCAGGCCCCGGAGCGGGCTTCTCTTAACCCCTGCGACTGACTACCCAATGTCAGCCTCTTCACTCCGAGCATTCATTCCCCGCCTTCCATTCCGACAAAGGCGAAGAACGGATGAGCAGAAAGTGGCGTAAAATCCACCCGGGGGGGGTCATGACTCCACCCCAAACATCTGGCGCAGCAAACACATCACAGCCAAGCACTGGACACCCACCAGTGAGGGGGCCAGGCAGGCCTCCCAGGGAAAGAATTCCGCACTCTGGGTGCTGCAACAGAAAAGGCCCTGCTATGCTTCTCCACCCATTGGATCTCCTGAAGCAGCAGGGGGTGGTGATGCCGGGCCTCTCCGGGGGACCCAAGCAGGTGCGCGGATGCACAAGGGGAAAGGCCATCCTTCAGAGGATGGAGTCAGCGTGGTGTAGTGGTTAGAGTGCTGGACTAGGACTGGGGAGACCCGAGTTCAAATCCCCACTCAGCCAAATACTTGCTGGGTGACTCTGGGCCAGTCACCTACGTTGCAGGGTTGTTGTGAGGAGAAATTGAAGTATGTAGTACACCGCTCTGGGCTCCTTGGAGGAAGAGCGGGATATAAATGTTAATAATAATAATAATAATAATACACCAGAATACAAAGATCTACAAATTGAAATTGAAAGGCTGTGGCAGAAAAAGACCAAATCATCCCAGTGGTCATTGGCGCCCTGGGTGCAGTTCCAAAAGGCCTTGAAGAGCACCTCAACACCATCGGGGCCACAGAAATCACCATCAGCCAATTACAAAAAGAAACTTTACTGGGAACAGCCTATATTCTGCAACGATATCTATAACAACAGCAACAACACTGACAATAAAATTCAGCCATCCCAGGTCCTTGGGAAGGACTCGATGTCTGGATAAAACAAACCAGTCCATAACACCTGTCTGACTGTGTAAACAATAAATACACCAGATATCACTGTAGTCGAGAAGAAAGAAAAACAAGTCAAAATAATCGACATAGCAATACCAGGGGACAGCAGAATAGAAGAAAAAGAAATAGAAAAAATCACCAAATACAAAGATCTACAAATTGAAATTGAAAGGCTGTGGCAGAAGAAGACCAAAATAATCCCAGTGGTCATTGGCGCCCTGGGTGCAGTTCCAAAAGACTTTGAAGAGCACCTCAACACCAGAGGGGCGACAGAAATCACCATCAGCCAATTACAAAAAGCAGCTTTACTGGGAACAGCCTAAATTCTATGATGATATCTATAATAATAACAGCAACAATATTGACAATAAGTCATCCCAGCTCCTTGGGAAGGACTTGATGTCTGGATAAAACAAACCAGTCAATAACACCTGTATGACTGTGTAAACAAGAAATTATTATTATTATTATTATTATTATTATTATTATTAATAAATGCCCGAGTCCCAAACAATGTTGGGCTCCAAAGGTGACCAGCAGCACCTTGGATTGTGTCCACGTGGCACAAAATGGGGACACCATGCGATCCTAAACAGAGGCTCCAGCAAGGTGCGCAGGCACTGGTTCCTGTGCCAGTCTAAGCTTCCAAATACTCTTCAAGGGCAGTCCGCGCAGAGGTGGCCAGGGCCTCTGTAAGACTTGCCCCAATGCCCAAGGAACACTTCCCTCACTCCCGACCCAGGGTGTAAGAAGAGTCCAGCCGGATCACTCCCAGGTCTGACCCAGCAGCCTGTTTCCAGCGGTGACCAGACTGATGTCTCACAGAGATACATTGCCTTTGAAGATGGAGGCTCCATTTAGGCCAACTCCACCGAGAGTCCAGAGCTACGTTCAATGGAGGGGGAGGAAATCTCTGCCCACCCGCTAGAGCCCACCAAGGACCACGCCAGCCCCATCTGCTCCGGGTTTGGCAAGACCAAGAATCCAGCTGTGACGGAAAGCAAAAGGCACAATGCAGAGGGCCAGCTGGAGCGCTTCAGGAGGGGGCGCTTGAGAGGGCGAGGGGGGTGCCTCTCTCCGCTCTCTGCCCAGACACACTTCATTGTCTGCCTGCCGGGGGGCCGGCTGACCCACACCCTCCTCACCACACTGCCCCCAGTCAGGGGTGCTAACACCGGGGTCCCCAGATGTTGTGGGATCACAACTCCCATCATCCCTAGCCACAATGGCCTTCAGCCAAGTGGGAGGCCCAACACAAGCCTGCATCCTTCTCCAAGCAAGGTGGGAGTGAGCCCTGGGGAAGGACTCAAGGGGGGGGCACCTTCTTCTTCCTCACCTCCGGAGAGGCAGAGAGCAGAGAGCAAGCGGGGGCCCCCCAGCCAGCAGGCTCCCCCTTTCTTTGGGGCCCAGGGCCATCTGGGTCTGCTCCCCTTCCCACGGCAGCCTGGCCTGTTCCCTCCCACTCCCCCATCGCACCACAGCAAGGCAGAGAGTGCTGGCCGTGAGTTTGGATTCCGGCCCTTTTTTAACAACCAACAACCCCCCCCCCACACACACACACACAGCACACTTGCCAGTGGCAAGTTTAAAGAGGCCAGTGCTTTCCAGCCGGCTACCTGGGGGCTTCTCCTCCTGCAGGCAGGCAGGTTCCTTCCAGGGCTGCTGCTGCTGCTGCTGCTCCTTCTCCTGGCTGCAGCCTTTGCTGGGGTTGGGGCCGCCCAGCCAGAGGCCAGACCCCCGACTGCTGCCCTCTTCCTTCTCTCCGAGGGCGTGACTTGCTGCACCTGCCCCAGGGAGCAGAGCTCTTGCTGGAGGCCCTGGCAGCATATCTGGGACTCTGGGAGACCGGGGAGGGTGGAGAGGGGAGGGGGCTGGAGTCTGTCAGCTCCCCGGACGCACAGCAGCCGCCTCTCCCTGCCTGTGCGGCGTCCCTGTCTCGGCCGAGGAGGCTTGCTTTGGCAGCCCCAGAGCTGCTGAAGGGCCGGCTTGGGGCTGCCTGATTGCTGCCCTCTCCCACCTGTGCCTCCTGCCTGAGTGCCTGACTCGCTGCACCTGGCCCCAATCCCAGAGAGATCTCTCCTGAGAGGAGACGTTTCTGGAGGCCTTGGCAGCATATCTGGGAGGCAGGCAGGCAGGCTGGAGGGGTAGCCAGCTGCCCAAGGGGGCCAGCCTTTGGTGTGGGGCTGGGGGAGTTATACGGTGGGGTTGGAGGTCTGGGTTGAATGCTGTCAGTCTTCCCTTTTATTGGGTTGTGCCAGGCCTTCTGTTGCCATGTCCTACTTCACAGGGTTGTTGTGAGGAGAAACGGAAGTATGGAGTACACCGCTCTGGGCTCCTTGGAGGAAGAGCGGGGTAGAAAGTGTAAATAAATAAATAATAATAATAATAATAATGTGTTTGGGTTCTCTTGGGCAGAATGATGCCGGGTGTGTGTCCAGTGGCTCTGGGGCAGCTATTACCGTGGTGGGGGCAGAAGAATTGGCGCTGGCAGAGCAGCTGGCCATTACAGGGGAAGGGAAACCAGTAATTGAGTAACTGTTTCCACATCTGGCTGCCCTGTCAGCTCTCTGGCCTCGGGGAACAGGTCCAACTTCCCCCAGAACCCAGCCTTGCTCCTTTGCAATGCCAGGTCGGTTCAGAATAAGACCGGGATGTGGGCGGGGGGTGGGGGGCATGGAGTGGCTGTGGGCCATAAGGATACCTTTCCCCTCACCAGAGCCCCATCTGCATGCAAGCAGGCACTTCCCAGGACGGCCCCCTGATCCCCTCAGGGGAACATCTTCCAGGGCTCACGCATGTAGTCTCCATCCAAATGCAGACCAGGCTGGAGCCTGCTTAGCAAAGAGGACGATTCATGCTTGCTACCACAAGACCAGCATATGGGTGGGAGGGAGGGAGGGAGGGAGGGAAGGGGGGCTCCCTCCTGTGCCCCCCACCCCATCCACAGGGTTGTCTACCCAGGACTCTTGTCCACCAGCGGCTGGGGGCCCGTCGCCCGCCTCCACCACTTTCCCTCCTGAGCCCCGAAAGGGCCTTGCAGAGATATGCGGCCCCCGCCCCGCCGCCCCCCGCTTGCCAAAGGGCGCCGTTCCATAACACAGAACCGTGTGAAAGGCCTTCGGGCGGCGCTGGGGCCTCTGCAGGCGGTCCTGGAGCTGCAGCCCATCACGGCAATCCTACCCAGAGCGGCTCCGGCTGCAAGGTGCCCATAGAGACATCTCAGGCCAAACTCCTACAAAGAGATCAGGTGCTGGGCGAGGTGACGATAAAGGGAGAGCAATGTGATGAGAGAGGGATTTCTGTCCTTTGGGCCACATCAGAGATGAAGGGGGGGCAGAATGGCTCGCCCACCCGCCAGCAGCTGCCCCACCCAAAGCCCTGCTTCAGGGGGGGCTTTGATTAACTCTTTGGACTGCTGATGGCTGGGCTTGGAGGCCATGAACTCTGCTACACTTTCCCCTCCTGCCGTATTGGTTTGATGCGTGGGACTTTTACGATTCAGAGCCACAGATGGGAGAGGAAGGACTCCAACAAGCAAGCCCAATAATCCCAGATATCAATTCCCTTGGGATTTTAGTGGCTGTCAGCAGGTTTTTTAAAGTCATGATTTTAAAACAAACTAGCTGGCCTGGGTGCAGAGCATCTGCCCCTCTAGTTCCCCCAGCAGCCCCCATTTTCTCCCTGCCCCGCTGCTGCTGCTTCCTCCCCCCCCCAATTCCCCTGTTCCCTTTTTTGTCCCCACCTTGTGTACAGATCTCTGAGCGAGCACAGGCTGCTGCAGGCTTCAGGACCCTCTGCTAGTCCCTGCCTTTCTCCTCCCCACTTGACATTGGCAATGCACACAGGTGTTTAGTGGTTTGTTTTTTAATGGCCAAAGAGAGAGACGCTGGTGGTGTGTGTGTGTGTGTGTGGCTGCTTCAAGGGCACTTGTGGCCTGGTGTGCATGAGAAGCTGCCTCCTACTGAGTCCGGTGCGTGGTCCATCTAGCTCGCAACTGTCTGCACTGACTGGTAGAGGTTCTCCGGGGTTTCAGGCAGAGTCTCTGCTGGCCCCACCTGGAGATGTTTCCAGGGAATGGAGCTGGGACCTCCTGCTGCATGAAAGAGCAGATGCTCTGCCTCTGACCTTGGGCCCAATCCCCCAAGGGGGCAGATCTGACAGCGCTGCTCACATGTAGCCACCCATCCAAATGCAGACCAATACAGACCCTGCTTAGCAAAGGGGACAGTTCATGCGCGCCAGCAGCGATATGGGAAGACGCTGAAAGGCGGCATCATCTCACACACTGTGTAGGAGGAGGCCATGGCCAACCCCTCCTGTATTCTACCCAAGACAACCACAGGGCTCTGTGGGCACCAGGAGTCGACACCAACTCGAGGGCACATTTTACCTTTTACCACAAGACCAGCTCTGCATCTTGATGCAATTAGCCATAGAGTCAGGATGGGGAGGGGGGGGCAGATTTTGCAGCCTTTCGTTCAGGTCCATGAGTAACACGGACAGAATGAAGATGCAACTCAACTGTGGAACTCACGGCTGATGAAACCCAGGGAGTAATCAACACAGAGGTTCTCAGCCTTGGGTCCCCTCCCCTTTGGCCACCGTGGCTGGGAGTTGTGGTCCAAGGACGTCTAGGACGACACCCCTGCCCTCACCCCTTAATCCCTACTGTGTGGGAGTGGACAGGTCCGAAGCCCTTGCCTGACTTGGAAAGCCAGCAGCAAGGCAGGGTGGGAGAGTGGGCTTCTTGTGGCCTCTGCCTTGGGCCACCTCGAGGGCCACCTGACTCTCAGCCAAATGACAGGTCCTACATTCGAGCAATATGCAAACTGAAGAAGACAAACTGAGGCTCAGTGCTCGGCCTCGGTGCTCTCCAAGAGGCATTTAAGAGGCATTCAAAGACAGTCTTCATCAGGTCAGGAGGCACCAGAGGATTAATGCTCACAACAGGAAGTGCCATCCCTCAAAGATCTGGACGGGGACTGGGGCTTTTTAACTTCTCCATCAATGAACTGGAATTGGGGATAAGCAGCAAGGTGGCCAAGATGCAAAGATCTCCCCAAAGTTCTCTCCAAACTGGGTGAGTGGGCCACAAAACAGCAAATTTGGGCTCAGTGCAAATAAGTGTCACGTGATGCAAACTGGGGTGAAGAAATTCCAACCTCCCATAGACGCAGACGGGGGTTGAGCCGTCGTGACTAACTCAGAAAGAGATGCTGGGGTTCTAGTGGATGGCTCAATGGACACGTCAGCCTAGTGCGTGGCAACTGTGAAAACGGCAATTTCCTTGCTATGGCTCATTAGGAAAGGGACCGAAAAGAAAACTGCTAATATCATAATTCCCTGATACAAAACGGTGGTGCGGCCACATTTGGAATCCTGTGTACCGTTCTGGTCGCCAAAAAGATGTTGTGGAGCTGGAAAAGGTGCAGAAGCAGCCAACCAAGATGATCAGGGGGCTGGAGCACCTTCCTTAGGAAGCATTTGGGACCACTGAGTGGGGTGAGTAAGGGGTGACATGACTGAGGCTTATAAAACCAGGCCTGGTATGGAGAACATGGATAGGCTGACGTTTTTCTCCCTCTCTCACAACACTAGAGCCAGGGGTCATCCCATGAACCCGAAGGCTGGGGATTTTAGGACCGGCACAAGGAAGTACTTTTCCACCTAGTGTATCATTAATCTCTGGAATTCTCTGCCACAGGATGTGGTGGTGGCCACTAGCTGGGATGGCTTTAAAAGGGGCCATGCTCGTAACACATCAGTCTCAGCCTGGAAGTCACCACCACCAGGATGCGATCCTGGAGGCTCCATTCGCAGCTCTGTTCTCTTCCCTCCACAACAACCTGCCCTCTGCGGAGTTCAAAGCCAAGGAGGGGCTGTTTGTGCGTTGGGTTAAAGACAGATGAGGAGAACCAGCTCTGCCTGCAAAAGGCGAGACACAGACCTCAGCCACCCTGACCCAGAGCTGGGACTTCCAGACACCCGCGGGAGGAGGCTGGACCCTGAGCAGTAACCACACGAGCAACACACCCTCCTCCTGATCTTTTAACAAGGCACCTCCCCAAGGATGAAACAGGGGCCGAGACTGACCAGAGAGCTGTAACTGCGAACAGGAATTGTCCCTGGAGAATGAGACTGAAATATCAATGTCCTGCAGTGGTCCCTCTAATTTTTTCCATTGATGTTCTGGGCGGCAGGATCAAGGCAGTGTGTGTGCATGTGTAGTCAAAGTGGGGCCTTCCTGATTCAACTGGAGCGGAATCTAAAATGAACTGGGTAGACATCAGATAATGTGTGAGCACATGCACAGGCCTTGGAACATAGGAACATAGGAAGCTGCCATATACTGAGTCAGACCATAGGTCCATCTAGCTCAGTATTGTCTACACAGACTGGCAGCAGCCTCTCCAAGGTTGCAGGCAGGACAATCTCTCCTAGCCCTATCTTGGAGATGCTGCCAGGGAGGGAACTTGGGACCTTCCCAGAGCGGCTTCATCCCCTAAGTGGGGGAATCTCTTCCAGTGCTCACACTTCTAGTCTCCCATTCATATGCAACCAGGGAGGACCCTGCTCACCTAAGGGGACAAGTCATGCTTGCTACCAGCAGACCAGCTCTCCTCTCCTTAGAGGGAACAGTGACGTCCAGCACCAAAGTAACCCAAATTTTGGCAAGGAACACTGAATTCTGTAACCTCTAGAAAGGACTTGACACTTCAGGATTTGACATTGGACATTCCAGGCTCTCTCTATTTCCGTGACTTATTCTGTAGTGCCCCCCCGCTCCCCCCCCCCCAACACACCCTTTAAACACTACTCTGCATACTGTACTTTGTTCTGCTGAGTCATGGGGAGGGAAGGACCAGCGGTTGAAAGGCTGAAGCCTCACCCACCCGACCACCCCATCCAGATCTCGTTCAGCCTTTGGAATTTCACAGTCACACACATTCAAGGTCCTAGCATCCCTAAGGACCAGACATTTGATTTGTTCAGCTGAATGCTAAGATCGTTATAAGCCAGGCTGTGGAACCCACTTCACATTCTCTGCCTTGGATCTCAACTCCGATAATCCCCAGGCGCAATGGTCAAAGGCTAAGGCTTATGGGAGTTGATGTCCAACCACATCTGGGGGCCCAGGTTGGACAACCCCTGTGGATTTGCGGTCTATGTGCTGCCCTCGCGGTCGTCTGGCTTTGCATCTCTACATTTTGTTCAATCCGTGTATCCTTGTTGACCTTTGTCTTTGGTGATATTATGCAAATGTTTTATAGTGTGTCTCTGAGAATGTGTTTTCCCCCCCTTACAAAATATATGGGGGAGAAACAGGAAAAACAAAGCAAAATAAATTATTTCAAAGCTTTTAGCGCAGAAGCTACAGGGACCTTTTAATCAGGCCTTCCATTCTTGGCTTTTGTGGCGTGAAAGCACCACATCTATTCACTCCGTGCATGCAATCACCATCATTTATGGCGGGGTGGGGGAAGGAAAGAGATTTTGCACGACTGGAGATAACAAAGATGTCATTAAAATCATAATTAAAAAACAAAGCTGCACGTGTGTGCAGTGAGTGTTCTGCGATAATAAAGCGCATTTCTGTGTGCATTAAGTCCCCTAATGATCGACTCAGTGTGTCTTACAGGGTCAAATCAATGTCTTTACACAAAAAAGGGAAACCAAGAAAAGGAAAATCAATTAAACCCCATCCATTGTGCCTTCCAGGCGGGCCCTTTGTTGGAGCTTGTCTCCTATCTCGCCATTTGTCACTTGCATTTTTGCCCAATTTTGCAAACAAAAGCCAGAATGTCACCTCCAAGGTCAGAGGAGCCCGATTGCACTCCTGCACAATGCCAGGCCTTTCCTCTCCCTCCTTTTCTAGCTTGCATTGAAATGGTAAGATGGAAGGGGAGGGAGCGGGAAGAGAAGGCTTAATTTTGCCCTAAACACACACCAACTCCACATTGGGGAGATCTCCCCTGCTTGCTCAGGCCACGCGTGGCTAACCCTGGGTCCCCAGATGTTGTGGGACTACAACGCCTATCATCCCCAGCCACAGTGGCCAAAGGCCTTGATAGACATCCGGGGGGCATGGCTGCCTCTGGGATCCTGCGTCCCACCCTGGCAGTCACTCTTGAAAGACGTGGACACAGAGCTGGAGAAGGTGCGGAGAAGAAGGGCCCCCCCCCATGGCCAGGGGGTCATTGGGAAGGTGCAGCAGAGGAAGGCCAAACTGTCCCTGGCTGGACACAGGAACCCCATTCCGGGTGGGATATCTGTGTGCCAACAAGGACTCGCCAGAGACTCGCCAGAGGCAGCGTGTGGTGGTCACACAACAGGTGGGAACAAATTGCTCCCTCTCATCTCGCATTCAAGCACTGATGGGTTCTGACAGCTGAAAGGATTGTGCAGGTATATATGACTGAACACAGCGCCAGGTAATTCGCCTCTCGCCACCGCTGCCGTCTCCATTAGTCATTAAAAATGGGGAGTTCAGGAGGCTGGCGTGGCCGGTGTTCTCTCGGCCCATCTCTGCGTGCCTCGAGGTTAGTCATCTGGCCGGGCGCCCTCATTTCAGGCAATCAAAATGCAGCCAGCAGATGCATCCGTCCCAGCCTCAACCGGCAGCCACAGCAGGCAGAGAGAGAGAGAGAGAGAGAGAGAGAGAGAGAGAGAGAGAGAGAGAGAGAGAGAGAGAGAGAGAGAGAGAGATCACCAGCCGGAGAGAACCCAGTCGCTTGTTACCAAGACAAAGCAAGGTGTGTGCAGGACTGCAGGCCACAGATCCTGGCCCTCAGAGCTGTCAGGGAAGGATCCGGGGGGTTCTGGTGGATGGATGGAAGGTTACCGTCACAGAGGACCTCTTCTGTGGAGAGGTCTTGCCTGCCACAAAGGGTGCCACCAGGCAGGCCAGGAAGCCCACCTTGACACCAACAGAACCCACCATGTCTCTGCAGGATTGGATGGCATTTCCCTCCTTCTCATATTGTCCATTTATACACACACACACACACACACTCCCCCCAGAGCAATTTTCCAGTCTAAAGAAACACGGCACGCCAAGCATGCATATAAATTACAAACACAGAAAATAATGCCCAGTTCCAAATTTGCACACAGCATAAAACTCACATAAAACCCTGCTGTGCCACTTAAGGTGCATTGAATAGGTGGGGGACCCCTTAAAAACAAGGCAAGGGGGGGGACCTGGAGGATCTCTCCAAGGTGCACAGCCAGCCAAAGGCCAGTGGCAGTTTCCTGCTGCTCCAGAAAGCACAGCCAGGAGGTCCCCTCTCTGCTCCGCCTGCCTTCCGGGGGCAGGGAAAGGCTCCCCTGACTTGGCTGATGGCAACACGGTTTCAGGCAATTAGATAATTTATGCTTGAAATCCTGGTCTGCGATGCTTCCCACCCCCCAACCACCACTCCCACCCCCCCGACCAGGCCCCCAGCACATCCCATTTATGGTGCTATAATTCACACATTGTCATTCTGGGTGAGATGCACTTTAGTCAGCAGAGCTGTTATTTTTATTTCCTGTTCCTTACATTTGTTAAGATGATTAGTCTCGACGCATCAAAGAGAAATAACCACAAGCCATTAAGCGATAAACAGGAGCCGTTCATATTAGCCAGGCATTCCCCACTTAGAAAGAACCTGCTTTCCGCAAAAAGGGATTTCGCGACGCTTTTGATCTGGCGCCTTTGAAAGCGCAGCAAGACAGACGCACACCAAAGAGCGCCAAGGAGAGGAAACGGCCCGCCAGGATCCTGGCCCACACAGCAGAGACGCGAGGGCTTGCGGAAAGCAGATGGTGAGCTCTGATTCGAAGGAAGCGCAGAGCCAGGCAGGCAGGGCACAAGGAGGCATACGGCTGGCCTCAGGCTGCCTTTCTCACCTTCCTCATAGCTGAGGGACACTCCCCCCCCACTTTTGAATTATGACATTGGGGGGGGGTCTAGATTTGGGACATAGGAAGCTGCTATATCCTGAGTCAGACCTCTGGTCCATCTAGTTCAGTCGTGCCTGCCCTGACTGGCAGCGGCTTCTCCAAGGTTCCAGGCAGGCGGTCTCTCCCAGCCCGACCTGGAGATGCTGCGCTACAGCCTCATATCTTACAGAGCTCGCATGTAGCCTCCAATCCGGATGCAAACCGAGGTGGACCTTGCTTAGCTAAGGGGACTCCCCACAAGGCCAGCTCCCCTCCAAGGTCTGCAAGAGGTCCCTCCCTGTGCCATCCACAGGATCAGGTCAAGGCCCAGCACAGCCGCTGCTGGCATCTTTTTTACCAGCACTAACACACAAGCCCCAACCAAGCAACCCGCACCTCATCACGTGAGCCCATTAACGTCTGTAAGGATGATGGGAATTGTAGCCAACAACATCCAGCCCATTGTAGCCAACAACGCCACATCACGGCGCGTGCTGCTGATTCACACAAAGCCGTGTTGTTCATTTGGTGCTGCCGGTGCCACTGCTCAGCCAGGGGCGTGAAACTGTGGAAAGGATCCCATCGGCCCTGGAGAGACAAATGTGCTCTGGGTGGGGGTTGATCTGGGGCAGCTGATTCACACATGCAAGCTATCACTTGATGCTACTGTGATGGAAATGCTCTCTCTCGCGCTCGCTCGCTCGCTCACCTAGCAGCAACGCTTTCCAAATAAGACAATTTCAGTTTATCAGATCTCTGGCTGAAAACAATCAGAAACTACCCCAAAAGGAGAGCACTCCGAAGGCACTGGGGAGGACAGACACAGCTTCTTGGAAACTCGCAGAGAATTAGGGACGGCTGCAGCTGGACCGTCTAAGTAACTGCCAACATGCCGCTTTCGGGAAATATAAATGCCGTCTCCCCAGGCTGTGGCGTCTCTCCTCTTTCATTTCTCTCTCCATCTCTCTGGCATCGGGTCGGTTCTGACTCAGTCACTGGTTGTTTGGGGGCAACTTCTGTGACTCTGTTCTTTAAACAAACAGGAGGGCGAGGGAAAGACTTCTTAGATGATGATGATGATGATGATGATGATGATGATGACAACGCCATCATAATAGAGGGCACTTTACAGTAACGTGCGCAAAATGTCCCTGCCCCAAAGTGCTTACAGTCTCTATTTTGACAATAAGGCATTTGTTGGTCAATGGACCGAATAAAGATAACTGGCTGATTGACAACAAGGCAAGGAAAGCAGGAGCAAGATAAACAAGGGATTTATCAGCAAACTGTACAGCAGGGCTGTATTATTATTGTGGCAGGGGGTGATGGGAGTTGTAGTTGAACAACAGCTGGAGAGCGCAGGTTGCCCACTCCCACACTACGACAATGAGCCATTCATATATGAGTCATATATATATATATATATATATATATATATATATATATATATAGTTTCTTTCTTTAAACATCCCAGCATCACGATTGGATTCAAATGGTGCTTGCTTGGTGTCCCACTTGCAAAACTTGAGAACGCCCAAAGGGCAGAACGCTAGATCCTCCAGATAATGTAATTAGAAAGTTTTTAAAGCATTGTTTCCCAAAGTGGAGCATTCTCCCATCCAGATTCCCTTTAATTAAAAACGCCTTTGCCTTCATGACTGCAGGTAGTTTTCCAGGCAGGTTTCGTTCATCTCAATGTACATATTAATCAGTCAGCGCAAGAAAGGGGAGGGGTGTGTGTGTGTGTGTGAAGTCCAGGATGGCTTGCGATTCTAAAGGACTGTGCACAGCAGCGTTTTTCCTGGGAGACGTTCCAAAGAGGGGGGCGCCGTCCTCAGCAAGAAATCCTGGGTGGGTGGGAAGGCTCCGATTCCAGCACGTGCCTGGAGCACGCACCCCCCCCCCGGCCGCCGCCACCCAAGGAAGCTCTTGCTGTGGGAATTGGACGCTGCTCTTTTCTTGCCGCCTCTGTGGTTTTATTCTGTTTTGAGGAGAACACAAAATACACATTTTTGCTCTTTGCAAAACAGCATCTGCAGCCAACTCCCCAGCATACAGCTTAGCTGCACAGTCAGCAAATCCACAGTCTGCCGTGGAGAAATCAGCAACGTGAATTCGTACGGCCCAGCTCAGAATGGCGCATTTCGGCAGCTCGGAAAGCCCACTCCAAATGCTCGGCGACCACTCCAGCCCCGAAAGTTCTTCGCCCGCCCTGGTTCCAGTCCAAGCTGAGATGCGGCCTCGCCCCTTGCCAAACCGAGCCCTGCAAGCTTTGAGAGCGGCCAGGGCAAGGAAGGTGGGGCCAGCAGACCCCTCTCCTCTCCTCCTCCTGCCTCCTGCAAGGTTGGCATGGAGGGTGAGGAGAGGTGAAGCGCCGTGCAAAGTTTGCGAGGGGATGAGCTGCCCCAAGGAGTTGCTCTGGTGGGGATGGCGGCAGGCATCTTGCCCCCCGCTGGCCCCCCAGAAGTCTGCCCCCTGGCCTCAGGGGCGTAACTATCATAGGGCAAGGGGAGACAATTGTCTGGGGGCCCACTGCCTTGCCCCCCCCTGGAAAGTCATATGACTGACTCCCCCACCGCACACCTTCAGTTGTATTCATGCTCCGAAACTGATGTGAGTGTTAAGACCTGGAGCGACCAGAACAGCAGGTCTTTCTCTAGGACCATGAAATGACTGGCATCGTCCACAATTTACAAAACCTTTTTAAAAATAATTTAGGATGATGTTCTATGGTGGCACATAGGTTATACCTCTAGCTCTAGCTCTCTATCTAAGCTATAAATAAATAAATTTCACTATGCTTTTTGTTACCACTATTCAGCCTCATTTAATATTTTTTTACTTCATGAGCTGAGCTTCAGTGAGCAGGGGTCCCATTTTAAAATCTTGTCTCTGGGCCCCCTCCCACCTTGCTACGCCCCGCCTGGCCTCCTGAAAGGGACGCCTCTCCCGCCTCTCTCCCTCCTCCCACCCACCTGACAGGCCCCCTCCCTCCTGCCTGCCTGCCTCCCACCCACTCACTGCCCCTTCTTCCAGCAGAGCAGCAGGAGGATGAATGCCCCCCCCGCCCTGGCTCCTCCTGTATGTAAAGCTCCAGGGGGGGTGATGGGGGGGAGAGGGACACCAGAGCAGCAGGCCAGGCCAGCAGCCGGACAGGGACCGATGTTTGGGCTGGGGGGGGCTGAGAGGAATGAGCCCCATCACGCTGACAATGGGGGGCGTGGGGGTGGGGGGGTGCTGATTTGGCCTAGAATAAGACAAACTCTTTCCCTGCTTGGGCAAGAGCACAGCGGAGTGTTCTGAGCCTGGCAGTGGGAATTTGCCCCACGGAGGAGGAGGAGGAGGTCTCCTTGTGGAGCCAAGGAGGATGCTGCTTGTCAGAAAGAAGAGGGGCAGAGGGGTCCAAATGAAGGGGTGGGAATGGCGGAGGACACCGGGGTGGTGGTGGAATGGGACGGCAGGTAGGACAGGGGAGGGTGGAGGCGGCGTCCCTGAGGCTTGCACCAAACGCTGCCCAGAATCCCCGGAAGGTCCCTTCTTCTTTCTCTCCTGGCCTGAGCACTGTTCTCCTTCCTCAGCCCAATCTGGAGAGGCCACTTGAGCTTCCCAGGGCGCCTAACTAGTCTCGGCACCACCGCTGATCCAGGGCACCTTTGGGGGTGCAGACGCCCCCTGCCTCTGAAGAGGAGAAGCCAAAGGTTCGCGGAGCAGGAGAACGGAGGAGACCAAGCCTCTCCTCTGCCCCAGCAAGAACTCCCAGGTGTCCTGAGAGAAGGAGTGATGAGCCCAGAGGCCGCCTGCCCTACTCCTCAGTGGGTCCTCCCACACCCCTCAGTGTCAAATTATGTTCACTTTCATGAGCAACAAAACCCCATTTTCCAAAGGAGAATTGAGGCCAGGTATCATCGCTTCCAACTCAGCTTTAATGACATGCAGAGGTCTCCCCCCCCTTCATTAAATCCCCCTTTTTAATAATCACAGAAGGGGCTGATCCGGAGGTGCCCCATGGGAGCAGTTGTGAGGAGGCCCTGGAGGGCTCTCTGGTCACTCAAGTGATATCATGTGTTTATCAATAAAAATCGATAGATGCCGTGCGGATTGTGTGTCCCCCGGGGGAAAGTGACTGGAGTGGCCGGCAGAAAAAGCCTTGAGTCAATCCAGAAAGGGACTCAGGCCAGGTGAGGGAAGAGCAGGCAGGGCCAGACGCAGAGATGCTGAAGGGAATTAGAAAGAGCCAGAGGCAGGGGGGGGGGAGAAAGAGGAGGAGGAGGAGGAGGAGGAGAGGGAAGAGGAGGAGGGTGGAGGAGAAAGAAGAAAGAGGAGGAGGAGAGGGAAGAGGAGGAGAAGGAGGGTGAAGGAGAAAGAAGAAAGAGGAGGAGGAGAGGGAAGAGGAGGAGGAGGGTGGAGGAAAAAGAAGAAAGAGGAGGAGGAGGAGAGGGAAGAGGAGGAGGAGGAGGAGAAGGAGGGTGGAGGAGAAAGAAGAAAGAGGAGGAGGAGGAGGAGAGGGAAGAGGAGGAGGGTGGAGGAGAAAGAAGAAAGAGGAGGAGGAGAGGGAAGAGGAGGAGGAGGAGGGTGAAGGAGAAAGAAGAAAGAGAAGGAGGAGAGGGAAGAGGAGGAGGAGGGTGGAGGAAAAAGAAGAAAGAGGAGGAGGAGGAGGAGAGGGAAGAGGAGGAGGAGGAGAAGGAGGGTGGAGGAGAAAGAAGAAAGAGGAGGAGGAGGAGAGGGAAGAGGAGGAGGGTGGAGGAGAAAGAAGAAAGAGGAGGAGGAGGAGGAGAGGGAAGAGGAGGAGGAGAAGGAGGGTGGAGGAGAAAGAAGAAAGAGGAGGAGGAGAGGGAAGAGGAGGAGGAGGGTGGAGGAAAAAAGAAGAAAGAGGAGGAGGAGGAGAGGGAAGAGGAGGAGGAGGTGGAGGAGGAGGAGGAGGAGGGTGGAGGAGAAAGAAGAAAGAGGAGGAGGAGAGGGAAGAGGAGGAGGGTGGAGGAAAAAGAAGAAAGAGGAGGAGAAGGAGGAGGAGGAGGAGGAGGGTGGAGGAGAAAGAAAGAAAAGAGGAGGAGGAGGAGGGTGGAGGAGAAAGAAGAAAGAGGAGGAGGAGAGGAAAGAGGAGGAGGAGGAGGAGGAGGAGGAGGAGGAGGAGGAGAGTGGGTGAGGTAGGGAGAAAAATAAAAATATGGGCTGCATCACCTGACTAAAAGAGGCTAGGATATGGTGATGGCCACCAGCTTGGGTGGCTTTAAAGAGGGTTGAGACAAATTCATGGCGTTAAGAGCTCTCCGTGGCTTCTAGTCCTGATGGCTGTAGGCCACCCTCAGCCTCAGGGGCATAATGCCCCTGGATACCTGTTGCAGGGGAGCCACAGCAGCAGGAGAGAGGAGATGCCCTCCCCTCTTGCCTATGGGCTTCTCAGAGGCATCTGGTGGGCCACTGTGGGAAAGAGGAGGCTGGACTGGATGATGGGCTTCCTTGGGCCTAGTGCAGCAGCAGGGCTGTTTCTTATGTTCTTATGGTGGCTGGTCCAGGCCACCCAGCAAGCATCATGGTTGAGGCAGGATTGGAACCCAGACCTTAAGAAGGGTCCCATGGGCAAAGACCAAAGTGGGTCCCTCTAGTCCAGCACCCTACAGTGGCCAACTTGATGCCTCTGGAGAACTCACAAGCAAGGCAGGAAAGCAAACGCTCTTCTTTACTTTATGCCACCGGCATACTGCCTCTGAACATGGAGGCTCCATTTAGCTGCCATGGACAATAATCAGTGATCGACTGCTCCCCCATCTCCATTATTTTTGTCCAAATCCTTTTTAGAGCTGCCTTAGTCAGTTACAGCCATCTGGCGACGGGGCCGGAGCTCTGTGCTAGGGCGCCTGCTTTCCCGGCAGAGGGCTCCCCGTCCCCTCCCTGGCGGCAGCATCTCCAAGAGGGGGCTGAGAGATTCTCCTGCCTGCAACCTGGGAGAAGCCGCTGCCAGTCAGTGCACACCGTACAGAGAGAGAGGGACCAAGGGCCTGGCCCGTCGGCAGAGGCAGCTTCCGATGTCCCTCTCAAGTAGCACAGCTAGGAGGGACCCCCCCCCCAAGCCGCCTGGGGCCTTGGAGAGCTTCTGCTGGCCAGAGCAGGCAGGGCTGGGCTGGCTGGGTCCATGGTCCGACTCCATGCAGAGCAGCTTCTCCTTCTGTCAACCACCCTGCCCAGGACAGGCCCGTCTGGCAAAAAGGTGAGCTGGGTTTGGGCAGGACAGAGGCACCACCACTGCGGGGCCCACCAGCTGCCCATGAAGCTGGCTTCCTCTTCGAGGAATTGGCTTGACCGCGTCGGATTGCAATTCTGCAACCCCCAAAGCAGGACAGAAGCGCCTCCTTAAGAAGGAGCAGAGTGCCAGCTGATGATCACCTGCACAGAGCCCATGCGGGTTGGGGGGGGGGTGTAGGCCCTGGCCACAAATGCCAGAGAGGGAGGGGGGCACCAGCAGTCCAGGTGATGGAGGAAGTTCTCCGGCTGCAACTGTTGCTGATGGAAGGGGGTGCCTGGACATCTTCCCTCCAGACAGGCGCCTCGCTCCAGGAGGGACCCCTGCCCCCAAAGGATGGAGGCCCTCAAGGAGGAAACTGCCAGGCGTTATGAGGGGCAAACCCCACACCTGCCCAAGGGGCATTCCTTGGTCCTGCTAGAGACAGGAGGCCAAGAGACAGGCGGCCAGAACCAGCCTGACGATGTGAGGTCTTTCTCCAGTTGATTTTCAACTCATCCAAGCATCTTCAACGTCTTTCAGCTTATCCAAGCACCTCTAATTTTGAGGCAGGCAAAGTGAAGGTAACAGAACCTTTCCTTGTTGTGACCGTTCCCCCGAAGCATACTGTGGGGATTGACAAGCGGTCTCCCCCCCAACCCCAGCGATCACCAGTGGCCAAAGTGATTTCTCAGCTCCTGGTAAATGCGGAGCCTTTCCGCAGCCCTTTCCGGTTCAGAATCCTGCACCGTCTTTGAGGAAGTCGTGTGAAGATGGACCTGACTCTGCAGCCTGCCTGCTCATTCCCAGCGCCAGGAAGGTTTCCCTGGGCGTCTCGGTCGCCTCCCAGCAAGCACCATCCCTTCCTGGAACCTTGCAGCCTCCCAAAGGGAAGCCGTCAAGGAAGGATCTCCACCAGGCTCTGGAGAGCTCTTGGGAATCTCCTGGCCTGCACAGACCAGACCTTCCAAATGACAAGACCTTCCAAATGCTGTAAGGCCGACATCTCAGGGAGCAGCTGCCAGAGGGCACAAGGTGAGAGAGGGAAGAAGAAGAAGAAGAAGAAGAAGAAGAAGAAGAAGAAGAAGAAGAAGAAGAAGAAGAAGAAGAAGAAGAAGAAGAAGAAGAAGAAGAAGAAGAAGAAGATCAGCCGGGGGTGGCCCTTCCGGATCCTAGACCAGCACAGGCGTCTCCACAAGCTGACGGCCCTCCGCGCCAAGGCAGGGCTTGCGCTCAATATCACCAACAAATCCAGACCCCTACCTGGCAAGCCAGCCCCGCCCTCAGCTCCATTCCCACCCTCACTTCCCCCGCTGCGCACCTGAACTAAAGGCACAAATAAATTAAAACTTCATCTAAAATGCATTTTTCTAATTGAGGAAGGATACACCGACTAATGTCCTCCCTAATTAGTCAGAAGCCGGGGTTTTATTATCAACATCTGAAGCCAGCTCTAATTGACTCGTTTGGAGTCTCCTCTGCTCCGCGGACAGGCCTGCTTCGCCGGCAACCCAGCCAGCCGCCGTCAGCAAGGGGAGAGCCCCCACCCCTACCCCCACGACCTTGGAAGCTCACAGTAGACCAGATGCCAAGAGCTCCCCCAGCCCAGCTCCCCCCTCCATGGCAGGGCCTGGTGCTGCCAACTCTGCTTACCACAGGGTGGCAACATGGACCGCCGGTGCAAAAGCCAATTAAATGGTGAAAAATTACCGCCAATAAAATTAAGCATGCAAGTGCCAGGTGCCCATGCCTTTGCATTCATTGGCCAGAATGTGGGGAGGCAGGATATGGCAGACCTACTCGCTGTCCCATTGGGTAGAATCCTGCTGCTACACGCGCGCCCCTCCCCCCCTGTGGAATTCTGATTGTCTTTATTGTTATTTACATGTTTATTCTGGCCTCTCTTTTTTAACAATAAAGAACAAGCATGCCCCTTGCCCCCAGCAAGAATCCACTCCCACTGCCCACCAACTGGCCCTCTACCCTCCCAATAGGTACATCGGAAGCAACCTCATGCTGAGCCAGACCCTTGGTCCCTCCAGATCAATCAATCAGTCATCTTTATTATGGTCATAGGCCAGCATAAGAGCAAGACAGAAAGGTATAATAGCATAAAAGCAAATAACAGACTGTAAAACCATAACACTGTAAAAATGATAAAACAGTATAAAATCTGCAACTGCAGAGTATGAAGCTATGGACCCCCCAGCTCAGTCCTGCCTGCACTAATAGGTAAAGGAGAGGAGAGCTGGTCTGGTGGTAGCGGAGCAAGCATGACTGGTCCCCTTAGCTAAGCAGGGTCCACCCTGGTTGCATTTGAATGGGAGACTAGAAGTGTGAGCAGCACTGGAAGATCGTCCCCTCAGGGGATGGAGCCACTCTGGGAAGAGCAGAAGGTTCCCAGTTCCCTCCCTGGCAGCATCTCCAAGATAGGGCTGAGAAAGATTCCTGCCTGCAACCTTGGAGAAGCCGCTGCCAGTCTGGTTAAACAATACTGAGCTAGATGGACCAAGGGTCTGACTCAGTATATGGTAGCTTCCTATGTTCCTAAAGTAAAGTTCTGCCATCGAGTCGGTGTCGACTCCTGGCGCCCACAGAGCCCTGTGGTTGTCTTGGGTAGAATACAGGAGGGGCTGACCATTGCCTCCTCCCACACAGTATGAGATGCTGATGCCTTTCAGCATCTTCCTAGATCGCTGCTGCCTGATATAGGAGTCTCCCATAGTCTGGGGAACATTCCAGCGGGGATCGGAACCGGCAAGTAGCAGGCTGCAGCTCTCCATGGCTTCAGGCAGGCGTCTCTCCCAGCCCTACCTGGCGATGCTGCCAGGGATTGAGCCTGAGACCATCTGCATGCAAAGAAGATGCACTTCCACTGAGCTGCAACTCTTCCCCGGAGTAATTTTACATAGGAAGCTTTCTTAGCATGAGTCAGACCCTTGGTCCATCCAGGTCAGTACCGTCCACTCTGACTGGCAATAGCTCTGCACGGTTTCAGACAGGGGTCTTCCTCTACTGGATCTGTCTATCTGTCTATCTATAGTTGGAGGAAGAAACATCAATAACTTGCACGACGCTGATGACACCCCCCTGATAGCTGAGAATGCGAATGATCTGCAAGCTCTAGTAATGAAAGCCAAGGGGCACAGTGGAAAAATGGGGCTACGACTAAATGTCAAGAGGCGTGTCTAGGGAAAATAGCGCCCAGGGCAAGCACTGAAATTGCGCCCCCTGGCCAAACATCTGACACCCATCTTTCAGATAACTTTACCGTAATATCAACTGAAAAATACAAGTCAAGTTCGTTAATCTTTTACTATTTCAAAAACTATTTAGCAGTGGACGTAGCCAGACCAAGAAAATGCTGGAAAACGACAAATTTCAGTATGCTGGGGCTCATGAAATACCTAAATATTATGCGGAGGTATACTTGGAAAAACTAAATAGAAGTGCCTGTCTAATTCTCTGCTATACATTGTAGCATCATGATTACATAAGTTTTAAAAATAAATGGAGAATTTGACTTTTCCCAGATACTCTGAAAATAATTAAACGATATGCAGAGTAAACTGTGTCACTGCTTGGAATATATTCCAGTATTTCAGAAAGACAGTTAAAATGAGAGAAAGAGCAAGAAACTCCCAGTGGGCCTTAATACTAAGGATTTCACACTGATTCAAAGACAAACTCACCATTAATAGCCATATTATTAAGACATCACATTTAACTCACTTATCACAAGAAGCAAAGTAAGAGCAAATGAATACAATCTTAGCTCATAAACTTCAGCACAGTATTTACAAGCCCAGATTCTCTGTACATAGTGCCAATCTGAATATGTGTACAGTGACCTATATTATATTAATTTTTAAAAAAAAAAATACCTGTAGCCCCTTCGGGGGTCTGCTGTGGGGAGTCTGCAAAATTTCCCCCTCCTCCCACTGGCCTCTAGGGCCTCAAAGGCACCATTTGAGTATGTGTGGTGGTCATTTTTTAAAATAATTGTCTTTTTAAAAATGGCCACTGAAAACAAAATGGCCACCACGCTTGCTCAAATGGCCTCTGCAAGGCCTGGCATGGTCTAGAGCCTCACAGAGGCCATTTGAGCATGTCCAGTGGCCATTTTGTTTTTGGTGGCATTTAATTTTTTTTTTTAATTTTAAGAAATGGTGCCCCCTTCAAGTGGCACCTGGGGCACGTGCCCTGCCTGCCCCACCCTAGATACGCCCCTGGTCAAAAAGATTCAACTAACAACAATGGGTACAGCAACCAGCCTCGGAATTGACAATGAAGACGCTGAAGTGGTGGGTAGCTTCTGCCTTTTAGGATCGACCATCAACAGTCAAGGATCCAGCAGTCAAGAAATACGCCGCAGACTAGCACTTGGCAGGCTTGCAATAAAGGCCTCAGAAAGGATATTTAGGTGCTGTGGCGTGTCTACACCTACAAAGACTAGAATTGTTCGGACCATGGTTTTTCCCGTGACACTCTATGGATGAGAAAGCTGGACTTTGAAGAAGTAGCACAGAAAAAGCATTGACGCTTTTGAACTTTGGTGCTGGAGAAGACTTTTGAGGAGACCACGGACAGCCAGGAAAACAAACACATGGATACTAGAACAAATCAATCCAGAGTTTTCACTCAAGGCACAAATGACCAGGCTCAAACTATCATACTTTGGACACATTATGCAAAAATCCAGCTCCCTTGAGAAGTCCATAATGCTGGGGTAAGTGGAAGGAAAGAGAAGAAGACGACGATCAGCAGCCAGGTGGATGGACTTGATTATGACAGTAATGAAGGCACCACTGGGAGACCTTCAAGGCCAAGTGGGAGACAGATGATCATCCTGGAGAGAATGTATCTATGTGGTCACGAAGAGTCTACACCAACTTGATGGCACTTAATCAACTATCTATCTGTCTATCTATCTATCTATCTATCTATCTATCTATCTATCTATCTATCTATCTAATTTCTATACTGCCTGCCACATAAGTTAAAATACAGTTTAAAAAGCAGGATAAATTTTAAAAAATAAAAATAAAATAAAAATAAATTTATAAATATAAAATCTGTTACAATTAATTAAAAGCCGGAGACAACGGGTGTGTCTTGAGGGTCTTCCTAAAAGCAAACAGAGATGGAGATGCTCTTATTTCAACAGGGAGCATATTCCACAGCCCTGGGGCAGCCACAGAGAAGGCCCAGTCCCGAATCGCCACCAAATGACAAAGTGGCAACCGTAACCGGACCTCCCCAGATGATCTCAGTAGGCCGCGGGGTTCATGACCAAGGAGGCCTCTCTTCAGTACCCTGGACCCAAGCCGTTGAGGGCTTTTAGAGATTTGTTTATTTATTTATTTATTATTTAACATATTTCTATACTGCCCAAACGTCTCTGGGTGGTTTACGTCTCTGGGTGGAGATAACCTCCAGCACTTGGTATTGTGCTCAGGAACACAGTGGCAGCCCGAGCCGTTTTTAAGACGGGTGTTCTGTGGTCTCTCCAGGTTATCCTGGAGACCAACTCTCATTTCGCGACTACGTACAAATGACTACATGCAACCTGCAGAAGCTGCCAGAGATTGTGCCTGGGGCCTTCTGTGTGCAAAGCCGGGCTCTCCCCAAGAGAGGTCATGATTTTACCCCCTTCCCAAGGGAAGGGGAGGAAAGGCCCCCGCCTTGCAGAACTTGAACCGGACAAAGACCAGCCCAGCACCAGGAAGGGGACACTGACTCGCCCTTCTCACTGCGCTCTGAACTTGCATCCACACCGTGCCAGCTTCCTTGTCATGCAGCACAGAGCGGAGGAGAGGACTGCTGAAGGGCCCCGGAGGAGGGATCCATCCAGCCCGAGGGCTGGCCACCCTCTCTTTGTGTCCCTGAGGAGAAGGCAGGGGTCCGGGCGTCCCAGCACGTTTCGAGGCGCACCCCGGGTCCCTCCAAAGCAGCCGAGCCAGCCCTGATCAGAATTCAGTCCAGGCAGCAACGAGGCAGGGAAGGGAAGGAGCTGGAAGGAGAGGGCAGAGCCCAGACAGCCGGCTCAGGGAGGGGGCACCAGAGGAGGCTCAGCCAAGGAACTGCACAGCCCACCTGCCAATCTGCCTGCCAGCCGCTCCTTCTGGCTGCCTCTGACAGGAGCTGCTGCAGGCAGGCGGAGGGCAGAGGAGTTCAAGGGAAGCTGGGAAGCTGTCTTCTCTGGAGGCAGACCTTTGGCCCACCCAAGCCCGAACTGCCTGCTCTGACTGGCAGCAGCTTGCCGAGGTCCGCCCCGGCCTGCTACCTGCGGTGCTTCAACCGGAGAAGCCAGGAACGGAACCTGGGGCCTTCTGCATGCCAAGCATGAACTCTGGCTCTGGGCCATATGCCCCCCTAGCCCCCGCAGCTGAACACAGCGAGCAGCACTGCCATGTTTCCTCCAGAATCTGCCTCACACCAAACAGACGGCTGACAGCAGCCACCAGTGCATGACTCCTCAGAAGCAACCCCCGCTGTGTGCCATGGGCCCGGTTTCCAGGGAAATGTGCACAGGCAGGCAGCCGGAGAACTCCTCTCCTTCCCCAGCCCCGGGACCCTCGACATGGCCGGGGGGGGGCGGGTTGGGAGTCTGAATCTGGCAATCTTCTGCATGCAAAGCTGATGCACTAGCTTTGAGCCGCAGCTCTTCCCGAGTTGAGTTTCACACCAACCCTGCAAGCAGGCCAGGGTGGACGTCGGGGAGCAACAGCATTCTTTGTCCCTGCAAAGCGCAGATCCCCTCCAAGGGTTAGGGGGCAGTCCCGGCCACCACCAGCCATTTCCCGGGAAGGGCAAGCACCTTCCGCAGGTCGGCTCCCTGCCTCCCACTTATGCAACAAGACGAGTGGTGAGATTTTCACACAGCGGGATGTTTCCATTAATAACAAAGTCTTATTAAGTATCTGTTAAAAGGTCTGTACCGCTAATTTAGCTGGAAAAATTGAACAGATTACTCTTACCGGTTTCAATTAAACTAACATGATGCCTTCAAACTGATACCTTAATTAGGCATTATAAAATGACATTTAGGAATCTGGGATTCCCATTAGCCAATGAAATTGCCTGGCTGTGAAGAAGTTTCCCAACAGCAAAAGCCTTCATCATGGGGGGCAGCCGCCTCATCTCCTCACCCCCCCTCTGGAAATTCAGTCCCGCCCAGGTTTTCCATTGCCCCCTTAGGCAAGGCTGGAGACAGACAAGGCTTTTTCGGAGAGTTGAAAGTGTCATTATAGAAAGAGGTGGCTTCCTGTGGTTTCCTTTGTCCTGATCTTGCTTCTCACCGAAATGAGATTTACAAGTTTGTGGAAGCCCTTCAGAAGCTTCGAACATGGACGACAGAGGCAAGACCCTTCACAACAACCTTTTTCTTGGTGGCGAATGCCACAAATATGACATACGTAGACAAGAACCCTGAACACGTTTGAGGACTAGTAACTTGAGCAGTCAGTGGGGCTGCAGCTGGAATGCCCCCTAGGTCCAAGGCCTTGGAGAGCAGCTGCCAGTCAGAGCAGACAGTCCTGGGCTGGAGAGATCAAGGGTCTGACTCAGTTTAAGGAGGCTCCACCTGTCCCCGGAAGTACTTGTCCTTCATTGTTACATGAATGAAGAGAGACGCAGACGCCCTCTGCTAGCCATCCCGTGTAACTCTGGCTCTGTGTGTGTGTGTGTGTGTCTCAGCACCACCATCTGGGCAGGATCTCACCGATGCAATTGTGGTCTGCAGCCCAAGGAGCCAGATCTAAGACTCTTTCGCTCTTTGGGCTGGGGTTTCTTTTTCTTTTTTCTTTCCATATACAGTAAAGTTAATTTATGTCAGAGAAGCAGCGACTGAAGCAGCCCTCTGAGCAGGCTGTGCATTATTAATTTAATCCTTTCTCCTGCTTCGTTTGGGTTTAAGTACCACATCATCAGCAAATGGGAGTTTAACTTCTTTCCCCGCCATCATCAAAAACCAGGCAGCTCAGAAAGTGCCGGAGACCATGCGGGGTGTGCGTCTTGTTGTCTCTAATGGGGGCAGAAGCAGGAGCCCTTGTGAAAGGGGACTGGACTCCCCTCCGATCCATCGGGAAAGGCACCCACCGGACTGCTGGTTTCAGCGCTGAACTCCAGATCAATTCCTTCCACAGGTCTCAGGCTTGCGGTGTGAACCACATCCTGACTTTTGACAAGCAACCTCCCAGTCGGGCTGCCAACCTTTCATGGCCAGAATGAGGGGCACAAGTTTGTGGGGGCTGGCTGGGAGGTCTCTGCAGTGGCGATCAAGAGCCTGCGTCTCATCGACGTCTATGCAACTGACTTATACGCTATTGAGTAAATGAGGGGCCAATGCTGTCCCTCTAGGGACCAACAGCTCATCCCTGAAATGAGGGACATCCTGCGTAATGAGAGACCGTTGGCAACCCGACTTCCCAGGGAGTGTGGACCACTAGGAATGGAAACGGGGCAAACCCCAAGCGCCATCCCTAGCCTCTCCCCCCCCACACACACACACACGTCTCCTGAAGTCGGGGCTCAGGAAGGACTCTCCTGTTCTCGCAAGCTTTTAATTAGAATTAATTTTAATAATTCTAATAATTTGTTTTATACTGCTTTTTATTGTTTTATCCATTTTAATCTGTGGTTTTTAATATTAAAATCTGTGCACCGCCTCGAGATGTACGTATGAGGTGGTATAACGATATGATAAATACAAATAAATAATAAAAATAAAGCCTGCCCCCTCCCCTGCGGGGCCACCTTCCCCACCCAGCTTGGCTGAGGGACGCCTCCGTGGCCTGGGCTCCCGTGTCGCGGCTGGGCCAGGGAGGCCACGGCCCGGGAGTGCTCAGCCCCCACTGGCAGCAGGGTGTGTGCGTGGGGGGGGGCACTGCGCTCTCCTCCAGCTCCGGCAGTCACATGCCCTGGGCTGCCCCCCCCACCCCGCCCCAGACACAAGAACCTTCTGCCGAGTCTGGCTCTTGGTCCATCCTGCTCAATATCTGCCGTGACTCATCCCAAGTTGCAGGCAGGGGTCGCTCATAAGAACACAAGAACGTAAGAACAGCCCGGCTGGATCAGGCCCAAGGAGGCCCGTCTAGTCCAGCATCTCATTTCGCACCGTGGCCCACCAGATGCCGCTGGAAGCCACAGGCAGGAGCTGAAAGGGGCAGGCCCTCTCTCCTGCTGTTACTCCCCTGCAACTGGGACTCAGAGGCATCCCGCCCCTGAGGCTGGAGGTGGCCTGTAGCCCTCCGACTAGTAGCCGTCAACAGACCTCTCCTCCATGAAGTGATCCAAACCCCTCTTCATAAGAACTGGCCCCACCTGGAGAGGCTGCCAGGGAGGGGACCCGGGGCCTTCGGCATGCAAAGCAGCAGGAGCACGGCCACCAAGCAGCTAAGGGCCCCCCGTCCCCGAAGAGTGTCCCGCCCAGGCCACAAGCAGGAAGCCACCAAGAGCAGCCGAGGGACGTGCCTGGGGAAGGACAAGATCTGCCCTCAGCCGAGCCAGCAGAGCGTCTCCTCCTGGGTGGGGGGCTGGTCTCTACCTGGCCTGCACAACCGGGCCAGCATTCAAAGAGCTGTGCTGCCTACCTGCTTGTTTCCAGGGCCGAGGGCTGGCTGGCAACTTGGGGCGCCCTAAACAGTGTGGGGGGTTCCACTTCCTGAGGGGCCAGCTCTCTCCAAATGAGCCTGCTCGGCCTTGACCATCACTCCCTGCCACTGCTCGGGGTGCCTGCCCGCACCTCCCACGAATAAAAGGCTGGGGACGAGGAGGCTTGTGGGTGCCGGCCCCGGTTCCTGCAGTCCCCTCTCCCGAGGGATCCACGAGGCTCCTGCATCATCATCATCATCATCATCATCATCATCATCATCATCATCATCATCACCATCGCTGAGGCACTGGCTGAAGACTTCTCCATCCGTCCGGGCTCCGAAATGTTTCCGCTTGTCCTGCCGGCGGCTTCTCCTTCCTTGTCCTGCTGATGGGCAGTGCTGTGGCTTGCAAGTTTCAACGTCTCAGTCCTGGAAGTTGCGTTGGAGACTGGTTTGTGGGGAAGCAACCCCGACACGCTTCAAATAAACCAGCAAAGCTGAGAATTGGCTCTTTCGCTGTTCTGGGACTCCCGAAACGAAACCGAGACGGGGGGCCGGGCACTTGGCGTGGAACCGGCCCGGAGTCTGGCTGCGCAGGCCGGATCGATGCCTGCACTCCGGCAACACGTTGCAAACAACTTGGGGAGCCTGGAAACGTGAGGAGGGCCGGAGAGGAGGGCAGCATCTGCCTGCCGCGGCTGCCACCCACCTCTCCAGCTGTGGCTCCGGCCATTTGGCGAAGGATCCGCAGGCAAACTCCCTCTCACAGAACGCCAAAAATTAATACGCCCCCCGCGCCCCCCCCCGCAGTCCTCACGAGCACGTTCAGCCCAGGCAGGGCGAGCGAGCAGCGGTCCCTCGTTTGGGGTCCCTCGTTTGGCTCAGCGGCGGCAGCAACGACACACACACACACACACACACACACACCCGCGAGGGATGGGGGAGGCATCACCTTTCCGCAAAGCTCATCTGTCCTCACATCACTTTCAGTATGTAATACAAGCGAGTGACTCCAAATTAGTCAAATCAAGATACTGTGCCGCGGTTGTAATTATCTTTTTTTTTAATTGCTAATTTCGCAATCTTAATTTACAGCTCAGAAACACTGTGTGTGTGTGTGTGTTTTAAATAACAAGATTGGGAAACAAAAGCACCCAAACAAAAACACCCGGCATTATAGTTCCCAAATACCGAAGGAAAAACTCCTCCCCAACCTCTGGTGGTTTCACTTTGCAGGGAAATGGGTATTCCTGTAAATGAGGAAATCAGCGGCGGGACATCACCAGGGACATATTTGTTGTTTCCTTGATTCTGTTTATTTACATTTCCATCCCACTCTGCCTCCAAGGAGTGGTGGATGTGGTTATGTTTATCCTCACAACAGCCCTGTGATGTAGGCTAGGCTTAGAGAGAAGTGACTGGCCTAGGGTCACCCCGTGAGTTTCATGACTGAAGGGAGATTTGAACTCGGGTCTCCCCAGACCCATAACCACTGCACCACACTGGCTTATAATAGGGATTTCACATGTGGTGCCATCCAACCCACCTCCGGTCAGAGAAGGAAGCCCCATTAAGTGCAGTGGGACTTAAAATATGCACAGGACTGCAGTCTTGGTCACAAGTGACAAGAGGATACCAAGAACCTCTGGATTGTCTCGTCTGCTGGACCAGATGAAGGAGGATGAATTCAGTCCCACGGCAGTCAGCAGATGCCTCCTCCAGAAACCCCACAAGCAGGGCATGGAAGGAAGAGTCCCTCCCGGTAGCTCGTTGCCCAACGGCTGGCGCTCAGTGGTAGGCTGCTACTGTATAGGGAGGTTCCATTGAACCAACTTGACCAACAGTCAGATCCATAGGGAGGACAGGCCTTTTCAAGCCATGAGAGGCCATCGCCACCTTTGAGGCTGGACTGCTCTAGAATCCACCACTGGGGACGAGGGGGAACAACTTGCCCTTTGCTTATCCCGTCTCTTGGTCACATAGGAAACTGCCTTCTACCGAGTCAGGCCCTCGGTCCCTCTAGCTCAGTCTTGTCTACACTGACTGGCAGTGGCTTCTCCAAGGGTTCCAGGCAGGAGTCTCTCTCGGACCTCTCTTGGAGGGGACTCGGGAGCCTCTGACTAGGGCAATGGGCCTCCTGCCTGAGCCTGAAGCCCTCCCCTCACAGGGACCCCTCCCTCCCTCCCATGCCTGTCTGTCTTGGCACCGCAGGCGGCCTGGCCAGAGCAGACTCCGTCTCCCATCCTGGGTCCCGCATTCTGAGAAGGGCCCCCACCCCCCGCCAGATGAAGGTCTGGAAACCTTGACGGAGCCGGGAATGTTTCTCCTGGAGAAGAGGAGACTGTCCCAAAAGGGGAGCAGCGGGCAGGACTGGGGTCAAGGGGCCAAAAAGGCCTGGAAGCTGCTTCCGGGGGGATGTCCTGACCGCAAGAACTGTTGGACAGCGGAACACCCTGCCTCATGCAGTAGAGAGGGGCTCTCCTTCACGGGGGGGGGGGTTCCAAACAGAGGCCACTCGTCAGTAGATTCCGGCCCTGAGCAGGGGGGTGGACTAGAAGCCCTCCGAGGCCCCTTCCCGCTCTGATATGCTAGGGCTCTTCTGCGATAACGTAGCACACTCCCACAGGCCTCCTTTGAGCGGGACATGGGGCGGGGGGGGGGCAGTGCATCTCTGGGCAAAGCACACACCACGCAGACCCAGCCAGATCTCCGGGCAAGACAGAGGCCCCTCTCTCCACACACAGCCCAGCTGTTTTGATGGCTGCCATTTCCCTTGTCTAGGCCAAAGGTAGAGCTCAGCCCACCCACAGACCACTGGCCCATTCCAGCTGGATCACCCAGCACCTCTCCAGCCCAGAACGTGGCTCCCCCCACTGGGTGGCCATATGCCTCCAGAAAGCAAACCAGCAGGGCACTGAAGCCAGCAGGCCTCCTCTGCTGTGGCTCCCCAGCAAGGAGTCCTCCGCAGCAGACTGCTCCTAGCCATGGAGGCTCTAGATAGGCGTCGTGATATGCCACAGATAAGCCTCCCTCCGTCTTCTGCACATTTGTCCGATCCCCTAATTTAAGGCCACACAAGCTGGTGCCCATCACCACATCCTGTGCACTTCCTTTCAGGGGGGGCCCTTGCCGAGAATGCTGGGTGGGATCTGACCTTGGCCTCATCCAGCAAGCCAGTGGGGATCTTTTTTCAGCCAGAGCACAGACTCGCTTAAGATGGACTTGTGAGGCCTCCATCAATGTCCAATCACCCAGAGACGTATGCTTTGGGCGGTATAAAAATGCGTCAAATAAATAAATAAGTTCCTGCCCGTTGATGGACCATCAGAGACGCAAGTGAGGCGCTTCCAGGCCTGAGGGAGAAACCTCCCGGCCGGTGGCTGAGCTCCCACGGGGGGGGGGGGGGGGCCTTGCACTGCTCGGCTTCCCTCCTTTGTTCCAGGACCGTCTGGGCTGCATGGGCTGAGAATATCAATGCTTCCGCCATCTTCCTTTATCTATAACGAGGCATCAGCAAACCTTTCTGCCAAGGAATTGTACAAGGATCATTAAAAGGAAAATGTCCGCGGTAATTGTTCTTCTTTTGCATATCCTTCCCTCCAATATCCCCGGAACATAATAACGTTCCACATTTCTGCAGAACTGTCTTTTCAGCATGTTTTCGCATTACGCCTAATTTTGTACGAGTTTTTCAGGCCCACATAACGACACAGTTCAATGCAAAATCAGATATAAATCTGGCTTAAGACACTCTCGGCAGGAATTCATTTAAAACTGTAAATGTTAAAAGATTCAGCTTCTGATTTATGGTGGAGGGTTCCCCCCCCCTCTCCATTTCAAACAGGGAATTAAAATGCTTTTTAAAAGGAAGATGCACATTAAATCACTGACAAAATTATGTTAAGAGTGATGATTCCGGAATCTATCAAGGCTACGAAGGAAGGCAACTCAGATGCTTCGTGGGCAGGGGGCTCCCTCTCCAGCCCCTCCCGACACTTGGGCTGCTATCTCACCTGCATCTAGGCCGCCTGGTGACGAGGGATTCATAATCACGTCCCCAAGTGTTATTTAGAGCCAACGGTATTTACATAATCAGCTCCTCTGTGGGAACTGTATGCAGTTGAAGGTGGGAGCCTTGGCTTGGCCGCAGGACCTACGGAAAGGGCCTCGGTGTCTTCGGGGACCACAAGCTGAACACGAGCCAGCAGCGTGACGTGGCAGCTTAAAAAGCCAATGCAATCCTGGGCGGCGTTAAGGCATTGTGTCCAGATAACCAGGCACGAACGTTCGGCTCTCAAGAACTGTGTCCAGTTCTGGACACTGCATGGAAAGGAGGATGTTGATAAGCCGGAGGGAGTGCAGAGGAGGGCAACCCAGAGAGTGACGGACCGGGAAACCAAACCCTCGGAGCAACAGCTGAAGGAGCTGTTTAGCACAGAGAAGGGAAGGCTCAGGGGAGACGTGATTGCTGCCTTTCGTTGTCTGAAGGGCTGCCCCACAGAAGGCGGCACAGGCTTGTGTTCCGTGGCTACGGAGGCCCCCAGCTGGAACCACTGAGTTCAAAGGAGAAGGAAGCGGACGCAGGCGAGACATGAGGGGGGACTTCCCACTTCTCCTGTAAGAGCTGCTGGACAGCGGATCAGCCAGCCTTGGGCAGGGGTGGGCCCTCCTCTGCAGGGGGGTGGGTTGCGGACAAAGGTGGAACCACCACCTGCCAGGGATGCTGTAACAAATCCCTGCTCTGGACGAGGAGACCGCCAAGGGCCCTCTGGACTCTGGCGCTTTATGATTCGGTTGACCGCTGTTGGAAGAAGGACAGCGACACGGGAAGCGGCTGTCTACTGAGTCAGGCCATTGGTCCCTCTCACCCAGCGGGGCGGGTGGTGGGAGAGACACCAGCTGGCGTCCTGGCCATGGTGGCTTGCGCAAGGCAGTTCCACCCACTCTGGAGCTCACCTTCCAGTGGCCCCGCTGCAGGCAAGATGACGCTTCCTTTAAGAGGGGCTTGGAGAACGTCATGGAGGAGAAGTCTATCAAGGGCTACTAGTCGGAGGGCTACAGGCCATTTCCAGCCTCAGAGGCACAATGCCAGTTGCAGGGGAGTAACAGCAGGAGGGAGGGCCTGCCCCTTTCATCTCCGGCCTGTGCACTCCCCAGAGGCATCTGGTGGGCCACTGTGGGGAACAGGAGGCTGGACTAGATGGGCCTCCTTGGGCCTGATCCAGCAGGGCTGTTCTCATGTTCTTATGTTCAATGACACACAACCTGCGGCAACCTTGTGTGCGAAACTCTTGTGCAATGGCACCCTTCCAGAAAACCCCGTGGCTCTGTGTCGCCGCACAATCTTCTCTCACCAGCGCAACCATCACACAAGGGCTCCCTCGGTCAGGATGTCGGCCACCGTCTTGGGGCCTCTCTTGGGGCCACCAGGCCTGGGAGCTTCCCCTGGCCCAATTCAGAAGGACTCCGGAGAGGGCCCTTCAGCGAGGGCATCCCTGCCCAACGAGCCTCTGGCCCAGGGAAGACGGGGCTTCTCTCTGACGCGGATGACCCACCTCTGCTCCTCCAGCGCCACCCGCAGGAGTGCGCTCGCTCCTTAGCCCTCTCCTGCTCGCTTGGAGGAAGGCAGGCAGGAGCTGCCTCTGGGGGGAGAGAGACTGCAGAGGGAGCTCTGGAACCCTGCTGGTGGTGGTGGTGGTGGTGGTGGTGGTGACAGGTGTTGTGCTTGCTTTCACAAACACACTCTTCTAGTGGGCTCTTGATAGATTTAATGAATACGAAGGGTCCATTAGCGGCCGCTGTGTAAGCCCGTATTAAAGCAGCTTTTAAATGTTTACAAGGCTAAACCGTAATGGCGCCAAAGGGGCCGTTATAGCCAGACGCTCATGGAAGCCCGGACCCATCCCATTCTGCGGCTACCATCTCTCCCGAACACATTCCTTTTTATTTCATTTTTAAGCAACGGAGAGTCCTGTGTCTTCTTGAAGACTGATTCTCTTCTTACAGAGACTCCACAAGCAGCTGCTTTCTACCGAGTCAGACCCCGGGTCCATCTCGCTCAGTCTTGTCTACCCAGACTGGCAGCAGCTTCTCCCAGGTTGCAGGCAGGAGTCTCTCCCAGCCCTATCTTGGCGATACCGCCAGGGAGGGGACCTGGAGCCTTCTGCATGCCCAGCAGACACTCTGCCTCCGGCCTTGGGCCCAGCATAGGAACGGGGGGGCTGCCTTATGCACTCCTCTTTAGGAAGGGTGCAGGAGCCCAAACCCCCTCCGAATAAGACCACCTGGATCCAGGGAAAGAAGCCTCTGCACACCCCACACAACGATGTCTCCGAGAGCAACAGGAGGCCTGGCAGCAGCCAAGTTCACTGGCCTCGCGGCAAAGCTCCGAGCCTGATTTCAGGAGAAGGAAAAGGCCGGGGGGGGGAGCGGGGGGTGGCTCCCCGTGGAGAAGCCAAGCACAGATGGGGCCCTTTCTCCTCTCCCCTGTGGAAAGCAGCCTTCCCAGACACCCCACAGGCCCGGGCTGGTGCAGGGGCAGCCCGCTGGCACCTAGCAATGCAGCCCGGCTTTCAGAGAGGCTGAGTCGTCATCCAGTCTCGCTCCTCGCTGCGAAGGCCCCCTTGCAATGGTGATAGACACATTCCTTGCAAGAGAGACACACACACAGAGAGTGATTCAATTTCATGAGGCGGGGAAGACGGCCAGGGAGAGCAGCAAACATGCATGCACCCTGCGCACGGGCTGCATACCCAGCGAAGGACAGAAGAGAGAGCTTGCAGAGGGCGGGAGGGAAGCAGGATCTGGCATCCCTCCATCTCCAAGGTCAACTGGGGGAGAGAGCGAGCAGTGAGTGCTTCCGGATAGGAAGTCCTCTAGTTGAATTGCCTGCTAATTGGACTTGGGGAAACGGGGTCTGATCTTCACCGTGCCCCCCTCCCGACCCCTCCCGTGCCAATGGGTCAGGAGAAGCCGTGCTGCTCGAGGCCAGCTGCGGGCTTGTGGGGCACCAAAGGAGTCCCCGAGGGGGCTGGCTGGGAGCAGGGCTTCTCTGCAGGGCCCCGCAGGGTGGCCAGGGAGGAAAGCAGGTGGCGAGCCCACAGGAGACAAAGCTGACTGAGATTGGTCAGCCCGAGGAGGGACTGGACACGGCCAGCCCTTCCGCTCCAGCTCCAGCTCACCGAGGGGGTGCCCGGGCTTTGTCCCCTGCCTTCAGTGGGGGCCCCACTCATGCAAACCTTTGCAAAGGCCTTGCACTGAGTCCAGCCATGCCTGACAAGTTCAGGACACCCCCTCCAGCACGCCCTTGACGACTGTAGACTGCAAACCTTGGGCCTCCCGATGCGGTTGGACTACAACTCCCATCATCCCCAGCCATGATGGGACGATGGGAGTGGGCCACTGTGGCTGGCAACCATGGGAGTTGCCGTCCAACCACATTGGGGGATCCAGGGCTTAGAAGTCAGGCAGAATGCCATGCTTCTGCGCCCAGCTGGGGCCACCAAGTACAGGAGACCTTGGAGAGATGGGTTTGCAGAGTGTTTGATCAGGGAGCCGGGCACGATCCTCTCCTCCGCTCTCAGCACGAGGGGATACTGGTGCCCGCCCACCCCAATGCTGAATCAGATCTCCTGGTCTGAGCAGACCATATGCACCTGCTATGCTGCATGGCCAGTCCTTGGCCCAAATTCCCCCCGTGGAGAGGTCAATGGCTCCTTAAGCCTCCTCATTCCACCAGCAACCCCCCTTCCTTCCACAAGCTGCCCACCCAGAAGCAGTGCTTTTCTGGGGCTTCTCTTTCGGAGCCCCAAACAGACTCTGCTGTTGCAGGCAGCGATCCTCGGAGGCCTCGCTTTTGCAGAGGGAAGGGAGGAGAGGGAGAGGGAGAGCTCCTCGAGGTCAAGTTTGGAGAAGGTGGCGAACAAACGCTGATTAATGGGCAAGATCAGCTGCTCTGCAACTCGTTCCGCCCACGGCTGCCATGAAACCGTCCTCTCTTTCACAATTTCACGCAGGACATAAAAGTGAAAATATTTTTGGCTTGCGTAAGGAGCAGGCGGTGAATATTAAAGCAGCCCCCTATTATCAATTCCATGCCATTCATTTTAAGCAGGCACCGAGGAAGCAGCCCAAGAGCCCTCCTGCCACCCCCCGCCTGAGGGAAGGGCCGCCCCAGCCCTGCGACCTGAAGCGGTGCAGGCCAGGCAGCGCTCGCTCACTGGGCCCAGCTGAATGGACAAACGGAATCTGTGGAGTGGAGAGGGAGCAGGCGCCAAGCACCCAGCGTTTGCACGGCCTGGGCCCAGAGCGGCCCCAGAGCAGCACCGAAATACAAGACGGGTTGCACAGAAGGCAGGCAAGCAGAGTGAGAGCCACGGCTCCAGCCACGCAGGAGCTCCATGCGTGGCTCTTGAGAACCGTCGGAGCCCTCAGAGCATCACCAGATCTTCCTGCGAGCTGAGCAGCACCCTCCGAGGTCTTGAGTGCGGGTATCACACCGAGGCCACAGAGACCTGCGTTCAGAGCCCGACTCAACCGCAAAGCTCATGGCGCAACCCTGGGCTAGTCACCATCTCTCAACCCATCGCGGGAAGCTGACTTATACCAAGTCCTTATACCAAGTCCGGCCACTGGCCCATCGAGCTGAGTATTGTCCACACAGACTTACCCAAGGCTTCAGGTGGGAGTCTTCCCCAGCCCTACCTGGAGAGTTGCTGCCAGGGGTTGAGCCGGGGACCTTCTGCACGCAAAGCAGATGCTCTTCCACTGAGCCACACCTCTTGAGGAGAAGATCTTAGGGTGTTCAAATGCAGTCACCCATCCAAATGCAAACCAAGGCAGACCCTGCTTAGCAGAGGGGATAATTCATGCTCGCGGCCAGAAGTCAGGATCTCCAACCCATCTCACAAGTCATTCTGAGGACAGAGGGAAGAACCATGCAGGCCACCCTGAGCTACTTGGGGGAAGGCTTAGGGGTTCTCAAAGGGGGGTCCCCAGACGTTGTCCTGGGCACAATAGCCAAAGGCCCTTGGGAGCTGTAGTCCCACAACATCTGGGGAGCCACGTTTGAGCAGCCCTGGCTTGGGACATAAAACGGTGCCAAGTAATAAACCTCCCCTCACCCCCACGGCTGCAATAAATGCCCAATGTTTACTATTCACATCCATGGAGCCTTTGGTGTGTCACTCCCTGCAGGAAATGTGGGGGCGAGGGGGCATCAGGCGCCTTTGCACCCTTTTGAAGCAGAACTGGGCAAGTTTGGGCTGTTTGCTTTTTAATTATCATGGCATGGCTCTAGTCTCTAGGCACTTTCGGTCAGGGGAAAAGAGATAAGACAAAGGGATTAGGCACCCAGAATCAGATTCCTGGGGACATCTCAGTCATGGGACATCTCTGTGAGAATCTCCTTCTTCGGCTCCTCACATCTTATCTCTCTTCTCCTCTAATCTCTCGGTTTGTTTTGTTTTCCTTTTCTCTTTCCGGGATCAATCTTTGCACTTAACCTCTGGTTCTCTTCCTTCCTTCCAGGCCTCTCTTTTTGCTAGGCATCCATCCCTTTGCTTCTGTGTACAGGAACTTTGCCTCTGTCCTCATCGGCATGTTTCCTTTTTCTAAGCTTGGAGAAGGCAGAGAGCTTCCTACGTAGGAGCAGGAAGGGCAAGGAAGGGTAGAGCTTGCAGAAATATTTAACCATTTGTTTCAGAATCATGCATCGCTAAGGATGTGCTTGCTTTCTGTTTCAATTAGGTTGCTGTCATTCCGTCACTTGGGAGTTGTAGCTGGTGCTCAATCAACCACTTCTCATCCATTTCCGTTAAACCGGGGATATTAGTGATCCGTGAGTCTGTGGGCCTTCCTTTCTGATTGAGCATCTAGCCACAGGGTTTTGCCCACTGGAGCACTTCAAGGACCATTTCCCCATTATTCTGCTCAGAGAACGTAGAAAGCTGCCTCCTTCGCCTGAGATGGCCATTGGTCCATCTGGTCCAGAAGTGTCTACTCTGACTGGCAGCAGCTTTTCAGAACAAGGTCATTCCTGGTCCCACCAGTGGAGATCCTTCCAAACTAGAGATGCTGAGGGCTGGAACTGGGGACTTCTGGAGGCCAAACAGGGGCAGATTGATGCTCTGCACCCACGCCCTCCTCCCCCTCTGGAGCAATGCCTCTGCTTTCACGCAGTGAACAATGCTGTGCTATGCAGCCCGTGGTGGGCAAGGAAACACACGCATTGCCCAGCAACCATTCCGTATGCTCCAGCTGCCCCTGTTTACTGGTCCCCTGGAAAATGGCGGGTCTAGGGTGGCTCCTTTGGGCCCTTGTGATAGGTGAGCTGCCTCTTGCTGGTGCCATCCAGAGTCCGATCTCTGAGTGGGGACGGGATGCGTCTTCTCTGCCACACGCAGATATGCAAGTGCCTGGCTGTGCAAACTCTTGTGCCCCCTGCAGCCCTCCGCCTCCCACCTCGCACCCTGACACTGGCCCAAGTATATGTGCACCCACTGAGGACATCTAGTAGGCCCACGCACTCCGTTTGGCTCGGCCTTCCCGGGGCGTTGCCAGGGACCCACAAGTTCTCTTTCCCACAGGCCTTTGAGTTACTGAAATGCCGCCCTTGATCCCCCGGGAAGAGCGGTGGTAGCCTCAGCCTTGCTTCCAGCTTCCTCCTGCCACCTGCACAATCCCTGCACAATAGCTCATGCAAGAGAACAGTTTCCAAAGGTTAAGCACTAGATAAACATTCCGAGGTTCTCGGCGCTTTTTAAATGGTTGCTTTTGATTCTTGCGCGGGGGAAACCTGCCTCAACATCTGTCCGCTGGTGCTTCTGGCAAGATTCAAAGAGGTGCCCACAGCGAGAGCCGTCTCCGGATCAGCTGATCCGTTCCAGTTCAGCAGGGACCCCAGCTCCATCCGGCTAGATTCCACTGTCACATTTTTCACTGTCACAGCCAGGCGGGGACACCATTCATCTTTACCATTACCCCCAAAGAACAGGGGAAAGAAATGCACCACCATGTAAATTTCAGAGCGGTTCCGTTCAGCTGGGGTTTTATTGTGCGGAGCAGCCGGGGAGGGAGGCTTGCCAGGAGGACAGAAGAAGGCCCCAAGGGTGCTCGGGTGACGGGTTAGCGTGTAGGTAATACAAGTGTTATCGGAACGAAAGGAAATCGAATGTTCAGAATGGGAAGCTGGGATCCGAGTGGCCCCCTCTGAACTGGTGTTCTGTGCTGATAACGCCATCAAAAATAGCTAGGGCTTATAATGAGCTCTCTTTTGAGAGGAAAGGCAAGGAGGTAAAAGGCTCCCCATACACAGCAAAAAGAGGCCCCGCGTTATGCCGGTCAGGGGTGGATGGGTGGAGGGCGAGCCAGGATAGCTCTTGCAGGGAGGAGGGGGGTGTGTGTGTGCGTGTGCAGCCGATTTCCATGTGCTTTGGGCAAGAGGGATGTTTCTGGGATTTCCCTGAGTGTCTCAGCACTTGTGCAGACTGTTCCAGGCCGTCCTGGTGGGTCCTGAATCCCTTCCACAGAATGGTGCCGCTGCCCATGTGTCTCTGAATGGGAGCATGGGAAGCTGCCTCAGACTGAGTCAGACCCTTGGTCCATCTAGCCAAGCAGTGTCTGCACTGAGTGGCAGCGGCTTCTCCAAGGTTGCAGACAGCAGGAGTCTCTCTCCCAGCCCTCTCTCCCAGGAGAGGAGAGCTGGTCTGGTGGGAGCAAGCCTGACTTGTCCCCCTAGCTAACCAGGGTCCGCCTGGGTTGCATATGAATGGGAGACTAGAAGTGTGGGCACTGGAAGATTATGTTCCCCTCAAGAGATGGAGTCACTCTGGGAAGAGCATCCAGGCTCCAAGTTCCCTCCCTGGCAGCATCTCCAAGAGAGGGCTGAGAGAGATCCCTGCCTGCAACCTGGGAGAAGCTGCTGCCAGTCTGTGAAGACAATAGTGAGCTAGGTGGACCAAGGGTCTGACTCGGCACATGGCAGCTTCCTCTGTTCCTATGCGATGCCGCCAGGGAGGGAATCCGGGACCTTCTGCATGCAAAGCTGATGCTCTTCCCCTGAGCGATGGCCCATCCCCAGAGGGATCTCTCTGCTCCAGTGGGCATGGCATGGTGGGTGCATCCCAGCAGATGCCTTCCATTGTTACGCCACGCCACCAGACTTTCTTGCAGCACCCCCTCTGGGACCCGTCATACTCATGGGTGGTCTCAGAATGATCCTGGTGGCCAGGAGAGAAGCTGGCAAGCTGGCACATGGTGCCTTGCGCATGTCCCCGGGACTGGCCCAGGAAGAACTCCCAGGGGACTGAGCAGGAGGCGGCCTCCGGTGGGTCTGAGCCTTCTGCCCCCTCCGGGTGCAAGAGGGCCCCTCGTCCAGGTGTTGCGCTCTGCATCATGCGGGAGCGCAAAGATTTCCTCTTGCCAGGGCACCGCTCAGCAGCCCAAGCTGCTCAGGCACCGTCTCTACTGTGCAGCCCGCAACGGCTCCAGGGGTGAACTGGAGGCGCAAGGGAGGGCGATCCTAATGGAAGTGTCCTGGGCCCCTCATCCAGCAATCATTCCCAGCATTCCTGGGGGGAAGCTGTGGCAGTTCAACCCACGCAAAACTAAGTCTGCCGTGAGACTTGCCCTCATCGGCCCCAGAAGGGCTCCCCCTCATCAGATAATGGCTGATTAGGCCCTGTGGAAATCCAACCCAAGTCGGATGCTCCAACCATGATAAGAGGGAAACACTCTTTCGGAATGCAAATCGAGCTGGCTTGCCCAGCTGCAAAGAGTAGGGAAGCCAGTTTTCAGGAAGCAAACTTTTTGAATGTTCTAGTTACAAAAGTAAAACCAATGCCTTTGCTCAAGTTGACTTTTTTGAACGCTATTAGCAATGCCACCACTTAGCAATGGATGCCTGCTCTCACACGAAGCAAATTGCAGCCCTGACTTGCCGTGCTTGCTTCTGCGTTCTGCTTAACTGGGGCAGGGGCCAGCCGGTAGCCTGGAGGACTCGCGCTCCCCCCACCTAAGTTCAGAGAGACCAAATGGAGACGGAGCTCACCGGGCCTCCCGGGCCTCCAGCAAGGGAAGCATTTCTGCATCGAGAAATAGGTGCCTGTTTCCAGAAAGATGAATAGAGCTCTAGCTGTTTACCTCTGATCACTATTAAGCCAGGTCATCCTTCTTCATCTATCGGATAAGGATGATGCCAATTTAATATCCATGCTCCAACTGCAGGCAATTCATCAGTTGCCTCCATCAGTAACTGTCTTGGATCCCATTCTGCTTTATTCTAGTTAGAAAACCAAATTCTGCTTAGAAGACAGAGCTACATCAGAAAGTGCCGTTCCTGAAGCTGGGAGAATGGGTGCTAATGAGTGGGTCTGGAGTTGTCGAGGGGTCAGGTGGCCTTTAATACTTTCACGTTAAAGTAATCTTCCTCTCGCTTGATGAAGGTGTCTTTATCACATTCACAGGGGATGCAAAACTGGGAGGTAATCCAAGCAGTGTAGAAGACAAGTGAGAAATGCAAAAGAATTACTTATTTCTCCACTCATTACCTTTTTAGGCCTCTGCCAGTAATATCTAGAGGCCCCTATAGGGGTTGCCCAAAGGTGGTGAAACCCGAGAGGAGAGTCAAAGCACCTGACTCACTTCGGAAGCCCAGTTTGGCCTGCTTTGCTGTGGACGGGACCAGCCAGCGCGTTGCCAGTTCAGATCTGAATCAAAGCTTTGGTATTCAAACAGAAAGCCACTTCTGAATCAAACTGGCCACCAAAGATTCTCACAGCCCTCCTAGATGGGGATAGGGACATCTCATTCATCCTCATGGTTCCCGATGCTGCCTGCACAGGGGGACGGAAAGCAGTGTTCTTTAGAGCCTATGGAAATCCAGCACTCAAAAGCAGCAGGCCCAAGAAGGACTGGACTGTATCCTTACATTGTACCAGGAGAGCTGGACTTGTGGTAGCATGCAGGAATCATCCCCTTCCCTAAGCAAGGTCTGCCTTGGATGGCATTCGGATGGGAGACGACATGTGAGCCCTAAAAACTTGCTTGTTTGGCCTGGCCTTCCAAGGTTTTTAAATTGTTTAAAGTAGTTTGATTAGTTTTAAATGGTTTTTAATGGTTTTGGAATTGTTTTTATATTGAATTTAGCACTGTGTCTTAAACTGTGTGTGATCTTATGTCTTTTTAAATTTGTTGTACTCCACCCAGAGCCTTTGGATGGGGTGGTTTATAAATGAAACCAACCAACCAACAAATGTGAGCACTGTAAGATATTCCCCTTAAGGGATGGGACTGTAGCCCAGTGGAAGAGCAGAATGTCCCAGGTTCAATCTCTGGCAGCATCTCCAAGTAGGGGTGGGAGAAACTCCTGCCTGGAATCTTGGAGAGAAGCTGCCAGTCAGTGTAGACAATACACAGCTAGACGGACCAAGGGTCTGACTCAGTAGAAGGCAGCGTCCTAAGTTCCTATTCCACAAATATCCCTGCTTTCCCCATCTTACTCAGTGCCATGATTTCTTCCGGCTGTGGCTATTTCCTCCTTCCCGGATTATCCCCATGGGCAATCCCACCCTATCAGGGATCACACAGTGAATGGGACGCCACTGCAATGCAGCCAAGCCAGTCACCTGATGATGGCAAGTGAGGGCAAGTGAAAGTGAGAGCAAGATAAACAAATCAGCAAACCTTTCTTGAAGGGATAACCCAGACATTGCCTGAAGGGCAGGTGACTGTGGGCACGGCCAAAAACATGGGCGGGAACCAAGCGCAACCAGTTCCCTTTCCGTTTCCATTTGACCTACAAGGACTTCTCCAGGTCAGCATGGCGAAGGGGCAATTACCGAAGGAAATGGCTCTCCAGCAAAGCCACCGTTTCCTGTGTTTTCTGTCCATTCACAGATGGAAGTGGGGAAAATATTGAGTCTGTTTTGAAGCCAATGCTCCTTCAAGTGCCGGGAGGGATAATGGGCTCAAGGTTCTTCATGCAGGCCCTCAAGGACAGAGAACGCTTTTCTTTTCTCCGGGATAAAGCGGGCCACTAATGGGGCCTCCTGGTGCCGTCGGGGTTGCTGTGGCAAGTTGCTATGGTGCAGGGTTCCCGCCCGCAGGCATTGGCTTGGTTGCTGGAAATAAACGCCCAACCAGAAGGAAAGCTTCGTCGCACTCCAGTTGGGGGGAATGGCTTGTGTGGGGTGGGGGGATCTTTATTATGTTTCCATCAAATCACTGGGCATCGGAGAAGTTTTATCGTCTCCCCTGCTTCCCACTTTCCTAACAAGCAGGAGGTTTTGAGGAGGGGGAGGGATGACCATCTTTTGCAGGTTCCTTGAGAGGAAGAAGGACACTAATGCATGACGGTGGGGCTTTTTATTTTATTTTATTTTATTTGTACTATCTGCTTCTATAAGAACATGCAAGGAGCCCCGCTAGAACCAAGCAGAGGTCTATCAACCGGCTTCCCAGAGTGGCCAGCCAGACACCTCTGAGAAAACGAGCAGCGAGATAAGGAGGCAAGAACCCTCCTGCTGCTGCCGCCGCCACCTAGCAAATGGTTTTCAGGTAGTCCGCCTCTGAACATGGAGGTTCCACTTAGCCATCATGACTAATAGTCATTGAAAGATGACGACGACTCACCCTCATTCTCCTCCTCCTCCTCGTCCTCCTCAAATCTGTATGACCCCCTGTTAAAGTGATCTAAGCTAGTGGCCATCACTATTTTGAGCAGAAAGGGCACAAGGCAAGCACCCAGGAAAGTTGTGCTGTGTGCCCTTGGTGACCCCTCCCTCCCTCCCCAACCAACTCCTGCTTCCTGCACGGAGGTTCCTTCCCCTGAGCAGACAGCGTGTCCAGAGGGAAGGAGCCACCAGCCATCAACACTTCTTAAAACAAGCCTCTCCCAGCTGTCTAGGCCCGTCACAGAAGCATCTTTAGCTATTAGCGAGATGAAAGCCTGATTAGACAGTCACAACAAAGAGAGCTTCCATTTACAAAAAACTCATAAAGGATGTGAAGGCAACCACACTCTTTGGAAAGGACAATATGTTTTCTATTGAGGCCACGATGGCAGGACTCTAAATCGGGAGAGTGTTGACATCTTTTCCTGGCAGCAGAAAGAGCTTATTATTTAATTTGTGTGTGTGGGAGGGAGGTGAACTGGACCGAGGAAAGTCCCCCAAATTGCCCTGATCACAGTTGTGCTGATCACGGTGTTCTGACGTTATAAAAGAAACAAGAGGTTTTGAAATCGGTTTCATATCTCAGCTCACAAGGAAATTTGATCTGAGGGATAGTCAGGCTCCATCTTAGATGCCTCCAGGACAGCACAGGAAACTGGATGAGTGGGGCTTCCTTTTATTTTCCATCCAGCAATAAAGATGAGACAAGCTCGGATTTTTACTGCTGCGGAGTCAACAGAAGTCACCACACGGGCATCTGAGATGCTCTCCCTGGTTCCAGGTGGTGCTACGGAAAGGGCCGATGGGCCATCAGAGCCAACCCCCTCTCTGTCCTGAGGCAAGCAAGGCCCAGCCCCACAGCAGGCCCTCCACGCTATAGGGCCACTCAAGGAGAGGACGGTCAGCCCAGTGTATTGCAGACAGGTGCCTACGCAGCAGGGACTCCAGGTCACTCCAAGGGCCAATCGACAACATTCAGCAAAGTGCACAATAAATGCATTTTGTCTTCTATTGTGAGACTCCGCGACAAGTCATAGGAACATAGGGAGCTGCCTTACACCAGGTCAGACCCTTGGTCCATGGAGCTCGGTATTGTCTGCACAGGGACTGAACCTGGGGCCTTCTGCAGGCCGTCCCACCCACCCACTCCCACCAGCACATCATCACCAGTCTCTATGGGAGCCTATGAGGTCCCCCGGGGTCCTTAGCAAGTCCTGTCAATTTCACTGGGCTTTTGCAGAAATGAAATCGACAAGGTTTCCTTCTTTTCTCAGAAAGAAATCGGAGCTGTTATGCTGGTGTAAAGACTTTCCTGACCTCACCAGGTTTCAAGTGAAGTACCAGACAATGGTGCAGTGGGAAATGACTCACAGGCAGAAGGTTGCCGGTTCAAATCCCTGGCTGGTCTGTTCCCCAGACTATGGGAAACGCCAATATCAGGCAGCAGCGATATGGGAAGATGCTGAAAGGCGGCATCATCGTCTCACACTGTGTGGGAGGAGGCAATGGTCAGCCCCTCCTGTATTCTACCCAAGACAACCACACAGGGCTCTGTGAGTGCCAGGAGTCAACACCGACTCGACGGCACACTTTGTGTAGGAGGAAAAGCCGCCCGACCCCGCTCCTGGCTCCCACAGGATCACTCCCCCTGCCTCCTACCTTGATGTTGGCAAACACATGACCAGAAATCAGAAGCCTGTGGTGGAGCCAACCTGCTGGTGGCTGCCTGCACAAGCTAACTACGTCCCTCTCCTGCAAGGCCTGCCAGCGCCTTTCCGTTCCGAGGGCTGGCTCTGAGCAATGAAGCCCTCCAGCAGCTGGGAAGGACCACCTTCTCCTAGCTGAGCCTGCTCGCCCCCACCCCCGCCCCGAGGTGATGGCTAGACAGAAAGCCGCTTCTGCTGGGGCCCTGCTGGGTCTCTGGAACTCTTTCCCCCAAGAGGCCCGCTTGGCACCTTCACACTTGGCACTGGCCTCTTCCTAGGTCCTTTGGCCTGATGTCTAGCTGTCCTGAATGCCTCTGTAGGGGCAGCATCCATTCCCTGCTGCTGATTCTGTCCTTGTTGCTACTTGAATAAGCTTTTGTTATTTCAACATGTGATGTTACTGTGATTCATTTGTCAGTGGGTTTGGATAACCCCTTTCCCTTGGAAAAGCAGGTGAGCAGTGTTTCCACACAAACAAGTTTGTGAGGTCTCCTAGGCCAAAGCTCTCAGAAGAGAGCGGGCCTGGTGGCAGCAAGCATGACTTGTCCCCCTAGCTAAGCAGGGTCCACCTTAGTTGCATATGAATGGGAGACCACATGTGAGCACTGCAAGATATTCTGTTTGGGGGATGGAGCCTCTGTGGGAAGAGCATCTAGGTTCCCAGTTCCCTCCCTGGCAGCATCTCCAAGATAGGACTGAGAGAGACTCCTTCCTGCAACCTGGGAGAAGCCGCTGCCAGTCTGTGCAGACAATACTGAGCTAGATAGACCAATGGTCTGACTCAGTATATGGCAGCTTCCTATGTTCATAAGTTTTAAAACCTCTCACAGCCTGGGAACTGCAGACCTCAGAGACTGTGTGAGCCCCAGAATCTTTTGAAGTTGTCTGCACAGTCCATGTGCCCAGGGCCAATGGCGAGGTAGTTAAGAAATGCCAAGGCCTTCTGAGAGGGGCCCTCCCCACTTTCTATGGAATGTCCTCCCCAGACAAATCCATGGAGTGCCCATTTGTTGGGTCCGTTTTCTCTGCCAGGGCTTTTCACTACGGGGCTGAATTTCCCATCTCCGTTGCATGTTTTCTCTAGTCTAATTGTTATTGCCTTACAGCTCTAATTATTATAAATCATACTGTTCATTTTCTGCAACCCCCTTGAGGACTTAATTGTGGAAAGGCAGGATATAAATATTTTAAATAGACAAACAGATCAACATGCAATGGTATTCAGTGTTTGACAGCTGGCAGCTTGCAACGATTCAGATTTGATTCCTGCCAACATCAAAGCCATCAGGAGATGCCAACATCAAAGCCATCAGGAGATGCCAACCAAAATGTGTCCCGGTTGCCAGCTGAGAGTCTCCTAGCAGACATCCACATGCAAATTGGAAGCCACACACCCAAAATTTGACTGGAGAAACTGGAGAAATTTCAGCAAATTTCAAAAATCTGCATATACGGTAGGAGTTACCACTGTTACTCAAATGGCCCAAAGCACATGACTCCTTGTAGCAGAAGCCTTTCCTATAAAATCATGCATGGTGTGGAGAAAGTAGATAGAGAGAAATTCTTCTCCCTCTTACGCAACACTAGAACCAGGGGTCACTCCATGAAATTGATTGCCAGGAAATCTAGGATCAATCAACAGAGGTACTTTTTCACACAACGCATAATCCACTTGTGGAATTCTCTGCCACAAGATGTGGTGACAGCCAACAACCTGGATGGCTTGAAGAGGGGTTTGGATAGCTTCATGGAGGAGAGGTCTATCAAGGGCTACTAGTCGGAGGGCTACAGGCCACCTCCAGCCTCCAAGGCAGGATGCCTCTGAGTCCTAGTTGCAGGGGAGTAACAGTGGTAACAGTTGCAGGGGAGTAACAGTCCCAGTTGCAGGGGAGTAACAGTGGAGAGAGGGCCTGCCCCTTTCAACTCCTGCCTGTGGCTTCCAGCGGCATCTGGTGGGCCACGGTGTGAAACAGGAGGCTGGACTAGATGGCCTCCTTGGGCCTGATCCAGCAGGGCTGTGCTTAGGTTCTCATGTTCCCTGCACCCCCTTCGCTTGCACACTCACACATCACCACCCCCATCTTTTCCTCCCTCCCACTCTGTCTCACAGCAGTCAGGGGGTTAAGAGTCTTTCCTGTCCTCACCATCAAGCATGTGATGCCAGCCAGTCACTGGGAAATGATTTTGAGGAAGCCAAGTTCATTTTCCTCTCAGGCATTCTTTTAATTTCAGGATATCATTTGTAAAAAGGCAGCTATGAATGTGCAGAGAGAGAGAAAGAGAGAGAGGGAGGGAGGGAGAGGGAGGGGCATAATGAATTGCGAAGTGCACTTCACTCGGGGAAAACGGACCGGGGGAGGGGGGGACATATTAATTGGGCCTAATTGAGAATCCAGCCTGGCCACTGTTTTGATTACGAACCGCAATTTATAGGCAGAAAGAAAACAGCGTTCCCAGCTCCCTGCTGAGAGCCAATTGCATGGTCACTCTTTGCTCGTTAATGTTTGCTTTTTAATATACAGGGGAAATAACACGCTTGGCTTCGTGGTTCTGGCCCCTTCCTGAGCTTCTACCACTAATTGGAGCCATTGCTCTGGATGCCAGGCGGCTACTGGGCCCGATTCACAGTGGCCTCCAAAGCCCTGCAACGGCTGGACTGAGCACCCTGTGCAGAGTGCCTGCTTCAGACTCTTAGATCAAGAGAGGATAAGCCCCTCTGAGTCACCCCGCGAGGGGTCTCATCTTCAGAGCAGGGCATTCCTCGGCAGTTGGGCCAGCTCTCGTGGGCCCAGCCCTGAGAGATGGCCAGGCCTTGGACAGAGGGCGAGAAGTCAGACAGATCTCTCTGACCGCTCCTAGCCACTGAGCACAGAATCAATGGACCAGGCAGCAAGGACTCCCAGAGTACTAAGCCCGGACTCCCAGAGGCAGCCTCATCTGAGCCAGACCCACCCAGCGTGTGAGACCTCTCACTCTTCGGTGGCTGCTTAATGATGCAGGGAACACATCTGGTGAAAGGCGGCAGAGAGCTCAGCTCCAAGTTGGGGGGTGTCCCTCTGAAGACCCTCACCACAGAAGCGGGGGGGAGTAGGAGTAGTAGTCAGGGCCTGAAGAGGTAGTTTATAAATGTTATAAATGTAATAAATAAATAAATAAAATAAGAAATTGATGAAGCTGGGACTTTTGCCAGAGCAAGTGGCCCTGTGGTGCTATCCAAGGTCCTGGAGCTGTCCAGGGTGCTGAAGCCCAGCCCAGCCCAGCGTTTGGGATGCCCTTAAAGCAGAGAGCTGGTCTTCTGATGGCAAGCATGGATTCGCCTTTTTGGTAAGCAGGATCCACCCTTGTTGACATCTGAATGGGAGACTACGTGCGTCAGCACTGCAAGATATTCTCCTTAGTGGATGGGGCAATGGTTTGGTGGCATGCTTGCAAGCAGAAGGTTCCAAGTTCCCTCCCTGGCAGCATCTCCAGAGAGGGCTGGGAGGAGAGACTCCTGCCTGCAACACAGGAGAAGCCGCTGCCAGTCTGGGTAGACAATACTGAGCTAGATGGACCAAGGGTCTGACTCAGTATATGGCAGCTTCCTATGTCCCTTCTTCCAGATGGCCATAGAATGAATTGAATTTTCAACTGGCCAACGGCCACTGGAAAATTCCATGCATTCCTATAGCCCTTTGGAAGGATTTTTTAGATTGTGAGCCCTTTGGGGACAGGGTTCCATCTTATTTGTTTGTTATTTCTCTGTGTAGACCACCCTGAGCCATTTTTGGAAGGGTGGTATAGAAATCGAATAAATGAGAATAAATAAATAAAATAACCAGGGCTTGCTTTACTGATTGACTGACTGACTTATTTGATTTCTAGACCGCACTTCCAAAAATGGCTCTGGGCGGTTTACACAGAGAAACAATAAATAAATAAGATGGCTCCCTGTCCCCAAAGGGCTCACAATCTAACAAGAAACATAAAGAGAGACACCAGCAACAATCACTGGAGGTCCTGTGCTGGGGGTGGATAGGGCCAGTTACTCTCCCCCTGCTCAATAAAGAGAATCACCATGTTAAAAGGTTCTTCTCTGCCAAGTTAGCAGAGGTTTACTTCAAAGTAGGAAGCCACAACTGGTTTGAGGGACCAAACAGACCTCTCAGTGAAGACTAATCCAATATAATCATTTTTATAATTTTAATGATGATAGTTGTTTACTGCTTACTGATTGGATCTCACCTGATTACGTGTTTTACATGACCAAGCCCCCCCAAGAATTATCCCCAATTCTGTCATGCATAACACGTCAATCTACAGGATGCCTGCAGTTACTCCCCACCACCACCACCTTTTTTTCCTGCCTCCATGTAGAAATTCCACCATTGCTTCACTACCTGTTTACCACTTTGCAATTATCAGCAAAACATTTCCAAGCAGAAACAGCAAAACAACCGCCTACCATCTTATATCAGCTAATCAGGCCTGTGCAAAAAGTTTGGTCAAGCTAAAAACTCTCCATATCAATAGTATTGTCAATATGCTTCTAATAATCAGAAATTATGCAACTAAACTTCCAAGACCTAAAGCATCTGTTTTGCATGCAGAAGGCCCCAAGTTCCCTCCCTGGCAGCATCTCCAAGCTCAGGCTGAGAGAGATTCCTGCCTGAAGCTTTGGAGAAGCCGCTGCCAGTCTGGGTAGACAATCCTGAGCTAGAGGGACCAAGGGTCTGACTCAGTATCTGGCAGCTCCCTGTGTCCCTATATCCTTTCTGGAGTGCCCCTGTGTGTCTATGTCGCATGTTGCCCATCTCCCACCAAGACGAGCCCCTTTGGAGACTCTCCCATCACTGGGTCATCTCCTTTTCTATGTATACCAATTTGGAAAGTGGAAGCCACACAAAAATATTCACGACCGCCAGCACCACCAGGGACATGCTGGGAGGACTCAGCGCTCACACAACAGGCCAGACCTGCTCTTAGGAATGAGACCCCCGGCAAAGCCACACAGACTCCCTGAGCAACCCCTCGTAGAATGGGGGGAACCGCACAGAGCAGAGCGCCAGGGCAGTTGGCTACATGCCGCTCCGGATGCTCGGCAGAGGCAGGCCGCTGGAGGAGCCAGGCAAGGAGGAAGGGCCAGCCGTGCAGAGGCCAGAAGCCCACCGGCCGAGGCCGCTTGGGATCCTGCTGCAAACCTGGAAAGGCCAGAAAGGCTTCCTGCTCGGGAGAGCGCAGGTAAGGGAGCCCTGACGGGAGACAGGGACCTGAAGCTCCAAATGGGGTAGTTTACGGAGGGAATCCATCCGGGAGATGGACTGAGACCGACATGCCTCCTTGCTAGCTACATACAGGGAGAGGGGGAGGGAGAAGGCGGAAGCCTCTCTCTCTCTCTCTCAGGTGGGAGGATGGAACCTCTCAGTCTAACAGAGGACAGAGAACGCCTGGCCAGGGGAGGAAGGCCTTGACTGGCTGCCTCGACCCCTAATGCTGCTAGTGGTCAAGAGGGCTGCTGGTGTGAAGAGGTGATGATGCCATCAGGAGCGGCATCTCCAGCAGATCTGACCCCCACTCATCAGCCCACGGCTCAGCCACGGCACCCACCGGAAGGAGAACAACGGGAGGACCCGTCAAGCGGCCCGATCTACAGGAACACACACACACACCCCGGCCTCTCCTTTGACCTCCACCCACCCACCCAAGGAAGGGGCTCGGCTCACCCTTCTACATCTCCCCTTCCCTTCCCTTCGCCTCCTACCCCTGCCCCCCACGCCCTGGCTCCTTTGCCCCAGCGGCTGCTGCTCCTGCCCCTCAGGCTCTGCTGGCTGAGCCACCCACGGTTCCAGCCTCGCCTGTGAAAACGCCATGAAAGAGATCCGGCAGCCTGTTTTGTTGCTGGCATGTTTTCTTCCCTCCCCGCCGCAGCGTTCCCTAAGCCTGTCTTCCTGAAATATAAGCCTCTTTGCTTGATTATCTGGAGCAGCAGAGAACAATTGGATTCCAACTTCTTCATGGCTGACTTTTGACTATTTGGAGATTGTTATCAAGTTCCCCCCTTAATCTTCTTTCCTCTCAGCTCCAGCAGCGGGTTCCCTTCACCTTCCCTGGAACAGCCAGCCTGCCTCTCGACTCCTTTCTGAGGCAGAAGCCGCCCCCAGAGGAGGAAGCCGCCTGCCCGGCCCCTCTTCGCCTCCCAGGCCCCAGTGAGACGTGGCAGCCAGCAACCCATCTCCAGGGGCACAGGCGCCTACGGGCACATCTTGGCCGTGCAAAGGACCGGCCCGTGGCCAGGGGAGGGCAGGACCCGCTTCGGGACTTGTCCCCAGAGGCTGCCAAGAGGGAAAGCCTGTTGCAGATCAGCTCCAGCCCCTGCCAGAAGCACAGTCCCAGATCTCTGGAAGCGCCTGGAGCCTGGGCAGTGGCACAGTGGCACTCTGTGGACACCAGGAGGCACCGCCGTTCAGCACCGAGCAAGGCCACCCCACGGAGCCCTCCCGGTGAGAGACACCATTCCCAGAGTTGGCATGGGTGCCGGATCGGGAAACGGGCCAAGTCAGGACCACGCTAGACAAGAAGATGGGGGACCTGTGGCGGGGTGCCTGCATTTTCATTTTCAGTGCAAAGTGGCTGGGGGGCAGGAGGGGGGTCAAAGCACAAGAACACAAGAAGCAGCCCTGCTGGATCCGGCCCCAGGAAGCCCATCGTCCAGCCCAGCATCCGGCTTCACACAGTGGCCTGCCGGGTGCATCTGGGCAGGTCGCAAGTTGGGGAAGGAGGGCAATCTCCCCACCTCCAGGGATCTGGCCAATCCCCTTTTAAACCCGTCTAGCTTGGTGGCCGCCACCACCTCCAGGGGCCGCCCATTCCATAGTCTCACGACACACTGTGCGGAGTAGTCCGCTTCCTTTTGTCCCTCCGGCATCTCCTAGCAGCTGGCTTCAACGGATGCCTCCGGGTTCTAGTATTGCGAGACAGAGAGAGAAACTTCTCTCTGTCTACTTGATCCACACCAAGCATGGGGGCAAACTGGTCCGAGAGCCGCCGCGGGGGAGGCGTGCAGGTAGACAGACACTCAACGCCGCAGGGAAGCCCGGCACCTTGGGCTGAAGTGAGAGGTGCCTCGGATTCTCCCGCTGCTCCCGCAGAGGTCTGGAGACCACCGGGCTCTTCTATGGAGCAGCAAAACCAGCATCATTTGCTCCCTTCACTTGCCTGAGGCCAGACTGGTCTAGTGGAGAGTCAATAGGGCAGGGTTTCTCAACTCTGGGTCCCCAGGTGCTGCTGGACATCGACTCTCATCAGCCTTCGGCCGTTTTGGCTGGGGATGATGGGAGTTGTAGTCCAACAGCATCTAGGGACCCAAGGTTGCTCTGATTCCCTGAGAGCATAGAGTGAATTGCACTTGTAGAATACAGCTGTCTGACAACCCAACCCACTTTGAGCCTGCCGGAGGCCCTGGATAGCTGCTTCCGGTCAGTGTCAACAATACTGAGCTGGATGGATCTCAGTAATTTGAGACAGGGCCACACACCAGCAGCAGAGCATCTGCTTGGCATGCAGAAGGTCCCAGCCAGGATCCCGTCCCTGGCAGCATCTGCAGATAGGGCTGGGAGAGACGCCTGCTTGAAATCCTGCAGAGTTGCTGCCAGTCAGTATAGACAATATTGAGTTGAACCAACCGAGCATCTGACTCAGCAGAAAGCAGCTTGCAACATGGCTTGTGTAGTTTGCTTGGATGTAAGACCTGGCCCCCGGGGTGGGGGCAGGTTAGAAGTCTTAAAAATGAAGGATTGGAGCGGGGGGGTCCCTTCCTTTGCTCAGATGAGCTTTTGTTACAGCAGATCTAGACCCTTCAGGGGGAAGGGGCTCATTGATTTCCTCCAAATATATTTTGAGTGAAGCATTTGCCATGAAAGTCCTCTTAAGTGGCTCAAGAAAGGTATCCTGCCCGGAGGAAGGAGCCTCACAGGGAAATATTTCAGAAGCAAATTTTCCCAGGGAAAGAAGGTCTACAAAGAGCTTTTCGCCACTTCTGTCTCCAGAACGGCTTCCACAGCCACCAAGGATTGAAGCCTCTTCTTCTATTTATTTCTCCTGACTTTTATCCTTTAATTCCAGGGATGTGTCAGTTAGATGCTGCTATTTAATATATGCAAATTATGTTAAATTTTTCATACGTTAAAAAGCTCAGGTTATTATTGAATTGTACCTTAAGCAGTAGGGAAAGTTAATTCCTTTTCTTTCTTTGCACTTATCCAGTAATGGGAAATAACCACCTGAAATGAATATTTTACAGTCCCACCGAAGAGGAGGGGACACTCATTAGACCCTCTGCGGCCCCTCCTGCTTCCTTGCAGAGCTAACCCTAAGCAGCCGCCTGCCCACCAGCCTTTAAGCAGAGAAGTCTAAAAGAGGAGGGGAACTTTTCCTTGGGAAGGCAGGCACCAGACGCCTCCCCCGCGCTGCGCTGACGAAGGAAACACACTGCGAGTTGCGAATGGTTTTGTGAGCACACACGCAGCAGCCCCTTCAACACACCCGCACGGTTCACATTGAACATCCCACAGGTATCTTGCCGTACTTCAGGTACCCATGTTTAAAAAGTAAAGAATGAATCCGTTCTAAGCGGCAGCAGAACAAAGCCCCCATCCCAGAGGTCATTTTCAGAATCCACCAGCCATAGGAAGCGGTTTCTATGGAAATCTGCTTTATACAGTCAGACGCTTGTACATCCTAAAGTTGCTTTAAATCAGGTAAGACAGCAGGGAGGCAAACTGCTGGTGTTCTTCCTTGCTCTTTGCTTTAATTCAAGGGCATCGATGTTTTCACGCGTATTCATTCATGCGCATAGAAGTGTTGGGGGGCGGGAGGCAGATCTAAAGCTGTATAAACCACAGGCTGCTCTTGTGCAAATTTCACTTTTTGCTCATGGTTGCACAGCATCATGGGCTCTTGCACCTACATATTTGGCTGGACATAGAGAGGTGCCTTCTACTGAGTCAGTCCTTTGGTCCATCTGGCTCAGCCGTGTCTACACTGACTGCCAGCAGCTCTCCCAGGCTGCAGGCAGGAGTCTCTCCCAGCCCTACCTGGAGAGGCTGCTGGCAAATGAACCTGGGACCTTCTGCATGCCAAGCAGATACTCTACCACTGAGCCATGATCCCATCCCCTAAGAGGGATATCATATAGCACTCACATGTAGCAGCCCAGCCAAATGCAAACCAGGGTTGGCCCTGCTTAGCAAAGGGGCAATTCATGCTCGCTGCCACCAGACCAGATCTCCTCTCATCCTGGAAGATGAGAAATTTGGGACGGTTAAAGGAGATGGGCTGGTACCAAAGAGTTAACATTTCACGAGTAGGAAAATGGTCTCACGTAAGGCACAAGAATACTGTGTTGTGTGTCAGTCTAATCATGATTAAACAATGGGGGGAAATGTAGTCCTGTGTGAAAGTGCAGTGGACAAATATAAATGGTTGTGGATTTAGGCACAGTCACCAAAATCCGGAGCAGGATCCAAAATGGGCTACAACATTTGAGCGAGAACCCAGCTCCCTTGAGAAGTCCATAATGCTGGCGAAAGTTGAAGGCAAGAGAAGAAGAGGACAACCAGCAGCAAGGTGAATGGACTCGATGACGACAGCAATGAAGGCACCACTGAGAGACCTTAAAGACCAAGTCTTGGAGAGAATCTATCTAGGTTGTCACTAAGAGTCGACACCAACTTGATGGCACTTAATCAGTCACAAAATTTGATGCAGTTCTGCTTTGCTTTTCTTGACTTTGTTTTCTTGTCTTTTCTAATCAAATGTTAATTTTTCCTCTCCAGCACCACACCATGCTGATACAACTCATTCCTGAAAAATAGTGGAACTATTTCAAGAAGGGAGCTTGAACCAGAAATCTTGGGGTCAGAGGCCATATCAACACAAGAACATAAGAGCAAACCTGATGGATCAGGCCCAAGGAAGCCTCTCTAGTCCAGCTTCCTGTTTCACACAGTGGCCCACCAGATGCCTCTGGGAAGCCCACAGGCAAGAGGTCTGTGGGATTCAAGGCTTCCTTCCAGCTTCAGCTCATCTGAGCCCTTTGCTGGCAGGGAGCTCTCCGGGGTGCTGAAAGCCCAGCTGCGTCGCCTCGCTGGTTCTTAATTGAAGGAGAGGATGCACCCTCTCAGACCTCTATGACAACAACGACAAATATTTATATACCGCTTTTCAACCAACGTTCTCAAAGTGGTTTACACAGAAACAAGATTGTTCCCTGTCCTAATCTAAAAGGAAACAAGGTAGACACCAGCAACAGCCACTGGAAAGAGGCATAGATTTGGGCATGGCCGCTCACAGCCCTGACCCGGCCAGGGAGGGAGTTGCCATGTGGGTGGTCCACGGAAGAGCACATGTGACACCTTGGAACCCGGCCCTGTTTGGATCCAGAGACGAGGCTGCATCGCACCACCCCTTGCCTCTCCTCCTCGCCTTTCAGAAAGTGTGCTCCAGCAGAAGACACGTGCCTGCCATTTCAATGCGGCCTTGTTCTAATCCCTGTAAACACGGCAAGCAAATGCATCTTCCATCAACGTGACATTTGAAACATCCCTGCATTTGCTGGTAGGTGAAGGTTATGTCAAGTGTGTTTCAACAGCGAATACAGGCTTCATCCATTCAGAGGCACGGGATGTCACGGCAACAGAGCTATCCAAGGCTACGCAGTCTCCTTTTATTGATTTGTGAGGAAGGGAGGAATGCTGGGAGGCAGAGCCCACGAAGAGGTGAGGCAGGGAACTAATTGCTGGTGTGTGGAACAGGGGGACCTGCCCATCCCCAGAGGCGGGTTGGGGTGAAGGCAGCCTTCCTCACCCCTGCCTATCACTTCACAGCCTTTACAGCAGGGCTGCACAACGTCGGCTCTCCAGCTGTTTTCAAACTACAACTCCCATCATCCCCAACCACCGTGGCCAATAGCCAGGGATGATGGGAGCTGTAGGCCAACATCTGCAGGACGGCTGGAGCTGTGCAGTTCTGCTTCACAATGGTGGGATCAGGAGGGATCATCTGGTCCCTTCCAGTCCTCTAAAGCAGATCCACCAGGGATCAGACTCCATCAACAAAACACACAGAGACCCTGCATCCATTCCCCATCATCACCCAGGCTCAGCTAAGTGTTGCAGTCAGGGAAGATGTAAGGCAACCCTGAGAGGCCAGCTGGTGAATCAGGCCGAAGGTTCCTCTCGGCCAGTCAGATGCTTCTGGGAGCCCATCAGTGGGGCATGAAGGCAGCAGCCGTCTCTCACTGCTGTTCCCCAGAGCAACGCTCCAGGGCTTCAGGCAGGAGTCTCTCTCAGCCCTACCTGGAGATGCTGCCAGGGGAGGAACTTGTATGCAAAGCGGATGTTCTACCATTGAGTCATTGCCCCATCCCCGAAGGGCATGACAGCACTGACATGAAATCACCCATCCAAATGCAATACAGGGTGGACCCTGCTTAGCAAAGGGGACAACCCATGCTTCCTACAGCAAGACCAACTCTTCTGGAATCCTGCTGCTGCTGAATGTGGAGGTTCTGTTCAGGAAGTCTATCCTCCTCCATGAGTTTATCTAACCCTCTTCTAAACTTAATCTCTGGAATCAAATTCCAAAGTTCAAATGGTGTGTTGTGTGAAGGAGGACTTTCCTTTGCCTGTCCTGAACCTGCTGCCAGTCAGAGACACTGGGTAACCCCATGCTAAATGCAGTAATCCAACAGGTGCAGCTCCACTCAGCACTGAGTCTCTGTGCTCCAAAGACTGCCCCTTCTCCATTTTTGCATGCCAGCCAGTTGTTAAAGGCACAAATCCTGGAAAAACAGTGACAAGAACCTCAACACACACACACACACACCTGCCACACCACTGCTTTATGATTAACCCCTTGAAATAAGACGCTGAGGACATCTTCCAGCCCTAAGGAGGCAAAATGGGTGGTTTTTTAACCGCCAGTTCAGCAGGTAAACAAAGCCATCTCCAGGTGAAGTTGCTGCCCTGGCCAAATCCACCGCCAGTGAAGTGGCTGGTGACAAACGCAGTTCCCTCTCTCTCCTCCTGCTGCCTAGGATGTCGCTCATCTAGCAAAATCAAATGGTTTTACCTCAAGCAAAATGCAGCATTATGAGGTTTTTAAAAAACCGCTTCCTTTCCCTTCATGTAGAGGGAAAAGAAAGAGATGAGACGTCGGACAGATTTGTGCGGCAGACAGACTCAAATTGTCTCGGCTGTCAGGGTGAAGGCAGACGTACCAAAGCAGACAGGACGCCCAGCCTGTCATCATTAGCGTGGAGAGACTCCGTTTGCCTTTGAGAAGCAGCAGCAGCCAGACTGGGGGCCCCTCCGGCTGGGACCACAGAAGCGGGGAGGAGGCTTTAAGCCTGCCCCACTGCCGTCCCAATCCAGGCCAGGTCCTCCACCACTGACGTTATAGCAAAGACAAAAACTGGAGGGACACGGGACACCCACGCGGACCCCTGGCTCATCGAGCTCAGGACTGTCCACACTGACTGGCAGCAGCTTTTCAAGGTTGCAGGCAGGAGTCTCTCTCCCAGCCCTCTCTTGGAGATGCTGCCAGGGATGGACCCTGGGACCTCCTCCCTGCAAAGCAGATGCTCTCTAAGACTGAGCTGCGACACAACACCAGCCCTTAAGGATCTTGCAGCACTCCCATGGAGTCACCCAACCAAAGGCAAACCAAGGCAGACCCTCCTTAGCAAAGGGGACAATTCATGCTCGCTGGGGCTCCCCACTGGGGGAGGGCATCATGTGCCAGGTGCACTTCACACACACATATTCGGAGGCATTTCTGGCCAGGGTGGCCAAGGGAGGCCCCATCCAGTTCCCCACACCCTGGGACAGATCTTGTTCTCACCCTTCTTCACTCTTTGTCCCTTCCAGAGCTCTGGGCACTACAATTGGGACATGGGGGCATCAGACTGGAGATCTATTAAAACAAATCTCCACACCCTTAGAAACGGCAATAGCCACAGTTCCTCTGGAGAGGCCAAGATTGCTCATCTGCATGCACTCCATAACCGTTTGCATGTGGATGGGCCCTTGGTCCAAACGGCCATGGCCACTGTGGCAGGGGATGATGGATGTTGTAGTCCAGCAACATCTGGGGTCCCCAGGTTAGGAAACCCTGTTGTATTTTATTCGGGCTATAAAATATGGTGAAAGTTGTAAATGGTGCCGAGAAATTCCTAAACCCCCTGGTACGATCACGACGGCCATCTTTATCCATAATGAGCACCACTATTCAGCATTACAATGGTGGTAAGTAAAAGAATCATTGGAGAGACCCTTAACAGTTCATCAGTATTTTCTTATCCACATAAATACTTTCCTTATCTGCTATGCATAATCTCAAAGGATGAGCATGGTTCCATCCTGGGCTGTCGTAAGATTTACATGCAATGCCCAGGATGCAGCATTGGGAAGACCTGAAAGTGCTCTACAGATGTGAGTCGTCTTCATGCTGTTTCACACCAAAGACCACGCCACGGCCCTCAACCTCTCCACTGTTGCACACGGCTGAAAGCTCTATGCTCCCTTCTGTCTGCTGCATTCGCTTCCTCTGGAAGAACCATCCTCCAGTGATCAAAAGTCAAGAGGGTGTCAAGGAACAAAGATATACTCGGAGAGCATAACTGCCCTTGTGACAAGGCAGGGTTAGGGTCAGGGTTAGGGTTAGGCAGGGATGACTCTATGCTTTCCTAGAGATTGCTCTGATCCCAAATCTAGGAGCACGCCGCTCCTTCGAGGTAGGCTGCCACCAGCTGAAGACTGATCTAAAGCCACTGACCAGGCTCAGACACGGTTCCAACTACCGAGAACTGTCTAGCTTTGGACTTACAGGCACTGTACAGCCAGAGTCCACACAACCCAGCTCTAGACAACAATGTATGATTCTGAAAACCACTCAACAGTAGTGGGTGTCTTTATGAGGCGCATGGGGAAGAGTTTTGCAAGTAACCCTCCAGAACCTTTCAAACCAGACAGAAGCCACTTCTATGAACTTTATTAAGAAACTAGGGTTGCACACAGAATAAGGAACTGGGGGAAATAGTGGGGACTGGCACACAGGAATTCAAAAGAAAATACAAAAACCTTAACTAGCTAGCGAGCTAGCACTGAGTTTTATCTGAGTCTAGCAGGAGGCAGGTCCTTGGCTGAGAGAATGATAATCTCTATGGCTTCTCCTGTGGCAGCCCCATTAGCCTATGGGGAAATGATGACTCCGGCCCCCTATTCTTATAGCCATTATCGAGGGGGAGGGCTGTGCTCCTCTTCCCAGGACAGACTCCTCTTGGATCCAATGAGAAGGCCTGGCCCATCTCTGATGTCACACTGGTTTGGGGCCAGTTGGGATTTGAGATTTCCCCTCCAAACTGGAGGTTCCTCTTCCTCAATGGGCCTAAACCTACATGTCTAAAGGGGTGTTTGGTTTGAGCCGGTTACCTATTGTGGAAAAGGGTTTAGGACAAAAGTAAGAGGCTGTAACAAACGGGAGGAATGTCCCCCCATATGGAGTCTCCGTGTAAGACATTCTGGAGCTAAGATGGAGAGCTGCATTTCGTCACAGCCCTATAATGTGTTATGAATACATGAAGCTGCTTTCTACTGAGTCAGACTCTCGGTCTACCTAGCTCAGTACTGTCTGCACAGACTGGCAGCGGCTTCTCCAATGCTGCAGGCTGGAGTGTTTCTCTCAGCTCTATCTTGGAGATGCTACCAGGGAGCGAACTTGCAACCTTCTGCATGCAAGCAGGCAAGTGCTCTTCCCAGAGCGGCCCCATGCCCTGAGAGGAATCTCTTACAGGACTCACACATGGAGTCTCCCATTCAGATGAAAACCAGGGAGGACCCTGCTTAGCTAAGGGAACAAGTCATGCTTGCTGCCACAAGGCCAGCTCCCCTCCTGAAGAATGATGAAATGTCCCCAAAAGCAAAAGGAGGGGCTGAACTTTCCCTCTGCCAAGGATCAGAAAACAGGCAGTGTCCTTAAGCGTCAGCATGGGGGCCGAGTAGTGGCAGATCAAGGGTTAATGAAAGCCTGCCCAAGAGAAGAGTCCTGCCTATTTGGTTAATTTCTTTTCTAACCGACTAATCCACCCCCTTGCCCGCTTTGTCATTATCTAGAGCCACAGAATGTCATTTCATAATGCAATTCTTTTGAAAATTAATGTATTTTGTGCTAGCCAATTACAAGAACCCCTGACTTTCATTTTTAATATCAACAATAACAAACAACAATTAAAAAAACAACAACACCCCGTCTGGCCATTTTTAAGTTAAAAGAACCCGGTGGGGGTCGGTGGGGAGGGGGGCGGGGGGGAGGCACTCCATGCCATGCCATGCGTGTGTATATAACCCAAGGGCAGCTTAGCTGTTAAAAAATGAAATTATCCCCGTTACAGTCCATAACTAAGTGCTCCAGGTTCTTTTGGAGTTTAATAATAAAAAAAATAAGGGCAAAGATAACGCTAATAATAATAATAATAATTAAGAATTTGAAGCCGCAAGGAGCGAGGTGGGAAAGCCGCCCCCGCCTGAGCGCCCGGTTCTCATCCTCCGGTGCTTCAGCAAGACAGGTTTGAAGGAGTGTCCAACTGCCCTGTCAGCCTCCCGTGATCCTTCCTTCTGAGAGGGAGAGACCGGCCTGGGCGATGCATCCCCAAAAGCATAGAGGCAGGATGGGTGTCCATTGCGGGCACAGATCCCTCAAGAGCAAAGGGCTTCTACCAGACAACAGGAGGCTGCCCGCTGCCTCTCTGTGTGAGTCAGTGCTCTGCCTTGCCCCTTTCCCGCCAGCCCCAGCCGGGAGGGGTAATGCCACTCCATCCCCGCCATGAGTGGGATCGCATCCTCCATGTGTAGACGCCACAGAACCGCTTGCCCTCAGAGGAGGCTGCCTGTTGCTTCCCTGTCGGAGTCACTTCCCTGCGCTGGCTTTCTCCCACATTAGAAAGGCTCCCGGAAGGGCCAGTCACACAGAGACAGGGGGGGCGGGCGGGGGGGGGCTGCTTCGCGGTTTGAGCAGCTGCTATACTTCTACAGGCCAAATGGCACGTGATGTTCAGCCCAACTTGGAAGAGACGGGCTCCAACGAGGACCAAAAGTGTCCCTTTTATGTTAAAACAAAAAACAAAAAACCAGCCACCAGAAGGAGGGAGCCCAATCTGGATCAAGTCGGCTGCCAGACATGGAGTTTGCTCTTCCTCCTGCACTATTTTCCGGCTACAAATCCATGCCTACCCAAAAAGGGGTATTTTGCCGCTCTGGGGGACATTGGCATCAAGGGGAACGACGACAAATATTTGCAATGAATATGTATATATTGCTTTTCAACCAAGGCTCACAAAGCAGTTCACAGAGATATAAATAAATAAATAAAAATGTTTCCCTGTCCCCAAAGGGCTCACAATCTAAAAAGAAACATAAGGTAGACACCAGCAACTGCCACTGGAAGGATGCTGTGCTGGGGGTGGGCACGGCCAGTTGCTCTCCCCCTGCTCAATAGAAGAGAATCACCACTTGAAAAAGGTGCCTCTTTGCTGAGGAATTACCCCGCCTCCCCATGTGCCATATTGCCCCTCCCTGCAGCTTTCTTTCTTTTTTAATATAAAAGGGACACTTGCAAACAAACCATGCTTTTTACCTTTTCAAGTAGCAATTGGGGTGAACTGCATTTCCACACAATTAAGAAGGGAGAAGGATATATAGATACTAAATTTATTGCAAGAAGATGTGGTGACAGACACTGTCTTAGATGGCTTTAAAGGGGGATTATTAGTCCTATTGAGGGGGAAAGGAGAGGAGTCTCTCACCAGCTATTAGTCATGATGGTCAAATGGAACTTCCATGTTCAGGGACAGTCTACCTTGGCTGGTGTTGGGCACGAACCATAGGCTGAGCTAGGGGGTCTCCTCGCCTGCAACAAACAAAACCCAACCCATTGGCTCAGTTTGCAAATCTGCATTATGACAAAACAGCCAAATTCTGGAGCTGACACCTTTCCCGTTGATCTCACTCAAGCGGTTCCATCAGCTACCAAAAGAAATAAAAACAAAATCAAAATTAAAACCGCCAATCGGTGAACCGAAGAAAAAGTGGTGCCCTTTTCCACACATATGCAAATAAAGAGGTTTACAGCCTCATTTATGAGTAATACCAGAGCAGGCCCCTTGAGCCAGGGGCTCTCGTAAATCTCGTCTAGGGGGTAAAAAGTTTCAATTCCCATCTGAAATATGCAAAAGAGCCTCCATGCTGTAAATCTTCCTTTTTGGCTCTAAGGAGATAAGTAGGACCTATTAACCTTCCATGTTATTTTCAACTTCATTATTTGAGCTGACACTACAAGGGGATGTCGCTGTGACGGCTCTTTTGGGCAGAGTGCATGTAAATTGCTTCCTCAAAGGAAATTACTTCTCTGGGCTGAACGTTATTAATCTAAATTCTCCGTTAGTCAAATTGTTGCTCATAATAAATATGGAACAGGTGATGATACTCATCTCCAACGGCTGTTTGTTGCAGGGGCAATGCCCACCACCGCACACACACCCATCTCTCGATCCCCTTTTTGGAAGCCCCATGTTCAAGAGGGAGGGTCTGGATCTGTGTCATCTGACTGAGAGCCTCTTTATACATGGCCCAGAAGATGCTGCAGCAGCAGGGGCGTATCTAGGGTGCGGCAGGCAGGGCACGTGCCCTGGGCACCACTTGAAGTGGAGCGCCATTTTTTGAAATTAAATTATTTTTTAAATGGCCACCGAGGGAGCAGGGTGGGGGGCAATTTGGGCATGTTGCTGCAAAATATAAAATATTATAAAATGTTTTAAAACATTAAATTTTTAAAAAAGGCCACCGAAAACAAAATTTGCCACTGTGCATGCTCAAATGGCCTCTGCATGGTGGCCATTTTGTTTTCAGCGGCCATTTTTTAAAATTATTTTTTTAAAGGCCACTGCACTTGCTCAAATGGTCCCTGTGAGGCCCTAGAGGCCAGTGGGGGGGAGGAGGAACCTTTGCAGACCCCCCCTCCCATGGCCTTTAGGAAGCCCCCCAAAGGGCCTACAGGTAATAATAATAATAATATAAGTCTCTGTACACATATTTAGTTTGGCACTGTGTACAGAGAATCAGGGCTTGTGAATACTGAGCTGAAGCTTATGAGCTAGGATTGTATTCATTTGCTCTTACTTTGCTTCTTGTGATGTGAGTTAAATGTGATGTCTTAATAATATAGCTATTAATGGTGAGTTTGTCCTTGAATCAGTGTGAAATCCTTAATATTAAGGCCCACTGGGAGTTTCTTGCTCTCTTTCTCTCATTTTAACTGTCTTTCTGAAAGACTAGAATGTATTCCAAGCAGTGACACAGTTTACTCTGCATATCGTTTAATTATTTTCAGAGTATCTGGGAAAAGTCAAATTCTCCATTGATTTTTAAAACATGTAATGGTGATGCTACAATGCATAGTAGAGAATTAGACAGGCACTTCTGTTTAGTGTTCCCAAGTACACCTCCGCAGAATATTTGGGTATTTCATGAGCCCCAGCATACTGAAATTTGTTGTTTTCCTGCATATTTTGGTCTGGCTACGTCCACTGCTAAATAGTTTTTGAAATATTAAAAGATGAACGAGCTTGACTTGTATTTTTCAGCTGATATTATGGTAAAATTATCTGAAAGATGGATGCCAGATGCTTGGACAGGGGGCGCAATTTCAGTGCTTGCCCTAGGCGCTGTTTTCCCTAGATACGCCTCTGTGCAGCAGCTAGCCTGACCAAATTACTCCTGGGTTGTCCTATTGAAATCCAGTAGTTCTGTAAACTGCTTCTGGGGAGGGCGGGTGGAGAAGGACTGGTCATGTGGCAGCAAGCATGAACTGATCTCACCCCCTTGCAAAGCAGGGTCTGCCTTGGTTTGCATTTGGATGGGTGACTACATGTGAGCACTGTGAGACGTTCTCCTGAGGGGATGGCACCGTAGCTCAGTGGAAGAGCACCTAAGGCCCCTTCACAGCATCTCCAGGTAGGATCTGTCTGGTTATGAAAACGGGGCTGTAGCTCAGTGGAAGAGCAACTGCTTTGCTTGCAAAAAAGGGTCCCAGCTTCAGTCCTCGGCAACATCTGCAAAACAGGGCTGGGAGAGACTCCTGCCTGGAACCTGGGAGAAGCCGCTGCCAGTCAGTGTAGACGATACTGAGCTAGAGGGACCAAACGTCAGACTCAGTAGAAGGCAGCTTCCTATGTCCCGATGTACTTTGGGAGATGGCGCCAAAGCTCGGGGGAACCCGGCTCACTGAGCCAAGAGACACCTTTTCAAGTGGTGATTCTCTCCTATTTAGCAGGAAGAGAGCAACTGGCCCGATCCAATCCCTGCACAGCATCCCTCCAGTGACTGTTTCTGGGGTCTATCTTATGTTTCTTTTTAGATTGTGAGCCCTTTGGGGACAAAGATCCATCTTATTTATGTATTTTTCTATGTAAGCTGCTTTGTGAACTTTTGTTGAAGAGTGGTATATAAATATCAGTAGTAGTAGTAGTAGTAGTAGTTGTTGTTGTTGTCGTCATTGTCGTTTGCATGCAGAAGGTCCCAGCGAGGAACGGGGCCTCCTCAGCGGGGGCACCTCACTCTGAAACTCCCTCCGTCTGTCCACTCTGCCAACTTAAAGCACGAATTAGAAAGCTCAGCTGTTCTCTTCAACTTCCAGTATGATCTATTTCTGGACTCTAATTGCTCTTTTAAAAGCTTGCTGTGATGTTGTAGACTCATGAGCCACCTCGTGCATCCCTATGATTCAGAGGCACGGAGTATAAACACTACAAAACGAAGCTGCATTAAAGGCATCCCTTGTGTTTTGCACCACTTCATTATTTGAAGCCTTGGGGAATGCTGGCTAGCATTAGGAAGCGCTGGAAAAGCTGCATCTGCTAAAATTCCCCCTTTCATGCCATTCTTCAAAGGAATGCGGCTTTGCCAACTCTTTGCATCTGGTGCCTCTGGCTCTCTCCTTTTCTTAAGCGGGAAAGTGAGCAAACAGTCCAAAAGGGGTGTTGAGACCATGGGCCTGTGACTGCACCCACCAGCACGCAACCTAATCCCATCGTGTCTCAGAAAAAATGAGGGCCGTGCTGAACGTTTGCCTGTTTCGGATTGGGGGGGAAGCGTCGTGCTGCCCGCGAGATGGTTCTTCCTTTTAATGACCTCTGGGCTACTGCAATGCCAGTTCCCCCGTGGCTCCCCTTCCTCCTTCAGAGAACAATCCTGGCCAATGAGGACACGACGGCATCACAGCACGGCACAGCCAGTCAGATTGGGCTAGGTGCTGAGGTCACAAATGAAGCCAGTGTAGAGTGACGGCCAAGTTTCTTAGCCTGGCCACAGCCCAGGACGGATCCTAGCCATCCAAGAGGGCAGGGGCAAAGGAAGCTGGTCTTGTGGTAGGAAGCATGGCTTGTCCCCGTTGCTAAGCAAGTTCCACCCTGGTTTGAATTTGGAGAGGAGACTACATGTGTGAGCACTGTAAGATATGCACTTAGGGGATGGAGCCACTCTGGGAAGACCACATGTCTACTTGCATGCAGAAGGCTCCAGGTTCCCTGCTTGGCATCCCCAGAGAGGGCTGGCAGAGACTCTTGTCTTTAAAAACTGGAGACGCCGCTGCCAGTCTGTGAAGACAATACTGAGCCAGGTGGGCCAAGGGTCTGGCTTGGGAGAAGGCCACTTCCTCTGCTCCTAGGAAGCCCGTCAGAGCCAGACTCCTTGTACAGAGGTTCGCTTCTGTTGCTTTCACAGCAGTCCATCAAGGAGGGCCAGCAGGGCTTGCCTTTCAGCGCCGACCAAAGCCCCCCTGAAATTCTCCACTGCACCCCCCACGCCATCAGCTCAGCCCCACATGGAACCTGAGCGGGTCCATTCAGTGCCGTTGCCAAGCTATGGCGGTCAATCTGTGGGTCTGACACGCCAGCTGAAGTCCAAAGAGAGCAATCCCTACCCAAATCTGGCACTGGGGTGTCTGGAGAGACGCTGAGGAACCATTTCGGTGAAGTGGCTTCTGCACCGTCATCCCACCCGCAGACCTGTATGCAATGATGGCCAAAGGGAGAGCTGTCTGCGTGCTGCTCTTCTGGGTTTATCCAGGGTAACCACACCAAGGAGTCAGAATCCATCCCGGAGCTGCCGTCCCTGACACGGATTCCCATCCCCGCCCCTCCGCACCATCCCACCATCTGTATTATGCATAAATCAGACTGCAGAAAGCGAGGGCATGATGGGAAACTGCGACGAGCAGCCGCACACTCTGAGTCCTTAAGAGACTCCGTATGTGTCGTGCTCGGAAGAGCGCAGCGGCTCCTCCCAGGGTTTCAGCTTCGCAGTCATTTCTCACACAGGTGTGTACTGAGGCAGCTAAGGAGGCAGTGAGGATACTGCAGAGGAGGCTGTCATTCGCCCCAAATCTAACCCCCACGTGCCAGGGTCTGGTTAGAGGAGGAGGAAGGAAGAGGAGGGGGAGGAGGAGGAGGAGGAGGAGTTCCAGGGGCCTTCGACACCAGCCCACCAACCCATAGGAACATAAGAAGCTGCCATATACTACTGAGTCAGACCACTGGTCTATCTAGCTCAGGATTGTCTGCACAGAATGGCCAATGGAAGAAGGCCAAGGTGCACAGGAGGTCACTCTAAGCAGCCTATGACAATATGGAGGGCAGGGCAGACAAGACCAAAGCACCAGCAGCGGAAGAGCCAAGGAGCCAACGGAAGAGGCTTGCTGGACTCCTCAGGAGGAAGAGAACGTCCCGGTGTGTCCTTGAGGGGAGCATTGTTGCCCTTAGCATTCACATTGCTCGTTCTCTACAGAGTCTCTCAAAGCCAGGCCTTCTCTTGAAGATTTGAGGGGGCAGAATCCAAGCGTGAAGGAAGAGAGTGTGGCCTAAGGTGACCTATTCTGTGAATGGCAGAGGTGACATTTGACCAGGGACTTCCACAGCCACACAGCCGAACTGCCCACGTTCACAGCCACATGGCACGACTTGGTCTCCCCGAGTCTGATGCAGCCGTCTTCTGGGGCTCTTTGCTTGCTTCCGCAGTCAAAGCAGATCCTGATTCCATCTTTCTGGCGCGTGATAATGGAACAAGAAAAACTGGGGTGGAGCGCGCGCGCACACACACACACACTCGACAAAGCCGAGACCAGAAGGTGTGATATGCATGGCTGCCTACATGAGGCACTCCATTTCTGAACCTACTCAAGAGGAGGGACAATGAATTCAAGTACAGGTCACAAGGAGAGTTCAGGAAGGAGCAGGGCAGGAAGGCTAGCGGCTAACGTCTTTCACTGGCTGCCTGGCTGTTGCTGGTGCAACGCCTCCTTCTCCCTGCCTCTCTTTTCATTGCTGATGCCTCCGCTGGACAGCTCCCCTGCTGCTTCCCGCAACCTTGCTGGAGACCTCCTCTTCCCTCTGAGGGACAGATTCCCCCGCCGTGCTGGCGAGATAGCAACTCCAAGCCTCACAGCAGAGAAGCAAACACCCCGGCCCTCAGAGCCCCCTTCCCCGGGTGACTTTGCCTCGGCGCAGAGAGAGTTAATCTCCCGCGCCGCTCCAGGTTAGGGGAGATTAAAGCCCTGACGTACACAGAGGTAGGGAGAGCTTTGGAAGCAGCAGCAGCAGCAGCGTTATAAATCTACCAGTCCAGAAAGGCCTTTTCCTCATTTGTTAGCCAGCGAGGTGTGAAAATGTTAATGAAGGGAGCGATAATCTATGAGAATCCTGCCATTAGAATGGAGCCCACGTCTGAAGGCTCCTGTGACGGTGGCGTGGCCCCCTCCAATGGGTTCCTAATAACAGGTGTAATTGCCTGCGCCTGTCTGGCCACTCTCACCCTGCCACGTCGAAGATTTGCTGGAAAGGTTGCGGTGGGAAAGATTTCCGTTCTCTTCGGCTGGCCTTTTGTTGTGGGGATTCTGGAAAGGAGAGGAGAGACGGGCACGCGGAGATCTCTCACCTCTTGCCTTCGAGCAGCAGGCCGGGGAAGGCAACCCCCGTGAGCAGCAGCCTAACACGGGGGTGCAAACAGAGCGGTACACGGATCTGGCCCAGTGCACCTCTCTTTTTACGCAGCAGCCGGCGAAAGTAGTTTGGGAGCTCACTAAATGCGGTGGGGGGGGGGCTGTTCCTGCGTTGAGAGCAAAGAGGGCCTCTGAACCCCGTTGCGCTTGCCAGCTAATCTTCCGGCTCCGCAGCGCAGCTTGAAACAGCCCAGCAGCTTCTCATGTGCCGTGCAGCCGCCGCTGAGAGCACATTGTCAGAACGCCGAGCAAACAGCTGGGGCGGATTCAAACATTTGTGAGGAAACACAAATGGAAGCGAAAATGGCTGCACACGCTTCCACGGGGCCCGTTTGCCAAGAGAATCCCCGAAGCCGAGTCGGCTCCACATTTCAACACACACAGCCCCGGTTGTCTTGGCACAATGGCAAATGGGTTGCTTCCTATTATTCCCTTCCCAAGAGCAAGTAAACAAGGCCTCGTGGCATATGATTAGGGTGCTGTCGGATGATGCCGTCAGCAGCAGCAGCAGCAGCGGTGGAAACTCATGTGTCATTGAAATGCAGCCACTCTGAGCCAGCTCTCTCCAGTTGGGAAAAGCCGCTTCCAAGAGATTATTTATTCTGTGAGGTTCAGCATATTTTTTTAAAGCTCTGCTTCTTTCTACTTAGCAGACTTTCTACTAATGTCAGGAACTTCAGAGTGACTAAGAGCCAGGAACGCCTCCCCTGCCACCCCTTCAAGGATTGCTTCTGCCATGCATTCACTGGGGGGAGCCTTACCAATCAGGGATCCTGGCCAGAAGACAAAAGCCAACTGTGGCATAATTTTCTGGGATTGCTCATCCGACAGCCTCCTTGACCCTCACCAAAAAGACCCTGGCAGATTCAATCTCACCAGCAGGCGGAACTAGGGATGTGCACGGACCAGGTCCAGGCCGGTTCGGCGGTCTGCAAAAGGGCCACCGAACCGGTTCGTGCACCTCCCTAGGCAGAACCCAAACTAGAGCTCCTCCCATGGAGCTGAACAAGAAATGGGCAGGACAAAGGAGTCGATAAGATCTTCTCTTCCACTTGCTGGTACACACCTCACTCACTCCTGTTGTTATCACTAGATTACAGCCCCCATAAATCTCTCAGCAGGTGGAATTTCCTCATGTCTATTTTGGAACCAATATTTTGTTTGTTTGCTTGCTTAAATGCATTTTCATGTAAATATTGAGTTTGTTTTACAAGGCAGCTAACAACATTTACAGCCGCTGCAATAACACAGAGCTAAAAGAGATTCAACTCTGAAAGGCTTGCAAAAGACCAAGGGCTTAAGGGCTTCCTTAAAAGCAGCAAGAGTGGGAGCAGCCTGATGAACTTCCTTGGGGAGAACAGCACAGCACTGCAGTGCCACCACGTGAGGACCCCAAGCCCTGGTCCCTGCAACTGAACTGGAGTCAACGCCGACCAGAAAAGAGGGCTGAGGTTGAACAGGCTCATGGGGAGCAACTGCCTACACGTGGCATATTTGGGGGTACCTAGGAACAGAGGAAGCTGCCATATACCGAGTCAGAGCCTTGGTCCATCTAGCTCAGTATTGTCTACACAAACTGGCAGCAGCTTCTCCAAGTTTGCAGGCAGGATTCTCTTTCAGCCCTATCTGAGAGAGGAGAGCTGGTCTTGTGGTAGCAAACATGAACCGTCCCCTTTGTTAAGATGGGTCCACTCTGGTTTGCATTTGAATGGGAGACTACATGTGTGATCACTGTAAGATATTGGGGCCACTCTGGGAAGAGCATCTGTCTGCTTGCATGCCAAAGGTTCCAAGTTCCCTCCCTGGCAGCATCTTTCCAAGACAGGACTGAGAGAGACTCCTGCCTGCAACCTTGGAGAAGCTGCTGCCAGTCTGTGTAGACAATACTGAGCTAGATGGACCAAGGGCCTGACTCGGTAAAGGGCAGCTTCCTCTGTCCCTCACATGCTGCTCCAAATCCAGACACTGTCAGCTCCATTTCTCTTACCTGACTGATTCCCTCAACCCCAACTCCGTACCTAACTTCCCATGGTTTGGGGGTGGGAAATAGGTGCACTTTAGAGATGGAGAAAATATGAGTATGTGTTGTGATACCACCTCTCTATTCCCAAAGCAAACAACTGTGTATTCACAGTGATGGATAAGTGTCCATGGAGGGAACTTGGGACCTTTTGCATGCAAGCAGGAAGGCGCTCTTCCCAGAGCGGCCCCATAAGGTGAATATTTTCCATTGCTCACACATGTAGTCCCCTACTCAAACGCAAACCAGGGCAGACCCTGCTCAGCAAAGGGGACTCTTCGTGCCCTCTACCACAAGACCAGCTCTCCTCCCTCTCCTCCTCCTGGAGGTTTGCACTCAGCACTGACATGCATCATTGCAGGAAACGGCGTGAGGAGCTGGGGCGGGGGGGGCAGCGGCAGCAGCAATCTGTCAAGAGGCAGAGGGTGTGCAGCCCCCCTTCGACCCAGGAGCGGAGCCAGGCAGGAAGAGGGAACCCTAATAAAAAGCGAGGCAGGCTCTCAAAAAATTACCGCTGCTCCCTCAGCCTTGTGATTTTTAATTTCCCTCTAATTTCAGGACTGCAGTGCCGATATAAAAATCCCTTAGAAGTGTTTTAGGGAGATGGTAATGGTCCCATACTAAAATAATTCAACCAACACTATAATTTTACTACCACCATCAAAATGAAATAATGGCTGTTTACCGCGTTACACCTTTGAAATGACCTTCATCTGAATACAAATTGTAGGCTGAGAAGCCGAAAAAAGCAACTCTGTCTTCCGGAGGCCACAAAACAGAGGCTGTTTACTTGGGGTTTGCTCATCCGCTGCAGTTCCTCAGCATAAGTGCCCAGATTAAATGGATTTCTCTCCAAGGAGCTCTGAGACACTCGTTTCAAGTCATGTCCCCTCATCACCTCACCACTGCTGGCAGAGCCCACCCAGATGCCTTTTCCCGAGTCAAAGGGAGCAGAAAGTGGTGAGAGAAGCTAGTGAAAGAAGCCAGGCGACAGGGCAGAGCCAAGGAGCAGAAGGTGGCAAGGGACACTAGTGGAAGAAGCCAGGCGGCGAAGGGCAGAGCCAAGGAGCAGAAGGTGCCAAGGGACACTAGTGGAAGAAGCCAGGCGGCGAAGGGCAGAGCCAAGGAGCAGAAGGTGGCAAGGAACACTAGTGGAAGAAGCCAGGCGGCGAAGGGCAGAGCCAAGGAGCAGAAGGTGGCAAGGGACAATAGTGTAAAAAGCCTGGCAGCAAAGGGCAGAGCCAAGGAGCAGAAGGTGGCAATGAATACTAGTGGAAGAAGCCAGGCGGTGAAGGGCAAAGCCAAGGAGCAGAAGGTGCCGAGGGACACTAGTGGAAGAAGTCAGGCGGTGAAGGGCAAAGCCAAGGCCTCTGGCATGGAAGTTCTTGGCGACAGCAGGTGGCTATCTGGTGAGCCAATGCAGAGTAGTCTTAGGAGAGAGCCACATGCCACAAAGAATACCACTCTGCCGCCCAAAAAGCAGCCCTGTGTTGAGTTCCCACCTCCTCCTCACCTAAACCCACCTCTAAGGAGAGCCGACATTCCCACAAAGCTGCCCCTCTGCTGGGACTGTCATCAGAGCCCCTCTCTTGAGTGAAGAGCCCCCCCACACACACCTTTGGGAGTCAGGTGCTGGTGTCCGGAGAGAGGAGATCCTCTGTAGTGATGCCAAACTGGGATGCATGCACGCCACCGACTCGGTCACCTGGTGCCATCTTGGCTACCTTGCAGACACCAGACAAAGTCTGTGATGATCGGATGCCTTTGATGGTATTGGAGACCCTCTCACGTTATTTTTAGTGGTAGTTTTTAACCCTTCTGGTTTTACCATTGGGGCTTGGGGTTGTCTGCATCTTGCTGTATTTTGCTAAGTGTTTTAGATCCCTTTGAGGGCATTCCAGTCAAATCCCACCGGTCAATCAAAACCACCAGGAAGAAAAATGGTTAGGGGGGAAGTGTGGGCTTTTGCATCCATGACTGACACATGTTGTGAGGGTTCAAGAAAAAAACCAAGAGTGGGACAAATGTATGATTCTTTGGTTATTTTTCATACAATTTTTTGCCAAGTGTACAGTCCTGTTTTCTGATACTCTAACATCATTATGCAAGATCACCCGTATTTAGGCAGTATTTCTAACTTGCAGTGGTATGTGTTTCCATGTATAGAATTAAGCATTTTAGGGCTATATGGACAGAGGAAGCTGCCTTCTACCTAGAGTCAGACCGTGGGGCCATCTCACTCAGTATTGTCTGCACAGACTGGCAGCAGCGTCTCCAAGGTCACAGGCAGGAGCCTCTCCCAGCCCTATCTGGAGATGCTGCCAGGGAGGGAACCTGCTGGTCCCTTGCGCATGCCAGTGCTCTCCCCAGAGCAGCCCCACCCCCTCAGGGGAAGATCTTGCAGGGCTCAGGCATGTAGTCTCCCATCCAAATGCAAGCCAGGACAGACCCTGCTTAGCAAAGGGGACGATTCTCTTTGTCCTGTAGCCTGGCAGACCGTGGGTTGCCTTTCGTTTGCCTTCTGTGCCACCAGTTTGCTGTTCTCTCTCTTTGGCATCTAAGACAGCAAAAGAGAAAGGATCTCCCCCATCCTCCCGCCACCTGATTGGCTGCAGCGGGGCGTCACCTGGGTCACGAGGGCTGGGCAGAGAGTCAGCTGAACTAGACTCTGCAGAGCAGGGCAGGATGGCCTCAACACAAGGCTGCCCTTGGAAGCATCTCAGATTCAGGGCTCAGCAACGGAGCGGGGGCGGGGGGGGGGAGATTTCACTTTCAAAAGCCTGCAAGGGATTGCCTGGAACCGAGTCAGAGCCGACCGAGGCCTCTCTGACGCTCATTGCCAAAGAAGACAGTCCAGGGTCTCCAGCAGTGCCGGGGAAGCCCAGGCATCTCCGGAGAAAGCAGGCTGACAGGCCACGAGGAGCCCGAGATGCTGGACGCAGCAGCAGCCCCACTGGCCGTGAACTGCGGCCTGCCAGATGTTGCCTCTGCCTCTGGAGCCAGCAGCAAAAACCGCAGCAGCAGAGCTGCCAAGTGGCCGGCAGGAAACATCTGGCTGGGGGCTGGATTCAGCTCGGTGGGTCACCAGTGGGGCAGGCCTGAGTTGGAGGGTCTCGTCCCCTCCAAGCTGCAGCACCCAAGTGGTGGCTGAAGTGGTGCTTGGCACCTCTGGTCGACGTGCCCCTCCTCCTGTGAGCTGTGCACCATCGGAACAGAGGAGGAAGCTGCCTTCTACCGAGTCCGGCCCTTGGTCCATCTAGCTCAGGACGGTCTACCCAGACTGGCAGCGGCTTCTCCCAGGTTGCAGGCAGGGGGTCTCTCTCCCAGCCCTAACTGGAGATGCAGTCAGGGAGGGAACTGGGAACCTTCTGCATGCAAATATGCAATGCTCTTCCACTAAGCCAAAGCCCCCTCCCCTAAGGGGAAGATCTTCCAGTGCTCACACGCCGTCACCCATCCAAATGCAAGCCACTACGAACCCTGCTTAGCAAAGGGGATGGCTCATGCTTGCTGCCACGAGACCGGCTCAAACACTGTCTCCTCCCCCCCCCCCCGCTTCCACACCCTCAAGCCATTTTGGAATCTGCCTGCCTGGAATGCACCTTTGGGGAGGCACATGGGAAGGCACCTTCCACTGAGTCAGCCCCTTGGCCCGTGCCCGGATTTCAGGACCGCTATAAGCAGACAGCTGGACGTGGGCCTTGCTACACCAAGGATATGTTCTGTCATCACTGAGCGGCAGACTTATCCCAGCCAAGGTCTCTTGCAGCCAAAAGGCCAATGGCGATTAACGGGTGATTAACGTGCTTGCTTTAGGAGAAATGGGGAGGGGCACTGTCCAGCTCCCTCATCCTTATTGCACAGTCAGAAGGGGCTGCCCCACACGCGTTCCGGCCTCACAGAAAGCTGCGCCTGACCCCACAAGGTCTGCGTGTTCTTCACTGGAAGGGATGCCAAGGTCAACAACCAAACCAATGCAAAAAAAAGAGACCACAACGGGGCATGGAAACAGGATGCTGGACTAGATATGTCTTTGGTCAGATCCAGTGGGGCTCTTCTGGTGTCCTTAAGAGAAACAAAGAGCTTCCCCCAGTTTGGACGACAGTTATTCGGCGCAGGAGCAGGCACGCTCTCAAGGTCACACAGAATTCTTCATCCGATAGAACGTACTCATTTGCTGATTCTTTTGCCACCTCCTATGGTCATAATGCAATGTGATCCTGATATACCCAGCATCTTTGGGACCAACATGGCACATGGCTCCCCATGAAAAGTGACCGGCCACAGCGTGATGGGCAGTGTAGAGTCGTATGTGAGGCTGAGAAGGAAGGTCGCACAGGGTGTCAATACATACGTACGTGGCCAATGAAAAATTAACTAACTACCTTATCTGTCTTATGTTTCTTTTTAGATGGTGAGCCCTCTGGGGACAGGGATCCATCTTATGTATTTATTATTTCTCTGTGTCAACCGCCCTGAGCCATTTTTGGAAGGGCGGTCTAGAAATCGAATGAATGAATGAATGAATGACTATATTCAGGGCAGGCACCAGAAGCATTTCCTCAGCCAAGACCCAGAGAAACTGTGAATCTAAGTCGGGGGCCCAAGAGGCTCGTGAGTTATTTTTCTCTAACAGTTTCAAAAGTAATTTACAGTGCAATTTTGTGGGTCAGGGTGGGGGGAGCAGAGGAGCTGTTGCTAAAATAAGATAGAATAAACTTCAAAACTCAACTTGGCTAGTGAGATTCCCTTAAAGGATCCTATGCAATTATTTGGAGCCCACTTCTTGTATACAAAATACAAATGGTGAGGGAGTGGGTGGAGTATTGAATGATGAACAGAAACATTGCTTAGCCAGTGGAACAACCCGCCTCATGGACTGGTGAGCACTCCTTCCCTGGAGCTTCTCAAACACCTGCCAGACAACCACTTGCCGGGGATGCCGTGGCAGCTCCTGGCACTGAGCAGGTGGGGTGGACTAGAGGACCTCCGAGGCCCCGTCCGACTCTGACATTCTAGGATGCCATTATTCTATTCCCTCATTAATCCTTGCAATAATCCAGTCAAATAAACAAGCATTATTATTGTATACTGGAAATATTTTCATCCCCAGAAAGCAGCCTATAAGATTAAACGATTAAAACGTGAGAAGTACATAAATCCTACAATTAAGAAAATAAAAACAATCCATCACGAAACTGTCCACACAGCCAGCAGCGGCAGCAGCCGCCAGGGGGGAAGAGGGAGGGGGGAGGGGGGAGAGCGCAGCCCACTTGCCCTGTTTGCGGATGCTGACCCTGAAACAGGAGGGCTCCGGTGGAGAGGGCAGGTGGCCCCCCAGGCAAAGGGATGCTGCTCCAGAGGCTGGGGGCACCGAGGGAGAAGGGGCTGCCATATGTGGCCACTTGCCCCACTGGGGGGAAGGCGGCAGGGCGAGGGCCATGATGATGGGCCATGATGATGGACCCAGTGCCTGGGAAATCTGGGGCTGGCGGAGGGGGTCCTTCAAAATCTGGGGCTGGCGGAGGGGGTCCTTCAAAATCTGGGGCTGGCGGAGGGGGTCCTTCGAAATCTGGGGCTGGCGGAGGGGGTCCTTCGAAATCTGGGGCTGGTGGAGGGGGTCCTTCGAAATCTGGGGCTGGCGGAGGGGGTCCGAAATCTGGGGCTGGCGGAGGGGGTCCTTCGAAATCTGGGGCTGGCGGAGGGGGTCCTTCGAACGCCGCCAGTCCATGGAGGAGATTAGAAATCTACGGCCACCCCCACCCCATTACACAGGTGGAGACCGGACAGGGGTCATTTGCACAGGGCCACCGGCTGAGCTCACAGCAGAGGCAGGCTTCAAAGGGGGGCTGCCCAGCACGGAGCTTTTGCCAGCCGGCCAGACCGCATTGGCAAACCCCGCCTGGACTCCACCCAAGACAACCACGGGGCCCTGCGGCTGCCTGGAGTTGACACCGACTGGACGGCGCGCGGCACCTGCTTATACCAGCTCCGCCCCCACCCTCCAGAAATAACAGCCAAGGTGCTGTTGGGCCCGGGGCCAGTTTCTGAGTCAGGATTGCAGGGTCTTGTGGGAGCAAGAACGAACTGTAGGCTTTGCTAAGCAGGGTCCACCCTGCTTTGCATTTGGGGGGGAGCGGACACCGCCTGGCCTTTCCTTGCATTTGCTTTTCTGGGACCAGGGAGGGTCAAGGAGTGGGGGGAACAGCCCTGGAAGCCATTAATAAAACTGGGGGCCGGGGAGCGGGGGGATGCCTCCAGCAGAAGGGGGCAAAGGGGAAGCCCTCCTGATGAAAGCGGAGGAGGAGGGCATGGGAGGGGAGAAGATGCTGCTGGGCTTTGTTCCTTCGGCTGAAGACTCTCTCCTCCTTCTCTCCCCCCCCACACACACCCGCCCACCCCCCAATTCTATTAATTACTTCCAAGGCTTCTTCGCTCCTTGACACTCCCTGGTCCTAGAAGCATTACGAGCCGCATTCGGGCGCAGACTAAATCACCAGCGGGCTCTGCTCTTGGCACTTCTTAGAGGGAAAATGGTTGATGAAGAGTTGGGGGGCTGGGGGGGGTGGAGAACACACACACCAGACGTGGCAGGAGGAAGAAATGGCTTCCCCTTCGGTGCTTCTGAGCGCCCCTCGGCTTGTTTGATGTGGGCAAAATCAGAGGCCGATGTGGGTGTCCCTCCTTGGGCAAAAGGTGTGAGGATGCTCAAGGAAAGTCACAGACATTTCAAAAAGATGGGGGGGGATCAGAGGGGGGTCCCCACCCCCAGCCACCTCTCAAGGTTGGCACCAGGCTGAACGGCCACTGCTGTGAAGGGCTCTGGGTGGAAGAGCAGATAGAAGGGACGGCCCCCGGCCCCGAAGAGGGTGATGCATCAGTACATCAGCACAGCCCTGCCGGATCAGGCCCAAGCAGGCCCATCTAGTCCAGCATCCTGCTTCCCACCGTGGCCCCCCAGATGCCTCCGAGAAGCCCACAGGCAAGAGGGGAGGGAAGACGAGGGGTAGGAAGCAGGCGGCAGGGCTCACAAGGGAGGAAGGCAGCAAGCTCAGAGGTCCATGACGATGAGAGTTCGGAGGACAAGAGGAAGCAGGCGCCATGCTGCTCGGAGGAGTGGGAGCTGCAGGCATAGGGGCCAGCAGGGGGGCCGGGCAGCGTTCTCAGGGCAGGCCAGAGTGGCTGAGTGGGAAGGATGAAATGGGGGGGGCAGGGGGGTTAACAGGGAAGAGAGGCCAAGGCCACGGATGGCTCTGCCAATGAGGAGGACAAAGAGTCAGGCCACGCAAGGAGAGCCCGCCAGACCAAAGGCCCCTTCCCATATGCCAGAGCTTGCGCAAGACGTGGAAGCGGAAGGATGCCAGGATGCTGACTCGTGGAGGAGGAGGAGGAGGAGGAGGAGGCACCAGCCGTGCACAGGACCGTGGGGGCAAACCATTTCTGGGGACATTTCGGGGGGGGGAGCGGGGCCTCAAGGCCACCCCTCAGGGCCCTCCTCTGCCCCTCCCTCGGCCTGGTTCACAGCTGCCTGACGCTCCACTCCAGGCGGTTCCGGCATAGCTGTCCATTTTCTGCTTCATGCAAAGACCTGGCAATGTACTGGCGCTCTTTGGGCTCAGGTATGAGCACTCCGTGTGTATTTAAGGCGGCCTTGGTAATTAACGGCCGTGCAACGCTGCCCAGATGCCGCAAGCGAACCAGGGATGCCGTGATGTTTACACAGGGACGTTGTCCTCAGGGGAAAGGCCGTGAGTCATCTCGGCGCTGGCGTCTGCTCACGGATGGACTTTCTGTTCAACTTCACATCCCCGCCACGGATTGCACCCGTCTGCTAGATTAGCGTCAATTCACTCCCAGCAAGGGGGCGGCACTCCCCGGCCCCAGCAGCCCCGCGACAGGACGGAGCTCCCTCCAACCAGCTCAGGTGCCCCTCGGGGGCTCTCTAAGGGTGGCTCAGCACCAGTCCCGGAAGGGCACCTGGCCCGCCACAATCAGGAGCTCAGCAGCCAAGGTCAGATTCCAGTGGCCAGAGAGGCTGCAAGGAGGCAAGAGGGGAGGGCCCAGCCAGGATGGGATTTGTCGCCCCAAACGGGAAGCCAAGCTAATGGTGCCCCACTTTCCCTGCCAGACGGGCACCTTGGATTCAGGAGGCAGTGGGGGTGGGCAGGCCAGAATGCCAGCCTCTTCCCAGCACGTATTCGCAGGAAAGCCCCCATCAGCTCCACTCCCCTACCAGTCGCAGGAGAGCAACAGCAGCAGGAGAGGGGAGGGGGCAGGCCCTCCCCTCTTGCCTGTGGGCTTCCCAGGGGCATCTGGTGGGCCACAGTGTGAAACAGGAGGCTGGACTAGATGGGCCTCCTTGCAGGGCCTGATCCAGCAGGGCTGTTCTGATGGTCTTAAGAGACTGCAGGCATCCTTCCTCACGCCAATAAATAAACCATCCAAAGCATCCAAGCCTCACCAAGAATAATCCACCAGGAGGATTCCCCACCAGTCTTCTCTGTCCCAGGGATTCCCAGATGTTGTGGACTACAACTCCCATAATCCCCAGCCAAAGGCCACTGCAGCCGGGGATGCTGAGAGGGAGTTGTGGTCAGCAACATCTGGGAATCCCTCTTCCAGGAAGACTGTCCCCGACCCCTTCAAGCAGGCCAACGCACGTCACACCTGCCTCCTGGCTCTGAATGCCCCGGACGCAGCCAGCACTTGGCTTTCAACCCGGGCCATGCTGCCGTCTGCACCGCTCTCACCCTTGGCACTCCCTACATGCATTGAGCCTCTTCCCCCAATGCCTGGAACAAGCCGCCACCCATTTGGCTCAGGAAGAGACGCAACAGAGCCTGACGGGAAGGCACATTCTGCCACTTGGGGTGCCCGAGAGGCCGCCATCAGACCCGGAGTGCACTGCCCGCCCACCAGAGGATTCTCAGGGGTTGCGGAGAAGGCACAACAGGGAGACCCGTATCCATCACCAGTTGGAGGCCAAAAGAGCTGCACAGCCTGAGCTAGCCCTGGACATGGGAGAGCGCCAGCCTCTAGCCCTGGACTCGCACTCGCTGCCATCTTCCAGGGGCCCCTTCAGCCAGAGGCTCTCCCACTTGGGGCCCCAGATGTTGCTGGACTAGAGTCCCCATCATCATCCCCAGCCAACATGGCTTTCAGCAGGTCCAGGAAACGAGTTCAGGAAGCAATGAAGACACAACCATGTCCTCCTGCCACAGTGGCTAGGGATGATGGGCATTGTAGTCCAGCAACGTCTGAAGACCCCGGCTTGAGAACCCTTGGGCTCAGGCAGGGATTCCCAGGTAGGGGGCTGTGGGTTAACAGGAGCCTGCCCTGGGTTAACAGGAGCCTGCCCTGGGGGTCCTCTGGGGCTGCCCCCTGCCCCACCAGCTGGCTGGAGGTCCACTCTAAGGAAGAGCCACCCCACCCAGAAGACGAAAACCTGGTGCCTGACTCTTGGGAAGAACTAGGTTCCTCCCTCTCGCTCCTCCAAGCAAGCCAGCGATGCTGCAATGAGCTGAGCTGTGACCACTAAGTTCCCACTAGCCCACTGGGCAGGGGCTGGGGCCTGCAAGTACGCAAGTCAGCCTTTTATTACGGCCAATGACCAGTCAACATACACACCCAAATATAAATCAGCGTGAAACAAAACAAAACCAAAACAGTAAAAGTTGATAACGCCACATCAGGTTATGCACAAATCTCAGTGACAACTAAGCTGTTCCCGCCTCACTTTACAGGCTGCTGCACAGAATCTTGCTGTCCCCGCTGTGACAACTGCCTGTTGATCCGCCAAGAGATAGGAAATGTAATACTCTGCTGATTGTCCAGGCCTATTTTTAAAAAATGGTTCCATCCAGAGAGTGCAAATGCCCCTATATTAGGCACAGTGTAAAAGAACATGTAAGACAGACTCAATGTCACCCGAACCACATGGACATAACGGGTTCCTTAGCAGTATCCCCTTAAATCTGCCCTCCCAAACGGCCGAAGGCAAGGCGTTAAACCGGGCCAGCGGAAAGGCTCTCCTCTGGTTGAAGGGGGTCCAGTGGGTGAGGTAGGCAGCTGGCTGGGGGTAGTTTGGAAAACCACCTCCGGTGCTACTGGTGATCACCAGACTCAAACCCAATTGCTTCTCCATATCTGCCACAAGCTGTTTAATCATTTCTTTGGCAGCATCAGGACCCAAAGCCAACAAAGACTGTGGTGAGAAGAAGCCAAATCTCCCAGGATTGGGCAGACCCGGCTGCTTCTGTGCTTTGTGGCGCTCAGAGGAGAGTCCAAGCGGATGGGTGATTTGGGAGCTGTCCAGGGTCCTGAACAGCCCTGGCTAGCTAAGGCTGGAGTCCACGCTGGGTTGCCCAGATGTGGGTGGGTTGCCAAAGCCTGGAGTTGAGGGAGCTGCATCTGGGGAGAGAGCCTGGGTCCTGTTTGCATGGCCCAGGCCAGACGCCCAACTGGATCAGGACAGCCCCTTCCTTGCGCAAAAACGGGGGGGCGGGCGCAAAACACAGCGGCCCGGCCCGGCTCCTGCACTTCCCCCTCCCGTTCTCCATGGAGGCGCTTGGCTCTGCCACCCACAAAGGGGGCGCTGCCTTTTGCAGGCTGCAGGTGCATCTCGCCTGGGTGGGGGCCCTTCCAGAGCCAGTTCTGGTCCACTTGGGACAGGCAGCTCCAAGTCCTTTGCAGGAGGCCCAAAGAGGAGCTCAGCCACCAGCCTGCTTTTCTGGGAGATCCGGAGAGAATCGGATTCTCCTTCATGATGACATTGTTGAGGAAGAAGCCCTGCGCTAAACAATGGATGTTTTCTGTAATGTCGGAAAACAAGACAAATTAGTCATTAAAAATTAATTTCAGAAAATTACGGAGCTCTGCTAATGGACCCGCTGCTGCTGCTGCTGCTGCTTCACACTCCCGTCCCTCCGAAGGCAGACACACGAGGAAGGGCATCTCAAAGCCCGTCCAACTTCATTCCATCAAGCACTGGAAAGAGGGAGACACCTATCTGGGGCTGGGAGGGCTGCTGCTTAGCACCAATCCACACCCGCTCGCTGGAAACGTAAGTGGGAGGGGATCCCAAAAGCAGCACCAGCAGCCAGAGGCCTCCCCCCCACCCCTCCCCCCAGAACTCCCCCTCCTCTTCCTCCGAGCCCCTCTGCAGGCTTCCTTGCGAGTGCATCTCCGTTTACTTCACCAGATGCAAAAGATTCCCAGTTCCCAGCCCCAGAGCAGCAGAGGGCATCATCCATCCCAGTCCTGGGTGAGGCTGAGCATGGATGGGCCAGCAAGGCAAGCCTTGTCTGCGTGCTGAGCGAGGGTGGCGAGGGGCAGACCAGCCTGGGTGCAAGTGGGCGAGGAGCAGGAGGGACAGGCGAGGATGGGCCAAGGCCAGCTCCGGGGTCAGGCAAGTGGGGGGCAGAGGTGGGGGCCCCTGGCGCGTGTCAGGCGCAGATGGAGAGCGATAGCTCAGTGCCAGAGCATCTGCTTTATGCTTTACTTTACTTTGCATGCTGCCCTGCACCCTAAGACCCCAGGCGGGCTAACAACAAGAAAACAACAATGCAATTAAAACCCATCACACAAATGCAGCTAAAAGTTGAAAAAGAGTAAAAGGACAGATCTCTGGCCAAACGCCCGGATACAAAGGGCAGCCTTCTCTTTCCTCCTAAAGGCTGGGAGAGAGGGATCAAATGCCACAGGCTGGGGGTAACCACTGAGAAGTCCTGTCCAAGCGCTCAGCAAATGGACATGAATTGTCCCCTTTGCTAAGCAGGGTCCACCTTGGTTTGCATTTGAATGGGAGACTATATGTGTGAGCACTGTAAGATAATCCCCTGAGGGGATGGAGCCGCTCTGGGAAGAGCAGCTGCCTGCTTGTGTGGAGAAGGTTCCAAGTTCCCTCCCTGGCAGCATCTCCAAGAGAGGCCTGCAACCTTGGAGACGCCGCTGCCAGTCTGTGCAGACAATACTGAGCTCGATGGACCAAGGGTCTGACTCAGTAGGTGGCAAACAAGCACACTGCTGTCCTCTTGGGCAATTTCCTTTGACTTCAAAAGGGCTTGACAGAAGAAGACCTTCTCAACAGGAGGGCAACCCGGCTTCTCCACTGGAAAAGGCCAGAAAGAATGCCAGGCCTTGCCAGAGCGGACACACAGAATGCAAAACGCAGTCGCCACTAAACTCATCCTGAAAACACAGCCTGAAATGCCCTCCGTCCCCTTGAGAAAACTGTGCCCAGAACCTTCCTCACTAATTCACAGCAAATTATAAAACCTATGCGGCTCTCCACGCAAGGGCAGCAAATATTTCCAGGCTCTTTTGAAGGCTCCTCCAGAGCCATTCTTTTCAGCACAGCTTCTGGACACAGTGCCAAGTGTGTAGAATAAGAAGGGAGTGCAGCAGAGGAGAAGAGAGATGGATTTCCAAAAGAGCTCAGAGCTCTTCGACAGGAATCCTCCCGAGACCCTGACTTCCTACCAATCTGTTCTCCTAGCAACTCTCAATACTTTATTGGCTGAGCAAAGGCAGGTCTTTGGCATTTTTTTCCTTTCTGCAGGATATCTCACCTAAACCCCAGATGCTTTCCCCCTTCCTTGTAGGGGGGATGCTTCAATCTACTGATTATTCTGGTTGCCCTGATCTGCACCTCGACCGCAAAGTGCAGGGAATTTGACAGGTTCGGATGGCCCACCCTCTTCACAGCCCACAAGGGGCCTTCCAAATGCCTAATTTCAATGTTGCCTGTTGGAACTGGGGTGGGAGCATGCCTGCGTTAATCACCCTTCTCAAGCAGAAATGCCAACCTGCCCTGCCCTACAGAGACGCATGTCCCCGCCTAAGCAGTCTGCCTCTCCTCTGGTGCCAGACGCCCAAGGACAGCTCTTGGGCCCACAGGCTTTCGCAACAGCGGCAGCAAAGGGTAATCCCATTAGGACGTGTCCAGCCATGGCAAAGGTTAACCCAGAAGCCCGGGGGGGGGGAAAGGGCCCAAAAGTGTTTCCAAGTCCAGGAGGGCCAAGCGTGACAATCCAGCACCCAATACTGACCACCGGAGGAAGTGCCTGAAGGGGAGACAAGAATCCCCCAGCAGGACGCAAGGGGTCTCAACGCCCAGCCTCGTGCCTGCATTTTCCGGAGCGGAGAACCACAATGTAGGTCAGTCGCAAGCCGTGCCATCCGGAACGTTTCCTCCGTCTCCAACAGAGACGTTCCTCCCGTCATGTCTCAGGACGGAAACTATTTCCAGGTTTTGCTGACATGCCGTAGCAGCAGGTGTGGGAGCAAAATCCATTAAGCAAAGAGTGGCACTCTGTGCAAACATCAGCGACGCCATCCCAGGAAGGTAGCCCAAGGTGAACGTGTGCCTGCCCCTTCCGGCAGCCTTCTCCAAGGAGCAAGCGCGCAGATCCGCAGCGTGCGATGCCCGTCATGCAGCCGGAGGAGTGGTCAGTGTGGAAGGTGGACCTCTCCCCTACGCTGGGGCGCCCATTCCTCTCAGATGGAGAGTGGTGCGTTCCCAAGCTTTCAAGCCTGGCGGGACTGAGAGCTTCGAAGGGGAAGGGCTGTATTACTTAGTGTGCTGGACTAGGACCGGGGAGTCCCGAGTTCAAATCCTCATTCAGTCACGAATGCCACTGGGTGACTCTGGGCCAGCCACTCTCATGTGCACCATTCTGGGCTCCCGGGAGGAAGAGTGGGATAGAAATGTAAAAACAAATAAATAGATAAATCTGCATTCCCCAAACCATGTGCCAGTAAACACAATGAGCTACAGTGCCAGGGGAAATGAGTCCTGGTGACCCATCTATTCCAGCCTCCTGCACCCCCCCCCCACCTGCAGTGGCCACCCTACGCCTCTGGGAAGCCCACAAGCAGGAGAGGAAGGCATGCCCACTCTCCCACTGTGGCTCCATGGCAACTGGTATTCCGTGACATACTGGCTCTGAACATGGAGGCTCCATTTAGCTGCCATGATTGATAGCTACTGTTAAAAACTTCTCCTCCATGAATTTGTCCGATCCCCTGTTAAAGCCATCCAAGGTATATGCAGTAAGAGGGAAAATGTGATTTGGGGTAGGGGTGTGTAGGTGAGGGAACGTGACCAAATAAGAATTATGGATGGATGGATTGATTGATTTTGCATAGAGCTGATTGTACACAAGGAAGAGAAACAAACAAACTTTCCTTCTGTATTTACAGATCAAGGATGTGATTAAAAGAATATAAAAAGAAGAAAAATACACAAACTAGCAAGAAATTCAGCCAAGTTTGAATGGCTGGCGATGCCACGGACTTCCTTTAGAGGACTTTATCTTGAAAACACATGGCCCTCTCAGGGAGCTTGATCCGATGAAAGTATCAGATCAATTGGGAAGGAGCTCTCCAAAGCACTCTGTCAGTTTCCTAGTGTGAATTTGTCTGCAAAATGGCTCAAAATGGTCTTTAGCCATGGGCATCACACACCCAGGAAAAGGTCCACATGCAGCTGGTGCTGCATTAAGGCCAACGTGAAATTTATGTGGAACTGGAAGACATGCAATCTGGATTTTTTTTAAAAACAGGCAATCTGGATTGTTTGGAGCAGTTAAGCCCTTGCAAAAACCAGTCAACCATCTGTATAATCTGACATATCCAACCCACAGAAGAGCCCGCTAGCCTGGATGGATGTGTTGCCCTCTGTGGTATTAGAGGGTAGATTGAGGAGGGTTCCTTTTTTAGAGAGATAGTATCCTTGTGGCAATAGCGAAGTTGAAACAGTAGGTTTTGTATTGCTCATTTTATCGTGATCTGCGTCTTAGACTCATTGCTCCTCTTGTTTTTAGATATCCAGATAGGTATTTTTCTGATACCTATACCAAGGTCTTGCATCTGGTGGCCAGATTCTGTACAGCTGCGATTAAGACCCACCCACAATGTGTCGGAGATGGTTAATACAGGCTCTTAATTCATTTTGTGTTTATTTTGTCATCTTATTCCATTTTTTATTTTATGTAATAGTTCTTAATTGTATATTTTATGTGTGTGTGTGCATATATATATATATATATATATATATATATATATATATATATATACACACACACACACACGCACTGGTATTGATGTTCACTTTTGGGGACTCATGTATCTGGATTTGAACTGTGTGCTGATCTTTGATTGTAATAAACTGAATTGAATTGAAGGAAATCTGGATTTGTGTGTTTTTTTTAAAAAAAACAGACCAGGGCAGGGAGATCAGAGGTCATGAGATGTCTGGGAGTTCACAAGTAATTCTGCTGTGGGTTTAGGAATGACCTGAGAGAAGGGAGAGCATTGGACTGACTTGGAATCTTATGATGATGATGACAAAACTCTGCTTGCTAAATATTGGGGAAAGGAATCAATGCCTACGGTGGAGGAACGGCTGAGACAGGTTTGGCATACTAAGCCGGTGAGCAAAATTCCTTGCTCTAGGCACCTCTGGGATGACTGTTCATCCCACCAGGCTGTTTCCGGGTATTTGGAGAGCTTTCATTTTGTATTGGAATGGGACGGGGGGAGACCAACACTTTAATCATTTCTATTATTAAAGTGTGTGTGGGGGGGGGGGTAATGTAATTATGATGAGCTACTTTCTGTGCCATCTTTTAGGTGTCTTTACTTTTGCCCAGCCTACATTTAAACTGTATACAGCATTTTTTAAAAAAAGCCAAAGGAGACATATCAGGATGCTCAGTTCTTCAGGGGTGCAGATCCAATGAAATGGGGCATTTCCCCATCCTGGCTCAGGACACAGGGACAGGTCCTAAGCAGCGGTGTACTTAGGTAATTGTGGAGCCTGGACCTAAAGGCCTTTGGAGCCCCCTCGCCCCACTGCAAGTATCCTCATGCTCAGCTAGGCAACCACACCACTGGGACAGACTGAAAAGGATTTGGGGGCCCCCAGGGGCTGTGGAGACCCTGGGCTTTGGCCCTGAAGTCCAGGGGTAAGAGTGCCTCTGGTCCTAAGTACAGATGACAATCCTCACCTGCTTTCTCTTTCCAAAGTATCATTCCTTGCAGAATCACAGAACGTTAGAGTGGGAAGGGGCTGTCGAGGTCTTCTAGTCTGACCCCACCCCCTGCTCAGTGCAGGAATCCCATCAGCATCCCTGAGAGATGACCGTCCAGCCTCTGCTTGGAAACCTCCAGTGAAGAAGAGTCCGCCACTGCATGAGGCGGGCTGTTCCACGGTCCAACGGGTCTTACTGCCAGGCAAGTCAGTTTAATGCCTGAACCTGCTTCCTTGTTATTTCAGCCCATGGCTTCTGGTCCTGCCCTCAGGAGCCAAGAGAACAAGCACACTCCTCCTTCTAGGGGGCAGCCCTTCAGACATTTGAAGACAACTCTCCTATCCCCACTTAGTCTTTTCTCCTCCAGGCTAAACATCCCCGGCTCCTTCACCTGTGCCTCCGAGGACTGGATTCCCAGAGCCCTCACCATCTTTGTTGCCCTCCTCTGAACAGCACTTCTTACAATGAGGGGCTCAGAACTGGTCAAGGGGTTCCTAGTGAGCTCCGACAAGCACAGAATAGAGTGGAGCAATTGCTTCTCGTGATCGGAGCGCAGTTAATGTAGCTAGGATTGTACTGGCTTTTTTAGCAGCTGCATCACAATACTGGCTCGTGTTCAACTTGTGGCCCATCTAGGCCCTCTTCCTTCTCACGCGTACAGGCTCCAAGCTCAGAAAATGCTGGGTCCTCTCATCCACTACAAGAGCAGCCAAGATGCTTCCCCTCAGTCCCTGCACATGCCTCCTTCCAATGAGCACCATCACCAGAGGCCAAGCAATGAGATACTTGGTGGAGAAGCCTTTAGGGGGCTGCCCTTTGGGCAACCTACCGCACCAAGGCCAAGCATCATGTGAAATTATTCGCCTGCTTTCCCTTGCATTTGTTTTCTTTAAAAAAAAAAAATCAAAATCAAAAACTGCAAGATGATCCCTATGACAGATTAAAATTCAGATTTAGCCTGGCTTCATTCCCAGGGAACAGAAAACGTCTGCCTCTGTGAGAGGACTTCTTTCTAAGGATACTACCAAACAGGGCTGGCCCTTCTAAATTCTGGGTATCTTCGTCTCGGGTCTCCTGAGTCCCCTCTTGGGCAAAAGGCGCTTCGGTGGAAGCGAGAACTGCAGAAAGGTGTCTAAATGCAAGTCCGCCGAAGCCAGAGTTCAGGCCCCATCACGATTTCAGCCGTTTGAGTTTGTCAGGTGCGTTCTGTGGGCTTAAAGGTCAGGTTGGCAGGCTGAGGAAACCTTTCGACATGATCTTCCAAAGTGAGCTTCTGTTTGCCGGCAAAGAAATCAGAGAACGGCAGCTCCTAAGCAGAAATCGGCGAGGACAGCACAGGAAAGGAGCCCTTGACTCCACCCAACTCTATTTCTGCAGCAATGCGGGGCTAAAACCAGCCCTTGGCTTGTACTTCCAGGAGGGAAGTCAGCTAGAGGTGGGGGGAAGGTTATCCAAGCACCACCACCCCAGTCTACAGGCAGGGCTAAAAGAGACCCAGGAGGAGCTTGGAAACTGCCAATACTGCCTCCGTGGACAACCTGGAAGAATCCTGTGCAAGGTCAAATATTGCTGGGTGGCCCAGAGAGAGACTCACAGTTACATGGTTCAACTGAAAAACTAGACTGGAGAGAGGTCAGCGTTCAGTGGCGGAGTATATACTTGGCATGCCTACAAGCCCACCCCCGGCAGCATCTCCACAGAGGGCTGAGAGGAGAGACTCCTGCCTGCAACCCGGGGGAAGCTGCTGCCAGTCCGTGCAGACTGTCCTGAGCGAGATGGGCCCTGACCAGGAGGCAGCTCCCAGGGTCCTGCGTAAGCCGTCTCTCCTTGCCTGGAAGAGAGAGTCAACCCAGCTTGCAAGAGCTTTCAGTTGCTGAAGCCCCTGACACGGGGGGGGGGGCTTGCTCGCCACCTCCAGCCCCGCCCCTCTGCCGCCTCCTGAGGAGCAGGTGTGGGTCCTGCCCCTGAGCTGGCCCTTCTCCACGGCAGTCACCTTCGGGGAGGTTTCTGCAGCAGCTGGGGGGGGAGGGGGGCAGGCAAAGCAAACCAGTTGCTTGGTAATCAAGGCAAATGCTGCTAATTGACTGCTGCGCCCACGCCTGCAGTGCCCATTGCGTTTCACATGGATCCTCCTCGTTAGGCCGGTAATGAAAGGAAGGTCTCTGGTGCTCAGGGAGCGTGCCGAGCAGGGAGAGGGGGGCCGAGAGGCAGGGAGAGGGGCCTGGCACCCACCAAGGCAGTGCTTGGGGAACAGCTGCCTCCCCACCGCCTCCCCCTGTGCCAAGGACCTGGGCAATGCCTGAGGGCCCCCTCAAGAAGGAGCCGGCCCCATCCCCCCCTCCAGCCCTGGCCATGGTATGGATTTCAGGGAGCCGCAAACCCTGCTGGGCCCTGAGTCCCCATCGCCGCTGCTGCTCTCCGCTCGCTCTCCACTGCCCATTTCACACCCAGGCTCCTTGGATTCCCCTCCAGCCTCCTGCTCCCACCACCTCCATCCTGCCCTCCAAGGTCAGAGCGAATCTGCTCTCCTCTCCTTCCACATCTTGAAGGGGGCAAAGCACAGGAGGGGTGGAGGAGCAGTGCAAGGGGGCACTGGCCACAGGGTACCTCTGAGGACATGCCCAAGGCCAGCAAAAGGCTGCCCCCAGAGCTATTTGGATGACTGTTCAGCATTGCGCATAATCATTTCCCACTGTGATCATGGTGTTTGTGTGCGCACGCTGAGGTTGATCTCAAGGAAGTGCGTGCGAGAGAGAGAGAGAGAGAGAGAACTTTCTACATCATCTATAATGGAGAAGCCTCCTTCATGAGAACTAGGAACATTTCTGAAACTGTTCAGGGCTGGCGGTCTGGAGCACAAGCACAGTCCAGCTGGAGAGGCAGCAGAGAAGGGAAGCAGATGAGCAGGCAATGAAATGAAGCAAGAAAGTTACATAGGAAGCTGCCTTCTACTGAGTCAGGCCCTTGGTCCATCGAGCTCAGTATTATCTACACTGACTGGCAGAAGCTTCTCCAAGAAGTCTCCCTCAGCCCTATCTTCGAGATGCCGCCAGGGAGGGAACTTGGAACCTTCTGCATGCAGATGGACAGATGTTCTTCCACTGAGCTATTCCCCCCCTCCCCTAAGGGGAATATCTTGCAGTGCTCACATGCAGTCACCCATCCAAATGCAAACCTAATCAGACCCTGCTTAGCAAAGGGGACCATTCATGCGCCCTACCACAAGACCAGCTCTGAACAGGGTTAGGGTGTTCTGTCCAAGGGAGCTTCTAGAGGGAAGACGGCAGCTGTTATCAGGCTGGGAAATTTGAGGGCTGGGATTCCAGACGCATCCCCGGATGACCTCTGACCATTCCTATCAACGGTGTGGCGGCCATCCTACGTGTCCCTCTCGGCCTTGAGCCTGCCCCCCACATTTCTGGGAGCCCGCATGGGCGGCTCCTCTTGCATGAAAGGAACGGACTACTTGAGTCTTCGCCCCAGAAATTCTCCGTTCGATTTGCCAGCATCCGTTTTGAATGCTTGACAGCAAAGTCTGCGCAGGAGACGTCAAGGTCAGGAGACCAGCATGATTCTCGGCAATCTGTACCTCTTAAAACAGTGACAAATATGTTATTTAATTTTAATGAGCTTTTTTGCATCTCAAATCTAATTACAGCATTATCAAGTACTGCTTTGAACTGCAGGTGGCTTCTCGCTACTTGCATGGTGGCTGCCACAAGCCGTTTTTTTGTGAATACTAATAACTGCTTAATTTTACTATAATTTTTAGGAGGGAAACAAAGAAACAAAGGAAGGAACGAAAGAGGAAGGGCGGCTTTGTGCGCTCTCCGAAACGACGCCCAGACTGCTCGAGGGGTGGAAGGGAGTCTTGCCTGCTTGGAAAACATTTGGCAGGTCTACCCGAGACAGCTTTGACGGGCAGAAGAGAGGTGGGAGGGCCTTGGGGGACGTGGCACTGGCTGTCAGGGGCTGCGAGAGGCCTCCTGCCCGCTCTGCCCACCGCTCCGCTGCTGCTCCCGAAGGAGAAGTGTGAGGGCAACAGGTTTTCTAGGTGGGGAAGCCATGGCGGGCCTGTGACCAGTGTTCCCTGGAAGAAGGAGGACCCAATGTTGTTGATGACAATTCCCAGCATCCCCGACTGCGAGGGCCTTTGGCTGGGGGTTGTGGGAGTTGTCGTCAACAACATCTGGGAATCCCTCTTCCAGGGAACACTGCATGTGATGCTGACGAAGACTCCCGAGTCAGCCCCTTCACCCCGATATTGATTGGTGCATTTCCGTCCCCTGATTTGGCAGGCTGCCTTCCCTCCTGTCGGCTCCCGCCCCGCCAGGAAGGGCCTGGCACTGTCCTGCTGCCACCTGTGTCCTTGGGGGCCTCCACTGAGCCGTGACTCCCTCCTCTAAGTGGGGGTCAGAAGTGGCAAGAAGCGTGCACTGGAGTCAGCAAACTGCCTCGGGGCTGGGTACAAGCCAGGGACCGATGCTTGCAACGGCCCAAGTCCGAGGCAACGGGACACACAAACCCTGTAGGGAGGTCAGGGACCAATGCAATACAAGATGGGACACTGGAGCATCTCCCAGGACCGTGCATGTTTCCAAATCCAGAAAGCTAGATCAAGTACAACGACGGAATCATGTTTGCGTGGGAAGGGACCTGGCAGGTCTTCTAGTCAATTCCCCTGCTCACCACAGGAATCTTCTCCAGCACCCCGACAGGTGGGCACCCAGCCTCTGTTCGGAAACCTCCAGTGAGGAAGAGTCCATCGCTGCATGAGGCGGGCTGTTCCACTGCCCAACAGCTCTTCCAGTTCAGAGATCCCTCCTAATAGCCAGCCGGAGCCTGCTTCCCTGCCATCTCAGCTCTGCAGAAGCTGTCAAAATAAGGGGAGCCCCAAGCTGACTGAGAACCCCGGGCGCAACAGATTCTTGCTCACCTCTGCCCTTCAAAACCAAACACACTTCCCCACAAAACAAGCTCGGAAGGAAGCAAAGGCCAAGTGCGAATGAGAAGGCAATTCCATGCTGCTCCACTCCTCCTTCCCTGTGACTGTCCTTCAGAGATGGGAAGGGGGCTACCATCTCCCCGCTGCTCCGTAGTCTTCTCTTCCTCCTCTTAGCGGGTGGGGCCTTTGCTCAAAGGACGAGCATCTGCAGGCTTGCAAGCAAGAGGTCCCCGGTCCAGGCCAGGGAAGCCCCTCCTGGCTGAAACCTGGGAGAGCCACTGCCAGCCAGCGCAGACAGGGGTCGAGCTAGAATCAGAGGGGCACAACTCAAACGTCCCAGTGGGCCAGAAGCAACCATGGCGATGTATGGCGGGGGGGGGGCAAAGTCAATTTTCAGTGCATTGATTATTGCAGTAAAACTAATTATAAAGATCAATATTAAAGCAATTACTAGTTAGTTGCAGGTCCTTCCCTCCCCCGCAGGGGCCTACAATTTTAACCAAGGATAGTGGCCAGAAAATAAACCCTCAGTCAGTGGGCGCCTGACTGTTCCAGCCCCACACAAATGCCAAACGTTGGGGGCTCCTGCTGTTGCTGGCTCCCTGGGCCAATAAAAATGTCCCCACGGGTCGGATCTGGGCCCTGGGCCTTCTGTTGTGCAGGGCGGACTAGATGGAACCGGGGTCTGACTCGGGAGACGGCCGCTTCCTGTGTCCCTGGGCGGCCCTCGTCTCCAACCAACCTTGCCAAGGCCAAGAGAGAGTCCCAGTTCTCTCCTCGCCAATCCCTCTTCCCACAGAGGCAGCAGCAGCTCACCCTCCCGGGCGACAGACCTGCAATCTGCCCAGCAGCAAAGGAATGACCCGCCAGGAACTAGAAGTCTGGAGAGTTTCTTCTTTGTCCTGCACCGAGAACTTCTGAAAAGCTTTACGGCTGCCAGATGAAGACGGGGAGCAGGGAGGGAGCCGGAGGGGTGTCCGGGAGGCACAGAGCTCCCGGGCCAGCCAGAGACCCTGAAGCTGCCCGCTTTGCAGCAGATGGCATTTGTGCCAAGCCGTGAAGGCCGTGCCGACATCACTTTCGCCACTTCGCTTGTTCCGGGGAGGGGAGGGGGAAGGGATTGTGGGGAAGAATTATCACTGCTCCACAGACACCCTCTTAATTTTTCATTCCCTGAGATTTAAGTGGATTATCTCCAAACCCAGAAGAGAACTTTTTTTTTTTTTTTTTGAATTATGCTCCCGTAAATTAGCATTCTGTCAGCAATCAGGTAGCTCAGAGGGAAAGTCCAGAGCAATATATGGGGGGACGTGGAGAGCTTTCTCTTTCCAAGAGCAGACAGCTGAGCTTGATTTCAGATGCCATATTTCCCGGGTCTCGCTATTTACGGCCCTGGATCTTCCCAGAGGGAGCTCCAGAATCCCATCAATAACCAAGCCTGGGCACTGGCAGCAGAAGGGGATACAGGCTGGAGTCTGCAAAAGGGACGGCAGAGCATCAGGCAGCCAGCAGGTGCTTTGGGCCACCCAGCGGAGCTCCTCCCAGACTCTGCAGAAAACCTTCCTCTCGCAAAAGGCAAGATGCCGCCCAAGCAAGCGATTCCAAGAGCAAGCTGGGCGCAGGGCAGGGGGGCGCTTTCCCAGTAGCGACTGTGGGGATGAGAGCTGGGGAGGTGGAAAGCAGGGGCAGGAAGCATCTTGGCTCTCCAGATGTTGCTGAACGACAACTCCCCTCATCCCCAGGGCCATGTCCCAGGGCAGGGATGGGGAACCTTGGCACTCCTGCAGATGTTGGCCTACAATTCCCATAATCCCTAGCTATTGGACTCTGTGGCTGGGGATTATGGGAGTTGTAGTCCAAAAACAGCTGGAGTGCCAAGGTTCCCCACCCCTGTCCTAGGGCATGCTTCTGTGTCAAGAGGCGCAAGCCAGCTCGGGGCAGCGAGCAGAGAGGGGAGAAGCAAGCCGACGGTCAGTGAAGGCATTTGCTCCCACAGCCCCCCTGGTTCTGTTTTCTGGGACCCGCCCATGGCAAACAAGGGTCTGCAATTGGCCTTTGTGGGGGGGGAGGTTGCAGGAGGGGGTGGTTTCTACAAGCGCTTCTTTAGCGACGTCCTTCCATGGAACTCCAAGCAGAGTCCAGAGGGGTTTCAGCTTCAGCAAGAGGGCAGCTGCTTCACGGGCCCTCAAGCCATGAGCAGACCCTTGGCCTGCACTCCAGAAATGGGGGTCAGCCTCAGCAGCTGGAGGTGCCGCCTCTTCCCATCTCCCGCTCCTCCTTCCCAGGTCCCTGGAATTCAGTGGCTGAGCTGGGAGGGATTTGCCTCCACACACCCAGCAGGCAAAGGCACCCCATTTCTCAGGCTGCTGCAAGTGGTGAAGCCCATATGCTTAGACCCTGACCACAGGCTGGGCAACCAGGGTCCCCTCTAACAGGGGTGCCCAGATGTGGTTGACTACAACCCCAGCATCCCCAGCTGCAAGGGCTTTGGCTTGGCGATTCTGGGAGTTGTGGTCAACCACATCTGGGGATCCCTGTTGGAAAGAAGGCTGGCTGGGTAGTGTGCAAGCCGTGTCAGCTGGCCACCACTGTCCTACCCAAATGGCACCAACACATGGTCACTCTCCCATCTTCTGACCTTGATGCTTGCCAACACATGGCCTGTTCTTGGGAGCACACACAGGTTGGAGATCCTGGCTGGACACTCCGCCTAACCCGGCTTGTGATCGTGCCCATTACAGGGAAAGGGTGCGAGCAACATATTCTAGGTCGCGCTTTTCTAGGGGGTCTAGAGCAAAGGAACTCAACAGGCAGGGAAGAGCCTTCAGCAATGCAAATGCAAATCGGTATGCAAATGCCCCAAGATGCTCCCCTTAAAAGCCCATGAATTCCTATGTTTGCCCAAAGCTAAGGAATTCCCCCTTTCCCCCCAAGAAGGACCATCTCACACAACGCCTTGCCAGACAGAGACAGCAAGAGAACTGGGCAAGTTCGGGGGGGGGGGCGGCAAGAAGAGAGCCCTGGACCGAGAACTCCACCTGTTAGGGGACTTTGCATCCCCTTTTCTTCCTCCTCCTCCTCTTCATCCTCCTCCTCCTCTCTGCCACACAAAACCATAACAAAGCCCACCAAAATTTGGAGGGTGTGTGTGTAAGCTGTATTGCACCACCTCCTTTAAATATGCAAATCAATCCGCTGTAAGCAGACTTTGCAGAATTCATCTTGCACAGAGAAAACAGGCTTTCTGGTCAAAGCGCCAGGAATCCCCAACCAAGAAAAACACAGAGACATTATTATTTGCATCTGACATGTCCTTCATCCCCATCCTGGTGATCTTATTGTTCAACCAAAGGTCCCTGCAATGTGGGGTGGGGTGGGGTGGAGACCATGCACAATTAAAAACATCAGGAGGCTTTAATGAAATTTTCAGCACAACTGTCAAGTAAGTTGAAAATGTGCATGATTTCCATTGAGGACGGGTTATGCCCTCCAGGGACAGCCCTCTCCTTTCTCCAATGGAACACAGGAACATAGGAAACTGCCATATCCTGAGTCAGACCATTGGTCTATCTAGCTCAGTATTGTCTTCACAGACTGGCAGCGGCTTCTCCAAGGTTGCAGGCAGGAGTCTCTCTCAGCCCTGTCTTGGAGATGCTGCCAGGGAGGGAACTGGGAACCTTCTTCTGCTCTTCCCAGAGAGGCTCCATCCCCTAAGGAGGGGAATCTCTTCCAGTGCTCACACTTCTAGTCTCCCATTCAAATGCAACCAGGGCAGACCCTACTTAGCTAGGGGGACAAGTCATGCTTGCGACCACCAGACCAGCTCTCCTCTCCTAGTGCACCTCTGTTGCCCAGTGCCTGGCCTGTCAAATAACTTGGAGGAAGACACTACAATGGCTGCTCAAAAGGGGCTCAGCCTAAATATAGACTCCATTCTACCTGGACCGTGAACTTTTCAGCCCCCACCAATTGACAGGCATAGGGACTGTGATTTAAATTTAAAATTTCCAGGTTAGATAAAATGGCAACGATATTTGGAAATTTAGAAGAGCCACGTTGGTACACCCCCCTGGGCACCAGTGAAGGGCACTCCATGCTACTACAAACATTTATACACCACTCCTCGACCAAAGTTCTCAAAGCAGTTTACATATGAGAGAGAGAGAGAGAGAGAGAGAGAGAGAGAGAGAGAGAGAGAATGACTCCCTGTCCCCAAAGTCCTCACAATCTAAAAAGAAACACAACAGCCACTGGAGGGATGCTGTGCTGGGGCTGGATAGGGCCAGTTGCTCTCCTCCTGCTAAATACCAGAGAATCTCCACTTTAAAAGGTGTCTCTTTGCTCGGTGAACAGGGGCTCACTGATAACTAATACGCGTGTTCTCTGCTGGCAGAGAAGCCCCCCGCCCCACCCGGGCAAGAGAGCTGCTCCTGTTCCTGAAGGTCCCGCTCCTGGTTCTCGGCCGTGTGCTTGCCGAAACCTAGACAGGAGGAGGGGAGGGTGATCATGAAGACAAGCCTGCCCTCCCCAGATTCCATCCTGAGAGGTAGGAGGAAAAGCCGTCCCACCCAGCTCCAGGCGCCCCCATGAACACTCTCCCCACCTCCTACTTTGAGGTCCACAAGCACCCCACCAAAAATTGGGAGAGTCCCCCACCCCGGCTCCCTTACCCAGGCAGGGCGCTTCTCCCACCCCACCCTGCCCGGGGTCATGTGAAGGTGCCTCTTGCCCTTGACTCCCGTTCTGCCAACGCTGCCCCCTCCTGCTCTCTGCTGCCTGGCTCCCTCCACTGGCTTTCACTGAAAGGTCTGGCTCATCCAGCACTGCCAAGGTACATCGGACTGTTGCGTCAAGGGCGGGGGGCAGTGCAAGAGGGAACACAACAGATTACCTTCTCCAGAGGGCTAAGACTTTGCCACGAAATTGGGTACACGTCAACCCGGAACAGGAGTCTATGCTTTGCTCCAATATCAGATCAACACCTCCCCACTCCACTCCGCACACAGGAACAGAGGAAGCTGCCTTACTCTGAGTCAGACCCTTGGTCTATCTCGCCCAGTCTTGTCTACCCAGACTGGCAGAGGCTTCTCCAAGGTTGCAGGCAGGAGTCTCTCTTGGACCTATCTTGGAGATGCTGCCAGGGAGGGAACTTGGGACCTTCTGCATGCAAGTAGGCAGGTGCTCTTCCCAGAGCAGCCCCATCCCAAAGGGAATATCTCACAGTGCTCACACATGTAGTCTCTCATCCAAATGCAAACCAGGGTGGACCCTGTTTAGCAAGGGGGACCATTCATGCTCACTGCCACAAGCAGGCCAGGAAAGATATAACCACCCAACACCAAGAGTTCTCTCCCTTGAAGATCAAAATGTCCGGATGAAAGTTGGTGTGCACATTCACAAGTTTAGGTGACACACACCCACCACACCTGCCTGCTTCCATGGGAGACCAGGAAAGATGCTGAACAGACCAGAATGTGGCAACTGGAGCGAGACCTCTCTTGCTGGACCTTCCTAGTTTTACATCAAGAGGGTGAGAATTGCCAGCTTCTGGCATTCAGAAGGAGTGTTACATTGCATTTTGCTCTTTGCAATTAGCAGTGTATTTAATTAGCTTAAATGCTTCCTCACTCTCTGTGAAAACAGCTTTTGTACTCCAGGATTCCATTAAGAAAAATGGCTGGGTCTGTTATTCTGGTTGCCGGGTTCCCCGCTGCCACAGACACCTTTCCCATGCAAAATCTACCCAGATGAGTGTCTGGGAGGCTGAGCATGTGTGGAGCCCAGGAAGGCTGAGTGCTCCCTGCCCTTATTTTAAGTGAGCAGCTTGTGGGGCGGGTCCCCGAGGCCTGGTGATGGAGAGGGGCGCATCCCCACCCCTGAGTCTCCCCAGAGGCTGTTGGGTATCAACTCCCCTCCCCTCCAGGAGGCACAATGGCCTTCTGAGAACCCCTGGACCAAAGGGTGGTCATGCTGGGGGCCATCACCTGCCCGCCCCCCGGCCCAGCGTCAAGGGTGCTGGGTCCTTTCAAGGATGCCGCAGTCCTCTGTTGCAAGTGGCCCTCAACTCTTGGGAGGAGGACCGAGGCCTGGCCTGAAGAGAAGCCACCGCTCTTATCATCACGGTCCCACTCCTCTCCAAGGAAACCACCTCAGGAAGGCTCCTTGCCTCCGACCAAAAACTGTCCAGAAAACTGGCCTTTTCAAAACTCCTGACACGCTACTGAGGAGTCCACCATCACTCCTGGAAATGTGCGATGAGTAATTAAAAGAGAAGCAGCTTCTTTTTAATTAAGACATGATACACAGAGAGGAAAGCGAGGCTTGTGTGATTAAACCACATCACTGCCCACTTGGGAATGCGGCGCCAGCATCCACCCACTTCCAAGGAGTCTCCTCTTCCCTTCCTCCAGCAACAGAGACTCAGTGATGAAATGCTGATGGCACTTTAAAGTGGAGGAGCGTCCCCTGCGCCCATCAAGAGGACGAGAGCTGCTGCGTTTGAGAGCTGCCCCACGGACAGAAGAGAGGGCTGCTAATGGGCCCACACTCAGCCCTTTGTTTCCGGAAGAGCAGCAGCAGCAGCAGCGGTCCTGATGGCAGAGAACAAAGTGCCTTTCTTTCCTCCGCCCGGCTATTCGCGGGGCTCCTTCGCTGAGCCCATTAAGTCTAGTTATCTCTTACCAAACACGGCCACGCAGGTACCATTCCCAGAGACAAGTTCATTTAAGAGAATTTATAGCCGCCTCGTGCAGCTGTTGCCTTCCGAGTCCGTGCAAAGAGATGGTGACGCAAGCCCCGTCATAATGTGGTCACGTTTTCATCTCACAACTGTACTATAATTACCATGGTTAACAGCCAGCAGTAAACAGAACAGTAAATACCACACAGCCCAAGTCGTGAATCAGAGGGCTGTCCCTGGCAAGGGGGCTGCATCGCGGGTGTGGAGGCCTTCCTTGGCAGGGGCAGGGGGAGAGGCCTTGGGGAGGGGGGGTGGAAGGGGGGTGCCCCAAGCGAGGGCTAGGCGGGCAGCTTGGCTGGGTGACCTTCAGTCTGGAGATTCAGGCGCTTGAACGTCGTCCACGACCGCAAGCTAAAGCTGGGACTTCCGACTATGCCGAGATGTTTGTGGCCAAATGGCCCGAATGTTATTTTTATAGGGTGGATTTATTTTCAAAGCACCTTCAAGGCAGTTCACAAAGGATAACTTCCATTTCGACATCAAAAATAACAGTGTCTGTTACAGGCGGACAGGCTGGCCAGCCACACCGACCAGAATCGCGTCATTGCAAGCCGGTGCCTAAAAAGCAGTCAAGTTGGTGCCCTGTGAGGGTCCTGCAGACGGGCCCCCTCTCTTGCCCGCACCGCCGAGAATGCCACCACCCCGGTCATCCTAGGCTCCTAGGAGGTTAAAAGCTGGAGGGAGGGACGCCGACGGTCTCCAAGTCCAGGCCCCCGCTCAACCCGGGAGATGGCTCCAGCAGGGCTGCACAAATGTGGCCTGCAGATGTTGCTGGACTACAACACCTATCATCCCTGGCTACTGGCCACTGTGGCTGGGGGTGATGGGAGTTGTAGCCCAACAACCGCTAGAGGGCCAGAGTCATGCCGTTCAGTGCTACAGCCTCCTTGGCCGTCCATCTTGCTGTTCCGAGAAGCACCATGCACATGGACAGGGATAGATAGATAGATAGATAGATAGATAGATAGATAGATAGATAGATAGCCACCTAATGACACAGTGAGGAAATGACTTGACTAGCAAGCCAGAGGTTGCTGGTTCGGATCCCTGCTGGTATGTTTCCCAGACTATGGGAAACACCCATATTGGGCAGCGGTGATATAGGAAGATACTGAAAGGCATCATCTCATACTGTGCAGGAGATGGCAATGGTATTGCCCTCCTGTATCCTACCAAAGAAGAACCCTACCAAAGAAAACCACGTGGCTCTATGGTCACCAGGAGTCGACCCCGACTCGACAGCACACTTTACCTATATTTAATAGATAGATAGATAGATAGATAGATAGATAGATAGATAGATAGATAGATAGATAGATAGATAGATAGATATACTCACAGAGATCCTAGTTAAAGAGTTAACCTCACAAATAACTAGTTAAAGAGTTAACTAGGATAGCTGAGCCCTGCAGAGCTGATTATTTATTTATTTATTTATTTAGCAAGCACATTTTTATACTGCCCTAACCCAAGGTCTCATTGTGAGAACCCCAACATTTTTCAGGCAATCCTGGCCAAACTGCTCTAGAGAATCTGCATTTAACCAGGAGAGCCAGGATCAGTTGAAGTTTCAAGGCAATCCTGGTCAATTTCGGGGTTCTCACAATCAGCTCTGCAGGGCTCACTAACCCGGATCAAATGTTTCACCGGGATCCTTGCGGTCATGTGAGCCCAACCTAAAAAAGTAAGGCACACCACTCTCAGCACTCTGCACAGTGTCACATCAGGTGGCCTTTTCTGAACAGGCTTCTGGGTCAATCTTTCAAGGCGGCCCAGCTGGTGGTGAGGGCTGGCGCTGGGGTTTCGTTGGGGGGGGGGCGTGTGGGGCTCCTGCCCGGCGTGCCCAGGGCCGTGTTTCTGGCCTTGCTGCAGGTGCAATTCCCGCCCAGACGCTGCTGCCCTGAAGCAAAGGGAGCAGCCGCCCTCCTGCAGTTCGGCTCCAGCCGTGAGCTGGGAGGCGCTTGCTGGAACTGATTAGTGGGCATCGGAGGCGCCTGGCCTGGCTGCAAGGGAGCTAACGAGGCTGGGCTTTGTGCCGCTCAGCCAGAGTCGCCGGAGAAGAGGCAGAAACCAAGACGGCAGGGCAGAGATCCATAGGAGCGGGCCCCTTTCTTCCGAAGCAGGAGGAGAGAGGCTAAGGAAAGTCGATAGGACAACAAGGCGGGCTTGCAGGAGGACCTGCTCCGGTCTGGAAACATTCCTGCCAGCCACGGAGAAGCCAGAGAAGAGGGAAGGGTGCCCAGCGTGATGTCCTCAGCTGGGCTCGACACCCACTCGCCAGCCGGGCAGTGTTCCCTCCAACAGGGATGCCCAGACGTTGTGGACTACAATCCCCAGAATCCCCAGCTGCAATGGCTTTTGCTGGGGGATTGAAGGAGTTGTAGTCCACAAGCTCTCGGAATCCCTGTCAGAGGGGACCCTGGAGGGCAGGACACCCCGACCCCTCCAGGCTGCTGGCCAGCTGGTCTGGGTCTCACCACCGCTTCACCTGCACCGAGTGAGCCAGCATGGGGCCCAGGCTGCCCGTGTCCCTGATCTTTTAGGAACATCTTTTACTGAGTCAGGCCCTTGGTCCATCTCGCTCAGTATTGTCTTCATAGACTGGCAGCAGCTTCTCCAAGGCCACAGGCAGAGTCTCTCTCAGCCCTATCTCGTTGGAGATGCTGCCAGGGAGGGAACTTGGGACCTTCTGCAGGCAAGCCGGCAGGGGCTCTTCCACTGAGCTACGGCCCTATCTCCTACCTTGCAGTGCTCAGACATGGTCTCCCATCCAAGTGCAACCAGGGTGGGCCCTGCTTAGCAAAGGAGGCCATGCATGCCAGCATCACTTCCTCAGAGCCAGAGAGAGCCACACCTTTCTCAGAGCCACCCCACCCACCCCCCGCTTGCAGCCAGAATGCCCAGCTCCTCTTCTGCACCAAGGTGATGCCACGCAGACCCGGCTCTTGGTGGCCTCTGGGGGTGAGCTCTGTAGCATCAGCTGCCTCTTTGACGACGATGCAACAGCAGCAAGCAGCATGGCCAGCCCTTGATCCCCAGCTGGGGGGCCTCGGGGGCCACATGGGGCCGCCAGACTCTTCTGTGCTCCCGTGTAGGCTGCCTAGTCGTGGCTGCTGCCGCATTTCCTCCCCCGAGGACCTGCTAGAAGCGGGAGGCCCCCAGCTTTGGGTCCGCCGGTGTCGTGAGGCAAGAGCTCTCCTCCCCCCTCAGCCGCAAAGGCCAAAGGATTGCCGGAGGAGAAGTCCAGGCTTACCGAAGGACCCCAGGCCCAGACCTCTCGGTCGAAGTTCCAGAAGCTGGAAAGGGGGAGGAGAGAAGGGCAAAGACGCCCAGCTGCGGGAGCCAGGCAGGCCGTGGAAGGAGAGCCAGGCGGGTCCCTGAGTGGGTCACAAAAGCCACGCCAGAAGAGCCTGCCGCGAAGCCACTGAGCAGCTCGTGGAGAGGCGTCCTGCCCTCCCGCTCTTCACAGGCGGCGGCAGGGGGGCTCCGGTGCTCTTGGGACGCTCTGCGCATCACAGCCGCCACGCTGCGTCTTCACCTGCATAACCTGCTGCCGGAGGCTCTTCCCGGCCTGATGCGGACCGGCTCCGCAGTAGCTGACCCTGAAGGGGTTTCTGGGGCAGGGGAGCTGCCTGCCTGGAGAGCAATATGGGGGGGGGGGGAGATGCCGCTGCCAGAGGAATCCATGCGCAATGGATAGGCGGGCCGACTGGAGAAAAGATGCATCAGTTCCCAGGGGGGTGACCTGGAGCGGGGCTGAGAGCCCAAGGCTCAGCTAATGCACACACACCGCTCTTTTAAAGGACAAGCTCCGCATCTCCTCCATGGAAGGCCAAAGCAGGAGAAACCAAGCATGGCGGGTTGCTGGGGGTGTGTGTGGAGAGGAGAGGGGCCCCCCCGGTCAAGAGGGACCGCGGAGGGTGGAGGGGGTGCTCTCCTGCCCGGCAGCCGCCCGGGAGCCCCGGCCACTCACTCCGGCGCAAGGGAGCCGGGATAGGAGCCAAGCCGGGGAGGAAGACAGATGACCGCAGTGGCAGCCCTCACCCCCAGACTCGCGAGGAGCTCGCAGGCCCCGTGAGCGCCACTCTGCTGCTCTGGGAGGCTTCCCGCAGCACAGCAACCGTGGTTTTATGGTGCGGTGCTGTATTTTAATAGTCAATTGAGGCAGCGATTAAAATTCCGCTTTGCCCATTAAAATCCCTACTGCAGATGTAGGAACATGAGGTGCCGTTGTACGACACAGCAAACTGGACGGGCTTCCGAGGCAGCGGCTGCACGGAGCGGGCCCGCTGCCCCCCGCCCCCTATGCCTGCCTGGGGCTGCCAGCAGAGGTGGGGACCAAAAAACCCACCTTCTGCACCAAGGTCACCGGCACTCTGCACCACGGCAACCCGACTGCTGCCAACTCCATGGCATTTCTCTGATTCGGCACGATTTATTCTGCTAGACTTGGGCAGGGTCAAGGCGCTGCAGGGGGCACACCGATCCCACCGCGTGACCTCGTTTAACACCACACACACACACCCGCTTGGGCTTCTGAGACTTCAGCGTTGGTCGCGCTTTTCAACCACAAGGAAAGCTCAGATTCTCAGCTTGCTGCTGAATTCTGTGCTCAGAACCACATTCCGCGCCTTTTCTCTGCCCCAGGACAGAACTGCAGCCTGCTTGCGGCCCCTTCACCAGTCCGACGCAGGGCTTCTTAAGGCTGAAGCATCGGCCTGAGCAGGGGAGGGCAGTTCCCAGGGACTAGAGGGGCTTTGCCCACCCAGCTGCAGGCTGGCCCTGGGCTCTCCTCAGCAGAAAGGACCCAGAATGCTCCCTCTCTACGCTGGACCTTTGCCTGGGCTGGGCTGGTGGTAGCAAGCAGGACTTGTCCCCTGAGCTAAGCAGGGTCCACCCTGGTTGCATTAGAATGGGAGTCTGGAAGTGTGAGCACTGGAAGAGATTCCCCTCTTAGGGGATGGAGCTGCTCTGGGAAGAGCAGAAGGTTCCAAGTTCCCTCCCTGGCAGCATCTCCAACGAGATAGGGCTGGGAGAGATTCCTGCCTGCAACCTTGGAGAAGCGGCTGCCGGTCTGGGTAGACAATACTGAGCTAGATGGACCAAGGGTCTGACTCAGTCTATGGCAGCTCCCTATGTTCCTATGTTTGGGCAGTGATGGGCTTTCCTGGCTCTGGGTTCACCCTGACTTCTGGCTTGTTCCCCAGTGTGACCTCCCAGTGCTGCTGCTGCTGACCCCGGCAGGACTTCTGGCTTGGAGACAGCATCTGCTAGAAGTCAAAGGGCCTGAGGAGGAAACCGGCCCTGCAGCCCCCCCCCCCCAACTCCCAGGAGCAGCAGCAGCAGCATTCCCTTGTCCGTGGAAAGAGAGCATTGCATATTGGCCGTCTCCGGGATGGGGACTCCCCGCTGGAGAATTAAAGCACAATTGGGACAGCAACAACAAAACAATGATTGTTTTGAATTAACCATAAATTCTGATGATAAAAATGGGTAACTGGATTAGTCACAGTGAGTGGATTAGTTGCGGGCGGGGACGACAATGCCCTTTCCTGGAGCAAAAGAGCCTCTCTTGTCACGGGGAGTGAAAACAAAAACAGGGCCGACAACCAACTGGAGGAAGGAGATAAACACGTTTGTCATTGAAAGAACAAACTGGGAGATGCGCGATGGACTGGGGGGGGGGATTCCACGGATCGCTCTGTTCCTCCTCAGACTCCCTGTGAGGAGGCTGGTGCCGTGAATGGCCCCCATGGCGGCAGCAGCAGCACCGCCCCACACCGGGCAGGAGTTTGTTCGCCACTGGCGCCTCCCAGCAGCAGTGGGTGGCTGCGAACCGGCCAAGCAGCAAGGAGCCTGCAAGCAGCCCAAGCGTCCACACAAGCAGGGAATCAGGGTTCAGGGCGCACTTGCTCCCTTAGCCCCGGCTAACAGCCAGGCTACGGAGCCCGGCTTGGCAGAGCGACAGTGCCAGGATCCACGTGGATCCTGGCGATTCTCACGGGCAGCCAAGCTCAGGCTACCCACCCTATGAGCACTGGAAGAGACTCCCCTGAGGGGATGGGGCCGCTCGGGGAAGAGCCCCTGCCTGCTTGCCTGCAGAAGGCTCCAAGTCCCCTGGCAGCATCTCCAGGGGGGACTGGGAGAGACTCCTGCCTGCAACCTTGGAGAAGCCGTGGACAGCACTGAGCTAGATGGACCAGGGTCTGACCTGGTTCGAACTCGAGGAGGACCTCAGTTAGGACTCGGTTGATTCTCTCTCCAAGGAGGGTCACCCAGTGCGCCCCCCCCCCCCCCATCACCATCTTTGAGGCACCAGACTGACTCTATCCAGCCTTTAGGTTTAGGCTGTACCCTGCTACTTTTATCCAGCACTGCTAGTTTTATAAAAACGGGGCTGCTATTTTGTTTCCTTTTAGGAGGGGTTGTTTTGGAGCTGGTTTTGCTTTTATTTGTATGCATGCATGCATGCATATGCAGCTTCCACCTTAAAAGCTGCTTTCACCTTAAAATCCAAGCTGCTTACAACGCACAGATAGAAATGCTACAGTAAAGCAGGCAATAAATACAGCAGCAAATTCAAAGAGAGAGAGAGAGAGAGAGTGGCAGCAGTCTTAGAATGCAGCAAGAGATAAAACCTTTCCAAGCAGTGGGATTCAAAGCCGCCTAAAGCAAGGAGCCTCCCTAGTTTCATTGGAGAGGGAATCCCACAACTATGGTCTCTCTGGTTCCCACCAACCTAACGTCTTTTACTGGCCAGCCAGGCCCCTGGAAGAGAAGGTGGCCCTCAATACATGGGACCAGTGTCCTCTCTCATTTCTTTTCATCTGTGTGCAGAATGAGTTCTGTTCTGGGCAGCAATATCAAGGCAGTGTGTGTGCGCACATGCATTCAGAGTGGGGCCTTCCCGATTCAACCTGAGCAGGAACTAAAATTAACTGGGCGGACATCAAAAAACATGTAAGCCAACGCACACGCCTTAGAGGGAACAGTTCACAGGAAGAGCCCTCGCTCTGAAGAGCGGGAACACCCTCTGTTCAGTCAAAAGATGGTGTGGCATTTTTAAGGAGTTGCAAGTGTGTCGTACATTCCTCCTCCGTTCTCTCTCTGTTCCAAACGTCTTGCTCTGGGATCATTTGCTGCCTTTTCATTTCATTGGCTGCCTTTTTCACCCTCCTCCTCTCCCACCCCCCTGCTTCTTCCAAGCCTGCCTGCCTTCTGCTTGCCTTGCCCCTCTGTGACATCAGGGCAGCCTAGCCAATCCTATCCAGAGGCTCCACCATGGCCTCCGGATCCCTCGGGGCATGCCCATATGGATTTTCCCCATCAGCCATTGGCAGGTGAGACCACGCTCCCTTATCCACAAGCACGTTTAAAGTTCAAAGAGCCGCTCAGGAGAATTCCCTTTCGCTCAGTGGGGCATTCTGTTTCCCTTCTCGTTTAAGCTGCCTGGAAATATCTGATTTCCGCTGGATCGAAGCAGGCGCAAGCCTTAACTGCCGCCAAAATATATGGCAGACATCAGGCAAGCTGGACTCACAGGGCACTGTAAGTAGGCTTTGTATTAAAACATAAAACGCTTAATAAAAATTAATGTGGGAGGGATGGGTACCTCTGCGTTGCTTTGGAGAAGAGACACACTCATGCCTCCGTGTTGCCTGGGATCCCTCTGATGATGAGCCCGTAACGGCCTGTCTCTTCTCTCCTGACCTTGATGCAATCTGCAAGGCTCTTCCTCAAAGGCCTGCCTGTGCGCCTCTCTCTCTCCCTCCCTTTCTCTTTTAAAACCACTCCAGTCAATTATGGGCCACATGATTGTTTAATTATATTTGCCTGCACATCATCACAATTGCTGTTGGTATTACTCGAATGTCACGCAACGATTACCAGATAAAAGGGAATGTTTCCTGAGATAATTGGAACTGAGCACTGGTTTTGTTTTCCTTGACAGAACTTGAGGCTCTCTGGGACAGTGGCAGGCAGCCGGGGAGGAGATGGAGTGTTGTGCCGGCCGTGGCTTCCCCAGGAGGACGCAAAGGGGCACGTGGACAGCAGCGTGGAGGACAAAGGCAGGCGGAAGACAGCACTGGCCTGGGTGGCCCGGCTGTGTCTGGGTTCATCTTTGCAGGGGTGGCAGTCTGGAAGCCAAGGCAGTCTGGTAGTCAAGGGAGGCAGGGCTGGGCAGTCAATGCCTGCAGGACAAGTTTCGGGCGAGGAGCCGGGCCAGAGTCAGCACCTCCGCAGGGCGAGGTGCAACTCTGACCCTTTTCGGGCTGGCAACTGCAGCACCACCCTGCACAGCAAGTTCTGTTGCCAGAACCTAAGGGGTATACTCAGGGGTCAAATGGGCCGTAACCCAGAATTTGGCTTTTAAAAAGCCAAATCTGGCAACAGAGGCTCCCCCTCCTTTCAGCAGTCTCACTGACTGCAGGCTTCTCTGCTCTCCATTATGTCCGAATTCGGACAGGATAGCGGCAGCGGGGTACGGAACCGTGGGACCGTGGGACCCGTGGTTCCACATTACGTGCAAATATGGCCATCCTGTCCATTGTCTTTACAGAGCTCACTTCAGTGACATTCGTTGGTCTGAACAGAAAAGCTGAAGGGAACTTGTGACAGTCCTGGTTGCCCAACCCAACCTCCTGAGCAGCCTCAAAGCTCCCTGGGACATCTGCAGCAGCCCTCTGCCTCCATGACGCTGCACATTCTGCCAGCCATTCTCTATGGCACAGGGGAAAGGCCCCTTGGGTCTCCAGCCATTGCTGAACTACAACTCCCATCATCCCCAGACACAATTTGGCTGGGGATGATGGAAGTTGTAGTTCAGCAATAGCTGGAAAGCCAAGGTGGCCTACCCCGGGTCTATTGGGAAACCCTTTTTCAGATTGTGTCATTGCCTTTATCAACTTCATTTTTAGTATTCCGCTTAGCTTAGATATGTTGGTTTTAATGTGATTTTTTTTCAAGCTTATTGTTCTCCAACAGGCTAGTAATTGCCGAATTGGACTACTATTGAATTCTTCTCTAGGATGTTGATAATCTTACTGTATTATTATTGTTTGGATGTGATTTGACTTTGTCCTTTTTGGGCTCGTATTTTGACGTTGTGGGTTGCCTTGAGTTCCTGCCAGTCACTCTGGGTCATCCTTTCCCTTCTTCTCTCTTGGCCTCCAGCTCTGCTCCCTTCATCTGCTGCACCACAAGCTGCCATGATGGTTCCAGTCCAAAGAGCCCCTTTAGCCTCCCACTCATCCCCCACAGAGCCACAGGCACACAAGGCAGACTGCCATCTCCTTCCATTTGTCTCCAGCATTTGGTGATCAGAACACTGCCCCTGAATATGGAGGCTCCATTTCTAGCCACTACACCTGAAACTAGTCGTTGTCAGGTCTTGCCCTGGGTGACCCAGAACACTCTTCGGAGAGAGCTGGCCCGAGAGGGCAAACAAGGCATCTGACCAGCCAGTGCTGGAATCGGGAAGCCAGAGGAGAGGAGAGGCCTCGTCCGCTGGTCTGAGCCATGCACCTCCGCCTGCTCCAAGAATTCCACTTTCTGCCCAAACAAATATTTGTATCTGAGCAAGGCAAGTGAGCAGGAAAGGTTCACACAACATATGCAAACATCTATAAATCTTATTTATTCCCCAAATGTATCTTGTGCGCAGAATTGGGGGTGGGCGGTGGAGGGGAACAGTGGGAGGGGCTTGGCGCGGAGCAGCACTCACACCTCTGCGCGAGGCAATTTGGTTGGAGGTGTTCGGTTTTGCTTCCCTGCGAAATGTTTTATTTACCAACGCAGGGGGAAGTTGCTGTGAAGTCAATCGGATCAGACAATTAACAGGAGCCAATGCGGCCCCAATCTGCATTTGCTCAGCTGCTCCTTCGCAGCGTGCGCCACCTTCCCGCCTCCCACCAGTCAATTTGCCCAGGGAGATCAGCCTCTCCTCTAGATAAGCACATTGGCTTTAAAATAAAGTGCGCGCCAACAGCTGCGGCGCCCGAGACGAGAGCAGACAGGGATGTGGCGCGGAATGATAATGAAAGGCATTTTCTTCTGCCGTCCTTTCCCCCCCACCCTCTGCAGGTGCCGCTGGGGTTATAAATCGCAGCTCGCCTCTTCCTGGCCGCCGGAGCGGCTCAGCAACGCGAGGTCTCTGGGACCCGCGGCAGAGGGGCACCAAGGCAAGGGCCCTGGCCGTGCTCTCCCTCCGTCTGTAGCCAGCCCAAGTGGGCAACCAGGAGGCAACCGGCGGTGCTTCTCCAGAAGGTGCTGAGCCAACACTCCCATTCGCCTCAGCTGTAATAAATTGGGGCAGAAGGTGATGGGATTGGGAGCTCAGCAACCTCCGGGGGGGGGGCAAGGGCCCTGATCCAGGGCCACGCGGTCAGTGGCCTTAGACAGAGTCAGGCCATGGGCCGGCCATCCACCCCAGCCTGCTCTGCCCAGCCTGGCAACGGCCCAGCTCTGCTCCCTCAGTGGCGAGGCCAGGGATCGAACCCGGGGGCTTCTGCTCATAGAGCGGCTGCTCTGCCCAGGCCAGGCCAAAGATGAGACCCCAGAGAGTTCCATCTCCTGGCCAGTGGGTCGGGCCAGCTGCCACCAGGAATCAGAGGATTTGGGGACGGGAAGGGGCCCTGGAGGCTTTCTGGTCCAGCCGCCTGCTCAGGACAGGGCCCTGCTACAGATGTGGATTGGCCGCCCAGTCCCTGTCTGATAAGCTCCAGCGCAGGAGAGCCCCCCACTGCATGAGGCAGGCTGTTCCACTGTCCAATGGCTCTAACGGCCAGGAAATGCTTGTGGGTCGGGGAGGAGAGAGGATTCCGTGCACATGGCTTACTCCTCGTAGGGGCGCACACGTCCAATGGTACATTACCTCCTGGAGGGGAGGAGGCCGCCCACAGCTCTCTTCTGACCCTGGCCTGGTCGTGCTTGGGGACCAATGTGGCAGATGTCCGCTCAGTTCATTCTAGATCCCGCTCAGGAAGGCCCCACTCGGAATGCAGAGGGTGCGCGCACACGGCCTTGAGAGCAAAACTCATTCCGCACCCAGATGGAAAAAATTAGAGAGAACACTGGGGCAGGGCGGGGGGGGGGGTGTTCTGTCCCGAGGAGAGTTTCCTAAGCCTACGGAGCTTGAAGCTCAGCTGGGTGGCCATTCGCCCCCAAGAGCCAGCTGGCCGGTCAGCCACAAAGGGTGGCGGATCCTCCTGGGAACAGAAGCCGGGAGGAAGGGTCCAATATTGAGTTGTGCAACCAACTGCCGGACTAGCAAGAGCGGCCATTCAGAAAGCAAAGGGCTTTGGGTCCCTGCTGAGACCCGGGAGGGGGAAGGGGTCTGGCTGCATCGCTGCCCGTCCCTGCAGGCAGCAGTTCCACAGTGGGAGCTGGCAAGCCTCCTCTGGCTGGAGGGCTTCTGCCGCCACCCGCCTTGCTATTCCGGGCCAGAGCCCCACCTCCTGCCCCTGTGGGGCCTCAGGCTCCCCCAAGGCCCAGCTCCCCCCATCCCACCCCCCCACCCCCGGGATCCCAGCCAGTTGGCACAGGAGGGTTGCAGGCCCCCAGGCAAGTGGTGAGCTGCCCCACACACTCCCTGTGGCCCCACATGGCATCTTGGGGTGCCGCCGGCCCCTTGTCACTCGGCATGAGGAAGGGCTCCCCCTTTCGTGTCTCTCTTGCCTTCCACGGTGTGGAGTGGCTGCAGGGCTGCCTCCGGTCAGCGTGGCCGGCCGGCCGGCCCTTTGCACTGGAAACGGCTGCTTTGGAAAAGCTGCCCCCCTCCGCGTTTTCAGCACCTCCGGTGGCTCCCAGTTGCTTCGTGTCAGGGTTTCCTCAAATAACTTGGCTCATGAATACTTCAAAGTACAGCAGAGGCAGCAGAAAGCTGAGCTAGGGGTGGAATTTAAAATTTCCAAGAGAGGGCCACAGCAGACAGAAAGCCCAGCACACTCCAGGAGAGGGAGAGAGAGCGCGAGCACACAGGAGACACACACATTTCAAAGGCAGGCAGGAATAGGGGAGGCCAAGCTCATGCAAAACTCCAACTTGTAAGGAGGACAGAAACCAAACATTTACTGTAAGAGGCCCAGAAACTGAAGCAGATTCGAGAGTCCGGAAAGTCTGACCGGAGGGACGGGGAGTGGAGGGATGCGAGCCCTGGCTCCCGAGCAAAACCTTCTCACCAACAGAGTGAGGCACAAGGGGACCCCAACGGCCTCTTGCAAATGCTGCAAACCCCAGAATTCCATGAGCCGGCCAAGACGTCGGCCATCGTCCTGGGAATCCCGTCGGCAAAGGGGAATCGGCTGCATGCTCTCCCCAAAAAGGTTGTGTGCCAATACAATTCTGTAGCCATGTGCGCACACACACACACAAGCACATGTCTGGGAATGATAAACAAGAATGATAAACAGGGAGGGAGGGGAGCTGTGTGCTCCATCACTCCCCCATTCAGAAGAGGAACTTCTGGAGACCGCAGGGAGGGAGCTGAACCTAGACGGAGGAGGACAACTCTGTCATCTCACCTTCGACGTTTTCAAAAGACAAAGACGGGGCGCCAGAGACGGGATCTGGCAGCAAGGACCACCCCTCACAAGACAGGACAACAACGGGGACGTTGCCAGTTCTAGACCTCCGTTGCAAATATGGGCTTAAAGGGTCTCCGGGGTTAGTGGCGCACCTGTCCAGGCATATTTATGTGAGCCGGGGGAGGCTTAGAAACAAGCAAGCAGGATAGAGAGCAGGAGGTCATTCTCCTTCATCCCAGACAGCCCCAGGTGAGCCTAGACCAGCAGCACCCCCCTTCTCCTCTCAGATGTGGGGCTTCCTGACCTTGGGACCCCCAGACAGGAACATTGGGAGCTGCCGCCTTACACAGAGTCAGACCTTTGGTCCATCTAGTTCAGTATCAAGAGGGCTGCTCAACTTCAGTCCTCCAGCTGTTTGGGGAAGAACCCGGGTCCTTCTGCATCCACTCTGCCACTGAGTTATGGCCTCATCCATCTGGAGGACTACAGTTCCCATCATCCCCTTAGGCTGTTGTGGCCAGGGATGATGGGAGTTGTAGTCCAGCCACAGCTGGGGACACAAGCGCTGCTGCGCGAGCCCCCCTGACTAGGGAGCGTGGGGGGCATCTTGCTGCCGCGTCAGGGTTTGTGCCAGTCCGTTTGCTTTCTTCTGCAGGAAAAATGTCCAACTGTTACTCCTCGAAAGTACTGAATAAATCTCACACGGAGCGAGATAAAAGGAGCCGATTTCTTTTGCCTGAGTAATGCTTGCTCTGTGTGTGTGCCTATTTTTTCTCCTCTCCCCTCCCTACATTTATTTTTGGTGCCGTTTCCTTTTTCATTCCGACGCCGGCCTAAACAAACCCAGGCAGGTTGGCTGGCTCACCATATGCTGCTCCTCTCGCAAGCTGTAAAAATAGTCACTGGCCAGCAACGGAATGCTTGCAAGCGAAAGCATCCAGGGAAACGCAAAGGGAAAGGGGCTGCCGGGGCCGGATGGACTGGCACTTCCGTTGTGAACGGTGGCTTAACTTGGCCATCCCTCCCTCCTGCCTGCCCCTAGTATCTGAGATAATTCACAGAGCTGTCAATTTATGGACTGGCGCACTCGGCTATGAGGTCAGCTACTTGTAATGGGAGCCGCTTCCTCCTGCAGGCTAGCTGAGCCTTTTGCCTGACCTGGTGGAATGGAGTCGGCCGCCTTTTGCACAGGGAATGTCTGAGATGCGGATTAATAGAGCGGCAGGAGGAGGCCGGAGCAGCCGGCCCTTCCTTCTCCAAGTCACCTCGCTGGAGCTCAAGGAGAGGGGCAGTCGCGGCGGGTCCCTCCTGGGTTGTGGAATGCGCTGCTGGACATTCATGGACAAAAGACAAGCGGTTGCCCTGTTCCTTCCTAGAGGGCGGGCTGGGGCAGTGGGGCAGCAGGCCCTGGCTGCAGTCCGGGCAAGAAGCAGAGCCCTGCGGGAACAGACCAAAATCGGTAGACCAGCTTTGTCGGATTCAAACCAACCCGGCCTGGTTCGGGTTTGGTTCTAGTCGAACCGGACCTGGTCCAGTTCAACCACCAGACCGGTTCAAATGGGTTCAGTGCTCAACTGGTAAAGGGGAATCCAGTGAGGATTCCCCTTTACCAGTAAAGGGGCAGAGGGGATTCCCTAAGCCTAGAGGGGGCGGAAGGGGAGTCAGTCACCCCTGCTAATTGAGCAAAGAGGCACCTTTTAAAGTGGCGATTCTCTAAGATTTAGCTGGGGAAAGCAACTGGCCCTACCCAGCCCCAACACAGCTTCCCTCCCGTGGCTGTTGCTGGTTTCTGCCTTATGTTTCTCTTTAGATTGTGAGCCCTTTGGGGGCAGGAAGCCATGTATTTTTTCTTTTTCTATGTAAACCGCTTTGAGAATTTTGTTGAAGAACGGTATATACATTGGGCAGCAGCAATAAAGGAAGGTGCTGAAAGGCATCACCATCTCACACTGCGCGGGAGGAGGCCATGGTCAACCCCTCCTGTATTCTACCAAAGGCAACCACAGGGCTCTCTGGTCGCCAGGAGTCGACACCGACTTGATGGCACACTTTACCTTTTACCCAAGCTGAACGTTTGTAGCAGAAGGGGTACATTTATGAGAAAAGGTTGGGGACTCCTGATCTAGCCCATATCCTGCTTCCAACAGTGGCCGAACATAGAAGGGTGGATCTTTCATGAAGCAGGTTTGGGCGGCATCTGACAGGGCAGCAAGACTCCCGCACGGCACCTGCTGCCGCCTCACCAGCCACCATGCCGCAAAGATCCGCTCCGAGAGGATCTGCTGCCGATGCTTCCTCCTAACCCACTGTGCCCTCCCCTGCCATTCTCTGCACCAGGCTAGGAGAGAAGGGGGGCGTGTTGGGAGGGCAGTAGAGTGCTGGAGGGGACCTCTAGAGAGCACCTCCCGCACTCTATTGCCTGGTCATTGTTTCCTCTTCCACTTCTTTCCCCTTTTCATCATTAGCCCAGTGGGAGGGAGGGAGAGGAGGAGGAGTTCACGCCAGGCCTGGAGGTGGAGGCGGGTGTTCATGCACAAGTTCTTGGCCTGCAACTCGGCACCTCCAGAAAGCCCACATGCAGGGAATGAAGCTCTGCTCTCTCCTACTCTGGGAAGGCAGTATGAGGAGACTTGCAAAGTCCCTTCCAGCTCCAATATTCTATGACAGCAACACAGACATTCCCCAGTTGTATGTCTCCAGCACGCGGCATCCAGATATACTGCCCTTGAACATGGAGGTTCTGTTTTAAACTCTCCTGGCTAATAGCAACTGGCAAATCTCTCTTCCTGAAGAGGGACCCTTGCTTAGTCCTTCTCATTGCCACCAGTTCCCAGCCCCTGGCTAGGGAAGTGGTGTGGCAATCACACCACCCAGGACAGACTAAAGAGGATTTGGGGGGCTCTAGGGCTATGGGGGCCCTGGACTTCAGCCCCAAAGTCCAGGGATAAGAGCGCCTCTGCCAGCAGGTTCAAGGAAACCACAGTATCGGAATGCTTGACCTACACCCCCAACACGGAGTTAGGTTCCACTGGTCAATAATCCACTCCTGCCACAAGAGTGGCTGAAGCAGCCTGCGCAGGGAGAGTGGCTATTTAAACTTTAAACCTCTCCAAGCATCAGCTGACAAGCAGGGAGGGTTTAAAGCTGAAACTGCCCCTTGCATCAGCTGAGAAGCTACCTACCACCCAACCCACAAAAGAAATGGGGAAGGAGGCGATTTTTAACCTTTCCCCCAAACCCCCATCATGCCCTACCACACAACCCACTTGGGTGTCCCTAGGAGCTACCCATGGGGAACAATGGGGTGCTTTGAGTTTCCCCATTGTTCCCTATGGCCGGAACACTCGAAACATTTCGGGTTTTGTTCCGTCGAAACAACCGGTTCAACCGCTGTTTTGACAAATCTCGTCTCGAGCAAAATCCGTTTCATGCACATCCCTCGCCAGCATCCCCCCTCCTCTTCTTGCACGCTTGCAAAGCTTGTGGGGGCCAGATGGGTCCCAAAGAGCTGCTCTGATGGCGGCAGAGGGAGGGAGGGAGGGAGGGAGGATCCTGCCACCCTAGAGGCTTCCCTGTAACCCACCGCCCACAGTGACTGCCTCTCCTCGCCTCAGGGAAGGACCGCCCCTGCCCAGAAGGCAAGAACAAGGGCAGTGCACAGAAAATAGGGGCCGCCCCTGCTCAATGGGACTGCTGGGGCCGGGCAGCACAACTCAGCCCTCCAGCTGAGGTCAGACCGCAACTCACCTCAGCCCCAAATATTGGCCACTGTGGCTGGAGATGGTGAGAGTTGCAGCTGGTGCAACGTAATATTTTGGTTTGCAGCACACAGACGTTTTTGTGTCTTTGGGGTTTCCATGATTTCTAAACTCTGTCGTCCACTTCCCAATGGGATCTGAGTTTGGCTGAACGAGAGGAGGCCCGGTGAGGGTCTCGCCTCTCCTCAGTAGCTGCTGTTCTTGTATCAGGCACGTGTTTGTACAGAAAATGGAAAATACGATGCCGTTTCCATAATCCTTTTTTAAAAAAACCATCCAAAGCATTCCAGAAACGATCATCCCGCCTGGCCAACAGGTAACCTCTGCCGCCTAACAGACGCAAACCCTTCCACTTGCTGCCTCCATACCGCGTGCTGAGCTCTACCCGTTGAAAAGCTGGCAGGCAAGCAATTAAGAGCAAATGTCAAACGCTGTGTCAGGATAATGGTCTCCTGATGCCAGGTAAGTGCCATTGTGAAGCTGGGGCATTTTTCAAACATTAAAAACACCGCAGGAAAAAAACAAAGCATTTATTTGCAATGGGAAGACATCCATCCCCCTGTGCTATTCTCTCCCGGTGCTTTTTTTCTGCTTTTTGTTGTGGCAGCCAGAGATTAACGATGCAAATTTTGTCATTTCCCGTGATGGATGGTGGCAGAGCAGAGTGGCAACTGGGCTCGTTAGTTAGCAAGTGCCGCATTTTGATTGGCTTCATGCATGGACCCGCCCCCTGCCTCGGTCAAAATCACTGTACGGTGAGGAGTACACCAATCCGGTTGGCCGGGGAATTCTTCATTTGTCTGTCAACGGGGGTAATTCATCCAGCAGAGAGGCTGGCTGACACCAATCTCCATTGGAAAAATGACGCAGAGACTCCGGTGCTGGCAGTGCAATTGTGAGCCGTGCCCACAATTCTGCTCTTTTCGGAAACGTCCCCCCAGCAGGCCGACACCGTCCGACAAGCCTGCAGGAACAAGGACTCCCGTGGATGCATCGTCTTAACCAATTAAGTGCATCACATTTAAATGAATCTGCATAGCACCAAAAACTCAGCATAAGTGCCTTCCTGAGACGCCGGAGGAAGAGCAGATAATTGAGAAATTAATGACAGAATGCCACTGTACACTGGAAGAAGGAAAGGCCCTGCCTTTATTGTTCCCTTGTCTGTGGCCTGTTGCAGAAATGCACAGGAAGCATCTGACAAAGCGGATCCTGCCCTATGAGCTGCCACATTAAACCTGGAAGTCTTGATGGTGCTGGGAGACCCTGGGGGGGGGGGGTTCCCCTGCTAACTGGGCAAGGAGAGCCCCTTTTAAAGTGGCGATTATCTTGTATTTAGCAGGGACTGATTGAATGATTGTATTTAGCAGGGGGAGAGCAACTGGCCCTATCCAGCCCCAGCACAGCATCATCCCTCCAGCAGCTGTGGCTGGGGTCTGTCTTATGCTTCTTTTTCAGATTGTGAGCCCTTTGGGACAGGGAGCCATTTCATTTGTGTATGTATTATTTCTCTATGTAAACCGCTTTAGAAACCTTTGTTGAACAGTGGTCTAGAAATACTTGTGGTAGTTGTTGCAGTAGTTTTGCTGCAAAAGAGTCACATGGCTACCCCTCTAGAATTAACCAGGAATCTTACAATTCTTACAGGTCTTCTACTCCAGCGCCGTGCACAGGGCAGGAAACTGCAACAACATCCCTGACAAGGGGGCCCCCAGTCTCTGCTTGAGAACCTCAACAAATCCAGGAGAGCCTCAAGCATGGCCAGATTCACAGCCCCAGCGACTCAAAGCAGACCTCACCAACCCACCCAAGTAATCCGCTGCTTCAGCCCCTTAAAATGTGCAGCCCCAGGGAAAAACGTGACACAACAGCAATTGTGCACAATTTTCTGGAAGTTGCAATTGTGTGTGTGGGGGGGGGGGAGGGGGTTAAAGAAACAAAGCATTTAATAACTTCGACTTGCCTGTAAACAAAACCTCAAGGTGATTAGATCAAACGCACAGCAAATTAGCAGAATGTTCCCCCCACCCCACCCGGAGCTGTCTGGAAATAATTCACCATTCATAGGAGATAACGCGGGGAGCCCTCAATGCGAGTGGCCTCCTCTCACAGGCACCAGGCTCCTTAATCTGGTCATCTTTGGGGGGGGGGCTTTCTTGGAAAGGACCCTAATCTAATCTGAGAGGTACTTGAGGTCTGAAGGGGGGAGAGGGGGACAAAACAAAGCGCCAGAGCAAAAGCCGCCCCCCCTCCCCGCCCAGATCCCAGCCCTGGGTTCACAGGGAGGAGGAGGGCAGGCTTCCTCCTCAAGTATCTCAGCAGGACTCACATTCACTGCTGTGGATAACCCTCCGTCTGTGTGAGGGAGAGCAAGAGAAAGTCACTTGGCATTAACTGCTCTGCAGTTTTATCTCCTGACTCTCAGAGAAACAAACAGGCCAACACTTAGAACTGCTGCAATGCCTTGGCTGAGCTGGATGGAAGAGACAGCAAGGGGAACCCCCCCGCCCTCCATCTCCCCCCCCAGCCCCCTCCCCAAAGGTTCTGCCTTTCCTTCCAGAGGGACTCCCAGCTTCAGCATCCTTGCTGATGACCTTGGCCCTCAACACCCTGGCCTGCCCCGAGATCTCCTCCTTCCTTCCCCGCTTTGCTCCCCCAGATGCCCAGAACCTCTGTGTGGAGACGGGGCCATCGTTCAGTGGCGGAGCCTTGGAAAAGCTGCTGCCAGTCGGTGTGGACCATGCTGAGCTCGGTGGACCCGAGTTCTGACTCGGCAGAAGGCAGCTTCCTACACACCCTCGTGTGATGCTGCCTCTTTCGCTCGCTGCAAGTCTCGCCCCAGAAGCCGCCTTTCCCAAGGACCCTTTGCTGAGACCAAACGCTCTTATGTCTGCAGTTGCCCGAGGGCTTCCCTCTCCTGTGAGCTCCGGGCAGAGCGGGCTCAGGGCGTATTCCACGCGGAACACAAGGCTCGAACCACTTCAGTTCCTGCAAGCTCTCAGCAGGTAGGCAGGTTTGGGCGCCCAGCCGGTCTGCTGCAGGGCTACGGAGCTGGGATGCCTGCGAAAGCCACCTCCACCTCGGAGAGGAGAGCTGGTCTGGTGGTCGCAAGCATGACTTGTCCCCATAGCTAAGCAGGGTCCGCCCTGGTTGCTTATGAAAGGGAGACTAGAAGTGTGAGCACTGGAAGAGACTCCCCTTCAGGGGACGGAGCCGCTCTGGGAAGAGCATCTGGGTTCCAAGTTCCCTCCCTGGCAGCATCTCCAACGGGATAGGGCTGGGAGAGAGATTCCTGCCTGCAACCTGGGAGAAGCCGCTGCCAGTCTGTGAAGACAATACTGAGCTAGATAGACCAAGGGTCTGACTCCGTATATGGCAGCTTCCTATGTTCCTATGTTCCTATGAGGCAAAGGGAGAAAGCGGGGAGGATGTTCAAGGGAGTAGGAGGCTTTGGGGGAGCTGGGAGCAGGAGCAGTCATGCCTTTTGGGTCCAGAGAATCCCGAGGTCAGCCAGCCCAAGCAACATAGGAACAGAGGCAGCTGCCATCTACTGAGTCAGACATAAATCGGATGAATAAATACATAATAAATAATATTGTCTACCCAAACTGGCAGCAGCTTCTCCAGGTTTGCAGGCAGGGATCTCTCTCAGCCCTGTCTTGGAGATGCTGCCAGGGAGGGGACTTGGGAACCGAGATGCTCTTCCCAGAGCGGCCCCCCCATCCCCCTGTATATTTGATGTACAAACAACCACTTTGTATATAATTGTGCTTTGGTAACGTACTGTATGCTTTGGTAGTTTGTTGGTTCAATAAAAAGTTTTGTTGTCCTAAAAATAAATAAATAGATCTTGTTGTCCTATCTTGGAGCTGCTGCCAGGAAGGGAACCTGGAATCTTCTGCATGCAAGCCGGCAGATGCTCTTCCGAGAGCGGCCCCATCATCCCCTCAGGGGAATATCTTGCTGTGCTCACATGTAGTCTCCCATTCAAATGCAAAACAGGGTGAACCCTGCTTAGCAAAGGGGGGATTCATGCTTGCGACCACAAGGTCGGGTCTTTGCCCATCTCAGTGGTGCAGCTTCACTGCAATGTGAGCTTCCTTAACCCTGCTCTAAAGGGCGGGTGGGGGGAGAGACAGGACTTGCCACCTCGCATGCTCTGTTTTACGAGACATTTCACCAGGGGAGACGCCACACGGATGTTGTCGCCAGTCCCACCAGCCACCCATTCTCCATCCCACCCAGTTCCAGCCTAATTGCTCTGCCGGAATTCATCTTCTACCTGGATTTCATCAGCATCAGCCTAGGAGAGCAGAGGGGGAAAGGGCACCTCCGCCTTATCTGGATGCTGCCACTCCCAAGCCAGAAAGTGGCTTGCCTGGCCGGCCCTCTAGAAGGCAACTGGATCAAGAGCGCCATGGGTACACCATCAGACACAGTTTCTTGCGGGGGGCTGGGAGGGGATCAAAAGACGGCTCAACCCTTTGTCTGGCTCTGGAGCATCTCTGAATTCCAAGAGCAGCTATAAAGGGAAAGCAGAACCACCATCAGGATAGAGGGAGGCATGCCTGCTCTCCCCTTCGCCCGCTCAGGACACACCACAGAGTTCCCTGCACCACTGCCAGAGGGAATCACACACGGAGAGCAAATGAGGAGCCACACCGAAGGTCTCTTGCCCCGAGAGGGCAACTCTGGAAAAGGAGTGTTGACTGGAGAGCAGGGACCCAGCTGCTGACCTCAGCACCCTGGGGGCTGAGGGGTGCCTGTGAGAAAAGCCCCTCCCTGGGACATCCTGAAGCCAGGCCTCTGGAGGCACCCCAGGTAGCAACCCGGACCTTAACATGCCCCTGCATGCAACAAGTGATCCCGTGTGAAACATCCCGGGGCTATTTAGTTTTAGAAAAATGACAGCTGTGGGGAGACAGGATGGAGGTCTATAAAATCATCCACGGTGTGGAGACAGTAGAGAGAGGGAAATGTTTCTCCCTCTCCCGTAACACTAGAACCAGGGGTCGTCTCATGAAATTGACTGCCAGGAAATTTAGGACCAACAAACAGAAGTGCTTTTTCACACAACGCATCATCAACTTGTGGAATCCTCTGCCACAAGATGTGGTGACAGCCAACCACCTGGATGGCTTGAAGAGGGGTTTGGATCAAATCATGGAGGAGAGGTCTATCAAGGGCTACTAGTCGGAGGACTAAAGGCCCCCTCCAGCCCCAAAGGCAGCATGCCTTTGAGTCCCAGTTGCAGGGGAGCAACAGCAGGAGAGAGGGCATGCCCTTAGCCCTTGCCTGTGGGCTCCCCAGCTGGACTTGATGGGCCTCCTTGGGCCTGATCCAGCAGAGCTGTTCTTATCCTCCCCACAGGCAGGGCTGCTTGACCGCCCCTTGCTGGACCAGCGGAACTTGCTGGACAGTCTTTGAGGGAAACCCAGTACAGAGTGCTTTGCAGTAGTCTGTCAGGCACCAGTGCATTCTGGCAATCCATTCTGCTTGTCTAGAAGACTGTTTCAAGCAGCTCCAGGTTTGACCTTGCACGCCATTTACCTGTGGAATGCACTGCCACAAGATGCAGTGAAAAGCACTTGCTCTGATGGCTTTTTAAGAGGACAGAGGAATTCATGGGGGAAAAGAGGTCTCTCAAAAGACAAAAGCCATGGTCCCTAATGGGGATCTCCATTCACAGAAGCCACATAAGGCAGAAGAGCAGGTGTGGAGGATGGCCACCATCTCTACCTCGCCCTGCTTGTGAACTTCCCAGAGGCTAGAAAAAAGGACGCTGGACCACATGACCGGCAAGGCAGCTCCTATGCACTAATGCTGATGCTTCCACACAGAAAACTACACAAGGACCCGCAAGAGAAGCCAGCGGGCAAAGAAGTGCATGTTCCCCAAGAGTCTCGGAAAGCCTGCTCTGCAACAGCGATCAAGCTAGCCACCGACGCAGAACTTGATGGTTCGACTCGTAGTCGACACTCGGACGTGGCCACATTTGGCGAGGATCTGTGGAAGGCAACATTTGCAAAGGAACATTCCCAGCAGCTGCCTGGGCAATATCCCTCGACCTCAAACGCAATAAAGAACAGAGCCACTGAAGCAAGGGCGATGGCAATCTGTTGGGCGGCTATGAAGAGCTCTCCCACCGAAATGCAACCTTCGAGGGAGGGGCCGGGGGGGAGGCAAGTTCAGTGCAACCTTGGCCGGCCTGGGGCTCTCCTTGGGGGAAGCAGCGACTGAAACTCAGCCCAACACAATCACCTTGCCAGATTCAGAGAGCAACTGAGCTGCATGGGACTGGCCAGGGATCACCTCCAGTTGAGAAAATCCTTCGCCTCACCGAGCAACCCTCCCCTCGGAAACTGGTTGCAAAGCAGTGGGGGCCACCAGCAGCGTCACAACCAGATCTGCGTGTGCTAAACAAAGCCATACAGAAAAATAGACTGCAACAAGGACAACTGGATGCTGCGGTAGACCTTAGGCACAAGTGAACCACTTCTGGTTTTGCACACTCTTGATTGTATCTCTGCTGGCCAGGGAGGGCAAGAGCCATGCAGGGCACAAAGTCCTATCCTCTTGGAACCCTGGAAATCTTACGCAGAGATTCCTCCAGCTTCTAAGGTGCTCAGCAGGCACTGTTCACCGTTTTGGCACCACAAGGACTAGCAACTTGATTTTTTAAAAAAAAATGAAAGCTGAGATTCTCAGGAACTTGAACTCTGCAGCCAATAAATGTGCCCTGGAAGTTTTCTGCACACTCTGGAAATTACAGCTCGAACACAGCCCTTCCTTCTCCTTCCTTGGAGAGGAGAGCTGGACTTGTGGTAGCAAGCATGACTTGTCCCCATAGCTAAGCAGGGTCTGCCCTGGTTGCATCTGAATGGGAGACTTGATGTGTGAGCCCTGCAAGATCTTCCCCTCAGGGGATGGAGCCGCTCTGGGAAGAGCAGAAGGTTCCAAGTTCCCTCCCTGGCAGCATCTCCAAGAAAGGGCTGAGAGAGATTCCTGCCTGCAACCTCGGAGAAGCCGCTGCCAGTCTGTGAAGACAATACTGAGCTAGATAGACCAATGGTCTGACTCAGGATATGGCAGCTTCCTATGTTCCTATGTTCAACCCACCAGCTCCAACCAACCTTTTCCAGATGACTTTAGCTGAAATGGTTGTGCAACAGCTCAGTGACAACCGCACAGCATCCAGTTGTCTTTCCTCAAAGCAAGAAACGCTAATCTCTCCCCCCCGCCCCTGATCCATGCTGCATCATCTTGTCGCTGAAACAACACACAGCAGATGGTGCATTTGCTGTCAGAACTCATAACCCTAACTCATAGACCATGAGTGCACAAGTATCATCAGCGCCTATCGGCCAATTCCAGAGCATGTCAAGTGGTCATTCCTTCAGGCATTGTGTGTCCTGGACACCAGTGGAGTCAAAGGTTCACTGGCGGGTGGGGTGGGGGGGTGATATTTCCTTCATCTTCTGCAGCATGTTTTAGGAGATGCCGATATTGAGCAAAGGGTGGCTTAGAATGGACCGGGATATGGGTAGTGGTTTCCTTTCAGTGCTGGCCTATGGAGGGATGGCACAAGCCACAGGCAGGAAACCTTGAAAATGTTGTCACTCTGTCAGACACCGGTGATCAATGTCTTGAAAATACAGTGTGGCATGCCTGACTCTCACAGTCACCTGCTGGAATGGTCCTGTGGCCCTCCTCCGGGTCCAGGGACTCTCGGTGGGGCAGCAGAAGGCCAGAGAGCTATGCAGAGTAGTCAGGCCTCGGGCATCTGGGGGGGGGGGGGCAGGCAATTCCCAACAGGCAGTCCAGACAGAGAAGAGAACCTGTGGCAGGGCTGCAGGGAAGAAAATCCAAAGGAAGGGCAAAGCAGAGAGCAAAATTGGTGAGCTCCACACATAGGAAAATAGTCAGACCATCGGTCCATCTAGCTCAGTGTTGTCTTCACAGACTGGCAGCGGCTTCTCCCAGGTGGCAGGCAGGAGTCTCTCTGCCAGCCCTATCTCGTTGGAGATGCTGCCAGGGAGGGAACTGGGAACCTTCTGCTCTTCCCAGAGTGGTGGCTCCATCCCCTGAGGGGGAGTTTCTTCCAGTGCTGACACTTCTAGTCTCCCTTTCATATGCAACCAGGGCGGACCCTGCTTAGCTAAGGGGACAAGGCATGCTTGCGACCACAAGACCAGCTCTCCTCTCCCCACAAGCATGACCCACTCCTGCATCCTCGGCCTCCAGTTCTGAGTCACTCCTCAGCCACACTTGGCCCATACTTGGGGATGGGAGAGGGTCTTCTGCAAAGGGGAGGGGGCACCAGCCTTTGCAGCCTTGCTGATTCCACATGGGCACATCAGGCTGGAATCCTGCGCAGGGCGAGGGATTTGTCAAAGTCCCCCTTAAGCATTCCACTCGCCGGGATGACCCCGCTTGCAGCTTTTTGTAACAAACAAAATCAAACCCACAGGGACCAGAGACCAAGGGGATGGCGCTGCCTCCTTGACAGCTCCCAGACAAACCAGCCAAAAAGACAACATGGAGGAGAACCCAGGCAGAGAGATGTCACTGGGTAGTTCAAAGCTTTCCTATTCCGTCCCCACAACTGTTTTCAATGCAAAGACCCAAAAAGACACACAGTCCGGGACGTCTCAATGCTGGCTCTGGCTTCACTTAGGCAACGGTTCGGTTCTCCAAGCTGGCTGTCCCGAAGGTGTCAAGACAGATCCAGCACTTCGGCAGCAGCGTTACACACAGACATCCGAAGAGACGGAGCCCCGCTCGGGCAGGCGCTTCCACTCCAGGGCTAAGCCTTGCCTCCTAGCCAGAAAAGAGGCAAAGGCAGGGGCACAGAAGGTCCCGGCCACTAGAAGGGCCTCCTCATGTGTGCCTGCCCACAAGAGTTGTGACATACGGACGGAGGAGGCTGCCCACACCAAGTCTGACCATTGCTCCATCTAGCCCACTGTTGCTGACACTGACTGGCAGCAGCTCTCCATGGCCTCAGGCTGGAGTCTCGCCCGCCTTACCTGGAGATGCTGCCAGGGGCGGATACCTTCTGCATGGGAAGCAGATGCTCCACACCTGAGCGACATGTCCTTTTATTTATGGCCGGGGCAAGGCCACAGGCTAAGCTGCTCGCTCCCCTTTCTGGAGCCACTGAACTTCTGATTGGTTTAGTGTTGCCATGTGCTGGTATGGGGAAACCGTGGCAGAAAGGCTACAGACAGAGGGACAGGCGATGAATGCACAAAATCACCTCCAGACACCCTAAAAGTCAACCGTCCAACAGTCAAACCTGGCGGTGCACAGAGGTTGTTGAGTTAACCCGGGAGTTCTCCAACTTGGGCCCCCAGATGTTGTTGGACTTCAACTCCCATCATCCCCAGCCACAATGACGTTTGGGGATGATGGGAGTTGAAGTCCAACAACATCTGGGGGCCCAAGCAGGAGAGCCCCTGGGTTATCCCATGCCAGGTGTTCCCAGGATGAGGAGAGTGAAGGCGGAAATGGCAGGCTGGCAGGGTCTCCCACGGCAGGACTTCCTCCCTTCTCCGCTTATTCCGAGCTCCCTCCCAGCTCAGAGAAGCAGCCCAAGGCGCCTCCCTGCAGAACGGGAGCCTGATCCCCCGGCCGGAGGCCCCCTCCGATCCGGCTGTCCTTCGGCGAGGTTCAGATCCAAATCACTCATCGTTACCCATCGATCTCCCTACTCACGGCTATTATTGGGCTTTGCTATGTTATCCTTTGATCTGACGCCTTTTAATTAAATTGAAATTGACTGCACCGTTTCTGGCATCGACTTCAGTTGTTGGGCTATTTTTAAGAAGGCTGAAGGCGGCTGAATTAGGATGGCACGTTCGGCTGCCGATAAAAGCTTACGATGAAAAATAACAGAGTGTGAGCCTTGGGCCAGGGAGGCCACAGCCAGCTCTGAGGCCATCCACAGGCAGAGGGCAAAGAGGGGCCCCACCAGGGATCTCGCCGCCCCCCCAGGTGGAACCACCTCTCTGGCTATACCTCCTTTCCCTGCCTGCAGGACTATCACCAAGACTGCTTGTGAAGTAGGGAGGTGGGGGAAAGGGTAGACCCCACCATGGTTCCTTGTGCCCCTCCTTGGGCAGAGTAACTCTTTGCAACTTTGTTGGGAGCATATCAGGGGACTTCTAGCCCCAGCTAGTCCTGGACACAATCTACTCCCTTTCCCTTATCTCTATTTGCCCAGCTTTTCTGGACAGAATAGTTTGGTCGCTTGAGCACCATTTCAAGCACACACACACAGAGACCCACACAGTACAACCAGCTCTGATTAACAGAGGCTCTTAGCTGGAGATGGTGCAGTGGACAGGCATCTTCATAAACAGAGAAGAGAAACCCACCTGCATCTTAGAGCCCTGGTCAATTTGTAGTTTTATTAAAGAGGGAAGGAGAGTCGAAGGCTCCCTTGGACTCCTTTGTTAAATTAAAAGCTGGAGACGTTTGAATATTTATGTCACGAGTTGATGAACTGTAAGAAAGCCCCCCAGAGAACAGCCCCATGTCCCTAATGCATGATAGACAATCCCCCCCACCTTTTAAATAATCATCTTGTTTTACCTGCCTCCATTTAAGTATATCAATTAAAAATGCATAACCTCTTAATGTATATGACAAGGATTACCGGCAAGGTTATTTCACTGCCGGCAGAAACTCCAGCCTAACCTCATTTTCTGTATCAGTGGGGTAGAACCAGTACAAAATGGAAGTCTTTTATTTTGTTCTGTGCATGGCACCCTATAGCGACAAGTCATTTTATTTTAAGTCAAGGGGAGAGAAGCAAGGAAAGGAAACCCACAGAATTTTACCCGCTGCATGGCAGCATTAAAAAGCAGCCAAAAGAATTCCCCACACACCAGCCCCCAGCTCCCCCACCTTCTGTGGATTCAAATGAGCAACAAAAGCAAAAACTGCGAGAAGGGTTGGGTTGGGTTGTGTGGATACATAGGAAGCAAATTACCTGGTTGATTGGCCTTCAGGGACTTCATGCACAAGAGTAAAACTGGATTCCCAGATGACAGGTGATGGCCACTTTGCTTTGACTACTGCAGGAGTTCCAAACACGGGGTCCCCAAAAGTTGCTGGACTTCAACTCCAGTCACCCCCAGCCACAATGGCTATGGATAATGAGAGTTGTAGCCCAACATCTCTAGACCCCAAACTGAGAACCCTGGACTTCTGTGACAGCCTCGGGAAAAGAAAGGTTGTGCCGCAGAGTCAGTGTCAACTCCTGGCGACCACAGAGCCATGTGGTTTTTCTTGGTAGAATACAGGAAGGGTTTACCATTGCCTCCTCCCACACAGTCTGAGATTATGATGCCTTTCAGCACCTTCCTATATTGCTGCTGCCCGGTATAGGAGTTTCCCATAATCTGGGGATTCGAACCAACAGCCTCCTGCTCTCTAGGCAGGTTGCTTCCCCGCTGCGCCATTAGGTGGCTTAGGATAGCCTTATGGAGAGTCAGATCCTTGGTCCTTCTGACTGGTAGCAGCTTCTCCACGCTTTCAGGCAGGCATCTCTCCCAGTCCTACCTGGAGATGCCACCAGGGATTGAGCCTTGGACCTTCTGCATGCAAGCAGGCAGGTGTTCTTCCACTGAGGTATGGCCCCACCCCCCTCAGGGGAGTATTTTAGGGAACTCAAGTGTCATCTCCCATCCAAATTCAAACCAAGGCAGATCCTGCTTAGTAAAAAGGACAATTCATGCTCACTACCACAAGCCCAGCTCTCCTCCCTGCCACTGCTCACTTTTCATATTCACACCACACACACCCAGTACAGATAAGGGAGGACCCACTTGGACATCTACACCTGAGAAAAAGGGTGAAGACAGGTATAACCGTGGGGCTGCCTCGAAGCCCCCCATCCTGGAGAAGGGAAATCTATTTCCCCTGGATTCATCACAGGTCCCTGGAGACAGCAGCAAGAGCAGCAGGGACGCCAGAGAGATGGGAAGAGGCTTTTACATCACATTCTGGGCCACTCCACCAAGAGATAAGTTAATTACTTTGCACTGAAACCCCTCTGGAAGTTGTACTGAATTGTTATAATCTCTTGTAAACCACCTTGGGGATCATCTGATTGAAAGGTGGGGTATGCAACTTTAAAATGGATGAGTCTTCCAGTCCAGAACCCACACTCTGGAAAAACACACAGCCCTTCAAACATGTGGCAAAAAAACAGCCATGGGCAGTGCTGATGGGCCAGCGCTTGTGATGTCACCAAAACACGCCCCCCCATCCCCAAAGCATATTTTCAAAATGTTCATTTTTGTCTAAAGAAATCAAAGACTGAGTGTACATTTATACATTCAGCACTTCAAAAGTGTTTGCCTTCAGAAGGGCAGGCAGCTTTCCGGAATACTGATGGCTAATCCAGTATTTTACCTGATAAAATGTACGGCTGTCAAGTAAGCTGCAAAGACTGGCTCACACACTTCTTGGCCACTCTGTGGCTTCCCTTTCAGAGCAATGCCTCCTTCACTCGCAAACACTTTAAATGCTCAAAAGCATTATACAAATGCTGAACTTTAGGGGGCCATGACCAAGATTTCAAGAGCCAGTCCTGGGAAGGGATGGTGGGAGTGGGGTGGCAAGGTAACTCTGAGATATCCAGCCATTCTTCTGACCCAGGTCAATACGCTTGTGACAACGCAGCAGAAGTGAAATGTTCCATACTGTCTCCAATGTTCTTTAACATCTACGTGAAACCGCTGGGAGAGATCATCGGGAGATTTGGTGCAGGGTCTTGTCTTAGTATGCCGATGACACCCAGATCTGTTTCTCCATGTCAGCATCATCAGGAGAAGGCATAACCTCCCTAAATACCTGCCTGGAGGCGGCAATGGGCTGGATGAGGGATAACAAAAGGAGACTGAATCCAGATAAGACAGAGGTACTTATTGTGCGGGGTCAGAACTTGGGAGTCTATCTTGATCTGCCAGTTCTGGATGGGGTCATACTTCCCCAGAAGGAACAGGTACGCAGTCTGGGGGTGCTTCTGGATCCCAACCTCTCCCTGGTGTCCCAGGTTGAGACGGTGGCTCTAGAATGAGCTCCCTGCTCAAGCCTTCCCATCTCCGACAGCATTTTAAAAGTCTCTATAGATGTGTTTTTTCACCCATGCTTTTTAACTAGATTGTGGTTTTAAATTGTTTTAAGCTTTCATTTTTAATCTGTTTGATGTTGTAAACTGCCCAGAGACGGAAGTTTGGGGCAATCTACAAATTTGAACAATAAATAAATTCACATCACATTTTTAGGTGCACACCTAAGAGATCTGTGAAATGAATACCTAGGAGTTGAATGTATGTATGAGACAAGTGTGTATTTGGAAACATGGGAATCCCACTCACAGTGCTTGTCAAGACTGACTGCAGATTTATGCTGTCACAAACTCAGGTTTACTGTCACCCATCCGTGTAAAGGCCTGGCAGATTAGTCCAGGTGAACCCAGAGAAATCATCATGATTTTTATTATTCATGATGATGGCCGAGTGGAACTTCCACACCAGAAGGCAGTCTACCCCAGGTCCCCAGATACTTGGGGCAAAATGGGAGAGGGCCTTCACACCCTGCTCGCGGGGTACTTGCCTGCTTCCTGCAGGCACCTGGTTGGCTGCTGTGGGGAGGAGGATTCTGAGCACCTCCGTCTCAGCCAGGCAGGCTCCTCTTCCGTCCCTTAACCTAAGCAGTAATCTCTCCTTGCCCCATCCTTAGGAACATAGGAAGCTGCCATACTGAGTCAGACCATAGCTCCATCTAGCTCAGTATTGTCTTCTTCAAAGACTGGCCTCGGCTTCTCCAAGGTTGCAGGCAGGAATCTCTCTCAGAGGTCAGAGCAGTTATCTCAGCGGGAAAGAACACATTGGCCCCGGGGCCTGATGGTCTGACATGGCCTTTCTATAAGATTTACGCAGACCAGCTACTACCAGTTTTAGTAAAATTATTTAATTTTGTCCTAGACAATGGGCATTTAAATCAGTCCTTTGGGGACGGCCTCTTAATTTTTTCCCCCAAGAAAGGTGACACCACTTTACCACAAAACTGGAGACCGATAACCCTCACAAATATCAATTACAGAATCTTTGCCAAAATCCTAAATAATAGATTGGCGAAAGTGGCCCCTAAATTGGTCCACAGCTTGCAGACAAGCGCTATCTCGGGAAGAAAGATGACAGACTCATTGTGTCTGCTGAGAGAACTTTTTTACTCTATACAGAATGAAAGTTAGAAAGGTCACCTCCTCTTATTGGATCAGGTTAAGGCCTTTGACAAAGTGAACCACAATTATCTGTGGACATTGTTGAAAGCTAAAGGTATACCACCCCTATTCATTACTTAGATACAGCTGCTCTATACGAATGCAAAGGTGACACCACAGATTAAGGGATGGCAGGGCGACCCGATCATTTTGCCTTCGGGTGTCCGCCAAGGATGCCCACTGAGCCCATTACTTTATGTTTTTGCCCTGGATCCGATCCTGATCAGGATTCAGAGAGAACCCCATCTGCAAGGACTCTCGGTCTCTATCCCTCCGCCCTGCGAGATCTTCCCGGGAGAGAGGAGGAGGGAGAGTGAGGGGATAGCCGAACCACCTGTCCACTCAGAACCGCATTCTGAGTTTAGGGTAAAATTTGTAGCTCATGCCAATGATGTTACATTACTGTTATCGAATGAAAATGAAATATCTGTAATACTAGACCTCTTCTGGGAATATGGCAAGATCTCGGGCTCAGAATTAAATGCTGGCAAAAGTGTATTTGTTAAAATGGACCCCGGACGCCAACAACTCTCGTGCCTACCCATCTCTGAATGTAAAAGCGAAGGGGCCCCAGAGTCCAAACTGAAGTGGGTAGATACAGTAAATATTTTTGGGATTGAATATGGGATTAAGGAAAAAGTCGGGGGGGGGGGAATTGGACAGATTTGGAAGAAACAGTAATGCTTAAAATCACCATGTGGAAAACATGGAGCCTCGCCATGTACCAGAAAGCGGTTTACATCCGTACTTACCTGATACCCCCGGTGCATAACCTGGCGGTAGTCTGTCCTCCCCCGCTCAATCTCCTTCGGAGAGTTGAAAGCTAGATCTTCCATCTAGTATGGCACACAGCGTCCTTCCCTTTGGCCCGTGCGGTAGCATTTAAGGAGGTTGAGCGGGGAGGCCTAGCCCTACCTGCCCTGCAACCCTATTTTGTAACTGAATTCATGTCCTACAATTTTGGAAACTGGATTTTCGTGAATGTGCATAATATGTCCAACCTCCTGCAAAAAACCTGGGTCTCGCTTTTCGCTCTGCCTTGGTGCAAGTCAGCATGGGGCATAGCATGGTGGGGGAAAGGATCTTTCAATGGTAATATCACACAAATATTAAAAAGAGAACACCCGGACTACTTGAGAGATTTGTTATTCTCACTTAAAAAATGGAAGGTTGAACCGGATCTATTTAAAGGATCCTCCTCAGTTAAGCAGCTAAGGAAAACAATTTATGGAGAGATTCTAGAAGTGGGTTTCTTAAAACCTGATTTAGAATGTAAACGCTACAAACACCGCACTTCACAGTACTTGTTGCAACCCGATCACCCTATCGCTCTCTTTAAGGAGAAAAAAGTCCCTTTCCATTTATGGGAAACAAGGTGGCGCTTATACCATCAAGTACTACCACTTAATGCGGCTAAGCCATGGCTCCCAGAGGACCAGCAAGAGTGCCCTAAAATCACCTGCAAACAGAAAGCTAGTGAGCTAGGCAAAACATTCAGGGAAACCCACTCACATTTCTTAAAAGAGTGTGTGGTAGCCAAAAGAGTGTGGCAGGGAGTAAGCAAGCTGTTAGAGTGGCCTGATTTGGAAAAACAGACTTGGGAAGAAGAAACCTCGGGTTTGAGCGATAGAACCTCCTTTCGAGGTCCCAGAAAGAAACCTTCAAGGAAACGGGACAGAACGGGTGCCCTCATACTAGGGAATTGGAACGTTCCCCTTCTCGTAATCAGGTTAGTAAACCTGTATGTCATTTATGCCAGAGTTTCTCAACCACCGGTCCGGGGACCGCTGCCGGTCCCCGAAGGGTTGAGCGCCGGTCCCTGACTGGGAGTCAAACCCCCCCCCCCCCCAACAACTGCAATCAAGGCACTCACTTCCTCAATTTTGCACATGGTACGGAAGAGGAAGAGTATCACCTTCTTGTCCCTTGCCTCCACGTGCTGCTGTGATCTTCCTACAGCTATTTTATTCCCTATCTTTACAGCTTCAAACTGTATGCGGTGTGGGGGCATGAAAAGGTATGCCACCTGAAGGGCTGCCACTTGAAGGGCTGCTGGTTCTTGCATGCTCATTGTTTGCAGCCAAAGGTTGATTGATTGAAACCCAGCTGCCTATTGTGGTCGAGGCGCCTTGAGGGGGAACGCTGTTTCCCTCTTGCATCGGTGGGGTGTTGTGGTCCCTCTGCCCCCTGTAACCCCCTGGTCTGCACCGCCGGTGGAGGACGGCGGTCCCCTTTATGACCTCGCCGGGTGCGGGGGACAATCTCTGGCCGGGATCATGCCGCGGTGAGGGCTAAGCAGAGGAGGGAGGGAGGAGGGCCGCCCTGGCTCACCTCACAGGTATGCGCGGGCAGCATGTGGGACCACGTGAGCTGCGTGGCCCCAAAGGCAGGCTGGTGTGATTGGCTCCCGCAGGGGAGTTGGGAGGGGGGCACAGAAGTGCACATTGTGAGAGAGGATGGGGAACACTTGCTACACTCTGGTGCGCAAGCACAGTGGCGGCAGCTCTTGGACCCAGGCGACCTTCCGAGTGCAGTCCGGTGCACCATTGCCTCACCCACCCTGAACAGTGCCTCGTCTCCCCAGCGAGGAAAATGAGGCATCTACCACTACAACGCCCCACACCCTCCGCCATCTCAGAATCACCCCCTTTCTTTTAATGCCAGGTCTCCACCGCTCTTCTTCACATTTTCTTTCACCATTTAAAAAAACCCAATTCCCAGCACCTGCCATGTAACAAATTTAACGAGTTTTGGAGGAGCTGCACGGGTTTCATTAGGTCCACCTCACAAAGTGCACATCTAAGAGCAGGATCCAGATCAAGTCAGGTGATCATGACCAAGCAGCATTGACACAAATGAGAGATGATTAAATTAATTTCAGTGGGTGGTCGTGACTAACGTTGTCTGGATCCTGCCCTGCGACTACACAACTCCTGCTAAAACTCCACCTCCATCATGAGAGGGTTAAACTGTAGATTTCCGGCTCTACTGAGCTTGCCCTGCTCTCCTCTCCTCACCTCCTTTTTGCTTTGCTTGACATCCAGCCTGATGAAGCATTTGGGGGGATTCAAAGCTTGCTTGTGTGTTGTTTTCATTGCCCCCATGTAGCTTTTGAATTTTTCTAATGGCCCAACATCCCCTCTCCATTGAGTAATCACAAGCACCTCCACCCCCACCCCACACATACTGAAGACATACTGGAGACAAATTTGTTCACCCAGGCTTTTAGATTCAGGGGTTCTCAACCTTGGGTATCCAGACGTTGGTGGACTTCTACTCCCATAATCCCCAGCCATAATGGCCAAATGCCATTGTGGTTGGGGGTTATGGGAGTTTAACTGAGGGACCCAAGGTTGAGAACCCCTAATATTCCATGTTTGCAAAAGATTCCAAATTTAATTATTTTAATGCTTATATTATTTTCATTCTAAACTGCCCAGAGATGCAAGTTTTGGGCAGTATAGAAGTCTGATAGATAGATAGATAGATAGATAGATAGATAGATAGATAGATAGATAGATAGATAGATAGACAGATAGATTTGAAACCCCTTTACTAACTGCCGGTCCGGGAAACTGCGCATGAAGAATGTAGCGGTCCTTGAAACTCTGCACGAAGAATTTAGCGGTCCTTGACTCCAAAAAGGTTGAGAAACACTGATTTATGCAATGCTCCTGCATAGGAATAGGGAGGGAAGACGCGACCAAGAGGTTCACGCAGATGAGACAGTAAATCTCTTCTGGAAAAGTTTGTACGGTTAGTGCAAAAAGACAAGAGTATCTCTTCTAAACAGCAATGGGACAAATTGTGGAAATGGACGTTGGACGTAACACACACACACACCCCATTACCTGATGTGCCTTGAAATCCCCCACCCCCGAGTTACAGTACTACCTGCATATACTTCATAACCTTGTGGGTTTCCAAATCCTTGTGTGTAAATCTTTGTAGATATATCATGTACAAACAACCACTTTGTATATAATTGTGCTTTGGCAACGTACTGTATGCTTTGGTAGTTTGTTGGTTCAATAAAAAAATCTTGTCCTATCTTGGAGATGCCAGGGAAGGAACTTGGAGTCTAGCTGCTCTTCCCAGAGCAGCTCCATCCCCTGAGGGGAATCTCTTGCAGTGCTCATACTTCTAGTCTCCCATTCATATGCAAGCAGGGAGGACCCTGCTCAGCTAAGGAGACAAGGCATGCTTGCTACCACAAGACTAGCTCTCTTCCCTTAGCAAGGCTATTCATCAAAAGGCACTGATCATCTAGGTTCTGGGGTTCCCAATCTTCGGTCCCCAGCTGCTGCTGGACTACAACTCCCATGCAGCCATTGTGACTGGGGATGATGGGAGTTATAGTCCAACAATATCTGCAGACCCCTGGGCTATATAGCTCCTGCATGTTAGATTAAAGAAAACCTTGAGTGTAACAAATCTACACATCTCCAACCCCTCACTGGACAAAGCAGCACCCTTTTAAAATCGTGGATTCTCTCATGTTTAGCAGGAGGAGAGCAACTGGCCCTATCCAACCTGAGCACACCATCTCTCCAGTGGCTGTTGCTAATGTCTACTTTATGTTTCTTTTTAGATTTGGAGACAGGGGACTACCTTTTTATTTATGTTTTATGTAAACCACGGCAAGGCCTTTTTTTTTTTTTTTTGAAAAGCAGTCTATAAATATTCATAGTCATAGCAGTAAGTGCGATGTTTGTGTGTGTGTGTGTGTGTGTGTGCGCGCGCGCACACACACACACACACACAAAAACCCACCAGGCTTCAGGGAGTCTGTAAGCCCAGCAGTATTTTTCAGAATCAAAGCAGGGAGAGAAAGGGGCCTCAGAGGTCTCAATTATAAGTTATTGGCACTTGTGACTCAACAGAAAAAGCAAGGAGGAATCATATCTGAGATTTAAACAAACCCACCACAAAAATCTTCCTTTAATACAGTGACGTTACGAACTTCACAAAGTTTAAGATTTGATTACTGGAACACAAAGGAAGAAGAGAGAAAGGGCAGCCCATTCATTACGGGCTTTGACAGGCGCCTGGGTTTAAAAATGCTGATTTCCACCACCCTCTTCCCCTCCTTCCCCCTCGCCCCAGCATCCACCCTGCCTGCCCCTCGAGAAGTTGTTTTTGGGGCCGGCCCAGCCAGCCAAGACGGCGGCAGCCGCAAGGGACAGCAGGATGTCCAGTGTTGATTGGGAAATCCCTCAAGGGGAAACACACCCAGTCCCTGCCCAGGGGGGCGATGGGCCAAGAGGGTCTCTGTGCTGCAGTGCCCACTGATAGATCCCTCCTCTCCATTCTGTTGTACAGAAGGCGGCGGAGGGGGGAGCTGTAATGGGGAGTGAGGAGAACACACGATTGCGCCTCCCCATGAGACAACAAAGCAGTGAGGGAGGCAAAATTACCCACCCACCCCAAAAAAGCATGAGGCCACCCGTCTTCACTCAGAGTCGCACCACTGAAGATGAACTGCTTGAGAGTCAACACACTGCCCATTGGGGCAAAGGCTATGGGGTGGGAGGTGTGGAGTCAAGGGCTCCCCATCCCTAATCTGGGGGCATTGGGGGTCATTGACAAGCTGTTCCTCTGCTCACACTTATCAATAGTTAATTGGATGCTTTTCTGTTCCAAAGAGCACACAGAAGGGAAACCTACATAGGAGGCTGCCATATACCGAGTCAGACCACTGGCCCAGCTGGGTTAGCACTGTCTACTCAGATTGGCAGCAGCTTCTCCAAGGAGTCTCTCTGAGCCCTACTTGGAGATGCCGCTGTGGAGGGGACTTGGGGCCTTTGGCATGCAAGTAGGCAGGTGAGCTATGCCCCCCTCCCTGGGGAATATTTTACAGTGCTCACACATCTCCCATCCAAATGGAAACCAGGGCAGACCCTGCTTAGCCAAGGGGGCAATTCCTGCTCGCTACCACAAGACCGGCTCTCCTCTAGTTGGTGAGGCAGTTATCACAGGGAGGAGGTCCTCAGCTGAGCGGCCATGGCTGGAATCAAAATGCTGGGTCCATTGTAGAAAACACATCCAGCAGTTTGATTACAAGGATATTCGAATTAATTTTATTTCTTCTTTTGTAATGGAATTTCCTGGCCACACCGATGAGTTTCATTTAGATTATTTGCAGTCAAATTTTAAAGACTTAGTTTCTTGGAATGTTTGCAAAGAACTCACCATCTGGTTATTGTTTGCAGTTGTTGTCTGTTTATTATTGCTGGTCAGTGACCGAAATAAAGATATCTATCTATCCATCCATCCATCCAGCAGTTTGACATCGTAAGTGTGTCTCTTCCTATTGTTGTGCATTATTTCCCTCCCCAAATAATGTGTTGGAATTCAGCCCAAACAGCAAAGGTTGTGTCATTCAGAGAGCATTTCCTGCTGGTGTCTTGGTATTCTTCGGCTTGTGATTTGCCAACTGCAAGAAGCTAATGCAGGACGCATCTATTTAAATGGGCCTCTTGAGTGGCCCTTCTTGCTCCCCCCAGTTTCCCTGTGGAGTCCAGACACCCCCCCTCCTATCTCAGGAATCCTCTTCGCCTGTTTGTCCCTGCTTGGCCAAAGAGGGTCTGAGAACGCCACGGCCTTTTCTGCTCTCCGAGCTTCAACTTGGCTGATTGCTGGACCAGGGCTGGAATCATAATTCCGGCTGGCACGCCGACAACCATGGCTTCTGGCGCTGCGTGCACATCCTGTTTGGGCAGCACAGCTAAGACTCTTGCGCCTGTTTCCTAAGCAAGGCTCCATTCTGAATGGCGGGGTGTGCTCACTGCAAAGCGGCGAGGAAAAGAGCACACGGCAGCATCCAAGCGCAGCCCTGTAGCAGTTTCTCCAGCAGAGAGGATGTGGCAGCCACGGGGCTTGCATTCAGAAGGGCACTGTGGGCCTCGCAGGCACTTTGGTCTGCTGCTTATAAACGGATTTCAACCGTTCTGCACCGGGAGGCAACCAGTGCCCTCAGCTAACAGCAGGTGACACAGTGCTCTGACACCAGAGATGTAATCCAGGGTTGACAGCTGGTGGCTCCATTTCAGTTCTCACTAGGCAACCCTGCATCCGTCCGCAGAGGATGTTGGGCAACATCCTCCCTTGTGGCTGGAGAGGAGGGCCGTGGTAGTCCCACAACATCTGGGGACCGCCGCCCCCCCGCCCCCCCGGCCACCAAGGCTGGCAACTCCCAGCTTAGGAGGCTGCCAGGGAGCAAGAAAGGGGGGGCTTGCGGATGGCTCTGGCAAGGTGCTGCAAGTTGGCCAGCATGGCCGGCTGTGAGCATGATCCGCGAGCCCAACTCGGCAACATACACTGGTGGAGACAAGCTCTTGGATGCTGCCTCCACCATGTTGGGAAAACGTACACAATCCAGAGGTCACTGTTCAGCAACCGCGGCAAAAGCTCAAATGACTGGTAGCCAAACCTTTTAATTCCAACAACCACAACCCTCCTTCTGACTTGGAAATATTCCCTATAAATCACCCTCCTGAGGATCCAGAAAGAACAAGGACAGCTTCTGGATTTGTAGGTTTAACTCCCTAAACCCCGCGTCACCCCCTCCCCATGGCCTCAATCTGGAAGGTAAGCCCCAATTTTCATCTAGCCTTATGATCCTTTTTAAAAGGAAACCGAAAGGGGGAAACAACCCCCTTCCGAGGGGCCCTCTCCAGAGAATTCTTCCCTCTCCAGCGTTCTAAAAACTGTCACCTTGGCTCCTTGTGTTCATCTGAAATCTTCACAGCGTTACTGATGAAGGCAGAAGCCCACATGCTTAACTAAACAGTTTTAAACCTCTCCTCTCTGGCTATTCACTTATTTACATAAATTATAACAGCCTCCTTCCAGGATCCAGGGTCTGCAGCAGTGCTGCTTCGTTTGTGCTTGCTCTCAATTACGTACAGTAGATCTAATTTCACATCTTGGAAGGACGTTGCCCACCATCTCCCCCCACTACGAAGGCAACTATATGGGTCAGGAACCGATGGGTCTTTCCCAGAATGCACCGGTGGTTTCAGGGGCCGCTGGGAAAAAGAGGGAGCGGAGCAGATGAGCTACAGGCTAAAATCTAATTCTTGCAATAACATTTACTGCTTAAAAAAAAAAAAAGCAGCTAGATGCTTTCCCAGAAGTGTGTGTGTGTTTAAAGAAGAGAGAAAGTGAGGGAGGGAGTGCCCTGCATCATCTAGGAGAAGAAACAAGGGCAAAGAAAAGTCACTTACAACTGCAATCTTTGTTGGGTCATTTAAATTTTGCCTGCAGGGTAATCCCAGCAGGTTGGGGATCTGCATGTTATTCGGCAGCATCCACAGTAGGGAGGAAAGAGCCTAATCACTCTGCTCAGATAACAAGAGCGGATTTAGGCCCGGAGGTGGGAGGCAGATTCGGAGAGATTCAGCCGAGCAGCAGGAACTGCCAGGAAAGTTGGGCAAGTCTGCTGGAAGTGGCAGGTTGCACTGCACAGTCAGATCACGAATCGCACAGGCGATTTCTGCTGGGCTGGAGGAGGAGGACTGGGTGGCCCTTGCCACAGCACCCCTGAAACACGGATACGGACACTGGTGGGTGCACAAAGCGTCCAGAGGAGAGCCCCACCCCTGCACAGGCACTGCACGCCTGGAGGTGTCCAAGGGGGCTGGGGCAGGCTGCAGAAGGCAGTGGGGGAGCCGTGCGCGGGGCCAGAGGACCAGCCACACCCGCATAACCTTGGAAGTGTGCGCACGGGCGGTGGGGAGGATCAGCATGTGCCTTCGCTCTCTTTCCTCCAACTGAAGGGGGCTCTTTCTCCCAGAATGTACACACACCACATTGCACTGGAGCACCGTTATGTCTTTAAGGAAGGGCTGTGGTGCCAAGCCGATGGTGGAAGGCGCAGGTGGAGGGCTGTGTCTTGTGGGCCACGTGAGGGTGCCTGGCCTCCAAGGAATGGAGGGAAAGGCTCACCCAGAGTCAGAAGCCAACTGGGATTTCGAACGGAAGGGCAAAGGGGCAGGCGAGAGCCCCGGCAGGGATGTTCTACCCGGAGCAAAGGCAGGGAGAAGGGCCGGACTTCCTGCTACCTGAAAGTTACCTGAGAATTCCTGACTCCTGGGAGCAAGGAATGGAAGTTAATGACCTCCTACTCTGAGGGAGAAATAAAGTCTCTCAGCAGAATCCTGCAACCTTCTCAGCAATGGCTGAAACTCTCTCTCCTAATGGTCTAGCTAGCTCGTCTACCTGGAAACCACTTAGAGCAGGGGTGGGTGGGCAAACAAGGTGGGCAAACTACAGCCTGTGGCTGGGGATGATGGGAGTTGTAGTTCAACAACAGCTGGAGGGCCAAGTTTGCCCACCCCTGGTTTAGATGCAATGCATGTGTTGACTAACCTAAAAGGCTCCAGTGGGTCTGAATCTCTTGCAAGGAAGGAGGAAAGGAGGGAAGGAAGACACGCACGTAAGATACTGTCTTCTACTGAGTCAGACTCTTGGTTCATCTGGCTCAGACTTGTCTACCCAGACTGGCAGTAGCTTCTCCAAGGTTGCAGGCAGGGGTCTCTCTCAGCCCTACCTGGAGATGCTGCCAGGGAAGGAACTTGGGGCCTTCTGCATGCAAGCAGGCAAGTGCTCTCCCCCTGAGCTAAGCCGACATCCCCTATGAGGAATGTCTCACAGTGCTCACAGGTAGTCTCAGGGCAGACCCTCCCTAGCAAAGAGGGTGATTCATGCTTGCTAAAGACCATCTCTCTCTCTCTCTCTCTCTCTCCTCCTCCTCCCCCCCCATATACACATACATACATAAATACAAATACACACACACACACACACACACACAACTTTCCTTTCAAGCCCATCCATCTGAAAAAAAAGAGTCTACAAATTCACAGCCGGTGGGGACCACTGTTCCCTTTAAGGCATGCGCACGCTCACAAGTTTTCTGATGTCCGCTCAGTTCATTTTAGATCCCGCTCAGGTTGAACCAGGAAGGCCCCATTCTGAATGCACATGGTGCGCAAACCCTGCTTTGATACTGCCACCCAGAACAAAACTCATTCTGCACAGAGATGGGGAAGAAATAGAGGGACCACTGCCAGTGGGGACCGAGATGTCCATGACGTTCACTGCAAGCTTCCATATAGTGTGCTCTATCCCTTTGCTTAGCACGTGTGCTCACTTGCATTAATATCATGGCTCTGAAATACCATTCATTGAGTTAAGTCTGGTTCTCCCACGGAGGGCAGCGAGGGCCATCTTGCTTTGTGCTGGAGCACTGCAACCCTCACCCTCTGCAACCACCCCTCTCCCTGGAAAGATGCAACCCCCCTGCAACAATGGTGTGCAGCAGTGAGGTTGTTTGGGGGCACTAGCCTGCAGGCTTACTTACGGAGGAGTACAGTATCAGGGAGCAGGGGCCTCTACAAAGCCAATACACAGAGCATGGAGGTGATGGCCTTCTTCTGTTTGTCCCAAGCAACTGATACTCAGATATACTGCCCCTGAACACCTAGCTAGCAAAACCAAGGGAGACAGAGCTCTCCTCCTCCTCAAACATATCTAAAACTGTTTCTCTGCTAGTGGCCACCCTCACATCCTGGGGCAATGAACTTCATAATTACACATCAGTACAATTTAACAGGCACCAATATTAAAGGAACCTGTGAACGCATCAAGAGAATAAAGGTGTCATTTGATTGTGATTTGTCACTCCGCTAGAGAAGCAGCAAGCTCAATATTACATTTTGCAGGGGAGGAGAAATATCCCCCTCCACACAGACTTTCTTGCAGGTCAGGACGGTGGTTACTTCTCAAAGGTTCCCACAGTTAATTAAAGTTTTGAAGAGGGTTGGAGGAGAGCAGGGAGAAGATTTTAATTTAAAGTTATGCTTAATCCCAGACTTGTTTATGGCACTTCAGAGGCCACATTGAGGAAGAATCAGAAATATGCCACGACAAATTAAGAGCTCTACCATCTTAGAAATTCAGTAGCTTTGGATAAATGCCATGGACATTTACACATTTTCTTCTTAAGGCATTTCTATAGCCCACCTCTCAAGCCATATCATCCGCAAGGCAGCTGACAATATTACAATCAGAACATCATAAAACTGTTGGACAGGAAAAGAATTGCAAAGGTTGCGACCACTTTGAGAGACGACTTCCTTCTATCTCCCCCACATCATGATATTTCAGACCCACAGAGTGCTCAGAGGTGAGTTCTTGATGGCTGGTTGCCAACTCTGAAGCTACCCTACTCCCAGGGACATGCCAAAACCCAACCATGAAGGTATCAGGGAAATAATCTAAGTCCGCAAGTGTTAATTAAACATTAATTCACGAGTGTTAATTAAAAAGGTGGATCAATAATGGTGAGCTTTTTTAAAAAAAACAAAACAAGTTAATCTTTCATAGACAAGCGAGCCACAATCCTAGGCTGCAAGTGCCACCTTAGAGTGGAGGTTCTCAAACTCGGATCTCCAGATGTTGCTGGACTTCAACTTCCAAAATCCGCAGCCACAACAGCCAAAGGGCATCAGCCTTTAGGGAAGTTGAAGTCCAGCAACAAGTGCAGATCCAAGTTTGAGCACACCCGTCTTAGAGCAATGCCTTCTCCTCTCATCCACAGGAAGGAATAGGCTTGCAAAATGAATGAAGGAGGATGGCCAAGTGGCTTTATTTATCACATTAACGGTTTGGGCCCTGGTTACCTGAAGGACCCACCTGCTTCCAAGGGTTTCTGCCCACCCAATAAAATCGTTAGGGAGGCCTTTGCTCCATGTGCCAACATTGAGAGAGGCTAGGTTCCCGTGCACACAGGACAGGGCCTTCTCTGTTGTTGCCCCAAGACACTGGAATGCTCTCCCAGTGAGTGTTCACTCTATGTCAGCTGTGGCTCCTTTTCAAAAGCAACTCAAGACCTTTTTATTTACTCAGGCTTTTACCTCCTAGAGCAGGGGTGGGGAACCTTGGCCCTCCAGCTGTTTTTGAACTACAACTCCCATCATCCCCAGGGCTGGGGATGGTGGGAGTTGTAGTTCAAAAACAGCTGGAGGGCCAAGGTTCCCCACCCCTGTCCTAGAGGCTGCCAGGTTTCTCAGCTTTCTCCTGTTTCTTGGTGTTTTATGATTTTAATGTTTGATCAGTTTTAAGTTTTTAAATGCTACTTTTATGGAATTTTATTGAATTTCAACTTTTGTAAACTGCCTTGAGATGCTTAATGATAGGTGGCATAAAAACCGAACAATAAATAAATAAACTTATATACCACCCCATATAAAATCTCTAGGCAGTTGACAATTTAACATACAAAAATTAAAACCTTAAATTACACAAAACAAATTAAAATAGCCATCAATAAAATGGTAACACATTATCAATAGACACCCTGATAAAATAGGTGTATTGTCAAGAGTTTCCGGTGACTATACAAGTACGACACACAGAGGACCTTTGCCGAAAGTGCGTTTCAACCAAAGGTCTTCCTCGGGAGCAATTTTCACAAGGTAAAATGTCTGCCTTCAAGCCCCAGCCTCTTCGGCCATTGCGGCTGCTGGGGATTATGGAAGTTGTAGTCCAAAAACAGCAGGAGGGCCGAAGTTGAGCAGTCCTGTTCTAGAGCAGAGGTTCTCAATGTTGGGACCCCAGATGTTCAACTCCCATAATCCCCAACCAAAAGCCACTAGGGCTGGGGATTATGGGAGTTGAAGTCCAATAACATCTGGGGACCCCAACACTGAGAATCCCTGTTCAAGAGGCTGTGGAGAGAAGAGGGGAGAAAGAGGCATCTGGTCCGAAGATGGGACCACTGAGAGGCAAGAGACATACCCGAGAGACGTGGCTGAGCTAGAACTGTGATGCCCAAATAGATCTAGAGGAATCCCAGCATTCACACCCGGGGCTCCCCAATGAGAAGTGAAAGCAGCTGGGAAAGAGAGCTGGTCTTGCGGTGGCGAGCATAAATTGCCCCCTTTTCTAAGCAGGGCTGACCCTGGTTTGGGTTTAGCACTTACATTTATTTATATACCGCTCTATAGCCGGAGCTCTCTAAGCGGTTTACAATGATTTAGCATATTGCCCCCCAACATTCTGGGTACTCATTTTACCAACCTCGGAAGGATGGAAGGCTGAGTCAACCTTGAGCCCCTGGTCAGGATCGAACTTGTAACCTTCTGGTTACAGGGTAGCAGTTTTACCACTGCGCCACCAGGGGCTCATAGATGGGTTTAGATGGGTGACCCCACCTGAGCACCGTCTGCTGTGAGATATCCCCCTTAAGGGATGGGGCCATAGCTCAGGGGCAGAGCTCCTGCTTGCATACAGAAGAAGGTCCCAAGCTCTCTGCCTGGCAGCATCTCCCGACAGGGCTGGGAGAGACTCCTGCCTGGAAACTTTGCAGTGCCACTGCCAGTCAGTGCAGACAGTACTGAATTAGTTGGATCAAGGGCCTGACTTGGTAAAAGGCAGCCTCCTCGGTTCCTTCCAGTTCGTCCATCAGTACTGACCTTCCTTTATGTGTGCGGCCACAGAGAGAGAGGGAGGCGACGTCTAGGGTGTGCTCCCCGTTCACACAGCAAAAACACAAGTCTAAAGGGCCTGGGCACGTCCTCACTGTGCAACCCTCAACCCTTTCACTCCACACACAGAATCAATGGCAGACGCTATGTTTCTCCTTATACTTCTTTTATGCAGAAGTATAAAAGGGCTGGCAGAGGGCAGGATGTCTGAGAGCTGATCTATAGGATTAGCCACTTAGAGACGCGTAGGGGGAAGCTGAACAGGCCAAGACCTCCAATTTGTCACCCAGGTGGGCTTTGCCCCATATCACCACACTACTGCTAAATTGCCCAAAAATATAGAGCTCAAGGGCTTAGCCACGAGTCAAAATTACAGGAAAATGTGTGTAAATGCAAGCTGTCATTTCTATTAAGAACAGTAACCCTGCTTGGAATTTATTATATGCTGAGACACTTAAAACAGCTAGTCCAGCAATAACATATTTCCATTCAAAAAATCATTTTCATTTTCCCCCCTCTAATGATTTTCTTGCGGATTAAACCCAATCCAGCTGCAACCACAAGCAAGTTAAACATTTCCTTTCTATTAAAACATCTAAATCAGAAGATTAAAAACCTGCTTTGCATTTTTACAGAAAGGAACCGTCAAATCAGCAAGGCGGCCGCTTAGCTTGTATTTAATGCCAAAGAGTTCTGATGTTGAGAGGTAATCAATTTAGGTGGGAGGGGATTGCTTTAAACTTCTCAGAAGGTGAAAACAACCCCACACTTAAACAAAGCTTTTAATTATAGTATCTCTCAATGAACTCCTTCCAAAGCAGCCTTTCCTGCCAAAGCTAAGACGTTCTTTTTAAAAGGAAGTTATTGCCCCAGATTTTAGTCAAAATTTGTGTGCCAGTTCAAATGTACCAGTTTTTGAAGGCTTCTCAATTCAAAAAGGAGGTTCTAGAGGTAAAAATGCTAATGGCAGCTTAATACGGTGTACTATAAATCTCACACACAGGATGCCAAGGAGGAAATTTCTGATTTCTAGCTTCTGACATGCCTCCCACAGTCTTCCTTCCTAACTGGGCAAAGAGGGTCCTTTGGAGGGGATGGTTCTCTTGTACCCAGCTCGGGGAGAGCTGAGCGGCCAGAATTCTCCAGCGGCTCTTGCTGGCTATGAGCCCTTTGTGGAGAGGGAATCATCTTCCTACTCTTTTTTTCTATGCTTTGAAAACTTTTCTGCTGAAAGTAAATAAATACTACAGGTTTGCTGAAATGATGATGTGCCGTGGTTAAAGGAGGAGTGGGCTGTGTGCTTCCCCCACCCCCTTGAACAAACACCAACTCGATTAGCTTTGCTGTTAACCCTTCGCCATGGTTAACAGCTGTGATAACCAAAGACTGACTTTGAAACTAGTTCCAAAACCCTGGTTAACAGTGAACCCCAGTTAGCACTGACCTTTGCCAAGGCTGGTAACAGACATTATTAATTATTATATGATTATTACTATTATTATTATTTATTCGACACCACCCTTCCAAAAGTGGTTCAGGGCAGTTTACACAGAGAAATAATAAATAGATAAGATAAGATAAGATAAGATAAGATAAGATAAGATAAGATAAGATAAGATAAGATAAGATAAGATAAGATAAGATAAGATAAGATGGATCTTTGTCCCCAAATGGCTCACAATCTAAAAAGAAACAAGAGACAGACACCAGCAACAGTCACTGGAGGGATGCTGTGCTGGGGGTGGAGAGGGCCAGTTACTCTCCCCTTGCTGAATAAAGGGAACCACCACATTAAAAGGTGCCTCTTTGCCAAGTTAGCAGGGGTGAGATTAAGGCAACAAGGGGAAATTCATGCAAGAGGAGAAAGAGCAGAGAGAGAGCATCCAAGGATGCTGGTCACAAGCTTAAGAGGAACCATGACATCTGCACAGGCCGTTAGAACTGTTCTTGTCTTTGGTGTGATTCTGTCTTCTGCATGGAGCTCTATTCTTTGTTTTGTTTTGTTTTTATTTACAAAACAAGAGGGCGAACCTTCCAATTCGGTAGCAGAGGCTCAAAAATTTAATGGATGTTTTAAAAGATTATAATTATCAAATTATTAAATATTAAAACTGTTTGTGAATAATAGCAAGGTAATTATTTATGCCCCCATAGTGCTTCACAGTGTAAAGAAGCAATGCAGAACCAGAGAGGTTCAATAGCTGTGATCCATACTTTATACTCCTGTTTTCAGATCATTTTTAAATTGAAGCTGAATAAATCTCAGGTCTAAATTATTGATTGTGCTTTAGACGGGGCAGTAATTTATCTGTGCCTTGACAGAGTTCCAGAAACTCGGGCACATCAATTGATTTGCACCATGTATTATAATAATAATACTTAGCATTTATACAGCAGTTTTCATTTTCAAAGACAGTCACACACGTCAATTAATGACTTTTAAGAGCCTGCTCTTCTCAGGGAAAGAAACAAGTTGGCTGCAATTTATTCCTCCCACTGTTCTCCAAAGTTCCTAGTTCTCATCAATACAGGACAGTTTAAGCAAGCAGTTTCTTTCAACCCTGACAGGCAGGCCAAGAGTAGCGTCAGCAGCAGCATCTAATTCTGTGTGAAATGACAGAGATAGAATGTCTTTGTATACTGGGTTGCTCAAGGGCAGCTGACTGCACCCCACAGGGTGGTATAATCCACTGGCATAATTCTTGGTTTTAACATATTCTACACACCACTACTACTACTACTTATACACTGCTTTTCCACAGAAGTCCTCACAGCGGTTTATATAGGGAAGCAAATAAGGTGGTCTCCTATCCACAAAAGGCTCAGTCTAAAAAGAAATGTAAGGTAGACACCAGCAACAGCCACTGGAGGGATGCCGTGCTGGGGCTGGATAAGGCCAGTTGCTCTCCCCCTACTAAATGAAAGAGAATCGCCACTTTAAAGGGTTCATCCTGGCCCAGTGAGCTGCTGTATTGGTGCCTCCATGTGAAAAGACCACTTGTGTGCCATAAAAGAGGGCAACACGTGGACAGCAGCCAAGCTGAGCTTCCTGGGTCTGCGGGAATTCTGGCAGCCGCCTCCTTCCCAATAAGGTGCTTCTTCAGCAAAGCCTGGAGAGTCCTTCAAGCACATCCCTTCCTCTTCCTCCCAGACAGGAGAAGCCCAGCCATGCCCAGGAGAGGAGAGCTGGTCTGGTGGGAGCAAGCGTGACTGGTCCCCTTAGCTAAGCAGGGTCTGCCCTGAATGTATATGAATGGGTGACTAGATGTGTGAGCACTGGAAGATATTCCCCTTAGGGGATGGAGCCGCTCTGGGAAGAGCATCTGAGGTCCCAGGTCCCCTCCCTGGCAGCATCTCCAAGATAGGGCTGGGAGAGACTCCGGCCTGCAACCTTGGAGAAGCTGCTGCTAGTCTGTGAAGACAATACTGAGCCAGAAGGACCTATGGTCTGATTCAGTATATGGCAGCTTCCTAGGTTCCACTGCCACCGTCACACACACAGCCTGCCCGCCCGCCCGCCCCATAAGAGCAGTCTCCCCTTCCTCTCTGATATCTCTGGCATGTCTGATCTTCCCTAACAGTTCGGAGAGCGAAAACCAGCTTGCTGACTTCCTCTGGAGAGGCCAGCTTGCATGCGATTATTCATGGGCAGCAAGAATATATATTTTATTTATTACATTTTTATACTGCCAAAAAGGGGCATCTCATGGCGGCGCACACAAAAACAGAACCAGCCCAAGCACCAATAGAAGCAAATATATGCAGAGTGGCTTGCAGACATTTGAGAGCCCTAGGGAGTTGACAGAGCCCACAGCAGCCCCCCAGGGAGGGCAGCCGCTGCAGGAACAGCCCAGCAGAGTCAATGCTGCACCTCAGCCACGATCCTTTTGAGGGGTGCAGTTCCCTCAAACTAACACTGACCCAGAGCAAAACAGGTTAATACTTCACGTTAAGACGGTGCTATTTATGCAGCCTCCATGTTCAGAGGATGCAAAGCCAGGTCACCAGCAACAGACCAGAATATTTGACACTGTTGATTTCCCAAGGTCATTCTTGGGGCAGGGGGGACCACACCCCAATGCAGAGAGCTCAGTAATACGGCTTTCCACCACACACACACAAACACACACACACACCACGTTGCTAGAATGAGGCATCGTACTGTCAGCCTCCGGCTACACATGGCCAGTTCGACTCAAGTGTGAAACTAGATTTCAAAATTGCCTTCCAACGTGGGCAGCAAGCTTCCCCGCGCCCTGCCCCGCCCCGCCAATAGTCAAGTCTTCATTATGATTCCTTAAAACAAATTCTGGTTATAAAGCTGTTGCCATTCTAATGCCCCATTTGATTCCCAGCGTATTATTCAGTTACTTCCCCCAATAAGATAATTAGAATTGTGAAAGGATGAGGAAATCAGCTAACGAGCAAGCTTTTCGGAATTGTTTATTGGATTTTTGCGTATATGTATCTTATTAAAAGGCCCCGAGAAACAAAGCAGGGAGCTCTGAAGCAGCAAAGAAGCAAGCAAGCAAGCAAGCGAGAGAAAGCTATTAGCTGCCTCCTTGCCACACTGCTTCAGCTGCAGCCCCACAACTCTAGAGGAGGGCGGGAGGGAGGGCTTCAACTAGAAGCCTTAGGCAAACTTATGCGGGGGGGGGAGGCTCTTGCAGCTCTTGCTCTCTCCCCCAGGCTGAAGGGCCAACTTGAGGCTCTCACTACAACTCCCACCATCCCAAGCAACAACTGCAGTCGTCCAGCAGCTGGAGAGCCCTGCCCAAGGGCTTGACACTAGCGGCCAGTTGGGCCAACTAACCACATTGATTTAAAGCCTTTTCAACAGAACTAGCTCAATAAGCTCCATTTTAAGTGTCCTCGCCACCTAATGGCGCAGCGGGGAAATGACTTGCCTAGCGAGCAAGAGGGTGCCAGTTCGAATCCCCGCTGGTATGAGGAACACCTATATCAATATAGCAGCGATCCAGGAAGGTGCTGAAAGGTGTCTTCTCCTATGGTCAACCCCTCCTGTATTCCACCAAGAAAACCACAGGGCTCTGTGGGCACCAAAGGAGTCGACACCAACTCGAGCGCACTTTACTTTACTTTAGTCCGGGCAGGAAGCCCAGGAGGAGGAGACAAACTCTCTCTCCACTTTCTCCACACCATATCAAGTTTTATACGCCTCTATTATCATGCCTAAACTAAACAGGCCCCAAATTGTTGGCCGTTCCTCATACAGGTGTTCCAAGCCCTGGTCATTTGGGCTGCACCTTTTCCAGTTCTACAATATCCTTTTTGAGAGGGGATGACCAGAACTCCGCACGGGACTCCAAGGTGGCACCACCACTTGTTATAAGCGCACAATGATCCTGGCAGTTTTCAATCCCCGCGTGTGCAGTTGCCTACCCCATGGAATAACCTGCCTCACGGGGTGGTTGTGAGAATAAACTGTGCCGTGGCAAGCAAACCACACGCACTGCCCTGAGCTCCCTGGAGGAAGAATGGCATGGAAGTGAGTTTAGGTGTTTTACAAAGTCACCAACAAGAAGCCCGCAACAGAATGTCAGCACAAGGGAAGTTGAGAGATGGCAACCTAAGGACACTCTCTGTACCGAGTATTTGAAGCCACTTACTGAAGCAGATGTGCAGCCTCACCTTCTGTTATCCCAAAAGTATTTTATTTATTTATCTATTATTTTTTACATTTCTATCCTGCTCTTCCTCCAAGGAGCCCAGAGCGGTGTACTACATACTTAGGTTTCTCCTCACAACAACCCTGTGAAGTAGGTTAGGCTGAGAGAGAAGTGACTGGCCCAGAGTCACTCAGCTAGTATCATGGCTGAATGGGGATTTGAATGAGTCTCCCTGGTCCAAGTCCAGCACTCTAACCACTACACCACGCTGGCTCTTTATACAAGCTTGGGCTCAGAATCTGGATTCATCCACCTGCTGCAGCTCAACTGGGCTCCCTCTGCTTTGAATGACATTTGTGGGAGAAAGGGTGGGTGGGAACAAAACCACTAACACATTGCATCCCAGTGAATCCCAGGCACTCTCCAATGCTCCAAGAACATTATGCACGCACATGAAAACTCCCATGCATTTCAATGGCAGGGGCACATTTCTTTTGTATGCATGGGTCAACTCTCTCCTCTGAAATGAACAGGGAAGTTTTCAAGGCAATGAATGTGTATGAATTTCCATTCCCAGAAGAGAGGGGGTCGGATCACACCAAGTGCTCACAAAAGACTCCTTAAGAGGACTCAAGAGGTATGTGTTATCACAGTGCAAGGACATTTTCTTTCTTTTGGCACTGAGCCTTGAATGTGGTGGTGCAGGTGCCGGCGAGAGAAGAGAGGCGTCTGGAGCTCACTTCACAAGCCTGGGTGCTCCCCTCTTGGTTTTTAAAGTGCCTGAGCAGCAGCCCCCAGATACCACTCAGGAATTCTCAACCACTGGCACAGTTGGGACCTCACACTAAACCACAATCAATAAGCTCCCTAAATACTGTAAACAGCCAACAAAAACAGTATGAAGATAGAAGGTCGGCAGGGGAAGGGGCACTTCCCAGTGTATTGCACAGAGTGCCACATGTACAACTATTTGCCCCATGGGCAGAAGTCATGGGTGTGTGCTCGGTGCAAGGAGCTCCTGGCTCTCAGGGGACAAATCCGTTCCCTTCAGACCAAGGTGGCGGATCTGGAGAAGCTCAGAGAGACAGAGAGGCATGTGGACGAGACCTTCAGGGATGTGATAGAGGCATCCCACTCCAGGGCTGGTAGCTCCTCTGCTGTCAGGGAGAATGAAGGTCTTGGGCGAGGAGGACATCGGTCTGAGGAAGAGGGAAATGCTCCTTTAGAAGGGACCCCTTCCATGGATGATGAGCCCATATCCTCTCGCACGGGGGATACTCCTCTGGGGGGTGGGGGCCTCCTTGTAGTGGGAGATTCGATCATTAGGGGGATAGAGAGATGGGTTTGTGACCTGCGTGTTGACCACACGGTGACTTGCCTGCCTGGTGCGAAGGTTGCGGACATTACGCAGCGTCTAGACAGGCTCCTAGGCAGTGCTGGGGAGGAGACAGCTGTCGTGGTGCTGGGGAGGAGACAGCTGTCGGGGAGTGCTGGGGAGGAGACAGCTGTCGGCACCAACTATGTGGGGAAATGCAGTCGGGAGGTCCTGGAAGCCAAATTTAGGCTGATAGGTAGCATTTTGAAGTCCAGGACCCCCAAGGTAGCATTCTCAGAAATGCTACCTGTTCCACGCACAAGTACAGTGAGACAGGCAGAGCTGAGGGGTTTCAATGTGTGGATGAGACGTTGGTGCCGGGAGGAGGGGTTTAGATTTGTTAGGCACTGGGACACATTTTGGGGCAAGCAAGGCCTGTACAAAAGGGACGGGCTGCACTTGAACCAAGATGGAACCAGACTGCTGGCGCTTAAAATCAAAAAGGTTGCAGAGCAGCTTTTAAAATGACAGCTGGGGAACAGCCGATGGGAGCTGGGCAGTATCCCGTTTGGCAAAAGCCATCCTTTAAAGTGTGAGGCGGCAAAGAATTCAGATAAAACAGGGGACAGAGCAGAACCGCATAAAGAGCAGACGGGAGCCTGTGCCAGCAGGTCAAAGAGTCAAAAGAATAGCATACATCAGGGGAGAGATTCAGTGTATAGGTGCTTGTATGCCAGTGCCAGAAGCCTCCGAGCCAAGATGGGTGAGCTGGAGTGCTTGGTTGCTAAAGCAGAAATAGATATAGTGGGCATAACAGAAACATGGTGGAACAGTGAGAACCAGTGGGACACTGTTATCCCTGGGTATAAACTCTATAGAAAGGACAGGGAGGGGCGCCTTGGAGGAAGGGTAGCACTGTATGTTAAAGAAGGGATAGAATCTAACAAGCTAGAAAACCTAGGTGGACTGGAGTCCTCCACAGAAACCCTGTGGGTGACTATACAAGGCCGGAAAGGGAACGTGCTACTGGGGACATGCTATCGCCCTCCGGATCATAATGCCGACAGTGACTGGGAGTTGCAGGAGGAAATCAGGGAGGCGTCAAGGAGAGGCAGGGCTGTAATTATGGATGATTTCAATTACCCACACATAGACTGGGTAAATTCACATTCAAGTCAGAACAAAGAGGTCAAATTTCTAGATACGCTAAATGACTGTGCACTAGAACAGTTGGTCATGGAACCGACCAGAGAGAAGGCGACCTTGGATCTAATTCTGAGTGACACCCAGGACCTGGTGCGTGATGTCAGTGTCATCGACCCTTTAGGGAACAGTGACCACAGTGCCATCAAATTCAGCATACATGCGGGGAGAGAATCACCAAGGATGTCTAACACAGACATTTTGAATTTCAGAAGAGGAAACTTCTCCAAAATGAGGAGTATGGTGAAAAGAAAGCTGAGGGGGGAAATCAGGAGAGTCACTTCACTCCAGAGTGCATGGAGTTTACTCAAAACCACAATACTATAAGTCCAGTTAGATTGTATACCCAGAAGGAGGAAAGGTACCACTAAGGCCAGGAGGATGCCAGCATGGCTAACGGGTACCGTCAAGGAAGCCATAAAAGGGAAGACTTCCTTCCGAAATTGGAAGGCCTGTCCAAACGAAGAGAACAGAAAGGAACACAAACTCTGGCAAAAGAAATGCAAGGTGACAATAAGGGAGGCAAAAAGAGAGTTTGAGGAACATTTAGCCAAAAGTATCAAGGGGAACAACAAAAACTTCTTTAAGTACATCAGAAGCAGGAAACCTGCCAGGGAGGCAGTTGGACCATTAGACAATGAGGGAGTGAAAGGGATTATTAAGGAGGATATGGAGGTTGCAGAGAAGCTGAATGAGTTCTTTGCATCTGTCTTCACGGCAGAGGATACTGATCATATACCTGTTCCTGAACCAGGCTTTTTAGGGATGGAGGCTAGAGAGCTGAGTCAGATAGAAGTGACAAGGGATGATGTTCTAAACTGTCTGGAAAAACTGAAAGCTAACAAATCGCCAGGGCCGGATGGCATCCATCCAAGAGTCCTCAAAGAACTCAAATGTGAAATTGCCGACCTCCTTGCTAAAATATTTAACTTATCCCTGAAATCGGGCTCTGTACCAGAGGACTGGAGAGTAGTAAATGTAACACCGATTTTCAAAAAGGGATCCAGGGGCGATCTGGGAAATTACAGGCCGGTTAGCCTAACGTCCGTTCCAGGCAAATTGATGGAAAGCATCCTCAAAGATAAAACTGTAAAGCACCTAGAAGAACAGGCCCTGCTGGGAGTGAGCCAGCATGGCTTCCACAAAGGTAAATCTTGCCTCACCAACCTTTTGGACTTCTTTGAGAGTGTCAACGAGTGTGTGGATCAAGGTGATCCAGTTGACATAGTCTACCTGGACTTCCAAAAAGCTTTTGACAAAGTTCCTCATCAAAGACTCCTGAGGAAACTTAGCGGTCATGGGATAAGGGGACTAGTACATGTGTCGATTGCTAACTGGTTGAAAGACAGGAAACACAGGGTAGGTATAAATGGAGAGTTTTCACAATGGAGGGAAGTAAGAAGTGGGGTCCCCCAGGGATCTGTACTGGGACCGGTGCTTTTTAATTTATTCATAAATGATCTAGAAGCAGGGGTAAGCAGCGATGTGGCCAGATTTGCAGATGATACCAAACTCTTTTGGGTAGTGAAATCCAAAATGGATTGTGAGCAGCTCCAAAAGGATCTCTCCAAACTGGGGGAGTGGGCGACAAAATGGCAAATGCGGTTCAATGTTAGCAAGTGTAAAGTGATGCACATTGGGACAAAAAACCCCAACTTCAAGTATATGCTGATGGGATCTGAGCTGTCGGTGACGGACCAGGAGAGGGGATCTTGGGGTTGTGGTGGACAGCTCATTGAAACTGTCGACTCAATGTGCGGCAGCTGTGAAAAAGGCAAATTCCATGCTAGGGATCATTAGAAAGGGGATTGAAAATAAAACGGCTAACATTATAATGCCCCTATACAAAACTATGGTGCAGCCACACTTGGAGTACTGCGTACAATTCTGGTCACCACATCTTAAAAAGGACATTGTTGAACTGGAGAAGGTACAGAAGAGGGCAACCAAGATGATCAGGGGCCCTGCCTGGAGCACCTTTCTTATGAGGCTAGGCTACAACACCTGGAGCTTTTAAGTTTAGAAAAAAGACGACTGCGGGGAGACATGATAGAGGTCTATAAAATGCATGGTGTGGAGAAAGTGGAGAGAGAGAGAAATTCTTTTCCCTCTCACACAACACTAGAACCAGGGGTCACTCCATGAAATTGATTGCCAGGAGGTCTAGGACCAACAAACGGAAGTACTTTTTCACACAATGCGTGATCCACTTGTGGAACTCTCTGCCACAGGATGTGGTGACAGCCAACAACCTGGATGGCTTTAAGAGGGGTTTGGATGACTTCATGGAGGAGAAGTCTATCAATGGCTACTAGTCGGAGGGCTGTGGGCCACCTCCAGCCTCAAAGGCAGGATGCCTCTGAGAACCAGTTGCAGGGGAGTAATGGCAGGAGAGAGGGCATGCCCTCAACTCCTGTCTGTGGCTTCCAGCGGCATCTGGTGGGCCACTGTGCGAAACAGGATGCTGGACTAGATGGGCCTTGGGCCTGATCCAGCGGGGCTGTTCTTATGTTCTTTAAGGGAAAGGCAGCAACCATCAGTAGACAAAACCCAACCAAACAGACTTCGAAGCAACAAAATAATATTTAGCGAGCCTGTCAGAAACCTTGCACAGTGAGGTGGGATGTTTCCTCTTCCGCTAGCGATTTCCAAGGCAAGAGGATTTGCAGGGATGTCAAAACCAAGCAAATCCTGGCTTATTTTAACCACAGTTTGTGAAACAGCCAGGATTGTAGAAGTGGGATTGAATCCCAGACTGTCAAGGATTGAATCCCACAGGAGTGGGATTAAATCCCAGCCACTGGGAGGGACAAGTATCAAATCCACTCTCAACTATCACACTGAGGCACCTCAAGATGGTAAAACATGCATGCCAGCACATTTCAAGAACAGGCTCATTGGGGAACAGACAGGAAATATCAGTCTATACATTAATAATTTCCTAACCTGAATATACTTCTACTCTTCTCCTTTCTCTCCAATTTTTTTTTTAAAAGAACGTGGAGGATTTAAGAAAAACCAGTTTAGCTTTGGCACTTTGACAGAAAGGTGGGTCTATTAATGCAGCAAACATTCATTCCCAGTACAAGTGGTATCACCGATCTTAGTCCTGTATCTGTCCATACCTCATATTTAGCAGAAGGAGACAACCATCCTTAATCAAGCCAGCATATTGCCCCTCCAATGGCTATTGCTGGTACCTCCCTTCCACTTCCTTCTGGATAAAGGGTCTCCCAGGACCAGCAGCCCTCTTCTCATTCCTTGAGGAGAATGAATTCGGGCAGCCGTTAGGCGTACAGTGCAGAAGCTGGGGTGCAATGCAATGTACAAGGCAGAACAGGAGAGGGGAGCTGGCCTTGTGGTAGCAAGCATGAATGGCCCCCTTTGCTAAGCAGGGTCCACCCTGGTTTGCATGTGACTGGGAGGCTGCATGTGTTAGCACCATAAGATATCCCCCCAGAGGGGATGGAGCATCTGCATGCTTGATTGCAGGAGGTCCCAGATTCAGTCCCTGGCAGCACCTCCAGATCGGGCTGGGAGAGACCTCCAAGGCCTGCAACCTTGGAGAAGCTGCTGCCAGTCTGGGTCAACAATACTGAGCTAGATGGACCCAGGGTCTGACTCAGCAGAAGGCAGCTTCCTATGTTCCTAAGCCACCACTGAAACACAAACACAAAGTTTGCTGCACAAACTGACTAGCGCAGACAGAGCCTGTGACTCTCTGCACCCTGCACTCCTCGGCCCATTTGTTACCCCGTAATGGCTCTCTCAAAACTGGCTTCAAGGGGGGAAACTCTTCATTTACGCTACCCCCATTTTAATACTGCATTTGTGAAGAAAATTGTTTTCTTTCTAATATTGATACCCAAGGCGAATGCTCAGAGCTTATTAGCTGAATGAATCTTGTTCATGTGGCATTTTAAACCCTAGAGCGATTCTGGCTAACCAGCTTCTTTTGGTGCAAGCAAGAATGATCATGCAGTTAACACACACGAGGCAAGCCCAGAACTCCCAAGCTCTCCTCCCAATTTTGCCACGATCTCCCATGTGATGCTGGTTGAATTACGGGCCTCCAAACACAGCAGGAAGTGCGCAGCCCCCAAACGGAGATCAGGGCCTTGCCAGAGCAATTGCAGCACCAAGACTCCATGTGACAACAGCAGCAGAGGTGTGTGTGATGAGACAGCGGTGGTGGCAGCAGGTGCAAGGGTGGAGAGGAGAGTGGGCCTTGTGGTAGCAAGCATGCATTGACCCTTTTGCTGAGCTGGGTCTGCCCTGCTTTGCATTCGAATGGGAGGCTACATGTGTGAGCACTGGAAGATGGGGCTGCTCTGTGGAGAGCACTTGCATAAGGAAGGTTCCAAGTTCCCTCCCTGGCAGCATCTCCAAGACAGGGCTGAGAGAGACTCCTGCCTGTAACTTCAGAGAAGCCACTGTTCCATCTGAGAGGGATGCCCAGATGGTGTTGACTACAACTCCCAGAATCCCCAAGTGCAATGGCTTTGGCTTGGGGATTCTGGGAGCTGTAGTCAACAACATCTGGGAATCCCTGTTAGAGGGAACACTGGCTAGATAGACCAAAGTCTGACTCAGCAAAAAGCAGCTTCTAATGTTCCTCCGAAGTCACCTTTAGCGATTATCCACAGGGCAAAAATGACTTCATGGCTGGACAGTACATAAACAGGCAAGAGACACAGTGGAGAAGATCTGGCCAGTCGCCATCACCCAGGCTCAGACACTGTGGTGCCCAGACTTACACAGAAGTGGCAAAGCGTTCCCCATCTTCAGGCACCAACACAGTGCCCAGGGAAGGTTCCTGCTCAAGCCAAGGAAATGATGGTCCTTCTGGCTCCAATGTCTGCCCCTCATGAAAAAGAGCCAGAGGAACTGGTGCAAAGCAGGGGAGGGACCAGGAAGTCTAACCCTAGGCCCTCCAGACTCACCACCCACCATTCAAGCCTTCAGGGTCCATTCCCAGATTTAGCAAGGAGACGTCTATAGATTCCCCATACTTCCCCATTCCAACCGTCACATTATGCAGCATTTTACCCTGGGAAGAGACATTAATCCATCTGTCACTGGGGAGAGAGACATGGGCCAGGATCCCACGGGGCAGCCGTGATGTTCACACTGGAGATCTTGGGCCAGTCCAACTCGTTTGCAGCCTAACCTGCCTCAAAGGTTGTCACAGGTATAAAGCGCGTGGTTGGTGGGGCGGGGGCGGGGGGGGTGCTGCCGCCATGAGGGTCAAGCACTGTGCTCAGTCACAATGTAACCCAATGAGCCAGAAGAGGGCGTCACCAACTCCTCCCTTCCCTCGCCTGCTTCACCAAGCATCACGGGAGCCATGCCTCCTCAGTAAGAAAGAAAAGGGGCCCATAATAAATAAAAGACAGGAATTTCAATGCTCTGCATTCCATTTCCCTTCACAACTTGCCAAGTTTCTCCTGAAAGCTTCCAGAGAGCACTAGTTGAAAATTGGACTTTCCCCCTACTTCTTCCCATATTTATTTCATTTGCCTTCCCACACAATGACTTGAAGTGGGATGGACGAGGCTTAGAGGCAATCCGCTTTATTTTACAAGAAAGCTTTTAAGGCTGTCATGTTAGCAGCAGTCTAAGGAAGAAAAATACTTTTAAAAGGTTCCATCTAAAATGCATAATGACCACCCATATGCCTCCGTAAGGGGGAGGGGGAGACTTGAGTCACACCCAACCTGATTCCCCACCCCCACCCCCACCCCAGGAAAACTGACAATTGATTGCATTTTCTTAGTCCAGAGTAAACTCTTAATGGCTCTTTCCTTTCTTTGTGTTGGCGTTTGACTAGAAAGTTCTAGTTAAGTTTTGGAAGTGCGATGGAAGGAGTTTGCCAAGAGCTGGGGGGAAGAGCAAGCCCACAAAGCTCTTAACCTGTGGAGCATCAGAGCAGTGACCAACTCCAGGTAAAGCCGCATCTGGAAAGAGAGCAGGGAAGAGGTGAACCTTCAGGAGAGACCTTCGAAGCCTTGACATTTCTGCTGAGGTTAACTTGCAATGGGGAGTGGGGGGGGGGAGGATTCCACATCAGTGCAATGCAACAACTGCTTGCTAAACAACAGAGTCAAGCGCAGCAAGTATTTCTGAATGCCATTTTTTAAAGTGCCACTCTCCCCTGCCAAGCAGCTAGAAACAGAAAAGGGATTGCTTCAGAGCACAGGTTCAAGAGCAAACGCCCCTCACTGACAAGTAAAATAAGCTTTCTGAACCTCTAACCTTTGTAAGCTCATTCTGGACCTGGAGAAGCATGACTGGCTCTTTTATCGTCACACCATATGGCTGGTTGATTCAGTTTTTTTAAAAAAAACCACCCTACAGACGTCGCAAAATCTGATTGTTAAGCTCTGTAATGGTTCCCACTTCCATTTTTTGCAAGGGATTCTCCTTGTGCACAAAAACAGAATTATCTTCCCACATTCCTTCCACCTACCATCTGCTCAGCCAGTCCCTTTTTATACCTGCAGGACTTTGACATGCCTAACTCAAGCAGATTTACAGTCCAATTCTGCTCCTAAACTCGTCAGCAAAAGCGAGTCTCAGTTATTTCAATTGAACCTACTTGGAAAGGGCTTGGGACCTCAGCCCAACAGCTCCATTCTAGAGTGTACTTTTAGCAGAGCAGAATCCCTGGCTGTTAACAGCTAAAGTATTGAGCGGCAATATGGAAATCCAGTTCCAAATGCACACTGCAATGAAGCTCTCTAAGGGCCAGGGCTGGAATCTGGCCGTGCTTCTGAAATGAGAACTAAACCTTGCCATCTCCACCCCTGGGACTGGGGCCCCTCCTCACAGAGGTCAGAAGAACCACCAACTGCTCTGTGAGCAGGATTAGCAGCCGTCAAAGGCAACACCTTTCCTTGTTTTAATAATTTGCTGTTTTTATTGATTTTATGTACAGGTGAGCCTCTTTATCCGCAGGGATTCCATTCTCCGCCAATTTGGCTGAAGAACAGGGTGAAAATGCTTAAAGCATGGGAGCACCCCCAAGTTGATTCCAACTATTTACAGTATGTTAATTAGATGATAGGAGAGTGAAAGTACTAGCACAAGAGGGGGAGACAGTGCCTCCCCCAGCCCATTCCTGAGTCAAACTCGAGTAGCACTATGTCTGCAACTAGACCCTTCAAGAGCCCAAACAAATCACTCATACAGCCTCACCTACTTCACAGGGTTGTTGCGATGATGCAATGAAATAACACCACATGACATACCAAGCCTCTTTGGAGGAAAGGCAGGATAAAGTATTTTATTTTTCTATTCGTTACATTTCTATACCGCCCCAAATCAATTATCTCTAGGAGGTTTTTGTATTTAGAAATCAATGAAGTAGGATTGACAAGTAATTTTGGTGCCTTTTGCACAACCAGCACAGCACCCCCAAGTGGTCACTGCTGGTCTCTATCGTACATTTCTTTTTAGCCTGGGATCCCCTTGAGGACAGCTTATTGATTTTTCTATGTAAACTGCTCTGAGAACTTTGTTGGTATATAAATATTTGTAGTAGTATCCATTTTTATTTTATTTTTTGTCTGTTATGATTTAATGTGTTATTTAAGTCCTCTGTCGTGAGCCACCCAGAAAACAATTTATTACGGGGCGGCTTACAAATGAAGTCATTATTATTTTAATTTTTATTGTTTACATAGTCAGACAGGTGTTATTGACTGGTTTGTTTTATCCAGACATCGAGTCCTTCCAAGGACCTGGGATGGCTGAATTTTATTGTCAATTGTTATAGATATCATCACAGAATATCGGCTGTTCCCAGTAAAGCTGCTTTTTGTAACTGGCTGATGGTGATTTCTGTGGCCCCTCTGGTGCTGAGGTGCTCTTCAAGGAGTTTTGGAATTGCACCTAGGGAGCCAATTACTACTGGGATTATTTTGGTTTTCTTCTGCCACAGCCTTTCAATTTCAATTTGTGGGTCTTTGTATTTTGTTATTTTTTCTATTTCTTTTTCTTCTATTCTGCTACCCCCTGGTATTGCTATGTCGATTGTTTTAACTTGTTTTTCTTTCTTCTCGACTACACTTATATCTGATTATTGTGTGGCGGCAGTTTGTCCGTTTGTAGTCGGAAGTCCTATAATATTTTTGCATCTTCATTTTCTACAACTTTTTCAATTTTATGGTCCTACCAATTTTTGGCTACAGGTAGCTTGTATTTTTTGCAGATGTTCCAGTGTATCATCCCTGCTACCTTGTCATGCCTTTGTTTGTAGTCAGTCTGTGCGATCTTTTTACAACAGCTGATTAGGTGGTCCACTGTTTCATCTGCTTCTTTACAAAGGCGGCACTTGCTGTTTGTTGTTGACTTTTCGACTTTTGCTCTTATTGCATTTGTTCTTAGTGCCTGTTCTTGTGCAGCCAGTATCAAACCCTCTGTTTCTTTCTTCAAGTTTCCATTCTTAAGCCATTGCCAGGTCTTGGTGATGTCTGATTTTCCACTTATATTGTGCAAATATTGACCATGCAGGGGCTTTTTTTTTTCATTTTTCTGCTCAGTTCTTGACTTGTTCTTTCTTGTAGGCCTGCTTTCTTTCATTGGTGTTGAATAGTTTCGCATTATTGACCATTTGAAGTGCATCTTCTTCACTGTCCTTGATCTATTCTTCAAGGCCTCTTTTCTCCTCCTCTACTGTTTGATGGACTTGCAGCATTCCTCTTCCACCTGAGCTGCGAGGGAGGTAGAGCCTATCGACATCACTGCAGGGGTGCAGAGCATGATTGATGGTCATGATTTTCCTGGTCTTACGATCTAGCGTCTCTAGCTCTGCCTGGGTCCAGTCTATTATTCCTGCAGTGTATCTGATAACAGGTATAGCCCAGGTGTTTATGGTTTGTATGGTTCCCACCATTGAGTTTGGACTTTAGGATTTTTCTAACTCTCCTGATGTATTCACTTACAATTTTTCTTTTAACTTCAGTGTGTGCAGTGTTATCAGCCTGGAGAATGCCCAAGTATTTGTAATGTTCTTTCTCTTCCAGGTTCTTGATGTTGCTTCCATTGGGCAGCTCTATTCCTTCTGTTTTTCTTATTTTTCCTCATACAGTTGTCTAGTCCAAACTCCATTGCTATATCGCTACTGAATATATGGACAGTGTTTAGCAGTGATTTGATTTCTGATTGGGACTTTCCATACAGCTTCAAATCGTCCATGTACAGCAGATGGTTTATTTTACTTGATGTTTTAGATGTTTGGTATCCGAGGCCTGTTTTGTTAAGTATTTGTGAAAGTGGCGTCATGGCGATTACAAACAACAGAGGGGATAGTGAGTCCCCTTGGAAAATACCTCTTCTAATGCTAACCTGTCCAAGTGTCTCGCCATTGATTGTTTACTCCACATGCTCATTGCTTTTTAAATAAATATCTGGATGTTTTTGCTGACACCAGTTGTTTCTAAACATTTTAGTATCCATGTATGAGGCAATGAGTTATTATTATTGTTTACACAGACAGGTGTTATTGACTAGTTTGTTTTATCCAGACATCAAGTCCTTCCCAAGGACCTGGGGTGGCTGAATTTTATTATCAATATTGTTGCTGTTATTATCTCTTGTTTACACAGTCAGACAGGTGTTATTGACTGGTTTGTTTTATCTAGACATCGAGTCCTTCCCAAGGACCTGGGATGCCAGAATTTTATTGTCAATTGTTATAGATATCGTCACAGAATATACAGGTGAAACTCGGAAAATTAGAATATCGTGCAAAAGTCCATTAATTTCAGTAATGCAAATTAAGAGGTGAAAGTGATATATGAGACAGATGCATTACATGCAAAGTCAAGCCTTAATTTGTTATAATTGTGATGATCATGGCGTACAGCTCATGAAAACCCCAAATCCACAGTCCCAGAAAATTAGAATATTACATGGAACCAAGAAGACAAGGATTGAAGAATAGAACAATATCAGAGCTCTGAAAAGTATAAGCATGCATATGTATTCAGTACTTGGTTTGGGCCCCTTTTGCAGCAATTACTGCCTCAATGCGGCGTGGCATGGATGCTATCAGCCTGTGGCACTGATGAGGTATTATGGAAGACCAGGATGCTTCATTAGTGGCCTTCAGCAATTCTGCACTGTTTGGTCTCATGTCTCTCATCCTTCTCTTGGCAATGCCCCATAGATTCTCTATGGGGTCAGGTCAGGCGAGTTTGCTGGCCAATCAAGCACAGTACACTGTATACTTTTCAGAGGTCCGATACTGTTCTATTCTTCAATCCTTGTCTTCTTGGTTCCATGTAATATTCTAATTTTCTGGGATTGTGGATTTGGGGTTTTCATGAGCTGTACGCCATGATCATCACAATTATAACAAATTAAGACTTGACTTATCTCGCTTTGCATGTAATGCGTCTGTCTCATATATCAGTTTCACCTTTTAATTTGCATTACTGAAATTAATGGTATTTTGCACGATATTCTAATTTTCCGAGTTTCACCTGTAGGCTGTTCCCACTAAAGCTGCTTTTTGTAATTCGCTGATGGCGATTTCTGTGGCCCCAATGGTGTTGAGGTGCTCTTCAAGGGCTTTTGGAACTGCACCCAGGGCGCCAATTACCACTGAGATTATTTTGGTCTTATTATTGGTCTTATTTTTTTTATTATTATTATTATTATTATTATTATTATTATTATTATTATTATTATTATTATTATTTCTTCTGAATTCCATATGCCAGCTAAGCAAAGATATTCTAGCAGCGGGAGAGGACTGGCCTCCAAGAGCTCCAGATTGCTAGTACAACCCAAATTGTCATCTGCAGTTGTAATGAACAAAAGTTTCCCAGACAAAGGCAGCTCCAAGAGGACCTAAACCCATTTCAGCGTTCATTTAGCAGCTTCAGCTGTGTGCAATTAAAACTTCAGTATTAAATGTTAGAGAATAAAATAATGAGGCACTTAAAAAATAATCTGTGCTCCACTGGGCCATGCTCAGCACAGATTTCGTCAGATCATTTGTAAGACAAAAATAGATTCCTACCAAAGTCACAGCCATTGTCCTGACTGCCTGGAGTGTCAACCCCTTTTGAAAAGGCTCTACGCAGTCAGGTGATCCTGGCGGCTCTTGGTGCCAGCCATTCTGTGATCCTTTACAGAGCACAGTGGGGCTGCTTCTTGCGCAATCCTATGAACTCCTGCCTGCCAGTAAAGTTCTCTGAAATAAAAGGGATCTGTAAACACCCCTTTAAAATTCCTAATTTCATCTTCATTAGCTACCCCACAAAGTCTGCAAGCTCAGTTCCTTTCAAGCTTAATGTTTCATCTCTTCCCTAGAGTCTGGCCCTGATGCAAACGGAGAAGAAGAACCCTGCTACCCCACGCTCCCTTGCAAGGGAATGTAGGACCAACTATTTGACACTCCTCTGTTCTGGGGAACAGAAGTTGTTTTGAATCCCAAAACCGTCTGCACTGGGGTTTTTAAAGGATGCTCAGACCTAGTGCTCTGTCTTCCAGGAATAACGAAATCTAATATAACATGTTACTACTAGAAGTAGGAGAGGGAAGGAGCGGTGGGGGGGGAGGGGGGGAGCATGAGCAAGAGTACACACATGTACACACACACTCTACAGCAATAAGACATTAAACAAATGTGAACACACCCAACACAGCATTGGTATTAAAATCAGACAAGCACTATATCACATCAATAATTACGGAAATTTTGTATGTGAAACACACATTCCCCACAACAGTTTGTTTTAAAACAAAGAAAAGGGTAAACTAACTAAGCGAAACCAAGAAGACAGCATTTTGTTGAAATTAAGTTTCTACAGGAGAATAACAAGGCAAACTATTTAAGATGAGTTTCAAAGCCTTATTTTCTTTCCTACAAAACACAGCCCTGAGCTGTTCTCATGATTTCAGTTAAAGCTGCTAAAACATGACTTGGGCAAGGAAAAGGTATCAAGAATATGAAGCTTAAAACTTGCATTTTTTTAAAAAAGGTTAGTTTATAAGTTCTTTAAACAAATGGCTAGGGAAAAACATACTATATAAGAACATGCACTCTGTTAAACACTAAAGAAAAACAATGAGAACGTCATATTTTTTAAAAACTGAAATGAATTTTAATACAGAAAATGAGGCTAATATTTTACAATATTTACAGGTAAACAGAGTACTTATATTTAGGGAAATCAAAGAATGTTACAATTTAAGAAGGTGAAATGTTACAAGCTTGCACACCAAAAATCAAAAAATGAAAATTAAATTAAAAATGAAATGGTTACCAAGATAATGCAGGTCAGGGGATCAAAGGTGAAGGGTCACACATTATTAAAAAGAAATCCAAAATGGCGGCTGCATCAAGATCTCTGCAAAACAAAGGAGCTACAGTAAGTAAAAAACTAATACCATGCACAAATTCACATTTACTGACAATGAATCTAATAATGCAATGTTGTGAAATATCAGCATTACAGTCACCTTCAATTCAGTACCAAGATCTACTTCTACTAACTTAGAAAATCATTGATGTAGATAGGCTAAAACTTTCCTTACCACCACCCCCCTCCAAAATTAAAGGCCTTCATAGTTGATTTCGAAGCTGCCTATTAATTAAAATTAAAAGCGTGTTCGGTCGCTGAGAGAGCTGGTCGTAGAGTGATCCTGTAATCCATGGTTATTATGTCATGTGGAATGAGTATTGTACGGGGTTGTGGTTTATGAGGCTATGTAAGATATATTTTTATGGAATTGTGTCTCTGTGTATGTTATTGCTTGTAAGCCACCCTGAGTCCTATGGGAGTAGGGGGACATATAAATCTAAATAAATAAATAAATAAATAAATAAATAAATAAATAATCTAGAAAAAGCATGCCACAATGAACCACCAGCACACAACCCAATCATTTTGTGAAAGGTTAGATGAAGCTTATTGAAATCACACTGACAGATTTAACAGTTTAAAATCTTTCATTTCAAAATATGCTGTCAACTGCTATACAAAATGAAAAACATCTTTCTTTCTTTTAAAAAAGAGCCCAATCCCAACCCAGTTAGCCCAATGTATTGACACCAAAAGGCCTTTATTGATCTATTGGCTGCCCTTGATTTAGCAGACATTATAAATGCTGACACACATAAATTAGTGCTTAAGTACCAGTTTAACTCAACAATAAAAAGGCCCCTAAAATGTTTACCACTAAAGGTACCTAAGTGACTAAAATTCTGCTACATGGTGAAGAACATTTGGTATATTTTCTTGCTGATTTCAAAGAAATACCCAAGTCATCCTGAAAGCAGGAGCATTATGGTCAGTCCTTTCATGCTCTATAATAAAAGGCTTGGGCGTGCGCCCGTGTCATTTCTCGGCCGGTGTCTTTCTTGGCCGTTCTGGGCATGCACGGAGCGCATGCCCAGAACGTCCGAGAAAGATATGGCTGCCCAGACACGGGCGGCCATGTTGAGCGACAGCAGGGGGAGCGGGAGGACAGAGGCAGCAGCGGGGGAACCGGGAGAGCAGAGGCGGCAGCGGGGAACAAAAAAAAAAAAAAAACCCAGCGGGGAGAAAAGAAACGAGTAAAAAGACGGGCCCGCGGGGGGACCGGGAGAGCAGAGACGGCAATGGCGGGAGTTAAAAACTGAAGCGGCGGGGAGATTAGAGCGGGGAGAAGAGACCGGCCCGACCAGCAGCGGAAACATAATGGCGACAAAAAAAGAAAAAAGAAAGAGAGGCGGGGACCGGGAAGGGCAGAGGGGAGCCCTGGCTTTTCCTCCTACTACTCTCGGCTGCCAAGACGCCGCCGGGAGGGAATCACCTCGGGTCTGCGAGGGGCACTAAGCAGGCGCTTTTCCAAGGCTGTGGCGGCAGCAGCTTCTGCAGGTGCTGCTGGCCCTGCTGCCCACGCCCCGAGTGCTGCTGGGCGACAGGCAAGCGGCACGCACCATCTCCTGCTGCTGCCCGGGAACGTGTGGTCGCTCGCTGACGCCGCCTCAGCGCGGCCAAGCACACACACCCCTGGCAGGGGCCCGCCTTCCCAGGCCACCAGCAGGACTACGAGCTTTCGGCGGCAAAGGTCAGCTAGCCTTCTTCCCGGCGGGAGAGCCCAGCAAGAGGCAAGGCACTCCGGGAAGGAAGGAAGGACCCAGCAGCAGCCGCCACCAAGTGCAGCCGACAGCTCCGCCTCCTCCCTGATTTCACAGCGCCTCGCCGCGGTGTTCCTACCCCATGCAGCGAAGCAGGGGCTCTTGCCGCTGCTCTCTCTCAGGAACCCATTCTTCGCTGTCAGTCAGAGGCACGCTGAACCGCAACCTGTTTACAATGACAAGGTTCCGCTTTGGCCCATGGGAACGAAGTCTTCCTCAAGAGTGACCGAGAACATGTACAGAGTGCCCTTCCGCCTTCCCGTTGTGTAACCAAGTCCATGGCCCGCCCATTTTCCTAGGTGTGAGATTATGAGGTCAGGTTTCCTAGGGCAAGTGGCATAAAGGTGAGATTGAATCCCAAGACTTATCTTTGTAGAGAGTAACTTCTACACTGAACAGGAGGAGTAGGACAATAGAAAGATGGAAAGAAGAAAAGAAGGAAGGAGAGAAAAGAGAGTGAGGGGAGAGACAAGGACAAAAGAAAGAAGGAGGGAGGTAAAGAAGGAAGGAAGGAAGGAAGGAAGGAAGGAAGGAAGGAAGGAAGGAGAAAGAAAAAGGAGAAAGGAGTGAGGGAGAAGGACAAAAGAAAGACGGGAGGGAGGGAGGAGCAGCCAGCCCCAAAGAGCAAGCCCGTTAAAGGAAGAAAAGAGGAAAAGAGAAAGAAAACAGAAAGAAGGGAGTGAGAAGAGGTGGAAGAAAGGAAGGAAAGGAGGGAGAGGAGAGAGAGAGAGAGAGAGAGAGAGAGAGAGAGAGAGAGAGAGAGAGAGAGAGAGAGAGAAAGGAAGGCAAGGAGGGCGAGAGGGAGGGAGAAGGAAGAAATGGAGAGAGAGAGAGAGAGAGAGAGAGAGAAGAAAGGAAGGAAAGAGAAAGAAAAAAGAAAGAAGGGAAGGAGAAGAGGGGGAAGAAAGGAAGGAAAGGAAGGAATGAAAGAGAGAGGGGGGAAAGGGGGGAAGAAGGAAAGGAGGGCAAGAGAGAGGGAGAAGGAAGAAAGGGGGGAAGGTACTAGCGCCCGTTATTTTAACGGGCTAAAAAATACTAGTTTTAAATACAGGTGAAACTCGGAAAATTAGAATATCATGCAAAAGTACATTAATTTCAGTAATGCAAATTAAAAGGTGAAACTGATATATGAGACAGACGCATTACATGCAAAGCGAGATGTCAAGCCTTAATTTGTTATAATTGTGATGATCATGGCGTACAGCCCATGAAAACCCCAAATCCACAATCTCAGAAAATTAGAATATTACATGGAACCAATAAGACAAGGATTGAAGAATAGAACAATATCAGAGCTCTGAAAAGTATAAGCATGCATATGTATTCAGTACTTGGTTTGGGCCCCTTTTGCAGCAATTACTGCCTCAATGCGGCGTGGCATGGATGCTATCAGCCTGTGGCACTGATGAGGTATTATGGAAGACCAGGATGCTTCATTAGCGGCCTTCAGCAATTCTGCACTGTTTGGTCTCATGTCTCTCATCCTTCTCTTGACAATGCCCCATAGATTCTCTATGGGGTCAGGTCAGGCGAGTTTGCTGGCCAATCAAGCACAGTACACTGTATACTTTTCAGAGGTCCAATATTGTTCTATTCTTCAATCCTTGTCTTCTTGGTTCCATGTAATATTCTAATTTTCTGGGATTGTGGATTTGGGGTTTTCATGAGCTGTACGCCATGATCATCAAAATTATAACAAATTAAGGCTTGACTTATCTCGCTTTGCATGTAATGCGTCTGTCTCATATATCAGTTTCACCTTTTAACTTGCATTACTGAAATTAATGGACTTTTGCACGATATTCTAATTTTCCGATTTCACCTGTAAAGTGTGCTGTCAAGTCGATTTCGACTCCTAGCGCCCACAGAGTCCTGTGGTTGTCTTTGGTAGAATACAGGAGGGGTTTACCATTGCCTCCTCCTGTGCAGTGTGAGTTGATGTCTTTCAGCATCTTCCTATATCACTGCTGCCCAATATGGTACCAGCGGGGACTTGAACCGGCAACCTCATGCTTGTTAGTCCAGCATTTCCCCACTGAACCACACAAGGTCGAGCGTCTCATTTTACTATCTTTTATTCTCCACAAAATTAAAAGTTGTAAGCAGCTCCATTTATCATATCAGGCATGGAGGAAGAAGAACTACTGAATCCAGCCACTGATGTAAATGTTGACATGCACATCCCACATAGACCAAATCAAACGTGATTTATTAAACCCATTTCTATAATTCAAGCTGAATTACAAAAAACTATACAGAATCATACCACTTGAAAAAGCAGCACCCTCACGTTCTGAAGGTGTGAGGCCTCTAGGAGCTTCCCATCTCCTTTCACCTCACTAGTTCCCCACTGCTCTACTGAATCTTCCAGTGTATCAGACGGTTGGATACCAAATACATTTTGTGCAATTGCCTTATTGACACTGCAAATTTCAGAGACAGCCTTAGTTGTAGGTTCAAGACCCAAGTCAGCATACTTCTCAAAGCTCAGCAACTGGCTTAACTAATTTCTTCCACAAAGCAACTTTTTAATTAGTCTTAGACAGGGGCCACCAATTCACTACCCTTGCTCACCATGAGCCTTTGCAAATTTCCGGAGTTGGAGCTTGTGACTCCCCCTGCAAGGCTGCTCCAGAGGAGGCTGTGGATAATCCCTGACCTCATGTGATGCTTCAATGCACTCCAAGCACCTCTGAAGCTCAGCATGATGGACACAGCCCCCTCCACTGAGTTGGGAAGGAGCTGGATCGTGGCACCTGCCAATTTTAGCCACTATCCAGGCCAACCAAACTTTGTGTCTTGGATATTAATGGAGTTTGCTTCCGGGCAAACCTTTCTCCTGTCACACCTGCCCTAGCCAAGCAAGAAGGGCACCAAGGCCCTTCTTCCAGCCTCACCCACTGGCCCTGAACTCTGGTGAAAGGACTGCATTCCCTCACAAGCGAGTGCCAGGCTCTCATGAGGAAATGGCATGACACCCCATCCCGTCCCAAGTGCCTGCCTGGAGGCAATATTGGGCTGGATGAGGGACAACAGGCTGAAGTTGAATCCAAAAAAATCAGAGGTACTGTCTGTAGAGGGTTGGGATCTGAGAGATGTTTTAGATCTGCCAATTCTGGATGGGGTTATAATCCCCCTAAAAGATCAGGTTCATAGTCTGGGAGTGCTCCTGGATCCCAAAGCTCTCCCTGGTTTCTCTGGTTGAGGCTGTGACCAGGAGTGCTTTTTATCAGCTTCGGCTGATACACCAGATACATCCATTTCTGGAGACAAAAGACCTTAAAACAGTGGTACATATGTTGGTAACCTCTAAACTTGACTACTGCAATGTACTCTATGTGGGGCTGCCTTTGTACGTAGTTTGGAAACTACAATTGGTACAGAATGCAGCAGCAAGATTGGTCTCTGGGTTTACCCAAAGAGATCATATAACACCGATTCTAAAAGAACTGCACTGCATTTTTTTTGTTTTTATCTATTATGATTTTTAATTTTTTATGAATTTTAAATGTGTTATATTTTATATTACCTTTTAATTCTGTACACCACCTAGAGATTTCAATATTAGGTGGTATATAAAATCAATCAATTAAAAAATTAAATAATTGATTAAGAGCTCGTCTTCTCATGCTGGTGGCATGCCTGGCACCCTGGCAATGGGGCCAGTGCCATTCTTGTAAAAGGTTTTGCTATACACCCCACTGTCCCCTCCTATTTTGTGCCTATACCTCTGGACTATGCTTGCTTGGGGCTCTAGATATTAACATTTAAATGGCTAAACAATATAATGCTAATCATTTAAAGCGATAGTTTTAAAAATTATATTCACATCCCTGTTTAGCACACCAATAGATACACCGGGTGGTGATATAAATTGGACACCAGTTGGTACCTGTTTGCATTGACACCCACATTTTAGAATGGAACATTCCAGGTTTCCAGACTGAGGCCCAGCGAAGATGCAGTACTGCCCAATTATAGAACCATGGTTGTGGAGAAAGGAATACCCCATGGACTTGTAGATTCAGTCTAATGGGGCATCCCCCCACACCCGGGGCATCTCCCACCAGCACCATCCCACAGTTATGCCTGCACTGATACTTACACTAAGTACAGGGAGTCCAAACGCTCATTTCCAAAACTGTTTCTAACCATGGTTGCAAACAGTTGTTTAGTGCTGCCAACTACGGGTACTGAAAGCGCCAGTACAGGTGCAACACCCACTCAAGGTGCACGCTGGAACAACTGGAAGGAAGGGGAATGACTGTGTAGGAGGTGAGCCCAAGCAGGTGCTCCTCCCCCGCTAACTGTGCCAAGGCAGCCACCCAGTGTGGCTTCTGTGCTGGGCCTGAAGGCAGAGGGGCATGGTTAAAGTTTCTTGCGGGAATCAATATATTGCTTCTTCTCATCTCCATCATTCTATTTATGCCCTCTCCACATCAAGCACTAAACATCTGAAATTGGTTACAGAACAAGACAAATCAGAATCAAAATGCATCCTGAAAGGAGACCCTACTAGCTCGCAGCAACCAAACCTGCACACACAGAAACGAAGCCTGGCCGCTCCTTGAAATTAGGCTTTATTAAAATCAGTTCCAGCTTCATACCTGGGGGCTGCCTGCCTGCAGAAGAACAAGGGCCGGGGCCCCGCCCCCTCCCCTCTTTGCATAGTGCCCCCTCCCCACCGGACGGCAACACCAACCCTCCATCATTTTATTTCTACTGGAGTTCTCATCTCATATTGCATCTGTCATATGTATTCACTGCTGGGAGGCATGCAAGCCATTTTAAACGTTACAGAAAGAATCAATATCCCATCACAATGTCAGTATGAGGCACACAATCCTTCAGAGGCAGCATTATTTGTATTGTTCTAGTCTTTGAAGGGGGGAAGCTAAGAAATCAGACAAGTCATAAAAGCAAGAAGTCCAATTCATCTCTGTAAACATCGGCGGGGGGTGGGGTTGGAATTAAACACTTCAGATGAAGCAGCTTTATTACGTCAGCAACATTTCCCCACTAACCCTAAGCCCATCACTTTTGCACATAGGAGCCATCATGAAACCGAGTTGACAATAAACATCCCAACTCTTCTGGTCAGGCATTTAGGCTACATTTCAGCAATAAATTGCTTCTATCCAACACTATAAAGCTCCTCGAGAAGGAGACAGCAATCCAAACTTACATATTCGAAAGGTCAATCCATATAACTATAGACTTGAATTTTGGAGTCTTTCATTTTTACCGCTAAAGCCAAGCCAAAAGGTATATAACCGTAAGCGGCTTAGGAATATGCTCCCTGCTGAAATAAGAGCATCTCCTTCTCTATTTTCAGGAAGACCCTCAAGACTCTCCTGTTTCCACAGGCTTTTGATTAGAATTAATTTTTAAGCATTTTAACAATTTGTTTTAATAACTGTTTTATGCTGTTCATATTGTGTCATGTTTTGTGTAACCTGTTTTGACTTCTAAATGTTTTAAATTTTGTATACCGCCTAGAGATGTACGTATCAGGCAGTATAAAAATATGATAGATGGATAAGATAAGATAAGATAAGATAAGATAAGATAAGATAAGATAAAAGCTGTATGGGCAACGACTTGATTCATGTATATCCTGCCTCTCCGCATCTTGCCTAAAGCAGCTTAAAGAAACAAAAACATAAGATATATTGCATTAACACAAGAGTACCACAGCAACCCGAAACTGAAAAACTAGATAAACCATCAATAAAGCTGCAGCTAACACTGTGTTTGAACAGCTTAAAATACTGGATATGTTCACACCTACATCCAACAGCGACATCATCTTGAAATTACCTGCTTAATGGCAGGGCAGTAATGCAGGCTCCATTCTCCCCCATTTGTTAAAGTGTGAACCAATGTGCATCACTGCAACTTTATTTTCTGGAGCTCTCGTGATAAAACAAAAAAACTTGTTTGATTAATACAGCCTGAGCATGCCACTCTGGGAAGCTATAGATCGTGTGGCAGTGTGGAGATTTCCCCCCACTGCTGTGTCTGCATCAGCCTGTTGCCGATGGTATGTCCCACCTATGCCATTTGCTGTAAGAAAAGTAAAGGAAAAGGAAAAGTTGTGCCGTCGAGTCAGTGTCGACTCCTGGCAACCACAGAGCCATGTGGTTTTCTTGGGAGAACACAGGAGAAGTTTACCATTGCCTTCTCCCACGCAGCATGAGATGATGCCTTTCAGCACCTTCCTGTATCACTGCTGCCCGATATAGGAATTTCTCATATTCTGGGAAACACACCAGTGGGAATTTGAACCAACAGCCTCCTGCTCTCTAGGCAGGTTGCTTCCCCACTGCGCCATTAGGTGGCTGTAAGGAAAGGAGGAGGAACATATTGTTGAACCACCCTAGGTTTTAACTATATAAAAGAGATCATCCTAGAAGAAGAGGAGTGAGAGAGATTGGGATGCGGAAATAGTAATACTGTAAGGCTATGCTTGAGTTTCCATAATTTTTAAACACAGTAATACTGAATGAAAAATGTGGCCTTTAAGCATGAATTAACAATTCTGAAATTACGAAAGCTGAATTACAATTGCACAATTCTGACTCCAAGTAGTTATCTGGATACAAGGCGAGGAGAGCTGGTCTTGGTGTAGCAAGCGTAAATTGTCCCCTTTGATAAGCAGGCTGCACCCTGGTTTGCATCTGGATGGGAGACTACATGTATGCGCACTTAGATATTCCCCTGAAGGATTGGGGCCGCTATGGGAAGAGCAACTGCCTGCATGTAGAAGGCCCCAGGTTCCCTCCCGGGCAACAGCATCTCCAAGACAGGGCTAGGAGAGACTCCTGCCTGTAACCTGGGAGAAGAGACTGCCAGTCTGTGCAGACAATACTGAGCTAAATGGACCAAGAGTCTGACTCAGTAGAAGGCAGCTTCCTATGTGCTTTTCACTTTATAGATTTATATTAAACTTTACTGGACTCAAAAGCAAAAATGCCCAAGTGCTACATTACACTGGGGGGAAATGTGACCCCGTTGTCTTCCAGCCATGTGCACAGACACGCGTGGCGATGAGCCTCCAGCAGAGCTCGGCCACCCAAGAGGCAAACAGTTCATCCGACTCCATGCCATGCCGTCCTTGTGCAGGCTGAGCAGCCCGATTGTGCTGCTCACTCTCTGTCTAAGTTCTCCATCTGCTGAATGAGAACAGCAGCCACCTCTCACAGAGTTGGGAAATGGACCAACATTTTTTAAAACTGTAAAACCTTTTCATTTTCAGAGTGTCACATGAATGGGGCTGTGGCTTATTTTCATCCAACTCTCTCTGTATATTTTTCATGACCTTAGCAGATATCAATCTACAATATTCTGTCTCTGAAAACATTCCACATCAAACCTAAATTCTGGGTTAAGTATTGTCAGCAAATCCATTCTGCCCCCAAATTTGTTACCCCCACCCCCAAAACCTGGTTCTCTGCATGGCTTCAAAATTCCTGAAACAATTTACATCCCTGTTAAAGGAAATGTCAATTCTCGCATGCCACAAGCCACCAGGCAAATAGCTACTTGCAAGCCAGATGCAGTGATTCCAAATGCTTTGTTGGCAATTTGCATTTTACAAGTTATTAGAAATTACTCATAATTGTATTCCTCCTCCAATACACAAACATCTCAAAACATGCTACAAAAGCCGCAGAAAAATGCAAACATTGGCAGAGATGCAATAATTTGTTTAATTTTACTTGAGTGTCAATTGCTGCTTCTGTCCGGTAGATAGGCAGATGAGCTGCTGTTGCATCACAAGCACCCAGGCGCAAGAAAGCCGCACTTTCCAGGAAATGCTCTGTGATGTGCATTGCAGGCTCCTAGTCCTTTACACAGTATTTTACAAGGAAACTATTTTCCAAAGTCAATTTAAAAACCTTTGTGCAAGGGACTAGAATAAAAAAGGCAGATGAACCGGTTCACTTATCAAATGAATTGGGAATGAAGACTATTACATTTTCTAAGTTGTTGAAATGGTGCCTTTTCAATCTCACACTCGATGCTTCCAAGGGGGACAATTTCATATAGGAAACAAAAGCAACATGAGAAGAGAGTGAGAGGAAAATAGAACTGCACAAATAAAAGGGGCCCATCAAAGAAAACACTAAAGAATTGATTTCTGCAAAGAAAAGCCAAATGTTCTAAATATATCCCAACTATAGAAAGCTGTACACAAAAGCAAGCAGCCACTGCTTTAAAGGTGGGGGGTGGATTGGCGGGGGGTGGGTGGAGGAGGAGATGCTACCTGTTTACAGTCACCTGCTATAAGTAGCATCTAGAGAAATCATAATGCCTATCAAGTGTTCATGGGTCAGAGAGAGCCGCCCCAAAACAAGAAGCAGGAGAGAAACCTCTGAGGCACCAAAGGTGTATTGCAGGCCTGATCAGCAAGCCAGTTTACCAGAAGCTGGCAAATATATTCAAAAAGGGACACAGCTAGGCCATTAACCCTCAAAGTTAATGACCTCTGGAGAGAGACAGAACACCTGCCAATCAGGTCACAGGCAGGCAGCCCCAGTTCTTCACCTGCAAGGGTGAGTTAGGGTCCAGTTTACCATTTCACACCATCAGCCAGGCTGGCAGAGTTCAGGATCCCATTAAAAGGCAGTAAGCAGTCAATTGTCACTTTTCTCACTGGGGAGAGGCACACATTGGGGATTTGTCTCCAGACATCTCGGACCCTGATGTGCATACAGCAAAGCAATTCAAGGAGGCTGAGCGGGTGAAGACACCATACATGAAATACAGGGCATAATCTCTACATCAACATGTAGGGATACAGCAATTATGTGGCTACCCAAAGTGCTGGCTGCTATCCACGTTTATGACCTCCTACTGGTGTGGGACATTATTTACACAGTTACAGCACCCAGAAGGATCATG